>NC_136479.1:8850783-10050783 GCF_902686455.1 Sciurus vulgaris | reverse complement strand
GTTCACCTGCATCCCTGGCAGGAGGCGGCAGCGAAAAGGCAAGGGGTACAGAGACCCCGTCCGTACTCGCGCTCACCCCCACCTGTGCTGAGCCCAGCGCCCCTTCTCCGTGATCTATGCCAAAGTTGGCTTCCCGGTGACATCCCCTAGCGGAGAGGCTGGGGTGAGGGGGGAGTCATTGCCTGGGGGAGCTGGGGAGGGGATAGAAGGAAAGTGAAGCCTGGAGGGGAGGGCGAAAGGGAGGCAGCCCACCTGGACATGTGCTCCCTTTGGGGCCGGTGCGCTTTCTCCAGCCCCAGCTTGGTGAAGATGCCCACGAGCACCATGACAGCCACCACCCCGCAGATGATGTAGACGATCAGGTTGGTCTTGTCCTTGGTGGGGTCGTGCAGGGGGTCGTCCTTTCGCGCCGGGGGCTTGCCAGTGTTGAGCCACAGCGGCGTGTCGTAGTTGGTGCAGGTGCTTTGGTTCAGTCGCCGCTTCTTAAACGTGCAGCAGAACCGGAAGCCACAAGTCCCGCAGCAGAAGATGAAGTCGCCCGAGCTGCAGTTGAACGGCGGGTCCCACTGGCCCATGACATCGAAGTAACCCCGACAGAAGTCCGGCGTGGGCGCCCGAGTCGGGGGCGCGTCCGAGACCCCGGCGCCCTCGCCGACCTCTCCGGAGGCAGCTCCGGAGCGGTTGCCCCCCGTGAGCACCAGCATGCCTCCCAGTTGCGCCAGCTGCCCGTGCCCGGCTCGCTCCTGCGCCCGGCACACGCGGGCGCACAGCTCCGTGAGGAAGCAGCCGAGGAGCAGCCGGAGGACTCGGCGCATCGTGTCTCCCAGCCCGGGCTCGACCGCTCGGCCGCTGCTAGAGCCGCTGCAGCCGCCTCTCGAGGAGCGGCCGAAGCTGCCGAGGCTGCTGCCGGGGACTGCGAGCCGCCGCGGGCCGCACATGCAGGGAGCGGCGCGGGGCACTCGGTGGTCGGCGGCCACTGCGCTCGGCTCAGCCTGCGTTCGCCTCCAGCGCGCCGCGCGCCGTGGGGCCGGCCGGGGAGGAGCGCGCCGGGCCGGGCGGGGGGAGGACGAGCGGGGGCAAGCGCGGGGTGCAGGTCCGACCGGCCACAGGGGGAGGCGGGGGCGGAGAGCAGGGGAGAGTCGGTCTGTCTGCGCCTCCCCTCCGCCTGCGGTTCGGGACTCGCCGCTCCACGTCCGTTTGCTGGATCCTCTCACCTCTCCAGCTCGCCAAGTGCGCTGGAGAGAGCGAAGCGACACTTGTGGAATGAAGGGAGGGCAGGAGGAAAGGGGGAGGGGGAGGAGGGCGGGCAGAGGAGGCGCGGGTTGGGGGTGGCGGGGCGGGCGCGAGCTCGAGAGGGGCGGGGGCGCGGGGAGAGGTGACTCGGGCGGGCGGGAGCGAGTTGGGGGGCGTGCAGCGCTGAACCCTGCAGGCGAGCAGGGAGAAGAGAGAGAGCTCGGCAGCCGCCGAGGCTGAAGAACAGCTCCGATTTCCCGGCAGGTGGAGGACCGCGGCGGGACCTCCCGCGCCCTCTCGGGAGGCGCGGCTCAGACCTGGCCAGAGCACAGAGGCGATTCAGCGGGTGGCTTTTTCAGGGGTGCACGCGTAGGAGCTGCGGCTGGATTATGCCCACCAGGGAAGGGGTGACTCGGGGAGAATGAGGACAGACTAGATGGCTTTCACTCCAAAACAGACTAGGCGCAGTCTGGTCAGGATCGCCCTCCCCAGGCGTGAGGGATTGCCTTGCCCTTCCTGGGGTTATGCCCTCCAGCCCGACGCGCAACCAGGATGGCTCAAGTCCCTGGGCAGAGGCGAGGACCAAGGCTGAGCTGGGAAGGTGGGGTGGCAAGCTCCTGCACAGGGGGTAAGCACTCCTCGGGAGAGGGGCTTGGGATGAACTCAAAGAAGCACAGCGGATAGAGAGGGTCAGCGGACAAGGCCGAGGCAACGGCGTGAGCTGGAAGGTCTTTCTTTGCAACTCTCCCAACCCCTCCGACCTCGAGCTTTCTGTCCCTTTTCGCCCCCGCCGCGTTCTCTGAGCTCCACAGGAGGGCACACCGCGGCGCCGCCTCTGCGCTCCCGGATCTGGCGCGGCGCAAGGCCTGGGGACTCAAGCCTCAGCCACCCTGCCGTTCCTGGTGCCCGCGCATTGGTCTCCCGAATCGCCGGTCCCCTGTCCCCACCAAGCCCCCTGGGCATCCTCACCCGGGGCTGTGGAGTTCGGCCTTGCTCGGCTTCCAGCCTCTCCTCTCAGCGTTTCCAAATCTGCCCTCTCTCTCCTAGCGGATTCCAGCCGTCCGTCGGCCCTCTCCCATTTCTCCCACTTCTTCCTCTCGGCTTGAATTGGACTTCAGTAGCCCCCAAAACAGGATGTGCACCAAAGCTGCTACACCAAATTTAGATCTCCACACGCCCCGGCGTTTTGTTTTTTAATTGCATTAACTAAGTATACACTTTGCAGTCGGCTAGGCTATTTGTAGGGAAATGTTTCCATCACCTTCCCCATTTGGCTGCAGTTAAGGGCTTCTCAGGGCATTTTCAAAGGAACAAGAAGTTGGGCCACGTGTGAAATGGTATTCTAAGGTCCCCTTAACTGAAAAAGCATGGGAAGGTTTATTGGTGCCCCGTTGTAAGTTTTTTCGAAATGAAAGGGAGTTTGGCTGATAGCCCCTTCTCTTTGAAGAAACACCACCTTTTGATGTTTCAAAAAGATTGGCTACCACACACCAGGGCAACCTCAATAGAGCATATGCAGGAACAGAGCAGCCCCTGGAAGACTCACTCTGCTATGGAACTTATTATAGCTCATCCCCACCTGGGGAAGGTGTGAGATTGTTTAATCCAAAATCATCAGATTCATTATAATAGGATCCCCAAAATAGGACAGTGTGGCATGTCTACCATGACTGGCAACCCACACCCACCACCCCCACCATGTGAGTCCTACAAACATAAGCATTGGTGTGTGAGAGCTAATGATAGCTGACATTTATTCAGCCCTTGCAACATGCCCTCCTAAGCTTGCTTTTTCTAAAATCACCTCCTCATGGAAGCTGAGAGCAGCACCTAGTGCATAGCAGACAACTTGGAAATATTTGCTGAGCCACTGAATGACTGATCTCATTTAGATCTCTACCTGTTAGGTAATATTATCAGGCCAACAGCACAGGGGGGAAAGACTAAGTCTCGGAGCAATTAAACAGGTTGCCCAGCATAGTTCTGGATTCCCAGCAAGAGTGCTGGAGCTGGCATTGGACCCAAGAAATGTGACTTCTGTTCTAACAACCTCATGTAGTTCCTTCCTAGAATAGACCTCCAAATTCTTTATCTACCTGATATTATGTTTTTTGTCTCACTCCAAGCACTGAGATTTAAACTCGGTGAGGGAAAGGGCCTTTACTGTCTAACTGCCCCTCAGCATACGTATTTTTGAATACGTAGCATTCAGCTTGCTCATCTGGGAAACTCCTGCCACCCAGATCCTAGCTCACCTTTCTGTGGTACCTCCCAGAAAACATCATGGTCTGGTTTACAAGGACCCAGTAGGAGAGTCAGTCCCAGGCATCTTCCTGCAAGGATTGGGGGTTTTAAGATACTTCCAAATTTGATTTTTTTTTTAAATACCTTAGAGAAAAGAGACAAAATATGGACAGAGAAGTCCATTTCAGAATCTGCCTCCAATCTCTGTAAGATTGGCTGTCACCAGGGCATTTGACTCTGGTCCTCAGAGGAGACTCACTCTGGCTGCTGCTCCTGGCTTTAATTAACAGAGACTGCCCCCTGTTTGTGACAAGAAGAGTACAAGGATTGTGCCTCAGAAAGAAGCAGACGGATCCACCTTGTGAGGCTTATTTGCCAGTAATTCTAAACCAGGAGCCTCCTGCTTCCCCCACCCAGGTGAGTGTTCCCTTTCTCTTCCTGCCTGTGGTGGCTGCTGCTGCTGTCCCCTGAAACCTTGCCCCAGCCTATTTCCCAAGCCTTGAAAAACATTTAGAAGGTGAGGAATCCTCTTGGTTCATTTTAGTCTTCAAAAGGAAAAAGTTGATTTCCTCTGGGCACATCTAGTCAGTAGATGTAGTCAGTTCCTCCTAATAGGTGTGTGATTATTTGGAGCATGTCCCTTTTGGAACTGATAATTAAAAGGGTAATTCTTTTAGGGGCTTTGCATGGGGGGGGGGGGTCAGTTACAAACTACCTAATTGAAATTGAAAAACCTGGCAAGTTTGTGGAAGATGAAATATCATCCACAAATGCCCCCCTCCACTACCACTACCCAAATGAATTCATGCAAACATGGGGAAATTAAAATGCATCTCTTAATGAAAGTGCTTTCTATGAAAGAGATGGCATTGTTATTTACAACACTGGCACTTTTAATATCTAAAGAAGAATCTCGCTCACTCCAGCCTTAATTATGTCAGGCTGCACACACACTGCAAGGAGAATACAGTTTTACTCCCCAACAATTAAGGAAGGGAACAATGTAGCAGAATGTTCGCTGACCAGGACTACATTGCAACCAGGGTTCATGAGCAGTTCCACAAATTAAATCATGTGTGCCTGGTCCTCACCTCAATGAGTTGTTTGTTCGCTGTCCTGATCAGGTGGCTTTTAGGGTTTCAAAGAGGTTTCTAAGCAACTGTTAGCCTTGAGAAAAAAAAGCGATGAAACAGAAGCAAAATGTAGCTCGCACCTTGCCAGCTTCAAGACTCACACTGACTGGATGTATTTCACTTTCTGTCTGAAGAGACAAGGAAAACCTTTCAACAGTTAAGTGTGGTTCCCCCAGACTGGTGGGGGTACAAGAGATGATTTTTGGTATACCTCCAACGAAGATATCTTTTATATTAACACTTCCATAATTTTTTCAATGTGTAGAAAAAAGAACACGTCAAATTCATGAATTCACAAGCAGCCGTGTTTACGGCAGAGATGATTTTTAAGTACTTTAATGTAAAGTCAACTTCAAAAATAAATACATTATAGTATTTACAAATAAAGAAAAGAATATAAATGTCTGATAATGAAAGTTGAAGTTTAGGAGGTGTGGGTTTTGGTTTCAGAAGTTGTTTTCTCTACCTCCGCACTATTGACCTTTTGGGGTAGATGCACCTGTGTTTGGGGGCTTTCTTGTGTGCTGGAGGATCTTTCACAGCATCCCTGATCTCTACCCACTAGATGCCAGTTGCAACCCAGCTGTAACAACAGGGAAAGGATGACAGGTATTGCCAATGTCTCCTGGAAGGCATGGTGAAAGGAGAACCACTGAGTCAAGCATTTGTTCAAATCCTGCCTCTTCCTCACAGGGGGTCTAGGACTTGGAATAAATGGCCTGAGCTCTCAGGACTTGGTTTCCTCATCGCTCCAATGGACTTAAAAATGGTACCTCTGCCCAGGAGTGTCAGCAGACACTCAACACTTGGCATACACGCTTGGATAAGTGAGTGGAACCCCACCCTTATTACTAAGAAAGACTGAGATAAGGTCTTTGCCCTCCAGAGGAAGGCAGAATTAAAGACAGGACAGGCTTCAGGATGAGCACCAGGCCTGTGCGATCCCACAGGACTCTGTTCTTACAAGGTCACCACGTTGAACGTCACGCTCTATGGCTGCCTTCTTGAAATTCTGGGGGATTCTGAGCAAGGGATCCTGCCTTTTCATTTTGCACTGGGCCCCACCTGTTATGTAGCAGCCCTGTAAATCAATGATGTAACTCAAGCAGAAACAGGGGTCAAGTTCATGGGAACTTAGAAGACACGAAGCTCAGCCTATCCAGCAAAGGAGGGATTTTCAGGGGTGGTGGCATTTGAGCAGTCTTAAGTCAAATATATGTAAGCAAAGCATAGCAGGAAGAACATAGGTACACATACTTCAAAAGCAATTCTCAAGCGCTAGTCTGTAGCACAATACCCACATGTGTTGATGTTTTCACTGGTCCATAGAAAATAGAGGGGAAAAAATTAAGCCAATAGAATGTTCAATAAACACCTTCTTTAGTTGTACATTGCATCTGTGTTATAATTCACTTCCTTTTGCAAGTAACATGGGAGTTAGTAGACAGTAGTTCTGTGTCGCTCAGTGTGTGTGTTATTTTAATCTTTTTCTTAGGAAAATATTAGTAAGCCTGTTAATTGAGGTTAAATGACCCCCAATTTTTGGTCATTTTATTATAGGTAAAAAGCTGAGTCTGGGGCCACTAATTTAAGAGCCTGACTGTAGCTTTTGTTCACAAGTAAAATATTAAGTTGAAGCAATTATCTGAATAATTTAAGTCCCTCCAACTGTTCCATAAAGCCAAAATAGGTTTTAGGGGCATGCATTTTCCAGTTGGCTACCTTGATGAAAATAACTAGGTGCATCCCCAAGAAGCTGCTGAGAAGAGATGAAAACCCCAAAGCTGTTTACTCCCCAGACCCTCATCTATCTGCTCAAAGTCCTAAGTACAGAATTTATCAGTTAGTTTCAGCCATGTAACAAACCACCCTAAGACTTAATGTGGTTTAAAACGACAACATTCATTTAATTTAATCACAGGTAGGAAGGTTGGCCACTTAGGCTGGTCTCAGCTGGGTGCTCTTTCTGTTCTTGGCTGAGTGCGCTCAGCATCTGCTGTCCGACTTGTAGGTCAGGTTGGTGTGGGGCAGCCTGCAACTGGGAGAGCCCTTCCTTGCTCCACAAGGACGTGATGGCTTGGGCAGACTCTTTAAAAGCACACAATTCCTATTGAGACCCAGGTTTCAAAGAGGCACTGAATCACTTCTACCATGTTCTATTTGCCAAAGCAAGTCATAAAGCCAGTCCAGATTCAAAGGGGAGGGAAATCGACTTCTCTTGATGGGCAGAGCTACAGTTACACTGAAAAGGGACATGCATACAAGGATGTGTGAATGACTGTAACCATTTTTGGTATCAGCCTACCATACAGCTCAAATCCCACTACTACCAATCACAACAGAATGAAAATCTGCATATCACCAAGACTGCCCAGCCAACAGTAGTCAAGGGAAGCTGGTACACGTGAATTCTGCTGCAAACAAAGAAGTGACAGTCACATAGAGCTGTAGAAGCTGTGTTTTCACCTACATAGTCAGAACAGATGCACCAATAACCAGCCGTGTGTCCAAACCAGCAAGCAGAGGGCTTTGATGCCACGCTGTGTCTTAACTTCCATTTCCCATTAGTCACCAAATTCAGTCGACTCTCCCTCCTCAGTACATATTAAGACCTTCCTTCCCTTCCCATGACATCGTCACTACTGGGGTTCAGATTCCCATCATTTCTCGGAGGGACCATTACAAGTCCCTCCAGTCTCACTCTAACCTTTCCTGCTCCCATGGCCCCATCCCAGATCCACCTGCCTTTGGTTCACTTAACAAGCCTTCCCTGAATATGCACTCAGGGCCAAGCACTGTGCTAGGGGTCGAGGCTCAACAAGTAATAAGAGAGAACAAAAGCATTCATCAGCAGAGGTGATCTGCAGCCATAAACAACTCCCAAATCTCAGTGGCTTAACACAAGACATGGTGACTCTGGAATCCTATGCCATCCTGAAATCATTCACTTCTAGCCATGTGGAGGAGGCTGAGAGTGTGAAGGACCAAGTGAGGTGCTTTGGGGCCAAGTCTGGAAGTGGTGCCCATCATCTCCATCATATTCCATTATGAATGCATGCACAGGGCCCAAATCTAAACACAAAGGAGGCTGTGGATGTAGTCTTTCCATGAGTGCAGAGAAAGAAAAAGGACGGAATATGTAACCAGTCCTTGCCTCAAGATCCAACTGTCATATGCTATGGTTGCAGAAGTGGCACCCAGTCAGAAACAGGAGGGTTTAATGCCTTTTGTACAACCTGGGAGGCAGGAAGGTAGCCTGGCAGACTGAATAATAGCCCCCAAAGAGAGCCAGGTCCTAACCCCTGGAATCTGAAACCCATCATCTGCAAAAGATAAAAGGTAACACTTTTGCACATATGCATATGCTAAAGATACAGAGGTGAGGAAAACATGGCGGCTTGTCCGGGAAGGCCCTGAATGTCATCACAAGGATTCTTAACAAAGAAGTCAGAGGAAGCTGACCCACCTCTTCTGAGTGACTGCAGAAGAGAAAAAAAAATTGACCAGAGCAGCAGAGATGGAGTGGTGCTTTTAAAAAATGGAGGAAGGGTCCACAAGCCGAGGGAGATGAAAAGGAACAGATTCTTCCCTAGAGACTCCAGAAGGAATTGGCCCTGCTGTCGCCTTGATTTTAGTCCTTCACACATCAATTTGGGCTTGTGGCCTACAGAACTAAAAGAGAATAAATTCTGCTTGTTTTAAGACACTATGTTTATGATGATTTGTTACAACAGGGAATAAAGTGAATACAGCAGCAGTGCCTAAACCTTATCCTTACAGATAAGGATCAGTGTCAAGGAGCTAAATAAAAAGACCAGAGGGTGGGAGCAGACTGAGAGTTAAGGCTGAGAGGTAGCCTGGTGCAGATCTGGGTTTCACAGAGGGGTTGAATTTTAACCTTCAGGCACTGAGGAGGCACTGAAGTAGATATGACCTGACTGGTATTTGCATATTCAGAGGAGACTGTTATTTGGAGAACAGATGAGCAAATCAATGCTGGAGGTAGAAGGCTGTCGGTGTATGTGTGTACACACACACACACACACACACACACACACACACACGTTTTTCTTTTTTTGTTTGCTTTATGTTTTATTTTGAGACAGGGTCTTGCTAAGTTGCTCAGGGTCTGGCTAAATTGCTGAGGCTGGCTTTGCACTCATGATCCTCCTGCCTCAGCCTCCCAAGTCACTGGGATTTTAGGTGTGCACCACTGTACCTGGCCTTTTTTTTTTTTTTTTTTTTTTTTTTTGAGACAAGCAGTATAACAGTGAACCGGGATCATGGCAGAGGACTGATTCAGTACACTGTACACTGGTAGACTCAACAGGACTTGGTGGCAGGCTGCCTGGACTCCAGTTGTTGACCCAGAGCCATCCACTCCATCATCAGCCATAGTGACTGATGGTGAGTGGGACCTACAGGGGCCACACAGCTCAGACATGGGCAGAGCTGAAGGTACAAGGGAGGCATCCATGAAACAATGTGCTGCCCCTTGGTGTCCTCCTCCAGATTCCACAGGACCAACATGCCTTTTGTAACTTGAATAGAAATAATTCAAACCTCATCCTCAGATAAAGGGAAAGGTGACACTGCCTCTCCACCCTCACCCCACCCAGGACCAAGGGACTTCTCTCTCCACAGCGCTTCTGGCACTGATGTCCTACCCCTGCTTCTATAGCTACGAGGATGTGTACTCACTCCACAGTGTCACTCAGCCCAGCGGGGAGACTAAGGTTTCAACCCTGAATTCTCATGCCCAAGTTGTGCCTACTTGATGCAGGTAGAAAGCAATTAGATGTTTATTCTATCTAGAACTTGGGGCACTCAAACAGAAAGTGCTGGAGATGAAGGTCAAGAAGGAGGTCAGACTGAAGAGTTTAAATGCCTTGCTAAGGAGCTCAGTGTTTCCTGCAGTCAGTGGTACCTCATCCAAAATGCTAAGAGGGACATGTTCAGATTTGCATCTTATGTAGGTCACTTTGCTAGCTAAGAAAGTACTCATCTTCCATCTGGAACAGAGAAAAATCCAACCCATCTGAGCTGAAGACTAACACATTGCAGTCTTGTGAGGGATCCCCGTCTTCCTCCATGGCAGAGAGCAATGCACAGAATTGGGAAGCAGAAGAGGAGAACGAGTGTGATTCCAAGGAAAGACGAGGTGAGGCAAACAGGTTTAATGATGTTGACTTTCCTCTGGCTGAGATGTGAGAGTTCTCTGTGGTTCTCCTGGATATTCTAATAAGATCCTCTTACTTTCTCCTTCATTTTTGCCTAAGTCCTAGTTCATGTTGACTTCTGTTACATCTGAAAGAAACTCTACTGAAATACAGTGTCTCTAGTTTCTGTATTCAGGTCAGTACATCATCTCCGAGTATCAAATTTTCTTTCTCTCCTCCCCAATTTCATGAATTGGTTGGATGGAGCACAGAAGAGAAAGATACACTCAGGTATGTACACAAAAACACTTGTGGAAGAGTGTCCTTTAAGAGAATGCTTGTAATAAAAAGCATTGTCAATCACCTGAATGCTCATCAATGACAGCCTGGCTAAATAAATTACAGTATTTCTGTATCATGGGATAATGAAATATTATACAGTTTTTAAAAAGAACAAAAGTTAAAACAATCTGGAACTCATTTAGGCATTCCTACCTTACTGATCCCCGGGATGTATGGGGATAATGTACAGTTCAAAATATAAATATATCAAATAATCTTCATGAATAGTTAAAAAAAAAAAAAGCAAACCATTAATAGCACAGACAAGTTCAGAATCCACAGGTTACTTGTACCACCATTGATGGGGCAAGGGGGAGCATTTGATGCCATCTTTTAAAATGTGTCAGAAATGAACCTTGGAACCCACAATCCTTCAAAGGGGTCTATCCTTGTGCACAACATGCCTGCACCCTTGCAGACAAGACTGGATGAAAAATTTCATCATAACATTGTCATAGTGAAAAGCTGAAACAACGTAAATGTCCACCAATTAGAAGCTGGCTAAATTAATAGAAGAATAAATAAGTAGAATGAATCACCAGAAATGCAATCACCTTTGGGAAGCATTACTTTTTTTTTTTTTTTTTTTTTTTTTGCGGTACTGGGGATTGAACTCAGGGCTTTGTGCTTGCGAGGCAAGCACTCTACCAGCTGAGTTATCTCCCCAGCCCAGGAAGCACTACTTAAGAGAGACTTGATTTATTATTTGAGTTCTTGTGGCATGTCTTTTTTTTTTTTTTTTTTTTTTTTTTTATGGTACTGGGGATTGAACTCAGGGGCACTTGACCACTGAGTCACATCCCCAGCCCTATTTTGTATTTTTTCTTTAGAGACAGGGTCTCACTGAGTTGCTTAGTGCCTTGCTTTTGCTGAGGCTGGCTTTGAACTCTTGATCCTCCTGCCTCAGCCTCTGGAGCTGCTGGGATTACAGGCATGCACCACTGCGCCCAGCCTAAATTTTGTCATTTAAATAAATCCACACATCTTCTTTAACTCAATGTAACTTTATTGAGTCTCATGGAAAACATGTATATTCTTCATAATAAATTATTCACATTACAGAATTGAGCAATGCTAAAGAGAAAACCACAAGTCTATTTTATGCGCATTTGGGGCACAAAAAAATATTAACTGGGTATGTTTAACACTTTCTCATCTTTCTTTCTGAAATTAGTAAGTCAAGTGACTGACCAATATCTGTCATCTACTAGCTGTCCATTGATGAATTCATAAAATGCATAAAATTATTAAAGATTTATCTGTTTATCAGTATGCTTGGAACAAATGCTGTTGACATTACCCAGGTCTCCCTGGATTCCTTTAACAACGTCTTGGGTCCCTCGCCAAGACATTGTTTCTACTGCCATGTACAAGAGGGCTTTGGAGTACAAGAACAGTCTCAGGCTACTAGAGGAAATTTTCTTGGGTGCCCAGTGAGTCCAGGTGCAGGAGATTACATCTCTGGTTAGGAGAGTGGGAGGGCTTTTCGTAAGTGACTTACAGGTGCAGGAATATGACATCTCAGCTCTCTTGCCTCAAGGACAAACCCTGAGATATGGCTTATACTTCAGGGTTCCCTGCAGATCAGAATGGAGGAGCTGTGGAACATTGCCAGAAATCCCTCATTTGCTTGATTCTTGTCCTTCCTTTATAGGTTTTTCCTACAAACACTTCCTAATAAATCAAATGCATATGAATTCCCATCTCAAGGCCTTCTAAAGAACTCAGCCTCCAATAATCATTATTAAAAGTTAAAACTTGAGATCAGAAACAAAATGCACAAATACCATTGATCCAAGACCCACTGCAGGAAGAGGTCCAGTTCCCAGAATTCAGAAAACAAGATGATTCAAGCCATGGCTGATGTAATGACAATTTCTTGCAGCTTCAATTATAGTATTTACTACTTGAGCTCTTTAACCTGCTAATGGTTCTGTCTACTGAAAAATGCATTGTCTTCTCTTGCCCAAATGTACAAGACCAACAGATTTCATTTAAGAAATTAATTAAGTTCTCCTAATTAAATTTCTCCTTGGAATTATTAACATCTGGAAAGGAAATAAAAACTTTGTAGATTCTTTTCTTTCCTATCTGTATCTGACCTTGTTAAAAGAATGGAATTGCTATTGTAGTTCAATCCAAAATCATTTTAAAAATCTAAAGGGAAATATCTTATTCTTTTTTAGGGTCTCATAAGGTCTTTCTGTGGGATTCAGTGAGATGATGACATAGCCTAGCCCAGAGGATATGGCTCATGGTTATGCTGCAGTGTATGAGAACTTTAGACCACCACGTTTACTGAGCCAAATTGAAAGGGAATGAAAGGTCCTTTCATGAGCATGCCAGGCAACAGCTGGGCGCAGGCTAGCGCCTCAAAGAACCCCCAACACCTAAATTTTGGAAGCACAGAGTTTATAAAGGTAAAAACCACAAGGATGTAGGTCAGGAAGACCCTGTTGAGACAGATATTTTGATTACATGGGAGAATTGTTTTGATTATACATTTCAGAGTCCCTGCTACATCAGGGCCATAGTCAGGGATGCGGAAGGTCCTCCTGTACTGTCAATATAGATGCAGCTGTCAGGAGGCTGAAAAGCAAACATTTGAAGCAAGCATACAATGGAGTCAGGTCAGAACAAAATGGCATTTGTTTGGTCCCTTACCAATTTGTTTAGTCAGTGGGGCGCATTCCTTCACTCTGAAGCTATGGCCTATGTGGGTATTCTAACCCTGTGATACACAAGGTACAGTCCTAAATCAGAATCATCTAGAGTATCTCCCAAATACAGATTCCTGGGCTCCGACCTCCTAAATCGGACTCTGTGGGCAAGGCCTAGAAATTGAGTATTATTTTCAAGTTCTTTGTTTGAATTTCTTGCATTCTAAAGTTTTAAAAGCACTGCATCTAATCCAGTGTTTTCCAACCAGGGTGGTTGTGAGGCTATAGTTGTAGTTAGTAAATACTATTTTGTTCTCCAATGACAAAAATGTAAGTGAAACAGACTTCAGCTCCAAGGGAAAAAAATTGAAATTTTTTGTGAGTTACAAACCCAAAAAGGACCAGTCAAGGTAAGAGGTAGCTGAATCCAGGGATTCAAATCCTGCCTTCAAGATTCTGTTGCTGTCTTCCATCTCCTGTTCTTTGATCTTCCCAATTGGCTCCATTCCTGGGCTCCCCAGTTGATGAAATGATAGCCACCCACAGCCCCATTACTACCTCACCTTCACGTGAGTTATCCTCAAACGTAGGAGTACCTCTCTTTCCTTGCAGTTTCAGCAAAAGTCTCCAAGAGATATCTTATTGGTCCACCAGTTTAGGTCACTTGCCATCTTTGAACCCAGCAGTAGCAAGAAGGGTATAATTCTCTGGTAGGAAAGGCATGCGTGTGATGTGCTATCACTGTGGTCAGGAATACAAGCACCAACTCCACATAAATCAGGCAAAAGGGGTTTCCCCAAGAAATAAAGTGCCCTGCTGCTAGCAGAAAAGAAGAGGACTGTTTTGCAAACAGATGTCAGAAAGCCAGGAGCACATCATGTTCACTAGAACCGGAATCTACATTCTGTAAAAGCCCTTCAAACAATTATGCTGATCACCCACCTGTAGGGACTAGCATGTGGCTGGTCTTGTGGGTCGACAGGAAAATGTCTTTTATCTACAGTGAGGGATGGGGTATGTGCCTCTTGTTTTTCAGTGCTGTGGTAGCTAAACTTATGAATGTGCCTCTGGGTGGTAGCCACCTTTTTATTTTATCCAGTAATGAACAAGAGTGGTTATGGTAAGCCCCAGGGATACATTTACCTTAAACCGTCTGCAAAGTCTCAAAAACACTAACAGGTCCCCATCAGAGAGTTCAAGTCCTGCCTTGCCCATTTAGGGAGAAGTAAAAGTGACCAGAGTAAATCTTCTGCAAACCATGTTAGCCGGAGAAGGCAAGCCTGGATTGTCCCTCCTTAAGAGCAAAGAGCTTGGCATTAGAAAGAGCCTCGGGAAAACATGTTTGCTTATCCTCCAGGGGACAGCAGGGTAGTGTGACATCTACCAAGCGGATATGCTGACAGGAGCAGAGGTCAAATGGCTGACTTGTTGAAAAGGGAAAACCCAACTGTAACACAGACGATTTCTTAATGAAAATGCATTATACTTCCATTAGTACAGGTAGGTGTTTCCCTTGATATTTGTCAACAGAGGAGAAGCTTTTTACTTGAATAAAAAAAAAATCCAGCTCATCTAATGATGCTTTACATCAGTGCTGGGGAGAGTGGGAAAGAACAGTCCATGGAGTACAGAGGCGTCATCTGCACAGCAGCTGGCCCAGAACTGTGATGCTCCTACTGTTGAGGGGAAAAAGAACTTTGAGGCAAGATCCAGAAGGACTTGGAGTCTAATTTTAAAAGTGCATCAAGACACTGGGAGAAGGTGCAGGGAAACTTGCTGAGGGAAGGTCCTGGTTGTGTCTTTTGTGTCCAGTTTGCCTGCGTCAGCACATCATGTGTAAAGAGAAAGACACCATCTAGTTTTAATAACATACTTAACTGCCTGCGCATACACAGGAGATCATGATGTTTGCCAATTAAAAAGTTTAATCTCAAATGCAGGTACAGCAGGCCAATGTTCTTTTAGACCAGACGGCTGGGCAGAGGCACATCATCCTGTGTCCTTACTGACGTCCCCCTACAGGTCATCCTGGTTTCTCCAGCCTGTGCTGATTTTTCTTCTCTGACTGTTAGTGGTCTTTAGAATTCATGTCCAGGTAGATTGCTAAATTCCTCAGCAGCCGGGGCAGAGACTGCACTTGTGGCAAATGTGGCAGATGCTGAGCATATAAATAAAAGAGATGTTCACTTGTGATTGGTGATCTAGAAAGAGGACAGCAGAAAGAGAAGGTTCTGACCCTCTCAACAAGTTCCAAGAAAAAAAATCTAAATAAAAAATGTAGGCAAGAGATTAAAGCAGCGGCAAAATAAGAATGTTAGATGAAGCCTAATGTCTTCAACCCATTTATAGTCAAACAACAGACAGAAGTTGTTTTAGGTGGCTTTTCATCATTGTGACAAAATATCTGGGAAAAACTTCCAGGAGAGGAGACTTATTTTGGCTCATGGTTTTAGTCCATAATCTCTGAGCCCCCTTGCTCTGGGTTTTTGGTGAGGTGGGACATCCTGGCCGGGAGCAGTGGTCTAGCAGAGCTGCTCACCTCTTGGAAGCCAGGAAGCAGAGAGGCAGAGGGTTGGGACAAGATACACACCTTCAAGGAGACGCCCCCATGACCCACCTCTTCCAACTAAACCCCACCTTCTAAAATCTCCACCATCTCCCCATAGTGTCACACATGAGTCCTTGAATGATATTCCACATCCAAACCATCACAGAAGTCAATACAGAGACCACACTACCCAAAATTCAGAAGACACTCACTGTGTTTGATAATCTTTCCACACCTTTCTCCACGGAGATTATTAATGCTGAGTCTTCGTAGTGCTCTGGATTTAAAAAATGCTGGCACAGTCTCTGACTGAAACACTTGCTGATGAGAGGGCTTGCTCTTCCTGCTCGCCTGTTCACTGGCCTCTGCTCAGTTGTCCCTCCATCGGCAATGTCCTGAACCTGCCTGGCCCTCAGAGTCAACCCAGGGACTCCCTCTCCCATGCAGCCTCTCCTGACTCATGGAAGGAGAACGCTCCTATTCTGGATGTGCACAGCATGTCCACAGGCACATCATACCTATCATGTGGATCCCACCCCAGGTGAGAGCGTGAGCTAGGAGCCAAACTGACACCCGGGTCACATTCTGAGCTCTGCCACCTTCTTGTTATGTGGTCTTAGGCAGAGCTGTTATCTTTTTTAGACCTAAGTTTCTACATCTATAAAGCGGATATAAAAATAGCAACCATATCATATTCCTCATGAGGATTAAATAAAATAAAAAATGCAAAACACTCCATAGCCACACATCTAGTAAACGCTTATTTAATTATTATCATTATTATCACATAATCTGATACTGGCTTAGAATTTTTAATACCTAGCCTTACATGTCATAGCCTCTCAGGTTTAAGAATGCTATCTGCCCTAGTGGTTTCAAGCATCTCAAGGACATTGGTCAGGTAACTTTTCCAATTAACTATGTCCATTAACTTCTGTTGGGTAACAAGCTATTCCAAAATTTAGTGGTTTAAAATCACACCAATTACTGCGTTTAGTGGTTCTGGAACTTTAGCATGTATCAGAACCATGTGGACGGCTTGTTGAAAGGGACCACTTGGCCACTCCAAGAGTTTACAATTCAGTGGTTCTGAGATAAGCTGGAAAATTTGCATTTCTAATAGGTTCCCAGGTACTGCTGCTGCTGCTGGCCTAGGGAATGCACTTGGAGACTCACCAAGTTAGCTCACGATCATGAGTGCTAGCCATTTGGGCTGTGCTCAGCTGGGCTGTTTTTGAACGTTAGCATGCATCTATTCAAGTGTCCATCAGTCACACAGCTGTTTCTAGAGACTGGCTGGTGCTGGGTAAGGTGATACATGAGACTGGGCCACATGGTTCATTGCTGGGTTGATCAGTTCATAGGATTCCTAGGGGGAGCCAAAGCCACAGGCTGCCTGAGGTCTACACTGGCTCTCTGTCACCTTTGTCATATTCTGATGTTCAAAGCTTGTCACGTAGTCAACTCAGAATTAAGGGCAACGACATGGGCCCCACTTCCTCATAGATGCTGCAAACCCACAACATAAAAGGGTGTGATTATTTAGGAGGAAGGAGTCTATGGTCACATTTGCAATTCACCACATCATCCTTGATCCTAATGCCTAGCAATTACACAGGAAATTTGTGGAAAGATAAATACTCCTAGTAACTGAGTATTAAAACTTTGCAAATCATCTCCAGTTACTTGTGCATTTCAGGCTGGCAATACAGGAATGAAGGTGGGGAATACTCCTGGTTGAATTGGCTATTGGCTGTGTGAGCTTCACCCCTTAGCCTCTGGGCCTTTGAGTATAAAATGAGGACTATAATTCTCATCTCAGAGCTGTGGTAGGAATTAAATTTAAGAAGCAGTACGACACACGGTTTCAGAATTTTCTGAGCAAATTAACCTCTCCACACCTGAGTCTCCTCATCTGCAATACAGGTACAAACCATTCTCATCTCACCAGGCCTTTGGGAAGATCACATGGGATGGTGTGTGCAAAGTGCTTGCCTTATTAAGAACTCACAATCATCACTAATGGGATCACATTGCCTGGGATAGTGCCGGGGAACTCGGTAAGAAATCCCACCTTCTGTTCAGTTTGGTATCAAATAGAGATATGGTAATGCACCCAGCTCAAGAACTCCAGGTTCGTGGATGCTGTCCAAGGTGCACACTTTGAAAATCTGTATGTGCAAGAAGCCACCAGCAGCCCTGCCAGATAACCTGTGAGTCCCCTTGGCTGTCACCAGCTGGGCACCTCTGCCCATTTCTTTTGAACAGCTAGCCCACAGCTCCACTGCCTCCACTTATAAAGTGAAAGTAGGTCACTTCGGTTTTTCTGATTTTAGAGGCAGGAGAGATATGGAAGAAAAGGATGCAGTTTGTGGAGCCAATAGCCAGGGCTGAGGGGGAGGGCTGGGGAATTCATAAACCGTTCGCACCTCCCTGGATGGGGAAGAGAGGGAGGGAAAGGAAGAAGGAAGAGAGGAAGGAAGAAAAAAAGGAAGGGGTGGTGGAGAAAAGGCAGAAGGGAGTCGGGCAGGCAGATGGTTGATCAGCTCCCATCCACAGACGGTCACCAGCAGTCTGAGACAGAAGACCCAAGATGTTAAGTGAGCAATCTTGTCTGCTGCCCATTTAATTGTCCGGGAAAACCACAGCAAGGAAGAAAGCCACATGCTCTGGTAAAGCTTTCAGAGTGGTCTCTGGGGCTTCCCTCTCTCCAGGTGACTCCCATTTAGGCCAGTGTTAATGGGTCCCCTGCAGAGAAGCTCTTGTCAGACACTGCAGTTAAAAGTGTCTCATTCAAATAACCACCATCAGACCCCAAAAGACTCTGGGCTGGAGGTGAGTTGAGGCTGCAGCTCAGGTGGGCCTGGAGCAAGGCAGCCCAGCCTGCCACCTGGATTGTCCCCCTCCTCTCCTCAGGGCCTGCTTTGCAGACTGGAGTCCAGGACCTTTGTACCAAGCCAGGATCAGAGTTCAACTCAAGTACAAATAACAGAAAGGTATGAGGAGATCAGGAATCTTGAGTTTCTCCCAGAAAGGCCCAAGGCTGTCCTTTCCTTAGTCACCCAGGGATGGCTCCCTCGCTGTGGATGCAGGTGCCGGAGATGCTGTGCAGAGCACAAAGGGCAGGAGGGTCCACACCAGGTTGCTGAAGTGCTATGGGAGAAGGAGGCCAACTGAGCCACTAAGTAACGTCAAACAATGTCAGAGAATGGAGAGAATAAACAGAATGATCTGCTGATGATGAAGCGACCAAGTCAAAAGCAAGAGTAGATGTGCCAGACAAGGTGGCAGGAAAAGGCACATGAGCCAAAGCTGAAATGTGACCAAGAAGCTGAGATCAGAAGGAAGAGTCCAGCAGAGAGAAGAGCAAGCAAGGACCCCAAGTTTGGAAAACAAGCTTAGAGTGTCAGAACAGAAAGGAGAGGAGGGCTTGTCAGAGATTGGGGCATGGTGGTGGCCAGCTCCAGCCAGCCCCCAATGACCCCTGCCTCCTGGTGTACACAGAGTAGGGCTTCCTAGGGCAACCAGTAGAGGATTAGGATCACAATATGGGTCATAAGAAACTGCTGCAGCTTCTGTGCTGCTCCCATTCAGCCACCAAGAGTCCCAAAGTCCCCAGAAAGGTCCACACGGGAGGGCATATCCCCAGGCCTTCTGCCAACAGCCAGCGCCATCTGCCTGCCATGCAAGTGGGCCATCCTGGAAAAGGCTCCTTCAGCCCAATAAGACCTCAGACAGCAGCAGCCCCAGCTCACATCTCCACTGTACCTCATGAAAGACCATGAGTCTGGATGACCCAGTTAAGTCCCTCCCAAATTCCTGATCAATAGAAACGACATGAGGCAATAAAGGTTTACTGTTCTTTTAAGCCCCTGCATTTTGGGGAATGTTTGTTATGCACCAGTAGCTAACCAATACAGTTGAGAAGTCATGGTTAGAAGCTTGGGGTTTATTTTTGGTACCCATAGAGGGTAAGTGAGAAAATGGCATGATCTGCTTCATGTTCACAGGGACCCCCCCAGATTCAGTGAGAAGAACGGGTGCAGGATGGTAAGAGACTAAGGCGTTGGGAGGATCCCCATTCCCACACTTCCTTCCGCCTGTCTGAAAATGATCTTTCACTTCTTTCCAACTACCCAATCACCGTCTCGTAGTTCCTGGTGGAAGAGGGACCCACCCTGCAGTTCGGAAATGCAAACGTGCTACAGAACGCTTCGTCCTACACTGGGAATTCCACTTCCACGCTCTGGGTGGCCGCCAAAGACGTCAGCTCATCCCATGACACTCTTATGTTTTCTGGCTCTCTGTGATCAGAGGGGTCCTGTGACTAGTTTTGGAGAATGAAATGTGAGTACAGATGTCCTGTTTCACCAAGGGTCAGAGATTTCTGTTGCCACCTGAAGACCCCCCAGAGGGCTCTTCTTTCATTGAGGAACACATGAAAGAGTGGCTATTCCATCCTAGATCCCTAAGTCACCAAGGAGAGCAAGACACCCATTTCCAACCAAAGACAAATACGCAAGCATGAATGAAAGAAGACCTTTCCTGTTGAAAGCAATTGCACTGACTTGGAGGTTGTTCTCTCAGTGTGAACTAGCACATACAGGCTGACACACCTTACTCTGAAGCTGATTTTTACTATTAGAAATTATTTTTTGTGGAGTCCCTCATCGCCCCAGTATGTCATATTCTGTGACATCACTCAATCTTCCCAACATCCCCTGCAAGGTGAACATTATGATTTGGTAGATGAGGAAACAGAGGTTCAGAAAAAACAAGTTAAAGTGGGTGAGAAGCTGGGGAGGAATGGAACTACTATTTGTGGGGTTTGGGGGGAAACGTGGCAGGAATATTAAATGATTAACTTCTATCAGGACAAGTGACACGACTCCTTGCTGTACCATGGCATCGTCCAGGCTTCAGCTGCAAAATCTCTCACTAGCGAAAAAGAAATTAATGTAAAGACTCAGTTCAAATGAAACCACTGTGAGCAACGGAGGAGCAGGCTGTTGGCTGTCCTTCAGGGTGACTTCTAGAGCAGAACCTTGGAGCTGGTCCATGACAGGAGACGGCAATCAGAAAGACATCTTCTCATGTCTGGCCTCAGTGTCCCACCACCCTGGACATGCACCAGGTACAGAATCTGATGGCTCCTCCCACTCTTTCTGGAATCAGCTTCATCAGCCATGAGTTTATCTGCCCATTGGATACCTTTTCTCTCCCCTTAACTCCATTCCAAATGCAATTATTACATATGCCCATATAATGGGTGGTTCTAGATCAGATCTAGAACTCTAGCTACAAACTCTGAAATAGGGGACTTGTAATTCCCGTTTGACCCATTCACAGAGCTATGCTGAAAGACAAACAGGGATGTGGACTGCTCAAATATCAGTGCCTTCTTGATATGGAACAGAGTGATCCTTCTAACAATCCTGTAGAGTTGATATAATTATCTCCATCTTTGCAAAGCTGAGGTTAAGGCTTCAAAGGCTGAGCTCACACAGGTGGTAAGTTCCGGGCTGAGTGCCATGAATGGCCAGCTTGCTCAGACTTGGAAGCAGCCAGACTTTCTTCACCACACACCATTCCTGAGGTTTGAGCCTCATCTAGCCTGGAAAGACTTTCTGTATTTCTTTACGTTAAAGGGACATGCTGATTTCCTCCAGGTGCCAGGACTCTGTATAGTTCTGATTATTTGGCCACATATGCTAATTGATGTCTTCCCCTCCCCTCCCCACTTAAACCATTTACTAATAGAAACTGTTCTTAGGCGTCACACTTGAAGCCAGTTTCTCCTTCACTGCACTTTACAGTGAGCTTTAAGAAAGCTCCTGGTAGTAGTGCTCAGCTTGAGACTGGACATCGGACGGTTTCCTTGCCCTCCCTAGGTAATGCTTCAGACTGCCCCCCAACACAGTCAGGGCATGGTCTCCAAATGGATGACCAAATACTCAGTGTTGAAGTCCTGATTTGCACTGGACACAAGGTTGAGTGTGTGGAGAGGCCACAGCCTCAGAGCCTCCAACAAGAGACCACCGAGGAAGAAAGCCAGCTTCTGAATCCAGCTGAGCCTGGGTGTAGTGGCCTCATGCTCAGGTAGCCATCTCAGTTCCAAGCTCTGTCCCCATCAGCTGCACGTGAGCCACTGTCCCATCTCACTGCTCTATTCCAGTCCCTCAAGATGGCGGCCCACCTGGAAAGGGGCCAGAATCCTCTCTCACATTCCCCTTGCTAGCTAAATGCTGCCCTCTCATCCTAACAAAGAGTTACCTGCCAGCCAGCAAATGAATCTAAACACACCAAACTCTGCCCTGTGCCTCTGAGCTAAGAGGTAGAATTTTTTAGCCATATTTTAGCAACTGTTCAGCCTCTGGTCAGTTCTGGTTCAAAAAGGGTTAATGACTTTGTGTTGTTGTTGTTGTTGTTGTTGTTGTTATTGTTGTTTTAATGGATCTCAAATGAGAAGGGGTAGCCATTCCTTTGGTTTCTACCCTGAAATTGAATCCGTTTTTCTAGGGAAATGTAGTACGAGGAAGATACTCGAAGAGCTGTTTTTTATTCATTTTTTTAAATTCCCTTAGTTCTGAATTTCATTCATTTTGTGTTAATATTGTGACCAAAATTAATTTTAGACCAAGGGAAAAACCATTATTCTTTATTTTCCTTAAAATATGTTTTACCTTCAGAGACTTGGCAAGTAGGAAAATGAAATTCACTGTTCAAATGAGCCACACTAATTTGCAATATTACCTTCAGAGAAGTGTTGAGGGGTGGGGGAGAAAGAACAGGGAAAGTTTGGGAGAAGAATAACTGTGACTGTCACAAAAGAGAAAAAAAAGTAACATCCGGGACCAAAAGGGGAGGTTGAAAAACATCTTCTGTAAAAGCCAGGTCGTAAACGACTTCAGCCTAGTGGGCTGTAGGTCTCTGCCGCATCTTCCCAGCTCTGCCATGGACGATATGTGAACGAGCAAGGGAGGCTGGGCCGTGTTCCAAAACAGCTCCACTTAGGGACGTGGGACTTGAATTTTGTATAATTCTCATGTAGCACAGATATATGGTTTTTTTTTTTTTTCCAACTACGTTAAAAATATAAGAACTATCATTAGCTCACGGGCCATATGGAAAGAGATGGCCGTTAGGTGCCCACAGGTCATAGGGGCTGACCCCTGACCTCAAGTCCACTTGGAGCATCATCTCCACCTTCCATGCAGGGCTCTCAGTACTTTGGGGAAACATTAGACAGCATCGTTTCTTTTCTTCTTACAAAATATTGGCGTTACATGGTCAAACGAGCCCTGGGCTACTTGGGAAAACAAGATGATAAGATGTGGGGCACTGGAAATGTGAAGAAATCTATTTCTCAGTCCAGTGGGAAATGTCCTTTTAATCCAGATACCAATCAGACAATGGCCAACAAAAGATGTTTAAGTCCCTGTGGGTGCAACCTGTCATTATATGTTTAAATATCAAATGTGCATCTCCTTAGGCCAAACTCCATTTCTAGGACTTTGCCTCACAGATATAAGCAAAAGTAATTGTACAGGGATATTCCTGGAAATGCTGTCATAGAGGAAAAAGCGGATGTAACCTAACATTCACATTAAGCCATTACTTAAGAAATTTACAGTCCATTTATGCCATGGAGTAGTATACAGCAAAGAAGAAAATTCAGGTGAGCTCCAATAAACAAATGTGGAACAATGTCTGAGACAGGGTGTAAAAGGAAAAAAAGGACAAGTTTCAAGACAGTATGTTTAGTAAGATACCTAATTCTGGGAGGATGAAGACATAATGGGTTTTAACATTTTTATTTTAAACTCTCTATTCCAGTTTGTGTGTTTGTTTTGTTTATTCTTTCTGATAGTTAATTTTGTGTCAATTCTACTGGAACACAGAGAACCCAAATATCTGCTTATTATTTCTGAGTGTCTGTGAAGATGTTTCATGGCAGTGTTTGGTGTCTATGAGCCCAGATAAAAATCTTCATTTTGGATTCCAAAGGATTCTCCTTTATTATTTGCAATAAATCTCCTGGTCATTTTCTCTGAGAGTTACGAGAAGGTGGTTGTGTCACTGAACAAGAGTCCAAGGAGGTCCCTCCAAGGGGGCAGTAGGACCTCAGCATGGCCCAGGCAGATTCTGTACTTAGGCTACTGAGAAGAATTTCAGGATGCATTAAAAGTAAGGGACAAGCAAAGATTCCTCAAAGGACAGCAAAGAAAGGCAAGGCAGGTCGTGGTCACCATCACTATTCAGAGAAGATGAGTGGCCCTCCTGGTTGAGCTCTCTAACTGTACACAGGATTTTCCTGGGAAGCAAAGGGCAGGTGTCCAGGCAAGCTTTTGCAGAAGTCCAATCCCACATTGATCATTTGACATTTGGGGCTCAGAATGTCTCTTCCTGGTTTCTAGCCATAAATCAGTTGTGGGCACATTGTGAATCTGGTGACACTCAAAGTGATGGTTTTGTGCTAATTGATCCATCACAAGCACATGCTGGAGGTGCTGTTCATCCAACTGAAGAGGCAAGCATGGCTGGTCCTGCTCATAGATCCAGGTTTCCACCTAGTGAGGAAGAAGAGTCCCATGCTCCCTATCTGAGCAGGGTCAGTGCTGACAGGGTAAGAGCAGAAAGCCGGGAGCCAATTCTCAGTGTTCGAAGTTCAGCTCCTCCTCTGTCTAGCTCTATGACCTTGGGCAAGTCATTGAACCTCTCTGCATCTCAGTTTCCTCATCTGTAACTTCTGTGTTTTGTGGGTAATGAGAGTATTCACATAAAGTTTAAGAACAGGGCATCTACCTGGCACTTAATAAATGTTCAGAAAATGTTTTTGTTACTATCTTCCTTCTTCTCCCGGTCAGCCTCGGAGGCTGTACAAAGTCTTCCCTGGACTGTTTTTCTCTACTTCTAATCTCTACTCTTCACTATTATGTGTCTCAGTTTCCCCATCTATAAGATGGAGAAAATGATAGAACATACCTCATGGAGGTGTGTGATGACAAAATTCAGTACATAGGTCTAAGCATTTAGAGCAATGCCTGGCACACAGTAGGAACTATAGAGATATTTGTGGTATTTGTCCTGCTGTTGCTACTCTTGCTAATACAGATGGGGATGATGATGATGATATGATGATGATGGAATTGATGGTGGTGGTAGTGATGATGACGCTGATGTTGGTGATGGTGATGTTACTAATGCTAGTGGTACTGATGGTGCTGGTGATACTGATGGTGGTGGTGGTGCTGATGGTGGTGGCAGTGATGGCGATACTGATATGGGGTGATAATGGTGGTGGTAGCGATGACGATGCCGATGTTGGTGATGGTGATGGTGATATTGATATCAAGTGATGGTGATGATGAGGATGAGATGCTGACGCTGGGGCATGGCGATGGTGATCTTGCTGATAGTGGAAACAGTGGAGGTGGTGACAGTGATGGCAGCTGTGTACTCATAAGTCTGCTACAGTCACATGACAGCTCATCTCCATTAAGACTATTGTAATTAACTAAAACTAGCTCGAGCAAAAAAAACAAAAAACAAAACAACAGAAGCTAAAGTAGTATTTGGACTGTGGTAATTCATAGCTGGCATTGCTGGAAAGCCCTGTGTGCAGGGCTGGCATTGGGAGAGCTGATTCAGCACTCAGATCGCCATTAGGCTTCCTTCCATTTCTCGGTTCTACTTCCTATGTGTTGGATTGATCTTCAGAAAGGTTCTTGCTTTGTGGTGACAAAATGACTCCCTGTGCCCCCATGACAGACCTTCCCGGAGCCAAACTCAGTAGTAAGGAGGCTCTGCAATCTGAGTCCCAGGTCAGGCTCCTGCTGACTTTCAGTAGGACCCCAACACGTGGCCGGGTACATGGACAGCTCTGATGGGCTTCGGTCCAGTCACATGCTTTCCCTAGGTCTAGAGGGGGGTTCTTCCCCCATGAAGGAGATGTGGAAGGTTCCATGAGGTTAGGGGATTTCCCCAAAAGGAAATAGTGTGACACCAAAGACACAGACATCTGGGTGCCGGATAGTCAAAACCTCATAGGCCAACAACAAACACCATTATACTGTCCTTTGTGGGGCAACAGCATGGTCTCACCTTCCATTTACGAGAAAAAATGCCTCCCAGATATTGTTATAGATAATATTTGAACTGGGGGTTGGGAGCGTGCAATCAAGATTCGGCTCTGTATTACATTCCTCGTGGGTTCTATAAGTCCATCTACACATAGGCAAAGTGACTTCAGGGCAGAATCCACAAGGACCGACTTTACCTTGCTCTCACTGACACACTGAGTCAGTCCTCATCTCGCTCAATGCCCTGTGATGGCAACTTGATTGGATTGAGAGGGGCCTAGGAAATCACCCAAGTATACCTGCATCTAAGTCAGTCCTCATCTCGCTCAATGCCCTGTGATGGCAACTTGATTGGATTGAGAGGGGCCTAGGAAATCACCCAAGTATACCTGCATCTAGTCCATGAGGGTGTTTCCAGAACAGACGGCATGTGGGACAGCAAACTGAGTAGGGAAGACCCACCCTGAACATGGGTAATCTATCCAACAGATGGAACGAAGACAGAAGTGAGAAGCCCACCAGGCACCAGAGAATGCAAGTCTGATGCTTCCTGAGCTGTGTGTCTTTGGGTTTCCGTCACTTGTGGACACTGAGATCCACTTCCTTAGTGACTCTCCAAGGGCTTCCAGGCCTTCAGTTTTGGACTGGAGCTGCTTCCTTGGTCCCCTTGCCCTGAGGCTCCAGCTTCCTGGACTGAGCAATTTCTGCTTTCCCAGCAATCCAGCCTGCAGGTGGCCATTGTGGGGCCATCCAGCCTTTGATCATGTAGGTAAATCTAATAAATCCCCTCTTGTTATACATATTTTTATATTGGTTCCATTCTTCTACAGAGTCCTGACTAATACATTCATCCTCTTACCTCCCTCTTACTACCACATAAAGAGGGAAGAGGGAATAAAGCTATGTAGGAGTTACATTTCTCTCTCTTGCTAGAATTAATTTAGTGTAAATCTGAAGCTAACTCTGATAAGTTAAGAAGCGTATTTTAAGCCTTAGAGGAAATAATTTAAAAATGGTGGAAAAAATCATTAAAGAAATTAAAATACCACATTATAAAATATTCACTTCAGTGCAAAAGAAAGCAATAGAGGAGGAATGGAGAAACAAAAATGACGGGACAGATTTAAAAAACGCAAACACTGAAGTGGAAGATGTAAATCCAACTCTATCAATAACAGCATGAAGTACGAATGGATTCAACACGATGGGAGGTGCATGGTATAAATCCCACAACTTGAGGGCTAGGGTTGTGGCTCAGTGGTAGAGTGCTTGCCTAAATACCACAACTTTGCAAACTGGCAAAATACAGTCTTGGCCTCCAAATTCAACATGGCCCTCCAGCCCTGGTTTCCTTTATGGCTTCTCAAAGGGCATATACGTAATCTGGGATTCGATTACTTGTCCAGCATCATCCGTCTCTGTCCTTTCTCAGACTCTACTGGACCTTCATCCCTTTGTACACGTGGCTCCCTCACCCTGAAGCCCCTCCCCGGTTCCAGGGCCCTGTGGGAGCTGTTTTAGGCCTTCTGACTGGGGGCTCGGTATTTTCCTCCTGCAGGCAGCCTTCCCTGGCTTCCTGCCTGCACAGGTCAGGTCCGGGCCCCAATGCTATGCTAACTCTTGTGTCAGCCTGGGCTTTTGGAACACCAAGCAACAGAAGCAAGTAATGAAAAGCACAACCCCAAAGGGCTTATGGGATTACCAAAGTATATTATGTTAGGAAAATTCCAGAGATTAGGAATTCCCACAGTGATGGTCTCCTCAAGAACACAGGTCCTCCTCCTCCTCCTTCGTTTTTCTTAACATGGTGGTTTTTGTCCTCACATTTCTCCTCTTGGAAGCAATATGGTTTTCACAACTTGCAACTATCAAGCCCTCACTAAAAGCCCAAAGTCCAATAGAAAGAGCATTCCTTCTCTAGTTTCTTCTGAAAGTGAGGAAAGCTTTCCCAAGTGCTCCCCTCTGGACTTTGCTCTTGAACGCTATTAACCAGATCTGAGGCGGGAAACCTAAACAAGCAAGGGGGATGAGATTACCACCAAGGACCTGGACTAGTCAAAATCCCCTCCCTGTGGCGAGGGAGGAGCCCAGCCTCCTCCTGAGCACATGACCACCCAGTGCCTGAAAGGTAGGGCTCTGGGAGCACCTCGGCCAACAGGGCCATCATCCCAGGTCACACCAGGACGGCACCCGCCCGTGCGTCATCACCGACTGGCTGCTGGCCCGCCTCCTCCAGCACAACTGCGAGCTACTTATGAGCAGGAGCCACACTTGTTTGTCACTGCAAAAGGCACCTGATATCTTCTGGATGGAGGAGAGAATAGATCTGGCAGCAAATAGGATCCTTCGCATAACTGAATTGGAAATGCTATGATCATGCTGATTTTGACAGAGAATTGTACAGCCAGGCAGAACCACCAACATCCACAGAGGGGGAAATCACTGAAGGGTGGATTTTATTGTTCAATCAGACATGATTCTTTCAGAGTTCTGTGTAGTGAATATGCTGCGTCCTCGAGTCGGGGCAAGTCAGGTCTCCTTCCCCAGACTACAGACTGCTTCCACGAGGATCTTTCTTTCTCATTCCATCCTCTCCCTCTCTCTCTCTCTCTCTCTCCCTCTCCCTCTCTCTCTCTCTCTCTCTCTCTCTCTCGCTAACTAGCCCAGAGCCTATAATTACTCAAAATTATTTTTAAAACAATAAAAGAATCTGCATAGTTGTTTTTCTTTATTTTTTAATCCAGTCAGTATTTATTATATAGTTGCTTAATAGAGTTCATGGGTGTGTTCTTTAAATATATTTGTTCTTTCATTCCACATTTACTCTACAAATACCCTATGCTAAGCATTGGATTCTAACTTAATGAGGTTCAGGTGATTTTGAAGGAACTTTATAGAGTTGTTTCCAAAGTTACTTAAGTTCATGGGAAGTGTCACAGTGTGACTAGGAGATCTCTTTGAAGATACACATGTCAGAGTCCTATTGTTTTATAGGTATGCTTTGTGGAGGCTAGGAAGGAAGGCCAGAGTGACCATAGACGTTATATGCTTGTTTCCAGATTATAAAACAGAGGCTTAGGTGACTTGCACAAAATCACACAGTTAACAGGTGCTAGGTGTGTGTGACTTGAAAGACCACGCTCTTCCCCTAGTGACAGAGTCCAAGATCTGTTCTTTTTCATCATGGTAAGAGCATCCCAAATTTTTAGATAGGCATGCCCAGAATAAAGGTTACACAGCTCAGACCTTGGTAGTTAGGTATGGCCATGTAATTAAACTCCAGGTGTTACATTAGATAAAGTCACTTCTAATGACTTCTAGGAAACCTTCCTCAGATAGAAGCCATACACATTCCGCCTCCTCTTTCCTTCCCTTCTTCTTTCTGCTGGCTAGAGCAACAGTAGCCATCTTGGACAATGAGGTAAAAGTCACATATTAAGTATGCAAGGTGCCTAAGCCCCTCAAGACTGTGGAGTTACCATTCTCACCCCAGACTACCTTCCTCTAGACTTCATTTATGTGAAAAGAAGTACACTTTATTGTGTTAGCCAGTGTTATTAGGGTTTTCTTGCAGCTCAACTCTATTCTATTATACCACAAAGCAATCTGTCATTGCTTTTGAGGAAAAATCCAAAAACTACTATCAATTCAACTTTACCTTAAAAACTCTTGGAGGAATCAGGTTGCTTAAGGCACTGCTCATAAATACAGATCTTGCTCAAAGGAAATACATAACAGAGTTCTTCCTGAAACAACTGGTGTTGACCTCTGTTTCTGATAGACACTGAAATTTCGCACATACCCAACCAAACATTCACTGCTCCATCACTTGACTCAACATTCATGCTCACGGCAATAAACAAAGATGGGATGAGGAGAAGAGAGTCAGAGGGGAAGGCTCTACAGCCTTCCTCCAAGTACAGTATGTGGACCATGTCTTAATCACAACATTAAGAAGCACCAGAGCCAGGGCTCGGTGGCAGAGGGCTCTCCCGGCGTGCAGCCGGCCCAGGGTCCCATCCCCAGCACTGCAAAAGCAACAACCAAAGGGTCAGAATTAAAGCCAAGCAAGTGGATTTGTATTATAAATGTATCTAGGACACCTGAAAAGAAAAATCTTTTATAAACATTATATTAAATGTATCATATTTTATATAATATTTACTCAAAGCTGTATTTTCTCTTCTTGAACTGTCAGGAGACTTTACTAAAAATACTTTTGTCCACTTTGGGCAAAGATAAACTTATACCAAGGAATCTATTAAGAAAGACTAACTCAGAAAAACAACAAGAGAACAGCAGAGGCTTACGATCTCTCCACTGCCTTCAAAATCCTAAAAATGTGCCTGGTTTGGCATTTATAGAGTAGCAATCAACTATGACATCGACAGTCAGTTCTTATTAAGATGCTTTAAGGGAAAATACAGAAGAACGTCATTATCATTGCTTTGTACTGACTTTTTAAAAATTATTTTTTATAATGTTTTTGTGTTATAGGAAACATCATTTTGAAATATGGAAATAGCCTCTGACTTCGAAGTTTCCTAATTTTAAAAATTAAATGAGACTCATAAAGCCACTTACTGTCTCCTTTAGGCTCAAGGTTGATTTTCTAAGCTTGTTTCTCCTGGAAATATCTGATTAGCCATGACCTCCAAATGGGTCATTTTGACTTAATTTAATCTCAAATATTTCTTCCTTAGTCTATTTTTCTTATTCTTTTTCAGTTTTACTCTGGAAAAGAGGAATTTTTCAATAGCAAACAACAAAACAAAACCAATTGTGGGCCTATGCATTTCAGAGGGTCTCTATCTACCTTGTTCCCCAGGAACAGATACAAACACTAGATCGTATTATAGCTGTTCAATTTTTGTCATCGTGGTTCTTGAGAAATTATTCTAATTTTGGACAACCATTCTTTTTTTAATGACATTTTTGCCCCGAAACATATCAAATAAATAAACATGCTGTAAGAGGGTTGGGGTTGTGGCTCAATGAGAGCACTTACCTAGCATGTGTGAGGCACTGGGTTTGAGGCACAGCACCAAATAAAAATGAATAAATAAAACAAAGGTATTGGGTCCTCATACAAGAAAAAAATTAATAAAAATAAATATGATATAAGAAGAGATAAAAGCTGGGTATAGTGGCACATACCCACAATCCCAATGACCTGGGAGGCTGAGGCAGGAGGATTGCAAGTTTGAGGTCAGCCTCAGCAACTAAGCCAGACCCTGTCTCAAAATAAAAATAAAAAGGGCTGGGGATGTGGCCCAGTGACAGAACACCCCTGGGTTCAATCCCTAGCACCACAAGACTTAAAAAGTGATAAGAAATTATATTAGGACACATTGGTTTCAGGCCAAGACACACTCTCAGGTTTGAACATGATTGTTTCAAGTCAGAAAATATCGAGGGGCTGGAAATTGAACTGGGAGTCATGTTTGAATGAGGCCAAGATTATCTTTGTGTGCACACACCAAGACCAAGACGGAGAGGTGATCTGTGCTGCAGCTTCTCCCTAGAGCTTGCCCACTGACCCTACCCACCAGCCCACTCATGTTTACACACGTTCCATCCTCAATGAATTTTCTGAGCCCTACTTTTGTATGTGTGTGCATGTGGGCACCTTGAGTGCAAGATAATCAACCCATCAGTTCCCAAGTGGTTTGACAATTACTGCAGAAAATGGTACAGAGCCAGGAAATGCCCCTTTCAAAGAGTGCTGCCCTTGGGCGCCTCCTCTAGCAACTACCAGCCATGATCAGGTCTTCCCTTCCTCTTTTGGCAAGAACAGCACACCATCTTCATGTTCTATCTTATATACAAACTGTATTTATTTACTCTCTCCAGTTTTTATTTATTACCTTTATAAATGTATTTTCATTGTTCAACTGATACACCTTTCCTTCTTTGACAATGGTGAGGATATTATGATTGAAATAGAACATGTCACAAGTTTTTCCCTTTCAGTCTAGAACCTTAAGGCGGCCGCCAAGATTTCCTGTCTCACTGACGCTCATGACGCTCATAATGATCTCCAAGTCTGTGAAGGTGGCAGGATTAACTCCCATAATCATGTCGGGTGGCAGAGCTGACCGTGAGAGAGGGAGTGAGGGGACTGAGGCTGGAAAAGCAGGGCTTCCCTCTGGTCACCCGCAGAAAGCCAAGTTCAGCGACTCCCAGCAGAAGAGGAGGTTAGCCCAAGGGAGGTCCACCATTGCTGGGATGAAGGGGGACACAAGAGCCCGGAAACCGATTCCAGAAGCTGCAAGTGGTCCAGGGCCAACAAGCTCTCAAGATGGCGGAACCTAAGTCACAGAGCCACAAGGAACTAAATTCTGCCAGCAACCCAAGGTGGATGGGAAGTGGCTCTTTGCCTAGTTGAACCTCTAGTTTGGGGCGCAGCCCTACAGACAGCTTGAGTTCAGCCTTCAGTCTCTCTTGCAGAGCCCCCAGCTGCACTGTGCCAGGCTTCAGGTCTGCAGAACTGTGAGCAAAGGAAAGGGCGTTGCTTTAAGCTGCTAAGTTCGTGGTGATTTATCACACGGTAATATAAAACTAATACGCCCTCTATCAGCCGGGATAGGCCAAGCTCTACTACCTTAAAAAGATTTGGAAAGTCACAGAGTCTCTGAATCAAAAAACAACAAAGGTACACGTCTCACTCATACAACAGTCAGCACTGTCCCTCAGGGACTAGGAATGCTGGAGGCTGTGGTTTAGGATTCACTCCCACAATTGCAGGGGGAAGAACAGGGCTAGAAGTTTCCTACCAGCAATTCAGTGTTCAAGCCTGGAGGTAGTTTGTGTCCCTTCCACCCACAGACCATTGACCACGCTGAGTCATGTGACCCTGTCCAAGGTGAAGGAAGCTGAGAAGTACAGTCACCCCATGTGCTTAGAAGGGACAGAGATCACTGAGCAATGATGGTCTCCACACAGCTGGCTGAGTCTCCCCTTTAATCTCCTGGCTTCCAGACCTTTGTAGACCCCACCAACAGTACACATGTGGTTCCAGACTGAAAAGTACACCTTTCAAAGGTCTCAGACTAACGGTCTGCAGGAGTCAAACCCACAGTCTTATGTGGGGAAGATCACACACTGTTCTCCAAGTTTTTACATCAGTTGCCAACATTGATCAGAACTTTTCCCATAGAAATCTGAACCTGCGGCTACTCTCAAAATACCTGAAAGATCTTTGCAATGAACCTTTTCAAAGATGAGGCAGAATTATACAGACCAACCTACAATATTTTCCAAAGAGTACTGTTATGTTAAAAAATAAAATAAAAATTTTATAGTATATTCCCACATATGAGTGTATAAAAAAGATCTAGAGGAACATGCACGTCAAACTATAAACCAGGTACGTTTGGGGTATAAATAAAATGTGGGGGGAGATTCCACAGCAACCTAGAATTTAAATGAAGTATTTTATCTGGCAAGGAAGATGAGCCAAGTTTAGATGCCACCTTAATAAATGAGAAAATTTTGTTCAATGCCGTAAATTGAGGGAAAATCTTACTATCATTTATTTTAAGAATACGTTATTTTCTTCAACAGAGCAGAATGGAATTTCAATATACTAGTGCCCTCATCTAACCATTTTTATGAATTTTACACTCCACTTTTATAAGGAAAGTAGAAGCCATAAGAGGACATCTTAGGCAGGGATATTTCTGGATACCTTACAAGCCAGGACAAATCCACTGTCACTCGTATTTCTGTCCATTTAGTGCCACGTTCACTTGGTGGTCATCACAAGACTGGTCTTAGCACACTGAAGGAACAGGAAGCATCCAAGAAATATCTGACTTCAATTTTGACCTGCCACAGACAGCAGACACAGCTGGCTACTTCGTCTGCCCAGTAGCTGCTGCGTCTTTAGAATTACTGACCCCCACTCTCCCCGCAACACTTCAATTTTCCTTTGGAAATTTACTCCTCACCCTCTGTGTTCAGAATTGCTGGCTGGCCAATACGTGCCCCTGGAGATGTCCATGTCTAACTCCTGAATGTTCTGCATGCTACACGGCACTGGGAGTGAAGGCCGTACATGGCGTTACAGTGTCATTACAAAGGGCCTTACGGATAGAAGAGGGAGGCAGAAAAGGAGACTCGGAAGGAGATGTGAGGAATGGGAGAAGCAGAAATGCAGCACCCACGGCTTGGAAGGGAAGATGGAAGAACAGGTCCAGGAGCCGAGGAACGCAGGAGCCTCAGAGCGGGAATAGGCAAGGAAAGGGGTTCTCGCCTAGGTCCTGCAGGCTGACCGAGGCCCTGCCATGTGGGTTTCCGCTGAGACTTCTGACCTCCAGAACCATGAACTAAGATCTGCGTGGCTCCAAGTCTGCAGTACGTGGTCACAGCAGCCATAGGAAAACCACACGTGCTCACCTTCTGCGCTGCAGAGAAGCCAGGGCGCTCCTTCTGGCAGAGGGCCCCTCTCGCCACCCCAGCAGAGGCTCGGCACTGCTCTGCTCCCACCTCCTCCTTTGCAGGACTCCCAAGAATCCCTTTAAAACACACCACCTTTTGTTAAAGCTGGTTGGGATTCGACTCCTGCCCCACCATTAGGAGTCCCGATCACATTTGGTAAGTCAGGCAAAGGACCATTTTTCAATAGATTTTTCATTTGCAAGGATGAACATAAAAAGAAATGTGTGTCCCTAACCCTTGGCCACCTAGACGGTGACAGTGGTCAGACCCCTTTGGGTTCTCAAGATGGAGAGGGAGGACACTTGTGTCTACAAGATGTCCTGCTTTTTCATTATTTCTCTGAAAAAGAGAAAGGAGGAGAGGACAGTGTGGTAGGAAAGCATCCGGGCTTTGGAGTAAAGTGGATCACAGTTCAAATTCCACCTCCTCTGCTTACCAGTCGTGTGACCTTGAACATGTGGCCTGTTCGGAGGGAGCCTCCATTCACTCGGCTGCCCGTTTCCTACTTGGCGATCTGACCTTCCACGTCCGCCAGCTGTCTCTTGGCTCTCCATTTGTGTTAGAAGGGCTCATCTATTGTTCCTCAGAGACTGTAGAAGCTTCAACATTTTTCAAGCCTCACTTTCCTCATCTGTGAAATACAGATGATGTTGCACAGGTTTCGAAGATGAAATAATAATACCCATGAACAAACTGTGCAAGTCCTGACAGAGTGGGTCCTCGATAAATGCTAGTTAACCAAATGAAACAAACCAAGGACAAAGAAGCCTCTTGGAGCCTCAAAACAAGGTTGGCATCTTTCTCACAAGTGATGCTAGGATTTAAAAAGATGAAGTATTTAAAGTGCTTGCCTGGCACAGAAATTTTGGTTTCCTCAGCCCTCCTCTTCTCAGAGAAAGATAAACGTGACAGCATCAACATGAGCTGGTTCTTTCCTTCCCCTGGGCCCAAGAGCATCTTCCTGCTATTTCTAGACTGGAGCAAGAGATAGATCTGTGAAATAGATCTGTGCTCGTCTCTGAAGCCATTTGTCAAATACACGATCGCATATTCTTGATGACCTTGTCTTCCATTTGAAGAACTAGAGACAATAAATACTTTCTGATTTTCCAGAGAAGCAGTTCCTTAAATCTGTTCTATTCCTGCAGTTTCCCCAAAGCAGATCACTTGTGGGTGTGTCTGGATTAACTGCATCTCTGAGGCTGGGATTTTAAGTACCTTGTTTTCCAATCGCTGTTTTGCTGAAATTTATATAAGCTTTGAATATGAAGTTAAGGGAAAGATGATTTAAAGGAAAAAAACCAGAAGATTTCCCATTGAGACATATTAAAAAACAGTTTTTCTGGGTTAGTATCATCTTTGCTGGCACATAAGTTATGTGGGTATATAAGATGCATCTCAAATCTATAATTACATCTTTGAGAGGAACTAAATATGTTTCATTGTACATGTATTGAAAGTGATTTCAAAATAGTTTTTGTTGGGGGAAATATTACTTTGTTTCATGTAAGTATATTTTCATGTGTATTAAAATCCCATAGAAAATTATTAGCTCTAAATGTGCAATAATATTGCATCAACCCAGCAAAAATATGAAATTAACTAAAAGAAATATTTTGCAATCAGTGATTAATGTTCTAAAGTCAAGTTAGAGTAATAATAAGCTTAAATCTAATATAGTAAGGAATTAACCATACTTCCCTTTGAGAAGTTGTGTGGTCTGTAGCTTATTATTTTTGTTAAGAAATCTACCTTGAGAAATATCTGTGCTTTAAAATAAATCATCTATCTACAAAAAAAAAAAAAAAAAAAAAAAAAAAAGTGTATGTTGTGGTGACTTGTACTTCACAGCTCTGCCACTAGGGGCAGCATCGTCTATTATTTTACACTGATTGCTGGGTAATTGGGATGTACTGTTGTGTGTCAGGAAAATACAGAAGTTTCCCTTTGTGGTTTTGGAAAATCACTTCTCTTTGCCTCGGTTTCTTCAGGAAACATTTGGACTAGATGGGAAGGACTCTGAGGCTCATCTCAGTTAAAAATTCCATGGCTTCATGATTTGTGCTTTTAAGATGGAGTAGCAGAGAGGGAAACAGTTAAATTCTCAGATACGACATTAACTTCACTCTGTGACTTAGAGCGAGTCAATTATTCTCTGTGTGTCTTAGTACATTTGAGTTGCTGTAATAAAGTATCACAACAACAAATTATAAACAACAGAATTTTTTTTTCTTCTCAATGTTCTAGAGTCTGGAAGTCCAAGACCAAGACACTAGCAAGATTTGTATGTAAGGACTGGCTTTCTGATTCACAGGTAGCTGCTTCTTACTGGGTCCTTGTGTGCCGAAAAAGGCTAGCTAGCCCTCTTTTATGAAGACACTAATCCAATCACATTGTTTCTGTTTCGTCTGTGCCCCGTCTCCAAATCACCCTCTCCTTTCTCTTATAAACACTCCGGTTAGTCACACTCCAACCCAGGATGACCTCATCTTAATTTGATTACATTTGCAAAGACCCTGTTTTAGAATAAGGTCACATTCACAGATGCCGGGATTCGAGCATACCATATGGGAGGACAATTCAACCCAAAAGAATGACGATGACAAGAAGAGGAAGAAGGGAAGAAAGAAGGTGACTTCTCAATCAAAAAAAAAATCTTAGGCTCTGGGAGGTTAAGACTGGTCCGAGGTCTCTCTACTGGTAAAATGAATTTGAGATTCCTTTGGTTTTGGTGGGGCCCAGAGGCTAGGCTGACTACAATGCCATCTTGTCCCTTATAATGCTACACACTGCTCTTGAGGGGTCCACAGCCTGATTAATAAATCTTCAGTTTTATCTCTGGAAACTGATAAACCAATTTTTGTGTTAAATGCTCACTATCCGTGTTGATTTTAGGTGGTACACAGAGGCAAGCCACATTGGGGGCGCAATATTCCCCTCCTGTTCTAACACTTTTTATTTTGAAATCACATGGACCCATAGGAAGTTGTGGCAAAAAGGACACAGAAAGTCCTATGTACTCTTCACATGGCTAAACGGTCACATCTTGTGTAACTGTGGTATCATATCAACATCAGAAAATCGACATTGGTATAACTCTTGTAACTAGATTACAGATCCTATTCTGAGTTTGTTTTTACAGGTGCGTGTGTGTTTCCGTGTAATTCCATCTCATGGATACCTCGGTCCTGACGCAGAATACATCATCACGAAGGAGTTCCTCGTGGGTATTTGCTTTTCAATTCAATTCACCGCTTCAGAGGGAAAGCCACCGTTGGCCTTCACTATTTCTTCACCCCAAACCTTTTCACTCTCCTCTTTGTCAAAAAGATCTCCAGTCCTCGTCTCAGAGTTCTTAGGAGACAGCAGGAGCTACCAACACGTATTGACGTGATTCTGCTTTCACCTCTAATTTTACCCATGTCTGCCTGTGGCAGGAGATACTAGCTTACCAGAATCATAAGCACTGAGACCATCTTTTTTTTTTTTTTCTTTGATTCAAGTGACAAAAGTGAGTTCTAATGAGGAAAACAGGAAGTAAAACACAGCACATGGTTAAGGCAGACAGAGCAAAAATGTGAAGTCTGCAGAAACAACTTTGAACCTGACCCAGGCCAGAGGTGTTTTAGGGCACCCCGCAGAAGAAAGGAAAGCAGGTGATGTCGCTGAAAATGCAGAGCACTCCCAAGAAGGCTGGGAACGAAAGCAGTGTGTTTCTGTTCCTGCATCACCTCGAGCCCTTCGTGTTACAGGAGGTTTGTTTGGCTGGTCACTCACAACAGTGATTCATCCTGCCCAACTCTATATTATTAAATGTCGCTGCTGCAGGGGTGGGCGGTGCCTCAGCTAGGACAAGGCCCGTGCTTTATTCCAAAGATCTGGCAGGTGGCTGCCGATTGATCAGAAAGAAGGTGATGCCACCAAAGGGCAGGTCTGCCATTTTCTCCAGGAGCTGGGAGGGAACCGGGGAGAGAGTTCATAGAACCGGTCTCCCAAGAACCAGATGTGCATACTGAAAGGCAGTCAAGGCAAAGGCCTGACGGAGTGTGGCTCAACCAAGTGCTGAGCTCATCACTTCGGCTCTCGTGTCTCCTAGAGCAATTCAAAGAACATATCATGGCGCCTTTGGATAAATTGTTTAAGCCCACGTGGAATCAGAAAAATCAATTAATTTGTAAAACCTTGCTGCTGGAAATAATGTCAGGTCTGTCCTCTTTTAGGCAGACTTTTCAAGGCGCTTTGGCTTATGGCCCTTGGAGATTCACTTTGCATGTGAAATGATAGAGTTGGTTTGTTTGCTCACCTTGTTCATGGACTCCCTCATTTGTTCAATAACAGTTGCTGAGACCCTACAATAACTGGGAACGGCACCGAGCTCTACAGGCGAGGGGTTTCAACAAACACAAGTTCTTACCGCCTGCAGCTTACAGTTCATGGGGGAGGCAGAAAATAAACAGATAAACCTCCAATGTCACATCCCATGGTGATACAGCTCCAAACAAACTAACAAATATAAAGCAGGAGAATCGAGGAGAGAAATGAGGATGCTTCTTTTTGTTCTGATGGCAGTCTACGTGATGAGCTAGTAAGCGTTTATTGAGCACCTACTGTGTGCTAGGCATTCTGTTAGTCGGGAAGGAGGAACAGGTCAAATAAACAGATGTAGAAGGCATCTACCCTGTGAGAAAGACATACATGGCAATAATGATGAATGTGAAGAATTGGATCCAGAACTTCTGGGGTCCTTCTAAGCCAGGTGTTGGTATTCCTATCTCAGAGTGACAATTTGGGGATAGATTTTAAGTTACTTTTCACAGTGGAGAATTTACCAGCACCAAGAATCCAGCTCAGGTCTGTTTGGTATACACATGTTCCCTTTTCCATACAGATGGAAATGGAGTGGGGCTAGGGGATTAAATATCTGTTGTGGATTTTGAACATTCCCAACACCCAGCAGTGGTAACTGTCTGAGGTGACAGGTTTTGCCAATTTCCCTGATCTGATCAATACATGTCATATACATGTACTGAATTATCAAACTATCCTGTAAATATGTGCAATTAGCATGTGTCAATTCAAAGTAAAAATACAGTTAAGTAAAAGTTCCTCAGGTTATAGCTACCATATGAGAGCATCAACTGTCAAACATAAAGTGAAACAAAAGGCCAACATTTATTACCTCACTGATGAATCAGAATATACTTGAGAATCTTATGGATCTTGGGTTTGTCATTCTGAATATCAATCATTATTAACTTATTAATTAAGAGGTGGGCAAGTATTGACCATTTTTTTCAACTTATTTAGTATTCCTTTGAACAATAGAAAATTTGACTCCTAAAAACAGAAGAAAAAGGATGGCCTTTTGAGGATATCAAACCCGACCTCTGTCCTGACTCTGAGGTGACCTACCCATCTGCCTACTGCAGCGCCACCTGATGCCTGGCAGGTTTCTCAAATTGCACACGCTCCCAGCTGGGCCCGTCTTCCCCGCCCCTCCCCTCCGTGAACTGCCCCTCCCACCGCCATTCCATCTGGGGTCCTCTTAGCTGTCCTCGGCCAGCATCCCTGGACGGACTCTGGAAACCCTCCTTGCCTTTTTCTCGGCATCTAGGCTGACTTTCTTCCTAAGTAGACTCAGAATTCAACCACTACCCTATCTCTGCCTTGAGCCATCTGCTTGCTGGCATCAGCCCTCACCTTGATGACGGCAGTAGGGTCTTAACAGGACTCCCGGCTTCTCTCCTCCCGCTCTGGTCAGTTCTTGCATGGCAGTCCAAGAAAAGCTTTTAAAACGTCAATCCTGCTGGACGCCCTGCAGTGGCCAAAGCCTGAGCAACGCAAGGAGGGCCTGCTGGCTCCCCCACCTCTTGGTCTGCTCCTCCCTCTGGCCCCTCTGCTCTTCGCTGCTTGTGAGCAGGCCCAGCACTGCCTCCTGGTCCCCCAGAGCTTTTCCCTCTACGTTCTTTGCCCACTATCTTCTTGACCAACTCCCCAACCTCTTTCAAATTTTTGCTGAAATTTTACCTTCTCAACGAGGGCTACTCTGACCGTTCAGTTTAATAATGCCTCCTGCCTTCTCCCCTGTCTTCTTCTCTTAGGTCTTTTTTCTGCATAACACGAATGTCATCTCCCATCATGCTACAGCATCTATCTATTGAGTTTTGTCTGAATCCCCTTCCAGACTGAAAGGTGTCTGCTTCGATGGTTCATGCCACCCAAATCTCCAAAGCATGAAGTGGACATGCAGTACACGATTGTAAAATGGATGAAGTAAATTATCCTTCCACCTACCTCGGGGCTCTGCATGTTGTAGTGAGAATGACAATTTCAGCCCTGTCTGAAGAGGGGGACAACAGGTTCCACCCAGTTCATGTACTCTTTGGATCCATGCATGATAAGGATCCTGAATGTCAAACTACACACCTCTGGGTGACAGAAATAGTCACCACATGCAGTTAAACATCTCACAACTTCTTTGAGCATTGGGCACTGAGGGCCACAGCTCCTTTGTCCCACAGGCAAACCCTCCCACGGGTAGCACAGCTACAGCCCACATTTCCGAGGGCCCCGGAGTCAGAAAATCTGCCAGATATTGCCCCCTTGAACTTTTAAAGTTCTCTCTAGAGAGTGAAGACAAGACACACTAGTGGGGAAACTTCAGTTGTGACAAAAACTCGCCTACCATTGTGTCCCAAGTTGTGGGTAGGAGAAGAACCACCTGCCATGCCGTGTGGTGCACGAGGTTAGTGGTCTTTTGTGGCTATCACCTTGGTCCCCACATTATCACTGGAGAGAGGGGAGGAGGGAAGAGTGGTACCGGTACAGGGAGATGGCGGGTGTGTTGTAGGAAGGTGAGGGGGAGGTGGCAGAGGCGAGGACACTGTTCACTGTCGTTGTGGGGAGTGGGAGAGAGTTCCCCAGGGAAGTCCCCTGGGTGTACCCCCCCCCCGCCCCGGGCTTGGGACCAGTTCATGTGTGTCATCATACACACCCAAGAAAATACAGCAAAATGCCAACTGCTAAAAAACAAAACAAAGGAAGAACAAAACAAAAAACAAAAGAACAAAAACAGTTTCCCTACTTGGTTCCTCAGCTGAGCGTGAGGAGGATGCTCAGCTGTTCATATCCCTTTAGTCTCTCGTGCAAAACAACCAGAATTGCGGCACAAGCCCTAAAGGAAGCCTGCAAAAGAGAATCATGCCAACAGCCTGAGAAACCGCCCAAGCCCTTTACCCAGTCATAACATTTTGGAGTCTTTATCTTAAAGAAACCCTCAACTACCCCCACAACTTCAGCTTGGTTAACTACAACAGCAGTGCATGTATGATACCTGGAAATGGTCCATGTGTCCAGTCGTGGCAGAATGGCCAAATGGGCTAAGATGTACCCACCAGCATGCCTGTGCTACATAGGGCTCAAAATGCCAGCACGCTGGAATCTATGCAAGCTTGTTTTCAACATGCAACAAGCTGGGAACAACCTGAATACTCATAAATGAAAGTACAGGTAAATAAATTACAGTATATCTGTACCACAGATAATAGGTATGTGTTAAGAATAATGATAATAATGATGTTCAGACATGGATGAATATCCATGTAAATAAACTCCATTGAGGGTAGGCTGGTTTTTATTTTTTCTGACACTGCATCAACATCTAGAAAAGTACAAAGACATAATAAATGCGACCTTGGGAAGTACACATGGAATTGTTAAGAATCATTAAAACTGAAGAAAGGGAAGTTCTTTACTGCTAATGGCTAATTTTTTATTTTTATTTTGTATAAAAATACACTTTTATATTTTATATTTTACAACTGAGTTATTCAATAATTAAATGTTTTAGAAAAGGTTGTAAGTTTTAAAAACAAACATTAATATCCTGAAATATTCTTCCACTCTAAAAATATTGAGGAAGCATTTTTATAACAGAGAGAAATGTTCATGCTGCGGTGTCAAGTGGGAAAGGTAAGATAAAAGTTCTGTACGCAGTCTCATTCCAAGTGCTCAGAAATGCTTAGAGAAAGAACGCTGGGGAGAAATGTGCCCAGGTGTTACTGGGACTTCATCTGAGCCCATCTGAGAGGCCTGAGGATGCCCGTTTTCCCAATCTCCTTCTTTTCCTCAATAGTCTTTAGACTCTGCAAGTTTTCTGCAGTGATTAAGTGTTGCTATTATGAAAAATATATATAAACAAAAAAAGCTGATCTCCAGGGAAAAGATGGCCTCATACGTCAACTTCAACACTTAAAATGGAAGTATACAAATTTGTCCATAATGGTAACTTTTCAGAAAAAAAAAAAAAAAAAAAAAAAAAAAACAGTAATTATTGGACATTTCCCATCTCAGAAATCCTTGAGTTTTATAAAATCCTTGGAAATACGGATGGGATTAGAGCCCAAATAGTTTCCCTCTGGAGTCATTCTTGTAATATGAAATGGGGTAAGCCGGCTTTGTGGAGAGGATTGTCAACTACCACTCTGAAGTTAGACTTCTGCAAAACTTCAAGCTAAGAAAAAAAGATTCTCCATTGCACCAAAATAGATCATTGTTTTCAACCAGTCTTGATGAAAATACTTAGAAACAATATTTATATCCTGTGGTCTCACATATAGAGTTATATCTACGTGTCAAATCAGAGGATTTTAAAGCTGGAAGGAAACTTTGAAGTAATGGGGGAAAAAATGGAAGCTCCAAAGGACAGAAAATAATAATTGCTAGCACTTTTGAGGCACCAACTTTGTGTGAAGTGCCCACTCAGCAGGATTTCTCAACACTGGAATGACTGACATTTGGGTCAAAGAATCCCAGTTGTAGGGGGCTTCCCTGCTCACTGTGGCATATTTAGTAGCATTCCTGGTCTCTGACCCCTATGTGCGATTGGTACCCACCCCCACCACTGCCCCTCAACTCTGGCAGTCAAAATGGCCCCTGGGTGACATCCAAAATTACTTCCATGCAGTGTTTTAGAAGATCCCTCACAACAAGGACAAGAGTATGATGTCCACTTTACAGATAAAAAAATTGATTCTCAGAGAGAAAAGTATCTTTCTCCAGGTCATGAAGCTAAGAAGTGACAGAACCAGAACTCTAATTCAACACTACATAACTCCATACAATGATCATGGCAACTGTAGGTAAAAAAACAAAAATCCATGGTGCCTGGGGCTGTGTAAGCACTATAGTTGTACACTCACATAGAATCCTCAGGCCAACTGTAGGAAATGCACACACTCATTATTCTTAGGTTTTAAAGTGCAAACTGAGCTCAGCAAGGTCATATAACCGTGGCCAAGGTCACACAGCTAAAAAAGCAGCATGTCTGAATTGGAATATGATTCTGATTCCACAGTGCATGCTCTGCACCAACACAAATACCCACAAAGCCTGAGGTCTTGTTATACTGTACTCTGCCAGGAAAGGGTGTGAGAGAAAAAGAAAATACAATTTGCTCATACACCTAAAGATCTCTAATTGAGCCCATTGGTCGTTTGTTCATTCATTCATTCACTCATTCATCTGCCCAGACACCTGGGAGGCAGTATAAGATAGTCTGAAGAGCAGAGTCTCAAATCCTGCCTATTCGTGGCTAGCTGTGTGACCTTGGGGAAGTTACTTAAGTTCCCTGCTTCATTTTCTTCATCTTTGAAATGGAAATAATCACCTATTTCTTTTTCAGGATTAATATGAAAACAGAATGAAATACTACATGGAAAATGCATAAAACAGAATGAGCCTATAATAAGTGATCAACAAAAATTTTTAAATACATGTTATTACTGTTATTTACTTCCCAAAAGAAATTGAGCTGGCTAAGTTCTGAATGCATGCAGAGTGGAATAATATGAAAACAGCCAAAGAAAAATCACCATGCAAGGAAAAAGCAATTGAAATGCCAAGGCAATCCCTAAGCAGTGTGACATGATAGCATTTACCTGCTGCTCCATATGTTAGCTTTTGGGGGGGGCGGGAATTCACATTAACTCATGTTTGTCATTACATTTTAAAAAAAAAAAGATTTTGACTTTATGTTGGCAAATGCAATGAAATATACTTACAACACAAATTGCACTCCAAAGAAACTAAAATACACCTACAATTTTCTAGATTTCTTGTCATCATTTTTGCCTGTTTCTACTTTGAGGATTTGGGGGCGAAAAAGAAAACAACTTCTGTTGCTAGGAACATTTCAATAAATGAAGATATATCTCTGCCCACAAAGATGCCCCATCAACCCGTCCTCCTGCTCTCCTGAAAACCAAATTACACGCAGACGTATGGCTGAGTCTGAAGATGTTTGTTAAGGCTAGTCATTTCAATTCTGAATTTAGTTACAGATTCATAACACAAAAGGGAAAGAAAAAAAAAAGGTTGGATGAATAATATGAATTCTCTCTCCCAAGGCAGTTTTGTTTCTCTGCTTCAAATTTAATCATCTGCCCAATTTGTATTTATCCTTATGTAAATTGGCCGGATAGTCTAAAAATCATATGGGAGGGTTAGGTCTAATAGCTAGGGGTCAGGATTTAGCATTGGAAGTCTTCTGGTCATTAGTTTTACTTTCTAAAGTTACCTCTAAATAAAATCCATAGAACTTGTAAATTCACCCACCTCCAATGGATCTTTCAGATTCCCACTCGGAAGATTAAATTTAAAAGGATAATGCATTTAGAAAAACACTGGAGTCTAACTTAGAATAACCAGATTAATCACTCTGAGAAGGAATCAGGTTAATTTGTCTAGGAGGCAATAGAGCATATCCATTAACCATGGGGAGTGCCAGAGTGTGAGGGTACTGACTTCAAATACTAGTTCTGCTATTTAATTGCTATGGAAGGTAGACTCCATAGGACCCCTAATGAGCCCCACTTCCTTGTCTTTGTGCCCTTGTATAATCCTCTCCACAGAGTGTGGGCTAGTCTGGTGACTTTGTTCTAACCAATAGAATATGGCAAAGCCACAGGACACCCCTTCTGTGATTAGCTACACAAGAGGTGAGTCTTGTCCCTCACTGGCTTGGATGAAGCAAGCTTCCACATTTGAGCTGCCATGTTGGAGGGAGCCATGTGACAAGGAACTATGAAAGCCTCCAGTCACAGTCAACAGGGAACTGAGGCCCTCAAGCTAACAGCACCTGAGAAGCTGAATGCTTCCCAAAACCATATTCATGAGCTTGAAAGCAGATCCTTCCCCAGCCAAGTCTTCAGAGGACTCTCCAGTCCTGGCTGACACCTTGATTATGGCCTCTTGAAAGTCCATGAGCAGAATACCTAGCTAAGCTGTGCCCTGACTACTGACCCACAGAAACTACAAAATAACACACACACAGCCCAACATATTAAATAAAGAAAGCAGCTTACAAAACCTCATTCTTCTGTTCCCCTAAGCATTTTCATGGAGTTCTGGGACGAGCAAGAAAGACTTGGGGGGAAAGCATACAAATTTGTGTTCTGTTCTAAGGACTTATCACATGTCCACATGGAGGAATTTCTGTTTCAGCAACATTTCTGACCACTCTCCATGTGTTCCATCTGCCCCAGGATGGGGAGCAACTTCTACTGATTCCTCACCAAGAGTGAACTGGGTTTTCTGTGGCCCAGGCCCTTCTGTTTTGCCTCGGTGGGTCAGTCTGGTTCTGAAGATGGCCTGCTCTCATGGGCTTCCTGAAACCAGGCAAGTTAAGAAGGACAAGGCTGTTGGCTGGGTGACAAGTATGCCTAATCACAGGCAGAGCGCATTAGAAAGTTGGCTGGGCTAGGACATCAGCCACACCCTTCAAACGTCCTTTTATCAGTAGTAAAAAACATATTGATCTCCAAGGCATTGATTTCTACCTGCCTTATTCCCATGCTACCTCCAGCTGTTTGTGAACTAAAACAGGTAACAGTAGTTTTATTTCTTGGAGCTTAAATTATACATGCATACACATTCACATATACACATTCCCATAGGCATTAAAAAGTTGGGAGACTATAGATTTTATATATATGAAATATATAAAAAATATAAAAATATTAAAAAATATATATATGTATCCATATATATATATATATACACACACACACATATATATGTATATATATATGTCCCAAATTAGTTAAAGGCTGGGAAAAATTGAATTATAAGAAACTCACATTTTCTCTTAATTTCTTTAGTATTTTATAAACATCATGACTTTATTAAGTGATTAAACACCCCTGGAGGTTAAAGAAGTCCCTTAAATTTCACACAGAATACCACTGTTTTTCCTGCAATGTCAGAATATTCAGCAGACAAAACACTGGGAAAAAGGGTCAGAAAAGGAGGGAAAATAGGAAAGAATTTGATGTATGATATTCCAAAAATCTAAACATCCAAACCCAATGCTACCATCAGAATGTGACATAATCAGAATTTTATTGGATTTTCTCATCCTAATTTTGGAATTATTTTCAATGACAAAGAAAGGGGCACTCTGATGTCAGTTTTCAGGCCTCTAAGTCTTGAGCCCAGCGTTAGTTTCCTGTATTTTTTTCTTTTTGCTGTGCTGGGGACTGAACCCAGGGCCTCATACATGCAAGACCAGTGCTCTACCATTGAGCCCCCACCCCCCACTTCCCAGGACACACAGTTTACAAAAAGCAGCTTCCCTGAATGAAGCACTAAGGGTTAAAAGAGAAAAGCAAGGAAGGAAGGAAGGAGAGAAGGAGGAGGAGGAGAGGAGAAGAGAAATAGCTAGGAATCATACTGTGCTGTGCTTGAGGCTATTTTGCATATGTGAACAGAGACAACAGGGCTGTGGGTTACCACAGCAAAGCCTTGAGCCAGGGAGCCAGCATCACTCAAGAACATGACTGAGTAACAGACCTGTAGCCAGGTCCCATCCTAGGCCTTTCATGAAACAGACCTCAGGGGTCCAGCTTTGTCCATCTGACAGGCACCAGTGGGAAGGAAGTTCTTAGGTCAGGTGGGACTAGATTCCAAGGCTCATTCTCCCCTTCCCTGAGGCAGTTTGGTAACAGTCGCACTTTCCCAGGTGGGGGAGTGGCTTAGTCCTCTGTTGCTGCTGTAACACATAACCACAGATGTCGTGGCTTAAAAGCAGGCAAATGTGTCCTCTTACAGTTCTGAAGGTCAGAATGCACAGAAGGGTCCTCCAGGCTAAAATGGAGATGGAGTCTCTGGGGGTCTTTTTCTGCCTTTCCAGCTTCAAGGGGCCATCGCCAAGCCTTGGTTTTGCCCCTCTTTTCTCCATCTTCAGTGTCTGAGTCTCTGACCTCTGCATCTGTCCTCAAATCCCCTTCCATCTTCTAAGAACTCTTGTGATTACACTGGGTCCACCTGATCATCTAGGACAACCTCCCCATCTTGAGAGCCTTACCTCATTCACATCTGTAAAACCTCTTGGACTAGGTAAGGCAGCACATTCACAGGTTCTGGAGATTAGAAGAGCCTTCATTCAAACTACCATTGATATACATCCTACTTTCCAACTCCAATGTCCAATACCATCCAGTTTCACAGAACGCTATTCCCTTTTCCACTCCCTTTCAGCCAGGCTGATGAGAACAAGGGGAAAGTCCCAGTCCGTGCTGGCATACTTAGGCACCTTTCTGACACTTGCTAATCTTCCCCCGTGCCCAGGGGCAGGTCCCAAGCTCAGCGCTTCCAGCCCCAACATGGCCACCTGAATTCCAATCATGTTTTCACTGTATTTCTTTTTGGGGTTATCTTCTATTATAAGAGTTGATAAAGACTTTGCATTTTTAGTGGTGACCATAGTTACTTTCAAATGTAAGTTTTTTTTTAAATGTCTTGATTAAAAATTATAGGGAGGGGAGGAAAGAAGAAAGAGAGAATGAGAGAATAGATCTGCAAGGATGCAAATATGACAAAACTTGTGAAGGCTGTTCCCAAATTCCTGAAGTTTGAGAAGCTAATATAGCATAAAAAGCTGTACATGCGGGGCATGGTAGTGCACGCCTATAATTCCAGTGACTCAGGAGGCTGAAGCAGAAGGATCACAAGTTCAAAGCCAGCCTCAGCAACTTGGCGAGGCCCTAAGCAACTCAGCGAAACTCTGTCTCTAAATAAAATACAAAATAAGAGGGTCTGGGATGTGGCTCGGTGGTTAAGCACCCCTGGGTTCAATCTCCAACACCAAAAAACAAAACGAAACAAAGCAAAACTCCAGGCAGAGACATGGGCAGAGCTATACATTGCCCTCTCTGTGTGGCCTTGCCCAGCCCCATTCAGAGTGCTTCCTACTCTGTCAAGATCTGTGCAATACATGAAGGTAATGTATGCAACCCCTGGGCACATGAGGCATGCCAGTAAGTGGCCACCAGTTACCATTATGTCTACAGTAACAGTGGATCCATCTCCTTTCAAAGATCTCTATACCTGCTATCCATTTTCCTTCATCAGTCCAAGTACACAGACTCAAGAGACAAACTTTTCTTGACAAAGAGTGGACTGAAATTATCCTGAATCCCCTGAGGAAACTGGTAAGGTGGTTTAAAATTGATTTTTATTTAAGACATTCTGCAAACATCAGGCCTCCTGAGTAACCTTTCCCCTGGTCTGACTCTGGTGGGTTGAGACGTGAGCCTCCCATGTCACCAGGCTGGGTTTAGCCCATGGTGGCACCCACGGGAGATTGGGGTCATTCTCCTCGATTTTTTCTGCCTTTGGCAGTGTTTCTGGCAGGGACTATGTCTTCTCTGTGGCTTTGACTTCCCACTAGACGAGCCCTCTGTGGGACCTCCATGGGCCCTGGTAACACTACCTCCTCCCTCCAACCCCAGCCCAGAGGTGGGAATGTCTCCCTGTGGTTGAAACCTCTGGTTGCCTCAGAGATCTCTGGCCCCTCAGACCTTCCCTGTTCAGTCAATACCCTGCATTAAATTCCCTCTGTTGAAAATAGAGTGCTGTTTTCTGCTTATAGTCTTACTGGGACAATGATGTCAGAAATAAGAAGAGTAAGTTGTGCAAACACTCACATGACACAAAGATTTGAGATGGGACAATGTCATCTACCATAAACTAAAATAGGAATAAAACCATGGTGTCTTCAGAAATCTACCCAAGAAAATCAGGAAAATCAAATGTATGGTCAACAACTGGTGACTTGAAAATGCTTCCATGGGTTGTCTTCTTAAGACTGGTTATTCTTCATAGACAGTGGGCACCAGTTACCTCTGTGCTTTCTTTTGCCTTCAACCCTTGAATGGTTATGTTTTGTCCTTGAGGACTCCTCATTTAAAAATGAGTGGCATGTCCTACTAGTTCTAGATTTCCAAGAATTGATGGAATCATACTTGGCTTTTATTCGAAGAATTCTATTCTTATTTTATATGACTTTGGACAAGTTATCCAAATAATGTCCCCCCACATTGGGTTGCTGCAAGAATAAAATGAGCACATGCAGATGCTCAGTCTGTCAGCAGTTGCTATAGTTACTGCACTGTCCCTAGATTTCCTGAAATGTCTCTGACATCCATGTCTCCTTGAGACTTCTTTTGCTTCCATCATCCTGCACTATTCCTATTCATCTCAACTTCTGCCTCCTTTATTGCCTTTCACCCTCCTCCTGTTCTTAACCTTGACTATCCTTAACATGGGTGAATATGTTGTCCTTGGTTCTCTGCTCTTCTTTTGCTACAATTACACCTTGTGTAATTGTAATTGTAATTACACCTTGTGTAACTGTAGAAAGGTCCTAGCCATCACCTCTACGCATATAATTCCCAAATAGGTACCACTAACTTTGACTTCTCCCTGGACTTGTACATCCAACAAAATATGGAGGTAAAATACAGATCTATGAACCTGGGAGGACTTTAAAGAACATCGAACCCAGGGATTTTGTCTTCATCTGTTTTGTGATACTATAATGGAATACCTGAGGTGGAGTAATTTTAAAAAAACAGATTTATTTCTTACCATTCTGGAGGCTAAGATTGCCAAGATGGAGGTAACTGCATCTGACTGGGGCATTTGTGCCTGGAAGGCAAGAGACTGTGAGAGAGCAATAGGGAGCTGAACTTACTTTTATAACAACCCCCCCCCCACCTCGCAATAATGAAGCACTCCTGCTACAGTAGCCTACCTCTCAATATTGCTCCATTCGGTATTGGTTTCAACACTGGAGCTTTGGGAGGCACATTCAAAGCATAGAAAATCTCAAACTCAACTGCCTAGGGGGGTCAGGAAGGTCACCTGAAAGGTGAAGCAGGCTGGAGATAGATGGCAAATGGCCCCTGATACTTGTCTCAGCATCAGGAAGACAGTGGGGCAGGTGGGGTCAGTAAGAAAACAAGCATGTGTCCATCTGAAGGGGCAGCTGGTGCTCAGCTTCCTCCAACTGCTGGGGGCTCAAATCTGGGCATTCGTACAAAATCTCAATTTTGAAATGTTGGTAGCAAATTAAAGTGTAAGACCTTGTGTAGAATAAACCACATCTGCCAGTTTGCTTACCCTTGTCTGATGTGGTGCCCTCAATTCCTAAAGATACAAGAACTAGGGCTTAGGAGGGTCATGCGATGGATTTGTTGGTACCATTGTTGGCATTGTTGGTTATGGAACCAGAATCCAGGTTTCATGACTCTTAAATTCCCTCCAATTTGGCCTCCAAGTATGGCCTTGGAGGATTTTCTTCGGCTGGGGATGTAGCACAGTGGTCGAGCACGTGCCTAGCAGGTACAAGGCCATGGGTTCAGTCCCCAGCACCAAAAATAAATCAACTCATTTTCTGTTTTGAACCTCAAACTCGGTCTCCTCTCTAGCTAACTTCTCAGAGAAGAATCACTTTTTCTTCCAATTTCTCAGGTGAGAAGCCTAAGCCCTTGATTCCTAGAGCCTCTGTATTCATTTCGTCAACAGGCCCTCTTTTCCATGACACCTGGCCCCTAGTTTTGTCTTTCTCATTGTGACTGCCAGGACCTTACGGCTAGCCAGTCCGGGTTTCAGCTGCCTTTCTGTCGATCTGGAAACAATTCCTCTGCCCAGCATCCCAGGTCCACCACCGTCCGACTCCTCTTTCCCAGTCTTTCTTCATCTTTCTAGAGATGCACTCTTCCCTCCTTTCCTTGCCAGCTCACAGAGCACTACCCACTGTCTCCTCTAGGGGGCGCTCAAGACCCTCCTCCCTGCCCTCCAGTTGACTACTGACCAAACACAATTGAGCCACATAAGGGGTGTAGCTTTAGCACAAAATCAGAATTAAATTCTGATTCCTCCTCCTTCCGAGAGCATCCCTGCCAGCTTCAAATATTTTTTAAATTTTTTTCGTTGTATGTGGACACAGTATCTTTATTTATTTAATTTTATGTGATGCTGAGGATCGAACCCAGTGTGCTCTGCCACTGAGCTACAGCCCCAGCCCCCTCATCTATTTTTTAATGCTGACACTAATAACAGGTACTATATTTGCTAGGGACCACCTGCAGATCAAGGTGTCTTTCCTGCAGTTTCTCATTTACTTCTCCCCAAAACTCTGATTTCAAAGATGAGGACACTGGCTCACCAAGACAAAGGCTTGTCCAAGGTCATGTGACTGTGTTGGGAGATGCTACCCAGGTCTCTCTTCCTCCAAAGCTCTTGAACAGCACATGACACTTTCGGACAGTCCTGGTATAAAGTCAGCTGCTAGAGCCCATATCTAACTTCTTCATTTCCTTCTTTCGGCCTCAGTTTTCTCATCTGTCAAATGGCAATAGCAGAGACCCACATTTGCTTCCTAGGCCTGCCATGACAAAGAACTATAAAGTGGGTGACTTACAACACCAGAAATCGATTCTCGCTCCAGTCTGGAGGCCAGAAGTCAGGTGACAGCAGGGCCATGCTTCTTCTGAAGGCTCTAGAGAGGCTCTGTTCCTGCCTCTTCCCAGCTTCTGAAGTTTGTGGGCAAGCCTGGGCTTTCCTTGGCTTGTGGACACACGGTTCCAATCTCTGTGTCCGTCTTCACCTGGCTTTCTGTTTTAGTCAGCTGTTTCACTGCTGTGACGAAAAGACCCAATCAGAACAACTGTCAAGGAGGAAACGTTCATTTGGGGGCTCACAGTTTCATAGGTCTCCATCCACAGACAGCAGGCTTTGTTGCTCGGTGCTCAAGGTGAGGCAGGACATCATGGTGGAAGAGTGTTGCAGAGGGAAGCAGCTCACATGGTGATCAGAAAGGAGAGAGACAGAAAGGTCTCCACTTGCCAGACACAAACATGTACCTCAAAGCCACGCCCCCAAGGCCCACCTCCTCCAGCCACACCCTACCATATCAGTTACCATTCAGTTAATCCCAATCAGGGGATTAACTCACTGATGAGGTTAAGACTCTCAAAACCCAATCATTTCTCCTCGGAACCTTCTTGTACTCACACATGAGCTTTTGGAGGGGCACCACACCTAAATCACAATGCCTTCTCCATGTGTATCTCTGAGTGTCCTCTCCTCTCCATAAAGGGACACCAGCTTTGGGTGTAGGCCCTACCCTAATCCAGTGTGACCTCATATTAACTCAATTACATCTGTAAAGAACATATTTCCAAATAAGAACAAGTTGGCATCAGGTTCTAGGTGGACAGGAATTTAGGGCAAGGGACGTTACTCAAACCAGTGTGCAATCTTAAAGGCTGTACTGAAACGAACATGGGACCCTGTGTTAAAAGGCTCACGTCCCAGTGCTGAGGACTCAGCAGGATGAGTTCACTCGAGTCATCACACTGCAGCCCTAGGCTGTCACGTTCACTTGCCACTGACCTGGACCAGGTGTTGGCCTCATCCTGCAGTGAACAGCAGTTTTCCTCCAGGGGGCAGATCAAAATCACCCAGGACGTATTGAAGACACATGCTGAGGTCTCACCCAGGACTTATTCAATCAGAAACTCCAGGGTGAAGGATATGCTTAAAAGGTTCCCCAGGTAATTCTAACACGCAGCCAGGCGCTAATGGAGACGGATGTGTTGGAGTCCCGAGAGAGAACCTCCAGACTCACGCTGTTGGAGTGCATCCGGGTACAGCCCTCATTTCTCCAGAACATTAACTCAGTAAAAAACCAGGCTAGTGCTTTGGGAAGATAAAAACCAGTAAAACTTGTCGGATTCTGACTTTTGTGTGGTTGCTCCTTCTTGTGGGAAACAAAGCATTATTATGACATTAGCAATCACAGGATTTGCTTTCAATCAAACTGTGCCCAGCAGGGGGAAGATGGAAAAATAAAATGAGAGCAGAGGAAAGCCGAGCTGTAAACAGTGTTTGCCAAGGAAACCAAGCTTTTCCCTTTTGTCCTGAGCCCCCGGTAACACAAATGTCATCCAGAAAGGGTCAGGAGCCAACTGCAGGTACTTTACATGGACACGTGACAAATTGAAGAAAGATGCGAGATGCAGGGGCTGAAGCATGTAGAATTGCACAGTTGTTATTTATCGTGACTTGGTTCAACACCAAGACAGGCAGAGAAATTAAATGGAATTTGAAATCTTCCCTCAGAACGCTCAACATTAGTAAGTCGAATCAAGAAGCAAACTCAATCTATCATGTGATGACTAAGGCGCTGCATATATCAGGTCCTATTCTGCATACTTGGTATACCCCAATGGACACATAAGCCTCGGGGAGCTTACATCTCTGCAAACAGCTTCAACTGTACACTCAGTGTACGTTTGAATCGAGAGGACTATAGCTTCAAGGAGAAAAAAAAACCATTTTCATGAAATTCAAGTCACTGGGTAAAAAAAGAATCAGAATAATTAGTATTATAGGACTTAAAGGCCGAGAACTTCATTAGGAATATCTATTAGGGGTATTTGTGCTCACAGGTCAATGATGTGCCAATGGACAGAAGAAAAGAAGTAACAGACAGGGTCCATTGACTTCTGACAAGTTGACCATCCATGTTCTGAATCAGTACTATACAGTAGAAATCGCTGCACCAATAGAATCTTCCCTACCTGCTGTTCAGGATGGCAGCCACTAGCCTAGGATTTCCAAATGGGACACAGATGCCCAGTTACACAGAATTTCAGATAAACATCAAATTATTTTTTAATATAAATGTTTGTTTTAGTTATTTTATTTCATCACTATAATCATACCACCTGACAAGACCAATGCAGAGAAGAAAAGCTCAGTTTGGCTCATGGTTTCATAGGTTCAGTCTATGGCTGGTTGACTCCATAGCTCTGGGACCAAGGTGAGGCAGAATATCATGGCAGGAGGGCATGGTGGAAGAAAGCAGCTCAGCGCATGACAGCCAGGAAGTACAGAGAAAGCTCCGCTCACCACGGACAAAATACAAACCTAAAGGCCCACTCCCAGTGACTCATAGGATACGTGCCTGCAGTTACCACCCAATTAATCCACATCAGGATTAATCTAATCTACTGATTAGATTAAAAACTCTCATAATCTAATCTTTTCACCTCTGAACATTCTTGCATTGTCTCACACATGAGTTTTGGGGAGATACATATCTAAATCATAATAATGTTGGAACATATTTTATCTTATTCAAATTTCACTGGGTATCCTGTACTTTCCCCCAAGACTGGCCATATGAACAAGGCCTTTGAGCATTGAAATGTGCCTAGTGTGACTGAAAAACTGTTATTCAAATTTTATTTAATTTTTATGAATTGAAGTAGTCATATGTGACCAGTGGTCACCGAATTGGACAGTACAATCTGAAGAAACAGGATATAAGAAAGGACTGCCCAGATGTGATTTCACTGGGAGCAGTTATTGGGCTCAAGATCTCTATTCCAACCTGGGTCTCCCTCTGAGCCTGAGTGTTCCGCCTTGTTGGGAAGTTGTCAATGGCTTCTCCGAAATACCAACAACCGTAATATTAACAAGCCATTTATTGAGCAATTATTATGTGCTGTGAGATACACTTTAGTCTGTGTCACTGAATTCTGCCAACAAGTCTGTAGGTAACATGAAAATCCCCACTTCACATGTGAGGCCAAGGAGACTCAGTGAAGTCCGGGGGCTTGCCTAAGGCCACAGTGCTGGCCAGTAGAACATTTACAGCAAGTCACATGATCTGACCTTAAACCAGGTCACCAGTCTAACCTCTAAGGCAACTACTGGTTGTTTCCTGAACAATGATGTCAAACAGGAATGAGTTTTCAAAGTCACATCTTAAGAAAGTCCTCAAGCCAGATGTCAGGCAGTACAGGGAGGCCTGGCATAGTTCTAAAGCGCACCCGAGGTGTGGAAATCCAGGACCAGGGACAGAGAGCAGGGAGACAGGGAACCTCAGCTTTGTTATTTTGGTAAATAGTGGGATGACTCCAGGCAGTTACAAAGCCTCCCTTAGGCTCCATGATCTCATCTTTAAAATGAGGCAAAACTTCATTTGGGTGTTTTTGCTTTTGTTTTGTTTTGTTTTCTTTTCTTTTGTGTGTGTTTATGTGTGTGTGTTTGTTTTCGTTTTTGTTTGTTTTTGGTACCAGGGATTGAACTCAGAGGCACTCAACCAGTGAGCCACATCCCAGTCCTATTGTATATTTTATTTAGAGACAGGGTCTCACTGAGTTGCTTAGCACCTCAATTTTGCTGGGGCTGGCTTTGAACTCACGATCCTCCTGCCTCAGCCTCCCCAGCCACTGGGATTACATTCATTGTGTTTGGGGAATAAAAAGAGAAGGTGCATGAAATGGCTTGGCTGGCACTCGTAAGGCATAATTATGTATGGTAACATGCATAATTGTTTTATTTCCAATAATGAAAAGAAAACATGAGTTGGAAACAACTCACTTAACAAGGGCTATAAAGGGATGTCTAAAAGGTCAAAGGACTCGCTTTTCTGTTACAGAACAGAGGTCTAGCTTGGAATTTTCCATAAATTTTTCTATCATCTTTCAAAGAAAAAAAAAAACTGTAAAACTCTTGTTTCCACCAAGTCTATGACAATATCAGCTAAGCTGGTAATTTTTTAAAAATAACATTCACATTTTGTTGTTTTGAGAGCACACATGGCACTCTGTCTTAGTCTAAAAACTCAGTCATTTAATTTTCAGTAAAAAAAAAAAAAGAAGAAGAAGAAGAAGAAAGAAAGAGCAAATAGGTAAAACCCAAACCCTTGCTTTTCAGGGGCCACCCTTCCCATCCCCAACCCATACCCCAGGCCCACCTACACAGATGCAGGTCGGGACTAGCACAAGGTGAATGGCATCTGACACCCACAGTGCTAGGAGCTAGCTAGTGCTCTCAAGGTTCCACAGAGCTCAAAGGCACTGCATGAGGATATTACCCTTCACTCCAGAACAATGACAATCATGAGCCCAACTCCAGGACGCTTCCAGAGAAAGATCTCCCACTGTCTATATTAGTCAGGGTTCTCCAGAGAAACAGAATCGATAGGCAGCGTCTACATCTACGAAAGAGGTTTGATTTAAGGACATGGCTCACATGATCATGGAGGTTGGCCAGTACAAAATCTGCAGATTGGACCAGCAGGTTGGTGACCCCAGGACGAACATTGATGCTCCAGTTCAAGGACAAGGGCAATCGGCTAGTTAAATCCCCTCTTTCTTCTGGGAGGTCAGTGTAGTGTTCATTCAGACCTCCAACTGATTGGATGTGGCCCACCCACGTTACAGAGGATACTTTGCTTGACTCAAAGTTCAAATGTAAATACAAATCTCATTCCAAAAACATCCTCACAGAAACATCCAATTAATGTTCAAACAAATATCTGAGAACTATGGCCCAGCCAAGTTAACACACAAAATTAACCCTCACAAGTCTAACCAGGAGTGACTACCCCCATTAAAGCAAAGTACTGACACTTCTCCCAAGACCACTGGCTCAAACTCACAAGTCAACCTGGCTTATAGTCCTACCAGCCTCTATCATCGGCCTCACAAACCTGGGCAGTTGAGAAGCAAGGGAAGGAGGCAGGTGGTGGGAATCTGCTAGCAGGAGATGCCCGAGCAGCCAGGAGCAGCCACTCAAGGCCTGAGTGCGAGGAGGAGACAAGTGATCTATAAAAGGCAGAAGGGAGATGACAAAGGCCCAGGAACCGAGGGCCTTTGAGTGTGAGGACAAATCGCCCTGCCTGCTTCATGGAGTGAGGCTGTGCTGAAGCTCCAGACAGCAACTGATGCTCTTAATAGCACAGCTGGGTCTCCAGTTAATGGCACATGTGGATTTGGTCTCTTAATAAGTATAGCTGCTACGGGGGCAGGGTGGGACAAGAGGGTGGAGGGGACATGGAGTCCCTGGCTGACATTCCCACACCATGCTCACTCCACACGGGAAATACAACGGAGTACCTACTGGCTTGTTCAATCAGTGTTTTCGTCACTGTGACCAAAAGACCTCGTAAGAACAACTCAGAGGAGGAAAAGCTTCTCTGGGCTCATGATTTCAGAGCTTCAGTCCATGATCAGCCAATTACATGGCTCTGGGCCTGAGGTGAGGCAGAACATCATGGCAGAAAAGCACGGAGGAGGAAAGCAGCTCAGGACATGCACCAGGAAGCAGACAGAGATCCACTCACTAAGGACAAATACAAACCCCAGAGACGTGCCCCGGTGACCCACCTCCTCCAGCCACACCCTGCCTGCCTACAGTTACCACCTGGTCAATCCACATCAGGGGATTGATCCACTGATTAGGGTACAGCTCTCATGACCCATTGATTTCAGCTCTGAATCTTCTTGCACTGTCTCCCACCTGAGGTTTTGGGGGACACCTCACATCTAAACCATAACATGGCTCTTCTTAAAAATCGGTCATTCCCCCCTTTACTGGGGCAAGAGCATCCAGATCTCATTTTAAGAGGACTGTGCTTCCCATTCCCAGCAGGCGGCTGGGGTGATACTGATGCCCCTCCATCTCCTGGGTAGCCCTGCTGGCTCCCGTCAATTTAAACATGCCATTTACCCTTCTGACCTTCGTTTAGAGGAGCACGTATCTACCGGCATGGCAGGGATGAACGGAGATGTTTGCTGGGGGTTTCTGAGAAAAAAGAAACTTCCGTTTTCTCCTGCCTGGATGGTGTCTCGAGAGGCATGCTCTGGAACCTCTGCAGTCCTGGAGCTCCTGTGGAGGAGACTGGAGCTTATAAGTGGTGAGAGGAAGTCCATTCTGCAAAGAGCAAAGACAAAGCCAAGTTACAAAAGGCAGAGAAGGCAACTAGAGAGAAACTGGATTCTGACCACATCACACCGGCATCTGGGTCAAACCTCTCCTGAAGCTGCTGCCATGTTTTAATTTACACATGCCAGTGGATTTCTTTTTCTGGTTAAGCCAATTTGAACAAATTTTTAATTATCTTGCAATGAAATGAACCTCAAGTGATTTCAAAGGTGATGCATGAAGATGATCTTTAAAGAGGAGAATTTTGACTAGACTATAATGGAGGGTATTTCAACAATGACAATAACAACAGTTCTAACCATATCAACTATAGCAAAAACGTATTGAGCACTTAGATTGATCTAGAAATGCTGACTACAGATTTACGTACTCTTCATGCAAACCATGTGAGGTTAGTGCTATGATCATAATATTTTAGATGAGGAAACTGAAGCTCAGAGAGATTGAGTGATTTGCCCAAGGTCACACAGCAGAGAAGTGCCCCAAAAAACAGTGCCCAGGATTATAGTCCTCTCAGGCTGCCTGTGTGCCTCCTCTAAGCCTCCAGGCAGACAAATGAAAGGAAGAACTGAAAAAGCACCACCAGAAGAAAGTGGATCCACTGCTCTGTATAGCAATGAGCCTTCAGGTGTGAGGTTAAAGGTTGCCGGGACTCAGTGGGACAAGGTTTAGTCGCAAAAGTTATTGTCATCCAGTGCACTGGTGCAGTTCTAAAGTTACTCAAGATCTGCATATAGAGCTGTGTCCAACCACTGCCCAGGTTCAAAATAGGGCTAGTTTGCCAAGATATCATCATCTGTTTATTTATTCAAACAATAGCAAGACAGTTAAGCTAACTGTCCTCACTGACCTTACAGATGAGTTGGGAAAGAAGACATTAAACAAGTAATTCCACCTGTTAACACGTGACTATCAACTGTGCAAAGTGCAACCAGGGACAAGAACAGGGCGCCATTCTAAGCAGGAGGGAGACTAGGTTTAGAATGGAAGAGTGTGCAAATGTGTGGGGTAAGGCCTTTCCATGGAAGTGTCATCTAAGGACAGGCCTTGATTTTCCAAGGGGCTCAGCAGGAGCAGACAGAACTGCCGATGCAACGAGGGACCTGGATTTACATGTTTAATGAACTTAGAGGCTAGTGTGGGGAGAGGCGGGCTGGTGTGGAACATGCCCGGGCTTTATGTCACCATTAGGACTGTGCTGGGGCAGAGTCCGGCCCTTTGGACCTTGTGATAACGTGGCTATCCGGATAAAATCAGGACTTCCAGTTGAAATGGAATTTCAAGTAAACAAGGAAAAACAAATTGAGCATAATTATCTCTCAAAATTGCATGGGATAGACTTACACTAAATCAATTTTTTGTTTGTTTTTTGGTTTTTGTTTTTGCTTAAACCTGAAATTCCAAGTTAACTGAGGGGAGGTCCTGGACTTTCACTTGTGACACTCGGCAACCCTACCTTTAAGGAAACCCAAAGATTGAACCCAAGGCAGCCGCCCTGCGCTGCGGGCTCCAGACGCCCGGCCTCCTCTCGCCAGGCGCCGGGTCGATCCCCGAGGGACCGCTCACGCCTCGGTCCCGCCCAGGCAGCACTAGAGGCGCCCCGAGGGGCCGAGCCCGCCCCGCCTCAAGAAGAGGGCGCCGCCCGGGGAGGGGCAGGCCAAGGTTGGGCGGTGTGGAGTTGCCGCTCCCTCCCACGCAGCGTGCCGGACAGGCCAGAAACTCGCTCGCCATGTCTGCCGCGGAGGTCGAGGGTGTTTTCCAGAGAGCCCGGGGAAGGACCCTGGACGCCTTTTCTTCAGGTACCGCCGGCCTTCGCCCAGTAAGAGGTCGACCGATATGCGGAACTTTCCGCCGGGGGAACCTTCGGGTCTGGTGTGCGCGCGCCTCCAGCCGGATCCCATCGCGGGCTGCACCCGGGGCTGGGGACCGTAATTGGGGCGGCACCGCCCGCTCTTATGGCTTCCCGGTGAGCGGGAGAGGCGGGTCAGAGCGCTGGGCGCGCGACGGCCGGCGTCTTCGCTGGCCCGGGCCTGGCGGTGCGAGTCAGAGTCAGAGGAAGCGGCAGAGCGGCGTTAGAAGTAGCTCGGGCTGTGCGTTCGGCCTACCTCCAAGCCCTGCCTTGCCTGCGCCCCTCAGCAGCTCCCGGCCCAGCTTCCCCGTGCGCGGGGCGGGAGGCCTCGTGCGGTCTCGGGCGGCACCGAGGAGCGCGGCTGGAGGCCGTGCCCCTTAGGAAGTTGTTCCGCAGTGCACCCTGCACCCTGCTGTTGCGGAGTCGTTCGCCGCAGTGTTGGCAGCAGCCATCTGCTAACAGTAGAGTGGCAGGCCGTCCAGAGTCGTGGCCGAGTGCTTGGCGGTGGGATTGGGGTTACCTGCCTCAGAGAGCTGTTGGGAGTGTTCACAGATTCAGCATCTGGTAACCCGCTGTCTGCCACGTGCCAGGGGCTCAGTGAGGTTCGTCCCTGAGCCACAAGTCAAGAGGAAGCGAGGTTCCTGATTCCCCTCTGGTGTTTTGTTTTGCTTTTGTTTTTCCTACCTGGAGTCACGTTTCCTCCCAGGCATTCTCCAGATCACCCAGATGCCCAGCATGATCTGGCTCATGACCACTCTCTCCCTTGCCCAGTTTTCCTGCCTCCCTAGTTTTCATGAATTGCACTGAAAAGGGCCAAGCCCTTTCCCTCCTGAGGGCGTTGGCACCTGCTCTTCCTTGTTACCACAAATACTGGTAGTTCTGGTGGACTGGCTCCTTCTCAACCTCACACTGGTTTTGAAGTTATGTTTCCTGACCTCCTTACCTATCCTATTCAAAGCGGTTGTCCTGTAATCCTCTGCTTGAACCTTGTTCTCCTTTGCAACTCTTGGTGGGGAGTGGCATTCTGAAGCCATGTGCAACCAGAAATCCATGTGTGGCACAGTCAGGAAAACATGCCTGCTACGGTGCCATTCTGTAATTGACTTTTTCAGTCACATGGCATCTTTGAGATGTATCTATAGTGCTATAAGTAGTTCTACTTATCTCCTTTTCCTGCAGGGTAATATTTATGAATATTTGTGTATGTATGAATGTATGCATATACTTAACGAATGTATACCTCATACATTTTGTTGATGGATATGCCGAGTGTCTTCAAATTCGCCTCTCCCTTTCTTCTCCCTTTGCCTTTCCAAATCTCTCCCCCTTTCCCACAGTGCTTCAGTAGTTTGACTTATATGGACTTTTATCTGTGAACTCCTTGCCCTCTAGCTTCCCTTGGGTTCAACCAATGGGAAGCCCTGCCCCAGCTGGAGACCAGCAGGAGGGGAAAGCCCAAGTCAGTATATTTATTACTCCACTTCTTGAGTTGTGTTCACCTGTCTGTATTCCTCTCCCAAAGGCTGCTGCTTCTTTCAACACAGTCTTTTTCTCACTCTTTTTCCAGATTTGGGTAGCTACACTCCCTCCCTTCCCTTGGAGATGTATGAGTGACAGCAGCCCTGCTTTTCTGTCTGGGGACTACTACACTATCTGTTGTAGTTTCTGTATGCCCAACCTATCTCAAATAATCCCCTTTAAAACCCTCCTTTAATTATCCTAATTTGAGTATGCCAGCAATTTCCTGCTTGGATCCTAACTGATACAATGACCATTTATTTAGTTGTTTTTTCACTCTTTTTTACAGTGCTATTAGGAACATTCTTGTACACGTCTTTCTGTGGACATGTGGGAGAGTTTCTCTAAGGCATACACCCAGGAGCAAAGTTCTGGGTTGTAGGATATAATCATTCCCAACTTTGCCAGTTATTGTCAAATGGCCTTCCAAAGCGGTCACACTGAGTTATACTTCCCACGGCAGTGTGTGAGAGTTACTGATTACTCTGCCATATCTGCTGTTAGCTTGGAGAAATTTATATTATGTTTTTACTGTGCTCTGAGTATCTTACAGAAAATGGGGGGGTGGGGTCAAATATCAAGCCCTCAGGAGCTCAGAATCTAGGTACAGAGCTTTGACACAAAAAATAACTGATGGGCCCTGAGAGCCACTGTAGTGAGAGGAGTTGGGATTTTAAGTATTGGTCCTGGTAATAGCAGGACTGTTAGCTAAAACCAGGGAGGAAGAAGTAGGCTTACATTGGATGAGATGGATTTGAGGTGCTGTCAGCAATTTCTGGCAGCTTGTGGGGTACAGTGCACAGCTAGTGCTATAGGTATGAATACCATCACAGAGAGGGGAATAGAAGGTATTCTTTTAGGAGTCAAAGGCCTTGCTGAGGGGAGGTGTGACGTAGTGGATGGTGCATGTATATCTGTCTGTGACCTTAGTGTACGTCAGTATTTAGGGTTAAGAAGAACACACTGGAGAGTTCAAAACAGGAACAACCAGAAATTCTGAAAGATAAAGCCAGGAGCTGGCCTGACAACAAAGCTGGGCAGGAGGACATGGGCAGAGTGGTACACGGGGCCAGATGTTGCAGAGATCTGAGTGAACGTAAGCTGAGCTGGCAACTTTGACAGGTGCCGTTAGAGGTCTCTAAGGCCAGTGGTGGCTCTGTGGGAAGAACAGCCTCAAGCCTGTGAAGTTGCCACAAGGGTGGACTCGCAGGAGAATGCGATGTGACTGTCTCTTCCATCTCTTGCCAGCACTCACATTGCCTGTTGGAGGGGTTCATTTAACTTAAGCAAGTGTCCCTAAAATCACCGCTCTGCTGACCCTGACCTGCACTACTAGACCTCCCCTTCAGAATCAGCCACTTTGTTTCTCAAGTGAAACCCGTGCACCCAGTGAAAGAGCAGTTTGCTCTCAGGCCCTTTCTCCCAGTGGTAATATACATGAGGGACTATATTCCCAGCCCTTCTTCCAGTAGTGTGATATGCCAGGCTCAATCTCAATCATCTGTTCCTTGTTAACATAATCCGCTAGGCTCTGTGGATGGATGTTTATAAAATATAAATTTTACATGTCTCACCTGAGAAGACTCGCATTCCTAGAGCATGTTCAGATATTCATTTTAATTAGACAAATTGATAATTATATTTCCTTGACACATATCCTAATTAGGACTACTTTCTCCTAGCAAGTATCTCTTTTGAGAGGTTTATTACATCTGTTCTGCAGAAATCCTCAAAGGGAGAAATATCAAGATAAAATATGTTTAAAAAATTATGTGTAATTGTTTTTAGGTCCTAAATCTGTTTTTTCCAGTTCATTTTACTACTGGAGTATTTTCCCCCTCAGAGAACAGGGCTCCTGGGTGGTAATCTTAAGAAGATTATTTCCCTGGACATTTTAAATGTCTGCAGCTGTTCAAAGGAGCTGACTATATTCCTTAATCCTGACTGTTTTTCTTCTTCTCTGGAAATCCTCTCACGTGGAGAAAATAAATGGATTCTCAGTAAACTATAACTTACCCATCTCTTGCAGGTCTCACCTATAACTCTTTAGAAATAGACCTGGAAATGCTCCCCCAGGTTTGAACAGGGTTAAAAATACTGTGATTTAAACAGTTCTAACAGGATGAAGAAGATACGAAATGAATGCTTCAACTGTACCGTACGTTTGGGTCAAATTAGTTGTCTTTACTTGAGGAGGCTTCTGTTAAATAGCATTTGTGGGAGGCCATGGATTTGGCCTTGGTACTTGGAGTAGGCCCAACAGGCCGAATTGGCACAGAGTTTAATCACAGTAGCTGAACCTTGGCTGATTGCAGGAGGACCTATAACCAGTTAACTGAGCTGTAAACAACTAGTTAAGCTGTAGCCAGCCGGCCTCTTGGTTGACTAAGCCGTTTTCTGTAGCCCACTTCTGACGTCTATGAATGCTGTCCGGTCTGGTGTCTGGAGTTCTCAGAACCTGTTGTCTTTCTGGGAGCTGCCCATTCACAAATGTTTTGCTCTGTTTTGCTCAGCTAACTACCAAATTTTAAAGGAATTTTCCTTTTAAAAGTCCCTGTGACTAAATTGGAATGTTTGTTATTTATCACCTCATTGGAGTCATCAGTTAGCCAGTAGAGGGACCAGTGCATTTTAGTATGTAAAAAGTTCACACTGACATTTTTAAAAGACAAACTTGCTTTTATTTTTTGAGTGCATGTTTTTGCCTTTTTATTTTTAGTAACTATTGAGATATAATATACATACCATAACATTCCCTCATTTTCAGTTCAGCAGTGTTCAGGAGGTTTATAGTGATGCAGTCACAATCTGGCTTTGGAACATCCCCTCCGCCCCCGGAAGAAGCCCATTTGCAGTCTCTGCACGTTCCCACTCCCAGCGCAGGCAGCTCCGATGACCTCCAGTGATGTGCCTCTTCTGGACCTTTCATATAAATGGAATTGTAATCTGTGGCCTTTGTGACTGTGTCTGTGCCTTAGTGTAATGTTTTTGAGGCTTCTCCATGCTGCAGTACGTACCGGGACTTTTCTCCTTTTTACCAATGCTGTTCCCTTTTATTGGTAAGCACATTTTGTTTATCCATCCACCCACTGGTGAGCATTTGCCCCGGCCCTTGACATTGATAGACATTAGACATTCACCCATTTGGACCTTTTTTTTTTTTTTTTTGTCTTTTATGAATAACACTGAATAGTCACAGGGCTTTAGATGAATATTTGTTTGTTTGTTTGCTTCTTTAGGTAGATGCATAGGATTGGAATTGCTGGGTCATTTAGTCACTATCCTTTAACATTTTGAGGACCTGTCAAACTATTTGCCAAAGCACCATATTACATTCCAGCAGTAATGTACAAGAGTTCCAGTTTCCCCATATCCTTGCCAACGCTTGTTATCTGTTTAATATGCCAGCCAGTGGGCATGAAGTGGCATCTCTTTGTAGTTTTGATTTGTTTTCTTAATGACTAATGATGTTGAGCATCTTTTTGTGTGCTTAGTGGCCACTTGTACATCTTCAAAGACATGGCTCTTTAGATCTTGTATCTATTTTTTAATTGTGTTGCCTTTTTATTGTCCAGCTGTAAGAGTTCTCTGTATTCTGGATACAAGTCCATCATCAGATGTGTGATTTGCATGTATCTTCTTCCATTGTGTGGACTGTCTTTTTACTTTCTGGATATTATTTGTAGCACCAAAGTGTTAAATTTTGATGAAGTCCAATTAATCATTTTACTCCTTTATTTATTGTAATTTTCACTTTTGGTGTCATATCTAAGAAATCTTTGCCTAACCCGAAATCATAAAGATTTACTCCTATGTGTTTTCTTCTGAGTTTTATAGTTTGACGTCTTCACACTGTCAAGTTCTGTTTCCACTTAATGAGTTGTGTATGGAGAAGGGGTCTAATTATTGGAAATTTTCCATTGTTGCATGTTTTTTAACCACAGTGGAAGCCATAATTGGTAAGAAAACATTTAGTTAAAGAAGAGAACCATAAAGAATTACATAATTGCTGGGCATGGTGGTGCACACCTAAATCCCAGGAGCTTGGGAGGCTTAGGCAAGTTTAAAACCAGCCCCTATAACTTAGTGAGACCCTAAGCAACTTAGGAAGGAAGAGGAGGAAGGAAGAACTATTATTACATGGTTACTTTTAACATTTCATTTTCATGTAACCTATAAATGTGCATCAATTTACCAATCTTTTGAAGTCGCCAAGGGCTTGCCTTGGGGTGTGGATTCACAGATGGACCTGTTTGTAGCTTTTCTTGCATGAACCCCAAATACCCATGATGAATCTTTTCTAGTTGGGTTTTTCCAATGGACAGATAGTTAATAATCATCCAGGAAACACTCCCAGTGAAGGATTCCTCCAGGTTTATATTCCCCTTCAAATGTTTTAACACTTCTCCCCAGCACCTGATTCGGTGGTATTTTATTTCTGCCAGTTTACCTTTATTGAGTCTTCCCAAAGCATTTATCTTAGTCTTATCAGAAACAACTGTTAAATTCACATTTCTCTGGTTTATACATTTCATTAAATCAGGTGATTTAAAAATACGTGGCAGCATCAACAGATCTGGGCACAACTCACAACAGATGTGTGGTGAGCAAGCTCCTTCAGGGACAAGTGCTGGAGTTGGGTAGGGTGGAAAGCTGCTCTAGCTGCCCCTGCAGCCCTGCCTTGTGCAGAGGCCTTGAGACTGGTCCCTGCTTTAGGCAACTAAGTGCAAGTCTGCTCAAAGGCCTCCATTGAGGAGATTTTGCTTATTGGGCGAGTGCCCGCTCCTGGAGCTGCAGCTGCCTGGAGGAAGGGTCCTTTCTGCATCCAGGCCTCTGTTTGCCTGGCCCTGCACCTGTAGGACTGCATCTGTCCAGCGAAAGCAGGCCTTCTGGTTTTCGCCAAAGGTTTGCCTGGGCCAGCAGCCTCCTGCTGTCTTGGCAGGGGAACCTGGGGAATGGGGGCACAAATCATAGCAAGCATCCACCATCAACTCCCCAAAAGGAGTTCTGCTTTTGAAAAGTCAAAGAGGGTTCTGGAAATGTCTTTTTCCCTTTTAACTATTGTCCAGAATGGTGTTGATGAAAGTCAGTGATGCTGAAAGCCACCTGGCCAAGAAGTCCTAGCCCATCTGCTGTCTTAGTTCTCTGAAGGGTTGCAGATAAAGATTTTGGCAGGTCCTCCATCCCCGGATGGCAACTGTGGCAGCCAAGCTGTGACTCAGCAGCTTTTGTGTATCTTAAAAACCACCTCTTAGATTCCTTTAGGCTAAGAAAGGAGGCTGGATAAATTCACCTTGGTGCTTAGGACGTATAATTTGAAGACTGAAGATTGCTGTCACAGTTGATTATTAGGAGTAGGGATGATTTTTAAACCACCCTTCTCATACCACACAATTCACCCTTTTAGAGTGTCTAATTCAGTGGCTTTTAAGGTATTCAGAATTGTACAGCCATTACCACAATCAATTTTAGAATATTTCCGCCACCCCAAAAAGAAACCCTGCACCCCAATAGCTGTCACTAGCCACCAAGGCCTAAGCACCCACTAATGATGGGCACCATCATCTTCTGCATTAAGTCTGACAGTTGTACAGTGGGACTTTCAGATTGTTAAACCAAGAATAGTCCCAGAGTGGTAAATATTGTTTAGCTACTGTTTTTTTTTTTTTTTTTTTAACCACTAAAATAAGATTAGTCCCCTGAGAAGATAAAGGGTATTGCTGAAGACTTTTAGATTGTGATTCACTGTGCAGATTGCTACTGTGAGGAACTGCAAAAATTGCATTTTGTTGGCATTTGCTCTTTAGCCAGAAAGCCTCCAGGCAGCTGTAAAGCTACCCATCTTTGCTATTTTGTAACCAAAGCAATATCCACAATGTATAAAGGGAAAGATGCTAAGACAAAGCATGTAAATATATATGATCTCATCAGGTATTTTCTGAGCTTCACTTTGTGGGAACAAAGAAATAGGTAAGACTCCAGTAGCCTTGTCTCTGTTAAGACAGGGTCCAGGTGACTCTGAATAGTTGTCATGGTAACTATCTTTACATTTGACCACTTACTCTGTGCCTAGTCCAAATGCGTTACAGGTACTAACTCATTAATTCCTCAGAACAAGCCTTTTGAGGGAGGGGTGCTGTTATTTTTACTTTACGAATAAGGAACCAAGGCCCAGAGAGGTTAAGGAACTCACACAATGCCACACAGTTGATAAAGGGTCAAAATGGGGTTGGAATGCAGGCGCTCAAGGCTCAATTCTGGACTAGGACCAGGACGAGGGTTTTGTTGGGCTGGAGGCTTTGTTGGGCAGGGGCTTTAAACCCCTCCTCGAGCCTGCATGTCCTGGTGTGGGCACACCCCTGCCTCCTCCTCCAGCCTCATTTTTCACACAGGGTCTTTGACTTGTGTGACCCCCTGCCTGGAATGTAGTCCAGAGGCCCCCTGCCAGCCACTGTGTCCTGTGATCACCCTGATGACCTCTGTGATTCCAGCAAGCCGTGTTGTCACTGACTTAGTTATTTAGTTGTCCCCTACCCATCTTCCCCAGTATTCTGTAGGATCTCAGGGAATGGGATCTGTAACCCCGCACACTACTGCATGTCCAGGGACTGGCACAGAGGCTACGCTTGAGTGAGGGACGGATGCTGAGTTGCGTCTGCTCGCAGGGGAGGAGGCAGGCTCTGTGGTGCAGGTGGGGCACGACTAGCCTGGATGGACATGATTTCAGCAGGAAGTTGGTAGAGTAGAGAAGAAGGGGTGGAAGTGGTGGAGTGTTTGGGGAGCAGATTGTGGTCCATTCTGGAGGGATTGCGTGGTATGTCTTAAGCAGGGTTTCTCAGCCTCAGCTTATTGGTGTCATTGGCTGGATTGTTCTTTGTCCTGGGGCTCTGCCTGTGTATTGTGGAATGTTTAGCAGCATCTCTTCCCTCTACCCACTGACTTCTAGTAGCAATACTCATCTCCCAGTGACATCCAAAAATGTCTGTAGATATTTAATGTCCAAATCACCCTGTGATTTTGGATGTCCCTTGTCTAATGGAACCAGTGATAGATACAGCTGGCAAAGCTTTGGGCTCATTTTAGCCCCCAGTGTCAGAATGAGCAGGGATCCAAGGACGTCTCCATCTGGACAGCACGTTTGCTGCATGCCTGCTCCTGCCAGAGCTGGATGATGCAGCTGATGATATGCTAGAGTGGGCAGTAGACATGGGCCTACCCTCATGGAGATTCAAGGCTAGAGGCTCTTTAGCAGGGAGGTTTGGTGTTGGGGGTGGGCAGTGCCTGCTGTGGACAGGGGCTGCAGTGAAAAGTGCAGGTGGCTGTCCCCCTGACTGGGAGTGCTGAAGACTTGACCCAAGGGGATGGCAGTTGTGGGACAGGAAGCTGGGGCTACTGCAAGAGTATTGTAGATGCAGAATACTGCAGCGTGGCTGGCTTGTGTATGCAGTGATGCACCATCCCAAGATCTGTAGATTGGGGGACTAGAGATGATGGTGGCAAAATATGAGACATCTGCAGAAGGAACTAGGATAAAATGAATGAAAGATGATGAATTTGCTTGTGAAAATGTTTAATTTAAGGTAGAGAATCCAAGCTTGGAGCTTAGACCAACCCAGAAAAAAACAACTATGAAGACTAATTCTTAAGTTAATTCTTTGGCTTTCTAGTCAAATGGAGAAGTGTGACTCCCCAGTATTCCCAATTCCTGAATTGTTTTTGAGTCAGACAAATGAACAGGAGCCAAAACCTTGAATTGTTTAGTTTTTGTACCCTTTAATGATTGGAGCCTATTAATTAGTCTGCTAAACCAAAACCATTTTAACTCTGTCTTCCCAAACTGAACTTAGAAAGTGTGACTTTCCATTATAAAAGTCAACTTAAGAGACCCTTTTATCACTGTGTTCCTCCTGAACTGTTTGTGGTTGCATATAGGTAGTAGGTTTCTCTCTTCATGAGAGCGCAGATCCTGTGTCTGTTGTTGATGGCATGGTGACTCCCTTTGGCCTTTTCCTGGTCCTTCATGAAAACAGTGACTCATTTGCTTTGGGGTGTGCATTTATTATAGTCTGTGATTAGCTGGTAATAGTGAAAGGATCAATGAAATTTCTAATTCTCAGTATATATTAAAAAGTCAGCTTTCATTAACAATTGACAAATATGCCCAAGGGTATAATAAAAATGAGTGAGAGGAAATATACTGGTAGAGACAAATCCAAGAAAACATTTAGTTTGTGATATTGAAAGTGCAAACTGTAAAGAGAATTACAATTGGAATGTCTGTCTTTCAGGCAGGATTTTTGGCACATAAACAGAGTCACATAGAAAAGGATTAATGGTGAGGCATGATATGAATTCTTATAGGCTTTTAAGATTCATCTCTGCATGCAGTTGCTTTGCACCTGATTAAATTGTTTAAAGAAAACTCACAGGTCTTTTCTGCACATAGTTTAATATTACTCCAAATCCACTGTTTATCCCTCAATTTTGAAAGGTGGTGGCTGCGATAGTCTTCTAATAGAAGAAATTGGAAGTGGCCAATTTTGTTTTTCTATGCAACAGATAAACAGGATTTCTAAGGCAAATTTTTCCTGAAAAATATTTTTAATTTTAAAACTTGATTTAGAGAATGGTGGTAGCTCAGACTGTGTTTTTTCTGGCCTATTTGGACAGACATGGGTGCTCCTGTCTGGGCACAGCTTCTCTGTAACTGCACCAGTATCGTCATCTTGTTCTGGAATCAGCCTTGTGGCAAAATGGGCATCTGGGGCCCGTTTCTGCCCCTGGCTCTTTGTGAGATCCACTCAATTTATTTGCATTTGTGGGTCTTCTCTTCCCCACCTTGAGCAAAATGGAAGGGTTACCATAGATAAGGGCTTATGGTTGCAGATGTCTGCAGGAGCCAAGCATAGGCTGTGACAGTTTCAAGAGCATAAGCCCCAGTCAGTTGTTGGCACTGTCCACTTGGGCCCAGTGTAACCAGATTTTCCATGATAATCCAGAAATCCAGACATATATCAAACTCATGAATTAAAAATGTTGGCAACAAATTCAGCATTTATAAACACTGCGTGGGCCCAACAGAACACATCTGCTAGCCAGACCTTGAGTTTGTCATGTCTAGAGGAGATCACCCATTAGCACCCTCCAGAGATAGGTGTCTGGACCCCAGCCTGTACCCTGAATCAGCCTGTGTTTTTGGCAGAAACTGTGGACATCACAGGCGACTGGGAGAACACTCTGGGCCTTGCCAGCATTATCTTTATGAGAGTGTCATTTAATTTAACAAAAAGTTCCATTCGAAGGAGTTTTTTAGAGACAAAAATGCCTGCAACAAGATGGACAAGTATGTGGCAGCCTGGGGCCTGTGCCCTCTTCTTTGTGACTCTCTTCAGCCCAGTAGCACTGAGATCATGACCTCTTGGGTAGAAGCTGCTGCTTACTAGCAGTGTAACCTTGAACTTGAGCCCCCAGACCCCTAGCCAAGCCTCAGTATCCCACTTTGGTTAAGTGAAAGGTTGGTTACCACAACCAACTGGTCTCTCCAGTAATGACAGTTTCTGATGCCTTGGTGGGAAGAGGTGGATTTCTGTGAGTGAAGCTTTTCGGCCTCCCTAGAGTGGGCTGCAATAAATGGGGTTACTTTGCTCAGTACTGGAAGGTCAGGAGCAAACTCGAGGTCACCTGAGTAAGTATGTGAGGATAGACCTGGGTCTTTGGTTGCCATCTGTGACTGATTCTCACCTGCGCCCTGGGATCCTGCCTCCTGTTGTTCATGCCCCATGTGTTAGAAGGGGCACAGCAGAAGTGAGGGGATGTTACATCCATCGTTGGCCACACAGGATCATAACCCCATTTGCTAATAGGTCAGTCCCTTGCTGGCGCTATTGAAGCAAGTTTTCATATTGTCCAGCTGCCAAAGGAACTGAGGGTTGGCCCTGGCTCATAGCCAGTGAGAAACTCTTGCCCTCAAGTCCCACAGACCACAAGAAGCTGTATCCTGCCAACAACTTAAGGTGCTTGGAGCAGACCCCAATGTCAGTCTTCAGCTGATTCCTCAGCACTGGCCAGGACTTGATTGCAGAGACTGAGCAGTGGACAGGCTAAGCCATGCCAGACCCCTGAGCCCCGGGAACTGTGAGATAATATGTGGGTATCGTCTTCAGCTGCTCCATGTGTGCTAATTCCGTGTATAGCAGTGGATAGCTAAATCACCATTTCTTTGTGTTAAAAGATTAAATTCATTACAGGCGTTTTTATTCGCAACTGACTTTGGCATTTTAGTTAAATAAATATATGCTTTACTGTGTATCAACACTAAATACGCTGTAGGCATCATCCAGGGCTTCATGTCAAGGGTTTCTAAAGATTACTTTCTTAATTTTGGTACCATCTGGGTCAGAAATGAGATCTTAATTTAATCAACTCACTTTATTTCATTTATCTCACAAGTACTTAGCTTATCTCAAAATTTGACCATGGTCTTGTCAGAGTCATCAATTAGGGTTCCTGATTAGGTTCTTTTGTAAGAAAAATATGCATCTTTCTGTTGTGTTTTTTAACACACCTGTTGGTGCACACACTCCTTGCTTGTACATGCTTTCCACCACAGTCACTTAAAATCAAAAGTATTAGAATTCACTAGTATGGAATTCTTCAATTAAGTTCTTAACATTGACTTGACTTGATTTTGAAAGGCAAATGTAAAGGGTGACAACTAGACATTCATCAACAATACTAAGAAATGTTTAGGACTAAATACCTGAACAGGACATAGGCAGGGCCTAAAAATGAACAGGAAAAAGATTCCAGACAAGAACAAAACTAAAAAAAAATATACCACACTAAAAACAAAATACCCCCTAGCCAGGCACCGTGGTGCACACCTATAATCCCAGTGCTTGAGAGGCTGACAGGAGGATCATAAATTCAAAGCTGTCCTGGGAAACTTATTGAGACCCTGTCTAAAAATTAAACTTAAAAGGGGTGGGGGCTGGGGATATAACGAAGCAGTAGAGCGCTCGCCTAGCATGTACAAGGCTCTGGGTTCAATCCCCAGCATGAACACACCCCCACCAGTTTAGGGAAAGAGAAGTCACTCCTGTTGCTCATCCAGCACACCTAAGTGGCCAGGGAGCAAAGCTCCTTGATGAGTTTCAGGACCATGTTTCTCAAACAGGTTTGCACACAGGTCACTGGGATCCCTTCCACTGCAGACTGTGACTCCATAGGCCTGGGCCAGCTGGAGAGTCTGCATGTTTAACCTACCTGCCAGGAGCCCAGCCCTGTCTTCTGTGCCTGTGGGCAGCCTGTCCTCACTGCTGTCTTATCATCCTTGCCTCCTCCCTCGCCCTTGAGCCTTCATTTCCAGGTGTTTCTTAGAATAGTCAGGATTTCCCTCTGTGTATGGTTTCATATATGAAGAGGTGAAACTGAATCCCTAAGTGAATTTGGTTTTGGTTTTGGCAATAATGATATGCTTTTGGTTGTGCTGCTCTGGAAATGGGCCTCAGTTTTTCCACACACGTATAGCTTAAACTGCCAGAACGATGTTTCCAGAGAGTCTCCTGAAGGTGGGCTGTGCGCAGGGCAGATGCTTGGCTTTGCCCTGGAAGGCATGGTATTGCAAACTCACCCTGATACTCAGAGATGTCAGTCAACTGCTTCATCTTTGGTGAAATAATTCAATGCAAATATTGTTAAGAATTCAATTTCATAATGGAAAAAGCTACCCTTTTGAGGAATTTGAGAGTTGTTATAAAAGATTTCTCCTTTTGGAACTGAGCATTGTAAAGTCCCAAATGTCTTTAATTCAGCCTCGATTTAAATTAAGATGAGACCAAAGATGACCAACTTCTGAGCAGGATCCAGATGCCTTGGGAAATGTAGACCCTAGAGTCAACAGATGACCTTATTAGATAAAGTAAGTTGAGTATTGATGTGCAAGCTGTCATTCGTTTTTTTTTTATTGAATCTACTTTGTGCTTCGTCATCCTAAAATGGACAGTCTGTGTAAGTTTTTACTAGGTAAATAAGTAATGAAAGATTTATTTTAATAGCTCCAAGGACTATTGACTTTTTGAGGCTATGGCTATTTGTCATAGGAAACTACTTGTTAAAATATTTGCTGTAGGGAACCATTTCTAAACTCTGTTGTGGAAGGTTGATTTATGCTGCAACCTTGGGTGCTGATCACCTCTTGGATCTGGTTCTGATTAATTTATATAGTTTAAATGACTCTGCAAAGGACCTCAGAGTAGGAACACAGCTAAAAGCATTCAGCAGTATACAAAGGTTATTATGCAAGTAAAATAAATAAATGTTGCTAACAACTTTAAAACATGGAGCAGAATTCAGCTTTTCTTGTTTTGCGAAACACACTCAACTCTTGTGGAAATCTCTCTCCTCCTTGACCCCTTCAACCTTTGTCTCGTCTACCTGATTCACAGGTATTGATCGCTGTGGAACACTTTACTCTGAAACTTAGTAGCTTTAAACAGCAGACCTGTTTCATCTCACAGTTTCTGTCAGGAGTCTGGGTTCTTCTGCCCGCGTCTCCAAAGGCTCTGGTCTTATCTGAACTTGCCATTCCGTGAGGGAGGGCCCTCTTCCAAGTTTGTTCTCACGGTTGTTGGCAGGATGCAGTTCCTCATGGGCTGTTGCCCAGAGGCGTCCCTCTGTTCTTTGCCATGATGGCCTCTTCATAGGACCATTTACAACATGACAGCTTGTAACCTCCAAAGGGAGGGCAGAGGGAGGAAGGTCATGGTCTTTCTTTAGCCTGCTTTGAAGGGACAGCCCATCTCCGCATTTTGTTTATGGGAAGCAGGTCCCTAGGTCCAGCCCACACTCAAGGATTACACAAGGATGTGAATATCACCAGGCGGGGTCTCTGGGGACCATCTTAGACCCTCTACCACACACAATAAGGGCTGGACGGATGCGTGGACCCTTCAGTGGTGCCATGTTGCCGCCCTTTGCACACGCTGAACACCCTTCCTTCATTTTGGGTTGCACGCTGATCTGTGGAACAGCCACGCCCTTGGCTGATGACTGGTGTGTTGACGTGCATGTGCCATTTGTTCTGTAAGATGCATGAGGGTAATTTTGTTCACTTGTGTTTTTAACTTCTGAAAACGGAATTAAGAAGAGAGTGGTGGGCTGAAGCCAGAGGCCCACTCTGAGATAAGGTGCCATGGCACTTAGAAAGGCTTCTTGTTGCAATGCAGTCTCCGCCCTGGGGAAGCCTTCCCTGTCCACTAGTCCAGACCAGCCCTTGCCGCTCCGAGCTGTTCCTGCAGCTTTCCTCATTACTGGCTGTCTCCCAGGAGAGAGAGGCAAGCTGGGGCCTCTGTGCAGGTCACCCGTGTGTCACCAGCTCCTCATCTGGGGCCTGGCAAACATTAGGCCTTTGGTATACTAACAAATATGTGTGAATCAAACATGTGTGGTCATGAAATCATTCTAAGGAGCTATTGGGAAGCCCTAACATTGTTGTGACTTCCAAAGGAAATACAATTTATTTAGTTAACGCATAGACTACATTAATTTATTAAAAAAGAAAAAAAAAAAAAAAAAAAAACAGCATGAAGATCATGGGTAGTTTTGTCCTAGCCTTTAAGGCCTCGTGAGCCATCAGGAAAGTCACATCCCTTCTCTGGGCCTCAGTTTCCTCAAAGGACAAAGGAGGGAACTGGAGACCAAGGCTCCTCAGACAGGGCTGTATCCCTGGATCCCACCTGGACATTGATCTGGCACCAAAGATTTTGTTTGAAGGACTCAGGACAAAAAGAAGAAAAAAACCAAACAAACAAGAAAACAAGTTAAACTTTTGCATGACTGGTGACCTCACCAGCCATGTAAAAGCAGGTCCTGGTGACAGTTGTGGTATATAAGGATGGAGACTCCAGGTCCCCAAAGCTCTAGCCTAGCACAGCCAGTTAGGAGAGCAATCCAGGTGATTTCTGCTCAGGGCATCCAAGAGAGAGCCCTTTCCAAGACCATTAAGAATCCCATTCCAGAGATGGGTCAACAGTACCAATGCAGATAAGAGAAATACATCACAGCAGGGTGACTGTGGATAACAATAAGGAAGCAAGCTAGAAGGAAGGATTTTGAACATTTTCACCATAAAGAAATGACAAAATGTTGGAGAAGATCGATGCGCTCACCCTGATTTGAACATTCTACAGTGTACATGTGTATCAAAATGTCACCCAGCACCCATAAGTATGTACAGTTTTTATGTGTCATTTAAAAAAAATCTAAAAGATGAATAGTTTCTAGGAACCTAGTGTAAAGCTTGATGACTGTTTCATAATAATGTATCATGTACTCAAAACTCGCTCAGAGTAGATCTTAGTTTTTCTCACCATCCACACAAAAGAAATCTGAGTCAATGAACATGTTAATGAGATTTTTGTGGTGATCTTTTTATGGTGTGTATGTAGGTCAGGACATCATGTTGTGCATCTTAAATGTGTACATTTTTTTCCTGTCAATCTTACCTCAATAAAGCTGGGAAAAAAAGAAAGTAAATCCCTTCCTTCCCCACACCCAGCCTCAGCATGCTGACGGCCACCTCATGCTGCCTTTGAAATGTTAGCATTGATTTTTCTTCTTCTTTTCTTCACATTGACTTATTTCAAGATTTCATTTCTGGCACCACATTTCCCACCAGATAACCAGAGCTTTGAGTGCCAAGTTCTGTAATTAAAATTGTGTCACATCCCCAAAACAGCGTAAATGGTGCCATTAAGCCTGGCAGAAAAGATTCGCGAGCGCTTCACCTAGTAATTTAAATATAATACGCTGGCAGCGTTCAGCATAGGGTGTTTTCAGTTCTAATTAGGACCCTGCTACGGAGCATCAGGGTCTGTTTGGTGCTGCCCTGGTCTGTGCTTCACTTGGCTGTTCAGCTTTCCAGCAAGCTGCCTGGCTGCGTGGCTGCAGCGGTCCACGTGGCTTCCTGTGACCTTTGGGAATTACCAGGTCCCCGGCATAATTAGTATAAATCAAAATCCTGTAGACCATGACAGGAAAATAGTATGTTTGAACAGCCGATTATTAAAATGACCTATTTAATTTAAGAAAAATATCATATCCACTTGCATGGTAACCTGGATGCCTTCACTGACAGATTTTATGTCATTTCTCCCCCGCCCCCTTTTTTTAAGAAAAGGAAAGAGAGTGGAAAGGCCCATTCTACTTCATCCAGGGTGCAGACCCGCAGTTTGGGCTGATGAAGGCCTGGTCCACCGGGGACTGCGACAGCAGCGGTGACGAGTGGGAGCAGGAGGTCCGCCTCACTGAGCACGCTGTTCAGGCCATCAACACGCTGAACCCCAAGCCCAAATTCTTCGTTCTTTGTGGTGACCTCATCCATGCCATGCCAGGTAAGACGGGTCCTCGCCGGGACTGTTTGGCCTCCAGCCAGTCGTGACCACACCTGGGCAAGAAAAGAAGTGATTTTCCCCAAAGGCACCTCTCTTTGGTAACAGCCCCTTCTTTCTCAAGATTGGCACAGTATCATTGAACATCAGAAAATGCACACTTTTTTTTTTTTATTTAGAATTTGGTGAAATTGATCACAGTAATTAAGCAGAGCTATAGTCCTGATGACCTGAGCTTAATAGGTCCTCCCACCCCATGTCACTTTCCCACATTTCCAGGGACAAACCTGAACTGTATCCATATATCACATCCCTTAGCATGATCTGCTTTCTCTCTCCTCTTCTTACTCTTATTTCTCCTGTATTTGTTGTTGCTTTTACAGTTGCAAATTAGAAAAATTAATTCTAAAATAGTTTAATTTGTTGTACACATTGCTTTCATGGGGCTATGAATTCCAGGGGCAGATCTGGGCTTCAGGTACGGCTGGATCTAGGGGCTGAAATGTTGTTGTCTGTGCTTGGTCTCACCATTACCCAGCTCTGCTTTTCTGAGTTGACTTCATTTGAATGGAGGTTTTCTCTGCGTCGTGGCTCTTGGGCGCTCTAGGTTTATATCCTTTTTACAGAAATAACAGTGGAAAGTGCCTTATTTTTGGTGGTTCAGTCCAAGTCCCAGACCTCACTTATCTAGCTCACGGGGCCCCCTGAAGCCAGGATGTGAGGTTAGCTCCACTACAATCACGTGGTCTGAAGAGCAGGATTGTTTCCCTATAGAAAACCAAAATGTGGGAATGCAAAAACAGCAGCTGCCTTCGGGAGCTCCCTTCCTTTTTGTCTTCCTGCTCTGATGTCCTTCTCTCCAGGCAGTGCAGCCCAGTGAGCAAGTAGAAAGTGTCCCTGCCGGGTTGGAGTTGTGGCTCATGGTAGAGTGCTCCCCTAGCATGCATGAGACCCTGGGTTCGATCCTCAGCACCACGTAAAAATAAAAGAAAGGTATTGTTTCTGTAAGAAAAATGCGGCTCAGTTTGGGTCCCAAGGCAGCTCAGACCCTTGAATCCAGGGGAGCAAGCACTCTGGGTGCCCAGTCTGAGTCACGGTCCAGCAACAGCACCCAGAAAGCCACTCTGGTCATGGGAACTCACACTAGAGAGTTTATTAGGCGGACGACCAGGGCATCCACTCTGGCGGCTGGGAGAGAGAGAGGGAGAGGGAGAATGCAGGGTGCAGGCGCTTCTCCTGAGTACTGGAATTTCACGGGCTAACAACAATCAGGCCAGTTGCTGAGAAGGGGGCTCGCAGGCTGACTAGTGAACCAGTGACTAGCTAGGATGTTCAGACTGATGATCTAGGTTGTAAGATGGGAGGGGGAGCTGCAGAGTAAAGGGCGGGGGAGCAGCTTTATATTATAGTTTCCACCTACAACTAAAACAAAATATTTTTAAAAAAAAAGTATCCCTGTCCAACAGGGAGGCAGAGCTGGCTCCCAGGGCCTCTCTCTTATCTGTGTCCCTGTCTCTGCTTAGAGGAGCAGAGAGGACCTGAAGACCATGGCAAAAAACAGCAGTGGCTGTGGACCCTCACTTGGGGCTGACTTTCCCTTCGACCTGTACCCTCAGTACCCGAGTCCTGCTGTGATTTCTGACTTCCCTAGAGTCTGAGGTACTCCGCAGGAAGCTGGGTCTGTTCATCCTTCTCCAAGGCTTACCTGTCTGGCAGCCTGTCTCTCCGAACAAAAGCCAGAGTGAAGAAGTGAGAGTGGAGACAGGGCAGCCAGATTGCTCTGCCAGTGTCCTGGGAGCACGTCAGCAAGGAGAGCCCTGGGACCTCCCCTCATTCTCTTGTATTTTATTTTGCTTGGAGTCACACGTGTGCTGCGTGCCCACGTCATCCGCTCTGTTCATCCCTGGGAGCACCCGGATGGCCCTGGGGAGCACAGACACACCCCTCCCCTCCTCAAGGCCTCAGTTTCTGAGCCAGGAACCCATCAAAGCAGCAAGAATTTGAAACCTCTATCAGTGGGGAGCCAGTCTGGGACAGCAGCGTCATACCTCAGCAGCAGAGGTCAGCATCCCTCCAGCTCTGTGTAGAAACGCATTCACAAAGTTGGTCCTGAGTTTGCAGAGGTAAAATCTCAGCTGCTTGTAAGCTCGGGCCATGGGGCACCCTGGGCAACGCATGGCTGAGAGCTCAGCGTGCTAGAGTTGTGCAGGACCAAAGTGACTCTGTGCCCAGGCTCTGAAGGAGTTAGAAGTCGCAGGGGACTGGATTTCCTCTGGTAAACGAATGTGTTAGCAAATGGCTAGTGCTACTTCCAAGTGGTCTGACTTGGGGTCATGTGGCCATACGTGACAGCTTGTGCTGTCAGTCTGGATCACACGGTGAACCAACTTCTGCTTCTGCTGCACACTTGAATATAAGATTTAAAGTTGACATTTTCCATCCAGTGATTTTTTTTTTCTTTAAAAACAGAATATTGCGAGATTCACTGGAATTACATTAACATGTTCTCGTAGATGTTTACGGATTTGTTCTGATTTATGTTAATGTATTCAGTCATGTTTCAAAATCAGATTTAAAATAAAAGCTTTCCATGCAATTACATTGCTTCTTAAAAAGAATATACTGAGCATAAGTAAATTAAACTCATGCTTTTTATGATCCATGCTACCACTTGGTCAAAAGACCTTGTAAATATGAACTGGCAAATTTTTGAAGATGTTTTCTGTGTTCATTTTGGTTGGAGCAGAATTCATAGTTTCTTCTGAAGATTGAACTGTTTTGTGGGGTTTTAACTGAGCCAGTGAGAAGACTTTTAACTGTTTTGAATATTGTGGTCTGAGATTAAACAGAACATTTTAAAACTACTAAACTATTTACCATTTTTAAAATATGCAATAAGTGCCTTCCCTCTCATTTAGCTTGTGCGCAGGGCAAATACTAGAAAAGTAATTATTGGCTTTGACTGCTTAGCACATTGTTAATTATCAAATGCATATATTAACAGGCAGCTACAATCAGAAAGCGTGCTTTTAACTCCACCATAAATAATGTCTTGGGCCTAGTAGACTTAAGTTGAAAATGAAGCAAAAGAACTTTCAGAATAATGTTTTTTAAAATGAAAGTCATAGTATGCTTTTCCATTATAAATATCCATCATAATATTCATTTACCACAAATACTCATTGTGTGCAGAGAAAGTGCCCATTGCAGTCTTAGATGCTGTGGACACAGTGGTGGCAGTGAGAGACCAGGTGCCCTGTGCAGCTTAGGGTCTGACAAGGGCGCAGGGGCGTGGGGATAAGGGGGGTGGAGAACTGTATGGGGGCCCCCAGGGAGATGCCTGAGAAACATGACCTTCATTTTGAAAAGTCCATTTTGTTTTGAACATGTGCCTTCCTTCTGCAGACTCCGTTTGTATTATCTAGGTATTTTCTTATTTTATAAAGCTTCTGTGTGGGCTAAACCATATTAAAGGTAGCAAATGAAGAGTTGTACAAATAAGGAGCTCTTTGATTTTCAGCTCTTCACTCTTAAGCCCGAGGTCTGTGGTCCATGTTCCCTGGCGTTGAGGCATTGTCTCACTGAGGGTGTCCCCAGGAGCCTTATCAGGTTCCAGCAATTCCACGTGGCGCTGACAAACCAGAATATGCTGGCAGAGTCAGGGAGCAAGAGATTCCTAGAGCCCAGACATTAGCTGCTAACACACGTGTCCATCCCTGTTCATTAAAACATGCTGTAACCAAACCCAGCATCCAACATGGGCTGGAGTCTCCCTGAAGAGGTCTTTGTGTGCCAGCCTCCACTTGGGTACCTGGGTCTGATGATGATGTGGAACTCCTCTGTTCTGCAGAGGGAGGCAAACCTGTGTCAGCTTATTCCAGTAGGTGGGGTAGCGACTATAACCAGTTGCCATAGAATTAGTGGCTTGAAACAATACTCATTTACTCTCCTGTAGTTCAGGTAGCCGCAGGCCATGTTCCTCCTGGGGTTCCAGCATCTAGAGTCTGCCTGCACTCTGTGGCTCTTCTCCTCTTTGACCTCTGCTCCATCCTCTCACGCTCTCTTTATTGCTCTTACTGTCCAGTTTCCCTCCTGATCCTGGTGATCACATTAGGCCTGTCCAGAATGCCCAGGATAATCTGTCCATCTCAAGATCCCTGATCACACCTGCAGATCCCTTTTGCCTTCTGGGAACTGGGATACCGACATCCTGGGACATCATTCGGCCCACCACAGGCATGGGACGGACGGAGCCCAGGGGCCATGCTGCTCACTTGCCCACGCACCACAGTCTTCCGCGATACTATCGTCATTTGCATTTTAACTAGTGGGGAACCTGCTCAGACAGCAAAGTACCCTTCCCAGGCCACTTGCCCCATAAGTGGTGGACTCAGGTTCATCTATTTCCAAAACTCATGCAGCCTCACTACTCAAAAGGAGCAGTAGCAGGAACTCACGGGTCAGAATCAGCATCTTTATGAAATCCCCAGGTGAATCTTGTGGATAATAACTAACTTGTAGCGTAGCACTTACTAGCCTAAAATGCACAGGCCCTGTAGTTTTTGTTTTTCAGTGTATTATTTATAATTTCTGTATGTATGCCAGTAGTGTATGAAATTCCCTTTAGGTGAAGGTAATGGAGTTTAGCGAGAGAAACATCTTTAGTCTTATGTTCAGCTTTCAAAGGAAATACTTTTAAATTTGTAGATTTTATTTTACTTCTTTAACAGTTTGAATAACTAAATCAGGATACCCTCTCCTATAGAAAATGTCAATAGAGGAATGGTAGCAGAATGTTCAGGAATACAGGCACACATATATGGTTTAAAGGATCTGTATGTGTAATGTTCAGGGAACTAGAACTAGATCTTTGATTTGGTTCAGGTGCATGTACACAGTCCCTTATCTGCCATTCCAAAATTCAGAAAGCTATGAAAATTAAGATTTTTTTTTCTTAAATTTGAAACTTACTTGGTTGACAGCACAACAGCTGAGTTGATAGAGTCTGTTTATAGTCTCTATCTAATAGTGAGATATTCTTATGTCTTGCTAGCAAAATATTTCTGGGCTCCATTACAGAGTGCTGCCTGATCCTCAACTCAAGGTGTTATTTAATATACACTTTGGGCCCTGTATTACCATTCCAAAGTTCAAAAAACTCTGATTTCAAATGAGATCTGGCCCAGAGCATTTTGGATAAGAATTTATGGATCTGCAGAATTGATACTTTGGGATTTTTTAGATGAAAAACCTTTCATCACTCGAAGCAGAGCCTTTTCCTCATTCTGATTTAATGCCATCCCTGAGTGTACTTCTGCATATCCATTGCACACTGTTCACATTTTAGTCTCAGAGTTAAAATGGTCCCAGATGTCTTGTGGCTGACGTTTTGGGACCATTTCTGTTGGAACCCATGTGACTCAATATGAAAATGGAACTGAATTCAGAAATGATTTTGACCATTGGAGGAGTGGGTGCATGCACAAAGCGATGTCTGCCACAGATACGGGCAGAATAATCCACTTATGTAGAGAAGTCTTAACTTCAAGGTGGAGGAAGGCTGGGCTTCTGCAGATACGGCTGGAGAAGGCTGGAGAGGAGATGAAGCCACTCAATCAGAGGGGTGGTGGTTGAGTGGCAGTCACTATGGGGATGTGAAGTACAGCTATCAGCAAATGCAGTGGTGCTCTTCCACCAGGAAAAGGCCCAAGTGAAACTGAAAAAGTGAAATTTCATCCGGTAACCTTCACTTTAGGTGCAAAGGACTGAGCCACAGTTTGAATAGGAGTATCCAAGGCTAAATGAGCATCAGGGCTCCTTCCCCATGTGGATATCTCTGTGATGAATGGATAGAATTGGGATACAAAGCTACTGAGCAAAGATGGACTGCCTCAGTGTGCCGGGCTCCAGGCAGAGAACGGGATCATTTGTCTTCCTGTGATTCACACAGTCCAGGCAGGTTGGTGCTCCTTTTCCTCGGGCCAGGCAGGCACAAACACATGCACAGAGTTCTGGTACAAGACAGACCCTGATAAGCGAAGCCTCGGGGCGTCATTTTGAAAACCAAAGCCAGGATTAAGACTGTGGCCAAAAAAGGGCCTTATCTCATCCCTCCAACCTCTTCAAGTTCACCTTCCTCCAAGCTCTGTGTTTGTGTGTGTGTGTGTGTTTGGGGGGGTCTCCATGGCTACGAGCACACACGCACATAAACACTGTTTCCTAAATGTAAATGTGATCATACGCTACACATCGTTCTGTGGTTTACTTTCCCCTTTCATCTGTTGGGAAAATCTCTTTATGTCAAGCTTCTAATCACTGCTTTGTTCTGTGGATGGGCATTTCCCAGCTGGTTGATCCTCTCTCCTGGGCATAACCAGGAGCAGTGATATTCCTGAGATGACTGGGGTGGCGTTAACCTAAGGACTGTGGCTGTGTGTCCTCAGATGTGCTCTTGCAGAGCCAGCTGAGCGTCTATTTAGGCCTGAGCTGGAAGTGGGTTGTCTTGTTTGGGATCCACCCTCCTGTTGGCACAGAGTGAACACTAGGCACTTTGCTTTGTGGTTCCCAGGGGGACCTCTCTCAGGGACAGGGACTGACCGGCACTCCCCTGTGTGATTTCTGTTGAGCAACGACAGGCTCAGTCCCTGTCCCACAAGCCATAAGGTTCTGTTCTTCCCACCATGTCGCAGCTAGTTTCCCTTGAGTGGAAGCCCTTTTGTCCATATTGAAGTGGGATTTTTGTTGTTTGTTTTGTTTTTCAAAAGCTCAGTTAATTCACATTCATTTCCTCAGCTGCGTAATTAGCCTTGAGTTTTTATTTTTAAGTGCCTACTCCAGGCTTCAAGAAATGCCAAGATTTAAAGGCAAATTTACTGTGCAGTTTAATATACAGAAACAAAAAGGGAGTTATTTGCGTGTAAGAATATGACGCCTTAGTCAGAGTATCGCCAAGCTCGGGAATGGGCCGTCTGCTCTGTCCTTCCAGCAGACTGTGTGCGGCCCAGTGCGAGCGGCGCCTGGGAGCAATCAGCCAGGCCCGCGGCTCCTTGCCCCCTCACATCCATTATGAGCGCCGTGGAAGCACCTGAGCAATCAGTGACAATACCTCCCTCTGCCGAGGCTGATTAAAAGTGGTTCCAACTAATTTACCCAATATTACTAATTAGGGAACTTGGAGCATTACTTGAGAAGTTGTTTCTGATTAGGTGTGTGATCTTCCTTCCACCCCTGCCAGCATCTGCCACCTGGTGACGTGGCAGAGGAGCAGCACTGCCTGCGTCAAGGCATCTTAACTTGTTCTGTGCCTTGGACCCTTTGGCAGGTTGGAAAAGTCCTGATCCACATCACAGTGACCGTTAGGGCTTGGACAGGAGGTGTCTCCAGGAGCTCACATGTGAGACAGTGTAAGGAGGTTCACAGGAGAAATGATTGGTTCCAGAATCTTAACCCAATTGTGATTAAATCCCCTGGTGGTGCTTAACTGAGTGGTAACTGGAGTGGTGGGCTGTGGCTGGAGGAGGTGGGCACTAGGGCGTGGCTCTGGATATACATTTGTATCTGGTGAGTAGACTCTGCTTCCTGACCACGTTGTAAGCCACCTCCCTCTGCCACCCTCTCCTGCCATGTTGTTCCTGTCTCACCTGGAGCCCTGAGGAATGTCTATGGGTTGAGACCTCTGAAACCCTGAGCCCTCAAACTCTTCCTCCTCTACAGTTGTGCTGTGGGTCATTTAGTCACAGCAGCAAAAAAAAAAAAAAACAACTAAAACAATGATGTTTCTAAATGTGTAAAATAAAATGTATAGGGTTTCCAAGGAAACCAAGTAATATTGGAATCATCACCAAAATATTTTAGAAATTATTTGATAGAGTCACATCCATGCTTCTCCGTCAATCTGACAGCAGTGCTGATCACTACGTGGTGGCAGAATGGCAGTGAGCTGTGCTTCCTGCAGCAACTATGATACGATAGGAAGAGTCCTTACGATTTCTGTTGGTGAGAGTCCCAGGGTCTTGATACCTCTGTGAATGTCTGCTAACCTCAGTCGAAGGAAGTGATAGATGTCAGAGGTCGTGGAAGTCTGGTTCTTTTCCCCATCCAAGTTCAGAGGGTAGACCACTTATCCCCATGTCCCCCAAACTAAGAGCTCATGTCTGTGTGCACATGTGCCCGTCTCCTTGCTCTGTGAGTGGCTAGAACTGCCCCTTCACAGCTGACACCTGCACTTGTGATTGGCCAAAGTACAAACTCAGTGGCAGAAGCTCTACTGTTAATTAAAGGCCAAAAAGCTACTTCACGTAGCTAGTATAATGTATTTGGTTATTTAAAGAAAAGAAATGACTGAAGATAAATAAAAGGGTCTAGTTAACTGCTGTCCTTTTTTAAAATTTGTTCCTTTTAGTCATGCATGACAGAGTATATTTTGAAACATGTATATAAACATGAAGTATGTCTTATTCTAATGAGGATCCCAGTCTTGTGGTTGTACATGGTGTTGTGTTTCACTGTGGCATGTTTAGGTATGCACACAGGAAAGTCGTGTCAGATGCATTCCACTGTCTCCTGTTCCTGTCCCCACTCCCTTCCCTTCATTCCCCTTTATCTAATCTATTGAATTTCTATCTCCCCGTCCCCTTAGCATCCGCATATCAGAGAGAATATTTGGCCTTTGAGTTCTTTAGAGATTGGCTTCTCTCACATAGCATATAGTCTCCGACCCATCCATTTATCAGCAAAAGTCATAGTCATTCTTTTGTGACTGAGTAATAGTTCCATGTGTATACAACAACTGTTCCTTTGATGAAGGGGAGAAAAGCTTCCATACTCATTCTATCTGGTTTCCAGCTTGGGATCAAAACCTACAAATCAAGAGAGCCTTGCCTTACTTGTTGTTCCATGAAGCATTCGAGAAGGTTTCAAAGGAACACAGGCATACAGAAGAGAAATGTAAGTAAGAAATTTAAGTCAGGACCAAAGAAAATATAAGCTCACATAGGAAGGCAAGATGAGAGGCAGAAACAGATGGGTGGGTAAGTCCTGGTGGGATTCAGTTAAGTTGAAAGGTTAGTCAGAGAGAGAGTTGTTGGAGAAATACAGTTGTACCTGTATCTGAGAGGAACCAGCTTTTCCTAGAAAATATTAGATTTAAAAAAACGTTTTTGCCTATTTCCTTCAGGCTGTAAGTAATGCAGTGTCTCAAAGGGGGCTTTAGGGAAGCTGGTTTCTTAAGCTGGGTCCAGGGTCTGTGGGTAGACCTTATCCAGCCTGCGAACCCTGTAAAACTGGGTGAAGCTCAGGGTGTTTGCATCCGTGCCTTAGGGAAGAGGTGGGGAGAAGGTCCGTGGTTTTCATCAGATCCTTTAAGACCGCTGTGATGGTCATTTTAGGTGTCCACTTCACTGGCTAAGTGGTCCCCAGGTAGTCAGTGAACATTATTTTTGGTGTGTCTGTGGGGGTGTTTCTGGAACAGATGAGCATTTGAGTCTGTGGAATGAGTCAGGAAGCTTGTCCTTCCCCAGGTGGGTGGTCATCATCCAGCCCCTTAGGAGCCTGATAGAATAAAAAGGGGAAGAGGGGAAGACCGCCTCCTCTGTGTGCTGAGGTGTCCTCCTCCTGCCCTTGGACATCAGGACACGTGGTCCCACTCAGACCTGTCCCACCACCAGCTCTCCGTGGCCTCCAGCTTTCAGACGCAGGTGGGGGGCCTCTTGGCCTCCATGCTCTGTGAGCCAGTTTCCCATAATAAGCCTCCTCCTCCGTACCTGTGTGCCTCCTGTCGGCTCTCTGGAGAACCCTGCCTGATAACAGGGCTCCACGACTCAAGAGGATGAGAGCCCCTGAGGAACACCGAGCAAACGGGCTCATGCTCTGCACACCCCTCTTCTCTGCTCCGCCTGGGATGCTTCCTCTCATAGCCCACCATGACTGCAGAGGCCACCGGGCAGCCTGGCACCTTCCCCGTACCCACCCATCCTCGGAGTTTTGTGTGGTGGGTGAACGATGCCGCGTCCCTCGGGGGGCCCTGCACATGGACGTGGTGCTGGCAATGCCAGTGTCTTCCAGCCTGTGTTTAGCTGGTGTCGCCCTTTGTCGTTTTGGCTGTAAGCCCTCGTTTCCTGGAACTGCAACATTTCACCTCTGTGGTGGGCCTGTTTTCTACCACTAAATGAGGTACTAAAAAAGGGCATGATCCCAGAGGGGTTCATTTATCAGGGAATTGATCAAGTGATCAGAGTATGAAATGAAACAAGTAACGAGAGGTTGGAGAACGGAGCATTTACATGTGGGGCTGCTGGGGACTTATTTCCGAACCCCCTCTCCAAGGTTTAGAAATTCGTCTTTGTGTTTCAGACTCGCATTGTTCCTCCTGTTCCTGAATAGTTTATTGGAAAACAGTCGCAGTTTCTGTTCAGTATATATGATTTGATTTGTGTGAAAAATTTATTATTCCTTTCTTTTTTATGTGTTATTTGGGTAAAATACTGCTGTCGTAATCTATAAATATTCTTGTGAAGAAATTTTGTATTGATCTAAAGGGTGGCAACTTTAGAAATTTCACTTGGATAATTTAGCTTTCTTGATCTTTCTCTTTTTTTTCCCCAAAGCACATTAAAGCACATTTGGATTATACCAAAGCCACCTATCATGTCAGACAGCTAAATTCATTTTATTAATTGTATCCTAAGTTGGTTAATAGTATATATTCAACAGTGAGTTGCTATAAATGTCTGGGAGCAGTCAGTATAATAAGCTGTAGTTTTTAGATGCGAAATTAAATGAATCTTGTCTAATAACATGTATAATTTGCAAACTGGTAGAACCTGATTAAGTCTGATCTGTTAGTGGTGTAGCACAAGATCACTGTGAGTGATGTTTATGCTGCAAAGTTTTAGATCAATGAATTTACACACCTCAATTAATTAAGAAAAGATAATGAAAGCATTAGAGATGGAAGGGATTATGGCTTTCTAAATTCTCTGGGACTAGATGAAAGTAAATGTGTTTAATTGAAGGAATAAATCACCTTCTTAAGTTCCACACATGGCAGCTTGTACTACCAGTCCCAGTGCTAGTGGGTCACAGCTCCTGTCACAGAGTACAGCTTCCTGGGAGGGACCTCCTGTTCCCCAGTCCTTGACTGGTGGCAGTCGAAGTCATAAGACTTTAATTCATTCATTTATTTGTTTTTCTAATAAAACCAAATATGTATCAACGTTCTACTTACATGCTTGGCATTGTTTAGCAAAAAACAAGCCCAGCATCTGTCCTCAGGAATCTTTCAGGCCAGTCAGGGATGGAGACATGAAACCTAAGGATGCACCAATAAAATGAGACAGAGGGGATTCGGTCCAAAGCCCCGATCTGGTAGGTAAGCTAGAGAAGGCTTCCTTGAAACTGAAGTGGGATGGGAAGGTCCTACTTTGCTCGTGGTTTAAAAAATCAAATCAGGTAGTATTAAAAGGTATCCAGAGAAAAACCTAATGCTTCCATCACCATTGACCTGCTGCTTCTCAGGTCAACTGCATTCGTGAAAAAGTGATAGAAATTGTCATGCTTGCCTGCACTTACATATATAGCTTTTAATATTTTAAAAAATGCAAACAGGAACAAAAGAGACACAGTTTTTGTTGTCTCCTTTCCATAGCAGCATGTGCAAATGTGTTTTGCTCTTTCCAGGGGATGAGACACCAGCACGTATTTAAACAGTCCCCATCTGGTGGACACTTAGGTTGTGTCCAGTGGCCTGCCATGACCAGTGCTACAGGGTGCCTCCTTGAGCCCACACCTGCAAATGTCCAGCAGTTAAGAAGATGGCTGTGAGGTCACGTGGCTTCAATTCAAGTCTCGGAGCTCTCGTTGACTCAGCATGTAACCTGGGCAAGCTACCCAGTCTCTCCTTAGCTGAGTTGCCTATCTGTGATGTGTGGATGATTATGGCACCAACTCTACAAGTCTCTCTCAAGAATTAAATGAGCTAGTCTATAAGAGTGCTTAGATTACTGGGTGGCATTTAATGCCCCTAGTTACAATTACTTCTGTTTTACTTTTAATAATGGCTTTATCCATATGTATGTCCCACATGGTACCATTCATCCATTTTAAATCGACTACTTTTTGGCATATTCACAGAGCTGTGAAACCATCAGCACAATCAATATTAGAACACTTTCATCAACCCAAAGGGAACTGCAGACCCATTTTCTTCACCACCTTCTTCAGCCCCACACAGCTGTGGACAGAAGGAAGGAGCACATAACAGGCTGGGGCCCCTGCTCCCATTCAGCTCAGCTGCTCAGGACTTGGGCTCCTTTCCCTGGACCACTCTACCTGCTTTACTGAGTCACAGCCAGCCTAGGGCGAGTCCTTGTCTGCTGCCCCAGCTGGGCCAAGGCTGCAGGAAAAACCATCGAAGAGCGTTGAGGAGCGAGGACCGGTGCTCCCCATGGGCATCAGTGATAGCCAGCCCTAGATGCCCTTTTGGATCCTGTGCAAAATGATCTTCCTGTCCATCTACAGGGGCCAGAGCCACGTGTGCAAGAGGAAATAGGTGCATGGTCACAGTCTGGGCCTCCTGCCAGCCCTGGGCCATGTCGGCACTGGCAGGTGCAGGTTAATAGGAAGACACTGGCATGGGAATTCTGCTCTTTGTTTAATAGATCAGGGCAGCAGTACTCAAAGCTGGCACATCTTAAAATTTTACTTATCAGTAAATTAAAAACATTCCCCAGTGTCTCCCATCTAGAGATCCCTAAACACTAGGCATGTGGTGCGGGAGGTTGGTGGCACTTATCAGTGGAAGGCAGTTTCGTTGCTTTCAGTGCCCAGGCCTGCTGATGGCAGTGTGATAAACAGCACATCAGCGTAGCAGTCCTCAACCTAGGGAGGACGGAAGTGGCATCCCACCCCAAACCTCAGCATTGTCCTCGTAGATTCTCTGTTCATTTTGGGGCATATAAAATTGTTTATGTTACCTATGAAATACAAATTTAGCATGTATTTATTTAGAAAAGACAGAACTGGACACTTGCTGTGGACATTGGTTTTCCTGACCTTCCAGTACCTGTTATTGCTCTGACATTTGGGAAGTTCCTTCAGGATGTACCTGGGCAGGAGGCAGACACCCACTGTGATGGGAGCCAGGTGCCCTGAGGCTCTCCAGCCTCCTCGCAGCTGGGATTCCTGTATGTGCCCTGGCTTCAACCACCCAGACCTACGCAAACAGGATCTGATTCCTCCTCTGTGGCACTAAGGAGGGGACAGGATCCACCTGCTTCCTGGAGGAAGGTGCTAACTACATCCACTGTTCAGGCCAGGGTTAGATCCAGCACCTGCCTCCAGCGGGGTCAGTGGGACACGCCAGGGCTCTGTGCCCAGGTATGTGTTTCTCCTTGGGGACAGTTTTAGAGGTGATTAGGGGGCTGCCTGCCTCAGACCTCTTCACCTCAGATCCCAGTTCTCTGGCTTTCTTCAAGACTCACAGGTACCTAATATCCTTAATAAATCATCTCTCTGCTTTAACTATCCTGCTTCTCTTGTTTGCAACAAAGAATGTGACTGGTGGAAACTGCCACAGCCAGGTCTCCAGCGGCTCCCTAGATCACACCATAGGGCCACATTTACTCTAGGATCACATAGGCGTGACACTTTTGAATTCATACCTGGGCCATCTTTCCTCCATACTCAAACCCGACCTGTCCCCCTCAGGCCCTTGGCCTGTCAGAGCCTCACTGTCAAGCCCCTGTGTTCCTTTCCTTTGGCATTTCCAGAGAGACAGGTCGAGGTGGGGACATGGTGTTCATCCCGATCCTGGAGTGGCCCCGAGACCTCGGGCCTCCTCCTCTGTAAAAGGAGGCTGATAGCAGCCCCCCTTTAGAGGCTTGCTGTGGGGATGGACACGGTTAGTGTGGGTAAGTGGTGGCTCAGATGTCCTCGCCTCTCACCCCGCCATGGTGGTTTCCGTAGTCACGCCATCATGGTCCTCCCATCGCGCTTCAACTCCTGCCTTCTTGAAGATTCTCCACAAGGACCAGTTGTTAACGATTCCGTCTGTGGACCGTCTAATTGGTGCACACCGTTAACATGGCGCAAGCTCAGGTTGTCACCTCTGCTGTTAGCCTCAGGTGCGTGGTCAGGTGTTTGAGAGTCTGGGTTTTAGAGTCAGAGAAGGGACTGATGAACCCGAGGCCTCAGGCGCGGGAGTTGATAGAGCATGGACCGTGACACCTCCGTTAGCAGGCGGCTGACGAGCAATGGGAGATGCGAGGCCCACGTGGCTCCTGATGTGCTCAGGGGCGCAGTGGTGGGACCCAGCCCAGCCCGGAGCATCCCAAGTACTAACTACCATGCCTGATGAGTCACAGGTGGACCTGTGATTAAAACTGAGTGTCATGTAGGAGCCAGTTGCCACGGGCAGGTTCCTGGACCTCGCTGAGCTTCTATTCCTTGCCTGCAAGCCAGGGTGATGCTGTAGCCCTCCTGGGTTGTTAGAGGATTGACAGGGTCACACTACGGGACCCATGACGGACGCAGGTGCTAGCTGTAATGGGGTGATGTCATCGTTTTCCTTTCTCTTCATTCAATACCATGCTGGACCCTAGTACATGAAGCAGAAAAGTGTGAAGGATAAAAGGAGCTCCTCCTCGACTCTCCAGTTCTCATCCGGATCCTCTGAGGGCCGCGTGAAGAAACAGTGACAGGCTCGATACCCGGTGGAGAGGGTGGATATCTGCTCAGCTCGCCCGAGGACCGCGCTCAGTCCTGCTGCCGGGCATTCTGCTGTGAAGAGCAGTCCTAGCTAGCCCACGAGCTATTGGAAACATGGTCTTTTCATCCAGATGCTCTGACACACCACTGTCTACTGTAAATGACCGCACAGTGTTTAGTCTGATGTCATCTGGCAGCGCGTGAGGGGGACTCATGCCTCTTTTGAAAGGTTGCCATTAGGACTGGTTTGGCAGCTCATCTGGAAGGAATGAAGCCCATCGTGGATGCAGATGTTTTTCTCGCCCCTTTGCTGCAGAGGCCCCAGAGGGGAGAAACTGGGCAGGTAGAGTAGAGGGTCTTGTCTAGCATGGCTGTCTTGGCTTTGCAGTTTCCCCAGCACAGTCCCACGAGGTGCCAGCAGGATCTCTGTGGGGTGTCCAAGCCCAGGACATGAGGCTATCAAACACCAGATGTTCGGAGGGAAGCCAGTGGAGGCGTCCAGCTGTGTGAGGTCCTTTGTGGTTCAGGTGGGCAGGCCTGGAGGCAGCTGCTTCACATCAGGCAGGAATGTTGGTGGCTGCTCTTCAGCATTCTGTCCACTCCAGGTGTGGGCAGCCATCCACCTGGCTCACTGGGGACAGTCCTGGGGAGACCCTGGTGTATGTCACAGGGCCCTGCTGCCCCTGCATCATGGTTTGTGGAGGGAAATGTTTTTGGGGGGAATCAAACCTAACGGTTTTAGAGGTGAAACGTGGAAATAGTTGATAGTCATTCAACATGAGTGTTCAGCACTCTGTGGGAACATGGGGACAGATTTTGGGAGTGAACTTGGCCATTGGTCTCAAGGATTGAGTTGTGAGCTCTGCCTGCCTGTGTCCCCTCCATTGTGCCCTTTTGTCGGATTCATTGTGTGCTGGCTGGCCTTCCTGGTGTTCTTGATCACTGCCTGTCGTTAATGAGCACATGTCCACTGCCACCTCCCCTGGGAAGTCTGCCCAGAACTGCCCGCGGGAGAGGCGACCCCTGCCCATAAATTGCTCCTATAATTGGCAGTATTTTCTCTGTGTTTTTCAGTTTGGGACTTATATTTAGAACAGTAGCTGTTTGTGCCACAGCTTCTCAGTGTAGACAGCGTGCCTTCCCAAGGGGCAAGTCCTGTGGCCCTGGCCCTGCATTTGGTTTAACTGCTCAGGAGCAGAGCCACTTTCTGCTTCCTGAGGACCCTCCTAGATCCCTCCTCCCAGCCTACCCTCCCACCTGCCCCCGCGCAGATTTCACTCAGTGTCCAAGGCACTCCTTCGTGGGGGGTTGGCTCTAGGACCCCCACAGATGCTCAAGATTCTTATATGAGAATGTGCGTTATTTGCATGTAACCCATGCACACCCTCCCATTTATTTTAAATGGTTCTTTTTACTCGTCATACAATGTGAGTGCTCTGTAAATATTTGCTATACTGTAGCGTTTAAGGGATAATGACAAAAAAAGATGTCTGTACATTTTCAGTAAAGACACAGGTTCTTTAAAAAATATTTTTATCCACGTTTGGTTGACTCTGGATGCTAAACCCTCAGGTGTGGAGGGCCAACTGTGTGTCACTTAACCTGAGTTTTATGTCACACTGTTGTGTCTTCTAGATTTGCTGGAAATGTCTAGCTGTTTTCACATGATAAAACAAATAAGGCAGTTAACACTGTATGGATACTGGCCTTTTCCAAAGTATTAATTTTATGTTCTAGCATCCTAACAAGTAGACAAGCAAACATAGGTGCTGAAAAGCTTGCAAGAGGGTCACCCTAAAGAATGCCAGTGATTAACGCATGCACGTTGTGGTGCGGCAGTCATAGAAGTTACAATTCCCAGCCACGGGAGCCCCTCTGGAGGCCATTTGACCCCATTTTTGCTGCTTCCCACCCAGGAGAAGAAGTGCTTGTCCAGGTTGAGTGTGCCTTACTGCTTGCTTCTGCCTGCCAGCACAGGTGCACGCGAGTTCCACCCACCTTCCCCTGCCACACTTTGATATTTTCTTCAATTTGGTCCATGGTGGAGTCAAAGGAAACCTGGCATACTCCCCTTTGGCCTCTTCCTCAGCAGTGGAAGAGCTGCTGTGAAATTAGATTTTTTTAAATAAAATGTGCCAGAGGACCCTGGAGCAGCTCTGCAGTGACTCCTTTCGTGGGGGGATGTCTGCTTGTGAGGTGCACTCACCCTTCCGTTTGTTCCATCAGATCTGTGTACGTGGGGTTTAGAAGTTGTGCCCTTCTCAGTGCACCTGATGTGACTGCTGTGGGGTGGAGGGGCCACCTCTAGGGGAAGAGAGCCCGCGTCTGTGCTCACTGCAGTGGACCCACGTCCAGCAGGCAGCAGCTCATTAGCGTCGCCTTGAACTTGGAGGGCTCCATCTGGCTTTGGCTTGGCTGGAAAACATCTTGTCCAAATGATGTAGAGATGGGCCAGCTTTAGGATCAGTGTTCACCCTCTCCTTGGCTATTAAACAGAGACTGGAACAGACTTGGGACAGGTGGGTTCAAGGGCCACAGTGTCCCCAAGTGTGGCTGTCCCTTCCTGAGTTATGGTGTGGAGCCTGAACACTACTGTGCCATTCAAAGAAAAGTCAGTCCCTGGGGATCCTCAGAGGGCTAGCAGCCAGAGGAAGCTGCAGAGACCCGAAAGGCCACCTTGTCAGCATGCGATGGCGGAGGTATCCTTTCAGCCACCCAGAGCTCGTTGGGGGCCTTTCGGTTGTTGTACTGATCCAGGTTCTACGCCCTCTACCCCAGGAAGCTGGAGAGAGACTGTCTCTTCCTGGATTGGTCACCATGGAGCTGGAGTTCCCAGTAGGCAGGGAGGAGAAGGAGTCCCACGGGGGTGGGGGGGGGGGAGGACCCAGCAGGGGGTCCTGGGAGTTCCTGAGGAGGGCAGGAAGGATGCTCAAGCTAGCCCTGCTGTTGGGACAGGACGGGGCCCTGGGGATCCTGGGAAGGGGACTTCGAAGAAAGGAGATTGGACTGTGAGAAATAACCCTACCCAGAGCAGCTTACGTGGACAAAAAGGTGAGGAGTTGAGAAAATATCGCAGAACCCCAGGGCAGGAACACGGAGGGGAAGTCTGCACAGGGGCAGAAAAGGCAGTGAGCAGTGACTCTGCATCTCTGAGCCAGGGGGCCGCTCTCCTGCAGCAGCTCCTCCTCGTTCCTTTCCTTTGTTTGAAGATCAGCTCTTTTTGGTTTTGGAGGCACAAACAGGTCATTTCCACCCTGCTTCATGTTATTCCACAGCTCCGCTCTTTATGAGGTGCACTGTTATCAAAAGGTCCAGTGTCACGGAGAAAACGTGACGTCTCCTGAGGCCCATCAGTGGAGTCACCCCAGGGAACTCAGTGGTGGGCGCAGCTTCCTGCAGGTGCAGGGCACGGGCTGGCGTCTGCTCCCAGGAGCGTCTGCTGCAGTTTGACTGGAGGAGAAAGGGCATGCAGGTATTGCTTAGGCTTTTTGGATGCAAGCAACAGAAAGCAAGTGGCTGTGTTTTTAAAACAGGAATAACTGAAAGGGTCAGAGGTGGCTTAGTAATTGAAAAGGACTGAAGGAAGCGCTGGGAAGCAGAGACCAGGGAAGGCCTCCCACAGCCCTGGCCTGGGGATCCGCTAAGGCTGCTTGAGGGTGGGCTCCAGAGAAAGGAAGTCTGGTGTAGGCGCCAACACCATCCTAAGGGATAGTCCATGGAGCCCCTGAACGACAGTGGTGGCATGGGCACCACAAAAAGAAGACCTGAGTACAGAGCAGATGACACTGATGGAGTCTACCACCACCGGACTGCCAGAAATGACTGACACAGGCAAACCCCAAAGGTGATCAGAGTGCAGGCTGGACAGAAAAGTGGGGGTGGGGGGCACGGTCTTGGATATCCGTGTGTGCGCGTGTGTGTTTGCGTCTGTCTCTCTTCCTTTGCTGGGTTCCCAGGGCCTTGCGCATGCTGAGCAAGCCCATACCCCTTTAGGGGCACTGATCCCATCCATACGGCTCTACCTTATCTCCAAGTTACCCTTGTGAAAGCCCCTAGCCAGCTCCTACCACTTTGGGGGTTAGGATTTCAGTGTATCAATTTTTTTTCAAAAAAGATGGCTTTGGTGACGGATAGAGTAATAGAATAATAAGGAAAAATGTTCCAGCCTGAACTCGCACTCTGCTGGGGGGTGAGGCGCACACATGCTGTTTGCGGACTGAGACGTCTTCTTGCTTTTCTTCAGCTTGTTGGTCTGAGCCGAGAGGCCTTGGCGCTGGTGCGGCCACCCAGGCAGGAAAGCCACCTGCGGGATTTGTCATCTTTGCATTTGGTCTCTCCTCACCCTTCTGTTTACCTGCCAGGATAGCCCTCGAGTAACTGATTTTGGGAATTTAATAACTTTGATCTACTCAAAACCAACGCACATTAACTCCCCCCAGTCTGCAGGCAGCTGTGGCTGAGCAGAAGGTAGTTAGCAAGAATTAAGTGGGTGCTGTTGAGACCAATTTTGTGTGCAGAGCAGGAGGTAACTCAAGAGTTCCCTATTGAGCGTGGTGACCCCGCAAGTCCCAGCTGACAATTCGGGTGCACGTTATGCAGTAAACTAACATCAGCTAGACTTTCAGATCCAAGGCACGCTTTTTACCAAAACCCAGTTACAGTCTGTGATGCGCTTTTAATAGACTTGCTTAAAGAAAGAATGGGCCTTTTAATTTTAAAATGGTACCTTGGTGTCTGCCGTATTCCCGTCGTGTTCATCTGACGAGCTCATCACTGCGAGCAGGCTTTATCTTCAGGGTGGGCTGTGCTTCTGTCCAGTCATTTCCAGTGTCCTGGGAGACGCCTGGCCTTGGGTCAGACGACTGGGCTTGAGTTCCGGCGCCTATTACTATTACTTGGTGACTCGGGGGAACTTGCTTTCTACTTCCTATTCAGTGTTATTTACTGAGTTGCCTAGCATAGGCATTTCTCATGTATTTTATCATTAAGTCTTCCAAATCTTACCGAGGATTAGGTATGGGGCTTCATTTATGAAAAGTTTTATACGTTGCAGCACATTAGAAAAACTGAAAGCATAAAGAACACCAAAAATAGCCTAAAGATTAATATAATGAGCCCACATGTATCTACCAGCCAGCTTAGGAAATAAAGCATTATCAATTCTGTTGAAGCCTCTTGTGCACCACTTTCAGCTAGGAATTAAGGACATATGACAGAAAATCCAAATAAAAGTGGCACATAGAAAAGAAGAGTTTATTTTTCTTTCAGGTAATGAGAAGTTTGGAGGTAGTTATTTTGAGGACCCAGGCTTTTTGAGTTTCTGTTCCATCATTTCTGGGGCGTGGCCTTTGTCTTCATGCTTACAAAATGGCTAGAGAAGCTGCAGCCATCACATATGCATTCCAAAGAGACAGAGGGACCAGCGGCCGCAGGGCTTTTCAAGGAGTCCCCTTTAGTGAATCTAGAGACCAGAATTGAATTGGAACGTGTAGTATTAGCTGACCATTTTGCTGTCAACATAATATAGGTTCTCTTATTAGGGACAAGCCTTTCTCTGAGGGCACCCCAACCCCCAATCAATATAAATACTCTCCTAATTTAAGAGGGTTTTTTCACTGCATCTCTTTAGAGTCTTAGTATCTGTGTATGTTTCCCTCAGAGATACTCGGGCTCCTTCCACGTGTTTTCACAGTGGGTGTAGGTGGATTCTCCCACAGCTTGCCTACCCCAGCTGTGTGGAGTCACGCACTTCAGTGTGGACCGTTCCAGTCGTCTCCTCATTGCTGCAGAGTCCTCCAGCTTAGGACCATGTGCGATCCACTTCTCCATGTGCTTTGATGGACATGCCGGTTGTTTCTGATTTTCCAGGACCATAGGTCATGTAGCTGAGAACTTCCTCATTGCACCTGTGCCCAGGAGCTGGAGTCCAGAGTCGTCGCTTGGGAGTGGATTTGCCGGCTTACGGCCTGCAGGTGTTGCCCAGCCCGCCTGGAGAGTGCCTGGCAGTGCCGGTCTCTCCACATAATGGACGCGTTGCTCTAAGCTCCCAGCACAGGTGTGTGCGTGCCCAATGCCCATTTCCTCACCAACATTTGGAATTGTCAGGCTTCCAGTTTTTACCAGTCTCAGGTATGAAATGGCACTGCCTTGTGTTTTTCTTTTGGCCTTATTGAGATAGAATTAACATATATTTTTAAAACTCCCATACTTTTAGTGTACATTTTTAAACACCTTTGTTGGGGTGTAATTAATACACAATGAACTGCACATATTTAAGGCGTGCAGTTTGAAAGCTTTATACGTGCATGCACCACGAAACCATCATGCCACAGTAATGAACGTAGCCTCACCCCATCCCTCAGCCCTTTCTAATTCCTCCTGAGCCCTCTCCTGTCTGCAGGTAACCACGGATCTGCTTTCTCTCGCTGCAGACTAATTGCACCTTTTAGCTTTGGTATAACAAATCAGAAGGCATGTCCTCCTTTTCCGTCTGGTCTTTCTCATCCAGTGTGACGGTTCTGGGATCCGTCCACGTATCTGTGCATATTTACAGCTCATCCCTCTTTCTAAGTAGTTTTCCAGCGTGTGGCATTCCCGCTGTATGTTCATCCACGGCCCCACAGATGGCCGTTTGGTGGTTGTCCGTTTTGACTGACAGATCAGGCTTCCGTGAACATTCATACGAGCATTTGATCCTGAGCTTTCCCTGCTCCGGTCAGTGCCTGAGGAAATGGCAGGGGAGATTGAAACGCTTTCTTCAGCAGGTGCTGGGTAGAGTTTTGCCAGTGAAGCTGTCTGGGCCTGGAGTCTTCTTTGTGGGTAGGTTTCTCGTGAATTCTAGGTTGTCTGTCCTCCCCGTGTCTGAGGAGGGCTGTGGTCCGTGGTGGGTGCTGTGATTGTATTGGTGGGGCTCAGCTGTGCAGGCTGCTCTTTGCTGTTTCTCTGTCTCCTCTGCACCCCCTCTTCTCTCCTCCTGGCTTCTTTGAACTACTTCCTCTTTAAAGTCCATCTGAGCAGCTCCTGCTTCTTGCTCTGCCTCCTGGTTGCAGCATGCTTGGTGGCGGCACTCGTGCCTGGTGCTCATCTCTGCTGTCGCCATCCCCCCTCACCTGGGGGGAGCCCTTCCTCCAGGTACACCCTTCTCCCTCCTGATCGTGCTACCAGTGACACGTGCTCTACCTCTGCAGACATCTAAACCCTGCCACATGTTGTTGTTACATCACTTTAAACAGCCAGGATTTTTATTTCCCAAAAAGTATGTAAATAACAAGGGAAAACGTATTCTGTATTTGCCATGTGGCTACCATTTCTGGTTGCTTCCTACCTTTCTCCAGCTCAGATTTATGTCCTACTGGGTTTCCTTTTGCCACCTGGATTTCATTTCATACCTTCTCACTTAACCAGTGGTCCCAGGGATGCATTTTTTGTCTGTCTGGGTAAGTTTTCATTTTACCTTTGCTTTTGGAAGTGATTCTCCAAAAGCAGTTTAGCAGTTAGTTACATTTTTTTCTTTTTTCTTTTGGTACCAGGGATCAAATCGAGGAGCACTTTACCACTGAGCCACATCCCCAGCCCTTTTTATTTTTTATTCTGAGACAGGGCCTCGCCAAGTTGCTGAGGCTGACCTACCTCAGCCTCCATGGTTGCTGGAATCACAGGCCTCCTTTTTCTCCATTCTTTCAGTGGGTTACTAGGTTGCTTCCTCTCTTGCGCTTCTGTTGCTTCCAGCAGATCTGCTGTGAGCCTCACCCTCCATCCTCTGAATGTGTCTTCTCTCTCTGGCTATTTTTACTATCTGCTCTTCATCCTTGGTTTGGGAGTTTGGGTCTGATGTGCCCAGGTGTTGTTTTCCTTGTGTTTTTATCATTTGTATTTCACTGAGCTTCTTGGATCTGTGAGTTTATGGTTTTCATCATATTTGGAAATGATTCATCCAGCATTTCTTCACATCTCCGCCTCCATTTCAAGGTTTCTATTGCACAGGTATTAGTCTGTTGAAGTCACGGACACTGTTCTTACGATTGTTTTCTCTTTACTTCATTGTGGGTTGTCGGGCACACTGATCTTTCCCTTTGTAGTGCTTTCTGCTCTGGTCCTACAATTTTTATTTCAGACATTGTATTTTCAATCTCAGGAAGTTTAGTTTGGGTCTCTTAAATCTTCTCCACTTCCATTCACCTTTCCTCTGTGCCCTTCAAGCCCTTGACTTGTCACCTGAGCTCCCGGCTCCTCTTTCTCTACTTGAGGAGGGTCCTGGGCTCTGCCAGTGTCCCCTTCCTGAGGCATGGCCTGGAGATTCTTGGGCTGCAGCCTGGCAGCTGCAGGGCCTTTCTCATTCCTAACTCGTCACTGACCACCATGCCTGCTGGTCATCATCTCCGGTGCCGTTTTGATGTTCGTCCAGTATTTTAATTACACAGGAGGCGAGTCCAGCATGTGTCCCAGCTCCTTGGCTGGAGGCAGAAGCTGGTCTTCACTGAAGTTTAAATTTCCTTTTGTAATTACTAGAGAAGCTGAGCTGCTTTTCGTGTTTCTGGGCACTTGGATTTCCTCCTGTCTCATGTCATGGTTCATCTCAGCCTGTTCGTTCCACTGAGACATCTGTCCTTTTCTTAGTAACCTGGAGTATTTATTTCTATATTTTACAGGTTATTCTTTCACCAATGTGTATTGATTGTTACTGTTTTTCTTAGACTTGGTTTTCCTGTTTAAAGCCTGCTGCTTTAATGGATCTTACTGATGTGTCTGAGTTGTCGGTCCCTCTTGTGATCACCGCATTCCTTGCTCATGGAGTCCATTCTGTGGTGGCAGCTTCGGGGTGCTGGGGATGGACCCTGGTTGCACACGCTGGGCCAGCTTTTGCCTCAGGGACAGCCCACCCCTAAGGACGCTTTCTCTGTGCTAAAGTCAGTAAGGCATTCTGCCATAGTTTCTTCTAAGGCTTCAAAGGTCTTTTATTTGCAGGTCTTAAAGCATTTGGAGTTGATTTTTGTCTGTGATGGGGATCGGGATCCAACTTTGTTTCATTCCTTTCCAGTTGGGATTTCCAGGTACTCTGGCACCATTCGCTAAGTTATCTACCTATGCAGAAAAGAGCTAAGATATCAGCGGAGACTCAGCCTCCCCAGCATTCGGGAACTGGGATTCAGGAGGGTTTCCACCATTCCAGTGCTGATAAGCGGGGCTCATTGCACCTCAACTGTCCATACTGTCAGTCTGCTCTGTACTGACCCCTGCCGCCTCCTGTTAACTGGACCTTTGGTACACATAGGCAGTAGCTGCTGGTGTGACCAGCCACCCCTGAAAACCCTGGGTGCTGGGTCTCCACGGGTCTCTGCAGGTTTCTTTGATTGGACAGTGACATGTGTCAGTGCAACTCTTTGCTGCAGGAGCCCAGCACGTGCTGTGTGACACCCTGGGGAGAGGCTGTGGCTCCAGTGCCTGGTCCCTGTGTGCTTCCCTCCCACAGCTGTTCTTTTTACTGATTTGCGCTGAATCCTTTGCCAAGCTGAGTCAGAGCCATGAGTCTAACTGCACTGTGAATCCTAGTCAGAATCAGCCAGTCTGGGATGGTCTTGGGGGCCCCAGCACACCTCCTTTCCTTTCTGATAGTTAAAGAAACCCGAGAAGTAACTTTGGGCAGTGTTCTTAACGCACTTGGACATTAGCCTCTTCACCGACCCCTTCCCTTCAGGTCCTGCCCCTTATCCTTCAGCACATGACCACTGCTCATCCCCGAGAATGAACAGTTAAAGAACCCTGGTAGTTTAGAAAAGGGTATTAAATATTCAGCAGTAAATCTTTTTATTTTAATTTATTTTTATTGTAAACAAATGGGATACATGTTGTTTCTGATTGTACATGGAGTAACAGAATACCATTTGCATAATCATACATTTACATAGGGTATTGATGTTTGATTCATTCTGTTATTTTTTCCTTCCCCCCACCCCTCTTTTCCCTCTATACAGTCCCTCCTTCCTCCATTCTTGCCCCCCTCCCACCCCCCATTATGTGTCATCATCCTCAGCAGTAAATCTTTTGATCCAGTATATTTTATGTTTTTTGTAATTAGTGAAATAAATTTTCCCATATCTATTTAAAGTTGTCAAAAATCACAGTTTTTTTAATCATCTTGGAACATTTATTGTCCCTATAATATCTTTAACTAGGGATTTCCTATCATTCCTATCATTCGTATCACCTCTGAGAATGAAAACCCAAGGTCGTTCTACAGGCTGCCAAGGTCGTTCTGCAGGCTGCTCTCTCCTGGCCATGTGTGATTTCTGACCCACCAAGCTGCAGCACCGGCTCTGGTTGTTGCAGCATTCATTACTAGTTTGGGGATTGCACTGAGACGTTTTTGAAGACTTGTCTGCAGTTACGTAGAATGCTGTTTCCCGCCGAGTATTGTGGTCGTTTCCACACAGCTCTCTGTTCGTGTATCTTTAAGAATGTCTCTATTTTGCAGTGTCTCCATGCTGTTGTCTGTGGCGTGCAGAGCAGGGCAGCATGCCTGCAGACTGATCATCGGCCCCTGGACCAGGCCGTGAAAGTGGCAGTGTAGTAAACTGTGCACCTGCTCATTAGACTCCAGGTGTCCTGTTTGTCCATTGGTGTCTTCTACCCTACTCTCCAACGGTGATTTTTCCTGGGGTTCTCTGGGGCTTGCATGGATAGTTGAATAGTGTTCCACTGATTTGTTCCCCTAATCAGGGGAAGCAAATGACCACACCCATTTCAGAAACCCTCTGAATTGAGCTTAATGCCTCAAATCACACCTGCAGGGAACAGTCCCCCCTAATCACTGCTGACAATCCCTTGTCCCTCCATGCCTGGGATTCTCCTCTGCACTCTGTAAATACATCTGTCTCCATCTACTTACTCTACCAAAAATAATAATAATAATAATCTCAAAGGGAATTTATTTTTCCTGCTGATTTTTAAGCATCTGAAATAAGACCATTCTGATCGACTCTGGTGCTGTTCGTGAGGCAGACCCGTTCTTCTGATGATTCGCCCCCTCTGCCATCCTGCTTGCGACGTGGTGGCTGTCTGGCTGGCTGGCTTGAAGTCACTGTGTGTGTGGTCTTCAGCTGGCCCCGTCGCATTGCTGTGTTCTCCTGGTTTAGAAATGGAAATGTTACCTAGCGTGGTGCTGGCTCCTCAGGGCTGCTGAGCAAGCCACTTACCAAGCACGTTAGGTCTTTTCTCTTTCATCAGGCAGAAAACCCAGTCATCAGTTCGTGGCAGGGTGTTCTTTCCCATAATTAACTGAGAAGTGAAATAGAAATTGTCGGTGGGAAGGAAGTGCCCTGCGCTCTTTCAGCATAGGTATGCCTAGGTCAGTGTCTAAGTCGGGGTGAGCGCATCTGAGTTCTTGACTCTGTGGCGAAAACATGTAGAACCCTCCTTCCTGCCTTGGAGTCCCCCTCTCGTGCCCTGCCACAGCAAGCCTCTTGCTCCTCCCTGATGCTGGCTGCAGCAGGAGGGTGTGTGGCGTGGCCCGGCATTGCCCCCAGGGATAGGGTCTTCTTGACACTGAGCCCACCCTGCCACATGTGTCAGGCCATCTCATGGCAGCGTGGTCTCTGATGCTGTGTTGGCCACATGCAGCTCTCCTTCTGTCAGGAGAGCAGACACTTCCCTGGCTGTGCCCACCTAGCCCAGGGGCTTCTGGGAGGTCCAGTGGGTCAGATTTGGACACCTGAGCTTTCTTGGACTCCAGGAAGTCGTGGAAGACAGGGCGAGAAATGTGCACGTTGGCTTAGGCCAGGCCAGAACGCAGCCTTGGCCAAGTCCTTGTAGGTGGCTTCCCCAGCTCTTGGGGAGAGGGGCCAGACAGGTAAAGTGAACCCAGAGTCCAGGGTGCTCTGTCCAACCCACCTCTGGCCTGGCCTGCTCTGTGCTTTCCAGGCCCTCTGCACCAGTGCCCTGGCCTCCCAAAGACTCCCCATCTCCTCTCCTCCCCTCCCCTCCCATTCCCTCCCCTCCCCTCCCGCTCCTGCCTCAGGGCCATGTACCTGCTGTTCACTCTGCTTCAAGTTCTGTCTTCACTCTCCCCCAGCCTCATTGTCTCTGGCTGAGGGAAGCTGCCCTTGGCCTCCTAGCTGGCCCAGAACCTTGGTAGAGGAAGGAAGATTTGAATCCTCGCTGCTTCGCAACCCTCACGTTCATACTTCATGTTTATCTGTGAAGTCCTTTCTTGCCCTCATCCTCAGTGGGCAGTACGCTCCATGAGAGCAAGGACCAAACATGATTATGGTCATGATTTGTATTCTTTAGGAATGCTTTGACTTGCAGGTTTAAAAAAATGGAGTTCTTAAATAAAGCGGTGTTTATTTTTCTCACATAACAAGGCTAAAGGTAGGCAACTTTGGCATTGGCTCAGTTGCTAAAACTCATCATGACTAGTGTCTATATTTTCTTGTTATTTTCCTCATGATTGCAACATGGCTGCTGTAAACCAGCTATCACTCTTGTCTTTAAGAGCAGTAGCAAGGAAGGGAGGCAGTACAACTGACACCTGACCAGAGCCTTCACCAGCCAATTTCTGCTGTATTTCCTTGTCCCTTGACCCCTTTTAACTAGAAAGAAGGCTGGAAACTTCATAGGTAGTTTTTCCAGCCTCTGAACTGGAGATAAACTCACCTGCTTTGATGGTTTGTTCATTCACTCATTGATTCAGGGTCCATCCTAAGTCATTCTTTGACTTGGGAACTCTGCATACATGTTTTGTTATTTTCATGACAGCTCTGACGTATTCTTATTTTGTGATTAGAAACAGGACCTCAGGAAGAATAAATAACTTGCCTGAGATCATGCACTTCTGAAAGAAGCAGAACCAAGATGCAGACCCAAACCTGCCCTCTCCCGAGCCCCTCCATCCAGGGTGGGGTGCGACACCGCCTCCCAGAATAATCGTCACTGATCCTGTGATCAGAGTAGGAAAATTCCTGTGTTTGGCTTTTTCCTGCCAGAGGGAAATGATGGCTTGCCTGCGGGACTATAGCTTCTACGTTAAAAATGTTCTGGCAAAACAGTTTAATCATATTGCAACTGAAAAAAAATAATGCAACTATAAATTGGGCTAATTTTTGTATTGGAGGTCTAAGGAAGTGGCGTTCATTGCATGAGCAGGGTTATGATTTTTAGCACAGGGCCTTGTGTGGTAGGCTGCTTAATAAGCATTTACCCCGCAGTTAGGCCATGCTCTTAGGACTCTAATTTGCATAATCTTTTTCTGTTTAAGGAGGTAAAGCACTTTGCCAGGAGTTTTTGCCCTTTATTATTTCTGGAAAATCCTAGCATTCTTGTTTCAGAATAAATGAAACAGTGATCATCTGTATTCATGTCCACAGCTTACAGTTATGCATTTGAGAACTGAAATATTCAGAAACATTTCATCCCTGCAACATGTTTTTTTAATAGTGTGCAGGGGTTTTTTGTGTGTGATTATAAAAGTAATAGATTCCCAATTGAAATAAATTTGGGAAGAAGAATGAGAAAAATCACTCATAATTCTGTACCACCCAGGGCAATAAGTATTAACATTTTTAGTGTATTTCCTTCCTAATATTTTTATTTTTATGATTTTTTTCATAGCTGAATTCATGCATTATTTCCAGTGGTGTGCTGTGGCTTTTCCTCTAACGTAAACAAACCTCCTTGTTATTACAGGCATCACTGTGAACAGCTGCATAATGTCGCTTCATTAAAAACATACCACCCTTGGCTGGGCTCTCTTCTCCTTGTGGACATTGGGTTATCTCCTGGATTCATGACATGTGCCTTGAATTGCTGAATATTCTAAAGAAAGAATAAAATACCTGTGATCCTAGCTTCTTAGGAGGCTGAGGCAGAAGGATTGCAAGTTCAGGGCTAGCCTGGGCAACATAGGGAGACCCTGCCTCAAAGTGAAAAATCAAAAGTGCTGGGGATGTAGCTCAGCGGGAGAGCACCCCTGGGTCCAACCCCAGTACCAAGGAGAAGAAGAATCCACATCCACATGGCTCCAGCAGGCCCTGTTTCTGTGTCAAGTACCACGTTAGCAGTTTGTCACTGGGAGGTGTTGGTCGCAATGGTCGTGCTGGTTTTGCCCTGGTGGAGCAAGATGCCTGCCACCTTTGTATTTTGAAAAATGACCAAATCCTTTAGTCTTGCAGGCAGATGTCCCCTGACAGAGAGGATGAATTCCAAGGCAGAGAGTGTCCACCCAGCTGGCTCCTCCCATTGCTCCATATCTGGCCACCAGTCCAACGTCCTGCCCCCTGCCCCCTTGCTGGCTGACTCCAGCTTCCCTTTTCTTCCTGAGGCTCAGTGGCCTCTGTGGTCACTGTGGCCTGAGATGGCTCACAGAATCCAGCACTGGGCCTGGCTCAGCTCTTTACACCCTCTGTTAACTTTTCATCTTCCAGAGTCATGGTGGTAAGAGCACTGTGGAGAGGTCATCTGAAGGCTCAGGCCCGAGTGCCTCGTGCTTGCTCACTGCTCCAGGGACTGCCTCTGCTCTCAGAATCAGACAGGTCGCTGGGGCGTCTGCCAGGCTCAGCTGCGCCCCTCCTGTCTCTCATTCTGAGTGCTCTCGACCCCTGAGCCAGCAGCTCCTTAGTGCTTGCCGTTCCCCCTTCCTCACACTGTTCCTCTCCTCCTTCTCCTCCTCCCCTCCTTCCCATAGGGTCTTCCCGCTGCATCCAAGCTGCTTCGACAGCGCCGTGACAGACCTTGGTGTGCATCTGTCTGATCTGTCTGGTCTCCCGTCCGTCCATTCTGGGACATCTGTTTGCATCATTCCATCTATGTGTCCCCCTGTGGGTTTGGTTTGGTTTTGTTTTGTTTCCTCCCTGCGTTTCCTTGTACTCGAGGTATCCAGATGCTGGACCGTCTGGTCTTCACATTTTCTCCCTTTCCCTCCGTTACCTTATCCATTCTACTCTTGAGTGATTCCTGAAGTTGGTCTTCATGCTTGCTGTAGCTTTCATTTCTGCTACCGTGGTTTTGATTTCCAGAAGTTGTTTTTTCTTTATCACTTCTTTAAAAATAACATCCTGTGCTTGTTGAATGAACGTAGTGTCTGCTCTTCTCTAAGACTGTGAACAGTGGTTGTTTTCTTCCCGTTTCAGTTGTTTGGGTCAGTTTTCCACATTGGACCCTTGCCGTAGGTGTCCACTGATCCTTGGCTGCTTGCTCCAGGTTCAGAGTATAGCACTTAAAAGGAGAGAGGAGGAGAAAGACCATCAAGATCAGGCGTCTTTTTGCCCATGATCTTCACCTTGGGTGCTGCAGGCTCCCAGCACCTAATCCCAGTATCTTTAGGTCATTTATTTTGGCTCTCAGTTCCCCTGAGTAGAACCCACAGCATGGACTCCTGCTGGAGGCTTGGCCTGACCACTTTGGCTCCGAGGGCTCTGGAAGCCCAGCGGAGGGAAAAGTCTGCCGTGGACGGCATGGTCCGGCCTTTCCTGTGATTCCTACTTTCCCTCGGGCGCCGCTGCCCCAGCTGTGCCTTAGTGTCTCAGGACCCTGTTTACTCTGCAGAACTGAAGCCCCCATCCTCTCCCAGCTTCGCAGTGTCGGGCCACCATCCTGTGCCAGCCTGTCGAGGACTCATTTTCCAAGGAGGTGACTGTACTCCAAAGCAGACCTGTTTCTTCTTACTGGCTTTTTAACCTGTTTTGGAATTGAGGTTTCACGTGAAGCACAAAGGGTCTGAAGTGAAGAGCAGGAACGGGCGCATCCCTTCACCATCATTTAGGCACAGCCAGGACTTTGGCCGTGCCCCAGCAGGCCCTCAGGCCCGTCTCTGCCCACCACCTTTCCATCGCTATGAGTCACTTTAACCTGTTCTTGAATTTCATAAAACTGGAGTCACATAGTACATGATATCTGAAATTCACTCCTGTTGTTACGGACAGCAGCAGTTGGTTCGGTTAGTTGAACCGACCGTGTTCAGGTTCCTACCCGACCCGCTAGTGATGGGCATCTGTCACTCTTCCTTGGGGACTGTTGTGAGTTAAGTCGCTAGGACTTTGCCATCTGTGTCATTTGTGAGACCTGTGTTCTGGTTTCTTTGGATACGTTCTGAGCAGTGGAACTCCTGGGTCATTGTGAAGGTGTGTGTTTGTCCGGTAAATGTTGCAAAGACGTTTTCCAGGTTCGCTGCACTGATGTGTGACTTTTCTCGCTGTCAGCTGACTATTGCCTTTATAAGTTAGCCAGGCCCCTTACCACGTTTCCATCTGCTTCCTGGTTTCCGGATTCTGTGGCTGCTCTGCTGTATCACCTGTGACCTCTTATTGTTGTCCTTGAGAGTTGCTTGTCTGCGCAGTGGGGTGGAAGGAGCAGAGTTGAGGGTGTTTTCAGCCCACCATCGATGCCTGGAAGTGCCTCGGGGTTTTAAGGTGGTCTTCAGCTCTCCCAGCTTCACCAAACGTGATGACCCTGTGTTCCCTCGGGTCACTTGTGCTTCATGGTTTTATAAAACCAAGGTTTTAACGCTCTCAGCCCTTCACCACTCATCCAGAGACTGTTTTTTGTGTTCGGCATTGGCAACAAAATGATCGTTTTGATTCCATATCCTTATCAGATGCAAAAACTTATGAACAGCACAAATTGAAGGCATACTGTGTGGGAGTCTCTTAAATTTCTTCCCTGAGTTTGCAAGACTCTTGAGTATACTGCTATATGGATCTTTAAGCTGATCAAGAAATCCAAATGTCCTGACCTTTACCCTCGTAATGTCCCAAACATGCGTCCTAGGAGTCCCCTGGAGCCATCGTCACCATTTTGGTCTGGGTTCAGCAGGGATAGGAGGCATGGTTGGACAGATCATGGCGCCCTGACTCGGAAGTCAGTTCAGTTTTGACACTACACCGCCACCCCTGTTCTCCCCTGGCTTCTTCACTACAGAGGTGGCCACAGGCTAGGGAGGGAGGGCAAGGAGTCACAGCACCTTTTGTGTTCACAGTGGTGGGGACCACACCAGGGACAGGACGCAGGCACACTCCATGCTCAGCTGCCCCTGAGCTCATAGACTGGATATTGGCCCATTTTCCGCTCTGGTCCACCCCCGCAAGCTCACCCTGCGTCTTCTACTTCAGATCCACTTGAACTCGATCCATCCGTCCTGTACCACAGACCTACCAGCAAGACCATGTTGCTTCTCTCCTGGGTACAACTCACCTGAGGAGGAGCCCCAGCCACCTGTCCAACCAGGAATGTAGCATCTCGTACGTAACAGGCAGGTCAAGTAAAGTATGAAGCTCAGGGCCTACCACATGCTGAGAGTTCCATGAATGACAGCTGGCGTGGTATTTATTATTTATTCGTATGGAATGAATTTCCACGCAGCCCACAAGGGTTCTTTGCTTCCCTTGGTCAAACCCAAATGTGGTTCTCAAGAATGAAAGCAGCCTCTAGACCTTGATCTTTGTCTCCATGCTTCTTCAGGAATCAGGGGCAAGTTATCCTAAATCCACCAGTTGGGTATGTTTTACTTCTATTAAGGTAACAAACCTCATAATTACATCTTTACCCACCCTCTAGGCAGACACACTCAATGTTCTTAGGACTCCAGGAGACACACTGCTCTCCTTTGTAACATTGTGTTCCCTATGGGTATAAGTAGTGGTCAGGTGTCTGGCTAGTGGATAAAAGCAGTTTTGAGGAGAAGATACAAAATCTGACAACAGTAACAGAATCCCAAATATTTTGCTAGGAAAGTAAATAATGCAGCCAGCAACAGTTTCTCAAAGCTTGAGTGTGACCTTCGTGAGGTCAAAGTAGCACATCCTCTGCACGTGTGGGTGGAGTCGCCGCTTTGAGTCAGCCTGGGAGCCGACCACAGCTGCTGCGTGATTTCTGTGACAGTGTAGCTGCATCCCAGGAGCCAGGGCGGGTGTCCTGCGCCTCCAAGGTGAAGGCCACGCTAGGGGATGATACGCCCCTGGTCCTAGGCCTTTGCCTTTCCTTTCAACGCTGCTGGGTGCTGTGAGGGGAGGTGACGTATGGGGTGACATACCTTCGCAGGTTAAGAGATTCATTTTCCGGTGTTCAGGGGCAGACGGGCGTGCTCAACAAAGCTGGCTTTGCACCCGAGTGCCCCTAGGGCCGACCTCCCTGCCAGCCTCTGGGCAGGCTTGGCTGCTGTGTCCCTGTCACCACTTGCTGTAGGTCCCCTCTGATTAAACCAGACACATCTCAACAGTGTCCCCCTGTGCTGGGGACACATTTGGTTGTACTTACGTAACTAGTGAGCCAGATGTGGAGTTGTGCGTCCTGGGGAGCCGGGGTGGGGGCTGCTTGTTCTGCCTGGGAGTTCCTGGCATCCAGTGGCAGTGTCCTTGCCCCGACAGCACTGGTTTAAACCCGTGTGCACACTCAGCATCACAGGAAGAGACCCTCCCATCGCTGCAGGATCCCAGCCTCCCAGCCCTGTATGCAGAGCACCACTGCTTCTGGCTTTTCTCCGTTCTTTGAATATGGATGTGAGTTTAGTTGTTCTTTTTGATCCACTTGTTTTGGATGGGAAGTGCGCTCTGTCTCTCCCTGAATGAGTGGAGGCCTGTCAGCAGCCCATTGCCTCACCCGAACGTTCCTGCGCTTGCTATAGTTGTCCTGGAATTTAATTTAATGTCTTTGGCAGTGGTGGAGTATGTCATGATCAGTTCTTGTTTAAGTTCTTGTGCCTACAGGGAATCAGGATTTCAGAGGTCTCATTTTCCTTAACTAAGCAACATCCTTTCTTGTCTTTTTGCTACAGAGAACATTAGTTTGCTTGTTCTCGTTGCAGGGAAACAAACCCCAGCTTTTTTACTGAAAGAGTGAACAGATTCCTCGCACTGTGAAGTCTGTTTGTGGTTTCCCTTGTTTAGACAGCCTCCACGGGGAGGAGAGAGATGGTGAAGGTCTGGAGGTGGAAGTTTTTCAACAGTAGCTTGCTGGTGGGGTTTTGCCCTCTGTGCACATTGTCGGTCCATGTGGGGCTGGTAAAAGGGAAGAGGAGCACAGGGTTCACTGCTCCTTTGTTCTTTCTTCTTTATAAGAGGGTCACAGTGGCTTCTGCAGTGGCTTCCTCCCTCCTGTACCCAGAGGGGAAGATGAGCTGTGTTGTCGTGATGCTTTGTGCTAAGCAGGTAAGCACTACGTTTCTGCAGGATCTGCCCATATTTCTGGTTGAGACAGACTTTAAAGTGGAGCATAATGGTGATTTTCCCCTCTAGAAGATACAGCCCTGAGCTAGGAGGAAAATGGAAGTAATGTGGACACTTGCGTTCTTGGAAATTAAGTAACCCATCTGGATTCCCTATAAACCATAAATTATGGTGCATTAAAATCCTAAGGAAAGCATCATGGCCAAGAGTTCATCTCTACTGTTCCTGAATATCCTGGTGATGTGCCACCAGTGGCTATCCGGTTCCATTCCATAGCCATTCACTTTCCATCTGCCTTGGCCAAATAGTTGAACTGTAGAAAAATGTAACAGGCTTAGGATTTTTATCCAAATAACCACATATGCATGTTTAAGTTGTAAATGAAGTTTTGCACAGAACCTGTATAAATTCAGAAGCCCAGGTTCATATCACAGGTACAGAAAGCAGGAAGGCCCTTAGCTAAAACCTGGGTCCCGGGGAGGAAGCACAGCACACAGAGCAGAGCCATCTCTGGAGGAGGCCTGCTGGCCTGGAGGCCAGGCACACACGGGCAGTCTGTTACATCTGTCATTCTTACGTTTCTAGGGCAAGGCTTCCTTCTCCACAGCGGGCAGAGCCACGAAGAGAAGAGCCTGTTCCCACACTATTCTAACCCGTCTCTGAGTGCCACCCCAGGGAAGGAAAAGCAAGGCCACAGTTGCAAACCAAAAGCTCATAGCAGAGAGAGGACAGAACCTGCAGAGACATTCCCCCACCCTTCTCCATGCTTGTCCAGGGGTATTTGAGGTCACTGTTTTGTCCAGTTCCAGTAATGGTCTGTTAAAAGCATGTGGGTCCCTGGGCATGTCAGGTGTGATGCTTGTGTGATTATGTGCGTGTGTTTACGTATGTGTTTGACCTTTAAGGTCCCGTGTGTGCATGGGGGATCATGTCTGACCTGTATGCAGGTAGGCAGTGAGTTCCAGGTCCACCTCTCCCTGCCCTTGGATACAAATTTCCTCCTCAAAGATGCCTGCTAGTTTCCTGGTTGTCCTCCCCAGAGACATTACTTAGCATATTGGCATATTCTTCTTACCTTTTATTTTCATAATTTTATTTTTTATTAGAGAATATATTTACATGAACCAAAATTCAAAAGGTAAAAAGAAGATATAACATTCTCTCTCAGCCTGCCTTCCTCTCCAGAGGCAGCACAGTACCAGTTTTGAGGCATCCGTCCTGAGATGGTATTTACATTTATAGGTGTCTTTCTTTGTATTATGTGCATAAATACGTGGTAGCAGATAGTGTGTGCTGCACTGATCTTGTCTCTTTCCCTTAGTGAGACATCTGTCCCGTCTTTTTATGGCCGTGTAGTATTCCAGCGTATGGATAGCCCTGATTCATTCCCTGGCCTCCTGCCTGTGTCCACTGGTCTTTTTGTTGATGTGCTGCAGGGCTGGAGGGGTGGTGAAAACATCTGGGGGTGTCAGCAGCAGGGCCATGCCAATGTAGCACTGCACAACCCCAAGCATGAGGGACCCCACAGGTTCTCTCCCTCGCTCCCCCGCCCACCACTCCCAGCCCAGATGCACACTTACTAGCAGGCTACAATTGGTAAAAAAAAAAAAAAAAAAAAAAAAAAAAAAAAAAAAAAAAAAAAAAAAAAAGAAGAAAAAAAAAATAATAACAATAACATCTTGTTTGCACTTTTTTGTGTACTTTTTTCCTTCACATATTATTGATAAAATTGCCTTATGATAATATGTTGGGTCAGAGTGAATCTGTGTTTTCCAGTTTTCATGAGTGAAGCCATTTGCACCCATCGCCTGAAGGAGAGTGCCTGTTTCCCCAGACCCTTGCCAGCCAGTGGTCATCCATGGGAAACTCAGGGAGCTGACTTCTGCTGCTGTGCTCCACATTAGTGGCCTTGCATCTGCTGTTGGTACCAGCAGGAGATGGTCTGTGCCCTCTCCCATCACAGCTGAGAACAACAGTCAGTCTGGCACCTGCCTTTAGGGTCAGCAGACTTAGTATAGCTGCCCTGGGACTTCTCTGCCCCGGCATGGTGCTTTGTCTGCTGTCAGTCTTGAGCAGTGTCTGCATGTTCCAGGTGCCCAGTGGCATTGTGTTCCTTGGAGTGTCCCCTCATTCTGTGTGTCCACAGCTTACAGCAGTGTGGAGGTCCCCTCTAGAGAAGACACACAGAAGTGACCATGGGGCGGTAGTCATGGAAGCCCTTGACCAGCGGTGTGTGTTCAGACACTGACTGCTCATGTTTATGTGTTTTTCTCCTCTGAGTTTTCTCTCATAGGACACAGCTTACACATGTTTGCATGGTCTGCTTTCTTCCCATCCTTAGGTTTGCAGCCTTGTTCCAGTCTTTCTTACCTCTTGGCTGAAAACCATGAAATCGCCTCCTTGTCTTCCTCTCCCATTCCCTTCTCTCTAGAGCATCCCATTGCCCTCCAAAGGTGAGCCTTCAGAAGACACAGCCCTCCACACCTGCCACCCCACCACCCAGCATCGTGCGTCCTGAGGGCTTGCATGCTGGTCAGGATGTTATTTTCGGAGTCTACATCAGCTTCAGTCTCTGGCTATAGGCCAGCCCTGCTAGCCCAGGCCCAGGACAGTCAGCATGCTACAGGTGCATCTGCAGTGACAGAAACCTAAGTCACAGTGGCTTGAGCAGAATAGAAGCTTTTTCTCTCACACACTGCAGTCTCGCCACAGTCCAAGGTGGCACAGGGGCTGCTGGCTGTGATCAGATCATTTAGGAATGGACAGCAGGGAGGAGTGATTAAGACGCCCTTGCACTGGACCAGACAAGAGGCATGCAGATCTGAACCCATGAGCTGCCAAGGGCTGGGGACAATGCCCAGGTGTCAGTGGTGCTCGGCTCCAGCATGAAGGCCATGACTTCAGAGCCCTCATTGTCCTCCACGCAGAGGGACCTTCCCTTCTGCACCTCAGGAGCATGGTACTTGAAGAATGTCTGAGGACCCTTTTCACTAGCTTTCTGAGAGGCTAGCTTGCCTCTCCTAAGAAGCTGGGAGCTTTTTCAGCAGTGGACCTCGATCACAGCTCACATCCATTCCACAAGCTGGCCCTAAAATTCACATGGGGGGCACCCAGAATAGCCAGAACACCTTGAAGGGGAAGAACAAAGTTAGAGAACTCACTTCCTTATTCAAAACTTACTAGACAGCTGTAGCAATTTTAAAAAGTATGCTCCTGGCATAGAATAGAAACAGAGATCTTGGAATGAGTCCTGAAATAAGCCCTCATCTTTCAGGCCAATGGATGGCACAGGTGCCAAGACAAGGTGGGGAAAGTGTGGTCTTTCCTAGAGGTAAAGGGATAACTGGGCACCCAAGTGCAGGAGAGTCAGCGGAGACTCCTGACTCGCACCATATTCAGAAATGAAGTCCAACTGTATCGGAGGCAGATAAGATCTAACACTACAAAACCATTAGATCTAAAACTACAAAACCACAGCTGGGGCTGTGGCTCGGTGGCAGAGCACTTGCCTAGCACACGTGAGGCACTGGGTCCATCCTTAGCACCACATAATCATAAGACAAAGGAAAATAAAATGATTTTTTGAAAAAGCACTAGAAGAAAATACAGGCATAAATCTTTGGGACCTTGTATTAAGCAGAGGTTTCATAGCTATAACTCTGAAAGAACAAGTGATAAAAGATAAAATGATAAATTGGTCTTCATGAAACTTGACAACTTTTGTACTTCAAAGGACGTTATCAAAAAATGAATTCATTTATGAGTTCTAAAAGTTTTCTGGTGGAATTTCCGGGTTCCTCTAAATATATAATCATGTCATCAGCAAACAGGGATCGTTTGAGTTCTTCTTTTCCTATTCATATCCCTTTAATTTCTTTGGTTTGTCTAATTGCTCTGGCTAGAGTCTCAAGAACGATGTTGAATAGAAGTGGTGAAAGAGGGCATCCCTGCCTTGTTCCAGTTTTTAGGGGGAATGCTTTCAGTTTTTCACCATTTAGAATGATATTGGCCATGGGCTTAGCGTAGATGGCCTTTACAATGTTAAGGAATGTTCCCACTATCCCTATTTTTTCTAGTGTTTTGAGCATGAAAGGATGCTATATTTTATCGATGCTTTTTTTGCATCTATCGAAATAATCATGTGATTCTTAACTTTAAGTCTGTTGATATGGTGAATGACATTTATTGATTTCCGGATGTTGAACCAACCTTGCATCTCTGGGATAAAACCCACTTGATCATGGTGCACTATCTTTTAAATATATTTTTGTATGCAATTTGCTAAAATTTTGTTGAGAATTTTTGCATCAATGTTCATTAAGGATATTGGTCTGGGCTGGGAGATAGCTCAGTTGGTAGAGTGCTCACCTCACAAGCACAAGGCCCTGAGTTTGATCCCCAGCACTGCAAAAAAAAAAAAAAAAGAATATTGGTCTGAAATTTTCTTTCCTCAATGTGTCTCTGTCTGGTTTAGGTATCAGGGTGATATTGGCTTCATAGAATGAGTTTAGTAGGGTTCCCTCCTCTTCTATTTCATGGAATACTTTGAGGAGTATTGGAATGAGCTCTGGACACAAACCCAAATAAATACAATTTTCTCATACTAGACAAAGGGGCCAAAAATATGCAGTGGAGAAAAGATAGCCACTTCAACAAATGGTGCTGGGAAAACTGGAAATCCACATGCAACAGAATGAAATTAAACCCCTATCTCTCACCCTGCACAAAACTCAACTCAAAATGGATCAAGGACCTTGAAATCAGACCAGAGACCCTTCATCTTATAGAAGAAAAAGTAGGTCCAAATCTTCAACATGTTGGCTTAGGATCAGACTTCCTTAACAGGACTCCCATAGCACAAGAAATAAAAGCAAGAATCAACAACTGGGATAGATTCAAACTAAATAGCTTTCTCTCAGCAAAGGAAACTATCAGCAATGTGAAGAGAGAGCCTACAGAGTGGGAGAAAATCTTTGCCACTCACACTTCAGTTAAAGCATTAATTTCCAGAATATATAAAGAATTCAAAAACACTACACCAAGAATACAAATAATCCAATCAGCTAAGGAAATGAACAGACACTTCACTGGAGAAGATCTACAAGCAATCAACACATATATGAAAAAATCTTCACCATCTGTAGTAATAAGAGAAATACAAATCAAAACTACCGTAAGATTCCATCTCACCCCAATTAGAATGGCGATTATCAAGAATATGAGCAACAATAGGTGTTGGCGAGGATGTGGGGGAAAAGGTACACTCATACATTGCTGGTGGGGTTGCAAATTAGTGCAGCCACTCTGGAAGGCAATATGGAGATTCCTCAGAAAGCTTGGAATGGAACCACCATTTGACCCAGCTATTCCACTCCTTGGCCTATACCCAAAGGACTTAAAATCAGCATACTACAGAGATACAGCCACATCAATGTTCATATTCTCAATTCACAATAGCCAGATTGTGGAACCAACCTAGATATCCTTCAATTGATGAATAGATAAAGAAACTGTGATATATATATACACACACACACCACACACACACACACACAATGGAATATTACTCAGCCATAAAGAATGAAAATCGTGGCATTTGCAGGCAAATGGATAAAATTGGAGAATATCATGCTAAGTGACATAAGCCAATCTCAAAAAACCAAAGGACGAATATCTCACTGATAAGCGGATGATGAGACATAATGGGGGGTGGGGGGGCAAGAATGGAGGAAGGAGGAACTGTATATAGGGAAGAGAGGGGTGGGAAGGGTGGGGGGGAGAAAACAGAATGAATCAACATTACCCTGTGTAAATTTATGATTACACAAATGGTATGCCTTTACTCCATGTACAAACAGAGAAACAACATGTATCCCATTTGTTTACAATTTAAAAAAAAATGAAAAGACAACCCACAGAATGGGAGAAAATACTTAGAAATCGTTTACCTGATAAAGGCCTTATATCCAAAATATATGAAGAATTCCTACAACTCAATAATGAAAGGTAAATAGTCAAAGGATCTGAGTAGACAGTCTCCAAAAGAAAATATGTAAGTTGCCAATGAGCACATGAAAAGATGCTCAGCATCATTCGTCATTAGAGAATGCAAATGAAGACCACGGAAGGTCTCATTTCACACGACGAGCTTGGCCACAAAAAAGGGATGAAAAACAAGTGTTGGTGAGGGTGTGGGTCCCTGCACCGTCATTCATGCTGGTAGGATGTAAAATGGTGCTTTTGGAAGACAAAGAAGCAGGGTCGCAGCATGACCCGGCAATTTCATTCCTAAGTGTGTGCCCAAGAGAAATGTACACATCTGCATAAAAACTTGCTCATAGTCCCAAAGTGCAGACAACTCTAATGCCATCACCTAGGTAGGATGCAGTGTGTCCTTACAGTAGAATATCGTTCAGCAGAGGAATAAAGCAGGCTACAACAGATGAACCCTGAAAACAAGGTGCATAGGGAGAAATAGGTCACAAAACATCACGTATTAAATGAGTTTATTTCTATGAAGACAGATTAGTGGTCACTTGGGATTGGCCAGATGGGAGCTGAGGGGGATAGGGAACAGTGCTGCTGGGTGACTCTTCTTTTTGGGGTGTTGGAGATGTCCTGTGATTGATTTTGGTGGTGATCCATAGCTGTGATTTTTCTAAATGCCGTTGAGTAATGCACTTTGAAAGTGAATTGTATGGTGTGTGCATTTAAATCTCAGGCTTTGTAAAAATATCTAATGGAGGGTTATTATGGAAAAGTTGTAATTTTTTTAGACTCTTTAAGGGAACAACAATAATAATTTAAAATTAAGACACACACTTCCCACTTAGCAAGACCAGGAATACTAAACTAACTTCAGGAGACTCGGGCCAGCCCTTTCTTTTTCAGCGCTGGATTTCATTCAGATCTTTACGGAAGTGCAGTTGTTTTCACAATTTTTCCTGAGCACGGTTTTGCTTAAATTTTTACTTGAACTTACTCATTGTGAAGGTTTAAACATCACCTTTCTGGTGCTTTCTCTTTTCTTTTCCCCACTTTTCCTATGAGATTGAAGAACTGGATTTATATGTCAGCCTTGGCATTTGTATTGTATTTATTTCCCTTAAAATTATATTTATACTTGTTTACCTAAAAAGATTTTATTTTAGCACATTTGGGACTATTTTAGATGTCTCTATTTTTCTGATTATAAAAATAATTTATGCTTATAAAAAAATCAGACTTTAAAGGAAACTGAAATGTTCTCTGTCCTTCCGACTCAGCCGTGGGTAATCACTGAATGGTTTGCCATATTATTTTTTTAGCTATTTCTGTCTTTCAACATAATAGCTTGCTGCTTTATTTTCAACAACAGTGTGGTGCCTTCCAGCTCCTACCACTTCCTGTTTTCACCCAACCCCTCCTCCAGGCCCCAGGACCTTCAGGGTGAGGTCTGCATGTGGTCCCAGTGCTGCCCCTTCTGTCTGCTCCACACTCACAAGGGCTGTTCATTATTCCACAGTAGAATGCAGCCTCAGTTCCCTATGAAGCAACATTTGATCCAGTTCAGACCTCACCTTCTCAGCCAACTCTGCAGTGAATAGTCCTGTTTATCATGCTTGTGTAGCTTCTGCTGGGTAAAGACTTGTCAGTAGCAATGCTGGGCCCCTGGACGTAATGGGATCATCAAAGTCTGAATCAGTGTTTCCTGGTTGCCCCGGAAAGTGTAGTAATGACCTCAACTGTGTAGTTGGTGCTCTGACTACTCTATTTCCAACCTACAAGTGAGGAAGGGACACCACCAGCTCCCTTTCCCGAGACTTCTTGGGGCTGGCACTGGAAATTCTTGTCTTTGTCATGCGTCACCCTCATCACGAGTGTCTTAGCCCTGTCCCTTCCATTTCTCCTCTGTCTATGGCACAGTCCAGTCTTCCAAGCACCACAGCAGACAGACTGCCAGGTAAATGTGCACTGGGCGTGGCCCCACCGCTGGCTAGGATGTCAGCACACTCGAGCATGCCTTTCTTTCCTGCATAGCAGCACTGGGGCCAAGCTGAGAGTAAGAAAGGTACGAGGGAGATCTCGGGTGTCCTGAGGCCTGCCTCCCTCCTGTGCTGCCCTCTCCTGGGAAGGGAAAGGCGGGGAGTACATGCTCCATGCCAAGCACTTAAATGTGGGCTCTCATTTGTCTTAAGAGCATTTCCATAATGGAGGTGGCAGGATTTCCACTTTAGGGACTAGAGAACTGAAGCTGGGAGGGTAGTGCCCAGAGGACACCCCCCATAAAAGGCCACTCGTGGTCTTGGAATTCAGAGGCCCCCTTCTTCTTCCTGAAATGCCAACCCTGTAGACTGATGGTGGGTGTGGTTTCACCCAGCACAACTGTCCCCTGAGCTGGACTCTTGCCTCCAGCTACTCTCAACGTCCCAGCTGTGGGGGGGTTCAAAGATGCTTTGTTTTGGTTTGGTTTTGGCAGTTCGTTTGCCTCTTATAGTGATAAAATAGACATAAGAGCTGTCATTGTGACTAGTTTTAAGTATACAGTTTAATGGTATTAAATGTATTTATATTTCTATGCAAACCCTCACCCTGTCCATCTCCATAACACTTTTCATCTTGCAAATGGAAACTGTACCTATTAAACACCAACTCCCTCTCCCCTCATTGCACCTGGTGGCAGGCACCCTTCTACTGTCTGTGAATTTGACCACTCTGTGCCTCATGTATGAGTAGACGCACACAATAGTTGTCTTTTTGTGACTGGCTTATTTCACTTAGCATAATGTCCTAAAAGTCGTCCATTTTGTAGCATTCGTCAGAGCTCCCTTGTTTGGTGTGTGTGCATGTGTGTGCTCAAATGCACACAGCAGTCTGTCAGTGGGTGCTCGGGTTACTCACGTGTTCTACTATTGTGAATAATGCAGCCATGAGCACAGGTGTACAAATACTGTTTCAAGACCCTGTTTTCAGCTCTTTCAGGCACTGAACTACAAGGAGGATTTGCAGGTCATCTGGTAATTTGAATTTTGGTGTTGCGAGGAACTGCCAGTTGGACATTAGCAGTGCCCAGGGTTTCCATTACCACGTTGTCACCATTGTCTGCTGTTTCCTACAGCCATCCTCACCTCAGGGAGATGGCGTCGCGTGGTTTTGATGTGTGTTTTCCTAGTGACTGGTGACGTTGAGCATCTTTGGTGTGTTCTGGCCATCTGCCTGTCTTCTTTGGCCAAACATCTCTGCAGGTCTTCCTCCCATTTTTAATCACACTTCAGTCCTTCATTGCTAAGATACAGAAATGCAGTTGTTTTTTTATATTGACCTTGCATCCAAGCTAATTTCACCAGTGCTAGGAACCTCTTTGTTTTTGGAGATTCTTGGGGTTTTTCTATGGAGGCAGGCATGTCTTCAGAGTAGCCACGCTTATTTCTTCCTTCTCAGTCTCTGTGCCTTTTCTCAGTGTTGCACTGGCTAGGACTTGCCAGAGTGCTGGGGGCAGCCTGCTCACCTCCTTCCTGGCCTAGGGGAGAGGGGAGCTGTGGGCTTTGCACCATCAAGTGTGCCGTTGGCCGTGTGTCTTACAGATGTCCTAAATGTCCTTCATAAGCATAAGAGTGTTTGTTTCTCCTGTCTTGGTAAGAGATTTTATTAGATGGTGTATTTTAGGGCTATTTGGAACACAACCAAAATAATAATCTGTGCCTTAATGGCTATTGACAGTAATAAATCATACATTTCTTGTTATCATGCCATGTTAAAATGCAGTCAATGATGTAAATATTTTGTAATTATTATAGTATTTTTGCCCCCTGGTTTTATTTTATCTCATTGCACTTTGAAAAAGAAAAATTTTAATGTTTTGAGCACCTCGTGGTTTTCCACATTGCCCCTGTCAGTCCCTCCCAGGCTTTTGCACAGCCAGGGGCAGGAGTGCATTGGCATTGGGGTCCCTGTTCTCTAGCCACCCCCTGACAAGTGCCTCTCATCCACCTTGAAGACCTTCCCAGGATGATCCTCTTTCCCTCTTGGAAGTCCTTTCTTGTAACCTTTCCTGTCCTTTCTTGGTGCATCTCCTTTCTGTGAAGCGCAGGGCCTGCTGGAGCTTGGCCAGGTTCCCCTCTCTCCCATTCAGGATGCTGGTGAGGTTTGGCTTAGACTGTGACTGTTGTCAGGAAGCTGTGCGAGAATACACTGTGAGCTGTGTTAATAATGGTAAGGTGTTATTAATATTTCTGACCCTAAAGAGATTCTGGTATATGCAAATGAGAGCTTATTAAATACAGTGTGAATATTTCCATTGAAGTTGGCTCTTCAAAATACAGAATTCACTCCTTTACTTCTAAATTCCTAACTAAAAACTACTTATATCCCTGGGAAATGCTTCCATTCCTTCAGAATGATTCATTGATTGTTATGTGCACTCAGTGATAAAAAAGGAAGAATTCCTTATGTCTGGGGGGTGGGGGCAGGAAGGTACCTGGTGTTTTTTGCAGCCTTTTTCAGAGCCAACTCTGGACACATCTGGATCTGAACCTTGTGGCTGCTCCAGGGCTTGGGAATTGTCATCCTCATCTCACACATGATGAGATGGAGACCTAGAGGAACCCAGGACCTTCCCAAAGCCACTCAGCTCAGAGAAGACATGAGCCAGGGACCAAGTCCAGGTCTCACCAGCTCCACTGCCAGCACTTTGACGTGGGATGTGTGCAAAGTGCTGGAAAAACTGTGTAAGAAAGGCTGGTCTCTGAGCGAGGAGACGCAGTGGGCTCCATGTCTACAACAGGTCTGGGTTCTCCCAGGGCTGTGATCTGAGCCATGGAAGCAAGCATCCCATCCATGTAATCCCAGTTCCTCACCGTGGAGAACGCCACAGGGAAGGCACCCCCCCAAGTATTGAGTTGGCCTTCCTTTCCTGCTTATGGTCACTAACTCACATGCGAACATCCTGCGTGTGCCTTAGTGTGTGAAGGACCAGCTGGATGCTCTTGAAAGTCGGGAATGGGAGAGTCTCTGCATCCCAGACTATCATGGAGTCCTGTGGATTAAAGCGACTGACAGAAGTCAGCTTTGCTTGTGACCAGGACTCCATAATGAGGCAGTACCCTGAGCCAGACTGCCAGGTTCAAACCCTAAAGCCAGCTGCTGTGTCTGTGTCAAGCAGGGTCTTAGAACAGTGCCACATAATCACTAGTGGGAATTGGCTGCCATTGAGCATCAGAGAACCCCTCCAAGCAGTGTGAATGGAAAGAGGAAAACTAGGGGTGCTTTGGGGTGTTTTAGAAAACCCAATAAAGAGAGGAGTGATGATTTGGCCTTGGTCATGGAGTGCCTTTCAGCTGAGTCTGCACGGGAAGGAACACCCAGAGGTGTCTCGGGATCACCTGAGTGCACACAGATGCCCACCGTCCAGATTCAGCTAAGAAGCCACATCGTCCATGGCACCTGTGAACAGACCCCAGGGGAGCCTGGACCAGCCTAAGCAGAAGCTGACCATAGGCAGAACCCAGCACCACTGCCAGAGATGGCTTCTTGTCCCCTGTGCCAGGTAGGACCTGCTTCTCCCGGGCGGAGGACATTGGGCTGCAGGCTTTCCCAAGCATATCCTACCAGTTCCTAGAGATCCCTGGCTGACCTCCTCTGCTCTTCTTTAAGCCCTAGGACCTGGGGCAAGAAGCACCTCTATTAAAAAAAAAAAAAAAAAAAAAGCCCTGCCATCCTCTCATTTCTACTTCTCTCCCTGCCCCTCCCTCCCTCCTTTGCTCTCTCCTCTCTCTTCTTTCTCATCTCTCCATCTTGCCCTCTCTCTTTCTCTGCAAGCTTGGGGAACAGAAGGAAGGAAGAAAAAGATAAAAGGTCTCCCTACCCCTTGCTCCATTTCCCACAATTAACCAGAGTTCGATCCTTTGGCTCTTTGGAGGTGTTTTATCCATGAACATAAATATCTGTGAGCCTTTAAAAAATTCATGTGATTTTATTCTTCCTTGCTTCATGTTTTTAACTTAATATATATTAAAGATCTTTCTGTAGCATCAGTATAGCTCTGCTTCTCTCTTTTCTCTTTATTTATGCATTTTATTAGGATTATATATATAAAACATTTTGGTGAGGTATTGAAATTCTGATCTCTTCTGCGTCTAACAGTGTAACTAAAAGTAAATGACATGAAACTTGGCAGAATTACAAGGAGGAATGATCGATCCACAGTCGCAGCAGCGACTTAACCAAGTCTCTCGGAAGCTAATATACGTCAACAGGCCAAAAGAAAGGAATGATGACATGGGGGTTTGAACTGTGCTGTTAAGGAGTTCGCATGGAAATTTGGGAGCTTGGTGTTCAGCTGGGGCACATGTTCTTCACAAGTCGCCTGGTGAAGGAAATCTCGCTAACGGCCACCTCCTGGCAGGTGCCATTTCCAAGATGATTCGTCCTCTTCCACTTCTCTCCTAGCCTGCCGGCCCCTCTTTCTCATCTGCTGTTCGTCACTGAGACTCAGTTCCTTTGTTTCTGCATGTGGTCTTAGCTGTGATGGCTTCATGAGGATTTTTTTCCCTTTATATTTATTTTTAATTGAGAGATAATGGTTGTGCCTGTTTGTGGAGTACCCTGTGATATTTTGATCAAATTGGGGTACTGAGCATCCCATCACCTCAGATGTTCACGGGTTCTCTGTGTGGGGAATGTTCACACGGCATTCGTATATTTATTTTGAAACGTACAATATGTTCTCACCTGGGCCCCCCACAGGGCAACCTTGGGTTCAGCGTCCTCTCATGCGACACTTTCTCTGGTGGGTTTTCCTCCCTTCGGGGAAGTGCTCTTTGTCACTTTTCTCGTGCTGTCTGCCTGGCACAGTCACATTCCTCAGGACTGACATGGGTGTGTCCTTGCCTGCCTCACTCCGTTTTTCTCAGTAGCGCTTAACAGCACTAGAGACAGATGGGTGCGACTCACTCAAGCAGTTGTCTGGCTCCTGGCTCCTCTGACTCCCAGTAGCCCACAGGAACTGCGTCAGTGCCTCCACCCTCGGCCCTCAGAGCACAGGTGTCGAGTGAATTCACAGGGAGGCTCCAGAAACAGATGTGCAATTGAATTGGTCATTCCAAAATCCATTTATTAAAGCTCTAGTGGATTACTCCAGAAAGTCAGGAAATGAGAGTCTGAAGGAGGAGGGTCCTGGTCACCCACACATCTTCCAACACTGTTCAAGTAACCACTCCCATCCTGAGGCCTGTGCTAGGCGGAGGAGAATGTCCTGCATTAAGCTGTGGACCTTGCACCTCACCCTGGGGCAGGATACAAAGTGCCTCTTCCTGTGTCCAGGGCATTTGGCACGATGTAGGTGCCCGTTGATCTAGACATTCAGTTTGGAAGGTGCGGCAGTCTGTAAGGATGACCATCAGTGCAGGACTGGTATTCAGAGTTGGGTCCACTTGTCACAGGGTGCACGTGTTGCACCATTGAGGTAGGAGAGACATTGGAACCTTCTGTATTCAGTGTTCATAGAAATGACAGATAGAAATCTACCTTCATTAATATTTAATTTAGGATCAACTCCATAACTGCACTCAGCAATGGCGGGCAAAGGGCCAGGTGGACGTTGAATTTCTGAGTCATCCTGAGGAGGGACAGGGACTCCCAACTCCCCTATTGATTTGCTCCTAACAGGCGACTACTTCTTGCAGTTTCCACATGCCTGTCAAGTGAATCTGTACATTTATTTGTCTCTTAGTTTTATGTTAGTGAAGACCCAAGTAGCCTCCAGCCCGCTCAGGATGTGGCCTTCACTCTTCCAGGGACACCCTGGCGGAAGGAACAGACCAAGGACCTTCAGCGAGTGCTGGGAACCGTCGACAGGGAGATCCCACTGGTCCTCGTCAGTGGCAACCATGACGTGGGTAACGTCCCCACAGCCGAAACTATTGAGGAGTTCTGCCAGACTTGGGGCGACGACTACTTCAGCTTCTGGGTCGGCGGCGTCCTGTTCCTGGTGCTCAACTCCCAGCTCTTGTACGATGCCTCCAGGTGCCCCGCCCTGAAGCAGGCCCAGGACCTGTGGCTGGACCAGCAGCTGAGCCTTGCTGTGCAGCGGAGGTGCCAGCACGCCATTGTCTTCCAGCACATCCCGCTGTTCTTGCAGAGCATCGACGAGGACGACGACTACTTCAACCTCACCAGGTCCGTGCGGAAGGAGATGGCAGACAAGTTCACCAAAGCAGGTAGGCCCTAAGGCTGCAGAGGGGTTCCCATCCTTCTCCACCCTCTGGCAGCCTGGCAGAGGGGAGAGAGGACAGGCTGTGGGTGAGACTGGGCTCCATCCCACTCTGCCACTTGCTGGCTATGGCTGTGGACGGGCCACCTGATGCTGTCAGCCTAGGAGCTAGGCGTCGCTCTCAGCAGGGCCACGGCCAGTGGAAGAGCAGGCTCCGGAGTGTCTGGGAGCCCCGGAGCAGTAGCACGTGGCAGCCGCTCACAGCTGAAGATGGGGCCCCGGGGAGGGGGTGCCTCAGGAGGTGTAGGAGCCAGGGAAGCAGAGACCAGCTGGAGGACAGGTAGTCCTTAAGAGTCAGGCTTCCCCACTTTAACCCAGGAAGTCCTGAGATGTGGCTTTGACGGGTGGGTTCCAGGGCCCGTCAGTGTGCCTCTGATGAGGTGGGTCGCATTCTCTCCCCGAGCCAGGGTAGAGAGACGCAGGGCACGGTGTCACCCTCCCGTAGACTCTCAGCCCGTGGCACGGGCCGCATGCGTCTACACACACTAAATGAAGACACCCCATTTTTGAAAGTGAGACCTCAGCTTCCAGTGGATGGTGCACTCTGTGACTCTAGCCCTGGCCTCGTTTCTCCTCCCGGGAGTCCCTCCAGGGCCTTCTCCAGAGGAGCAGTGTCTGCCAACTCCCCAAGTTACCCCAGGGCTTGGCAGGGTTCCCGCTCTGACAACTGTTGTGTGTCTTTCCTTGGCCCTGGTTCCTCCTTTCCGATCTTTCCAGGGCTTACTTGTATCAAATATTCTGAAATGTAAATGTCTTCATTTCTCTGTTGTGGGGGAGGGAAAGGAGTTGGCCTGACCCAGCAGCAGGCATTCCTTAAAAACAACCGTGCTGCTCCTCATTTCATCTTTGAGTTTTGAATGTCTGTACTCACGAAAGGTACAATAAGCCCTTCTGTGTTTTTGAGACATTTTACAAAAAGCTCCTATTATTGGAGACATCTTCCAACTGTTCCACGGAGATGAAGTTGAAAACTTCTATTAAAGGCCTTTGAAATGTTACGCCATGCTTGAATTGGTGCAGAAAACCGTCCTGATGCCAAGGAGGCAGTGTCAGGATGGCATCAGTGCCACCGCGGTGACTGTTTCATAACAGGATAAAGCCAGGAGGCCGTTTAATGCCACCAAGCGGCGAGCAGTGCAGGCGCCACCCTGCCCTGACTCCTGCCAGCCAGGTCTTGAGCAGCATGTGGTTCTAGAAGGGTTTCCCATCCTAGGACAGAGCATGTGCTGCCCACGAGCACCCCTCAGTGCTTCTGGAGCTCCTTTGGGAGAACCCCACCAGCCGTCACCAAGAGCCCCGGAGAGGAGCGGAACATCCAGACCCTAGTCATCTGCCCCCCGCCCCAGAGCGGGTGTGTCTCCCCGGTGAACGCCAGTCGCCCCAGCTCACAGAGGCCGATAACCACAACTACAGCGCCGACGGACCCACTGGGGCAGGACGAAGCCCTGTCCCTAGCCCTCTTCCTGTAGGGGCTCTGTGGGAAGCCACATTATAATCAGGAGGCCACTTGGTAAGCACGAGACAGCAGGGGTTGGTCCTTGGCCCACTCTTTGTGGCATCAGGCCCTGGCATCTGGACGGTCCTGCATCCCACAGGGGCCCTCTGGGGCACTCTGACATGCCACATCCCTTTGGTTCCACCTCCTCATCTCTGTCCAGGCTGTTCACTTCTCCGGGCCACTGTGTTCATCCGGTCCGGCAGCAGCTCTGAACCAGGTTCACTCTTCCCCTTGTGCATTCCCCCCGCAGCAGCCACAGGAGGTGCAGCCCACAGCCTGAGGCTCCTGGGCGCCCCTCCCCGCACATGCCCAGCTCCTCGCCATACCTTTCCCAGAAGTCCCTGCCTCCCATCACTCAGCCAAGCCCTCTCAGCCTCAGTCGCTTCGGTGTGGAGTCCCCTTCCCAGTTCTTCCTCTGCTTTCCTCCATGCCAGCACCCGCTGATGGGTTTCTAAGTGTCCATGTGTCCTAATGCCTCCCTAGGCAGTCAGCCCCTCCAGGTGCTGCTCGGGAACCCAGCTCAGGGTTCTGTCCTCTGCCTTCAGAGGCCGGCTCAGAACCTGCTCACACCCAGGTTCCAGCCGTGCTTGTGGAGTGAGGAAGGGAGGGGAGTACCTGCTGACACTCCTGCCCTGGGCTGACGTGCAGCCCCGTCCTTGTGCAGCCCCAACCTGGGCCCCACAGAGCCCCAGCACAGCTTCCTAAGGTATGTTCAGACCATCAGTCCCCGACCCACAGCCTCCCTGGCCATGCGCACGCACAGGCTTCTCCTCTGCCCCCATCCACCCTGGGGCCTTCAAGGGCTGCTCTCCAAGTGTTTCCTCCCCTCTTCTCCCCCAGGCACCACCTTTGAGGATGAGAAGGTGCCTCCTCTTGGCCACTGGCCTTAGGATCTTCCCCTGAACCTGCTTCACAGGGAGAGCCAGAGAGGTGGAAGCCCTTGCTGCTGTCCCCTGTCTGAGTGGCTTGCCAAGCCAGGCACTTTGCTCAGTGACCCACAGACACAAAACAAGACTGAGCACCCTGAGTGGAAAGATGCCATTTAGGTGCTGATGCAGGGGCCACAGGCTATGACCTGCTGGGCTGGGAGGCGCAGGTGGGCAGGCCCTTGTGGGGACAGTCATATCCAGAGGTCAGAATATAGACAGCGGCTGGGGAAACAGCAACAGAGTTGGAACTCACTGTGTAAAGCTGAAGTTCAGCTCATGTTTTACAAAATTCATTAACTTAAAGACCATGATAGAATCGGAGTGGGGATGGCAGATGGTATTCAATGTCCCCTTCAGTCCCCCACAGCAATATTATCCCCAATACCATTCCAGTCTCATTTATCTCCTTGTGCTAAAATGCCAGTACTCACAACTGTGTCAACCGCTCATCAGACTATCAGTGTAGCTTTTAATTATGATAATTGTGTTGTTATAAAATATCCTTTTAAAGAACACATCCCTCCCCAAGCCATCATGGAGGCAGAGCCCTCTTCCTTCCAGCGAGTGTAATGAATAATTCCGAATCATTGTGTGGGATGAATAAATGATTTAATAATGAGCATCAACAATCATCTCCCATTGTTCGCATTAATTTTTTTTAAATGGGATGAGGTAAATGAGGAGGAAAGGATGTCACTATACAGTGGGCCACCGTGCATGTAGGAATGTACTCTGTGATTCGACACCCAAACGGCTTCCATGCTCAGGTTTCCCTAGAAACAGATGCACCCTGTTTCTACTTTTGAAGCTCAATAAGAAAAAACCTTCTTTGTATGATACAAAAACATTGTCAATAACTGGTACAAATAAACAGATCTCAAGGCAGGAGAGATTCGCAGATGTGAAGTGGCACCTGTTATTTTCTGTCTTCTTTTGTTCTGCCTCAGGATAATCAATTTCATCACATCCAAGGGATATAGAAATTGGTTTTCCCCTTAATTCAACTGATACCTCATTGGAGTTGCAAAGACAGATAGGAGATAATGAAACCCTGGTGGAAACTGGATTCATCTCCATTCCTCATCCTCTTGCTGTGGAAGGTTATTATGTGACCCAGTTAATGTGGATTGACATTTAAAAACTCAGTCTGAAAAGACAAGTGTCTATGAGCCAGAAAATGGATGTCCACAGGAATTCATAACTTAAAATGGTGATAGTGATAGTGATTTGGTCATTAAATGGGGTTTCAGAAATGTAGGAAGGCAGAGACGCATGACTCTGAGGTCCTCTCTAATTGCACTCTTCAACCTCACGCTTACGAGTTCCCTGGATTTATACTGCATTTAATTTGGTGAATTGTAGTCACCTGCACGTGGTAGTGTTATCAAACTCATAATAATTTTTAGTAATAATTTTTCCATAAAAAGAAAACATCCAGCTCTTTAACTGACAGTTTTTCCCCTGACATCTTAATACCTGTTCTTTTTTTTATTCTCAACATAGAGATTTGAACTGTATATTAAAGAGCTTGAAGCAAATTTGGCAATTAGGGAAAAAAATCCCAGTAAGTTGATCTTTCCTGCAAAAGTTAATGGGTAATTTCACAGAATGAGAATTTCATCTCTAGTATTTATGCTTTAAAAAAAAAATGAGAGAAAGGGAGCTGGAGAGAGAAATCTTAACCCAGGGTTATGGTCGTAGAATTTCAAAGTTTTACAGAACATAAAGGTCAGGGAAGAAGGTCTATAGGAAGAAGAAAACATCAACTCCCACTCTAACATCTTGCCCACTTGTATTGAAATTGCTTCTATCCTGATTCCTCCAGGCAGCAGGTCCCAGCTTTATTCACCTCTGCAAGCCCAGCCCTGAGCCAAGACAGTCACATAATAGCACCCCCATAATAAAGAAATATTGACTGGAGAGGAATTAGGCTTGATTCAAATCTGCTTCAGCAAAACACACTGCTATGTCCACAACCCCTATGGTTTGGGTTTACTAGCTAACTCTCAGGTGGAAAACATGTCACTTAGAACAGAGGTCCACAGATTTTTCCTGAAAAGGATCAGGCAGTCAATATTTTGGGCATTATGGCCCTGCAGTCTCTGTGGCCGCTACTCAACTCTGCAGTGTGATGCTCTTGCTCCCCTTGAAACCTTGTACACACGTAGGCACATTTGGTACACTGTGTGTAGGTCTGATCCCAGGATGTGTCTGGTGGCCCTGTTATGGCAATGGCCTGGCTCACTGAAGGGCCTGTCCAACCCAGGCCCCTCTGATCCTCAGTGGAGGGTGAGCGAGGTGAGGCACACATTGCCCTGGGGACCCACGATGCAATTTGGGTGTGGAGGCAGGATGGGGAGATCCATGGGGGTGCTTAAAATCCCTTATTCTTTGGTGTTCCATTTTAACACATAAAGTAAAAGGATAACTAGCTCACCAATTTACAGACAGAGAGTAAGACAGTAATAGTATGGGTGGTATACAGAGAAGGGAGAGTGTAGAGTGGCACAGGGAGACGGTGTGTGGCTGACAGGAGGGGAGAGGCCAGGTAACATAGCTGGCTGCACACAGGCCTCAGCCTCCTTGCCCCAGGTGTGCTTCCTGGACCAGGGCATGGGACACTCTTTTCTGTTTTCTCACTTTGAAAATGAGGGTGCTCATCCCAACCGGGAAGGGTTGGCCTGAGAATCAAAGTGAGGCATGTTAAGAAATACTTGGCACCATGCCCCGCTCCAAACAAGCTCTCAGTGAAGGTGTTTTTGTGGTTATATGACCCTGAACTTAGTTGGGGCTCTACAGTGGGCAGATTGCCTTACATGTTAGCTGGATCGGTCTTCTCACCCCAAAGGTACCGGCATCCTTCTTTCAGGGGGCTGACATGAGACTTCAGGCAGGAAGAGGCAGGTCTGTTTCCAGGACTGGCCAGCAGTTTGCTAACACAACACTGCAAACTGGAAAAGGAAGGATTAAATCCTTGCGCCATGCAGGCTACAGGACTAGAAGCCAGAAAAATTCCTCTTGGCTCCTGGGATATGCAAGAAAATAGACTGGGTTTTGAGCCCAGGACTCCTGAGTGTAGGTGCAGAATGTGTAATTTTAGCCGTATGAATAGGAGCTTCTAGTTTAAAAGGGCGGGAACCACTGTACTAGATGAAAAATTGTTAGGAAATTTAGCTACAGGCTTGATTAATTTTTTTAAAGCACACACCTCACCATTTACTGTGTTGGTCAACAACCTTTGAAAGTGTAATTTCATAGGGTTTTTCCCAATCTGACAAACAATGTCTGTGCCCTCACTCAAAGGGCAGTTTAAAGGAAAAAAAAAAAAAAAAAAGCACACTCCTGGTGATAGTTCCTATTTTCCTATTTTAACCAACTTTCTAGTGAGACCCTTTTTAAGCATCCATAGAATCAGAGTATCTGGGCACACATCAACCAGAGGAATTTTGTGCTCTTTATTTTCTTGGACTTGGCATGAATTCATGTTCCCAGGTTTGGTCTGTGCCATGTTTTGATCCCTTCACCAGAGAACATCATGCTCTCGTCACCGATGTCTGTGTCTGAGTCACTGTAAGCCCAGATAAGAGGCTAACTGCTGCAGCTGCGTCTGCTGTGAGTGATGGATCATGTTTCTCACTTTGGAGGTATCCTTAACAGTTGGGCTCATTAAAGTTAAAATCAAGTTCTGATGGTAAAATATTTATAAATTAAGAATCTGGCATGTGCCAGTGTGTGCTGCTGATTCCTGAAGTTGAATCAGCATTTATCCGTGCAGCAAAGAGCAGGGGCCCCATGCTACACACTGAGGCCAGAGGGAAGAGCAAAACAGGCAGAGGCCTATAGGGTTACAGATCACTCTTAAACTAAAAATCAACAATAAAAAATGAAATGTTGAAAAATTCCATTATAACATTTCGAAAAGGAGCCTTCAGTGCCTGGGAAACAGCAGCGTCTTGGTTTACGAAGTCAAAATATTATACCTTTGTTAGGTCATGTTTTAAAAATAGCAATTAGTGTCATTTTGAACTGAGCAGTAAGATTCCTTTGTAAACTCCCAATATCCCTAGTGTTTTAATCTGTTTTCCTGTGCTACAATTAAATACCAGAGACAAAGTACTTGTTAAATAAATAAAGGTTTCTTTGGCTCACAGTCTCAAAGGCAAGAAAGTTCAGCATCAGGTGGCTGTATCTGATGAGGTCCCTCTTGCTGGCCAGGGTTTTCTGCAGTCAAGAGGTGGTACAGGTCATCATGTGAGGAGGCAAATGTCCTCCCTCTCTCTCCTCTTACAAAGCCACAGTCCCATTGGATCAGGGCCCCATACTCATGGCCTTATTTGATCTTAGTCATTTTCCAAAGGTCCTACCTCCAGATACCACAGTTGGATTAAGTTCCTAACCTTTTAATTGCTCACAGTGGAGATAAGTTTCAGCATGAGTTTGGTGGGGACACTCAGCCCAGAGCACCCATCTTAGCAAAGCAGCCTCGCTTCTTCTACTAGTTAATTTACTGGACTTACCTTCATTGGAAAGGTCTTCACCCCAGACCTCACACTAATTCCAGCAATGCAAGTATGAATCTAGAAGGTCATCGTGTACAGTATGCTGGAAATTGCTTTCACGTCATCACTTTTTTAATTTTGCTTAAAAAAAAAAAAAGTGTGCATTGACAACAGGTTTGAAAGTCAAAGAATAGCACATTTAGGTGACGCGCCTGAGGGACCAGACATGGTTCTGTACACCTCTCTTAACCACCATGAAGGTGCTTCTTAGGTGTCTCTGGTGCAGCTGAGGAAACCGCTGGTCATAAGTTGGGAGGAGCCATAGAGCCTCAAGTTCATTTTGAATTTCACAGGCATGTGAGAGGAAGGAAGGTCGCTTTTCATGGCCTGATAGTTCTGTTTTCATTAAAGCATGATAGTTATACTTAGCAGTTGGGTTCATGTTGACAAGATCATACATGCATGGAATTTTTGATTTCAGTCCGTTGCTCTACCAATCTTCCTTTTGCTTGTTTGCTTATTTTTGATTAGTACATCCTACATACACATAACGGTGGAATCCCCTGTGGTGTACTCTTCTATGCATATGATGTGATCTTGTTAAATTCATTCTTTATTGCCTCCCCTTTCCTGCCCTTCCTCCCTCCCTCTTGATGTCCTTCTATGCCACTGACCTCCCCATACATTTATGGTGTCTGATTCCTCCCACCCCCACCGTCGCCACCTTCTTTCCCTTCTTTCCCTTCTTTTGCTCTAGCTTCCACATGTGAGAGAAAATGTCCAACTCTTGACTTTCTGAGTCTGGCTTATTTCATTTAGCATGATGTTCTCCATTCTCCAGCAAATGCTGCAATTTCACTTTAAAGTAAGTGAGTACTTGGTTGAGTAAAATTCCATTGTGTATATAGACCACATTTTCTTGATCCATTAATTTGTTGGGCAGGCACCTGAGATGATTTCATAATTTGAGTATTGTAAATTGTGCCACTATAAACATTGAAGTGGCTGTATCACTATGGGGTGCTGATTTTAGTTCTTTTGGATAAAAACTGGGAAGTGGGAAAACTGAGTCATATTGTGATTCCACTCCTAGTTTTTTGAGAAATTTCCATACTGCTTTCCTGAGTGGTTGTACTCATTTGCAATCTTACCAGCAGCGTGTGAGTGTACCTTTTTCCCAACGTCCTCACCAGCATTTGTTGTTATACTCTTGATAACAACCATTGTGACCAGAGTGAGACGAAATCTTAGTGTAGTTTTGATTTGCATTTCCCTGATTGCTAGAGATGCTTAATATTTTTCATGTATTTGTTGGCCATATGTGTTTCTTCTCTGAAGAAGTTTATGTTGAGTACTTTTGACACTTATTAGTGGGCCATTTGGGTTTTTTGGCATTAAGTTCTTTGAGTTCTTTATATATTCTGCATTTTAATGCCCTGTCAGAGGAATAGCTGGCCAAGGTTTTCTCTCATTCTCTACTCTCTCTTCACACTCTTGGTCGTTTCCTTTGCTCTGCAGAAACTTTTTCATTTGATGGCACCTCCCTCCTTGTTTCTTGGCTTTATTTCTCACCCTTTAGAGGTCTTGTTGACAAAGTCAGTGCCTGCGCCTCTATGATGGGATGTCGACCCTCTGTTTTCTTCCCGTGGTTGCAATGTTTCTAGTCTAATTCCTAAGCCTTTGATCCATTTTGATTTGAGTTTTGTACAGGATGAGAAATAGAGACCTAATTTCATTCTTCTACATGTGGACATCCGGTTTTCCCAGCACCATTTGTTAAAAAGACTACCTTTTTTTCCAGCGTATATTTTCGACGCCTTTGTCAAGTATCAGATGGCTGTCTATGTGGCTGTGTCTCCGTGTCTTCTGTTTCAGTGGTCTTCAAGTCTGTTTTGATGCCAATCCACTGCTGGGTTTGTACTGGGGTATGATTTCTCTTAGTGTGATTTTTTGCTCTGTGGCATAATTTGAGATCAGGTTTTGTGGTGTCTCCCGCATCACTCTTCTTGCTCAGAAGTACTGGATCGCTTATTCTTCCAAATGAACTTAAAGACTGTTTTTTCTAGTTCTGTGAAGACTGTCATTGGCATTTGATTGGGGATTACATGGGATCTGTAGATTCTTTAGGTAGCATGGCCATTTTGACAGTATTGATTCTGCCTTTCCAAGAACATGGAAGGGAGGTCTTTCCATCTTTTAAGACTTCTTCAATATTGGAAAATAATTTTCTTCACCATCTCCCCTCCTTAAGGTGCCTTCCTTATGCAGCTGAAGTCCAGGTGAGGGCCACTGCCTGCAGTACAGCTGTCCAGGTGGAAGAGGCCGTGTCAGGACAGGCATGACACTGCAATAGCCAGGAGGAGCCTCGTGGTCTGCTTGTCTCCCTGCAGGGGCTATAATCTCCAAACTACTCCTTCCCGTTGCCACTGGAGGCCCTAAAGGAGCCCCCCTCCTCCATGCGGGAGATGAACAGGTTCCTCAGGATCCGTGGTCAGTGGTCAGCTTGGCTGTTACCACCTGTCGCGGCTCTCACTGGTGCCACAGCCTATACAAACACCCCACGGGGCACCCCCATCCCTCCACGCACCACACACAGGCTCAGATCCTAGGGGCCGAGGGTTCGTTCAGATCACGAAGCTGCGAGGCGGAGACAGTGGTGTCCAGGATCGATGACAGGGTCAGTCTGTGGGCACGGTGGTTCCTGGCAGGGGCTCAGTGGTACTAGTTACTGCTGTTAGTACCTCCATGTTGCCGCTGATGAAAAATATTTTGAATGACTTAGTGTTAGATTACTTGATGCTTAATGGACACATTTTCCCTTTGGTGCTTCTGAGTGGCCAGAGTAGGAACCCTCGTCTTTCTGCCTGTGTCGATTCCTCCCTTTCTCTGCTGGCCACATTGAGGTCTCCTGTCCCTGCAGAGGTTCCATAGGGCCCCAAGTGGGTATAAAGTTCACAGGGTAATAACTAGCTTCCTGGCAGCTCAGCTTTGTCTCCTGTGTCCTTAAAAACTCTGTTAACACTGTATTCACATAATAATCGCTATCCCTTGGTAAATACTACATGACAAGTACCCTTGCTCTCATTTTGTAGATAAGGAAGGTGAGGCCCAGGACATGGGATCAGCATCCTCAGCTGGGAAGTGGCAGCCTGTGCTCAGGGCCTGGCCCTGGCTCTGGGCCACATGCGTAACGATGCTGCTGTTCAGCGCGTCGATGAGCAGAACGTGCCTGGACCAAGCACTGACGGCAAGCAGGAAGGAACCAGCTCCCCTGTGTGGGTCAGGGCCCATCTGCTCTCCCACTGGGCCCCTGTCCACCAGAGTTCTGCAGGAACCCGAGGAGGAGGAGCACTCCGGCCAGCCAGGGAAGCTTAGCAGCCAGACACCCAGAGGGGTGCATGCTAAGGGAGGCTCCAAGGAACCTGCTCAGAGCTGGATTCCCCTTTGACCCTCCAGAGTAAGCCTCTCAGTTCCTCCTCAGAAACCTTCACACAGGAGTTGTGTCTTCTACAACTAAAATGCCGTTTGTGATCTTTCTTGAAATTAAGGTTTATGCAGCCTCTGCGTTCTGCTCACCTGGCCAGGTGGACACATTAGCAGAGGATTATGGCCGCCAGGAAAAACTCACTTGACAAGGGGACCATGGCTCCAGAAAATAGCGATTAAAGGGATCATAACACTTGATTTGAGATATAACATCTCAAATGTTTCCTCATCTCTTGAGGAAAGAGAAAAACTACGCCAGCCAGTTTATTATTCCAGCTTGTGTCTGGCAAAATGTCGGCTCTTACTGCTGGTATGCACAACTCAGACTGGACAGGGACCTGTTGACGGTTCCCTTGCCTACGTTACCTGGGAAGAACTCTCGGACGGAGCCCTGTGCTTGACATCGAGAGCAGCCGCACTGAGGCTCGATTTCATTGAGGGTCTCTTTCTGAATTCATCAATTGTGTGATCATTGGCTTCTCAGGAATTTGAGTGTGTGTCTACCCTGCCAGCACCTCATTCACCAGCCACCCTCCCCCATCCCACACACACACACCACGCCATGTTCACGGGCTTCATATTTAGCGTAGTTTGTGGTGTCACATGCAGGCACCATCTCTGGGTGCACAGGTTGGAAGATTGCAGGTAGCCTGGTTTCTGAGCTGCCCGTTCGTTACCATTTTCTTGTTATCAATAAGTACTTTCTTTTCATAAAGCTGGCATCATGTCAAATGAGCATTTTGAAAGGATAAGATGATGTCATGCAAAGCATTATCTTGTGTCATTTAAAAACATTCTCCAAAGCACTGCTGTGACATATTGTGTTCCTTTAACTCTTTGGCCACTATTGGACAGGTAGGCCATTTCCACCTCTTCTTCGTGATAAATGCTACTGCCATAAACTTGGTTTTATGCCTAAAGCTGTTCACGCAGTTTCATTTTTATGGAACTGAAGTTGCTTTGGTAAGGCTGCCTGTGACTGAGTGTCGTATCTTGCTGGAGACTCGGCGTCTCTTGGGAGCTCTCGGGGTAGGTCAGGCATATTCCTTACTGTCACGTTGACCTCTGTATTTTCAGATTCATTGCACACATCTTCTGCATTTGGAAATTAAGGGCACACAGATGAGTAAGTGCTCGGCTTAACCCCCAGGAGCCCAGACCCTGGGGACAGTCAGGAGGGCAGAGGGTTGCCACCAGTGCAGAATCCTGGAGTGGGACCTCCTGATGACTTAGTGACCTTTTTGATATTTAAGCTTCTCTCTTTGTAAACCGCAATGGGGACGGGCATGCTCTTTGCTTGCTCCTGTGTGATGGGCACATGGCTCCTCGTAGTGTGGGACTGCCCTGGCACCTGTGGCCTTGGTGACTCCCACGACACTGTCATTTCATGCTTCCTTCCTTCTTCCTTTCTTCTTTCCTTCCTTTAATTCACAGCAGCCTTAACCTCGTGGCCATGTCTTCACAAAATCATCCCTCCGATGTCTGCTTTGGGGGCACCTAAATTCAGTTAATCCAGTAGATTTCTGTGGCTTCCTCTGGGTCAAGGCCACTGACCTATCATGGAAAGACTGTTTTCAGCAAAAGCAAGCCTCGTTGGTGTGGCCGGCCCACCCGCACGCTGAGAACGGCAGTGGATGCCCCTTTCCTGCCCTGCTCAGGACCCTGGAGTCACCCTCCTCAGCCTCACAAGGCTGCTGAACCTCTGGCCTAAGCTCTGACTGGTCTCAAATGTGAAGCTAAGAGCCTGTGGTATGAAAGGGACTTTGACTGCAATCAGAACATTTCTTTTTTTTTTTTTTTTTTAAATATACATATACACACACTGATGTGAAGCACAAGCCAGAGACATTTTCTTTCCACAATTCATAGATTCATATGACCAACAGTCAGTAAATGTTTTTAAGGGGCCTTTATTATTTCTTATATTTCTATAATTTTTTTGACAGAGTGGCTTTTCTTTTTTTTTTTTTTTTTATTGTAAACAAATGGGATACATGTTGTTTCTCTGTTTGTACATGGCGTAAAGGCATACCATTTGTGTAATCATAAATTTACATAGAGCAATGTTGTTTGATTCATTCTGTTATTTTTTCCCTTCCCCCCACCCCTCCCACCCCTCTTTACCCTCTATACAGTAGTTCCTTCCTCCATACTTGCCCCCCTCCCTAACCCTAACTCTAACCCTTCCCTCCCCCCCATTATGTGTCATCCTCCACTTATTAGCGATATCATTCGTCCTTTGGCTTTTTGAGATTGGCTTATCTCACTTAGCATGATATTCTCCAATTTCATCCATTTGCCTGCAAATGTCATAATTTTATCATTCTTTATGGCTGAGTAATATTCCATAGTATATATATACCACAGTTTCTTTATCCACTCATCAATTGAAGGGCATCTAGGTTGGTTCCACAGTCTGGCTATTGTGAATTGAGCAGCTATGAACATTGATGTGGCTGTATTTCTGTAGTATGCAGATTTTAAGTCCTTTGGGTATAGGCCAAGGAGTGGGATAGCTGGGTCAAATGGTGGTTCCATTCCAAGTTTTCTAAGGAATCTCCACACTGCTTTCCATAGTGGCTGCACTAATTTGCAGCCCCACCAGCAGTGTATGAGTGTACCTTTCTCCCCACATCCTCGCCAACACCTGTTGTTGCTCGTATTCTTGATAATCGCCATTCTAATTGGGGTGAGATGGAATCTTAGGGTGGTTTTGATTTGCATTTCTCTTATTACTAGAGATGTTGAACATTTTTCCATATGTTTGTTGATTGCTTGTAGATCTTCTGTGAAGTGTCTATTCATTTCCTTAGCCCATTTGTTGACTGGACTATTTGAATTCTTGGAGTAGAGTTTTTTGAGTTCTTTATAGATTCTGGAGATTAGTGCTCTATCTGAAGTATGATTGGTAAAGATATTCTCCCACTCTGTAGGCTCTTTCTTCGCATTGCTGATAGTTTCCTTTGCTGAGAGAAAGCTTTTTAGTTTGAATCTATCCCAGTGGTTGATTCTAGCTTTTATTTCTTGTGCTATGGGAGTCCTGTTAAGGAAGTCTGGTCCTAGACCAACAAGGTGAAGATTTGGACCTACTTTTTCTTCTATAATCTGCAGGGTCTCTGGTCTGATTCCGCTGATGACATGATTATATATTTAGAGGAACCTGGAAATTCCACCAGAAAACTCTTAGAACTCATAAGTGATTTCAGTAAAGTAGCAGGTTACAAGATCAATGCCCATAAATCCAACGCATTTTTATACATAAGTGATGAATCTTCAGAAAGAGAAATTAGGAAAACTACCCCATTCACAATAGCCTCGAAAAAAATAAAATACTTGGGAATCAATCTCACAAAAGAGGTGAAAGACCTCTACAATGAGAACTATACAACACTAAAGAAAGAAATTAAAGAACACCTTAGAAGATGGAAAGATCTTCCATGTTCTTGGATAGGAAGAATTAATATTGTCAAAATGGCCATACTACCTAAAGTGCTATACAAATTCAATGCAATTCCAATTAAAATCCCAATGACGTACCTTACAGAAATAGAGCAAGCAATTATGAAATTCATCTGGAAGAATAAGAAACCCAGAATAGCTAAAGCAATCCTTAGCAGGAAGAGTGAAACAGGGGGTATTGCAATACCAGATCTTCAACTCTACTACAAAGCAATAGTAACAAAAACGGCATGGTATTGGTACCAAAATAGAAAGGTAGATCAATGGTACAGAATAGAGGACACGGACACAAACCCAAATAAATACAATTTTCTAATACTAGACAAAGGGGCCAAAAATATGCAATGGAGAAAAGATAGCCTCTTCAACAAATGGTGCTGGGAGAATTGGAAATCCATATGCAACAGAATGAAACTAAACCCATATCTCTCACCATGCACGAAACTAAACTCAAAATGGATTAAGGACCTCGGAATCAGACCAGAACATTTCTTTTTTTAAAAAAATAGTGAGAGTAGCTTACCCTGTGTTATCTTTGGGCCGTAGGAATATGAATGTTATTTTTTACGCTTATCTGTATCTTTTAAACTTTTTAGAAGATGATCCCTAATAAAAGGGATCCCTTTAAGGAAGTCTGGGTCAAGGGCAAGCAAACTGCTTCCGTAAAGAGCAGGATTATGAAAATCTTAGTGAAAATTGTGGATATGACACAGGTGCTTATACAGACTTAAATGTGGCCATGTAGAGCCTGGCATGGTGGTGCACACCTGCAATCCCAGTGCCCAGGGAGACTGAGGCAGGAGGACTGCAAGTTCAAGGCCAGCCTTAGCAACTTAGTGAGATCCTGTCTCACAGTTAAAAAAATAAAATGGACTGGGGACGTAGCTTATTGGAAAGCACCCCTGAGTTCAGTCCTAAGTAAAAAAAAGAAAAAAAAAAATGTAGCCATGTAGAAATGGAAGAGGAGTTCTTACCTCATAGGCCACAGAAGAAAACAGACAGTGGCAGCAGCTCAGCAACCTCTGGTCCCTATACTCAGGAGCAATTGCCATTGACACTCTGTGGATAATAGTTAAGAGCCATCATCTCTCTTCCAAAAATGATTATGCATGTAGCATTGTTTGTGCAGTCTCTTTCAGCCGTAAGGGAAAGGCTATAGTCTAAGTCAAAGGGAGGAAAGATTCTCTTTGTTTTCCATTGACACATTAGGGCTGTTTTGATACCACACACCCTGTCTCGAGTGCGTATTGTCTATTTCTCACTTCCAAATTGTCATATAGATGTGGCTTGAGGTCACATCTTTGATTCTGTCCTATTGCGATGGAGGATGACCACATGCTGCCTTTGGGTCTGCACCTGGGTGCTGTTGATCATCCACAAGGTGCTCAGGAAAGCAGCTTTTCAAAGGGCAGAAATAACTTTGTCATCAACAAAGTGGTACTTCCAGAGCCTTACTGATTCCCACCCGAGCTAGGAAACTTCTAGACCTCTTGGACAATAGGTGAACTGTTGGTGTTGAGAGCTTCCAAAGGCCAGTTTATGTAGTGTTTAAAACTGCGTGGTTGGTCACCCCAAAAGGAGAGTTCCTCTTCTAACAAGCCTAAGGTTATATTGGCTCCTTTGGGCTCCATGAAACAGGACACTGCAAGATGTCCTGCGCAGAGAATGAGGAACAGTCTGCCAGATAAACAGAAGGCCACAGGTTTTGGTAGCACCCAGAACCTCCCCATGCTCCTGATCTGTCTCCCAGTGTGGCTCTTTGCCAAGGCTGGACCTTTTCCAGTGGCCGTCGTGGCCCTGGACATCACATAGGGAATGACAACAGAGGCAGAAAAGGGGGGTTTTAAAGAAAAAAATCATTCCCAGAATGGCCCTTTCCTCTTCTTGCTGCTGGAGCTTGGATGCAATGCTGTGGCTGTTTTGCATTCCTGAGGGTAAAAGCTCAAGTCCAAGGTTGCAAAGTAAAAAGGTAGGGGATTCCTGAAGCAGGGGCACCTCCTGGAATGCTCACCTCCCTTTTATGGTGTAGATAAATCATAGGTAAACAAGATATACCCCTCGCTTGGCTAATCCACCATGGTCACTGTGGGCTGAATGTCATCCTGGCACATCTGAGGGCCAAGAGGACGACAGACTGGAGGCACAGACAGGCCCACAAAGACTGCACGGAGGATGAGAGGACAGAGGGACCATGGGACGTGTGTGTTCAGACAGACAAACCAACCCGGGACACATAGACCAGGAAGAAGAGGGAGGCCAGGCTAGCCCTCCTCCCTGGCTCAAGTCACTGTGTGTGACGGTCAGTTTAGCCCACAGAGGAAGACGTGAGCTCAGTTGGCAGTACTTGAAGGGATGTCAGAGGACAGGTCCTTGACGGCCACAAAGCTGAGTCTGCGAGGTGATGTGCTCATCAGCAGCCAGCCATGGCTGAGGTGACAGTAGAGCCGTGGTCAGCAGTGAGCGGGAAGGCAAGAAGAGAAACACATGGACAGAGCCTGGTAAGGGCTCATGGAGACAGAGGATCGTTCATCAAGGCTGCGCTGGACCAGAGAGGAGCCTCAGGGTCCCAAATAGGGAAGAGCCAGCTCACCTGGCTGGTGTGTTAAGGTTCATTGCCCAGCGAGAATGTTTCTCTGCCCCTTTTAAGACAGAAGTGGACTTCCAGGCGCTCACACATGAGTGGCCGCAGCACTGCCCTCCTGGCTCCGGGCAGAGGCAGGCACCTTCTTCCCAGCAGATTTCATCTCCAATGTTCTGCAGAACAGTTCCCTTCTGCAGCTCACCACCACCTCTGTCTACCTCTCTCGAGTATTTTTGGATGGATTTCCAATTTGATACATGAGCATTCCATCAGTCAAAACAATCTTTTTAATGAGCCTCTTGTCCTGACAGCTGTGTTTAAGATAGGGCATGGGAAGTGGGAATGGAAATCTGGAAAATTGTCCATTCTGGATTGAAACCTTAATGTGCGCCCGCACTCCCTCCACACACAAGCCTGCCATCTTCTTTTAGAAATAAAGAGGAAATTATGAATAGCAAGAAAGATGTAATTTGTGCAAATGAAAAAAAAGATCTTCTGATCAGATACTCAGAGAAAGATGAGAGGGAAGTATAATTATTGGTGCCGCCTGGGTACGTGACACACAGCTTCCTGCTGGGTGACCCCGGGCATGCTGCTGATTCTCACTTGATCTCCTCTTAGCTCTGGGGTGGTTGGCACTCGCCCTGCCTTCCAGATGAGGACACCGAGGCTCAGAGGCAGGTACACGTGATGCCCACAGCTTGGCAACAGTGGAACCAAGCTCAAGCCTGCATCCCTTGTCACCTGGCTGCCACCCTAAGCTGCCACTGCTTTTCTGCCAACCACATATTAATATTAATAAAATACAGCCTCCTTGCATATTCCACACACAGCTTTTGAATGCCCAGCTCATCAGGAAGGGAGACAATAAATTAAAAGGCTGGGCCTAGCCTCCCATGGAGAAAAGGAATAAGGGGCATTGGGACCGTAGGCTGAGAACTGATTAATCCTGGAATCCAGGGTGGGGTGGGGAATTGACAGGAGTCTGTGATCACCCACCAGGCTGTGGACACAGAGGGCAGCCAGGCATCTCTGGGCCCTGAAAGTAGCTGCTTCCCACAGCTGCTGTTTACCCTGGAGCATGGGAGCATGGGCTCCAGGGAGCAGAGAAGATCCCTGTGCTTTTGCCTTGTGAGTGGGCTGTGGTGCAGTAGTGTGGCAGTTATAGACAGGAACATGGCCCCCTGGGCCCCCCCAGTGTTGGTGTGATAATTCTGACCATGGACTCTTCCCTTCACTCTTTTTTGGGAACTTCTACCCCAGAACCAGTTCATCCCAGTTAAACTGCAATGCTCTAGACTGGCTGCTACCAGGTTCACTCCTCTGCCACCAAGAACTGCATGCCACCCCCTTCTCCTGCCTTCAGTTTCATTTAAAACATGACTTTCATCATGTAATGTTTAGGTGAGGTAGAACAAATGTGATTTATGTGACTTCTTCTTAGGTTAGAAAAATCCTTAAAATGAAACAAAAGGAATGTCTTTGGGTTGTGCGGGATGAGCTGGCCTTGAGTGAAGGTCCTTGCAACAACTGGATCATTGCTTCCTGCTAAAGCGAATCAGGGGGAGGGAGAAAGAGCAGTGAGACCCAAGAGGAGGCTGCAAATCTAAACAAGCCAGATGTTTCCTGTCACATGGGCCAGACATCTGATCAGTGCCTGAGGTGACCAGATGTTCGAGTGTAAGCAGAGCACCCACTAGAGGGGAGGCATGACCCAGGCTTCCAGCAGGGCCAGCCCAGCAGCACCTGGTCCTGTCACAGTGGTGATGTCTTCAAGGGGCTCGGCTTCTGAAGTAGAGGGTCCCCACTACCACAGAGCAGCAGAGCAGTCAGCTGGGCACCCCCATCACCCAGAGGGTCTGGCAGATAAGAGCCGCAGACAGGAGCAGAGGCCTCCCCAAGCCCAGCTGTAGAGGCCACAGACTTCAGGACACCTGGGGGCCGGGACGGTCTCTGCCCAGGGTCCTGAAGCTCACTGAGGAGCAGCACTAACCCAGCAGGCCCCCTGTGCCTGGCCAGTCCCTGGAGGGCCGAGAGGCTCTGAAACCACCTGCCCTCCCAGGCGAGGGCTTTTATTATCGAAATACAGAAAGATCATCTGACCATCTAGAGTTTACATTATCAGAACAGCTTTCAGGGTTTTAGAGGGTTCCTCCGACGGAAAGCTGCATGTGTGACTCAGTGAACGCGAGCATGTTGCAGACCCTGTGCAGGCGCCCTACTGCACAGCACTGCTTGTGTGCATGCGTGCGCGCGCGCTCATCATCTGTAATGTACCTATTGACGTTTTATCTGAGAAGTACACTCTGAAGTCCTAAATGGGAAGAGGGCTTTCCAGCAATTCCCTTCCCCCTCCCTTTTATTATTTGATGTTCTGTGTTTTTACAATATTTCCTTTTACCTTTAGCAATCTTGTGTTGTTTTTTCCTTTACTTTTTATTCAGACACATTCTTAAGCTTACAGAAGAGTTGCAGGAGGACGGTGGTGAGCAGAACCCCTGGGTGCCCTTCACCCACCTTTCCCTGTCTCTAACCCCAGCTGCTTCAGCCCTCCCTTGTGTGTGAGAGCCGCTGTCTACACGTGTACCCTTTTCTGATCTGTTCAAGGGTAAGCTGCATGCACCATGTGTCATCTTATTTCTCTTACAAAGCACACCCCACAACACAAATCTGCTTTCTTGCTCCTGGTTCACTTAACCATTTTTCTTAGAAATCACTCCACTCTCGGTACATATATTGTTCTTGTTCTTTTTCGCGGCTGCAGTGTGTTTATTTACACTGCCGTAGTGTATTCTTCTGCTCTCTTACCTCATGCATTACTTTTCTTTCAGGGTGGATAACTGGGAATTAAAGCCAGAGGTGCTCTACCACTGAGCCTCAGCCCTTTATTTATTTATTATTATTATTATTTTTTTTTAGAAGAGTCTCGCTAAGTTGCCCAAGCTAGCCTTGAACTTGTGATCCTCCTGCCTCAACCCCCTGAGTTGCTGGGATTTCAGGCATGTGGCTTGTTACTTAGTTTCTATTAGGATATTTCTACATCTCACTGTTAGATTAATGAGATATCATGAGACTCAGCCAAAGTAACTGTTAGGTTGGGGTGTCTAGCAGGAGACCCAGAGAAAGGGATTGGAGTTGGCTCTTGGGGTCAGGGAGGTGAGGAAATAGGACAGAGGAAAAGCACAGAAAGTTTGGTCTTAACCATCATCTGACTGCAGCCTAATCCACAGGGCTCCAGAACACTAATCAAACCATACATGTGGTCCCACCCCAGTGCAAAGACTGACCTCCACCCTAACCCATGTATTATTGTACATGAGAAATGTCGAAGAATTTTAAATAATATAGACTAGCCCATAGCAGGCCTTCAGTAAATGATAGCTATTATTGTTGTTATTCCTTTTCATTTGTTTATTTTGGTAACAGATTTAATTCATATATTATTCAGGTTATCTGTCTAAAGTTTACAATTCAGTGGTTTTCAGTGTATATAGAGAGTCTTACATTCAGCACCACGATCCATCGTACACTATTTCCATTACCACATAAAGCATCCTATACTCTTTGGCAGTCACTCCCCGATTTCCTCCCAAACTCCTCTCCCTCTCCCTGGCTCAAGAAATCTGTCTCTATGGTTTGCCTGTTCTTGGCACTTCCTGTAAGTGGAGTCACTCCTTTTACTGTTTGAGGAGTGGCCTTTTTGCCTGTTGTTGACATCGACTTGGCCTCCTTGTCTTCCTCAATGGGAGGGAGCTTCTGAGAAAAAGGCAGCTGTGGGCTCTCAGCAGTCAATCCTCTCACAGCTGGAGGGTGGCTGCACCAACCTGCACAGGGGACCTGGCAGGGATGTCCACCACAGTAAGCCATATGAAAGGACTATGTTAAGAGTGAGACAGAAGATGTATCCAGTACTGTGAAAGAACACGGGGTAGCAGTTACTCAGAAGTCTATAAAACAATTGAGAACTAATAAATGATTTAGCAAGGTTTAGGTTAATAGGCAAAATCAGCAGTTGTTAAGGGAAATGGAAAAAAACAATTAAATCACCAGTGGCACCAAAACACAAAATACTTACGAAGAACAAATAATGTCTAAAACCTCTACCCTGAAAACTTCAAAAAAATGATGAAAATAACAAAAGACCTAAGTTAGAGGAAAGATAGACCATGTTCATGGATTGGAAGACTATTTTAATTGGCATTTTCCCCAAGTTGATCTGTAGGTTCAACCAATCAAAATTCCAACTGCTTCATTTGTTGTCAAAGTTGACAAGCTAATTCTAAGCAACCATAGTACAAACAGTTGGTTTGGGTCAAAATCCACCCCCCTGCTTTTTTCTGGCTACAGTGAGGTTTGAACCACAAGCAGTGGGCCTCGTGCATGCAGATGCTTAACACTGAGTTAGACACCAGCCCTTGAATTACTTTTTTAAGTGGTAGGATGTTGACACTCTAAATAAGTAGATAAAGAAGTCTGACCATCAGGCAGTTGCTCCTATTTGTAGAGTAATTGAACTACCTTGTGTTCATTGCAGTAGTGTTCCTCGTATGGCAGATATACTTGTCTCACCCAGTTGGATTGACATCCCTTGTTTTATAAACTAAATTACAAGTCACTCTGTTGTTGTTTTTATTTTTGAGATGCATGGAAGCTTTCAGTTTTTGAAGAATCTGGAAATTTTGGCTAAACTTTGATGGACCAAACAAACTTTTAATGGTATGCTTTTCTCCATTGGTGGGGTTGGCCCTCCTTTTGTTCTTGTAAGTAAAGTTTTAGTGGCCACAGCCATGCCCACAAGCTTGCATTTTTTCCACATGACTCACTCTACAAAAGAAGGCAGAGGTCTGTAGCTGGGACAGAGCCTGAAAAGAGGAATGACCCTCAAAAGAGGGCTCACAGAAATGTCTGTAAGGTCCCATTCCAGTGCACGCACATGCCGGGCTGGGAGGCTGGGACCACTGAGAGGCTGAACGGGAAGTGCTGAGATGCTTGGTGCTTAGGGCGGGCGGGAAGACACACCTGCCCCAGCACCTTTTTAAGTCATTTCCATAACAGCCAGCTTAGCCCTCTGTGGCCCTGGCCTCCCTGTCCCCGTGCCCCTGCCTCCCCTGCCCTCCAGCCCAGCTGGAATCCAGACTGAAATCCTCGTGCTTCCACTGGTGTGCAGATTTTCACTCTCCTCCCCTGGAAAATGCTCGGAGTCTGTCGGCTCTCAGCAGGACTGAAATGCCAGAGAGGATGCAGGTGCTCGGCCATGACAGGCAGCAGGAGCCTGTTCGTGTTTGGCTGCTCTGCGTCAGTACACCTGACACTCCAGCTTCGCTGCTGGTGTTCCCGAGGCCTGGTGTATCTGTTCTGCCTCCACTGGGCAGCCATTTTGGCTAAGAGCCCTGACTGGGGCCAGACCCTGAGCTCAGATCCCTCCGTTAAGCAAACACCAAATGTCTCTTAGTCTCCATTTTCTCATCTGTTAACATGGGATAACAACCGTGCCCCCTTCATGGGGAGATTGTGGGGAATAAATGAGTTAGAAACGTTAAGTGTCTAGAACAATGCCTGGCAGATAATGAACACTCCGGTGTTATTATTACTACATAGTCTAGGTCCTCCTTCAGGTTCCAGGTCAGAGAACTGGTACATTTATGTCAAAGCCTCCCCCTCCAGGAAGCCTTCTTACAGGCCTGCAGCACCATGACCTTGAGCACATTGCACCTTTAACATGATGAGTGGGGCTTGTACTCCTGAGTCAGCCTGATCCCAACATGTATCCTAGCTGTGTGACCCAGTACGTCACTTAACCTCTCTGTGCGTCATGCCTTCATCCATGTTATGATGATAACTGAGATATTACACATGCCAAGTTCTCAGCTCATCAGAGATGTTCAGCAAATAAAGCACTTTGAAATCATTTGTCCCTTTCTGCATTCTGTTATGCAGAGTTCTTTCCATCACTATCAGGCTGTGGACCTTGAGTTTTTTGGGAGGGCAGGGGGGTTCAGTACCAGGGATTGAATGCAGAGGCTCTTAACCACTGAGCCACACCCCAGCCCAGCCTTGATTTCTTGATAGTTGGGAGTGGTTGATCTCGCTGCCCTGCTGCACTGCACTCACCCTGGCACCAGAGGGGGGTTTGACACCGAAGACACAGTATCTTGCCTTCCCCAGAGAACCTGGAGTGGCCCTCCTCCCTGCACACTCCCAGCAGTCCCTGCCACAGGCCACTGGGCTCCAGGAAAGGTGCATAGCAGGGAAACTACTAAGAGTGGTGACTGGATGTGCAGCCCCAGACTGGCAACTCCAGCCCTGCCCAGTGGGGCCAAATGGATCTCAAGTTGGCAGCCCACACCTCCTAAAACTGAGAACACCTGCCCCTCCCCTCCTCGTGGCCATTGCTGGCCACTGACCAGGATCACCTCATGCCTGCACCCTGGCCCCTGCAGCAGACGGACTCACAGTATTCATGCCCACTTTCTGCAGGGCCACACCCAGACTCTTTTTCACTTCCCGCTCTCTGTGTCTTTCTCTTTCAATGAGTCACATTTTCTCCTTACCCCGAGGCAGAATGAATTGAGTGCAACTGATGATTCACAACACAATTTTCGCTGCCGTAGCTGGCAGTGTCAAGATATATAGCATTTCTGAAAATGTACTCATGCCAGATAAAAATAAAAGGTGTCCGATTAGAACTTGCTTACATTTTACAGGCCTGAGTCAGTTTTTCATATCAGAATTGTACTGAGTCACATTCGATTTCCTGATTGATTTGAAGCAAGTTTCTGATATAGAATATTAAATTATACGGAGATTATAACCCCATCCTCTGATTGATTTGAAACAAGTTTGAATCAAGGCAGCTTAAAAATGGCCTTTTGGTATCTTTCTGACATGACGCCACGAAGAGATGACTACGGAGCTGATGCCACGGAAAGCCGTCCCCTGCGGACACGGCGGCTGTAGTTGCTGGAAATTCTCCTGTCAGTGATTTAAGATGTTTGTCACCTCCTTACAGCAGTGCATAATTCAAAGACAATCTCTGTAATACTCAATTACAGAACCACAGAGGCATGTCGGCCACAGATGACCAATCAATGGCCCAAAAGGAAATTCTGCTCAACTGCTGAAAACACACTAAAATCCGTCCCCGTCAGGGAGGGCACGATTGATTAACACATTCCGGACTCCATCGGTCATGAATCAGTGCTTCCCTCTCAGAAGCCCATGAAGCCAAGGTGGGTGGAACTTCTTACCAGTAAGGCCCCTCCCACTGGAAGGCTCAGGGGTGTGACTTGGACTGCGTGTTCCAGAGCTCGGATGCCAGGCTGGACTTGGGCTCCACTCTGGGAGTGAGAAGCTGGCACTGTCCTGAGAAGCCTCCTGGGGGAGGATGGGTTGTTGGCACGTCCCTGCTGCCCTCCAGACCTCTGCCACCTTTTAGAGCATTGTCATTATTCATCTTATAGACAAGGAAGCCATCACTCTCAAGGTCAGAAATGTGCCCAAGGTTTAAAAGCAGAACAGAGCCTGGGTCTGCAAGGCCAGTCAAAGGCAAGGCTCCTGACATCCTGGTACCCAAGTTGGTACTCAAGTCTTGGTCCTGCCTGCACCATGTGCTAGCTGTGTGGCTTTGTGCTGGTTTCTGAGCTTCTGTGGGCCACAGTTTTCTCACCTATACGGTGCAGGTGATGTGAGTCCTTGAGACCAAGGTCCGTTGGGAGGATGCAGTGGAATGAAGATTGGAAAGGATTTTGTGTCCCGCATGACACAGGATGTGGCTGCCACTCTGCTCCATCCAGGCTCACTCATGACCCACTCTACCTTGGTACCTGACCTTACTGGAGGCTAGACGAGGAGAACATGCTCAGGTTCAAAACTCCCAGGCTTTCCAGAAGGTTAGAGATGGACCGAGAAACTCCCATCACCAGATACTCGCCAGGCTTCCCCAGACCTGGTTCCAACCCAAGAAGCACCTCCTCCGCTCCCCCACCTAACGCCACACCCGCTATGATTGGGTTTTCGCTGGACCAGCCAGGAGCATGCCAGAACCTTGAAAGTAGCACCAGAGTCCATGAGAATGGAGTTTTCAGTCTCCCAGCTTTTGAGACAGACTTCAGCCCCTGTTCAGCTGACCATGCTTTTGTAACCCTATCACATGGTCATTGCTTGATTTCTCATAGGGGACCCAAAATGTTAGTTCCTCATGTAGCAAGGAGAACGCTCTTCTTCGAGGAGGCAGAGGGTTTGAACAACTGTGCCGCTTACTGGCAGCTTTACCCGGCCCTCCTCAGGCACGCCTGCCACTCAGGATCCTCAGCTGGTTGTGTTTTCTGTGTCTCAGGACTTAACAGGAGGTGAGCCTGAGAGGAAGAGGGTGGCGTGCTCTTGCAGAGCAGTGCCACAGTCCGAGGGCCACCTGGCCAGTCACCACTAATGCTCCATCTCCACCAGTGCCAGTGAACACGGCATGAGATTAAAATGAGTTTTTGCCACTAATTCTTGCTAATGTGCACTTATTTCAAAATTGCTAGACATTCTTTCCAAAATAGTGCAGTTTACAACTATGAGGCATAAAGACAAATTTCATAAACATAATTTAGCATACAAAAAAAAATAACTGTGGGAAGCCATCCATATCTAGCAGAATCAGATGTGATTGAGCCTGACTCCCAGGAACTGGCAGCCATGGGTCCCAGGTCACTGGGGAGTAGGTGGCCCTGTGTGGGCATGGTTTACCATCTGGTTCTGTGACAGTTTTCCTGAGCAATTGGCTCCCCTACCTCCACCCCATCCTGCTCTTCACAGAAGAAGCCCCTCGGGGTCTTGGCCCCCTACCTGTGTGACTATAATAAATAGAGGTAGGCTTCTCCATCTTGTTAGAGGCCAGATCTGGTATGGCCCAATCAGTCATGCGCCCCCTGTTTGAAAAGAGAATTGGCTCTTGTATGTTTATTGATCAGATAAGTTTATGGGTAACTGATTGATAGCGAGCATCCTCCTCCAGCAGTTAACCCTTTTCTGATCCACATGGGACTTGGTTGAAACCCCAGCAACTAATGCTGTGTTTTCTATCCAGTCACTCGGAGCTCCCGGGGCAAGCATCATCTCATCCCGCTGGGGCCTCTGAGGACACAGGCCGTGAGGCTTTGACACCCCAGGAAGACTACCAAGGAAGCAGTCATTCACACACACATATCCTGTGCAATCAGGAGCTGTTCTTCTGTGGCAGGGACTCATCGGGCACCCAGCCCAGGAGTTCCAGCTGCACTTTGAACCACACAGCCCAGACCCTGGTGTGGCATACCTGCTTATCCCTTTCCTGGGTCCCTCTGTCTTGTTCATGTCTCCTCCCTGTTTTGTTCCTGCTCATCGATCAACTTGTAATCACAGTAAGCATCACAGTACTAAGGCAGAGAGTGGTGCCCCTTGCTGAGCTCCCCTAGTCCCCTGGAAGCACAGACATGTGCCTGTGCCCTCTTGCATAGACATTGTCTTTATTTTGCAAACATAGGGACACACTTTTTTTTTGCAGCTTGCTGTTCATACAGAATATCACTGGTGCCTTGCAGTGCCAGTGCATGTAAATCTCTTTTTTTTAAATATGATAATCTCCCCTTATCTGAAGTTTTGCTTTCCACAGTTCTTAGTTTACCTGTGGTAAACTGCATCCTGAAATATGAAATGGAAATTTTCAGGAATAAACAATACAGAAGTTTTAAATTCCTGCTGTCCTGAGTAGCATGATGAAACGTCCTCCGGCACTGTCCTGCTCTGTCCTGTCCTGGGTATGAACTGTCCCTTTTTCAAGTATTCTCACTATCTGTGTCGCCCACATCTCAGCCCTGGTGGACTTCTTGGCTGTAAGCTCAGCTGTTGTGGTCTTGCAGTGCTTATGTTCAGGTGGCCCTGTTTCACTTACGGTGACCACCAAGTGCAAGGAGGCAAAGGGGACACCAGGACATAAAACATGCAGGGACAAACGGTGGCTCTGGCCGTACATTGCAGTGCTGCAGGGCATGTGGGGGACACCTGTTGTGCATAGAGCTGTTTCAGGCGCCTACTGAGGGTCTTGGGATGCCCACAGGGCACTGCGATAATGAAGCAGTCTCCCCTCAGCGAGCTTTACAGGCAGCGTCAGCGAACGTAGTCCTGGGTATTTATGCCCAGACACGACCCACACTTCCCTGGGCTCTTCTCGGGGATTTCTGAAGGATGAATCGCCTCGCGGTGATTTTGCTGGGTGAAGGGAGCACAGTAGAATGGGAGGCGGTATTGCCACTGAGCCCCTGGAGTGGGTGACATCTGCTGCCGGCCAGTCAGTGGGGACAGCCCTTCTCCCCGCCCTGGCTGCTTCAAGTGGGGAAGCTGGGTCACCTGCCTCTGTAACCGTCGCATTGCCCCTCGGCGCCGCACAGCCACACCTGCCTCCGGTGAGTCTCCTGGCCTGCGGCACACGGGGCTGCAGCGCCCACAGCTCCATCTCAGGTCTCCTGCTAACAGGCGAGAGCAGCAAGTCTTTCAGACAACTTCCCTCGGCCTTCTTCTCTGTCTCCTCTCACTCCCCTTTCTCCTCCTTCCCTCTCTCCCTAGTCTTTTTGTCTTTTTTAACCAACCGTCTCAATCTCTTATCTCCTTCCTTGTGAAAATTCTTCTAATCTTGGAACAGAAAAAGGACATAAGAAAAAAACTAAGGGCATCCGACTTGACCTGCTCATGTTTCCATATTGGTCCACTCGTCAGAGAGCTTGCACCGCCCCAGCGCACGATGCTCATGTGGGAGGCACAGTGTGGCCATCGTGCAACTTCGTTTAAATCTAAAGTTGTTCTGAGGTTCAGTCTTCATTGTTAAAAGCCTGGATAGGTTACATTTGGCCATCGCGTCTTCTTAGGCTCCTGCTGGCCGAGTTTCTCAGACTTCCTTGTATTTGACGGTGACCCTGATATTGGAGGAGTACTGGTCAGGTGTTCTTTAGGCCGTCTCTCTCTTCCAGAATTTTCTGTTTTTCTGGTGACTTGACTGGAGTGGTGGGCTTGCAGGAGGAGGACCTCAGAGGGGAATTGCATCACAGCTGATGTCATCCAGACTCTCCACCTCAGGTGCACACAGCCCCCTCTGAGGGCTTGAGGAGCTCGGCTTTCCCCCTCGAGGGAGGAGTATCTCCATAAAGCATTTGCCTTTCCACATGGGAGTTCTGTTTCTCTTTCTCCCACTTATTTATTTATTCAGTCATTCATATCAACAGGGACTTGTGGAGTTTTTAATACTTTGGGTTGTAATTCAATCCTGATGTATTTGGTTGCTTCAATTGTTAAGCCTGGACTGTGGGAGCTCTTTGGCTGATTGCTGTGTCCCTCGGACACGCCGCAGCATTGTGAGGCGTGGGTCTTGAGGACTTCCTTGCTGACTGGCAGTGCGAGGCGCCTGGCTCGGCTAGCGTGTTTCCTGCCCTGGTCCTGTCACCAGGCTCCTCTCCAGGGCCCAGAGTTCCTCTTACTGGAGAGTGGTTACAGTAGCCAGGGTCTGAGTGCTAGGTGTGCCCTTGGCCCTGTGTCCTTGCTTCCCAGGGTCTCAGTAGACAGCAAGGAAGGGGGTGTCTGGATCCCGGCCTGTGCTTAGAGACTTCTGTATGTGTTTCTGTGTGCAGCCATCTGCATTGACATCCAGCCAAACATGGATCCATACTGATGCTTCCAACTCTAATCCATAGCCACGTGGGTCATTTTAACCTCCTCACCCATAAATTTTTTCTGCTTTTTTTTATTGAGCTATAACCCACATGCCATAAAATTTACCCTTTTAAATTCAGTGCTTTCAGTATATTCACAAGGTTATGTAACCATCACCACTATCTAACTGCAGGCCATTTTTACAATTTCATAAAGAAATATGCAAGAAATTGACTGCTCCTTAGCCGTCATCCCCACTTCCCCCCACCTCTGGCAGCAGTAAGCTAACTGCTGCCCCTATAAATTTGCCTATTCTGGACCTTTCACTTAAATGGGGTCCTGTGTTTTGTGACCTTTTGTGTCTGGCCTCTTTCACTTAGCAGTGTTTCCAAGGGTCCTCATGTTGTAGCAGGTATCAGTACTTCATTTCTTTTGACAGCTGAATACTATTCCATGGTATGGACAGATCACTTTTGTTTATGCATCATCATTTAGTGGACATGTAGTTTGCTTCCACTTGTTAGCTATTATGAACCCTGCTGCTTTAAACTTAGGTACACATTTTTGCATAGGTGTATTTACTCATTTTTCTTGGGTATGTACCTCGGAGTGAAACCTTGGATTGTGGCAACTATATATTTCACATTTTGAGGAACTGCCAGAGGGTTTTCCAAATCAACTGTGCCATTTTACGTTCCCACCAGCATTGTACAAGGGTCCTAATTTCTCCAAAGCCATGTGAATACTTGCTTTCCATCTGTCTTATTATAGACATCCTAGTGGCTATAAAGTGGTTATCTCCTTGTGGTTTTGATTTGCATTTCTTTAAGTGTCTTGAGTGTCTTTTCATGTGCTTATTGGCCATTTGTATATCTCTTTTTAGAAAAATGTCTGCTCAAATCCTCTGCCCATTTCTTAATTGGATTGCCTTTCTAGCATTGAGTTGTAAGACATTCATAGTTTCTGGATATTAGACCCTTAAGATTTGCAAATCATCTGTCCTTGATTGTCTTTTTCTTTCTTTCTCCCTTTCTTTGATAATGTATTTTGCATCACAAAAGTTTTTAATTTTGACAAAAATATAGTGTATTTACTGATTTACCAATTTAGCCAGTTTACCTAGTGTGCTAATTTGTTTGCTTATACACAAACATTTTTAAGAATATGACTATACATTTTTCCTAACAAACTACCAAGTTTTTCAGTATTTTCTTCTAAAGATGACATTTTATATCTTTTTTGAACTTTTCATCTTGACCTTGTCATTTGAGTTTTTAATTTCACTTTTAATATCAAATAAATAGGGATTTTTTTTAAAAAAAAAAATCAGTTGTTAATTCAGTTTGCCAAAATATTTTATTAGGATTAACTTCTTGTGTTTCAATATTTCATTCTTTCCTCTGCTGAAATAGATCTCTTAATAATTTTTTTAGTGATGATTTGGAAGTATTAAACTCTTAGTCTTCCCCCCACCCCAGGGCCTTGTGCTTACGAGGCAAGCACTCTACCAAATGAGCTATCTCCCCAGCCCAAACTCTTGTTCTTTATACATCTAAACATATTTTGCCCTAAAACTTAAATGGTGGTTTAGCTAGGTATGAAATTGAAGGTTCATAGTTATTTGCCCTGAGCTGTTTGAAGGTATTGCTCCTTGACTCTGTCATTGCCGAGGTGCCTGCTCTCTAAGTGCCTTTCCTTGGTAATAGTTTCACTGTGATGTCTTTTTAAGGTGTTTCTTTTTCCCTTTGATGTGCCATGATTTTATTACATTATCAATATGAAATAATTTTTATGTCTCCTATCTAGTACTTTTTACCTGAGGACCCATGTGTTCCTCCCTTCTGGAAAATTCTCTGCTGTTCTTTCTTCAAGTTCTTCTTTATTTTCTCCTGTCTCTTTTTCCAGCTCCTTAATCATCCCCTGATGCCTTGTCTCTCACCTCAAGCTCGTGTTCACATTGCTTGTGTCTGGGCCTCTGTGTTGTCTTCTGCCTCGTTTCCCCTAGTCTCATTTAGTTCCTGATTTTCCTCTGGTTAGTGTCCAATCTAGAACTTGTCCCATTTGTTGAGGGTCGTTTTTATTTTGAATTTTAATGGATCTCTTTCATATTCACCATTTAAAAACTTTTATTGCCTATCATTCTCAGTTTACACCTGTTTTGTTTCATAACATTTTCTTTTTATGGATATTAGTCATATATTAAGGATCCTTGAACATCAACATATTGATTTTAAATACTTGCCAGACAGATTTCGTGTAATTAATTTCATCTGAAGTTCATGATGGAAGAGTGTATGTTATGGATTTTCTTGTTCAGCATGAGATTTCTCCATAGGTAGTAGAATGTTTTATTGCAGGTTTAATTTCAGGAATAGGTATTTTTTTGTTTTGTTTTAGGGTTTTTGTTGTTGTTGTTCTTTTGGGTTTTCTGTTTGTTTTTCTCTCGTCCTCTCTTGACTGACATCTCGGTGTCTGGTGGTTTGGGTGACATCCACCTTGAGCCCTTCATAGAACAGCCTTCTTAGTGGAAATGTAGAACCCCACAGGGATGCCGGGGGAACATGGGTCATTCCTAATGGTGAGCCTGTGTCGGTCCTTCCTGCTAGACCCTCAGGTGGTGGCCAGCCCTCGCCCAGTGGTGTGTAGAGTCATCTCCTGCCATCTTATTAGAACCGATTATTAATTTTGTGTGGGGGAGGGGATTGAACCTGGGGCCTACCCATGCTGACATGTGCTGTACTACTGAGCTACATGCCCAGTCCCGTGACTATTAGATCTTAAGGGATTTTGCAAACTGATTGTTGAACAGCTTTTAATTTAAGATTAAACTTCTTTAATTTAAGATTAACTCTAGCACCACAAAAAAAAAAAAAAACCAGCACCTCAAAAAAAAACAAAGATTAACTTCTCCATTAAATTTGTTAACCCTCTGTACTTAACCACCCACAGATCAAAAAAAATATTTTTTAAAACTTGTATCTATGCTAAAAAGACTTTCTTTCTTGTCATTCTCCTGCAAACAATGCAGTGCAACTATTCACATAGTGTTTACACTGTGCTAGGTATTACAAGTTATCAGGAGATACTTTAAAGTATACAGGAGGATGTGTGTCGGTTATGCACAGATATCACACCACTCTGTACCAGGGATTGAGCATCCTGGGTATTGGTATCCACGGGGATCCTGGAACCAAGCCCCTTGTGGATTAAACGGCAAAGGTAATGAATACTCACAGAGTTCATCACAGTCTAGTTCTTTGGCTACATATGACTTGTCTCTGCTGCCAAGGTTGCTTACAGCTCCTGCAGCTGTATGGTGGAGACACTGTAATGGTACTGAGCGTCTGTACCTCCCCACCCCAGTTCAGTGACATCAAGTTGGCAACCTGACATCGGCCTTGACTCAGAGTATTACACTCTGGAAATTCGCTGGCCTTGCTAACCATCTCCCCCACCCACTAGCTTGTGAAGCACTGGCCAGCCCTGCACTGCCCCATCCCTAGCAGTGGCCTGTCCTTCCGTCTCCTATAAACAGAGCTCCCTCGCCAGCACGCATCAAGCAGAGGGCATGCGTCGTCCCCACCTCACGAAGGTGCTGTCAGTCTCTGACATTCAAGAACTTAATTCCAGCAGTGTTTTTGTCCTGCTTGATCTTTGCCTTTCTGCACAGCTGTTGACCATGTTGCTGAGCCTGCTCATGTCCTTTGGTTTTCTTAGGTTCGATCTATCATGGCTGTAAGCTTGGAGCAGGGGAGAGACATCAAATACTGAACATGCTCTGCTCTCTTGATTAGAATGATAAACGTTTTTTTAAATTTTTTCCTTATGGTCACAGTGCTGGGCATTGAATCCAGGCCTCACACAAGCTAGGCAAGTGTGCTACCACTGAGCTACCCAGCCCATGGGCATTACGTTTGTGCTTGGAGAGCCGCCATGGAGTGGATGTCAACCTGAGAGTTTTCTTTTCTCCTTTATCTCTTTCTAAAGTCACTCACTGCATCTTTCTTCTCTCATCTTGTTTGTTCTTGTCCTAGTTACAGTAAACTTATTAATAATACATTGTTGTGTATGAATTATCCTTGAAAAAATTCTGGATGTCACATATGCTTTTTTTTTAATTGCATGCAGTACTATGCATTCAGTATAACGAGGTACAGTTCACAGAGTAAAATGCTAGAGCCCGCAGGAGACCCCATGGGAATCCTGGGCCCCCTAATGACCTGTTCCCTTCCTTGCAGGTGTCAGAGCTGTGTTCTCAGGCCACTACCACAGGAATGCCGGGGGCACCTACGAGAACCTCGACATGGTGGTGTCGTCTGCCATTGGGTGCCAGCTGGGCAAAGACACCCATGGGCTCCGAGTCGTGGTGGTCACCGCTGAGAAGATCGTTCACCGCTACTACAGCCTAGATGAGCTGAGTGAGAAGGGAATAGAGGACGATCTCATGGAGCTGATGAAGCAGCAGTGAACCCTTGGTGGTCTGTCCACCTTCCTCTTCCACGAGGTTTTGATTTTGTTTTGTTTTTGCCAGAAACAGCAACAGCACACAAGCCAGCCCCTGCTGGAATGTGAAAGTGGACCAGGCAGGGTTGTGAATTTACATCCTTTGGTGTAAACCAGAGAGCGGGAGCCCATCCTAAATTACATTAAAATATAGCTGCCTTCCCCTGAAAAGGAGAGAGGGAGTCTGGAAATCATTATTAGTTGTTATGATATTACACTGTCTCTGGGTGTTTGTGTAAATTCTCCTAATGGTGTATTTCTCAGCTCTGCTTTTGAATTGGATTGTTTCCAGCAGCGTCTAATCGATGTTTACCTATTGACCTCAGTCCCACCTTGATATTCACGTGTGATCTTTGATAATTCCTTGAACAAACTGCATCTGATTATATTAAATTGTGGTCATGACTCCCCAAAATGCTAGGCAAAGCAAAGGTCATCTCCTTTCCTTCCTAGCAAAACAAATAGCTGCCTCTCCTCTTACGAGCCACGCAGACTTATTTTAACAAGGAGCCAAGTAGCCCCCACTGGCTGTTCAATTCTGAGACTTCCGGTGTTGCTAACAGTAGAACCAGAATACAGTCAGAGCACGTCAGGACTTGCGTCTGTCTCCCTGGTGGCCACAGGCTGGTACATTGGCCATTTATGAATCTGTCATCCAGAGGACTAACACCGAGGGACATGAGGTCATTCCACAGCCCCTTTTGTTCCTCCACATTCACACTCTGGTGCTGCAGTGGGTCTGCCGGTGGGTTCTCGTGGGACCCAATGCCCCGCCATTAATGAGCCTCTTAATTGCATCTGCCTTAGCAGAAAATGTGGGAATCAATGCAGAGATCTCAGAAGAAGCAAACCAGAAGTTCTGGGGGGCCAGACACACTGTCTTGACCCTGACTGTGCACCAGGACAGTGCCCCTGGCGGAAGAGCTGGGTGCCTCGGGTGAGCACCTTTCACATCAGCTGCTCAGCTGCGTCTTTTCACTACTCCTGGCCACTGTGTGCTTTCACCCATGTGTCCTTTCTCTGCAGTTGTCCTTGTAGACACGTAACCAGGTACTCTGAATCTTGCCAGGGAAATTTTACAGTATTATACAATAGCATTTAGCAATCCTGAACTAACTTTAAAAACTGATTGGTTACAAATGAACTGCAAAGTCCATTAAATTAAAAAACTTTCCTGTTAAAAAGTTTTAGTCAATGTAGCAAAACTGTGAGAAATTAAATAGAAAGATAATTGGATATGTAAATTCATAAGGAACAAAAGACGCGAAGTTAATTATACCACACGTTGGTGACACACCATAGCTCATTGTTATGCAGCACAAGAAAATTAAAAAATGTTCAAAACTAGAATGCTCTTGTAGAGTTTTGCTGCGTTCTTGTTTTGTGTTCATTTTTCTTTATGACAGGTATGAATAGAAGGTCAGAAGGTGAGTTCAATCCAGGACATAACTACTAAGCCACTTGTTTGAGACCTGGTACCGGGGACTCTTGGACACAGGGCTCTGACTCCCCAGGACAAATGGGAAGAGTTTGATCACAGTGGACTAAAGGTGCTGTCTGTCCCATTCCATATGCTGAAATGGGGAAATATATGGAAATAATTTAAAGTAATAGACATGCAACTTAGTAAATCCCCATCCCCCAAAATTAGATAAGTGAAGGAACTGGTTCAAAGCGCCCCAAGCATATGGTAAGCAAGAGGAGCACTGTGAGATTCCCACCATCTTTTATGTACCGGGACCGTGAGCCCCACAGTGGCGAGGTTCATCATGAAGTCAGAAAGAATCTCCATAGATGCCACGTGTCCGTGTGTCACTCAGATGATGGACCATCAGTTCACTTATGGTTCCATTTTCTTTAAAAATGAAGAAAGAACAGTATGAAAAGAAAAAAACAAGTGCCTTATCTTGTGAAAAATAATGAAAGACTTGACAAGTTCGACTGCTGTGGTTTTGAGTGTTGTTTCAGGTGCTTTGACTCAGAAAAGTAGATCACATGGCCAAGGTCACCCAGCTCAGCGGTGGGAACAGAAGGACCGGGATGCAGGCAGTTCGCATCTCCCGCCCAAGCTCCTTCACCACCTCCTCCTTGGAAAATGCTTTTCAGAGCTGGAGGTTGGCACCAGCTCAGCTCTGGCCACACACCACAGTGGGTACCTCTGACCACTTTTTCTGGGCAAGAATCCAGTTTCAGCCGGAAGCCTGGGATTTCATGCTGGGATTTGCAGAGTCCAGATGAGGCCCAGAAGCCCCTTCCCTGGTTGTGCCAGGTTCAGGGTGGCAGAGTCTATACAAGGAACAGATGGTTCCAGGCAGAGAATTTCTCTGGAGGAGACAACTGAACCATCGGGTCACAGGACAGCTCCGTCCACAGTGGCAAGTGCTCTAGCCAGCAATGCTTCACTCCTCACTCTGGTTTGAATCTGAATGTGGTTTTTCACCAAAAGGTTCGTGGTTGGAAGCTTGATTTCCAGTCTGGTGACATGAAGAGGTTGAGACCTTTAAGAGGCAGGGCCTAGTGGGAGTCCCTAGGTCATTGGGGGTGTGCCTTTGGAATACTGCATTTCTCCCTGAGGGATCCCCATCACTCTGGCTTTCTGTCTCTCCATGTGATCTTGCCCTCACCTTTGCTCTGGCTACTGGGATGCCATCTGCCACGAAGCCTTCACCAGAGCTTAGCCGATGTTCCCAGACTGATACCTGTGCCACACCTTTGGATCCCCAGAACCGTTAACTAATAAACCTCTTTTTTTGATAAAATACTTAGCCTCAGGTATTCCATTCTGATAGTGGAAACAGACTAATCACCCCACGTAGGAAACATCAGCTCTCTCCACTTCCAGTTACTCACTTTAGCTGTGAAAAGCAAAGGGCTGCTAACAGGGGAGGGTTATTTAAGACAATCTCAGATTGGACTGTCATGACTCGAAAGAGTGAGTTTGTGAATAAGGGTGGAGTCACAACCACCTAACTGCATTTACTTTCCTTCCTTCCTTCCTTCCTTCCTTCCTTCCTTCCTTCCTTCCTTCCTTCCCTCCTCCCCCCCCCCCCCCCCCGCCCCAGGCACTTTGTCACTGAGCTACATCCCCAGCCCTTCTTGTTTTTCATTTTGAGACAGGGTTTTGCTAAGTTGCTTAGTCTCACTAAGTTGCTGAGGCTGGCCTTGAACTGAAATCTTCTTGCCTCAGCCTCCTGAGTTGTTGGGATTATTAGAAGCATGCACCAGCACACCCAGAGAAGTTCACCTCTTCTGTCATGTTTCTCCTACGGTTGGGGTAAAGAGGGCTGTGAAATCTAGTAAACTATGTCACCAGCAAGTGGACCACTGCATCCTCTCTTGTGATTTTCCATATTATGAGACTGTCAGGCACTGAAAGAGTTACAAAGCAAACACTAGTTTTAAAGCTAATAGATGAATATGAGCACTTGCCTCAGATACCCATAAAAGATGCTGAGATGTATGCAACTGTAGAAACCATATAAATAATAATAGAGTTTAATCTTGTAGCCTGCCTCCTAGCACAAAGTCTGTGGAGAAAAGATAGTTAAAACACGGTGTGCATTTATTCGAGCACCTCATATTTATTCTGCAAGTAGTGTCTCACACAGCTCTATGCAGTCACAAAATTAACTAGCTGTGTTGTATTGGGGGGTGGGTAATAAATCGTCAAGGCATGTTCTATTAAAAGCTTTCCGTAACAGACACCAGAGACTACTTATTCAGATAACCTTAGTAGTTTTGGTTGCACATGGACAAGATGGTATTTGACAGGTAGTATTTCTGTATAGCTTCATGAAATACCGTCTCATACCACTGAAGAGGGGTGTGTGTGTATGTGTGTGTAAAAAATGGGGATTCTTTTCTCAATAATGACTTAGAGCATTTTTACAGAAAATACTAAATTAATATTTCTCCAACTGATTTTCATTTCCTTTTTTAAAAAACAGTAATTTCATACACACAGATACATATAAATTGGATTTTTCCCTTAGGTTTTTTCCTATGTAAATAAACTTGGTTCAATAGTATTGCCGCCTTCCTCATTCTGTTCTGGCAGCTGTCTTTAACTGAAGTAAGCCTCTTCACTTTGGGGACTCTGCACCACACTTGGAACAAAGTCCTTGCTGTGACTCCCAGGCGCCACTCAGGCTGCCCCTGCCCACCTCTCAGCCTCGTCTCCTGCCACCTTTGCAGCCTCTGCACCTGCTGCTCCCTCAGATGGGCCCCAGATGCTCATCACCGTGTTGGTCCCAGCTCAGGGTCACCCCTTCCCACAACACTGGGCGGAGCTCTGCCCCTGTGCCCCGGCATCCCACGCCCATCTCCTTGTCTGCCTTCTTCACCGCAGGTCCACTGAGAACGGTGCTCGTGCAGTGGTCTGTAAAGGTGCCTTGACCAGGAAGCAGCTCTGGCCACCAGGGCCCACGTCTGTCGTTGGCCTCCCCCTTCCCAATGCCTAGCCCGTGCCTGAGGGCAGGGGCGACCGTGGTGGGATGAAGTGAGGAGCTGTGCGACGTGCCGCACGCAGTTACCAACAGGAGCCCGTGTTCCTGAGCTGCGTACACACCGAGTGTCCCTTACCTGAAATGCTTGGGACAGAAGTGCCTTGAGTTCAATTTTTTGTTGGATTTTGGAATATTTGCATAGACTTTACTGGTAGATCATCCCTAATCCAAAAGGCCAAACTTTGAAGTTTTGAATTTTGGAGCATTATGAATTTGGAGTTTTAAAATTGAGGATGTCTAACCTATAGTTCTTTGGGGACTCTCATCAGTTAGGTATTTTTAATAGGTCAATAAATTATTAACAATATCACTACCTTTGATTCTCTGTTCACAGTGATGAAATTGGGGAAATAAACATCAATGTCCTTGACTCCTAATCATCCTGAGCCTGGTTCACTGAATAAGTGCTGTGAACCAGAAAAGCAGGAGAGCCAGAGACAGGGCTGACTCCAGACTAAAGTGACGGGCACTAGGAAAGGCGTGAGGGTGTGTTTGGGTGTGCTGCCCAGAGACGTCACATGGGTGAACAAGGTTCTTGGGTAAATGAGCACTGCCGGTCCTGCAGGCAGTACCGTGAGAGACAATGCCTCATTTGGGCAGAACAGGAGAAAAGGGGAAGCCACGGAAGTGAAGGGGAATCTGAAAACCTCTGGCTCCATGATACAGCATCCCTGGGCTCAGTCCTCAGTACCAAAAGTAATAACAAGAAAAATTACATAATAATATATACATATGATTCTGCTGCCTGTATAAAGGAGATCCTGCCATTTGCCACAACAAGAATGGACCTGAAAGACACTGTACTAAGTGAAATAAGCCAGGCACAGGAAGAAGAATATTTCATGATCTCACTTATTTGTGAAATATGAAAAAGGTCAAATAGAATAAAACTGGTTCCCAGGGTCAGGGTGGGGCTAGGGAGGCAATGGGGGATTTGGTCAAAAGATATAAAGTAGCAAATAGGCAGGATGAACAGTTTGAAAGACCTAAGTAGGACATGAGGACTGTAATTAATAATAGTGTACTGTGTGGAGGATTTTTTGCTAAATGAGTATTATACCTGTTCTTGCCACAGGGTGGGCAGTGGGTATGTGAGATGATGCATTAATTTGTTTTACTCTAGTAAACATGTTTATTATATATGTATTTTATAACATCAAATTGTATACCTTAAATACCAGGCATAATAAAGTTTTCAGCAAATCCTGCTATTGCTTAGACCAAAGAAACCACAGAATGAAGCCCAGGTCACTAGAGAGTGAGTGAGGAATCCCAGAAAGCAAAGGGCTGAGAAAAGTCCCCTGACTTTGCACAGGAAATTCATGCTAATTTCTGGCTTCCCCCAAAGATGCCTGCACCAAACAAGCAGAGCAGTAAGAGCTTGAAGAATTGAGTCAAGATGTGACCACTGCCCAGAGCCAGCAACAGCTTCCAGTTCAAGTCTAATCAAGTCAATTTCCTACTGCACCAAAAACTGCAACATTCTTCAAAGAATATAACAGAATCCAGATTGTACACAAGATAATATTCACAATGCCTAAGACCTCAAATGGCTTAACATGCAAAAGCAAAAAAGGAACAAAAATGGGAGTGACTCTCAAAAGAAAAACAATCAACCCCAAGATGCCCCAGAAGTTGGAATTATTTCACTCCAGGTCAGTAAAGCATCTACTATGATAATGTTGGTAGAGAAAAAGTAAAATATGCTTAAAATGAAAAGAACACATCTCTCATCTGAGCAATCAAACATGTAAAAATAATCAAATGGAAATTTTAGAATTGAGAAAAACAGAATCCCCAACTTTTTTAAATTTACTAGATGAGCTAAATAGAAGAATGGAAAAGAGAGTCAGTGAATATGAAGATAAGATTAATAGAAATTATCCATTCTAAAGACAAAGAGAAAAGGAATTGGAAAAATAATTAGCAAAATCTCAGGGACCTTTGGGACAATGTCATAAGGTCTAATAGGAGGTAATATAAGTCCCTGAAAGGGAAGAAAGAATAGAGCAGAAAAAACATTTGATGAAGATACAGCCAACAATTCCCATTTGGGGTAAATAATAAAAAGTTACAAATTCCAGATGCTCAACAACAATAAAAAAAAAAAATGAACCCTAGAACAAAACATTATTGAATTTGACTTTATTAAAGATTTTGCTCCTCAAAGATGGTGTTAAGAAAATGGAAAGTGAATCAGTCTGGGAAGCATATATTTGCAATACATTCATCAGAAAAAGGACTTGTATCTGAAAGGTGTAAAGATCTTCCAACTCAATAAAAACATTTAATTTTAAAAGTTGGCCGAGTACTTGAATAAACACTTTACAAAAAAATCTATTAATGGCAAATCAGCATGTAAAAAATGCCCAATGTCATTGCCATTTTGACAATACAAATTGCAACCGCATAATACCATCTCTCACTCACTTGGGTGGCTGATGTGAAAAAGATGAGCCATACCAATTGTTGACAATGACCAGTGCAGCTTTAACTCATATATTCCTGGTGAGAACATTCAACAGGATACCCATGTTGGAAAACAAGTCTGGCCATTTCTTTTAAAAAGTAAATCACCATATGACCCAGCAATTCTGCTCCTAGGTATTTACCCAGTTTACCCAAGAAAAAGGTAAACATATGTCCACACAAATTGATGTTCACAGAAACGTTTCTAATAATCACCAAAAACTGGAAACAAAACCGACTGTCCACCAATAACTGGGTAAATAAGCAAACGTGGTGGATTCACACTACAACACTAGTCAGACATGGAAAGGAGCTGCTGGCAGCCTCAAGGTGCATGAATCCCAGATTCTCATTCTGAGTCAAGAAGTCGGACTTTTTTCCATGCATTTAAGTCAGTTCCATTTATAGAAAAGTCTTGACAGTGCAAATTTATCTAGAGGGATGAGCAGATCTGTGGTTACCTGGGAATGGGGACAGAAGGGATGACCTGAGAAGGAGACTTTGGGGACAGTGGGAGTGTTGGGGACTCTGCTGGGCAGTTGTTCTGCAGGTATATAAACCGACAAAACTCAACAAAGTGCATTTTAAATATGTGCAGCTTAGAAGTTTATTTTACTTAAATTGCATCTCAATAAAATTGTTTAAACACAGTGAGAAGTAGAAGCCTGGGAGAGGGCAGTGCTTTGGAAGGAGCCTCTATCTTGGAGAGGCTCTTCGTCACATGAGGTGCTGCTCCAGGGCTCCAGAGCCTCTGGCCTCAGGCCCAGGTTTGAATCCCGGCTCTGGTGCCCTGGGTTCTGGAGTGACTTCCTCTTCGTACCTCAGTTTCCTCACTGGTAAACAAGAGCAAAGAGTGCTTCTAGGTGATATAACAATATCAGATCAGAAGCGGCCTTGCCAAGGGGGGCTATTTTTCTCACACAGTGTCCGTGGCTCTGGAATGTTCCAGCAGCTCCACCTGTCAGGTCTGTCCGTCAACACCTTCTTGGTTCCATCTGCATGATGGCTGCCCTGCTCCAGGCTTCATGTCCTCACAGAACTGTGTCCTGAGACAGGAGGAAAGAAGTGGCCGGGTGGCAGTTACCCCAGGAGACCTTTCTCAATGTGAAGGAAATACTCTACAGAAGCCCCAGTGGTTTCCACTCAGGTCCAGTCAACCAGAACCAGCGAGGCTGATTGTTTTAGTCAGCTTTTTCACTGCTGTGACTAGAAGAGACAGACATCATGACCCTATGTACACTTATGATTACACAAATGGTGTGAATCTACATCGTGCACAACCATAGAAACGAAATGATGTGCCCCATTTGTGTACAATGAATTAAAATGCAGTCTATAAAAAATTAAAAGATAAATTTAAAAAATTAACTTGAAAAAAGATCTGACCAGAAAAATTTTAAAGGAGGAAGAGTTTATTCGAGGACTCAGTTTCAGAGGTCTTAGTCTATAGAAGGTGGCTCCATTCCTCAGAGCTGGAGGTGAGGCAGAACTTCATGGCGGAAGAGTGTGGCAGAGAGCAGCAGCGTGCATCCTCAGGAAGCAGAGAGTCCCCTCTCCTGATACAAAATATATACCCCAAAGCCACGCCCCAAATCCCACCTCCCCCAGCCAACCCACCACATCAACTGATCCCATCAGGGATCAATTCACTGATGTGTTAAGATTTACAACCCAGTCACTTCTCCTCTCAACCCTCCTGCATTGTCTCACATGTGAGCTTTTGGGGGACACCTTGCATCCAGACCATAACACTGATGATACAGCCCAACGGTTGTTACAGGTGGAGGCAAAGACCAGGAAGAGGAGTGAGGCCCAGTGGTGAGTTGTGAAGTTGCACCTCAGGAAGGACAGCAACTGCTGTCACACGACTTGCTGAGGAAGTGACTTGTGCAGAGACAGAAGGGAACAGGCCAAGGCCTGCTTTCCCAGGAGCATGTTAGGGCTGTAGACGGAGTCGTGCCCGTGGACTGTGGTGCATGGTACAGGGAGGGAAGCAGTGAAGGGGGAAATGGACATGGGAGGTAGTCGATGGGACAAGGACACTGAAGCGGGGACGTGGGTTTGGGGCACAGCCCCAACAGTGAGAAGAGACATTTCTTTTTAGAGACAAGAACAGAGACAATGGGAAGGGCACAGACGCAGTCAGTGGGTGGAGACGTGGGGTGATCACCTGGATCTGGATGAAGGGACCATTTCTGCCTCCTGCAGATTCGTGTCCACAGAGCTCCGCGTTTGTGCTTCTCTGTGAAGCAGGCGAGACCAGACTTGTGCACAGCTCACCCCCATCTTGCCAGGCAAAAACCACCATCTGAATAGAACTGGCACCTCTGGCCCACCCAGTCCCATCCAGCAGACCATGTGGCTGCATTGCCAGCTCTGGAGGAGCAGATCTGGGACACGGCTGTCACCGTGCCAAGTAAGAGTCTGTCTTTGGTCTCCCACGCTGTCCTTTCAAGCTTTCATGGAGAAGTTGATGGTTTCACTTCATAATATCTTTGAAAGACTTTGTCGATTTGCTCCTTTAAAAATGACTGAACTGGAACATCACACCTTGAACCACAGATTTTGGCTACCGCCATTTCCTGAAAAGCCATTGGAATGAAATTGCGCTGTGCTCATCATGGTGCCCGCGCTCTCCTGTTCTCTTGTGTTTGTGAAACAGAATCATGAACTCAAGGATGGAAACGACTTCTGCTTGGCAGCCGCGTCCCCGTGTCCAGACCCTCACGAATAGCTGTTGACCCTGTTCATGTGCCTCGCTCGCAGCCCACCCACACCACAAGCCTCCCCCGGAGTGTTCATCCACCCCAAGGAGGTCAGCCAAGTGGGTAGCACACTCTGTACCAGGCACCAGCGAATAGCTGCCCTGGATGCAGGCGATCTAGCTACGGGTGTTCCCGTGGGCAGGCTCCTCTGCTCCCCTCTGCCAGTGGGAGCCTCACCCACGCCAGCAGCGCTCATCACCACTTCTGTGGTGACAGGTCCCTCAAAAACTGTTTTGAAGATGAACTTCTGCCAACCCCCCAGCGTGGCAGCATCCAAGGAACTCACACAGCATTTCCAAAGTGCCATTCATCTCCCTCCCAAAGCACTTCCTCTTCTGTTCTTCTCTCTCAACAAGTGGCTGCATCCCCCACCCATGTACCTTAAATCAGAAGCTCGGGTTCTGCCTCTCCCGCACCCGGGCCCCACATCTCATTCCCTCATTCCAAAGTGGCGCTAGTCCTCGCACAGTGGTGAACAGCAGCAACTCCTCCGTCAGCTCTGGCCCCGTCCCCTCGGCCCCCGCAAACCCTCACCTCCTCGTCTGTGAAATGGGGACAACCAGTGGTGCCTGCATGGGTTAAGTGGGCCGGTCAAGGTGCCAGACACGCAGCTGGTGCTGGGTAGATGCCACCTCCACGTGAACCATTCCCGCAGCCCCCTGGCCAGCACCAGGGCTCGCCTCCTCCCTGACCTCGTGACTGAGCTGCTCTTCCCATCCCCGCACAGAACCTGGTCCAGGAAAGGCACTGGTGGAGTTGACAGGAGCGCAGTGGAAGTGTCGGGGGAACTTCCGAAAGAAAGTGCCTGAGCCTGAGCCAAGGTCACCCTGAAGCTGGAGGAGCGTGAGGCCGGACCGGAGCTCCAGCAGCAGGTGCCAGAGGGCTGTGGCATGCACACCAGAGATGAAGCTGGAGGAGCGTGGGGAGGGCTGGGACCCTCCTTCGGCCAGCCAGCTCCTGTGCCTGCTGTCCTCAGCCCTTTCCTGGCAATGTCCCCTGCCTCCTGATCCATCAAGCTTCGCCCTCTTCCCAGGCTCGTCTCGGCTGGCCACCTCCAGGAAGCCCTCCCTGACACCCACACCACATCCCTCCCTGGTCCCATCACCTGGAGCATGGCGCGCACAGTGCAGAAGCCTTGGCTTCTGCTCTCTACGAGTTGTTCACGTCACAAGTCACAGCATACAGAATGCCACCTCAAGGGCAGAGTCTGCCTCCACGATTCTGTGATTCACACTTTTTCACATTTTAATGTTTCTGAAATAAAAATATTGTTTTGCAACCCATGCCCTCTTTAAAATAGCAGATATTGAGAAATACAGATATGCATGTGTATACATTGGAGAGTACTGGGGATTGAACCCAGGGGCACTCGACCCCTGAGCCACGTCCCCAGCCCTATTTTGTATTTTATTTAGAGTCAGGGTCTCACTGAGTTGCTTAGCACCTCGCTGTTGCTGAGGCTGGCTTTGAACTTGCAATCTTCCTGCCTCAGCCTCCTGAGCCTGGGAGGCTGGGATTACAGACGTGTGCCAACGCCCTGCAACAGATATATTTTTAAATGGAAGGAAAGAGAAGTGGTTCACGGGATGGCGCTGGCCTACCTGGGTTTGAATCCTGGCCCTGCCACTCCCTCAGTGACTCTGTGGCCTGGGGCAGGTAGCGATGTTTCTGGGATTCCATTTCTTTATAAAATGAGAAATGCTACCACCTCAGGTGCTGAGCTGCTCAGATTAGCTCCTCAGAAACACAGGGTGTGCCCCATTCCTAGGTCAACATCATGGTGGCGATTACAGGAGCCCAGGAGAGTGGGCGTAGCAATGCAGGAGGTGCAGCCTGGAGCAGAGCGTCAGCTGATCCCTTCAGTAACCCAACCACAAGAGAATCAGACAGCTGGGCCCTGAGGGTCAAGCAGGGTGCAGCTGAGACAGGTCAGCAGGCACTACTAAATATGTCACTTGTGTGGACTCAGTGCTGAAAACAGCCTACCAAAGTAGGCACATGCATTGTCCCCATTTTACAGATGAGGAAGCTGAGGCACAGGGACGTCAAGGAATGTGCCAAGGTCACGCAGCTCATAAGTGCCAGAGGTGGTGTTCAAACCCAAGCAAAAACCACTCCAGAACCCGCGACCACCGCTGTGACAGTCAGCCAAGGGGCCTGCTGGCATCTGGCATGGTGGGCACTCCAGCCCCCAGCATGTGCCTCACAGCTGATCAGGTTGACAGTGTGGCAAACAGGACCCAGCTCTCCCCTCCTGAAGGCAAAAGCCACTCTGCCACGTTCCAGCCACACCCTGGAAAGCAACTTCTCTCCACCATAAAGTCACATGTCCAAGTCTGTTTAATCATTCAACTCAGTCAGGTATTTTTCTTTTTCCTCTCCAAGGAATTCTAGCAGGAGAGCCACACATGCCCTAAAAGATCTCCAGCAGAGGGGTTTCGGGGCCAACCGGGCTCCTGCGGAGACTCGCAGGGAAGGAAAGGGAGCTTCATTAGCTCTATTTACTTGTCCTGACGTAACTGGCCAGGGCAGTCCGAGTGTGAGCCAGGTCTCGTTAGCGGAGGCCTCTGGCCCTGGTCACAGCGCCGCGCTGGCTTGTCTGAGTGGATGGAGCCGTTTCACCGGGAGCGCCGTCAGGAACTGGCTCTCCCACGGAGATGCTCTGCTTGCCAGTTAGGAAAACAAGCTTTTTGACGTTGTGCACATTCGGGCCGATGATCATGAGCACCCTTTCCAGTGGGGTGGGCTTCACCGAGGTGACAGTACCAGATCCGGGATCTGCAAGTGAGCAGTCTGTCTCCCTCCTCTATGCCCGGCACCTTGCTGGCCCTGGGTTCCGTCAGGTCCCGCGGGGGCTGACTTGCTCTGGGATGGCCTCACTGCACATCAGACATTCCTGATAGACAACCAGCGCTGTCATCCTGCCCCTCTGGTTACCATTCGTTGTCACAGAATCAAACTCTGCTTAAGAAAAGAGGTTCAGTACCTAAAGACTTGCAGCAGATACAAATGTGAACTGATACTGATAAATTTCACAATAAGCTTTGTTTAAAAGGAAGAGTAGAGGGATCGTTTGAATTCCCGGTGGCAGGATTCCGCGGAGCTGATAGGTAGATTTTTACCAGTGTTAATTACAGTCTGGCAGCGCTGCTTCCGCTCAGCACTCAGTTTCAGGAAATCAGTAAGAGAAGCCCCATAGGGGCTGGGGAGGCGCATCCGGGCTCCCTCTGTCCCTCCCTGGCCGTCCCCGCTGGCTCTCCCAGGGTGCTCTCTCCCTCCGTCCAAGCCTGAGCTCACGCTTCTGTTGACAGATGCCCCACGTTTTCCGCCTCTTCCCTGAGCCCTGACCCCCACCTTGCTGACCACGTGGGGCCCTCCTTTGCCGACTGCTCCCCATGAGTAAGTGCTGTTTCCTCCCCCACAGTTCCCATACTGAGCTGGAGGTCTCCAGACTCCGAAGGCGCCCTGTGCTCACAGATCCAGCAAATTACTGGGCACGTGCTCTGTGCTGGGGACACATTCCATGACTAGTTCTCCTTGAAACATCCACCAGTCTCTTAGCAACTCATTCCTCTTTCATGGAAAGCTCTGGGAGGCAACAGTCTTCCTGTCCACCTGAAGTCTAACCTCCATCCAGATTGACTTAGCCACGGGAGCCACGCATCTGTGGCTTACATCACCTGTCTGACTGTCGTTTAGATGGGTTGGTCTCATCCTGGGCCTGGCCGTGGTAGATGCAGTAGTACCTGTGACATATGAGAAGTCACAGTTCCAGCCACATGCCAGTAGTGCCACAGAAGACCACGTGGCCAGGTCAGACCACAGGACACCATTCCAGACCTCTGGCTGCAAGTAGGAGAGTGCTCTTCCCACTGGAGTCAGCAGGAAGGGAAGTGCAGAGTCCAGGGTACCCCCAGGAAAGAGCCGCCAGGGAAAGAAGCCATCACAGAGGACGCAAGAGCAGAGAAACAGGGAGGAGAGAACAAGAAGAGGCAAGGGACCAGAATGAGCCCCTGGACCCAGCTGTGCCTGAACCTGCCCAGTTAAAGCAGCCAGCAACTGTCCTTCCTGCACAGCTGGCTTTCTCTTGCTTGCCAGAGGCCTGATCTCAACTCTGTTGTCTTCTCCATCCGGGCTTTTCCCGTCCCTCCTATTAGCAAGAGCTGGAGGCAGGACGAGGGGGCTGTGGGCATGGGGAGGGAGCCAGGCTCACTGAGTCATCTGGGGACAGCACAGACTCAGGGGAGGGGTGCCAGAAGTTCAGGGCCACACTGCTTGAGCCTGGGCCAGTGCTTCACAGAGGCACATCTGAGACACTCAGTTTAGTCTACAAACGTTTATTGAACACCTACTGTACACCAGGCCCCTCCCAGGCCTAGGGGCATGGCAGTGAGGAAGCAAGACGGGCTCCCTGCCTGAATGTCTGCTAAGTCTGCAGGTCCGTATGCCTGGTTTAGCCTGGTCGTAGCCTGCCGCCCTACCTGGGGTTAAAAGATGGAGGCCCTGGTGTTTTTATGCCATGACATTGCCACTCAGGTGGCTTTTAGTCTGTCAAATAGAATAGACTAGGGCATTTGTAACTTGTGAACTGATGCCCTGGCTTATGATAAGCTACTCAAGAGTGTCAGGTGTTCCTCTCTGACGTCTTCTACCTGGGCAGGCCGGGCCGGTAGATCCGGCAGCGACCCGTGCAGAGGTCTGGATGTGGATAGGAAACCCCAGCGCGCACACAGGCTCTCCTCCAGGGCACCACCTCAGGTGAAGGACATCGCAACACCCAGCCGTCACCGCTCCCCTGGGCGGGGCTGGAGGCACCTGCAGGAGCCGGTGGCATTCCACGTCCTGGTAGGGTCTGTATCACACGGCTGTATGTGTCTGTCGGAACCGGGCGAGGTCACTGCAGACCTGTGCTTTTCAGTGCGTGGACTGTGTGTCAAGAGGAAGGGCTGGGGATGTGGCTCCGTGGGAGAGCTCTGGCCCAGCATGCGTGAGATCCTGGTTGCACGCCCCACTCTGCAAAAGAGAAAAAAAGAGGGGGGGCAGGAAATGCTGTGAATAAGCGATGGCATTAATGACACGCCTGGGAGGCATCAGGGGTTAAGCCTCTGAGGTGTGCAGCATCTGAAATTCACTTTGAACTGTACCAAAAAGAAGCTGAGGGACGAGGGGAAAAGGGTGGAGAGGTGGGTAAGGCAGATCCAGCAGAAACCAGGGGGCAGCGTCTCGGCTCGGGTTCGGGAGTGTTCTCGGTGAACCTGCCAACATTGCGTTGTGCTTCAATGTTTTCATTTAAAGCTCTGAAGAAAAAGGTGTCTGAGCTCAAAATTCCATCTTGCCCCCATGCAGAGACTCGGCAGCATCGGTGGCATTGTGGAGCGCAGGTCTGCCCTGACCTTTACATACATATCCCGCGGATCTTCAGAAGCCCAGGAAGTCACGGCTTCCCAACCCAAGTTACGCGTGCAGAAACCAAAGCTTCCAGCGATAGCCCGTCCACAGGTCACGGGCGGCAGATATCCGCCCACAGGCAGACCCCAGAGTCGGCCCCAACCGACCACCCACAGCCCCAGCAAGGAGAGGCCACGCTGGAGGACCTCCATCCGCCCCAGACCGGCCGTCCCAGCCTTTCCTCTTGGAATGCCATGGCGTTTAGAATCCCTCCACCCTCAGGAGGCCCACATGGGCACCATCTGACCCACGAAGCCGATAGGCATGGTCTCCCTGAGGCCGGGATCCCTGGGCCCTGAGCCTTTGCTCGTGACTGAATTGCCCCTGCCCCACGGCGCCTCTCTCTCAGCCACCTCTCCACCTTGGCTCCAGCTGTTCATTGCCGCCCCACAAGACCCAGGAGCACCTTCCCACTCATCAGATCTCTCTACGGGTAAATTCCTCGTGGACCAGGCCCCGTCCAGCACCACTGCCTCACCCAGTGCCTGCCAGTAGGGTGCTCATTTATCCACCGACAGAGTCAAAAGGTACCTGTGTGCTGAGTGCTTCCCATACGCGGGGGCAGAGATACCCTCGTGGGCAGCAGCTGTCCTGGTTTCTCTCAGGGAACTGCCTGTCCGGAGGCTGTATTGGTGACTAGTTTCTGTGTGACAGGTTACGCCAGCATTTACCAGGTCAAAGCAATAGACACACTGTCTCACTGTCTCACACATTTCCTGAAGGTCAGATCCAGGAGCAGCTGGGGCTGGAGTCATCTGAGGGCTGGAAGCCTGTGAAGTCCACCCCCGAGGCTGCCACGTGTCTCCTGGCTGGTGTCCTCACCACGTGGCTCTACTGAGGCTGCCCGTGTCATGGCAGCTCGCTTTTCCCAAAGTAAAGAATCCAAGAGGAAATCTTAATCTTGAAAATGACAAGCTGTCACCTCTGTTGTATGCTGTTGGTGGCAGAAGCAACCCTAGTAGGTGTGGAAAGAGAGCACATGGAGTGCCCAGCAGAGGGACAGCTCTGGTTACCTGGGTGGAGGAGAAAGACGTAATCCAAGATCACACACACCAGTGTGCATGTTATGGTTGGATGTGAGGTGTCCCCCGAAAGCTCTGTGCAAGACAGAGCAAGAAGGTTCAGAGGAGAAATGGTTGGGTTGAGCATCTTAAGCCAGTCAATGAGTTAATCCTCTGACAGGGGTTAACTGAGAGGTGACTGAGTGGAGGATGCAGCTGGAGGAGGTGGGCCTGGGGGCGTGGCGTTGGGTTTAGATTTGTATCTGGCAAGCAGACCCTCTCTGCTTCCCTCCGCCACAGTCTTCTGCCACGATGTTCAGCCCCACCTGGAGCCTGAGGAATGGACTCCACGGTCTATGGACTGAGACCTCTGAAACCGCGGGCCCTGAAATCAACTTTTCCTCCTCTACAGTTGTTCTGGTCGGGTCTGTGGTCACAGCAGCGAAAAAGCTGACTAAAACAGTGAACTTGCAAACCAAGACGTGTGCTCCGACCGTGCTCTGTGAGAGATGGAGCTGGGGATCTAACCCAGACGTGGGTGAGGACCAGGGTCTGCGCCTGCATGCGGCATCTAGGGAACGAGTTAGCAAGAGAGACGGAGAGGAGAAAGAGCACCCCGGGCCACTGGGTCACTACGCTGGCTGCTCATGGGGTCACCTCTGGAGATGTAAATACACAGATGCCCAGATGTTCTCTCCAAAGACTAGATGGCCTGGAGTGAAGCCTGGGCATGGCCAAGGTGATTCTATGTGACCCACATGCGAGGACTACTATTCAAGGCTAGGGAACCACCTGTGCAAATGTCCTGTGGTCAGAGGGAGCCTGGCATGCCTGAGGAACTGAAGGCTGCATGGACTGAAGGAAGAGCATGAGGGGAAGGACATGAAATGGAGATGAGCGGTGACAGAAGCTGGACCACACAGGCCTTCCTCAAGATCCAAAGGGCATTTCAGAAAGATGACTCTGGCTCAGGTCAGAGAACAGACTGGGGGCGGGGAGCCCCAGTGCTGGGATGGGACCATTTCTGAATAATGACACCATGGGCCTTCCTGTGACGCTGAGGACTCAGGGCAGCGATGACAGCAGGTGATGGTGGCATGGTGGACAGTCAGGAGTCACACTGGCAGTTCTCGCAATCAGATCAAAATGTCTGGTTTCACAAATGGGAAACCAGGGTCCTAAAGGAGATAGGGCTCATCCAGGGCCATTCAAGAGGAGGGAACGGCAGAAGGAGAGAGAAGCCGAGCTGGCCTGGCGGTTCAGGGTTGTGGTCTACACAGGGAGCAAGACCAGGGAGAGAAGAGGACAGGAGAGTGGGGTGTCCGCTAAGATAAAGTCACATCTGAAATGTGCACCCAAGTGGGAGGGCCACAAGGTCACAGGCAAGTCAAGAAAGAGTGTGGTTACAAAGGTGTCTGAAATGCCAGCCGGGGTCAGCCCTGTGACCTGTCCCTCCGTGCCAGGCAGGGATGCGGTTACGTGGGGGCTGCAGGAGAGCCGCCAGCCCACTGGACAGTCAGCTTCTGGAGGGGTCCCCGTCCCCTTGCCTCCCTTCTCCCCGTAGCACCTGACAACCCCTCTCCTAGACAGCCTGCCCGCTGACAGCTCGCCCCCTCTGCGGGCAAGTGGGGAAGGTTATTTCCGCATCCCACTCTCAGCCAGCAGTGAACAGACGAGTCCTTCCTTTCCCGGTGGTAATGATCCCCTGCCTCTACACCAGAGGTTTCCAGTGTCTTTCTTAAAAACAGGAGATGGTGAGTCACATCTCACCAGCTGAAATCGTTCGTTCGAGGCCACAGCACAGCGATATGGGCGAACACCTCACAGCTGATCTCCCTGATCACAGTCGCTGCCTTCCTCAGGAGGGAGCAGACGCTGCGAGGTCCTACAGGGACACAGAGACCAGAAACAAGTATTTCCAGCACATTAACAGGTCATCAACTGGAAGGCTTGGGAGGAATACATGAGTCTAGTACGTTTGAACCAGGAAGCTCTCCTCCAGCGAGGGCCAAGAAATGCCAGTCCTGCCGTCCCCTCCCACTGCGTGCCCAGCAGACATCAGTAATCCATCACAACGCCACTGGCCTCTGACCCCTCCCGGAGGTGGCATTCCAGGTGTTGGTTACCAAGCACATCTGTCACCCAAGATATGCAACATCTTACGCAGTAAAACTAAACTAAAAATCAGCACCTTGGTCACACTGTCCACCTTTCAGATGCACAGTGGCCCCTCATGGCTAGGGACCACTTAGGACGCAGCAGGGAAGAGACCACTACAGTCATGGCAGAAAGTCCCATTAGTATCGTTGCTCAAGAGCCACACTTCACGATGTCGACCACCCTCATATCCTTGTCACGGCAAGTCTCTTGTTAAAAAGACACATGCTTAGCCGGGCGCGGTGGCATGCAGCTCGGGAGGCTGAGGCAGGAGGATCAGGAGTTCAAAGCCAGCCTCAGCAAAAGCAAGGCACTAAGCAACTCAGTGAGACCCTGTCTTTAAATAAAATACAAAATAGGGCTGGGGACGCGGCTCAGTAGTCAAGTGCCCCTGAGTTTAATCATGGATACCAAAAAAAAAAAAAAAAAGACGTACTTAATAGGAAATGGGATGTTATAGTGGACCCCTTATCTGCAGTGGGTATGTTCCAGGACCCTCAAGGGAGGCCTGAAACTGAATAATACCAAACTCCATATGTAAAGTAAGAGATGAACAATACTATAGAATAGAACTTATCATAGCTATATACTGTAATAGAAGTTATTTCAAAATTGTGAATCATTTGTTTCTGGAATTTTCCATTTAACATTTTCAGGCTGCAATTGACTGAAACCACAGAAGGCAAAAGGGTGGATAAGGGATGCAACTGAATTGGCTGGAATGGAAATCCAGTGTTATTATCTCCTATACTGAGAAGGGTATACAGGCACTCTGGAAACCCAACTATGTGACTTGATTCTGGAAGGATCCTGTTGCTTCCTGCATGTTCTGAGCCTAAAGTCTGGCATGTGTCCTTCCCCAGAGTCAATGTCCTCCTCTCCTCCATTCACTGTAGGCCCTTGCTTCTCCCTGAGGCCCTGTGGCATCCTTGGCCAATAGAACATGGCAGGAAGTGATGTAGACCATTTCTAGGCCAGGCCATAAACCATCTCAAACAACCCTCCATGCTACCTTCCTTCCTGGATGCAGAGGGATGAGGAAGGCCCCGTAGCCTGGGGTTTGGTGGAGCCACTAGATGGACAAAGGCTGGGGGCCTGAGGGACTGGGAAGAACAATGCATGAGCAAGAAACAAAGCTTTCCTGAGCTGAGCTGCTGATTTGAGAGTTGTTTTAGCAGCTAATCATACTTATCCTGACTGTTCCACCAAGTGCTCAGAAGTTAAAGACATTCCAACATCTCAGCTTGTGTGGTATTAGTGGGAAGGCCACTCCAGACAAAGGAAACAGCACCTTCAACAGTCCTGAGGCAGGAGGAAGGGTAAGAAGCCACTCTGGGGAGAGTGGCAGATGGCAAAGGGGGGCAGGAGCAGCACCCAGAGCAGGAGAGCCTTCCAGGTCACATCAGCATGGGCCTGGCATGGACATGTGACCCAGTTCTGGGACAGCAGGGTGAAAGGGGAAGTCTGCAGGCTTTGGGAGACTTTCCTCCCTGGTTAAGAGACACACATCTTTGGAGAACTCCTCCTGGGAGTTCTCCACCCCTGACTGAGGACCACTGCTGTGGGACTGGAGTGTGTAGGGTGAGTAGCCGTGCCTTGCAGATTATGAAATGTCCAATAGTCCAGCACTGCTGTGATTTATGTCCACATTTGCATTTGGAGTGGGATCTATCCCCTGCAGAAGGTCAAGGAACAAATCCAGAGCCAGGCTTTGAGCAGAGTTCTGGGTATTTTCAGAGTCCATGCTCCAGCCAGCCAGCCAGCCACCTGCCTGACGCACCTCAGGTGGCCCTGCCTGAGCTGGCATCATCTGGGTGCTAGTGAATATGTCAAGCAGTCAGAAAAGAGGTCTGCTGCATTGAAGTTTGCACTTCCAAGCTGCCAGCATATCAGACCATGCTGGTGGCTCCATAGAGCCCCGAGAAGCTCCCACAACAAAGCCATCCTACATCCCGAGGCTGACCAAGAGGCCAAGAATCTCCACTTGTGACCCAGCAGATGAGGGGCAGTGTGAAATTGCTTTCATGCCTCCAACGCAGTGCAGCTACCTGACCCCCGCTGCCCGGGACCACCACTGCCTTTTTATGAGCTCATGGGGAGCCAGAAGGCATCCTCCCAAGTCAGGGTGGGGCACGGCAGCTGTGCTGTGAGGCCGCCTTTTCTCGTCGACACCCTGAGCCCCACTCACTCATGCCCTGGAACCCTCACTGCAATGCCCATCGTCCCCTGCCATCATTGCCCTCTCCGTTAGACCCAGACCCATTCCTCCGTGCTGTTGTTTTTGCTGCAAGAATCGTTCAGAACAAAATAGGTTTCACTCTTTACAAATGGCTAAGAGACACTCTTTACTCTGCCATCACATTCACAACGCCAGTAATTTTATTACAGGCCCAAAGATGTCCCCAGTAATGAAGTCTGTCTAAGCCTCTTAAACACAATTTTTCTCGAGCCTGTTCCATGGCAAGTCCTTTTCCACCTGGATGGCAAAACCTGGCCAGCAGCCCGCCCTATTCATTTCCTCCTATTTCAGGTACGATATTCACTCATTTCCCCTGCATCTCGGCCTAGCCATGTGAGGGAGTTGCCCCAGGTAGACGGGAAAGGAAGCCACAGGCACTATCCCGGCTCCCAGGATAGCCACCTCCCACACACAATGCCTCATTCACTTTCCCACCTGGAGTGCGCTGAGAGGGTGGAGAAAGGCAGAGCCATGGACGGAAGGAGTCTGGGCCACGGAAACGCCACATGGAAGGCTTGGGTGGAACTGTCAGGTAAGTCATTGATACAATGGGATGCTTTTTTATTATAGCAGCTGGTGTTACTCATCCTGACTACTTGCTGTAGACTGAATGTTTGTTTCCCCCCAAAGTTTATATGTTGAAACCGTAACCCCCACTGTGGTTTATATGGAGATGGGGCTACTGACAGGGCTTAGGATTTCCATCTCATGATTCCCATCACTTACTACAAGAGAAGAACTGCTGGTTAGAAAAATCCACAAGGACAGCCCTGCTGGGCTTGCTCAGGTCAAGTCTGTGGATCTTGAATTTCACTCATCTTTCTCTTATGACACCAGTCACTGGACTTAGAGCCCACCTGGGTAACCCAGGATGACGGCACTCAAGATCCTTCATTTATTCACATCTGCAAAGAGCCTATTCCCAAATAAGGTCATATTCACAGGCACTTGAGGTTAGGATTCGGACCTTTTTAGAGAACACCATTTAGCCCACACAGTAAGGATGTTGAGTCCTTGTGCTTTCAGATGAAAAGGCAGCCAGGGTTGTTTTTATTTGTTCTGCTTTTCTTGTTTTATGTGTTGATCTAAACAAGACTTTCCACATTACACAAATGTCATGGAGAAAGGACCGGGCTTTGGGGAAAGTTTCAATGTCATGTTCTTTGAGAAGCCCTTTTCTGGACACCACTTTAGCTCTCTCTGATGAAATTTCTCTGCTTTAGTAAGTCCCCAGGATAGACATGGACACCCTGTCCTTCCTGCTGCACCACATACACAGGCATGTGACATGACTGTCTCCCTGGTCAAGGTCAATTGTTCAGAAGTAGACGGGGGGAAATTGGGCCAATCAGATTTCTCCTTCCTTGGAGAAGCCCCGTGTCTCCTGGGCTGGTCTCCTGATGGAAGCAGTGTATACCGGGGGCCATGGATGGCCATTCTTCACTCTGAAGGCAGATTGACAGGGAGAGTGAGGCAGATGCACAAAAGGAAGCCGTGGTGAGAGATGGGGATTTAGAGCTGTTTCTGTGCAGGAAGAACCTACCAACTTCTTTCTACTTCCTGCTCTTCCTGGGGGAGGACCACACTGTGGACGTCTCAGTCACACTGGATCACATCATACCCTGGGTCCTTTTGTCAAATTTCCTCCATTTTTATATAGCCTCAAGTATTCCTGATGGAGTCTGTTAGCTGTCACCCAAGAACCCAGCAAATTCTCTTCTCTCCCCATCAAGCCTCCCTTACACCCCAGTCCACAGCCCTGCCCCACTCTGGACCTTGATTTTCTCATCTATAAACTATGAATAACAGCCACCTCATAGAGTTATAATAAAAATGAAATAAGATAATAAATCTAGGAGCATTACAAAACTATTAAATATTATATATTACCCCTTTTCTGGCAGACTGAGTTTTTGAAGAGCAAAGACCATTTCACTAATTTTTAAAAATGTTTAATTCCTAGTTCAGCACAGGATTTGGCACACACTACCAGGCTTGATAAATAGTTGTCAATGAAATACATAGCTGATATTTAATGAGCTCTTGCTATGGATGATAGCATTTAAACTTAGAGCCCCTTGAGATAGTTAGATACTATTATTATTAACTCCATCTTGTAGATATGGAAACAAAGGCTCAGAGGAGCTGGGTGAATTCCTCAAGGCTGCACAGCAAAGGCAGAAGCAGGTCTTGCAGCCTGCTGTCTCTGCCCTCTGAGCTTACATCCCATTAGGCTGGACACATGGTAGACTGTAAGGCAGAGTAGCCACTTGGTTAACCTGGGAGGCATTAGCAGTGTGGACAGGGCAGTGGCTGCCCAGGGGCCAGGAACTAAGCACACTGCATGCCCTGCATTTGTTATGGGAGCTGATTTGGAAACGTGTGCATTGGACCCCAGCTTCCCCACAGCAGGCAGGGCCTCCACATTCCAAGAGCTCAGCAGGCAGAGTGCGCTCAGCGGTGAGGGCCAGTGAGAGATGCGTTCCCACAGACTCCTCCATGCTCACCCACTTTAATTAGGTGGAGGTGCTAAGATCTATTAGGACCACCCGTACATGCCACAGACACCAACGCGCTGCCTTCCTGCTCCAGCTAAGGTTTCATTAGCATTATTTATTTTTAGCTAGCTTTTTAAAGAATCAGTTAAACAGGTAATACATCCACATTGTAAAGTTCTCCAATAGCAGAAGAGATACGACAAAAACCAAATTCCTTTTATCATAGCCCTCTGAGGACACCTGCCCACAAAGGATGTTCACAGTCTCTTGTTTTCCTTCCCAAACTATTTATGCACTTTGGCATGCATGTGCATACACAGACATCACACGACTTTTCTGTGCTTAGTAAGACAGGTTGCATGTCACCCAAGATCCCTCCTGTGGCACTGCCACCTTCTCTCCATGGCTTCCTGGTACACCATTACATCATTCCATACTACATGGGTGGCCTTACGCTGTGGACATAACACTCCTGTGTTATGCACAACGCCGCCATGACCTCTTCAGTTCATCCATCTTTGTTTTATGTGCAGTAAATCCACAGGAAGCCAATCCTGATGCTAGGCTTGCTGAGTCAAAAGCTAAGTGTACTTCTAATTTCCAGACCTATTAATGCCCAACCCCATATCACCAGCTCATTGTTCTCCAAAGATGGGGGAGGCTGTCCAGGCCAGGTCCCCTCACCCCCTCCCCTGGTCTCCCGGAGGCCCCATGAGCTGGTTCCACCAGCTCCTGCAGGTCCTCTCCCACAAGTGATAAGCCGGGATTATGAAATTGTCTGCTAAAAGATTTCTTAAAATCATTAGGGAAAAGTCAACAATGCAAGCTTCCTTTGTAAGTCAGGGGGATGTTGATGGCATAATATCAAGTGACAAATGCAGCGTGCAGAGTGCTCTTCATCTTGGGCAGACACAGCCACATCCACAGGGACTAGTTACAAATACGCACGGCAGGACCCAACCCCAGAGATCCTCACTCAGTGGACCTGGGACAGGACCAGGGTGAAACTCTGTTGTTAGCAGAGTCTCTCCCTGGGAGATGGTGGGCGCCCACAGAATGCTATATATTCACTTTATCTCAAATATGATCAAAGAACAAGAAATGGCGAATCTAGCAGAGCGAACAATGCTTTGTCTTTGGATACCATAATTGTGCGGTATTTTACTTTCCAAATTCCTCCCCAGAAATGTTGATGTTCAGAAAACAAGTGAATGCTCTAACACAGCTGGGCTCCCTCCCCCTCCCCTCCCCCTCCCCTCCCTCCCTCCTCTCTTCCTCCCTTCCTTCCTCGTTCAGTCCAGACTGGAGACTGGCGAGATTAGGAGACTACTACCACACGTGACACTGAACCGTGTCTTTTTGTTCTGAAGCACCTCTGGGACAATTATCAAAACTCGAGGGAGGTTTCTGGTGAGGGAAATACGGGGGTTCATCGTTCTGATTTTGCAATTTTGCTGTAAAGTGGAAACTTTAAGTTTTCATAAAGGCATCTCGCTATCACTTTGGTGGGATAAGAAATCTTCTCTGTTGCTTGAATACTAAGAGGCCATAACGTGCCTCTGAACACTTTAAAACAGTCTAATATTAGGCCTCTCTGGTGTACCTTACAGATGGAGCCCTATACCCCCTAATCTTCAAAAAAAAAGAAGATAAGATATCTTGTGGCTGCACAGCTATACTATTAGTATAAAATTGGCACAGTAACGTATTAGTACAATGTGTTAAAACATTTTCTTTGACCTGAAAGTTCATTTTTCTTCTGATTGTAAAGGACATGAAAACATTTTGTGGGCCCTGGCTCTGTGCCCTCGGGGCCTAATGGAGAAGTCACCCCACTGAACAGAGCCTGCCACAAAGTCATTGTTCCTCTTCTTTATTCTCACAAAAAGGAGCTCATGCTAAATATATCCCTCCACAAATTTCTTTGTCACTTAATATGTCATAGCTACTTCTGTGGACAAAGGCCAGCAGACAAAGAGCTGATTCATTCTCTTAAGAGCTGCATACTACTTCGTGGTTTGGCTTCATCACAGTTTATTTGCTCATTCCCCCAACAGCCCCACCCAGATGCACCTGACACCCTGGAGGTCCACCAGCCTGCAAGCCCGTGGCTTCTGCATCCTCTGCCTGGCTCTGTTCTCTCAGGACCATGCAGCAAGACAGGGAGCCGGAGGGCTGGCCCTCTAAAGAGACCCTGGCTGTGATTGCTCCAGTCTTCCCCCATCAGGGGACACTTCTGTGCTGTGCTCCATAGTCTCAGGGTGTCCCTGGTGACACCCTGCCATTGGCTTTCCCTCTCTCCTCTGCTCCCATCCACCTCCCTGCGAGACTCCCAGCACCCAAAGCTTTGTCTCAGAATGTGCCCCGTGGGGCAGGGGTGACATCTCCATCAGTAGGCATTTGGATGGTGTAGCTTTAGGCCACATGAAATGATGATGTCATACACGTTCAAGGAGGTGGATCTTTGTGGACTAGTTGATTGACTGATTGATTTAGTGGTGCTGGGGACTGATCCCAGGGCCTTGTGCATGGCAGGCAAGTGCTCCAGCACTGAGCTACAACCCGGCCCAATTGTGGCCTGATCTTTAAGAGTGACACACAATTACATGTTATGGGCCAGTCATTTCAATAATGTATCAGTGTGTAGAGATTCAATGAGGTGATTAGTGTCCCCTCACCTTCAACACTTACCATTTCTTTCTCTTGGGAACTTTGAAAATCCTCTCTTGCAGCTGAGCAGAACTGCGCGGTGACATGTCAGCTGGTTGCTCGACAGGGGGCACTAGCCCTGGTGGCTCTGCTGCCCAGTGCCCGGCATCCCTCTCCTCTGCCCCTCGCCCTGCCCTTCCCAGCCTCTGCTGGCCTCTCTTCTGCCCCCGGGTCCGAGGCCATCAACTAGTTCCAGGTGTTTTCATTTCTAAAACAGATTCTCAGCGCTGGAGTTCCTTGTCCTGTTGTTCTGTTTTGTCTTCTTAATAGACATTATCAGATTGTGTGAAAGATCGTGACGGTCCTCAGCCCTGCTAGTGGTGGGACTCCCTCGTCCCCAGTGACGGTCCCCTTCTCCGTCGGGGGCGATTTCCCGCCTCTTCTCCAGTCACCCTCAGTTCAGGCGAAGAGCCGGGAACGGCTGAGTCATGTAGCTGGAAGGTGGTCAGGAGCCTGACCCGGCCTCCTGTACTCGGGACCACTGGTGAGTTTATTCATCTTTCTGAGGCTCGTTTCCTCCGATGGAAAAGGTGGCTTTAAAATAAAAATTAAAAGTTTTCTGTTTTACGTTTTCATTTTGAAATAATTCCACATTTACAGTGAAAATGATACAAGGACTTCCCTTACATACCTAACCCAGCTTCCCCACGTTTTTACATCTCTGAGAGATATAAAGGCATATGACAATGTTTATGTGAGATGTATCTCATACATACAGATGTCATATATATGACTGTGAAAGCACATTTTTATGTCCTGAGCTATTTAGTAGTAGGGTGCAGACCGACTGACTTTTTTCTTGCTTAGGATGTGCTTTCTAAAACCAAGGTCACCCTCTTGTGTAACCACCGAGTGTCTATCAGTTTGGGAATTCACCCTGACATGGGAGTACGACCTAATCATTATCTAATCTGCAGATCGACTTCCCAACAATGTCTACCAATGTTCTTTTCTGGCTCAGAATCCAATCCAGGATTAAGCGCTGCCATCTTTTAGAGGTCCTATCTCTTTTACCTCCCTTCGTCTAGAATGTTCCTCAGCCTTGCTGTCGTGACCTCAACATTTTTAAAGTCTGCAAGATAATTATTGTGCAGATGTCCCTCCGTGTGCGTTTGCCTGCGGTTCTCCTGTGACTGATTCCAGGGTTTGCATCTTTGGCAGGAGAATCAGAGTGACCTGGTGTCCCTCTTCCCACACAGCAGGAGGGGCCTTTGCGTTGGTTTGTCTGTTCACTGTCCTTGACTTTGATCACTTAATTGAGGTGGTGCCTGCAGTTTCTCCTCTGCCAAGCTACCAGCTTCTCTCAGTGGTCAATGAGTAGCATGTGGGAGGTGCTTTGAGCTTGTAGATGTAAAGTCCCGTTTCCATCAAAGCTGCCTTCAATTCCAAATCCCATTGGGATTCTCCACGGCAACAAGCATCCTGTGCTGTGCGCCAGCTGTGCTGTGTCCACAGTGCCAGAGTCCATCCAGGAGCCATAAATTCACAAGCCGCACTCCTTTCAGCAGCTGCGATCCACCAAAGCCCCGTGGGCCACCTGAGAGCCATAAAACAGGCTCTTTCATTCCAATCATAATTACTGGTATCTGAAACGCTCAAGCCACACGTGGCACTTTACGCAATGCACAGGTTACAGAAAGGCTAGGAGAGGGTCAGGTGGCCATGCGCTTCAGGAGGCTGAACTGAGAGCAAAGGAAGAGGGCAGGCTGGGAAGCAAAGGGTCGCTGTAGGGGTCAGACCACCGGGAGGGCAGAGCTCTGCTGGGCCAGGGCCTGCTCAGATGGCATTGCAGAGGGTCCGCTTGGAGTGACAGCATGGAGTGGAGCATGCGTGCTCATCAAGGGCAGGAGAAACTGCTCTGCTGAAGCCCAGTGGTCAGGAAATCATAAGAGACTCGTTGCTGTGGCAATTTTCCTGGCCAGGGCTCATGATGAGTGACAGGTGACGGGGTCGGGGACCTCTGGGTCCAGTGTCAGTGGGGTGGGAGTCCTCCTTTATGGACCTTAGGCGAGGGGGTTGCAGCTGGTGGATTGATAAGTGCCAGTGTCTGGTGTTCCTGGTGTGATCTGGGAAGTCCACGGGTCCAGGTTCTCCTTGGTTCAGTCTGATAAGCTGGCACATCTAAGTTGCCCGTCCGTTTGTACCTGTGATGGTGCCAGGCAGATGCTTACTTGCAAACAAGGTGTGAAGTCATTCTACCTCGGCACTTGCCAATGGCCAACTCTGCTTCACTCAGTGCAGTGACTCAGGTTTAGGCACAGCCTGGAAACAGGTGCTCTGTATGTCATGGAGTAACTCAGCAGGGCACAGCCCATTTTCCATGGTAAGCAACATAGTTAATCAGTATCAAGAAATAGGAATCATTTAAAAATATTTTTGTGGTAATTTTCATCCTATAATGCTATATAAAAGGTAAGATATGAAACTACATTTGGTTAGATGCTAGATGGGATCCTGGGTTTCATCCTGGAATAGAAAGCAACCTGGTGAAATTTAAATAAAATCTATAGTTCAGTTAATGGTGATATATCAATATTAATTTCTTTCATACTTTATATTTTATTTTTTGATACTGGGTATTTAACCCAGGCTGCTCTACCACTGAGCTACCTCCCTACCCATTTTTATTTTTTATTTTGAGACAGAGCCTTGCTAAGTTGCTGAGGCTGGCCTTGAACTTCCGACCCTCCTCCCTCAGCCTCCCAAGTTGCTGGGATGACAGGCATGTGCCAGGACACCTGGCTACTTCTTGATTTTAGTGTACCTAAGATATTCATCTTAGGGGTAACTGAATGTGAGATTTATGGGTACGCTCTGTACTATCTTTGCAAATTTGGTTTAAAGCTAAAATTATTCCAAAATAAAAACTCCATTAAAAAATTAAGTTGAGGACAATGAAAATGTTCGTTATCTTCCTTGCAGCGACTGTTTTGTGGGTGTCTACAAATGTCACATTAGCCACACAGTTTACTGCAGGTCAGTTATACCTTAAGAGAGCTTTAAAACAGTGACTCCCTTTGGCGAGCTCCGTTTGTGTTAAAATACACACACAGGAAAACACCGGGCGAGGCCAGGTCTCAGGACCAGTGGGTGCTGGCGCCTGTGGCTAGTGGGACCACGGGTGATTGTAGCCCTTATTTTTATGATTCACTAGTTCCACCTCTCTAGAAGGGGCATGCTGGACCTGAACAAACAGGGGGAGCCACTATTTGAAGGTGGGGTGATGAGCAGAACCAGCTCTGCCTTCTTGTCCAGTCAGTGACTGGCAAGAAGGAAAGCCCTCCCAGCCAGGTCCCGAGGTCCCCAGGCAAGAAAGGGCCAGGAGGGGGCTCCGTGCTCCATCCCAGGCCCCCATCCCTGAGCAGCTGAGCCTCAGTGGGCCTGGGGGGCTGCCAGTCAGTGTTTCTCAGGCACCTGGGGCCAATCAGACTGGGGGTGGAGTCAGCTCTGCCCCAGCACGAGGCCCCAGCAGGTGGCCCGGGCTTGGCCAGGTGTGGGCCATTTCAGCGTCAGTACTAACGCAGCCTGCTCAGGGCCCGGCTGCCCGGCCTCTCCCTGCCCGCCGTTCCTGAGGTCCTCAGAGAGGTGAGCGGTCCCCTTTCTTCCTCTACCCGATCACGGAGGATGTACGCACGTCCCTGGTGACCCAGCCCTGGAGCAGACCCTGAGGTCTTATTCAGTTTTGGGGACTCGGTTGGCTGCTGAGGATTAGGGTGGAGAGGAGCTACCTGAGAAGTTCCTGGGTGGTAGGAGGAGTGGAGCGAGGGGTGGCAGGAGGACCCCAGGGTAGGAGGAAGGAGGCAGCCATGCTGGGTGCAGGCTTGTCAAGTGGCCGCTTCGAACTCTGGATGCTGTTCTTGGAGAGAGGACGGATGTGCAGAAAGGAGGATGCCCCGTTTGTCCCCTCGCGGGCTGTGACCTACGAGGAAGCGGCTCTGGAGGCAATAGAGACGCCCAAGTCCCACGAAAGGACACGGAAGGAGTGTGCACCTGGCCGGGCCTGGGAGAGCCTGAGGCTGCTCCAGGGACCCCCTGAAAGTCGGCCGAGGAGGAGGACCTCCCTGGGACCCACAGGCATGCCCCCCACTCACCTCTCTGGGGTCCGTGGGCCCCAGGCATCATGAGCAGGGGCAGAAGCAGAGCAGCAGGCAGGACCGGTGTTGCCACAAGGCCAGCTTCTCGTGATCTGCTGGGGGCAGGGACAAGCGTACCCCAAGGTGGCGAAGGGGCCAGGCTGCCCACGGGCTCTGGGCACCAGCGGTGGGAGTCCAGGTGCTCACTGGCCTGTGAGGGCTGGGAGCTGGGACGGGCGCAGGAGGACAGCCTGGTGGAGAGGGGCTCTCGGGGGCCCAGGGCCCCTAGAGATGCACATCCCGGCTGCAGACCAGCCTGCTCGGCCACGGCGACGCTCACGCTGCAGCCCAAGAGCCCCCTGCGCAGTTGTCTAGCAACTGCATTGTCGCCCCGTGGGGCAGCGCCCAGGCCTGTCGAGTTGGGACAGACCCAGGGTCACCTCGAAGCTCACGGGTCGTGGGCCTCTCCAGGAGACAGAGTCCTGAGTAGGAAACGGGACTAGGGCTTGGGCTTCGTTAGCCCCTGGGGGACGGGCCCTCCCTGCAACAGGAAGGCTGCTGGAGGGCGCTGCAGACCCTTGGTCCCGCGTCCCCTCGGGGGCTTGCTCTTGCACTGAGGGGCTTCATCCGTTGCCTGGTTGGCCAGGTGAGATGCGGAGCACTCGGGTGGGCCCAGGACGGCTCCTCACTAGCTCCCGGGCAGGCGTTGGGAGCCTCCAGGCGCCAACAGCAGAGCAGAGAGCCACGCCAGCCTCTGAGCAGGGGACCCAGCGTGAAGGCGCAGGCCACACCCCAGGCCCGCCCGCTGACACTCTCGATGGCCCTGGAGATGGCTCTTCAGGTTCCGCTGCTTAGGGCCCTCAGCAGGGGTCCGAGCAGGGGGTTGCAGAGCCTCCTGAGCCACTGCCCCACACGGGAGACACGGTGACCGCATGGTTGCCGCCCACACAGCCAGCCTGTGGCCCAGCAGGGGTCTGGGGTCCCCAGAGGCTCAGAGCCTGGCTGTAGCACCTTGTTTGCTCCCTTGTGTTCAAGCTCGGCTTTGATCCCCAGGTTCTGGGACAGAATTCCTCTGAGCCTCCCGTGGGTCTCCACAGCCCCTTCCCAGTACTATCGCCTTAAAAATGGCGATGGCCAGTCACCCCACACGAAGGGACTGCCCTGCAGCCAGAGGGCTTTTCAGGAACCCCATCTCTTTCCAGCTCGGCTGTCCTGGCCTCCCTGCAGGAAGCTGTGCCCCCTGCCTCTGGGCCTTTGCATCCGCTGTCCTCTGCCAGCAAGGCTGGTGGCTGCTGTCTAGTTGCTGAGCTGTCAGCATTTCACAGAAGCCACTGGGCCACGTGTGGTGGTCCTCCGTGCAGTCCATCACAGGCCTACCTGTATCCAGTCCCCAGCGCTGTTCACCAGTCAAGTCAGGAGGGTACTGTCCTCTGTGGCCCATGTCCCTGGCACCCGGAAACACCAAGTGCTCAGTTAACACTTCCTCCACCTGCGCGTCACTCTCCTGTCCTCGGGTCAGAACCATCTGGCAGCGTCCTGGGCTTCCCCCGCTCGCGCATACCCACCTCCAGCCTTCAGAAGCCCACTTGGCCATCCCAGGCCCTGTTGCTTCTCTGACTTGTGCCAGCTCACACCATCCATCCAGGCGCTTTTAGCAGCGCCTGGGTCCCCGCCCACTAGGTGCAGCTGCAACCCCTAAGGGAACAAAAGTGTGCAGACCAAGGCCGGTGTGTGATCATCCTGGGGAGACCGAGGCAGGGAGGCAGTGTCCGTGCACAAGCCCCCTGGGAAGAACGTGGATCCTGCAGCTTCCCTGCTGTTTGCCCTGCGGCAAGTTGGCTTTTTTGTAAAATGGCAACATCGGTTTCTCTGGCACAGATGGCTAAGAGACTGTGGAAAGGGTCTCCTCCGTGCCCATCACGTGGTAGGGTCCTGCATGGTGGCTGTCCCCTCTACCACCTCAGCCTAAGGTCTAGAAGCTTCTCCAGATAGGATCCCAACATCCCTCCCGCGGAGGCTTGGGAGGCTCTGCTGGGAAGAGGGAGGGAGCCACACAGGCACATCTCGGAGGGGGTCGAAGGTGGCCCTCGCCTGTCCCTTGGCTCCTCTGGCCGCGTGTCCGGTCTATGAGCGGGCGTGCAGGACGTGAGGTGCTCAGCACAGAGCTCCATGGGAGAGCCTCTTTGATACCGTGGTTCTGATGCGCCTGTCGCTAGCAAGAGGTGCTGTTGGTGGGCGGGCTGTGGGCCCCGCGGAGCACCTCACCGCAGGAACCGCAGGGAGGACCTGCATCTGAGGACTGGCAGGTGAGTCGGAGGTGACGGTGCCGATCGCAGGGTCCCTGGTCACAAGAGCTGCCCTACCCACCATCACGGACCCCGGTGGGTATCTTCTCTAGAACTGCCACTCAAGCAGCCCCGGGTCACATGGTGCCTCAGGCACCCAAAGTGGCAGGTGTGAACAAGGAACCCAGGCGTGAAATTTAAACGTGACCAGAACTTAACTCATTGATTGGAAAACTGTCGATGTTCGAGATAACCGAGCACATGAATCCAGTCTTCTCCAGGGATGCTGTGCGCTTGGATGGAGACAGGCTGTGAGCATCAAATGCAGACTCGTTTCAAGCCCTGGTCCTCCAAAAACAGTGCCAAAATGGCCCACCTTTGATAGCTGATCAAAGGACTTGCTTTTGACACTAACATGGACCATGGGAAATATTTAAAGTCACAAAGTGGCTGCGTCCTTCCTCTGGGGAATCTCTGCTCTGGAGAGCCCATCCCTGTCCATATTCACCCCCTTGGGCATGACTATTGGGTTCAGGTTGAGCCGATCTGGTCGCCAAAATGGGGTCTCACTTTAATTTTCTTTTTTTGAAATTTTTTTTCCCTTCAGTGAGACCTGTCACTTTCTCAGGTTTTCTGTATTCAAATTCTGGGAATTGTCTATCTTTCTATTTGAGGACTTGAGGTTTTCACACTGGTTTGTAGAAGCTCGTTCTGTTGCTGATTTAGACTTGTCTGCCTCTGGGTATTTTTACCTATGCTCTTTGATGTAAAGAGGCTCCAAGTTCTCACGCGATCAGATATGCCAACAATTGGGTTCAGGAAGGACGTTGTTCTAGGTTTCCTTTTGCCATGATTTCATTTGGGCTCTGTTTGGGGATGTGGTATAAGGTGAGTTTCTGACTCATGAGAAGCTTTTTGGGAAACAACTTTATATTTTAAATGAGTTTTTAATCATTCAGTGTGTGCCTAGGCTGTCCTGGGCTTTGGAAGACTGAGGCCAAGACCCCTGCGCACCAGCTGCCACCCAGGGCTGTCCCCTTCCCCGTGTGGGATTGTGCTACGGTCTAGGGCGTGCCTTTCCAGCCTCTCGCTACACGTCAATGTCTGTGCCTCGAAGTTTGTTCTGTTTCTGGGTGAGCGCTACGCCGAGGTTCTTGCTCTGCAGCATGCCTTTCGTGGCCACGGGCCTCTGGGAGCTGTCTCAGTGTCCTTGTCTCCGACTGCTGCTCAGGTGCAGATGCATCCAAGCTGAGCCATACACCATCGGGGGCACTTGGGATGTTTCCGGCGTGGCTGTCACAGTACTGTATGGACGCCCCAGTCAGGCCTTCCAGGTGGTGAATAAAAATGCATGATCCTAAGTTTCTGGCGACTCGATAAAAACATGATTTCTTAGTCTGCAGTCCACTGCTTCTTCCTGAGGCTGAATGTCATTGTGGTCACTGGGTCTGTGTCTCCTATTCTGCGGATGCTCGTCCATAACCTCTTCCTGCTTTCCTCTGGATTTGTTCTCGCTGTTAGAGGATTTTTCTTTCCTAAAACATCAACACTAGATAATTATTGGTTGCAGACACCTCCTGACTTGCTGCCTGTCCTCTGTTCTATACTTTCTTATCTGATTTGGATATGGTCAAACTTAGTCCTTTACTTTTAGCTTTAAGAAATCTTGTTTGTAGTTTAACACCTCAAACTCATGAATATTTGTCCATATTTTGTCATGTTTTAGTAATCTGGTTAAAATTTATGTGATAACAGGGTTCCAGCTGGGGTTTTTTTCCCCCTAAATGTATAGAAAATTTTCTGAACCCTGTTCATGGAAGAATCTTTCCCTGCTCATGTACAATGCCCTTTAACACAGTAAACTTGGATCTCAAGCTGGGTTTGCAGTCTCGCACTGATCTATGGGTGCACTCCTACTTGAGTACCACGTAGTTATGTAATATGCTTTTGATATCAGGTGGAACAAATTTCCCTTTTTTTTCTTCCCCAAATTGTCTGACTTGCTGGATGTGGTGGTGTACCCTTGTAATCCCAGCAGCTCAGGAGGATAAGGCAGGAGGATCATAAGTTCAAAGCCAGCTTCAGCAACTCAGTGAGGCCCAAGCAACTTAGTGAGCCGCTGTCTCTAAATAAGATATAAAAAGGGTTGGGGATGTAACTCAGTGGTTAAGTGTCCCTGGGTTCAATCTCTGGTACCAAAAAAAAAAGTTCTGGTTCTTTTGAATTTCAGAATAAGTTCTGTGAAGAACTTTCTTGGGACTTTGGGATGCATTAAATTTAAGAAATAATTTGAAAAATATATAACTTTATGATATTGCTTCTCATTCATGAACATGGTATATCTCTCCATTTATACAAATCCTTTGTTATTGGGTAGTTTTTTTTCTCTATGAAAAAATCTTACTTTGATTTACTATGAAAGATCTTACTTTGTGCAGATCTTATTTTTGCTATCTTTTTAAAGTGCCTTGTCAAAAACTAGTTTGTGTACACCAGACATATATGGTTACCTTTGATCTTCAGCACTAAGCTTCTTTTACGTGTCTTCTTGAATAATTTATTCCCCAAATGGCAGCCATTGAAAGGCTTCTCATGGATTTGGGAGGGTTGGAGGTTATGGAAAGGAAGTGAGCAATAATCCCATCCTGGTCCCCATCTCTGTCCTCGTTCAAATCATTAACATCTAATATTTAGTCATCTTTCTCCCTAGGAGCAAGACATCTCTTTCCTTTCCACTCTCTCTGGCTTCTATTTTATGAATTTACAACTTGGATGATAAACCTCAGTTTTGCAAGACATGAACCCCAAGTGTTCTCTGGCACCCTTGCCTTTGGACCAGTTTGCCTCCCTTCTCCCTGTCACCTGTGCTAGCTAGCATCTCATCGCACTGTCACAACTCTGGCTGGTCACACTTCCTGTCCAGAATGCCCCTCCCTCAGACCCCTGGTGCTCACAGACCACAGTGACACTACTGTCTGAAAAGCCCAAGAGCTACTTTCCAGGCAGGGACCAGAGAAACACCACGTTTTTGCCGAGGGCATTGCCAAGGACATCCGGTCCCTTTGGCTCAAACCTCAAGACTGCTGCAGTTAAGCTAAATTGGGGTCACTGACGCTGCTCCCCATCCTAGTTCCTCCCCACTCCCCAAAGCACCAGAGCAGATGGCCATCATTTTCTCATTCTCTGTCTCCCTCCTAATTAATGTGACTTCCTCCCCCAGGGCCCCTCTCAGCAGATGGCAAATGACGACCCTGTTCATGTTAAATGTTCCTCTGGGGACAGGAGCTTACAGTGGCTTTAAGGCATGCAGAGAAACTTTAAGAGACTAGTTCAGGGACCTGGTGTAAGGGACATGCCAAGAACCCCAAGCAAGGTGTAATGTGCCTCCTCCATCCTCTCCCACCCTGAGTTCCAGTGGGTAGCCACTGTGACCTTGCTTCCCAGAGCTCCTGCCTGGAAAAGGCCCAAGTGCTTCCTCCACCCTAGCAGTCAGGGCCAGCCCCTTTTCCTCCCTTCCCCAGCTCCTCTTCCATAGCATCTTGGGCCCTAGGTTTGTTTCCTAGGAGACCATGACAAATCACCACAAACCGGGTAGCTTAAAGAGTAGAAACGTAATGCCCCTGCACAGGAAGCCAGAGTCTGAAGTCAGAGTACCACCAGGGCTGGATCCTGCTGGAGGCTTGGGGTGAACCTGTTCTTTGCTGCCCTCTCCCAGCTTCTGCTGGCCACTGACCTTCCTTGGCTTCTAGACACATCACCCTCTTTTCTGCATGACTGTCCCCTCTACTTTCTATAAGGAACCAGTCATTGGAGTTCAGGCCCACCCTAGTCCAGTATGGCCTCATCTTAATTATAGCTGCAGAGACCCTCCGCCACAAGTGGACCAGCTGGCCTTGGGTTGTGGGGAGAATTTCAAGCCACCGTTCCTTCTGGGAGTTCCCCCAGAGAATCCGTACCCAGATTGTTCTTTTTTTTTTTTTTTTTAATTTATTCTTATTGTAAACAAATGGGATACATCTTGTTCGTTTGTACATGAAGTAGAGGCATACCGTTTGTGTAATCATACATTTACATAGGGTAATAGTGTTTGATTCATTATTTTTTCACCCCCCCCACCCCTCCCATCCCTCTTTTTCCTATATACAGTCCCTCCTTCCTCCAATCTTGCCTCCCTCCCACCCCCTATTATATGTCATCATCCGCTTATCAGCGAGATCATTTGTCCTTTGGTTTTGTGAGATTGGCTTATCTCACGTAGCATGATATTCTCCAATTTCATCCATTTGCCTGCAAATGCCATAACTTTATTCTTCTTTATGGCTGAGTAATATTCCATTGTATGTGTGTGTGTATATATATATATATATATATATATATATATATAATGTATGTATGTATATATCACAGTTCCTTTATCCATTCCACAATCTGGCTATTGTGAATTGAGCAGCTATGAACATTGATGTGGCTGTATCTCTGTAGTGTGCTGATTTTAAGTCCTTTGGGTATAGGCCAAGGAGTGGGATAGCTGGGTCAAATAGTGGTTCCATTCCAAGTTTTCTAAGGAATCTCCACACTGCTTTCCAGAGTGGCTGCACTAATTTGCAACCCCACCAGCAATGTATGAGTGTACCTTTTCCCCCACATCCTCGCCAACACCTATTGTTGCTTGTATTCTTGATAATCGCCATTCTAATTGGGGTGAGATGGAATCTTAGGGTAGTTTTGACTTGCGTTTCTCTTATTACTAGAGATGTTGAATTTTTCATATGTTTGTTGATTGCTTGTAGATCTGTGAAGTGTCTATTCATTTCCTTAGCCCAGTTGTTGATTGAGTTATTTGTATTCTTGGTGTAGAGTTTTTTGAGTTCTTTATATATTCTGGAAATTGGTGCTCTATCTGAAGTATGAGTGGCTACGATTTTTCTCCCACTCTGAAGGCTCTCTCTTCACATTGCTGATAGTTTCCTTTGCTGAGAGAAAACTTTTCAGTTTGAACCTATCCCAGTTATTGATTCTTGCTTTTATATCTTGTGCTATGGGAGTCCTGTTAAGGAAGTTTGATCCTAAGCCAACAAGGTGAAGATTTGGACCTACTTTTTCTTCTGTAAGATGCAAGGTCTCTGGTCTGATTTTGAGGTCTGATTGTGAGTTGATTTTTGTGCAGGGTGAGAGATAGAGGTTTAGTTTCATTCTGCTGCATATGGATTTCCAGTTTTCCCAGCACCATTTGTTGAAAAGGCTATCTTTTCTCCATTGCATATTTTTGGCACCTTTGTCTAGTATTAGAAAATTGTATTTATTTGGGTTTGTGTCCGTGTCCTCTATTCTGTACCATTGATCTACCTGTCTATTTTGGTGCCAATACCATGCTGTTTATGTTACTATTGCTTTGTAGTAGAGTTGAAGATCTGGTATCGCGATACCCCCTGTTTCACCCTTCCTGCTAAGGATTGCTTTAGCTATTCTGGGTTTCTTATTCTTCCAGATGAATTTCATGATTGTTTGCTCTATTTCTGTAAGGTACATCATTGGGATTTTAGTTGGAACTGCGTTGAATCTGTATAGCACTTTTGGTAGTATGGCCGTTTTGACAATATTAATTCTGCCTATCCAAGAACACAGGAGATCTTTCCATCTTTTAAGGTCTTCCTCAATTTCTTTCTTCAATGTTTTGTAGTTTTCATTGTAGAAATCTTTTACCTCTTTGGTTAGATTGATTCCCAAGTTTTTTTTTTTTTTTTTTTTTTTTTTTTGAGGCTATTGCAAATGGAGTTGTTTTCTCACTTCCCTTTCAGATGTTTCATTGCTCGCATATAAAAATGCTTTAGATTTATGCGTGTTGATTTTATAGCCTGCTATTTTGCTGAATTCATTGAGGTCTAGAAGTTTTCTGGAGGAGTTTTTTGGATCCTCTAAATATAGAACCATGTCATCAGCAAATAGCGACAGCTTAAGTTCCTCTTTTCCTATTTGTATCCCTTTAATTTCTTTAGTCTGTAAAATTGCTCTGGCTAGAGTTTTGAGACAATTTTGAATAGAAGTGGTGAAAGAGGACATCCCTGCCTTGTTCCCATTTTTAAAGGGAATGGTTTCAGTTTTTCTCCATTAAGAATGATGTTGGCCATGGGCTTAGCATAAATAGCCTTTACAATGTTCAGGTATCTTCCTACTATCCCTATTTTTTTCTAGTGTTTTGAGCATGAAGGGGTGTTGTATTTTGTCGAACACTTTTTCTGCATCAATTGAAATAACCATATGGTTCTTATCCTTAAGTCTATTGACATGATGGATTACGTTTATTGATTTATGGATGTCAAACCATCCTTGCATTCCAGGGATGAACCCCAGTTGATCGTGGTGCATGATTTTCTGCATATACTTTTGGATAATGGTTTGCCAATATTTTGTTAAGGATCTTTGCATCTACATTCATCAAGAATATTGGTCTGAAATTTTCTTTCCTTGATGAGTCTTTGCCTGGTTTGGGTATGAGGGTGATATTAGCTTCATAGAATGAGTTTGGTAGGGTACCCTCCTTTTCTATTTCCTGGAATACTTTGAGAAGTATTGGAATGAGTTCTTCTTTGAAGGTCTTGTAGAACTCAGCTGAGAATCCATCTGGTCCTGGGCTTTTTATGGATGGTAGGCTTTTGATGGCTTCTTCTATTTCATTGCTTGATATTGATCTGTTTAAATTGTGTATGTCCTCCTGGTTCAGTTTGGGAGGAGCATATGTCTCTAGAAATTTGTCAATGTCTTCGGTAGTTTCTATTTTGTTTGAATATAGATTTTCAAAGTAGCTTCTCATTATGTTATGTATTTCAGTGGTGTCTGTTGTGATATTTCCTTTTTCATCACAAATTTTAGTAATTTGAGTCTTCTCTCTCCTTCTCTTTGTTAGTGTGGCTAAGGGTTTGTCTATTTTGTTTACTTTCTCAAAGAACCAACTTTTTGTTTTGTCAATTTTTTGAAATTTTTTTTGTTTCAATTTCATTGATTTCAGCTCTGATTTTAATTATTTCCTGTCTTCTACTACTTTTGCTGTTATTCTGTTCTTCTTCTAGGGCTTTGAGCTGTAATGTTAGGTCATTTAGTTGTTGACTTTTTATTTTCTGGAATGCGCTCCATGCAATGAATTTTCCTCTTAGTACCGCTTTCATAGTGTTCCAGAGATTTTGATATGTTATATCGTCATTCTCATTGACCTTTAAGAATTTTTATCACCTCCAAGATGTTTTTGTTATCTATGTTTCATTCAATAGCATATTATTTAGTCTCCAGGTTTTGGAGTAATTTGTTTTTATTTTGTCATTGATTTCTATTCTCAGTCCCTTGTGATCTGACAGAACACAAGGCAGTATCTCTATTTTTTTGCATTTCCTAAGGGCTGCTTTGTGGCATAACACATGTCTATTTTCGAGGAGGTTCCATGTGCTGCTGAGAAGAAAGTGAATCTACTCGTTGATGGGTGGAATATTCTATATACATCTATTAAGTCTAGGTTATTGATTGTGTTATTGAGTTCTATGGTTTCTTTGGTTGGCTTTTGTTTGGAAGATCTATCTAATGGTGACAGTGATGTTTTAAGTCATCCAGAATTATTGTGTTGTGGTCTATTTGATTCCTGAAATTGAGAAGGATTTGTTTGATGTACAGGGATGCACCATTGTTTGGGGCATAAATATTTACTATCGTTATGTGTTCCTGATTTATGTTTCCCTTAAGCAGTATAACATGTCCTTCTTTATTCCTTCTGACTAACTGTGGCTTGAAGTCCACTTTATCTGAAATAAGGTTGGAAACCCCTACTTTTTTACTGAGTCCATGTGCGTGGTAGGTTTTTTCCCATCCTTTCACCTTTAGTCTGTGGATGTCTTTTTCTATGAGATGAGTCTCTTGCAGGCAGCATATTGTTGGGTCTTTCTTTTTAATCCTTTCTGCCAGTCTGTCTTTTGAGTTCAGGCCATTAACATTCAGGGTTATTATTGAGATATGATTTGTATTCCAAGTCATCTGGCTTATTTTTGGTTTTTAAGTTGGCTTGGTTTCTCCTTTGAGTGCTTTTTCTCTAAGGTAGTTCCTCCCTTTGCTGACCTCCATTGTTGTTTTTCATTTCCTCCTCCTGGAATATTTTGTTGAACATTCTGTAGCGCAGGCTTTCTATTTGTAAATTCTTTTAACTTTTGTTTATCATGGAAGGATTTTATTTCATCTTCAAATCTGAAGGTTAGTTTTGCTGGGTATAGGATTCTTGGGTGGCAACCATGTTCTTTCAGAGCTTGAAATATATTGTTCCAGGCCCTTCTAGCTTTTAGAGTCTGGGTTGAGAAGTCGGCTGCTATCTGTATTGGTCTCCCCCTATATGTAATCTGATGCTTTTCTCTCATGGCCTTCAAAATCCTATCTTTATTTTGAATGTTAGGCTTTTTCATTATAATGTGCCTTAGTGTGAATCTGTTGTGATTTGTGCATTTGGTGTTCTGTAAGCCTCTTGTATTTGATTTTCATTCTTCAGGCTTGAGAAATTTTCTGATATTATTTCACTGAATAGGTTGTTCATTCCTTTGGTTTGTATCTCTGTCTTCCTCAATCCCAATGATTCTTAAATTTGGTCTTTTCATGATGTCCCATAGTTCTTGGAGATTCTCTTTATGATTTCTTACCATTAAATTAAATATTTTGTCTTCATTATCTGAGGTTCTGTCTTCCAAGTGGTCTAGTCTTTTGGTGATGCTTTCCATTGAGCTTTTTATTTGGTTTATTGTTTCCTTCATTTCAAGGATTTCCTTTTTTTTTTTTTTTTTTTTTTTTTTTTTTTTTTAGAATCTCTCTTTGTTGAAATGATCTTTTGCTTCCTGCACTTGCTGTTTCAGCTTATTGGTATTATCATTCATTGCCTGCATTTGCTCTCTTATCTCCTTGTCCTTTGCTTCATGAATCATCTTAATCATGTATAATCTGAAGTCCTTTTCTAACATTTCTTCTAACATAGTGTCGTTGGATTCTATTAATATAGAATCTAGACTTGTTTGGATCATTTTCTTCCCTTGTTTTTTCATGTTCATGTTTCTTCCCCTCTAGCTGTGCAGATTTGGGGTGTTGCAGATTTCCCCCTATAGGCTTATAGTGGCCCTATAGGTTTCCAAAACCTTTTCTTTAAGGGGAGAGCAGTGCCCAATTCAGACACTATGCGACCCTAGACCAAATAGCCCCTATGAGGACAATAACAATATTGTCATAATAAACAGAATGAGTTCAAATATTATCTTCAGTAAAACAGATTTGCAATAAGGTCTGCAGTTTCTAATGGAGGACAAAGAGGATGCAGAGGGATGTAGAATGTGGCTGTTAATGGGATAAGAAAAGGATATACAGAAGTTCTAGGTAATAGAAAGGGTGAGAGTGTAATCAAAAGAAATTGGATGTTAGCATGGGAAAAGGGAGAAAGAGACTCTGAGGGAACAGGTAAACAAAAGGAAAAGAGAGTAAGAAAATAAAGAAATAAAAACAAATTTTTTCAATAAGGAGAAAAAAAGAAAATCTACAGTATAACAGTCATATACTAATGAAACCTCCCAGTGTTCTGTAGCCTGATGCAGGAGAGGTAGCTGACAATGAGCTTCATGCCTCCAGCAGGCGTCTCAGGATGGGATTTGCCCCACCCGAAGATCAGAGCTAGGACTTCCAGGATTATCCAAGATGGCCGCTCTGGCTTCCAAATGTGTTGGCAAATGGGGAGCTGCAGCTCAGGGGTGGACGTGGTCAGCTGGAGGTCCTGGAGGTGGGTGCGATTGGTCAGGCAGGGGTCCTGAAGGTTAGGTGTGGTTGTGGGATCCTGGAGGCCGGGTGCAATCAGTCAGTCTAGGGTCCCGGTGATAGGGCGCTGTCAGCATCTTGAGGTCCTGGCAGCAGGGAGCAGTCAGTCGATGTGAGGGCCCCAGAGGCAGGGAGTGATCCGTCAGGCTGAGGGATCCTGGAGACAGGGCTCAGTCAGTCCGGCCAGGGGTCCTGTGGGGCCTGGCTGTTGTCTCAAAATGGCAGCAGCCACGTGTAGTCAAACCTGCAGGTACTGTGACAGTGAACTTCCAGGCAATAGCAGGCAGCTGGTGCTACACTGGCGGTCGGCGATCAGTTTGCTGACTGTTGTCAGATGATTGGGAGGTGAACCTCGTGCGTTGGGTGATGGACAGCGAGAGGCAGGTAAATGGCAGATGATAGGCGCCTGACAGTGAGCTGGGTGCTGTATTTTTATCAAATGCCTTTTCTGAATCTATCAAAATAATCATGTGATTCTTGACTTTAAATCTGTTGATATGGTGGATTACATTTATTGATTTTTCAGATGTTGAACCAACCTTGCATCCCTGAGATAAAACCCACTTGATCATGGTGCACTATCTTTTTAATATATTTTTGTATGCGATTTGCTAAAATTTGTTGAGAATTTTTGCGTCGATGTTCCTTAAGGATATTGGTCTGAAATTTTCTTTCCTCTGTGAGTCTGTCTGGTTTAGGTATCAAGGTGACATTGGCTCCATAGAATGAGTTTGGGAGGGTTCCCTCCTCTTCTATTTCATAGACTACTTTGAGGAGTATTGGAATGAGCTCCTCTTTAAAGGTTTTACAGAACTCAGCTGAGAACCCATCTAGTTCTGGACTTTTCTTTGTTGGTAGCCTTTTGATGACTTCTATTTCATTACTTGAAATTAATCTATTTAAATTGTGTATGTCCTCCTGGTTCAGTTTAGGTAATTCATATGTCTCTAGAAACCTCTTGATGTCTTTGAGATTTTCTATTTTGTTGGAGTATAGATTTTCAAAATAGCTTCTAATTATGTTTTGTATTTCAATCCTGTCTGTTGTGATATTTCCTTATTCATTCTGAATTTTAGTAATTTGAGTTTTCTCTCTCCTCTTTGTTAGTGTGGCTAAGGGTTTATCAATTTTATTTTTTCAAAGAACCAACTTTTTATTTTGTCAATTGTTTCTTTTATTTCAATTTCATTAACTTCAGCTCTGATTTTAACTATTTTCTACTTTTAGTGTTGCTCTATTTTTTGTCTAGGGCTTTGAGCTGTAGTGTTAAGTCCTTTTATTTGTTGATTTTTTTTTTCCTTTTATTGAATGTGCTCCATGAAAATTTCCTCTAAGTACTGCTTTCACAGTGTCCCAGCAATTTTGATATGATGTATCTTTGTTCTCGTTTACCTCTAAGAATATTATTATTTCCCCCTGATGTCTTCTGTTATCCATTCATCATACAATAGTGCATTATTTAATCTCCAGGTTTTGGAGTAGCTTGTTTTTTATTCTGTCATTTATTTCTAATTTCAATCCATTATGATCTGATAGAATACAAGGTAGTATCTCTGTCTTCTTGTATTTGCTAACAGTAGCTTTGTGGCATAAAACATGGTCTATTTTAGAGAAGGATCCATGTGCTGCTGAGAAGAAAGTATATTTGCTCTTTGTTGGATGGTATATTCTATAAATGTCCATTAAGTCTAAATTCATTGTGTTAAGATCTATGGTTTCTTTGTTCAATTCTTGTTTGGAAGATCTGTCCAGTGGGGGGAGAGAGATGTGTTAAAATCACCTAGTGTTGTGGTCTATTTGATTTCTGGAATTGAGAAGGATTTGTTTGATGTACATGGATGGGCACTGTTTGGGGCATAGCTATTTATGATTGTTATATCTTGCTGATTTATGCTTCCCTTAAGCAGTATGTAATGTCCTTCTTTATCCCTTCTGACTAACTTTGGCTTGAAGTCCACATTATCTGAAATGAGGATGGATACTCCAGCTTTTTTACTGAGTCCATGTGCATGGTATGTTTTTTCCCATCCTTTCACCTTTAGTCTGTGGGTATCTCTTTCTGTAAGATGAGTCTCTTGCAGGCAGCATATTATTGGGTCTTTCTTTTTAATCCATTCTGCCAGTCTGTCTTTTGATTGACATTAACATTCAGGGTTATTATTGAGATATGTTTTGTATTCCCAGTCATTTGACTCATTTTTGTGTCTTAACATGACTTGGTTTCTCCTTTATTTGGCTTTTCCTTTAGGGTAGTTCCTCCCTTTGCTGATTTACATTGTTTTTCATCTCTTCCTCCTGGACTATTTTGCTGAGAATGGTTTGTAATGCTGGCTTTCTATTTGTAAATTCTTTTAGCTTTTGTTTATCATGGAAGGATTTTATTTCGTCAAATCTGAAGGCAACTTTTGCTGGGTATGAGATTCTTGGTTGGCATCCATTTTCCTTCAGAGCTTGAAAAATGTTGTTCCAGGCCCTTCTAGCTTTTAGAGTCTGGGTTGAAAAATCTGCTGATATTCGTATTGGTTTCCCCCTGAATGTAATTTGATTCTTTTCTCTCATAGCCTTTAAAATTCTGTCTTTATTTTGTGTGTTAGGTATTTTCATTATAATGTGCCTTGGTGTGGGTCTATTGTAATTTTGTATATTTGGAGTCCTAGAAGCCTCTCGTACTTGATTTTCCATTTCATTCTTCAGATTTGGGAAATTTTCTGATATTATTTCATTGAATAGCTTGTTCATTCCTTTGGTTTATTTCTTTAAGCCTTCCTCAATCCCAATAATTCTTAAATTTGGCCTTTTCATGATATCTCATAATTCTTGTAGATTCTGTTCATGATTTCTTACCATCTTCTCTGTTTGGTCAACTTTGTTTTCAAGATTAAATATTTTGTCTTCAATGTCTGAGGTTCTGTCTTCCAGGTGTTCTATCCTTTTGGTTATGCTTTCTATGCAGTTTTTAATTTGGTTTGTTTTCTTCATTTCAAGGATTTCTGTCTTTTTTTTTTTTCCAGTGTCTCTTTATTGAAATGATCTTTTGCGTCCCACATTTGCTGTTTTAACTGTTGAGTGGTGCGATCATTCAAGGCCTGCATTTGCTCTTTCATCTCCTCATTTGCTTCTCTGATCATTTTAATTATGTACATTCTGAACTCCCTTTCTGACATTTCTTCTGCCATGCTGTCATTGAATTTTATTGCTATACTGTCTAGGTTTGTTTGGGACATTTTTTCCTTGTTTTCTCATATTGCTCAGGTATCTGCCCCTCTAGTAGTGAAACTCTGGGATATTGCAGATTTCCTCCATTGACTAATATTTTCTCTGTAGATTTCCAATAACTCTCTTAGCCTTCAGTAGGCTGAAGTCTTGAAGGAACTTGATAATGCGGTGCTCCACAAGGAAGATGCCCCTCTAGGGGTGGTGGCCTTCAGGTGGGGTATATTCCCTGCTGGTGGGCAGAAGCACCTCCACTTGTTGACTGATGGTCAGTCAAAAGGGGGACTAGACTGTGGGCTGGGGCATGGCTGGTCTGGGCCTGTGTCTCTGGTTCTACCACCCTGGTGGGAAAGCCTCACCCGGTGGGGAAGACATACCTGATGGGGTGTCTCGCTGGGCGACTCTCCTCCGAGAAGTTCCCTTCAGTCCAGAACTACCACCTGGGCTGGGCAGCCCTCCTCTGCAACGTTCCCAGGGGTCTGGACCTACCTCCTGGGCCAGGGAGCCTCGCCCTGTGATTGAGCCTCTCGCTGGGCAGCCCTCCTTTGTGACGTTCCCTGGGGGCCGGACCTACCACCCACGCCTGGACCCTGGCTCTGCGCCGAAGCCTCTTGCTGGGCGGCCCTCCTCTGCAATGCTCCCGGTTGTCCAGGTTCATGGCTCCAGTGGGGGAGTCTCTCTGGGCAACTCTACTCCACGAAGTTCCTGCATTCCAGGACTACTGACCCATCCAGGGAGCCTCACCCAGTGGGAGAGACTCACCTGGCGGCTGAGTTGGTCCTGAGTCTCTCAGTACCTCCTCTTCTTGACTCCTGAGTCCTGTCAAAGGGCCTCCAGTCTCCTGTAGGTGTCTCAGGAAGGGAGCTGCCCTTCCCATGATGGCCACACCCTCAGGAGTAATTTGAAATGCCTGCAGCAGCCTCCAAGGAAGCTGGGGAGCCCCAGCGAGGGTGTGCTGAGTCAGCACAGAGGCAAGTGCAGTGTCCCTCAGCAGTAGGGGGGCAGGCGAGCAGGCTCAGCGATGTCATCCAACCTCCGTGTGGGGGTCAGCGGGCCAGTTAGCTCCACATGATGGCGTCTGACCTCCCAGATTATTCTTCCTCCTCTTCCCCCATCAAAACCCTGTCTTGTGTTCCCAACTCGTGGGGTGGGGGCAGGGAGGAGCCCTTCATTCTGATGCAATAAATGGGATGGGGACATTTCAGGGCCTAGTTTTCCCAGTCCTGCCTTTGCTCCCCTGGTGTCCTGGGACAGTCACTTCCCGTGTGGAATGGGACTGGAATGGATATTCCCGTGTGCATGGTCTGGGTGAGGTCCTAGAGTAAATTGTGCTAATGTGTCCTTGATTTATTAAGCCCTTAATCTTTTTTTTTTTTTTTATTTTTATTTTTTTTTAAACTAGGGATTGGTCCCAGGGCACTTAACTAAGCCACATCCCCAGACCCTCCCCTTTTGTTTTTTGAGATGGGGTTTTGCTAAGTTGCTGAGGCTGTCCTTGAACTTGCAATCCTCCTGCCTCAGCCTCCCAAGCTGCTGGGATTACAGACAAGTGTGTACTAAGCAAACATCTTTTTCTACCTGCCTTACACCCTTCTGTAACGTATGAGTGACTTTACATCATGTTTAAGCATGGCTGACTTTGATACTTAAGGGACTTCAAGGACAAGACGAAGCCTCTACAGCCTGGCATCTTTAGGGGAAGGGTTGGTGCCTCTTTGGTTGTGCGGAGTAGTTCCATCATGTTGGGCAGAAGTCGCTGCTTTTATTTGGACGTGAGGGTTTAAGGAGATGCTCCAGGTGCCAGGGGTGGACTCCTGATAGTCAGCTTCATGGGTAACTCGGGGGTGTTTTGGATAGGTCAACGCGTCGTCGGAGACTTGAGTGAGAGGCTGCTGGCCACCTAACGCGGGTGGTCGGTATCGATCACTGAAGGCCTGAACAGAAAGACCAGCCTCCCTGGTGCGAGGGGCTTCTCCAGACAGCCACACAGTAGCCGAGCCTTAGCCAAGGGCAAGTTCATTGCCAAGATGGGGTTCCCATTTGGCGTGCAGGAAGCCTGCTCGCCATAGCCAGGCTCCATGGGAAGACCTGGCAGTAAACTTGGGGACGCAGAGTTCTGATTGCTTTTGTTAACTCGTGGGCTTGTGAAAGAGCCGTCATGTGTGGTTGAACAGGTTGCATACGATTCCAGGATTCCCACCCCCCCCTCCGTGAGGCAGGTGGGAGATGAAGCTGACCTCGGTCCCACCTGCCACGCCTGGGAACGTTAGTACAGGGCCGTATCAGTGCAGGGGAGGGAACCTGTCTCTCCTTCGCAGAAACAGATTCGGGGCTCATGGTAACCTCGTCTCTAACACCATGAAAGCTCGTAATTCATTTGGAGCGCTGAGGGAAAAGTTTGGGTTTTTTCTCCCCAAATCTCCAACAGAAACCTGGAAAGCAAGGCTGTGTCGGGTCTACGTGAACTGAAACCCGACGGTGCTGTGATCACGTTCTGGCCGCACGCATCCCTGTGCACACAGTGGGGCGTGCTGAAAAACGAGGGGCTTTGTGTAGAGTAAGTGTTGCACATGGAAGTGAGAATGCTGGGTGTTGACGCGCAGGCCTTTGGGCTTCTCCTAGGTTCTTCCACGACAGCCGGCAGGTTTGTCCTCTGAACTGACTGGGGTCTTGACTGGACGTGGCCCCTGAGCTCCTGGGGCAGGAGGACCTCCTTGCAGTCGGGGAACCCCACAGTCCCTCTCTGCAGGCCGGCGCACCGCGAGCCTCAGGACACCCGGTTCCAGACCCCACCTGAGAGGCTGGCACCGCATCTCCGTGAGCAGAGCGAATGGACCGTGGTGAGTGGGGTCTGTGCTTCCTTCTGTTGGACGACGGGATGAATGTCAGCCCACAAGCGCCCAGTGGACGGCTCACATAAGCACGTGCAGCAGCGCCAGTACACAGCAAGTGCCTAATAGGTGTCGGCCGTGTGGCCCTGGGGAGCAGGAGAGGCCTTGGATCGGTGCTCCCTGCACAGGAGGCTGGGCCCGGGAGAGGCTGGAGGCCAGCACCCAGGGCGCTGCTCTGTTCCTGGCTCGTCCGTCCTTGTTTTTTTGTTCTACTGTTTCGTACCCTCCGTGACGGGAGGGCGCGTTGACACGTACGTACCCGCCACGGTCTCCGTCCCGCTCTGGTGGAAGGCCATCTGCAGCTGCGCTGCTCGTGGATTCGCATGCGCGCAGGAAGGTGAGGTCCGCGCGCTCTAACTAGGTCTCAGTTGCCACGAGACCTGCTCTGCATGCTGAAGTGCAGGGGCAGCGACGGCCAGCGTGGCGTCCCTGTGGCCACACCCTCGTCGGGGGGCAGAAGGCCTTCACCTCCAGGAAGAGGCTGTCCAGATGTGCGGAAACAGCCTGGCCAGTGCCACGCGTTTGTACAGCTGATGTGTCCCTCACAGGAAGCACATTGCGTCTCCCCAGCGACTAGGTATATTGCATTCGTTCTCGCGAGCTTATTGGGCATTCCTGTATCTTCCTCTGTGCCGAGGGACGCGGTCCTCTGCTTCCTTCAGTTTGGACTTAGTGATGCAAAGTTCATTTACGTGTTCTGGACACAAACCCTTTGTCAGAGATGTGCATCAGATTCTCTTCTCCTGGTCAGTGGCCGACCTGTGTCCTTGAGGATGTCTTCTGAGGTGCAGGTTTTCTTTTGATGAAGTATATTTGACCATCTTAAAATTTTTGACTCTGCCTTGTCAAAGAAATTTTTGCTGATAGCAAAACTAAGATTTTTTTTAAAACAAATGAGGCATTTATTAAAACTTTCACAGATATCACTTGGTAACCAGTTTTAAAAATTTTTTTTTTTTTAAAGTATAAAAAGATTCTAACAAACGGAGTTTTTTTTTTTAATCAAACCTTTTTATAATTAATTTTTTTATTTTTACAGACACATTTTGATTCATTGTACACAAATGGGGGTACCACTTTTCATTTCTGTGGTTGTGCACAATGTATATTCACACCATTCATTCATGTAGTCATACATATACGTAGGGTAATACTGTCTCATTCTACTGTTTTTCTGTTCCCACCCCCTCCCACCCCTTTTTCCTCTACGCCATCCAAAGTTCCTTCATTCTTTTCCTCCCCCCCCCCCCTTATTGTCATGCACTTATCAGAGAAAACATTTGGCCTTTGGTTTTTGGGGATTGACCCATTTCACTTAGCATGATATTTTCCAACTTCATCCATTTACCAGCAAATGCCATTATTTCATTCTTCTTTATGGCTGAGTAATAGTCCATTGTGTATATATACACCATAGTTTCTTTATCCATTCGTCAATTGAAGGGCATCTAGGTTGGTTCTACAATCTAGCTATTGTGAATTGAGCTGTTATGAACATTGATGTGGCTGCATCACTGTAGTATGCTGATTTTAAGTCCTTTGGGTATAAATCAAGGAGTGGGATAGCTGGGTCAAATGGTGGGTCCATTCTAAGCTTTCTGAGAAATCTCCATACTGCTTTCCAGAGTGGCTACACCAATTTGCAACTCCACCAGCAATGTATGAGTGTACCTGTTTCCCCACATCCTCGACAACAGTTATAATTGCTTGTGTTCTTGATGATAGCCATTCTAATTAGAGTTAGAGGAAATCTTAGGATGGTTTTAATTTGCATTTCTCTAATTACTAGGGATGATGAGTACTTTTTCATATATTTATTGATCACCTGTATATCTTCTGTGAAGTGTCTGCCCATTTCCTTAGCCCATTTATTGATTGGGTTCTTTGTATTTTGGGTGTAAAGTTTAAGTTCTTTATAAACTTTGGAGATGAGTGCTCTGTCTGAAGTGTGTGTGGAAAAGATTTTCTCCCACTCTGTAGGCTTTCTTTTCACATTATTTATCATTTCCTATGCTGAGAAAACTTTTTAGTTTGAATCTCCCATTTATTGATTCTTGCTTTTATTTCTTGCACTATGGGGGTCTTGTTAAGGAAGCCTGGTCCTAAGCCAACGTGATGGGGATTCGGGCCTACTTTTTCTTCCATTTGGTGAAGGGTCTCAGGTCTAATTCCTTGATCCTTTTCGAGTTGAGTTTTGTACAAGGTGAGAAATAGGGGTTTAATTTCATTTTACTGCATGTGAATTTCCAGTTTTCCCAACACCATGTGTTTAAGAGGCTATCTTTTCTCCATTGTAAGTTTTTGGCACCTTTGTCTCTTATGAAGTAACTGTACTTATGTGGGTATGTCTCCGTGTCTTCTATCCTGTACCATTGGTCTACCTATTTTGGTGCCAATACCATACTGTATTTGTTACTATTGCTCTCTGTAGTAGAGTTTGAGGTCTGGTATTGCGATACCTCCTGTGTCACTCTTCCTGCCCAGGATTACTTTGGCTGAAATAACCATATGATTCTGATCCTTAAGTCTATTGACATGATGGATTATGTTTATTGATTTATGGATGTTGAACCAACCTTGCATTCCTGGGATGAACCCCACTTGATTTTGGTGCACAATTTTCTTAATATGTTTTTGGATACCATTTGCCAGTATTGCATCTATATTCGTCAAGAATATTGGTCTGAAATTTTCTTTCCTTGATGTGTCTTTGCCTGGTTTGGGTATAAGAGTGATATTAACTTCATAGAATGAGTTTGGTAGGGTACCCTCCTTTTCTATTTCCTGGAATACTTTGAGAAGTATTGGAATGAGTTCTTCTTTGAAGGTCTTGTAGAACTCAGCTGAGAATCCATCTGGTCCTGGGCTTTTTTTTGGATGGTAGGCTTTTGATGGCTTCTTCTATTTCATTGCTTGATATTGATCTGTTTAAATTGTGTATGTCCTCCTGGTTCAGTTTGGGAGGATCATGTCTCTAGAAATTTGTCGATGCCTTTGGTATTTTCTATTTTGTTTGAATATAGATTTTCAAAGTAGCTTCTCATTATGTTATGTATTTCAGTGGTGTCTGTCGTGATATTTCCTTTTTCATCATGAATTTTAGTAATTTGAGTTTTCTCTCTCCTTCTCTTTGTTAGTGTGGCTAAGGGTTTGTCTATTTTATTTTTTCAAAGAACCAACTTTTTGTCAATTTTTTGAATTTTCTTTTGTTTCAATTTCATTGATTTCAGCTCTGATTTTAATTATTTCCTGTCTTCTACTTTTGGTGATGTTCTGTTTTTCTAGGACTTTGAGCTGTAATGTTAGGTCATTTAGACTTTTTATTTTCTTCAATGTGCTCCATGCAATGAATTTTCCTCTTAGTACTGCTTACATAGTGTTCCAGAGATTTTTGATATGTTGTATCATCATTCTCATTTACCTCTAAGAATTTTTTTTATCTCCTTCTTAATGTTTTCTGTTATCCATGTTTCATTCACTAGCATATTTAGTCTCCAGGTGCTGGAGTAATTTCTTTTTGTCATTGATTTCTAATTTCATTCCATTAGAACACAGGGCTGTATCTCTATTTTTCTGCATTTACTAAGGGATGCTTTTTGGCATAACATATGGTTATTTTCAAGAATGTTCCAAGTGCTGCTAGGAAGAAAGTGTACCCACTCGTTGATGGATGGAATATTCTATATATGTCTATTAAGTCTAAGTTATTGATTGTGTTATTGAGTTCTATGGTTTCTTTGGTTGGTTTTTGGAAGATCTATCCAGTGGTGACAGTGATGTGTTAAAGTCACCCAGAATTGTGTTGTGGTCTATTTGATTCCTGAAATTGAGAAGGATTTGTTTGATGTACATGGATGCACCATTGTTTGGGGCATAAATATTTACTATCGTTAGGTCTTCCTGATTTATGGTTCCCTTAAACAGTATGAAATGTCCTTCTTCATCCCTTCTGACTGTGTCTTGAAGTCCACTTTATCTGAAATAAGGATGGAAACCCCCACTTTTTTACTGAGTCCATGTGTGTGGTAGGTTTTTTCCTATCCTCCCACCTTTAGTCTGTGGATGTCTTTTTCTATGAGATGAGTCTCTTGCAGGCAGCATATTGTTGGGTCTTTCTTTTTAATCCATTCTGCCAGTCTGTCTTTTGACAGTTTAGGCCATTAATGTTTAAGGTTGTTATTGATATGATTTGTATTACATCATTTGGGCTTATTTTTGTTTTTTAACTTGACTTGGTTTCTCCTTTGAATGGATTTCCTTTTAAGGTAATTCCTCCCTTTCCTGACCTACATTGTTTTTCATTTCCTCCTCATGGACTATTTTGTTGAATATTCTGTAGCGCAGTCTTTCTATTTGTAAATTCTTTTAACTTTTGTTTATCATGGAAGGATTTTATTTCATCTTCAAATCTGAAGGTTAGTTTTGCTGGGTATAGGATTCTTGGGTGGCAACCATGTTCTTTCAGAGCTTGAAATATGTTGTTCCAGACCCTTCTAGCTTTTAGAGTCTGGACTGAGAAATCTGCTGATATCCATATTGGTTTCCTCCTATATGTAATCTGATGCTTTTCTCTCACAGCCTTTAAAATCCTATCTTTGTTGTTAGGCATTTTCATTATAATGTGCCTTGATGTGAATCTGTTGTGATTTTGTACATTTGGTGTTCTGTAAGCCTCTCGTATTTGATTTTCCACAAAGTTCCTGTACAATACAAAGTTTCTCCATTCTTCCCTTACCCACCCCCCACCATTATGTTTCAGCATCCACTCATTAGAGAAAACATTTGGCCTGTGACTTTTTGGGATTGGCTTATTTCACTTAGCATGATACTCTCCAGCTCCATCCATTTACCTGCAAATGCCAGTTTTATTATTTATGGCTGAGTAATAGTCCATTGTGTATATATACACCACAGTTTCTTCATCCATTCATCTATTGAAGGCATCTAGGTTGGTTCCAAAATCTAGCTATTGTGAATTGAGCTGCTATAAACATGTGACTGTGTCACTGTAGTATGCTGATTTTAAGTTCTTTGGGTATAAACCAAGGAGTGGGATAGCTGGGTCAAATGGTGACTCCATTCCCAGTTTTCTGAGGAAGCACCATTGGTGCTTTGCACCAATCTGCAACCCCACCAGCAATGTATGAGTATACTTTTTTCCGCACGTCCTCACAACACCTATTGTTGCTTGTATTCTTGATAATAGCCATTCTAATTGGAGTGATATGAGATCTTGGTTTTGATTTGTATTTCTCTAATTGCTAGAGATGTTGAACACTTTTTCATGTATTTAAGTTATATCTTCTGTGAAGTATCTGCTCAGTTCCTTAGCCCATTTATTGATTGGGTTATTTATATTCTTGGTGTAAAGTTTTTTGAGTTCTTCATAAATTCTGGAGATTGGTGATCTATCTGAAGTGTGCGTGGTAAAGATTTTCTCCCACTCTGTAGGCTCTCTCATCATATTGTTTCCTTTGCTGAGAAAAAGCTTTTTCGTTTGAATTCATCCCATTTATTGATTCTTGCTTTTATTTCTTACACTTTGGGAATCTTATTAAAAAGAATGGTCCTAAGCTGATATGATGAAGATTTGTGCCTACTTTTCCTTCTATTTGGTGCAGGGTCTCTGGTCTAATTCCTAGGTCCTTGATCCATTTTGAGTTTTGTGCAGTGTGAGAGGGGGGTTTAATATTACTTTGTTGCATATAGATTTCCAGTTTTCCCAGCACCATTTGTTGAAGAGCCTTTTCTCCATTGTATATTTTTGGCACCTTTGACTAGTATGAGATAATTGTACTTATGTGGGTTTGTCTCTGTCTTCTATCCTGTACCATTGGTCTACCTGTCTATTTTGATGCCAATACCATGTCATTTTTGTTACTATTGCTCTGTATATAGTTTAAGATCTGGTATTGATACCTCCTACTTCACTCTTCTTGCTGAGCCTTGGCTAAGACTGGGATGCCCTCTTTCACCACTTCTATTCAACATCGTCCTTGAAACTCTAGCCAGAGCAATTAGACCAAAGAAAGTAAAGGGATACGAATAGGAAAAGAACTCAAACTATTACTATTTCCCGATGACATGATTCTATATTTGGAGGATCCAAAAAAATCCACCAGAAGTCTTCTAGAACTCATAAACAAATTGAGTAAAGTAGCAGGATATAAAATCAACACTCATAAATCTAATGCATTTCTTTTCATAAGTGATGAATCCTCTGAAAGAGAAATTAGGAAAACTATCCCATTCACAATAGCCTCAAAAAAAAAAAAAAAAACTTGGGAATCAATCTAACAAGAGGTGAAAGACCTCTACAATGAGAACTACAGAACATTAAGAGAAATTGAAGACCTTAGAAGATGGAAAGCTCTCCCATGTTGTTGGATAGGCAGAGTTAATATTATCAAAATGGCCATACTTCCAAAGGCATTGTACAGATTCAGTGCAATTCCAATTAAAATAGAAATGGAGAAAGCAATCATGAAATTCATTTGGAAGAATAAGAGATCCAGAGCAGCCAATGCAACCAGAGCGGGAAGCGGGAAGGTGTGCTCTTGTGTTCCCCAGAAGCGCCACAGCTGGGCCGGTCGTGTTGGATCTTTGCAACGTCCTAATTTTGTGTGTGGAATGTGTGGGAGTCAAACGTGCTATCGTTTTGCCACGTGGGAGCCTAATTTCTCCAGCACCGTTTATCCAAAGGATCGTCCTTTCCCCACTTAACATTTCTGGTACCGTTTTTGAAAACTTTGTTTTTAAGTGCGGTGTGTTCAAAGCTGTCTATTCCACTGATGTATTCCCAGTCTTTGTTAATTAATCTTACTACTTACCCAAAATTATCTTGCCTGCCTTAGGTCCTTGGCATTTCCATATAACCTGCACAAATTTCTGCCAGAATAAAAAGGGCCGAGTGGATATTGCCTTGAACCTGCAGGTGAACAGGGAGGAGCCGGCATCTTTGCAATATCGGTTCTTCCAGTCGTGGACGTGCTGAATCTCTGCATTTACTTGGGTTGCTTTCTCTTGTTTTCAGTGTAGAATTTTTTATCATTTCACATTTAATAAAAAAAAAAATTGTGGTAGGACATGGGACAAGTCACCATGTTAGTCGGGCTGCAGGTTGAACACTCACAGCTGTGCCGTCTCCCCTGTGGGACGAACCCCGGCTCCTGGCACGGCAGCCCCCAGGGCCCTTGTTCCACTTTGATTTTTGGCCCTAGAAGCACATGGAAGTGCAGCTGTCTCTCCGTTAGCTTGATGTCCTCAAGGCCGGCGTGTGGGTCGTGGTCAGCAGCTCCCTCTATTTTGAGCCTCTTGATAGTCTGCTCACCCGCCCACCGGCTGGCGGACACGGGCTGCGCCCTCGATCTCGGCTATGCGGCGTGGCGCTGCTGTGAGCGGGACCCTTAGCTTCCGTGCCCATACGCCCAGAAGCGGAGTCACCGAGTCGCGTTTCAGCTTTCTGGGGTCGGCCTCCTGTTTTCCACGGCAGCCGTGCCGTTTTGCCATCCCACCCACGTGCGCAGGTTCCGATGTCCCCACGTCCTCGATGCTTCTCTCGGCAGAAGTCACGGCAGTGGCTGGTGTCTGGTTTCCTTTTCCCTTCTCGGAAGGGGTCGTGGGCGTCTTTTCACGTGTGGCTTGGCCAGCTCTCTCTTTGGAGAACTGTCCGTTTAAGGCATTTGCACGTTTTTGGGTGTTTAGGGTTGCATCTTGGGAGCGCTCTGTTCTGGTGTCAGGCCCTTATCACATGATCTGCAGACCTCGTCCGACTCCGTGGTTGCCACTGTGATCGGCTGATAGTCTTTCGAAGCCCAGAATTGTTTGCATGAGGTTCTATCTTTTCTTTTGCTGTCTGTGACCTCAAGTGTCACATCCAAGAAATGACTGCCAAGTCCAGTGGCGTGAAGCATTTGTCCCAGGCCCCCTCCAGGAGAGTCCCATGCTGTGAGCTCTGACCTTGGGGTCTCCATTCCATCTTGAGTTGGGTTTTGCGCGTGATGTTGGGTAAGAGTCCGACAGATTTCCGGTTTTCCCAGTACCCTGGCTGACCAGTGCTGGCACCCTGTTGAAGGTCACCTGGCCACATGGGCGAACCTTCGTTTCCGGCGGTCCCCTGTCCACTGGTCTGTACGTCTTCTTCACACGAGTACAGCTCAACGTAGAGGTTTTATGTAGCTGCTAAAATTTGTCCCAAGTATCATGTTTGTTGCTGCTAAAAGATGTTTTAAAGATTTGATTTTTTTTTTCCAACTATGCATTGTTGCTCAATAAAAACAAGTTGACTTTTGTATGTTGGCCTCATATTCTGCAGCATTGGCAAACTCACTTATTTGTTGGAATAATCCTTTCTTGGTGGATTCTATAGGATATTTTTATGTACGATTATGTAACTTGTAAATACAGTTTCAGCTCTTTCTAATTTGTAAGCCCTGCATCTTTTTCTCTGTATTTCCTAAGACATCCAGTAAAGTGCTAAATAGAAGAGGTCAGAGCAGATGGCTTTGCCCTGTGCCCAACTTCAAGGGACGCTTATCTTTGACATCTAAGTAGATGCTACTAGAGACTTTTCGTCGATACCCTTTACCAGTTTCTGGGTATGTTATTAGTCATTGACATTTTCCAAAGCTTTTCCTGCATCCACTGAGATGATCATGTGGTTTCCCACCTTTATTTAGTATGGTGAACGGCATTTTTCAGAAGTTAAACCAGTGTTATATTCCCAGTACAAACTCCACATGACAGTTTGATGTGACTTTGATGACTTAAGGATGTTGACGTACATATCATGAGAGAGACTAATGCCTTCACTTGGTTTTGTAAGAGTTGGTCTCAAAAAAATGAGTTGGGAAGAACCCTCTCCCCTTCTGTAAGAGTTTGCACATCACTTACATGTATTCCTTAAGTATTTGATAAAGTGTACCAGCAAGACCCTCTGGGCCTGCATCTCTTTGTGGGATGCTGTTAAATCACCGACTTTATTATTTTAATGGACACCCAACTGCTGAGAGGTAGGTGCAGCTTGGCAGCCTGAGGGCTTGATCCAGCACTGGGGAGAAGAGGGTGCTTTATCTCTTCCTGGCCATGTTTGGTTATTTGTTACTTTAAGGGGTTTATTTCTTCCACCCAAGTTGTCTGAGCCTCCATTCCTGGTGTTGGTGACTTGTTCGGTCCTTTAGCACCTTCCTAGTCTAGCTGGTGGTTTATGAAGCTTATTCCTCCTTGAAGAATCAACTGCTTGCTTTCGGTTGTAATTCAGTCTCCAGGACTCCCGTCTGTCTTCCCTCCCATCTTCCATCTTCCCTCCCTTCCCGCTTGGTGTTGGACGAGCTCCTCTTCCCTAACTTCCTGGAGGCGCAGGCTCGTGCTGGTCCCTCTGGATGTCTGTCCCTGTGCAGCCAACCCCTCCCATGGGAGGGCCATTCCAGGAGGACGTGCGGCCCGGGTTCTCCCCTCGACTCCAGCTACCCGGGTGGGGCTGCTCGCCACCGTCCTGGGGCCACCAACTGCTCTCCCTGCCCCGCCCTGCTTCGGTTTAGGCGATTTCTCTTGCCCCGATTTCGAGTCCATTCATTGTTCTCTTTTCTGCAACATCTGTCAAATTCACCAAGTGAAAACGCTCATTACAGATTGTATTTTTCTGTTCTGAGATTCCCAGTTTTTTAAAATTTCCATTTCTTGGAGAACATCATGCTGAGTGAAATCAGACTCAGAAAATCGAGGGTCAAATGTCTTTCCTCATGTGGAAGCTTGAGCAAAGTGAGGAAGGGGAATCGCAGGTCATAAGACGGTGGAGGAGGGGACGGGAGGGGAGGGGACGCAGAATGGATCTACCAAGTCGCTTAGGTGCCTGTGAAACCACGCCCTAGGGAATCCCGCCTTGTGTGGAAAGCGCCCCTGGAGGAGGGATAGCGGTGGTGGGGGGGCGGGGAGGGAGCAGGCCTGACTCCATGCTCCCGGGTGGTGGTGGGATGAGCCCAGCCACCGCGATTCCACTTCTACATGGCGATCATTTTCTCATTTTCCCTTAAATTCTTGAATATTGATAATGGCTAAAGTCCTAGTCCACTCTTTCCATGTTGTCATTTCTGGGCTGTTTTTACTGACTGTTCTCTGGGTTATGTTTTCCTGCTTTATTGCGTGGTACCAAGTGTCCCATTGTACACTGGGCATCTTTGGTCTATGTCACCGAGTGTCTGGATCTTAACAGCTTTGTCTCAGCAGGCAGTGATTTGCGACAGCGTGGTTCTTTTGAAGTTGGTGCCCGCGTACAGTGTCCCTGGTGGTAGGAGCTGACGGGCGCTCCTCCTGAACCGTGGTTCCTCTGGGCCTCTTCTGAACGCCCCTGTGTTGGCGGGGGTTCTCTGCTGGCTGGACCTCGACTGCTGCTTGGCTTCTGGATGTGGTCAGCTCTCCTCTCCCTGGTAATTGTTCTTTCCAAGGTGGTTCTTTCTCCCCCCGGGGTTCTTGGCCCAGAAGCACAGTCTTAACCTTGACATTGACAGCTGAATGTTCAGTGAAGTACTCAAAGGGACACCAGTGAAGATTTCTAGAACTTTCTCTCCCCAGCGCTCTTCTCTCCAGAACCTCTCCCTACAGATTCTAACGAGCTCAGTTGCTCGAGGCTCCGGTTGCTGTCTGCTCAGTCCCCTGCTCGGACCACTCGCCCCCCCCTTCACTGGTCCAGATGATGCTCCAGGCCCACCGCGGGCTTCTCTGGGCCCCTGCTCTCAGGAACACAGACCTGCAAGGTGGGCCGTCCACAGTCTGAGCTCAGTTACTCCGTTACCTGGCCCAGTCTGGGCTGTTTACTGGAGGAGGATTATGCAGGTGCCTGTTCTTCCCGAGGTCTGGGAATGGAGGTGACAGCCGTGTTCCCACTTCTTCCCAAACCGATGAGGATAAAGTGCTTGGTGGTGAGAGAAGCTGACGGATGAGTTATTTGCTCGCCTCCACTTGAGGAACCCCAGTGAGTTCGTTTCAAACTGGGCAGTGGGCCGATATTTTTCCAGCTCTTCCTTCCCGTCCCGACACAGGGACAGTGGAAAATTGTCTGGGTGGTGACCCAGGTCTTCGCGAAGCTCTTCCCTGAACCCTCCGCCTTAGAGCCCCGTCTATAAGTAGCCCTGAGAGCTCGGCATGGCACCCTTGTCCACAGGCAGCGAGTTCTGGAGAGACTCCCACGCCGACGGCAGGCCGCAGCACAGAGGCTAGCCTCCCCCACAGGTGGGGTGGTCTTGCTGCAGTGAGCTCCTCCCGCACGGCTGTGGCTGGGGCCCCTTGGCTATTCCTTGTGGAGTTGAGAGTCCCCCAGGCTGCCAGTGAGACACTCGTCTCTCTTCTGCATAATGGCGTGATTTCCAGCCTCCATTGCAGAGGATTTAGTGATGTGCGTCTCGCCCCTTTGTGAGGACACACGGACCTCAGAGCATCACACACCTGGCGGTGACCCAGGAGGATTAACAAGTACTGGGGCCTTTGTGTCCCCAGCGAGGCAGCAGGCATTGGGGAATCTGGAGGGGTCGAGTGGGTGGGCAGTGAACAATTGACCCTGTTCTCGAGGAGTTTAAATTTATTTAGGGCTGGATAGAAGCTGGACCTTCCTGTGAAGGTCAGTGTCCCCCAAAACCTCAGGTCTAGCCTTTAGGGGCTGCAGCTGATGTCACTTGAGATGGCCCGTAGCTACACGCTAAATGGGTGGGGTAGGAGACTCGACCCCGCACAGCTCAGAACCGCACTTACTTCTACTCACATTATACATCTTACCTGATGGCGAGGAGTCTGGGGAATGTGGCTTCTACCCTGGGTGGTCACATGTCTCATTGGACACTGGATGCGCTGTCATGGAAGGTGGGTAGAATAGATCCTGGTGACTGGAGGAAACTGTATTGGTCAGTTTTGTGCTACTACAACAAAACACTTGGGGCAGCTAACTTTAAGAAAAGAGGTTTATTTATCTCACTTTCAGAGGCTGAAAGTCCAAATGGCAAGACATGGGCTCTGGCCCTGGCACGGACCCCATGGCAGATGAGAGAGACAGAGGGAGAGAGAGAGGGAGAAATAGCACATAGGGCAGTAGGCCCTTGGGTGACCAGGGCTGAGAACCCTTGGGCCTCCTGAGAGGAGTGTTGTGGAAGGAGCACGCCCAGTCGCGCCTGTGCTCTGTTCCTGCGATGTTTGCGCTTGCTGGCTACTGTAATTGCTGTCCAACGTGAGGTGACACGGTGGAGAACTGAGCTGGTAGTGCAGGTACCATGCCCTTGAACCTACCAAACTGGGGCAAGTAGACCTTCTATCCTTATGAAGTTAGCTGCCTCTGGTGTTTCGTTGTGGTAACACAAAGCTGACCAACACCAAAAGCAGATAAAATTGTTGGGCGCGACGGTAAGCTTCCTTGATGCTTGCCCTGTGGCTGGGTCCAATATTCATATATCTGTCCGTCCAGCCACTGTGCACTGAGCACCAACCAAGGGGTGGGAATCCAGGAGGGCGAAGCAAAGCCTCTGCCTTGCACAAGTGTGTGTTCTGGTGAGCAGAGGGGGATGGGAGCCAGTCACGCGTGGAAACCAGGAGCTGTTGTGCGGGAGCAGGGAGGGGTGCAGCAAGGTGTGCTCGTCCGCAGGAGGCTTGCTACTGTAGACAGGAGCTTTGGGACAGGGCACTCTAGCAGACTCCAGGGAGGTACAGAGGGTGGGTTTCCCGGCCTCAGTGCTGTGGACCTGTTAAACAGTCAGGTCTTGTGTGGGCACTGTCCTCGGCAGTGGAGCCCGTGTAGAGCATCCCTGGCCTCCACACACTTGTGGCGGCCCAGGTGTGATGATCGGAGCCCTCACTGGATAGTCCCAAATGTTCCTAAGGGACAAAGTTGCTCTCCTGTTGAGACCCACTCTTTCAGGGCAGTGGCCAAGGTCCTGTGGCAGGAGGGGCAAGGGAGCCCTTGGCGACAGAGCAGAGTGAGGGCGGGGAGGGTGAGGGGAGGCGCAGAGGTGGGGCCTCTGGGATCCAGGCCGCTGCAAGTCGCTGCACACACAGACACACCATGGCCAGGCTGGCTGGGCTGGGTTGACTGGAAAGGGGCCAGGAATGTTCTGGGCAGGGAATTGTTCTGTGAGGCTGTCACGCTGGGCGCGTGTGCACGCGTGTGGCGTGCATCTGTTACACTAACACGTGCGCTTACACCACTTGAACACAGGCACACGGGTGCACGTTATCTGGGACATCGTGGGGAAAATGGCCTGGGGCTTAGGATGGAACCAGCAGGAGGGCTGTGGGGCCTCCAGGCAAGCAGAGGCGTGGGTCTGGCCAGCGTCGTCTCCCTGGGTTTACGGTGGCCGAGGGCAGCAGTCTGTGCTCTGGCGATGCCCTGCTTCCTGGAGGGCTCTGGCCTGCCCCTTGCCACCTGGTGTGTCCAGTAGTGCTTGGCCTCCCCTGCACCTCTGCGTCCCCTCCTGGACTGTGGGCCTCTAACCTGGTGTAGCCTTGTCTTAACCAACTACCTCTGCAAATGACCTATTTCCAAGTGAAGCCACATTCTGAAGTTCCAGGTAGACCTGAATCTTGGGGGAACAGAGGAACCCTTCAGGCAGGTTTTGGAGGCTGAGCAGAGGGGACTTGGCACGTTGGCTGCGGTGGGAAGTGGGGACAGAGGAAGGGAAGTCGTGTGAACACTGGGCGGAGCTCTGGTGCGCAGGGGCACCGAGGGCCGCTCTTTGGCCACCTCTGTGGGCATCTGTAAATCCCTGATGGAGTCGGCAGGGTACAGACAGTGCCGCAGCAGCAGGTAAGACCCTCTAGGGAGAGTGGAGATGGGAGGCCCCGCGCTGGCCTTGAGCTTCGACCTTGGGAGGTCTTGAGTGGGGGCAGGTGGAAGCCCACACGCGGGTTAACGGAGCCAGGTAGGGCGAGAGCAGTGCCCGCGGAGAAGCGATGCGCACGCCTTTGCGCTGCAGAGGGGCATCAAAGTCCTCCCTGTGCGCCTGACCCTCTGCTCCAGCTCGCCTCATTCACTCGGGGGACGGGAAACGCTGGCTTCTCGAGGAAAGAAGCCCTCAGGATGCTTGGGGAGAAGATTCCCAGCCTCCGGTCAGTCTGGATTTTGTTCCTCTTTCTGGACGGCAGAGCTTCCCACAAAGGAAGCTTTCGAGGCAGCCTCCGCAGAGGCCCAGGATGTGGGGGTGCTCGAAAAGGCTGCTGTTCCCGGGAGCCCTGGCCTGGGGGGTCCACAGGATGCCCCTGAGCACAGCACCGGGCCTCCAGCCAAGGACGCTTTCACGGTGGGTGTGTTGTCTCGTGGTTGGAAGCCTGGCCTGGGTCAGGGCTTGCAGCCCCCTGAGCAGGGGACCCCTACATCACCCGGCTCAGGGAGCTCCTGCGCGGTGGGCGGCCTGGCTGCAGCAGCGACCCCACAGCCAGCCCTGGCCTCGGCCCTTACCAGCCTGGGGCCTGCGGGAAAGGGGGGAGTGCCCGCCAGCCAGGGGAGGGGGGCCGCAGGGCGTCCACGGTGCTCCAGCAGGGGAGGGACAGCGCCAGCTCGGCCCCTCCCGAGCTCCACAGTGGCCGCCACCAAGGAAGTCCAAAAAGGGGTGGCGCCAAGGGGTTTGCGTCCCTGACGCGGAGGAAGGACTTGGACCACGAGGGCGTGGGAGGCTTCCCTGGGGAGGAGGCAGGGGGCAGAGGGGGCAGGCGCGCCCGAGCCGGCAGGGCCCTGGAGCGCTGGGCGCAGGAAGGAGGCGCAGGGGCGCGGGGAGAAGGCCCCTCCTGCACTAGAGAAGCAGCCTCCTGGAGCCCCAGACCGGAAGAGCACGAGGCCTGGGCGCTGGGACTCGGCTTCCCTGCCTGGAAACCTGCTGCCCCCGCCTGCTGCCCCCGCCTGCTGCCCCCGCCTGCGGTGCTGGGCGTGGTCCCCCACCAGGAGGGGCGTTTCCTGCCCCCACCTGGTTCGAGGAGTCCGCGACTCATGCTCCAGTGCAAGGCCCCCAAGGAGCGGGGGTGGGGACGGTCGCCTGTAGGACGGGAAGCACCCAGACCAGACCTGCGGCCCCACTGACCGCTGCAGGGGTGGGCTCTGGTGCTGCTGTTGCTGGTCACGGCAATGGGGCCCTGGGGACGCCCGGCCTCCTCCAGCTGCCTGAGGCCCGGCTAACGTTCTGGGTGACGGCCGGCCACTGGGGAATCTGGTGATCGGTGCCAGGCACTGGGCAGCTGCACCTGATGCTGAGAACCTCCTGATCCCACAAGGAAAAGGACAGTGATAGAAAGTGAGAGGAGGGAACCAGCACAGGCAGATTGGGCAGGGGGACAGGTGACGTCCAGTCTGGACGCTCAGTGCCAAGGTGAGCGGAGCAAATCCTCGAGGCCTTCCTGGGAGAGGCACCTCTGGCTGAGCTCTCATTGCTCAGGCCCACCCCACGGGGAGGGAGTGGGGACCCTGGGGAGGCCGCGGCCAGGCTGGGACACTGCAGGCGCCACCCCTCCAGCAGGCCAGGCTCCTGGTGAAGTCTGCGCTGCTGTGTGGCCTTGGGCACATTCCTCCAACTCTCTGGGCCTCCTCCTAGGGTCACTCATTTCTTATCATTGTTGATTGGAGCCCAGATGTCCCTTTCGTAGGGAGAAGGGAGGGTAGATGGGGAGGCCCTGTAGCCAGCATCGGGATGACTCTGGTCCTCGTCTCTCCGTCCGTGCCCGTGCCGTGAGAGCTGGTCCACACCACACACGAGTGGGGGCTAGGTCTCCGGGGGACCGGTGGTGCAGCCTTTGGCACCCGGGACAACGTCGCCAAGCGCCTGCTCCGTGGCACAGTGCTCAACGTGGACAACGCCAACCCAGGGCCCTGCCCACTGGGCCTGCGTCCTGGAGGGGGATGGAGGGTTGTCCTCCGAGCTGAGGCTGTCTGGAGGTGTGGCCGCCAGGACCAGGGAAGCGGTGCAGGGCACCGCTGGGTGTCGGGAACAGGGGTGGCCCAGTGCAGCAGGGCGGGGTGGCTGACGCTCCTGAGGACTCCAGCCTGGCGGACCTGGGCTCTGCCCCATGCTGTGGGCACCGTCCCCTCTGGGGAGGGTCCCACCAAAGCGCTCATGCCAGGTGGTGATGGGACTGTCCTGTTGGAAACCCCTTCTGACCTCCATGGGGAGTCGCCCAGGAGCGGGGACCTTGGCTGGGTTGTGACCCCTGTTAGAGGTCACGTGGTGCTGTGACGAGATGGGATCTACTGGCCCCTGGAATGGGGGGAGGCGGCGGCCTGGTCACAGCTGAGCCGTTTCGCAGGCAGATCCAGCGGCTCGGGGTGGGGGAGGAGAGAGCAGAGCCAGGGGTTCCCGGCAGGTGGCGCAGGGGGGAGGGTCCAGGGGAGCAGCCCGAGGCCTGGGGTGCCCAGCAAGCTGCGAGGTGGGCTGCTGGTCAGGCAGCTGGACGTGAGACCGAGGCTGGCAGGTCACGGGGCTGCGCCATCAATCTGGCAGCCAGCGTCGCCAGGCTCTCGAGCGCAGCGGCCGGTGTGACACGCACACGCTGGCGGATGAGCCCACGAGGCGGAGTCCGCTCTGAGGGCGGTGGCTGCCTGCGGGGCCCTGGGCCCGTGGGTTACGTGGAACCGTCTTCACCTCCACCACATGGGGAGCCCTGGATGGCGTGGCTCACGTGACGTTTGTGGCAGCCCGGGTGGAGACGGCAGAGTGGTCACCCGGAGGGCTGTGGGACAGGAGCAGAGGTCTGAGTCTGCGGCCTGAGGTGGACGAGAGCAGGTCCATCGGGGGCAGCTGAGGAGGTGGCAGCCCGCAGAGCGCTGCCCCTGCAGTGGGCTTGGGGACTTTTCCTCTGCGCCGTGCGGCCTGGGGGTGTGGTGAGCGCTGGGGTCCGTCCAGGCACGTGGAGGAGCAGCGCAGGGGCCCAGGATGCTGGGAGCCTGGTGGCCGTGGCCGAGGACCCAGGGCTGGGGTGTGGGGTGGCCCCGTGGGGGTGCTGGCCGAGCTGCTGGGTGAGGGGAAACCTGGAGCCAGGGTCCCAGGAGGGGGCAGGGCGGGAGGCAGCTGCCACCAGCCACGGTGCAGGTGGACGGCAGGAGGGGCTGTCCACCAGCGTCCTGGGAGAGGGCCTCCTGCCAAGGGCTCTAGGACAGACCTACCTGTGATGATGGGCGACCTCATCGTCCCCAGCTCCCCGCCCACCGTGGGGGCTGTTTCCAGCACATGGCCTCTGGGCCACGTTCTGCTAGGGCTCATGCCTCTCAGGAGGGAAGGTCTGAGGTAGGGAGACGGAGGGGAGAGGGACGGGAGCCCCTCCCCAGGGCAGCAGGGACTCTGTCCCCGGGAGGCCACCATGCCGCCATGCCTGCCAGTGGCTGGGCAGCCGAGTCCCTGGGAGGGAGTCTGTTCAATTCCAGGCTGGGAATTCAAGGATGGGTGGGGACAGTGACCCAGGCAGTGGCAGGACTGACCCGGCCCCAGGTTCTCATCCAACTTGGGCTTCCTGGTTCAGACACTAGGACAAGCACCCACCATGAGTTCTGGAAAGTTCCTGAAGTAGGGAGCTACAGGGCCTGGCCCGGCACTCGGCCACGCACCCTCTGGACTCGGTCTTTGCCCCACGCTCCAGCCTTCTGGGGCTCAGGCTGACCATAAGGCGCCCTCGTGGGCCCCTGGTGAGGCCCCTCTGTCCCCTGGGCAGGTCCTAGCCGAGCGCCTCGCCCTGACTGACTGGTGTGCGCTTGGGGGGGGGGGGGCAGGGCCTTCCTTGCTCACCCTCCTGGGCTGACGAAATGCCTCTTCGCCCAACAGGACGTCCAGGCCCAGTGCCCTGGCTGTCAACCACCCCCACCCTCGGGGACATCAGCCCCTGGCTGGTAGTGGCTGGAGGCCAGGGACTCCACTACGCAGGCCACAGCGCAGGGCCGTTCCCAGGAGCCCAGCAGGGCCGGCGTGCGGAGGTTGAGGCCCGGGCCTGCTGTACCGGGGTGCCACCGCCCTGCTGCTCCTTCTCCAGTTGCTCTTTATTCTTGGGATTAACCTGCTGCCATCTGAAATTATCTGGTTGGTTGACTTAAAAGAAAAAAATATCTTTTCCCTCTGCCCACCAGGAACCTCCGCCTAAGACGCGGGTCCCTTCTGGTTCTGTTCCCTGCTCAGTGCCTGGTATGCAGTAAGTGCCTAGTACTTACTGTGTGAGTGAATGGACAGGAGCGGTCACGAGGAGCGTCTGAAACTTTGATCCTGCAGCTCCTGTTCTTCGAATCCACCCAGGGACACGGTAGCTCTGGGATTTTGTTGCATTTAACTTGAGCGCAGTGGCCAAGAGGCGATCGGGCCGCCGCCCAGGCTGCCCTATGGCGTGGCGAGGGCGCTCGGACGCTTCCTCGGTGCAGATGGAAGGTCCACGTCAACCTGGGGGCTGGCAAAGGCGGAGAGAAGACTCGGACCCACTGCGAGCGCCCGACTTACAAAACGTCGCCGCTTTTATTTGTCACCATAAAGAGGTTTATCAACCAGTCTGTGACAAAATCACCACAGCTTATTCCAAAAGAAAGTTTTAATACAAGAGATTTTAGAAAATTAAACATTTTTGTTTAAAAATTCTATCGTGTAAACCATAACGTAAGAGGGTAGTTGGGACCCTGCGCGCTGAGGCCCCTCTCCGCCCTTGCCGGTAACCGCCCTGTCACTGGAACCTCTGTCCAGGCCTGAAGCCTCACCTGGGGGCCGGGGTCTGCGTTCCAGACTCCCCGTCTGTCGGGCGAGGCCCACCTGCGAAGCCCAGGCTTTCCAGGTGACGGATGACGGAAGGCCCGTCGGTTCCTCCGTCCCCACACCTGGAACCTGCACTCTCCAGGCCCCTCGCTCGAGCACTCAGCAGTGCTGGGGGCAAATGGCGGGAGAACCCAGAGGTGGGGCGTGGCCTCCGTGGGCAGGAGCAGAGCTGAGCAGCCGGGGTGGGTGGCCTGTGCGGTCAGCTAGTGGCTTCCAAGCAGGTGGGAACAGGCCTGGAGGGAGGCAGAGCCCTGGCTTCCAGATACCAGTGACCCCAGCGACACCCGCCTCTCCCAGGGAGTCCTCCATGGCCTGGGCGCCCACTTCGAGAGAACTCGGGTCTCTAACAGACTTCAGGTGTGGGGAGGCCGCTGAACTTGGCTGTGATGATCGAGGGGCGAGAGGGCTCTTGCAGACTTGGAGCTACCACGATGGAGAGGAGGCAGTGGTAAAGCGAGACTCGCCAGGTGAGCCCGTGCTCTCCAGCCCCGGGGACAAACCACGGGTCTGGTCTGCCTGGGGCCAGGAGTCGGAGCGCTGCACCCTTGTTCCTAGTGACCCAGTAGCCGAGGTGCCATCTCAAACAGAACCAAGAGACTGTTACAGAACGTTAAAATGAACTTTTTGGCACAGAAACGTTAGATAAAATATACAGTGCTACCATTGTGCAAGATTAGCACAGAGGTTGATCCGAACAGCAAATATGTAGCATTAGGCTGATGATGCAATGCACAATATTTTGGAAAAATGTTCACTACAAAAGACCTTGTTCGTAAGTAGACGCCTGCCTTTTGGAACTGGCCGGGGTGCCTGCTCATGGTGTCCAGGCCAGGGAGAAGGGCAGGCGTTGTCCAGAGAAACGCTGGGCTGTCAACACGGTTATTGCCTTTGGGGTTGAGACTCGGGGATGAGGCGCTGCTCCGGATGCCTCCAGGCCGGGCTGCCATGTGGGCAGGGGCTGCTGGTCCTTCTTGGGCAGGCAGGGCCGCTGGTCGCACACCAAGGCCTGAGGGTGCTGCTGGAAGCCGTGGAGGGTGGAGGCTGGGCAGCCTCCGAGGCCAACGGTGCTGGGGGTGGGGCATTTATGGGGACCCCCAGAGAACAGGGCCTGGCTGCCACATGACAGGCCAGCTGGTGTCACAGGCTGCAGATAGGTGGAGCTGGAACATGGCCTGTGCTGCCGTGGCCCAGTCCCTGGTGAGCAAACTGTCCCATGCAGAACACAGGGACAGCAGTGTCCACGAGCATGCCAGGGCCACAGCCCAGGATTCAGCCACAAGGAGCCGGCAGTCCGTGGAGGCGCTGCCGGCAGGACCCACCAGGAGGTGGTGTCGTCCTTCCCGTCTCCCAGCCCAGCCCGGGCCCCTGTGGCTGGCACCAGGTAGGCCTGTTACCACCTGGACAGGTACGAACAGATCCTGCCTGCCTTTTGTAAAGGCACCCCAACCTGCCACTGCTGTAAGAGCTCGGGGGGGGGGGGGGTCACATGTGCAGGGGGCACCTGTGAGGTAACGAGGGGATGATCTGCAGCCATGCCAGGGTTTCCAAGACCACAGCGGGGGAAGGGAGCAGACTGCAAACAGCCAATCCCCACATGGCTACGGGAGCATCCTTTTACCATCCACACTGAGAGCTGGACGTGCTTTCCATTAATAATTAAAAAGCAAGGAGAAGGTTGGTTGTAGCTCTGGGGGCAAGTTTTTCTTTTTTTGAACTTCACGTGCAGAATGTTGGAAGTTCCTGGTGTTGGGGCTGGAGAGAGTGAACCCAGTCGCACTTGGCACCTAAGTGCTGTGGATCAGGGTTCTGGGATGTGGGAGGTAGGAGGCTCCACCCTATGGAGCACAGCAGGACAAAGAGACCACTCAGTGTAGACACCCTGCTCAGGGGTGATGGTGGGTGGTCCTGTGGCCAACGGAGGAGCCCCACTTCAGAATGCCCCTGTGGTGCCACCCCAACTCCAGAGGCCTGACAGGATGGCCTGAGCTTCAGACGGCCTCTGCCCGGCCCAGGCGGGCTCTGTGTTCAGAGGCACAAGGGCAGTGGCTGGTCTGCTCAGTGAGGCCTGTGTACCATGTGTGCCGGCTATCCTGGACAATGAGGGCAGGGACCATGCTGTCTTCTAGCACCCTCAGACCTTCTGGACCCCTGTAAGCTGAAGGTAGGGTCCCCTGCCTGCCACCAAGCAGCAGGCACGTTCTACCCCACCTGACCCCAGGTGCCCTGTGAAGGGCCTTGGACTGCCTCTGCTGCTCTGCTGGGCGTGTTGCTGGCTTTGGCTTCTCCAGTGCCCTGAGGAAGTGACCCTCTAGCCACGAGGGACCTCGCTACGTGAATCTTCCAGGCGACTCTGCCCAGTTTTCATTGGAAATGCTCTGTGGGCACACAGTGGCTCGAGATCTCAGCCAATGAATGAAGAAGGTTCTAGCATGAACCCACGGCCATCTTGCACGATCCCCTCCCACTCATGGACATGTACGTGTGCCGTGATGTCCCCGTGCCCACGGGGTAAAGAACACTACAGACTTCTGAGTGCACTCGGTCACCGAGCAGGCCCTTGGTGGGGAGGTGACATGATTCTGGAGGTTGGCCAGCTGATGGTTTGGGGCCCGTGAAGCCACCTGACTCGGGCTGGCTGTGGGCAGTGAGGTGGCTGCTACGCTGTTCGTCCTGCTCCCTGCCTGCCCTGGAACAGGAGGAGCATGGGCTTCTGCTCTCACTGAGATTGTAAGGGATAGATGGTACATCACAGACTGTCTTTAGGGACGATCATGATCTCTTCAGGAGAAGTATACATGGATCTGAGTCTGAAACCCTGCACCGGTTCCCCAGTCTGGGCCCGTGACCTGAGGCCACAGCTCACCATGTTTGGCCAGGCCTGGGCTCTCTGACCCAGGGCCCCTGGTCGCTGCTGCTGGCAGGGTGGAGGTTCTGAGCCTGCGCCAAGCCGGTCGGGCTGCATGGCGGCCTCAGTTTTCCTATGCGGCTGCTGCTTCCTGCAGCTGACCATGAGGAAGCAGGGAAGTTCTCCAAGAGCCAAAGTTCAGTGTCACTGGTGGCTGCATCCCAGGCTGCGGGAACGTCTGCCCGCAGAAGTGACGCCACGGTGGGGCCTCCACGGTGGCCGGTGACCACTGATGGAGGGCAAGGTGGAAGGACAAGACCCCTCCGCCCGCCACAGGGCGGAGTTGGGCAGTCACGTTCACAAGAGGCTAACAGTTGCGCTCACGCCCTGGCAGGCAGAGCTGCGGGGGGTTTCTGGAGGGCCTGCCCCCCGAGCTGGGAGTCCTGTCACGCCAGGCTGAGCGGGAAGGGGGGGCAGCTTTGCTGCCCGGGCAGGGTCTGAGGAGTGGCTGTGTGCGCCGATCTGTCCAATGAGGAGCGCCGTGCTCTCAGGACGGGCCTGGCGGCTCTGAGACTGACCAGTTTAATAGGTGGCATGCGACTGGCAGGGAAGGTGTGATCTCTGGGGCTGACCAGGTGGATGTGGTCATCACTCCAAGGCGTCGGGCCAGCTGCCATGGCCAGGTCAGGGACAGAGTGGCTGGGATCTGGGATTCTGCTGAGGTCAGAGGTCACCGCTCTGGGGCTCCACGTTGCGCGTCTCCCTGGGGTGACCACGGGACAGCTTAGGGAAGCGGGAAGCCACTTTGGGCCGGCTGTCCTTGTTCAGTGGCTCTCCAGGAGGGGCGATGTCGCTGTAAGACAGGAGAATCGGACAGTTAGGGGTGCACAGGCAGAGTAGGGGACGGCCACTACCCAGGTCCGCCCTGAGTGGGCTGCAGTTTGGAGAAAGGGGACACTGAGTGCCACGTCACCCAAGGGTCCAACCAAGCCAGCTATGTGTCTGAGCTGGCAGGCGAGGCCACATTCTGCATCCTGTTTTAGGGTCATGAAGGATACACCAACTAGGACTGTCTTCCTTGATCCTCTAAGAGGAGAAGCTTCTCTGGAGAACACGCATGCCAGGTCACAAAGGGCCGCAGCACACAGGAGAGGACCCCCCGCAGCCACCTTCAGTAAGCCCGCGGGCAGCAGCGTCCGAGGCTCTGAGGGCCACAGGAGGGGCACTGAGGTCAGTCCCAGACGCCTGCCCAGCGGGATGGCCTGCGCCCACTGCAGACAGGGACCCAGGCTGCCTTTGCTAACCACGTGGATGGGGGTTGATAGCGCAGAGCAGAGGAAGGACGTGCTCTGTCACAGACGTCCCTCCAGCACCTGGGAGCGCCCCGTCAGAGCCCGGCTGCAGACTTTGCCCTTCTCAGCTCTGCACCTGGGGCACGGGCATCTTCATCCATCTAATTCTGTGAGAAAGGGAAACCGCCCTGGCAGGGAGACGCAGATCGGGGACAGTTACGCCGAGGGGGTAGAGGGGGCTGGTGGGGGATCCCCCACCAGCTGACTTCTGAGCTAAGGTGTGAACTCAAGATGAGGGCGAACTTAGCCTCTGGTAGTGAGGCTCTGCGAGTGGCCGTGGTGCCTGAAGCAGGGGCAGGAGGGGTGTCATGGCAGCAGAGCTGTGGTGTGCACAGGCCAGTGTGACACAGACAGCAGGACTAGAGGAAGTTCTCGAATGTGCTACAGCCACGTGTGAGAACTAGAAAGCACACCAGATGGTGGAGGCAGGGTCTGGGAACAGCTGCTGTGCTGAGCCTCAGGTATGGCACTTCCACAGCAAGGACACTGGACTCTGAGGCCGAGAGTGGCCTCCTTTGTCACCAGACCCTGGGCTCCAATGTTGCTTCAAGGTTGTCTTGACTATGACTCTGAAAGCCCAAGAACAGGCCCATCCACTGTCCCTAGCCTCGCGTTCACAACCACAGCTGACCACCAGACCCCTCTGCGTGTCGGGCAGGCCACTAAAGTGGCTCCTGGGACTGCCCTGCCCAGAGCCCCAGCGCCTTCTGACTCGACCTCCTCCTGTGCAGTCCCTCAGCCCCATGTCCTCTGTGCCCTGCGGCAGCCCAGCGCTGGACTCCCGGGAGAGCTCGGGCCATGTCTGTAACCCAGACCTTCACACCACAGCCTCTGAGCCCCGGGGGCCTGCGCCTGCCATGGCGACCAGCAGTACCCTTCGCTTCCCTACCGCCTGGGTTTCTGCTGGCACTGGTGTGGCAGAGTACATCTGGTGCGACAGACGGGGTGGCCTGCAGAAGCTCTAAGTAGTGCCCTCCAAGCCCTGATTCCCAGCCAGCGCTGGCACCATGCAGCCTCTGCTCCACAGCAGGCACAGCTGGGGGCTGGGGCTCAACCTTCCAGATGAGAAGACGGGGTCAGAACCCCGGCTTACCTTGGCCAGGTGGCCCAGCTGCTAAACTGCAGCAGTGGCATGGGGACACAGGTGTTCAGGGCCCACGTGCTGTCCTGAAGCACCTGAGGGAAGCAGGACCCTGGTTTTGCATGAAGACGATTACTTGACTTGGCTACTCCTTGCCCACATCATCTCCTTCAGTCCCCACAAGCCACCTGCAGGGAGGCGGGAGCTACAGCTTATAGGACTGTCCCCCAGCAGGGCACAGCAGGTGGCTGAGCTGGTGTTCAGCTTCGCCCCCAGAATTTGCTCCAGTCTGATAAAGGCAGGGGCTCTTGAGAGAACCCAGGGGTGTTTGACCACTGAGCTGCATCCCCAGTGCTCCCCCGGCCTCTGGTATTTTAGTTACAGACAGGGTCTCACTGAGTTGCTCAGGGCCTTGCTAAGTTGCTGAGGCTGGCCTTGAACTCGTGATCCTCCTGTCTCAGGCTCCCGAGCCGCTGGGCTTACAGGCGTGTGCCAGCACACCCAGCCTTCACCTGGGGAACTTCTAAAGACTCTGATGCTCAGTCCAAGCTCCAGCGATCCCTGCCTGTGTCCTTCAGGGACACGCTGCACATTGAAAGACCAGGCATGGGAGTGATTCCATTTTTCTGAGGTTAGAGGTGGTTTTTTGGTGGGCTGGCAAATGGGCCAAACATCTGACCATGTCGGGACTTCGAGAAATGATCTTGAACTGTCCTTGGAAGACATGAGGGTGGCAGGTGTGAGCCACGGGCATGGCACCAAGGGTCCAGAAGTGTCCTGGCAGCTGCCAAGCCTCACCCGAGGAGAGAGGCTCACCACCGAAGCACGCTCTGCTCTCCTCCCCTCTGCACCAGCTCGGCCAGGCGACGAAGAGAGCGGGAGCCCGGCAGGGGCTGAGCCACCCGCCTCTGCCGCCCAGCTGAAACAGTACCGTTTCAAGACTGCTGGCCAGTCTGGGCGCGTCCTCGGGTTTCCTCCCAGAAAAGGTCTATTAGGAGATGACCACTCAGGTAGAGGTAGTTCCCCCGAAAGAGTCGGCTCCGTCCCCCTGCCCAGGGGAGAGGCTTGGAACAGACCCTCCCCCACCGCCTGGTCCCCCTCTTCAGCTGCTGCACCCCTCTGGAAACAGGCTGTGCTACCTGTTCCCGAAAATAATGAAGCAAAGTGCAAAGCAACCGAGAAGTCTCCCGTCCATCCCGCAAGAGGCGGGTCATCACTTTTAAAAGAATCTTTCTAGAGCCAGGGAGTGCACGCAGCGTGGATGGACACGGACATACATATGCATACATGTACATGCATACACGTATGTGTACACTTGTATATGTACACGTGTGTGTGTGTGTGTGTACACGCACATCTATATCTCGTTCGCCCTTTCTAAAGGCAGGGATGCATCCTCTGCTGGGTCTGCGTCTCCCTCCTGTGACGCAGCATGGAGAGCTGTGTCAGCCCCGAGGTCGGCCACGTCATCCTGGTGTGAGGGCGGGCAAACTTCTGTCATAAAGGGTCAGAGGTAAGTGTTTAATGCTTGAGGACTGTCTGGTCCCGTTGCACCCCCCACCTCTGCCCTGCGGTGGGAGAGGAGCTGCACCCAGTTAACAGGCGGAAAGCGGGCCCTGGCCCTGGCCCTGGCCTCTCTTCTGCCTAAACCCCTGGGCATTAATCACAGCCGTGAGGCCTGCTGCCCCGAGCACGGGCTTCTCCTTCACAGGGCCTGGCTGTGCCTGGAAGCTGCACACCTGCTTGTCACCCCCAGGTCCCAGGCTAAAGGCTGGACAGAACTTGCTTGGTGACTCTTGGCCCAAGGGGCATCTGGGACATTAGCAGGCCAGGTGCCAGACTTCCCTAAGTGGTTTAGGCAGCGCTGTTCTCATTCATTTCTAGTGACCGGTGGAGCGGACGTGGCGTCCCTCCCTCACCCGGGGTGGCTGATGCTGGCCTGAGGAAGGGTGCTGAGGGAACGGTCAGGACTCTGCTATGTCCCCAGGAACTACCCCGGTCAGCACGAAGCCACCGCCAAGCCCACTAGCTCCTGGAGAGCAGGGGCCTGCCTTATGCCTGGTTGCCGCCCGAGTGGGTGCCGCAGCTCGGGGTCCACGCCCGGGACCCTGCGGGGGCTCCTGTCTCCCCCAGGGCGAGGCTTTCACAGTGGGTGGGGGGGCCCCCACTGCTGCAGGTCTCAGCCTGGACCATCTCGGGTTCCTGCTGAGTTGAGCCCAAAGGGGCCCTAGTAGCTCCTTCCTTTGGGCTTGGGTAGAGTACGCTGGGGGCTTTAGGGAGGGCCACCAACGGCACTAGCCACGGGGCCTCCAGCCACCCAGTCCAGAAGAAATGCAAACGACAGCTGCATGGCCTCAGAGGGTGGCCTTGGAACATGTGGACTTCCAAGGAGGACTAAGGGCAACAGGCAGGGGACGGGCAGGCTGGGTTCCCCAGTGCTGCTGTGCACAAGTCACCAGGAGCCTTAAACCATGGCTGCGTCCTCTACCAATGCTGGAGGTCACAGGCCCAACATGGGCCTCATGGTGCCGAAATCGGGGTGACCACTGGGAGGCAGACCCCAGACACAACTCCCCAAGGACAGGTGGCAGTTGAGACTGCGGGACAGCCAGCCCCCTTCCCATGTGGCACAGCAGGGTCCATGCCCAGGTGCCAGGTGAGGTGGAAGGTGTCCTCTGCAGGAGGGCTTGAACCCTCCCCGTCAGCTGGTGGGGTTGCAGGACGTCAACCCCACCTCGGGCCACAGAGACTGTGTCCAGGGTCCTGACTGAGGTGAGGACAAGAGGCAGAGCAGAGTGTGGGGAGGGGCCGATGAGTACCTGGCCCTCGTTTCCCACCGCGACCTGCTGCTGGGGCCTCCCCCAGGGCTCCTGGAGGTGACCTGAGGGCCAGTGGTCCCCCAAGCTTTCCAGCATAGTTCCCCTCTGCCCCAGCTACCACCCCAGGGGTCCACGCCATTGGGCTGTGGCTTCTCTTTTCCTGCCAGGGTCGCCTGGGACATAGTGGCCATGGCAGTGCAGGTGCCAACTGCAAAGGTGCCTCTTCCTCAGGGGCAACATGAAACGGGAGGGAGGGAGCGCTACCGTCTGCTCGCCCCTCGCCTGGGTCGCTCGAGCCTGTGGTCCACAGGCTACCGGGGCGGGATGTCCGTTTCTCTCCTTCCCAAGACACAACGTGGCTGTTGTGGAGGCGTGACATTTAGGCGCGAACCCAGGTGAGCGTTTTTCTGGATTGCTGCCGCGTAAACACGCGTTGTACAACGGGCCCGGCTCCCACATCCACGTTTTGGCTTCTTTAATTCCTGTAACGCAGACAGGCAGAAGCCCTCTGCCCGAGAGGCGGCAAGTTGCTTGCTCAGCCTCAGGAAGGACGCTGGACTCGTCTGCAGACTTTCTGGGTCTGAAGGCTCTGCTAGGTGAACTTGGGCAAGGACGCTGAGTTACTCTCCACCAACTGGGACACCATCCATCCAGGACTGGGGTGGGACGGAGAGGGGAAAGCTGGAGTCTGGAGCGTTGGGCCCACTGGAGAGCCATGACCAGGAACCAAGAGGATGGGTCCAGCTGCCTGGCTTGGAGCCCTGGCTATACCACCTGTCACCGCCCGTGAGTCCAGCTGCACCCCAGGTTCCTTGTGACCTGAATGGGGTAATGACAGTGACCACCCTCCGGGGACTTGTGAGGACCTGAGCTTGAGTAAGGACAGCAGCCAGCCCTTACTGGGACAGTAATGCCCCACCGTGGGCACCGCTCTGACCTGCAGAGGTGACCAACAGAGCTGCCTCCCGTGTACCAGCCTGGGTTGCTTCCAAGGTCAGGTGCAAGAAGCAGACCACAGTCTAGGGGACCTTCCGCCTCCCTCAGTGCCACTGAGGGCCATGAAGAGGAGTCCATAGCTCGTCTCCCACGGCCATGGGGCCTTCCAGTGAATGACAGCTGCCTTTATCACCACCAAGGGCATTTTACAAGAGTCGCCACTCGGCTCCATCCTCTAGCCCAACCCCGAAAACCCAGGATGGCTCCTGGGGCCGAGACCAGTTGAAGGCCCTGCTTCCTCCATGGTGACACCTCGAGGACACGGACTTGGTGCCAAGATCCACACTTGAACTTGGTAGCACCTTAGAAATGCCCCCTCATTGGGGCTGAGCTGAAGCTATGGACTCAAGGAACCTGCCAATCAGCTAGCAGGTGCCCAGATTTCTGCTCACCTGAGAAAGAAGCCGAACTTCCTTTCGTTCACTGCAAAACCCACACCTGCTCAAGTGACGGCTCCAGAGCAATCGCCACCATGCTGCCGCCCCTCAGAGGTGAGGGGCGCGAGTTAGCAAAGGTGCCTGGCTGCTTGGCTGAAGGCCCGCCTTTCCTCTGCCCCGCTGGCGAGCCTCCCTCCGGCCTGGGCTCAGCCCTCTGGGGTCTTGCTCTCCATGGCTGCTGCTGGCTACTCTCAGGATAGGGTCTTTGCCTTTTGAGCCTTTAAGGTATAACAGTGTGGCCCGAGAGAGCCCCGGTGGGTGGGGACCCGACGGTATGTGCAGCGCAGGGTTCACAGGGCAAAGGTGCCGTACTGAAGGCCAGGATGCTGGGTGGCCTGGGCTGTCCTGCACGCTTGGCACTGCCTGGCTCCAGATCTATATGCAGCACTTGCTGGAGGCCAACCCAGCGGCCATGGGGCACAGAAACGCCTATGCATGGGCCACCCCCCCCATGGATGCCAGCATGGCAGGACAGCCAGGCCTCAGCGGGCAAGGATGGCCCACGGCCCCACACCAGGGCGAGTATGTGACTGGGCTCGAGCCTGGGGCCCCTGCTCCGGATGCAGCCTTTCCCCGTTGGCACTGGGAGGCCTGTGCTGAGCGCCTTCCAGGGTGAAGGGCCTCACGTCGCTGCCTGCGGCACTGTTTGCAAATGGAGTCTTCTGCCAGCTCCCAGGTCCTCCCGTGCTGGTTCCTCTCCAACTACCAACCTGCACAGGGTGAGGGTGGCAGGGCCCCCTCCTGCCTCAGGCCCAGATGCCCACCCCAGGCTTGTGGCTCACTGTTCCTCTGCGTGGACAGGGCCTTTGGTCACAAGCCCAGCCTGTCCTCTGTCCTAAACTCTGGGCTCCAAGATGCAATGCCACTCAAGGTCTCTGGAAGCCTGATGCGCATCTCCAAGTCCTCACGCCAAGCTGGGGGCACGTCCCTGGCTCTCCTCACATCCCCCTGGAGCAGATCTGTCGGCTCTGCCTTCAGAACACAGCAGCCAGCAGGGCCGGGCCGGGCCCAGCCCTCCTTCAGTATTTCATTCTCCTCCTCTCAGCTCCCACGGCACAGAGCCGAGTCCCCACCGTGACCACAGGCTGCCCGTGATGTGCGGGTCCTCCCCAGCCTGGCTTCCCCGCTATCAAGCAGCGTGAGCACTCACCCCAGGGCCTTGGCACGGTCTCTGTGCAGTTTCAAACTGTCCCTAGCCTTCTCCAGCCACCATCAAGGGCTCCGGGTCCCGATTTTTCTCCACAGTAACTACCACCTGACACAAGTTCTCCGGGCCACGTCCTGTCTCCCCCACCCGCCTGTCCATGCTCTTGACCTCACTGTATCTAAAATGGAGCAGCGCACGCAGCAGGGGTGTGGTAAGCACGGCGGGTGGGCAGCAGGCCTCAGGCCGTCCTCCCTGCCCAGGCTGAAGCCTCCAGGCTTGTTCCCAGAGAAACGAACGAGCCTGGTCTTGGCTTTGACTGACTTTGATCCTTATTCTCACATATTTTGAAAGCTCATCCTAATCTCTCCTATGTAAAATCTCCTCTGATAAACATACTTGCATGGAGGTAGCTACTTAAATGTCTGTAATTTTCTCATGTTTTGTTAATTTTCTAATCAAAACAACACTTTTAATCACAGCATTTCTAAATGTTTTAGGAACTTTCTCCCTCTGCCTAGTAACTGTTGATAATTCTCCATCGATCACTCCAGGCCTTCCCCCGTGTTATGCTTCTTGGGTCGAACAAATTCCCTGGTGTCAGTTTCATGTGAGCTGCATCCACCTTGTCCCCGCCCATGCTTCATATCAATGTGAGGGTCGGAGGGAAGGAGAACCTGTCCAAAGTCCCACCGCTCAGCACAGCCTGGGGCCTTGAACCCAGGGTTGCCCCACACTTTCTGCGCACAGAGGTTGTTGGGGTCTTGGCATCTGGCTACTCCTATGGGTCCCACCAGAGAACACAGCTGCCCGGAGTGGTCAGAGTGACAAACACCCCAACGTGCTGGGGCTCAACTGGCCCAGGGTCTGAGGATGAAAGCAAAGGTTGCAGTGACTCGGGAAAGGGCCACACCTGGGCAGCTGCTGGAAGCTGGAGAAGGCTCCAGAAGGAACCAGCCCAGCCCCCATCTTGTCTTCAGTCCCGGGAGGCTGAGTGTGGGCTTGCAGCCTGCAGAACTACAGAGGGTAAATTCGCGTGGTTTCAGCCACTAAGCGTGAGATAGCTTGACACGATGGCAGCAGAGCCATGGTCTGAGGAGGCGGGGCAGGGCACCGGGGCTCGCTCCTGCCCGCCCCACAGCTGTGCTGCACACCCACGGGCTCCCTCCTGCTGCCACCTAGGACCAGCGCCTGGTCAGTGGGGTTGTGTGGATGACCCGTCACTCACTCACCTGCTACCGAAGGACTCGTTATTACTGCAGCCAGAGCCAACCCAGCAAGAGCTCCCCAGGGGCCTGCTGTTTAGCACTTCAGGCAAGTTTGACAGATGAGGAGACGGAGGCATACCCTGCGAAGGATCTGACCTGAGGCCACAAGGACAGTAAATGGCAGGGCTCGAGTCAAGCCCGGCCTGCAGCCCTCCCCTCGCCGATCATGCCAAATAAGCCCGTCCCATCACGACAGCAGGCTTGCTTCCTGTTCCCACAGCAATCTCGCAACCTGCCTTCCAGACGCGCTGGTGGGGACAGAGCCACAGCTCTGCCATGGCGGGCTCTCTTGGTGACCCAGAGACGTTCGCACAGGGACTCTGCTCTTACGCAGCAGCCCGCCTCTGGCCAGCAGATGGTTCACAGGTCAGTGGCCTGAGGCCAAACGCCCTTCTTTCTGGACCAGTTAGAAATTCCCAGGCATGACGGACACAGGAGGGGCCACAGCTCGTGAGCACTTGGTTGGGAATGGGCTGGGTAGGCCTGGGTGCTGGTCATCTAGGCCCACGTTCCCCACCTGGGCCAAAGCCCTCTCGAGTTCCTCAACCCCACGTTCTAGTCCTTTCTGCAGCTTGTGAGGGTGCGACGGACAGGACCGTGGGCAGCACCAACCAGCACTCCAGAGCGGATCATGCTGTGAGGCCACAGCAGGGGCTTTAGAGCCAGAGGTGGCAAGCCACCCAGAAAGCCTCCCTAGAGCCGTGGTAGGTCAGGTGGGGGTCAGGGCACAGAAGACCACACCTCAGCTCCCAAACGGACTGCCACCGTTAAGGTGGCCCAGAGCACCTGCTGTGTGCTGACTTGGTGACAGTGAGTGGCTTCTGACCCACGTCAACCCTGCTACACCCCTGGGTACCACAGCCCTGCGGCCTTGGGCTCTTCTCTATCTCTGGTCTGGTGGTGGAGGCCTGGGGAGCAGCGCTGCTCTTAAACATCCACCGAGCCAGCGGCCATGGCTCTGGCAGGGCTCTGGCCACGGTCCCCGGTGCAGAGAGCTGCCCACAGAGGACACCGCCCTGGCGAAGCGAGGGCGACAGCCTGTGGCCTCGGCCGCTCCAGGATCTGCTGGGTTCAGAGGGAAGCCCTTGTTGCCGGGGCAGCCAGCGTTCCCTTTGCTGTCTGGCTGCCTTGCTGGCGCTGTCCCCACGAGGGTGACAGGGATGCCATCAGCTGTGCCACGCCACCTGCTCCGTGGGTCCTGAGCCAACGTGGTGGCAGAGGACAGCTTGCTCTACCCGGTGCTCTGGGGCTGGGTGTCGAGCTGGCCTCTTCCCTCGCCGTGGCCTCTGGGTAAGACGCTCGGGCTCCCTCTGCTCTGGCGCTGCCCTGCTGTCCTCCAGCTGAGGAGGATGATGCCCTCCTGTGCCACCACGATCCTGGATATCCAAGAGGCGAGAGGACGGGCTCACGATGCCTGCACAAATGACGAGGCGCAGCGCTCTTCGCCAGCAGGGCGAGGAGTCCACCCGTGGAGTCTCCCGAGGTGGCTGAGGGAGGGCGGCCTGGGATACAGCCTCCTGAGGGCCAGCCTCACCAGGGCAGAGCAGGGCGGAGCCGGCACGTGGTGGGGTTTCTGCAGTGCTGGGCAGGAAGCCTGCCCCAGGCCATGGGTGGGGGCGACGGCCCCGTCCTCAGCCAGCTCTCTGCAGGTTCAGGTCTTCCCCCGAGGTCACCAGTCCAGTTCCCCAGAAAGTCTGCCCCCGGCTTCCCTGCGTGGAAGAGGCCACATGTGCTGCTTCCTACTCCCGAGGTGCGGTTCTCACAGCCTGGGGTTCACGTGCTCACGTGACCCTCACAGCTATCCTGAGAGGTGCTGCTGCCGTCCCCACACTGCAGATGGAGACACTGAGGCACGCAGCAGCTGGCGGCAGGCTGGGGCACAGCCCCGTCACGCAGCAAGTGCTCTGCAGATTCCCACCAAATGACGAACCCAGCACATGCTGCCTTCCAAGAGGTCGTTCTGGGGCAGGGTCCAAGCCTCGTCTGTCTGCAACACCTGCCAGCCCAGCGGTCTCGAGCTAGAGGCTTAAGAAACCCAACTGGAAGATGGAGGTGGCCTCCCACCTCAGACACCAGCAGCTGGCCTCCGGGTGTCTGCCCGGCCCGCAGGATGTTGGGCGTGTACTGAGCTCTCGGCAGACCCAAGCCCAGTCCTCGGGCAGCTGCAGGGTGCAACCACTCACGCGGCACCTCCTCACCTGGTCAGGACGGCATTGCTTCCTGCCTGGACCTCGGAAAGCCTCGGGCTCGCCCGCCTCAACTCCGTTCTCCCAGAACATCCGGAGTGAAGGTTTTTAAACGGCGACCATCATGTCACGCCCCTGTGCCAAACCCTCCATGGCTTCCCACCCATCTAGAATAAGTCCTGCAGTCCCTGCTCTAGTCTCTGAGGCCCTGTACAATCTCTCCCAGTGACCTCTAGTCTCACTTCTCTCCTCTGGGTACTGGCTGTGTAGGTTCTGACATACCTGGCGTGGGCCTGCCTCAGGGCCTTTGCACTTATTGCCCCTCTATCGGAACAGCCTTTTAGAAATCTGACACCGTCCCTCAGGGAGGCCCTCCCTGGGCATAGGATGGGAAAACCCACCTACGTGGCTGCCCCGCCTCTCATGCACATTAATCTTCTCCAAAGACCTTCTGGTAGGCAGGGTCCTACGTGCCTATGCCTGTCCATTTTCCCCTTCCCTGCGTTGCTGTTGTGCCTGCTCCATCCCCAGGGCTTGTTGAGGGTTAGCAAGTGCTTGGTGAATGTGAACGAAGGGACGATGAAGGAGCAGGTTGCTGAATTCCGGCCTCTCTGGGGCTCATCTGTGTCCAGGCAGCGGGGTCTCGAGTCCTTCCTGCTGCCTCTGGAATCCCGTGACCCCCACCATCGCCCGCCCTGTGGAGATGGACTCCAACCCTCGCCAGGCAGACGGGGGGACGGGAAGAGGAGCATAACCGCTGTGTTTGGGGTTGCCTGGCCTGGGGGGCTACCTGAGGATTAGAGAAGAACAGCTGTCCCCGTATCACTTTCAAAAAGTGAGTCATGTGATCTCTGTGGCAGGAACCTTTGGAGCCAGGAGGCCTGCACTGTGCTGTGTCCCTCAAAAGCCAGGCCAGGTGGCCTGAGGTGACCGAGTGGCTCGTTCCATGTCTTCAGACAACAGGCTGGAGTCCCTCAAAGGAGAGGCCTCTGAGCAATGAGCTTTCCTGCAGGAACAGCCTGGCCCCCAGAGGACAGAGCTGTCATGGGGTCCAGGCTGACCCTGAGCCTCTGGAAGAGGCGGGACATGCTGTCCCTCCTGGGGGATCCTGGGTTGGCAAGGGGGGAAAAGGCTGCCTCTCTGAATGATCAGCATTACAACAGCTCTTTAATGAGCACCTACTACGTACTCATCCCCAAATCTCAGGATCCCTGTGGTATGATCTTAGGCAAGTCACCAAAATTTCCTGAGAGGCCAGTTTTTACCTGTAAAGGTATATGGGTGGATGGACAGCTAGACAGTAACGCCTGCCAGGTTTCTGTAAGGACTTCCTCCTCTTCCTCCTCGGGATTCCTTCCCACCCACAGCAGCCCTGAGCTGAGCGCTCTTACACGGAAGATCTCATCTCGTACCTTGGCAACCTACTCATGTGGGCACAGACCCTGGCTCCCCCTCGGTGGCAGAGCTGGGAACTATGACTGACTCCAAACCTCTGTGCTCTCTAGTTCTGCCTTTGGGGCCGTGCGGCTGGTGGGAATCAGTGTGGCAGGCCGAGGGAGGGGACAGGCTGGAGCAGAGGTCAGACCGGGGCCCGCTCTTCCCACAGAAAGTCATTCACGCCTGTTTCCCAACTGTCCACACCAGATGGCCGGCTCATTCCAGACATTGAGCGGCACCTGCACTCCTTCCCAGCAGCAGGGCGGTGCCGAGCACCGTGCCCCCAAGGCTCTGGGCAATCCACAAAAGCACGGGAGGCGGAGATTTCTGGGCAGGACATCACTCCTGTTCGCAGAGATTTCCAAGGCCAAAGGTCTCAACTTAGGCTCAGCTCGGGGCGTTTTGTCCCTGAGCCGAACTTAACCTGTTCACTGCGGGAACAGTTCACGTGTTAGCAAGAAACAGACAAGAACTTTGTGTGTGGCAGCAGTGCCGAGGCGGAAGTCCTGGATGGCACTCCTGCCGAGACTCCAAGCGGGAACTTTGTGCCAGGACCTACTCTGCCTTCCACCCAACTTCCTCTCCCCTCGCGGAGCAGGGTGGCTTCCCAGGGATGAATGACTCTGCAGACACTCATTTTAATAATACGCCAAGTGACAGCATGCAAATCACTGATGCCATCGCCCCCTTGCAGCCAGTTCTCAGGGTGACTTTCTGGAGTTCAGGCCCCTTCGTGAATGGCACCTGACCTTCCCCTTGGGATGGGCTGACATATGCACGTTTTGCAGGGTCTGCCTCTCCTCAACCCCAGCACAGAACACCACCAAAGTGGGGGTCTCAACAGAAGAGGGAGCTGGGGGGGCTGCCACTCCACTTTGGGAGGTAGACTCTGGGACCCTCCTGGGCCACCCTGATGGAGTCCAGGATGGAAAAGACATGGCCCACTTCCCACCGTCTTACTTTCTAACCCAGTGGTGCTGGTATTGACAAGGTAGGCAACAGGAGGCCCAGAGATTGGGGGAACGGTCAACCTGTCGATTCAACTGATGTGTGCAGATGGCAGATTGTTTAAATAAAAGTCATGCTGCCCCATGCAGAACAGTGCGATGCACAGAAAATGGAAAAGCATATGCAAAAGCAGGTCCTGCCCAATACTGGAGCCACGCTAGCCTCAGAGTCCTAAGGAATATTTTTCATGAAGAAAAACAAAAGCAAGTTCTACCCACCAGCTTGGTGTCCCCTGGGACCTCATGCAGTGGAGTTGAACAGTGGGCTGGCTCCCAGGAAAAACACATGGACGCACAGAAAATGCACCACTGGTGACAGTGTCCTCAGTCCAAAACCTGCGGCCTGCACACTTGAGTGTGCCTGGGGTCAGGAAGGAACCACAGGTGACACCACCCAGGCAGAGGAGAAAACCGGCCCAATAGCACAACACCCAGCAGGGGAGGGTGGCTCAGTGCCAGGAGCCTCTGAGTTGAGTAAGAAGCTCGGTGGGCACTGGGTCCCCACTGACTGTGGCTAGGACCGTGGCATGGAGGGACAGCTTACTGATTGTTCACGAGAAACTTGACCTTTTTTTAATCTGATGTCTTCTAATTTTTTGGTTGGCAACTACTTTGATTAAGAAAAATAAGAAAACCTCACTGTTCTGGCCTTAAAACAAGTGGGAGGGGCAGGCTCAACCCCCCAGGTGCCTGCTCGGGCTCGCCTCCTCCTCTTCAGTATTGTGGAAGGCTACATTGTGTTCTAATTTTGAAATATCATGAAGCCTTGTGAGATTCTTCCTAAGAGATTCTCAGGAGGATTAAAGGAAATAAAGCAGTGGACACATTAGGCAGTACCCATAGTGCCCCACAGATAGGGGTGGCATCTGAGGCAACAAGTCCCCTGTGATCAGTGACACAGACCCTCTTGGAGCCTGAATTGGTATGTAAGAGAAAAGTCTGTCAAGATTTGGAAGAATACTTCTGCTTTGAGAGGTTTATCTCCTCAGCCAAGAGATTTGTTTTTAGAGAAGACAAGGAATCTGGACCTCCTCGCTAGGCGGCAGTGGAGATGCTAGTCTTGCTGGGTTTTGGGCAGCACGGAAAGGAAACCTCCACGTGGAATTTGCCAGCAAGGCCAGGTGTGGCTGCTGCTCATCTACCCTCGCCCCCAAATGAGACAAGCCGCACCCTGTGATCCTGCCCATTCAGAAGTGGGGGGCAGCTCCACTCATCTGTGAGGAAACCAGGGAAGAGAGCGGCTAGATTTCAACCGGGGTCCAAACCGGTGTTCAGTCCAAGTGCCAGTGTCAATGCTGTGTTATTTGCCACAATCTCTGCCGAAATTCTTTGTTTTCTGAAGCCCATGAAATTGAGCCTTACATTCTCCATGCTGATTAGACACCAAAGGTTTCTTGCTCAGTGCTGCTGAATAGCAACACGCCCAGCACATGCGTGAACAGGCAGCTTTTCCAGGGCGGCAGGCTGTGTTGGATAAATGCTGGACTGCCAGGCCAGGCGGGGGACACTGATGTCCTGCAGGGCTGGGGCGTCTACGGGACTTGCTCTTGGTCTCGACTGTCTTAGAGCCATCTTGCCAACTCACCTTTCATCAGGGAGGTGAGCCAACATCCACGGCTCAGCGAGAGGTGAGCTCCCACACACACTAAGGCCAGGGGTCCCCCCGTGGGAGGTAGATGAGAACTTCTCTCATGACAGTGTGGCCGGAGCCCAAGGCCAGGCATCACAAGCAAGTGCATCAGAGGAAATGCCACACTCCTCAGAGCGCCCTCGGCCCAGGACAAGGTGCCTTTTATCACAGGAGCACAGCACAAGTGCCTCCTCACAAGCCCTGAAACAGACCCCAACAGCCTCCTGGCTACAGCGAAGCACCTAAGCACCTGCTAGAAGCTCAGCCTGGCACTGCTGGGCACAGCCCACAGGAAACAGCCATTTCTGAGTTACAGCTCTGTGCTGCAATGCAACAGCCCCACGCCCTCCAGGTCCCAACAACAAGCTGCCACCAAAGGAGCCTGTTTCCACCCCAGCAAGTCACACTCCAATCCCACCCTGGAGACCCCCAGGTCTTTCCTAGGTTTTCACATGTTTCCACGATGACGAGAACATTCTAGAGACAACCTCGCTGCCTGCTAGAACAAACCCAGATGACAGCATCCTGGTTCCCCTAATTCCAGGATGTAAATGTCACAGGCAAGGAAGGGACAGAGAACAGGGGACTGAGACAAGGTAGGGACACCTCAGGCACTGTCCAAGTAGCTGCTTCCCAGCCACAGATGCAGAGGTATGGTGCAGACCCGGGTTCGGAAGGCAGCAGCATCTGCCATGTTACCAGGCAGCTGTGGACCATCCTGTGAGTGTGTAGGGAGAGTGGGCAGGAGTTTGGACCTCCTTTCAGGCTTGTTCCTACTTAGGTCATGGTACTAGAGGGTCATTCCCGGCAACAGCAGCAGGAGCCTGTGAGGTCTCCTTGGGCCATCACCGAGCTGACACAGGCTGCTGTAGTTCTGGAACACCTAGAAGCTGACCAGCACATGCATCTTCCCTTTCATCAAGTTCTATAAAAGTCTAAAACCACAAAGTCTGAATTTACTTGAGGACTTCACATAACACTCGCCTGCCGACTTTGGAGTCTCAGAAGTGCTGAGCCAAGCCTCCGTTTCAGCACCATGGACAGCTCCCAGGGCGCACCTGGGGCCAGGCGGGGCCACCACAGACAGCCTCTTGCTAACTCACAAAGGGACCAAGCAGCAGTGCTCAGTCCCAGGTACTCACACGAAGAAGGGCATCAGTTGGGTGAGGGTCTCCTTCTTGGGGCTGGCAGCAAATTCAGGCACCATCTGGATGACTTTGTTCATGACGTTGCGCAGGTAACTCTGGAGCTGCTTTCTTCGTTCCTCTACGAACTTGGCATCCTGAGGACACAAACAGAACGTGTGCTGGGTGTGCTCCCCTTGTGGTCCAGGAGGGACCCCACGGACCATGCCCTGGTCAGCCCACCCAGCTGTCTCCAGCAGTCACTCCTCGTCACTTCACTGACAGGACGCTCGGGTGGACCGTTAGTAGGTGGGGCAGCTGCTCTAGGACCTACTGCAGTGTGCCCCATGAACAAGCACCAGCCAGCAGGTGGCCGCTCCCCTCAGCACGCCCAGCGTGGTTGAGGGCAGAGCCCAGAACACACAGGCACTGCCGAGGCGTTCACAGGCCAGTGACGAAGACACGCACAGGTAAACGTGCAATTACTAAGTGCTACCTCCAGTTTTCAAAAATATTGTCATTAACACCTTGATCTTTAATGATGTCATTGCTTCAGAAAGATTTTTATTAACAGTGTCTACCTACTGTTGAAAATGAGGCCATCTGGCAGTATGGCTGCACCCAGCTGGGCTGTGCACATGGGGCCATGCCCTGTCCCCCAGGGACGACTGCCTAGTTGAGGTGCATGGAGTGGCCTCTGAAGGCAGGGGCACGCAGAGGCTCTGAGCTCCACACCCACCACTCTGCCCCTCTCCTCAGCACTGCTGGGTGGTATTCTGCTGCCCCCTCCCCTGATATTTTTGACAGTTTTGGAGTGGGGACCCACAGAGTCTACAGTCACTCCCCTCATACACCTGTGTCCTGGTGGCCCTCTCACAGAGCAGCCCTGGGCTGCACGGGCACCAGTGAAGGCTTCCTCTGAAGAAGTGCCTGTGGGCTGAAGATGAGATGGTGGCCAATGAAGAGCAGGGAGAGGGCAGCCAGCAGGGCTGTTCGCCCTCCCAGGATTGTCAGCGTGGACTGACAGACAGGAAAGGACAGGCAGCTAGAGCAGGTGGCACCTCACCCGCAGGCCCTGTGGATTGGGTGGCACATTCCTCTGCTCCCCGTGCTGGCACAAAGCTGGTCCACAGCAGGGCTCAGTAGGATTTGTCAAACAAGGCCATGTGCCGAGACAGCACCTTCGGAACCTGCCTGGCGCCCAGTCCCCCACGGAGCATTCCTATGAAGTCCTGCCAAGGACCAGACTTGGCCTCTTTAATCCAGGGTTGGCAGTTACCAAACGAAGACACAGGATGCCCAGTGGCTTGTTAACTTCAGATAAACAACACAAGGATTTTCAGCAGCAGTATCCTGCCCGAGATAACCGCCATGCGGTACTGGGACACATCGGTACTGAGAGATCAACAGTTGTTCCCCTGAAATTCAAACTTCGTCAGGCACCCTGTATTTTCTCTGGACGCCTCTGAGCACCAGGTGAGAGGAACACCCAGGGAACACGTGCTGCCAGCAGGAATCCCTTGGGGCCACCCGAAGCCACCCCCTGATGAGGTGCATCACCGGAGGTCTTCCTCCAGAGGGACCGCGGCACCTGAATTGCCACAGGTCACTCCAGCATTGCTGCCAGCACAGGCCCTGGCCAGTGGCTAGGATCTCGTGTAACCTGGAAAGAGGGAGACTGTGTGGCAATGAGTGGAGAGACCTGGCCAAGAAAGGTGCCACCAAGCCAAAGCCACTTGGGGCTCTGCATGCCAGGCTGCGTTCCTTGGTGTCTGTTGTGATTTGGGTATGAGGTGTCCCCAAAAGCTCAAGTGTGAGACAATGAGAGAGAGTGGCATTGTCATTAGGTAATGAGAGGTGTATCCTCAGCGGTGGTTTGACTGGGAGGGGTGGCTACAGGAAGTGTGCCTTTGGGGTTTGCATTTTGTCACTGGTGAGCAGAGCTTGCAGTGGCCTGAGCTGCTTTCCACTGCAACAACCTCTAGCCACAATGTTCTGCCTTTTCTCTGACTTAGAGCTACAGACTCAGCCGACAACCAACGGAACCACTGAAACCGTGAACCAAAATATACTTTTCCTCCTCTGTCGTTCTTGTCAGGTCTTTTGGTCACTGCAACAAAAAAGCTGACTGAAATTTTCCTTGAGCTCCAGCCCGTCATTAAGCAATTAGACACTCTTCCTCAGGAAGGTGGGTGATACACCAGGTCAGTGCTAAACGGAGCTAATCAAGTCTCGTTTTTAATCTGCATTAGAAACCCTCGAAGACAGCCTGAGAGGCTGCTGCAGGAAGACAGAAAGGAGCTAATCAGCCCTGGAAGAACTTGGGAAGGTTCTTTTTTTGGAAGGGGATGCTCAAAACACTCTAAGAAACCAGAAGAGATCACAGATGGTCTCTCATGCTTCGTGGGGGGGCTGGCTGAGCCAGAGCCCAAGGAAAGTGAGACCCCCAAATGGAGACCAGAGGATTCCACCCTTGAGTCTAATCTGCCCTTGGCACCTTCCTGGCACTTCCTCTCACCCTGGTGCCCCAGGCAATAGCACCTTGGCTGAGATGAAGGTTATCCCCCGAGGAATCCGAAATCCTCCCCAATGCCCACGGCCACACCACGTGTGCCAGGTCTGGCTGTAAGCACACCCAAGGTGGCAGCCATCTCCACTTGACAACCAAGCATGTGTTACCTGAGCTGTTCGGGTAAGCGACAGTATCTGCAGCGTCTTCATTTGGCTCTGTGCTCTCCCTGTGCTGGATCTACCCAGCCTGGTCACTGAGGCTCTTGCCCAAGAGCTCAAAATTACAACCTCCCTCAACTCGGAAGACAACCCAACCTGCAGAAGAAAAATCTACAGCTTCCTCTTTACCAGGCTTTACCAGCAGAAGCCACCTACCATGTAAACAGAAGGACACCTGTCACCTCTGTGCCAAGGCAGGCGGGGCTGCATGACCTCCAGCCTCCGTCCTGGTCACCTTCTAATCCCTGGCCTGAATCTCTGCACACCTGGGTAGAATGTGACCCAAGGGACACATGAGTCATGAAAGCCTATGTTCTTCCTGTGACTGTGATAGTTTTACCTTTTTAAAAAAATCATGATGAAAATCTTTAAAGATGTCAAGGGAAGGAGGGACGGGAATAGGAAGGACAGTAGAACGGAACGGACGTGACTCTCCTGTGCTCACGTGAGAGGAGGACCAGGGTAACTCCACACCATGCGCGAGCTCCAGAATGGGACCCTAATTAGAATAAATTAGACCCCATGTGTGTATAATATGTCAAAATACACTCTACCATCATGTATATCTAAAAAGAACAAATAAAAAAATACGCTTGGGACAGTGTAAACAAAATTAAAGATGTCAAAAGAGCACATTCTAATGAGTCCCCATCGTGCTTCTTCTAGGGGGCTCCACCCTCCTCCAGCTGCTTGGCATCACTGCTGAAGTGCTTTGGAGTAGGTTACAGCCGTCAAGGCATACCTGAGCATGCGTTTCCAAACACTTAAGAACATTTTCCTATTAACCACAACACCATCGTCACCCCTAATAAAATTACCGCTAATTGGCTGATGCCATCTCATAGCTAGTCGTATTTATGAGCCTTTGGGTTTTCAGATGAGCCGCTGCTTCTGCAAAGTTTGGAGGGCTGCAGCGCCTCCCGCGTGGGTGAGCGACTTAGCAGTGGATGCCACGCAGCTCGGGATCGATTCCTTCCAGGGGACCATCAAGTTGTGGCCTGTCCCACCATTTTCTCCACAGGTGCTAACGAGGGTTCACAGACTGAGCGTGGCTTAAAACACTAAAACCAAGGGATTTCTGTACAAAACCCAGATTCTTGGCCTCCCTGTAAAAGGAGCAGTCCTGCTGGTGGGCAGGGGCTGACCAGCAAGGACCCTCACTAGCGAGAAACACAGTGCCACTGGCCTGCCCAGCCTGCTCCCCTCTGTCCCACCGCGCCTGGCCTTGATAACGGCACTGGGAATCGGTCCCCACTTTAAAAAAGCACTCTGGACTACTTTAATGGGAATATTTTTTCTCTCCAAAAAGGTTAATTTTGGGCCTCAAGAAAATAAAGACGGCATTTCAAGATGGCGGCCTAGAGGGTGGCTGCATTTCATGTTGCTCCAGGACTCAGGAGTCAAAAGAGAAGATATTGAGAGACTTGGGACCAACGCAAAGCAGCTGGGTGGGTCTCTCCCACTGGGGAGGCTCCCGGATGGGGCGGTAGTCCCGGAACGCAGGGAACTTTGTGAAGTAGAGCTGCCGGCGAGACGCCCCTCCCCCCACTGGAGCAGTGAACTCGGACAACTGGGAGCATCGGAGAGGAGGCTGCTCAGCACGGCGCTGGGACTTGGAGCAACCACTGGGGCTCTGGCGGCTGCCCAGGGGAGGAGCGGCAAGGAGAGCTGTGTGGACTCAGAGCGACCACTTCTGAACACTCCTGCCCTGAGGAGGAGGAGGAGGAGTGTGGCCACTTGGATTCGAAGTGACTGCACCAGAGCTACAGGCGGTTGCCAGAGGAGGAGTGGCGCGGCGAGCTGTTTGGACTCAGACCACTTCTGAACACCGGGGCCTGCCTGGAGGAGTAGGAGGAGGAGGAGGAGGAGCGCGGAGGGGCGTTTGGACTCGCAGTGACTGCATTAGAGCTCCAGGCGACTGCTTAAAGGAGGAGGTGAGTGGTGAGTTGTTTGGACTTAAAGCGACCGCTCCTGAACACAGGGGGGCTGCCTGGAGGAGGAGCGCGGTGGGTCGCTTGGTCTCGAGTGGCTGCACCAGAGCTCCGGGCAGTTGCCCAGAGGAGGCATGCAGCAGGTGACGTGGATTCAGAGCCACACAGAGCGACCGCTCCTGAACACCCGGGGGGTTACCTGGAGGAGGAGGAGGAACGGGGAGGGTCACTTCGACTCGGAGTGATTGATTGCCCAGGGCTACGGGCGGTTGGTGGGAGGAGGAGGCACACAGTGAGTTGCTCGGACTCCTAGTGACCGCACCGGAATACTGGGTGGCTGTCTGGAGGAAGAGGCGTGCGGCGGGTCTCTGGGACGCAGAGCAATTGTACGGGGCCCCAGGTGGCTGCTCAGAGGAGGGGCCACATAGCCAGGCGATTAGGTGCAGAACAGGGTCCCAGGATCTAGGAGGCTTCTTGGTGAAAGAGCTGCACAGAGACACGCTTAGGGCGGAGCGAAGGTTCCAGGCCTGCGGGCAGATTCTCTGAGGAGGGGCAGCCTAAGGAGATTCATCTGCGAAGGGTGAGGCTCCCAGGCCCAGGAGGTAGGGCCGGGCCCCTGGGAACTTTACAGAGGAAGGCAGCCCAGCCCAGGCGGTAGCTGTAAATTGAGGGGAACCTCTAGGAGGGGAACTGACCAGCGAGACCTCCACACCGGGTGAGTCTTCCCTGCCGGGTGAGGTTTCCCCACAAGGACGGTAAAACCAGAGACACAGGCCCAAACAGGCCTTGCCTCAGCCCGCAGCCTAGGTCCCCTTTGGATGACCATTGGTCAACAAGTGGAGGCGCCTCTGCCCACTAGCAGGGAATATACCCCACCTGAAGGCCACCACTCCTAGAGAGGCAGCTTCTTTGTGGCACACCACATTATCAACTTCCTCCAAGACTTCAGCCTACTGAAGGCTAAGAGGGGATATATATAGAAATCTTCAAGGACACTGTAAGTCAATAGAGGAAATCTGCAATATCTCAATGGTCCACTGATACCTGAACAATATGAGAAAACAAGGAAAGAAAATGCCACAAACAAATCTAGATGTTACATCAATAAAACACAATGACAGCATGGCAGAAGAAATGACAGAAAAGGAGTTCAGAATGTACATAATTAAAATGATCAGGGAAGCAAACGATGAGATGAAAAAGCAAATGCACACACTGAATGATGAGATGAAAGAACAAATGCACGCACTGAATGATGAGATGAAAGAGCAAATGCAGGCATTGAATGATCGCACCAATCGACAGTTAAAAGAGCAAATACAGGAAGCAAAAGATCATTTCAATAAAGAGTTAGAGATATTGAAAAAAAACCAAACAGAAATCCTTGAAATGAAGGAAACAATAAACCAAATTAAGAACTCCATAGAAAGCATATCCAGTAGGATAGAACACCTGGAAGACAGAACCTCAGACATTGAAGACAAAATATTTAACCTTGAAAACAAAGTTGAACAAACAGAGAAGATGGTAAGAAATCATGAACAGAATCTACAAGAAATATGGGATATCATGAAAAGGCCAAATTTAAGAATTATTGGGATTGAGGAAGGCCTAGAGAAACAAACCAAAGGAATGAACAATCTATTCAATGAAATAATATCAGAAAATTTCCCAAATCTGAAGGATGAAATGGAAAATCAAGTTCAAGAGGCTTATAGGACTCCAAATACACAAAATTACAACAGACCCACACCAGGCACATTATAATGAAAATACCGAACATACAAAATAAAGACAGAATTTTAAAGGCTGTGAGAGAAAAGAACCAAATTACATTCAGGGGGAAACCAATACGGATATCAGCAGATTTTTCAATCCAGAACCTAAAAGCTAGAAGGGCCTGGAACAACATTTTTCAAGCCCTGAAAGAAAATGGATGCCAACCAAGAATCTTATACCCAGCAAAACTTACCTTCAAATTTGATGATGAAATAAAATCCTTCCATGATAAACAAAAGCTAAAAGAATTTACAAAAAGAAAGCCAGCATTACAGAACATTCTCAGCAAAATATTCCAGGAGGAAGAGATGAAAAACAAAGAAGCAAATCAGCAAAGGGAGGAATTATCCTAAAGGAATTGTCAAATAAAGGAGGAACCAAGTTGTGTCAAATAAATAAATAAATAAAATTTAAAAATGAACCATATGACCAGGAAACCAAATCATATCTCATTAATAACCCTAAATGTTAATGGCCTGAATTCATCAATCAAAAGACATAGACTGGCAGATTGGATTAAAAAGAAGGATCCAACAATATGTTGCCTACAAGAGACTCACCTCATAGAAAAAGATACCCATAGACTAAAGGTGAAAGGATGGGAAAAAACATACCATGCACATGGACTCAGCAAAAAAGCTGGAGTATTCATCCTCATTTCAGATAATGTGGACTTCAAGCCAAAGTTAGTCAGAGGGGATAAAGAAGGTCATTTCATATTGCTTAAGGGAAGCATAAATCAGCAAGATATAACAATCATAAACATCTATGCCCCAAACAGTGGCTCATCCATGTATGTCAAACAAATCCTTCTCAATTTCAGAAACCAAATAGACAATAACACAATAATACTACTACTACTAATAATAATACTAATAAACATAATAATAACACGCCTCTCTCACCACTGGACAGATCTTCCAGACAAAAATTGAACAAAGAAACCATAGATCTCAATAACACAATCAATAATTTAGACTTAACGGACATTTATAGAATATACCATCTAACCAAGAGCGAATACACTTTCTTCTCAGCAACACATGGATCCTTCTCTAAAATAGACCATATATTATGCCACAAAGCTAATGTTAGCAAATACAAGAAGATAGAGACACTACCTTGTATTCTATCAGATCATAATGGATTGAAGTTAGAAATAAATGAAAGAGTAAAACTCAGAAACTATTCCAACATCTGGAGATTAAACAATATGCTATTATATGATGAATGGATAACAGAAGATATTAGGAAGGAAATTAAAAAATTCTTAGAGGTAAATGAGAACAAAGAAACATCATATCAAAATCTCTGGGACACTATGAAAGCAGTACTTAGAGGGAAATTTATTTCATGGAGCGCATTTAATAAAAGAAGTAAAACTCAACAAATAAACGACCTAACACTACAGCTCAAAGCCCTAGAAAAAGAAGAACAGACCAGCACCAAAAGTAGTAGAAGACAGGAAATAGTTAAACTCAGAGCTGAAATCAATGAAATTGAAACAAAAGAAACAATACAAAAAATTGACAAAATAAATAGTTGATTCTTCGAAAAAATAAACAAAATTGATAAACCTTTAGCCACACTAACAAAGAGAAGACGAGAGAAAACCCAAATCACTAAAATTTGTAATGAACAAGGAAATATCACAACAGACAGGATTGAAATACAAAACATAATTAGAAGCTATTTTGAAAATCTATACTCCAACAAAATAGAAAATTTCGAAGACATCAACAGGTTTCTAGAGACATACGAATTGCCTAAACTGAATGAGGAAGACATACACAATTTAAATAGACCAATTTCAAGTACTGAAATAGAAGAAGTCATCAAAAGCCTACCAACAAAGAAAAGTCCGGGACCAGATGGGTTCTCAGCCGAGCTCTACAAAACCTTTAAAGAAGAGCTCATTCCAATACTTCTTAAAGTATTCCATAAAATAGAAGAGGAGGGAACCCTCCCAAACTCATTCTATGAAGCCAATATCACACTGATACCTAAACCAGACAGAGACACATCAAGGAAAGAAAATTTCAGACCGATATCCTTAATGAACATCAACACAAAAATTCTCAACAAAATTTTAGCAAATCGCATACAAAAACATATTAAAAAAATAGTGCACCATGATCAAGTGGGTTTCATCCCAGGGATGCAAGGTTGGTTCAACATCAGGAAATCAATAAATGTCATTCACCATATCAATAGACTTAAAGTCAAGAATCACATGATTATTTCAATAGATGCAGAAAAAGCATTTGATAAAATACAGCACCCCTTCATGCTCAAAACACTAGAAAAAATAGGGATAGTGGGAACATTCCTTAACATTGTAAAGGCCATTTATGCTAAGCCCATGGCTAATATCATTCTAAATGGTGAAAAACTGAAAGCATTCCCCCTAAAAACTGGAACGAGGCAGGGATGCCCTCTTTCACCACTTCTATTCAACATCATTCTTGAGACTCTAGCCAGAGCAATTAGACAAACCAAAGAAATTAAAGGGATATGAATTAGAAAAGAAGAACTCAAACTATCCCTGTTTGCTGATGACATGATTATATATTTAGAGGAACCTGGAAATTCCACCAGAAAACTCTTAGAACTCATAAGTGAATTCAGTAAAGTAGCAGGTTACAAGATCAATGCTCATAGATCCAATGCATTTTTATACATAAGTGATGAATCTTCAGAAAGAGAAATTAGGAAAACTATCCCATTCACAATAGCCTCGAAAAAAATAAAATACTTGGGAATCAATCTCACAAAAGAGGTGAAAGACCTCTACAATGAGAACTACAGAACACTAAAGAAAGAAATTAAAGAACACCTTAGAAGATGGAAAGATCTTCCATGTTCTTGGATAGGAAGAATTAATATTGTCAAAATGGCCATACTACCTAAAGTGCTATACAAATTCAATGCAATTCCAATTAAAATCCTAATGATGTACCTTACAGAAATAGAGCAAGCAATTATGAAATTCATCTGGAAGAATAAGAAACCCAGAATAGCTAAAGCAATCCTTAGCAGGAAGAGTGAAACAGGGGGTATTGCAATACCAGATCTTCAACTCTACTACAAAGCAATAGTAACAAAAACGGCATGGTATTGGTACCAAAATAGAAAGGTAGATCAATAGTACAGAATAGAGGACACAGACACAAACCCAAATAAATACGATTTTCTCATACTAGACAAAGGTGCCAAAAATATGCAATGGAGAAAAGATAGCCTCTTCAACAAATGGTGCTGGGAGAATTGGAAATCCATATGCAACAGAATGAAACTAAACCCATATCTCTCACCATGCACGAAACTAAACTCAAAATGTATTAAGGACCTTGGAATCAGACCAGAGACCCTGCAGATTATAGAAGAAAAAGCAGGTCCAGATCTTCAACATGTCGGCTTAGGACCAGACTTCCTTAAGAGGACTCCCATAGCACAAGAAATAAAAGCAAGAATTCCCATAGCACAAGAAATAAAAGCAAGAATCAATAACTGGGATAGATTCAAACTAAAAAGCTTTCTCTCAGCAAAGGAAACTATCAGCAATGCGAAGAGAGAGCCTACAGAGTGGGAGAATATCTTTGCCAATCATACTTCAGATAGAGTGCTAATCTCCAGAATCTATAAAGAACTCAAAAAACTCTAAGAATACAAATAATCCAGTCGACAAATGGGCTAAGGAAATGAATAGACACTTCACAGAAGATCTACAAGCAATCAACAAACATATGGAAAAATGTTCAACATCTCTAGTAATAAGAGAAATGAAAATCAAAACCACCCTAGAATGGCGATTATCAAGAATACAAGGAACAACAGGTGTTGGCGAGGATGCAGGGAGAAAGGTACACTCATACATTGCTGGTGGGGCTGCAAATTAGTGCAGCCACTCTGGAAAGCAGTGTGGAGATTCCTTAGAAAACTTGGAATGGAACCACCATTTGACCCAGCTATCCCACTCCTTGGCCTATACCCAAAGGACTTAAAATCAGCACACTACAGAGATACAGCCACATCAATGTTCATAGCTGCTCAATTCACAATAGCCAGATTGTGGAACCAACCTAGATGTCCTTCAATTGATGAATGGATAAAGAAACTGTGGTGTATATATATACAATGGAATATTACTCAGCCATAAAGAATGATAAAATTATGGCATTTGCAGGCAAATGGATGAAATTGGAGAATATCATGCTAATTGAGATAAGCCAATCTCAAAAAGTCAAAGGACGAATGATATCACTAATAAGTGGAGGATGACATATAATGGGGGGAGGGTAGGGTTAGTGTTAGGGTTAGAGTTACGGTTAGGGAGGGGGGCAAGTATGGAGGAAGGAAGGACTGTATAGAGGGAAAAGAGGGGTGGGAGGGGTGGGGGGAAGGGAAAAAATAACAGAATGAATCAAACAACATTACTGTATGTAAATTTATGATCACACAAATGGTATGCCTTTACGCCATGTACAGAGAAACAATATGTATCCCATTTGTTTACAATAAAAAAATACATTATTAAATAAAAAAAAGAAAATAAAGACACCATCAAATTAAGAATAAATGTTCTAAGAATGAAGGACTGCTGTGAGCAGGCAACACGCAGGGCTCCTGCACTTTGCCCAGTGTCCCTGGGCTTCCTGCAGCCCCCACCCCAGGGCAGGCGGCTGGGAGCAGGGGATGGAGACAGCACGGCGTTCGCTGAGCCCCGCTTTCCCCTGAGACTGCCCTGACATTCTACAAGATAAACAGGAGGTCCAGTCCATCAGGAGCCTCTCCTGAGACGGCCACATCAGATCCAGCTGATCTGACAACATATTGCTGGCTAGAGAATTCCAGAACTTTTCACAGACTCTCACAAGACCCAGCCCCGAGATGGCATCCTGCACCACTGACGAGACTGGCCCACCAACCCCATTTCTGCTTCCAGAGCACAAAGGCAGGCCAGGTTTCCCAGCATGCCTTGCAATTAGGAGCCCAGGCGAGGCAAGTAGAGTTCAGGCCTAGCCACAACAAGGCAAATCCCCTGCAACTGACTCTTCTCCCGCCCCTTTGTGGGAGCACGGAGGTCCTGTGTGGAGATGGAGAGCCACGTGAAGAAAGAGCTCCCAGAGTCCCCAGATCTGCACTGGCCTTGGATGTGATTGGGCAACTAACTTGTGTCGTAAGCTGTCAAGTTAGATCCACGTGCTGGTCACTGGCATCCATGTTCCCTATGCTGGTCACTCAAGGACTGCTGCACACCTACCCACATCTGTGGCACTGTGCCTTGAAGGACAGTGCCCTGGGAAACAGAGGTGTCCCCATGGTCATAAGCTTAGATCCAGGAGAGACAGTAAGCAGGTCATGAGAAGATAAGGATGGCCGCCAGGACAGACGGCCTCAGCCTGGTGAGGAGGAAAGGAAGCGCCTGGGAGGAGGCGACTTCGAAGGGGAGGCTTGAAGGACTAGAGGAAGGAACCCCAGGAACAGAGGCCAACAAGATGACTGCTCTGCTCCTCCAGGGAGGGGATGCTGGGGGTAGAGGAACCGAGTTCTCCTTCAGACCTAACCCAGGTGGGGCTTGCAGACCGGGTGCGATCATTCATGGGTCGTTCACCTGTCCAGTGACGTATCAGCTTGCTCATTCGTTCATTCATTCATTCATCAGACATTCTTTGGAGGCTACTCTGACCCAGGCTCTGTGAAGAGAGAGGTAAATAAGACTGGAAGCTGCCTGTAAGGAGCTCAGTCAGCTGGGATCGTTACCACGCAGTGTGACGGAACCATGCTACACACTTGGCAAAGGCATATCCAGACCTGCTGGGGGCACGCAGGGACTGTGATAGGGCCGTGGTCACTACCAGGAGGACAAATGCAGGGGTGGTGGCAGGAGGAGCCGTTGCTACCGTGAGCGTCCAGCAACATCTCTTCTGCAGGCCTGGGCAGGGCGCCGGGCTCCGCACCCTCGAGGCTGGGCTTTTACATTCCCCTCTCGGAGGGAGGAAGCTGGGCTCAGGAGCTAGGCACCAGAGACTCAGCACAACTACCTCAGGACAGGGATGGAGACGGAGTGGGCCAGGGAGCGCGAGGCCAAGGGAGGGACAGGTGTTCCCCGGCAGAGGAGCCTGGAGATGCCAGGTGGCAGTGGAACAGACTGGTGAGCAGAGGGGCAGTGAGCCCGGGAGCTGGAGGGGGAAGCGGGGCGCCCCTGGTAGGCCTCCGTCCTCAGGTGACAGGTGTCCAAGCCAGGCAGTGAGTCAGCCGCCTATGAGACGGAAAGGGTTCTGATGTTCGGGTTAGAAAGCCACTCTCCTCGTCCTTGGGGTGCTGGAATCTGCCTTCCTGCTTTCCAGAGTGAGGTGCTGGCTGGCAGAGATGCAGGCCTGATTCTGCCTCCTGGGTCGCAGGCTGTGGGCCACAGTCCACCACAACTGCCCGAAAACCTGTGGACTTTGCTCTATGGCAAATGTGATGCCTGGTCTTGCACACCAAGGCCCGAGCAGCGATTTCTGGAAAGAACATTATGCAATTGCTAATTGGGAAACTGAGGAGAGAGTTCCATTAGTGCCACTTTGAAGACCCTCCATGGAGCCATCTGCGATGAAGAGCTGGCCATGCCAGGCGCTCCGAGCTGCTCCCAGACATGCCCGCGCCCCTCACAAGCTTCTGAGTGGACGTTTCAGCAAAGCTGTCTGAAGTAGCCTCGCCTGAGAAACTTGGGGGGGGGCGGGCAATGAAATCGCAAGCACAGAAGAAACCACCCTGATCTCTGCAGGGGACCTGCTGCACCCGCCCATTCAGGAGGGCCTGGCGCTCACACCAAGGCCAAGCAGCCATGAGCCACCTGGCAGAGGGACCTAAAGGGGTCCTTTGACTGGCTGAAGGGTGCTTCTCCTAGGCGGCCAGAGCTGGAACACACCAGGGGTGGCAGAGAGGGAGGACGAGGACTTCCTTCTGGTTTTGGGAGGGGAGAGCAGGCGTCGTGTGTCTGCAGCTCCTGTGGTGAGACTCTCCTCCAGGGCCTCTAGAGAGATCCACCAACATAGAGGCCAAAGTCACTGTCCCTCCCAAAGGGACAGGAGAAGCCTCCTGTGAGGCCGGGAGAGGAAGCAGGTCAGGGACAGCAGCTGGCAGCCAGGCCCAGTGCTCGGGCTCTCGCGGCTGGCCGCGCTCCTCGCGTGAGTGCTGCAGTGAGCCCCGAGGCCGAGAAGCGCCAGCCAAGTGGAGAGCAAGGGGGAGCCCCGAGCTCGGTGCTTACCCAAATCCTTGGCCCGTGGGATGGATGGGAGCAGCAGGCAGAGGCTCCGCGCCAGATCTGATCCTTCCGGCAGGAGAGGCCCCTCCTCTCGTGCCTGCCCGTCCGCAGCCTCCCCGCTCCCCGGTGTGGTCACTCCCGAGGACGGGCGCGCTCTTCCTCATACTCCACCTCCAGTGCCACCCCAGGGCCGGAGGGCGGTGTTGGCTGCTCACTGTGCCACGGGGCAGGGGGCCTGGGACCAGGCACGCTTGGCCCCGTCTCTGAAGACACTCTAATTCCCTCACTCCCTGCCAGTCCCTTGGGGGTCTCACGCTGCATCCTCCTGCAGCACCCACATGATGTGGGATCACGCCCAGCCCTCGGGATGGTTACGGCTACTGCTAGCAGAGGTGCTACGAGCAGCAGACCATTTCCTTGCCCGGCCCTACAGCCTGGGGGATCCTGGGCCACTGGGAGGGAAACCCCAGGCCTCGCCTGGCACCAAGCCCACCCATGACCTGGCTCCTCTCGTCCTGACCCCAGGCCCTTCCACTCTCCTCGCTCATTCTTCTTGAGCCACCCAGGCCTCTGTGACGTGCCACAGATGCTCTGGGCCCTGCACTTGCTGACGCTTCTGCCTGGAACGCACCTTCTCCAGACAGCTCATGAGCCACATCCACTTGCTATGGTGTAGAAGTGAGGTGTCCCTCAAAAGCTCGCGTGTGAGACAGTGCAAGAGGGTCCAGAGGAGGCATGACTGGGTTGTGAGAGCCTTAACCCAATCAGTGGGCTAATCCCTGATGGGATCACCTGGGAGGTGGCTGAGTGGAGGGTGTGGCTGGAGGAGGAGGGCCTGGGGGCATGGCTTTGGATACATATTTGTACTGTCAAGTGGAGACCTCTCTGCTTCCTGGCCACTCTCTCCCGCCACAATGTCCATGGACTGAGACCTCTGAAACCCCAAGCCTCCAAATAAACTCCTCCTCCTCTACAATTGTTCTGGCTGGGTCCTGTAGTCACGGCAGCAAAAGAGCTGACTGAAACAACCTTCTTCACGTCTCTGCTCCAACGTGCCTTCTGAGATGCCCTTCTGGTCACTCCAAGAGCACAGCAGTGGCTCCCGGCCCCTCTGTTTTTCTGCACACTGGCGACAAGCTCCACCCTGGTGCCTGGTGGCAGTGCCTGGCATCCAGTAGATGCTAGTACTTCTAAAGGAACCCTCTGCAGACCACACTTTATCTGCACAGGTCAGGAGCATCTGAGCTTGGACCGTTCCACTTCCATCTCACAGACAGGCGCGCTGAGGCAGAGGAGCCGCACAATTTGCCTGAGCTCACAGCCAGTGAGCTGGAGACTTGGAGGCTGAACTCGGGTCTTCCCGGCTTCTCCCTCCAGAGGCCACACTCGCACCTGGCCAGCTCTGCTGTGAGCGTCTTTGGGAATGAAATACCAACCCAGTTCTGTCCTCAGTGAGACTCCTAGGTCACCAGAGGAGCAGGCTCCTGCACCCCTGGCAGGGGTGGGGGCTTGGGGGGGGAGGGGAAGGGACATACGGAAGGGGTGTCACATGCAGATGTGACCCCAGCCCAGCTACCATGGCCTTCCTCTTGGTTACACCTCCTGGGCCTTCTCTCCGACCCTTTAGCTTTGTTTTGCAGACTGGTCGGTTCTTCAAGGAGACTCCCAGCCCTGCCCCTGTCCTCCCTTGGTCATGGCTGGCACAGGCTCCAGAGAGTGCCACATGACAAACTCTGCAAACTAATGGGCACAAAAGCTGGTATGGAGATGTCTCTAGCAATGAGTTGAAGTCAGAAGAAACCCATCCCTCCATCTGAGGCCCATGTGGGATGCACCGCGACCGCTCTTCTCTCAGCAGTCTAAGGTGTTGACACGGGGACCTGCTCCCTTCTCCTGCCCCCGTGCTGTGCATGTCCTTGGGAAGGCCAGGACCCTGTGGGACTCAGTTTCCTAGCTTGCAAAGGGAATGGGAGGGGCAATTTCTTCACTCCCTTCTGATGGAGACACTGAACTCTTGCCTGAGGACAGCATCCGTCCTTGCATTCAAGTTTCAAGACCAATTAAGATAAAAAGAGAGGGTCCCTTAAGTCCTCTCACCCTGGGAATTCTTGTCACTTTCAGGGCCTCTGTGCAGCGCAACAGACATCGCCCGTGCCCCCAGGACGTGACCGGGCTAGAGTGGTAGCAGGCACAGAGGCCTGGTGTCACAGGCCGCGGGAACCCAGGCGCTGCAGGTCTGCCCGGCGTCCTGGCTCTGCTGCAGGACGATGGCCACGCCCTGTGCAGCCTTCCTGCTGTCTTCGTATTTGGGTCCGGCAGCCGTCCCTTCCCTAGTTCCCTGGAGTACTCTGAGGCACCTGGTGTCCCCTCAGCTCTTCTCCCCATATAGGAGTGATGGGAAAACCAGGAGCAGAGGAAGAGGAGCAAACGGCAGTCAGGACAGCAGCCGGGGCTGAGCTGGCCCCCGGGGCCCTGGGGCCCTGAGCCCCCCCGGGGCACCACTAGAGAGCAGGGGTGCTGGGATCTAGCCTGGCTCCTCATTACCTGGCCGTGTTTCTGGTCGTGTTCATTCGCAGGAGGAAGCAGGTCAGCGTTTCCTAAAGGTGCCGAGCTGAGCAGTCAGGGTCCCGATCCTCAGCTGAGCCCTGGGCAGTCTCACCCATTGCCGGGGACCTGGGGGACTGGGATCCAAGAGGCTCCTTCCTTTCGCCAAGGCCATGCATGAGGTAAAGGTCCAGACTGACCAGTCCCCCTGACTTTCCACTGCACTAGATTTCTGCCCCTACTTGGTGCAGGACGGTGTGGTGGGATGGCAAGGAAGACCGTGAGCCCTGCCTTCCCAGCAGGTAACATGCTCCTAAGGACTGAAAACAGCCTCGCCACAGACATGCAAGGCACGGTGGGCAGCGGCCAACCTGGGGCTCGCCTGGAGCGCTGCTTGATGTCCACTGCACTGTCCTGTGTGCCCTTGAAGTGCCTCACAAGAGGCCTGCACTGTGCCCACCTCAGGTGAGTGGGCAGAGGCGCAGAAAGACGAAGAGACTGCCCAACCTGGTCCTTATGGAGCTGGGAGTTAAGCCCACGTCCCCTGGTTCCACCTCAGCAACCTGCTGGCGGCCCTCAGGAGGGGGTGAGGGGCTCCTGAAGACCCCCTGACTCCCCTTGTGACCTGCGGTGTGGCTGCCACACATGTTCCAGGACTCCTGACGAGCAGGCAGCCCAAGGCTGGGTTCTGATGGCCTGGGCCTGCCCGTGAGGGGAAGGAGAACCAGTCTCGGGGGCTCACACAATCCCACAGCCACCTGCGCTTCCTCCGCAGAGAGCCGCTAGCACTGCACCAGGCCCAGCTGTGCTTCTCTTCTTGGAGCTCAGCCCTGCATGAGGCTGGGGCAGTGTGGCTTCCTACCTGGACCACTGCTCCAAGAGCTTTCAGTCAGACAGGGGACGACAGATGACAGCCTCTGGGCAGGTGGCTCAAGGAGGGAAAGCCCAGGACAAGCTTGGAGACGACGGAACAGCATCGCGGTGTCACCAAACTCTGCTCAGCATTAGACAGAACGTGAGTGCCGCCCGGCCGTCTGCAGTAAAGACCTGCTCCCATCAGAGGCACAGGAGCGAGTGTTGCCGTCTGGGGAAGCGACGGGGCGGCTACCGGGGACTCAGGCGCACTCCCCCCCATGCCTCACACAGCTACGATGCTGACGATGCCCTTCACTGCAAGCTCACTGTGTGCCCAAGCACCGTGGATGGGTTTCCCACATCCCCAGCCACAGCCTCATGAAGTAGCTACTCATGCCTCCACCTTCCAGAAGAAGAAACTGAGGTTCCAAGAGAGTCAGAGCTTCCTTCAAGGTGACCCCACTGCGAATCACTGCTGCATCTGAGATCAGCCACCCTGATGCTGCCCTGGCTCCAGGACCAATGCAGCCACAGTCACAGGCACCTATAGCTTTGCCCAAGTCAGATGTAAAAGACCAACCAGCTCTGCAGTTCACAAGGGGAACCAAATGCCATCGTTCTGAGAACTTCCCTCTTGGCACAGCTCTGAGGGTCTGTGGTTGGAGGGATTCTCGTCCTCCTACCACAGAGTCCCCAGGCTGCGGGGGGGTGGGGGGGGAGCATGCGGGCTTCACAGCCGTGTCTCTTGCTCAGGACGGGCTGGATGTGCGGCCCGTCTCCCACGGGCAGGAGCCGGCCTCCAGTGTCTCTTCACCCCTGTGCTGCCTGGCACAGGCCGGGCCCCTGGCAGGACACTCAAATGACCCCGTGGCAGGAAAGAAGCGAGCCCCAGGGAAGCAGGGGCCGGTTTTCCGTTATTGACTTTGCAGTCGAGGGAGACCCTGGGCTGGGTGGCTGGGGAAGAAAGGGAGAGGCTGGTTCACCTTCCCTGGGAGTGACCCAAAGGGACGGCACTGTCCGTGTCCAGACGTGTCTCCTCCAGGACAGGCAAGCCCCATGGCAGCAGGGTCAGGGTGACTCAGGCAAGGGAAGCAGTGTGGGCAGGCCAGCCACTGCTTGATTCCCACAGAACCGTGGCCTTGCGGGAAGGTGCAGCCATTACTGCCAGACGGCTGAGAGTTTAATGTGAACGCTCAGATTTTAAAATATTGAAAATTAGTTTTGAAAAAATTAAAGACCACAGGGAGCAAACAAAACACAGGCCACATAAAGCCACCGATTTAGATGTGTGATCTAAGTGGACGCTGCTTAAACTGGAGCACTGTCCACAACTCACAGCGGCCGGGGTCAGCAGGAAAGGAGATGAGCAGGTCGCTTTGGCTCTGGGGACGTCCTTTTCTCACCTGCGCAGTGGCCATGTGGCCAAGGCCCATCTCAGGATCAGTGCTGACCCAGTGAGGGGATGCTGACAGAGCAAGGAGGAGGGCTGACCCCAGCGCAGGACGGACGACACACAACCAATCTCCTGTTCAGAAGAAAGCACGAGCCAGGAGCCTCGTCCAAATCAACCACAGTGGAGCAGCTTGGAAATATTTGGTCAAATTAAATAGAGTACGCCACCCAGAGATCCACGCAGAGTATCTCCCCGGAGACCTTCTCACGCTGGACCCCGGGGAGAGAGGAGCCACGCAGAGGCATCTCTGGGGGACAGGACGAGTGAAATGGGGTGATGACACCCCAAAACTCACAGGACGGGCACAGAAGCCGAGCAGGTGTGCGCAGCCCCGGGAGCAGACGCATCACCCAGTGAGCCGTGAAGGAGGCGGGCCGGGCTCAGTCCCGCGGCGATCAGGAGCAGGCCTAGCAAGGACCGCTGCGCTGGGAGGAACCGCGCTCCAGATACAGACTCTCGCAGCAGCCGCTTGCGGGCGGGAGGCCAGGAGGCCAGGGGAGAAGCGATAGTGGCCAGGGCCTCGCGGTGACCAGCAGCAACACAGAGTGGCAGGAGCCAAGAAACAGCGTGGACCCCCTGTGTACCCGAGTCCAGGAACCCGGAGGTGCCTGCAGGGACCTCCCTCCACGGCACCTGAGGACCCTCACAGGACCTTAGGTTCCGGCACATTCTGCCCTGAAAAGCTCCTAAGCCCAACAACTTGAGTGGCTGAGGCTGAGCTGAACTCCGACCAGTACTCGACAGCACTGATATTTATGCGCCTGTCTTTCCTGGGGGTTCCCTGGCCGGCTGCCTCCTGTCTGCAGCCTCTGGAGCACTTGTTCTGCTGGGCAGGCCCCAGATCAGCGCAGTGACAGAGGACACGCCTGCCACTCCCTCGTTATCAGTGCACAGGCTCCCCAGGAGCGCCGGTCACAGGGTCTGGTTTGAGGTTCCCAGAGGTTTGGCAGCAGGGACACGTCACGTGGACCATCTTTCACTGTCTTAAGTGCAGTCTCCATGATCATACAAACTCCTCGTGGCTGAGGCCACAGGTGGAAACGGCTGGCTGGGCAAATGGCTCGGGGAGGACAGAGGCTGTGCCAGCCAACGTGCACTTGCCGCTGAGGCGAGGCCCTGGTGAACGTGCCTCCTACTCCACCCACGGTTCACGGATGAGGCTCAAAGAAGTCAAGTGCTGTGGCCACGGTCGCAGCCCAGGAATGGCAGGGCCAGGACTGAGCTGATGCCAGGGCCCCGGTCCTTCCACTTTGCTTCACCACCACGACCCTGGGCGCCTCCTTCAGGTTGGACGTGGCTGGGGAGAAGCAAGTGACCTTCAAAGCCAGCCAAGGAAGAGAAGGTGGCCAGGCATCAACTACACAGAAAACAGACCAGCAGCAAAGCCTCGCCCAAAGCCGCTCGACACGGCCATGGCTGAGGATGGCAGCCTCCTGTGCCGCCAGGGGCGGGGCCAGACAGCAGGGGAAGAGTCACCTGCAAGACAGAGCTGGCCGGGGAGCTGGGAAGCAGGGTGCTCGGTGGGCCACGCCACGGGGAGCAGGAGCCTGCAGGGCCCGCTCTTTCCACTTTTCAAGGGGAAGCTGCAAAGCTGGAGCGGAGGGTGAAATCTCAATTCTCAAATCACTTGGCAGCTGATTCAAACACTTGATATCATGGTGCAGGCCAAACAAATACACCTGCAGGTCTTCCAGAAGCAAGAAATCAATAGGTCATCAGAACAGAGCCGGCAGGACTGGTTTCACCACTGTGATGCTGAGGGGTGGGCCCGATCCACGCTTCCCATGGCCAAGCACGTGTCCTGGGACAATCCAGACACACCAGGAAGTGGGGCCCCAGCTCACCTTCCAGGACCAGGTTGAGGACATACTTTGACGCCACTTCCCTGGATTCCTGCCATGATTAGAATTGATACAACTGAACACCCACCAGGGCAAGAGGTGTGAACACGGCCTTCTACTAAACCTTCACACATTCTTCTCAAAGAGATGATGGTGTCCCCATTTCATAGGAAAGAACGCCGAGACTCAGTCATGAATGCTCGTGTCCACGGTCACCCTAACTAGTGTCAGAGCTGGAATCCAGGTCCAACCACTTCCAGGCCCAGCTACCCTATGCCCCACATTGTCCCTTTGTCAATATGGGCAGTTTATTAAAATCATATTCAATTAAAAACCTTGGCTGACCCTCTACCATATGCCTGGGTCCATGCTACGTCTGGAGAGATGAGATGGAGGACAGACACCCCCTCTTTCAGGACTCCTGAGTTTAGAGCAAAACAAATGGATCAGATGAAGGAAGGATGATAAAGGGATTAGTTTGAAGTTCTGCTTGAGAAGGTTATTTGCCCTGGGCGCAGTTTCTGGGGTTTTCCCATAAGGAGGAAAGCAAAAATAAAATCAGACCAGGTGAGGACCCATCCCAGCTCCAGTCAGGACGTTCCCCGACTCAGGGCCTCGGCTTCCTTATCTGTAACGCCAGAGGGTGGGAGCTGCCGTCACCCTGTGCTCAGCCCCGATGAGGAGCCAGGCCCTGTGCTAGGAGCCGGGACCCAGTGATGAAAGGGGAAACAGGACAGAAAGCTGCTGCTCACAAAATGCCCGTCTGTTCCTTTCCATTTCCCGGGATCCTCAGCAGTGAGGCTGGGCCATGGTAGCAGGTCTGGCCGGAGGGTGGTGAGAAGTGGCAGGACCCGGTTCCAGGAGGGTGGGACTTCAAGGAGGCTGCAGAGATGGGGTGGTCCTTCCCCACCCCTACAATGTGCTCCATGCTTCTCTTAGTCACCAATGGCCAACAGTGGCCCAGGAGGGACTGTCAACTCTGTTGCACAGATGAGGCCAGCACAGCACGGATTGGCCTGGTTGCCAGGGTGAGTCTGGGCCTCCAGTGTCCAGAATCTGAGAACCAAGAGGGACTTCAGAGGTTTCCAGAGGAGGGTGGTGCAGGGTTCCCCAGAGTGTCTGGAGTGGGGCTGTATCTGGAGATGAGGGGAAGCCCAGGCCGATAAACAGGCACCCCGATCTGTGTGAAGCATCAGGAAGGCAACCAGAGCTCACTTAGCACCAGGTTCACTGTTGAACGTTCAGCATTCGGCTACTAACCACGCCATCCTGACCCCACGGGGTGTCCCTCCCGGAACTATAGAAATAACACGAGAAAGTGATTCCCATAACCACGCAGGAAACCGACCTGGTTGTCCCCTCCGGGCCCTGCCGGGATCTCCTCCCACAAGGTCACTCTGAGTATAACTCCACCGCTGGGTCAGCTGATGTCCCGGAGTCAGTCCATGGAAAGAGCTTGCATTCCCAGGCCGCAGGGGAGAATGATGCCAATAAACCTCTACAAACCCAACCTGGTCAAGGAAGATGAGCAAACCATCTTCAGTCTGACACCCCGAAGATCCTCAGGGTAGTCACTGGAGCATGGAGCTGCCTCAAGCAATGTACAGAGACAGCAGCTCCTTCCTGGGTGACTTGTGGCTGGAGAGCAGTGGTCCCACCAGGGTCTACATGTCCCCAGTCCTCCTGCCTCCAGGTGAGGCTGAGAGACTATCTAGTCAGGAAGAGAGGACCCGGGGCTACTGTGGGCTGTGCAGGCCGGAAGCTGCCCCGAGCACCGTGCCTGGAAGGCGGCTTCCAGGTTCTAACGACGGCAGGCCTGCGTAGCCCGTCTCCACTCCCGCGGTCCCTCTGCTGCAGCGCCTGCTTCACTCCTGCACAACCTGGCCCCTTTACCTATGGGTTGTTACTGTCCCTCTGTCTCTGCTGTACTGGGCATCCCACCAGCACAGGGACCACGTCTGTCTCACCACCGTCCTAACCGCGGTTGTTGAATGCGCATGAGTGGCTGGCACGTGGAGGAAGCGGCTGCGCCCTGTCTTCTTCAAGCAGCTTCCTGTTTCAGCATGGGTGGGGGTGAGACAGGCTAACTGAACACGTGGCCACTCTGTCCATCAACAGGTGTGGCTCCAAGCAATTTTCCTCCTTAGAGGACAAAAAGGTTAACCAGGCCGAAGGAACCCTGTTGGAAGAGTCCTATCAGAAAGTGACCATGAAAATGACATGGAACACAGCTTCTCAAACTTTCCTGCGTGCGCCCCCCAGGGGAGGCTGCTAACCTGCTGCTCGCTGGGAAGGGCTGCCTGGGGCCTGAGGCTGCACGCAGAGCAGAGCGAGCTCCAGGGTGATGCTGAGGCTGCTGGCCCACAGACCCACTGTAGGCAGAAGGCCTTCGAAGGACAGATGAGACAACTGGAAAGCGAGTCCTGGAGACCTATTTGACGGCACTGGTCTCAAGCCACGGCCTGGCTGGAAAGCCTGAAACTACAACATCGGCCGCCATGTTCTTGGCTCCCCCGCGGACTCCTAGGGTGAGAGGGATGAGCCTGATGGGGTTTCGAAGTGGACGCAGGTGAAGCTCCAGTCCTGGCTTTCTGGACACTGCAGCTCAAGGAGGTTTCTTCCTCCCCTGAGAAGTGCCTCGTCACTGGTCTGCAGACCAGCTGTCAGGGTCATCCAAGGACCTTTCAAAAAGAGTGGGGGGCTCCACCCGAGGACTCTGCCCACCAAGTCCGAGCCAGATACACCGGATGAGAAGCTGATGGAGAATGACAGGTGAGTGGACGGCTCTTGGTGCTGACCAGTGGCACACAGGAGGATCCTGGGAGGCTGCATTTTACTTATTCACTTGAAGATCTGCAAAAGCAGCAGCCGCCTCTGGCCCTGCGTGGGTGCCGGCATCATCAGCACACCTGCACGGCTTCTGAAGACGCATGTGGCCCCCTGAGCGAAGCTGCAGAGGACACGGGGATTCTGGACCCCTGGCTCTCTCTTGGGGAGCTGAACGGTCTCACCATGGCCGGCAACGACGGGCGAGAGTCGCGTTTTCCTTGTTAGGCAAGGACGTTCTCCACCACGCGGAGTCTGCCTTCGCACTTCCCTCAGCCACCGCGGCTCTCGAGGACATCTCTTTTAGTTGATGACGTCAGAGATGACCAGTGATGACCTACGTGTGTGTGTACGTGACCTGTCCTTCCTCCCCCTTGACCAGCGTCAGTTATTGTGGGTCTGGGGTGGACACAGGACTCCAGCTGGGCCAGTGAATGTCAGCACTGAGCCCGGAACTGTGAGGAAGGCCACGTCCCCCTGTGGAGGTGCAGGGCCAGCACGGGAAGCTACACGGGGAGACGCCTCTGCCATGTGAGTCTGCCTGAGGACGAAGCCAACGCAGACAGTGGCAGGCAGAGAGAGAAGCCAGAGCCAGTGACCGCCAGAGTCGTGAGCACCAGGAGGGCCAGCAGGCACTGTGACGCCTCCTCAGGCTCCTGGACCCGACGTTCCTGGAGTCGGACCCCAAGCCTCTCAAGTAACCTGGAGAAACACATTCTCTTCCAAAATCAGGAAGCGATTGATGTCGGTTTGTCACTTGCAGCAGAGAGAATCCTGGATGCCGTCCTCTCCCCTGGTCCACCCTCTGGGCAGAACCTTTCCCACGGCACTTACTGGGGCCCCGCTGGCTGCGGGCTCCCTGGGCAGGAAACGTGTCCTAGTCCCGTCCGCAGCCGTGGTGCCAGTGTGGTGCCAGATGGAGGAGCAGCCTCGCTTCTCTCTGCTCTACTGTAGGTCTGACAAGAACTCGAGGCCACCTCTGCCCCGAAGAACTTGTTTTTCAGACTTCTGGGTGGACCCTGGCGCTGACAGGAGGGTGGACCCAAGCTGCGAGAAGGCCCAGGGCCCAGGGTCAACTCCTGCTGAGCTATTGCTCACCTGGACTTCATCTGAGGCCCCACTCCTGCCCTGTCCAGAGGCCTGCCCTCCCGCTCCTGTGCAGTAGGTCTGCTGGGGCGGGAAAGCCCTTCTCCTCTACCTGCTTTGTTCTTCAAGTCTGCCCGAACGCCCAGCAAGTGTGGGAACCAGGGCGGGCTGGTGGCCCGGGGGCACATGCCCCTACTCAGGGGTCAGCTCCCTGTCACTGCCACCAGGGACCAAGAGGGAGCCCATCTTCCTTGCTGGGGAGCTGTGGACCCCGGCCTGCCAACACGGTTGACCCCGCTGCCAAACAAGCCCTGGCGCAGGAGGCCTGTGGCCCATGCTGACAGCAGCTATGCTGGACCCCTGTTCACGGCCCCTCACCCCAAGGAGGACCGTCACCTACATGCATCTGGCTCTTCTGCAAGGCCCCATCTCTGCCAGGTCAGCCCCCACGTCCCCACGCATCCTCACTCCACTCTCGGTCTTCAAGGGCTCTGCAAGCTCCAGCCCCATCAGAACCTGCCCCCTGCTGTGCTTGCCCCGCTAGCCATCCTCCACACGACAGCGGCATCTCTAAAACACAAAGTGCATCTCGCCACTGCCCTGAAGCGTTTCCACAGCTCTCGCCTACCTCGTATGCAGAACCACGTTTAAGCAAATGAATAAAAGCCCATGCAGCGGCCCACGCCTGCAATCCCAGGAACTCTGAAGGCTGAGGCAGGAGGATCACAAGCTCAAGGCCAGCCTCAGCAACTTGGCAAGGTCCTGGGGTGGGTGGGGAATGTAGCTCAGTGGTGAAGCATCCCTGGATCCGACCTCCAGTACCAAGAAACCAAAACCAAATGAGAGAGTGCGTGCAAACTTTGCCAACACTCAAAAGGGGAAAACGAGGTGCCAGGAGCGCACACGCTGGAGGGATCATTCAGTCCTGTGGGGCCCGGGTGAGGCTTGACAGGTGAGCAGGCCCCGCCACAGGAAGGGTGGGACCATGTCCTAGAAGAAACCACATGTGCAAAGGTCCTGCTGCAGGAAAGGGCTGGAGGGTTGCGGGTTTCAAGGGAGACATGCATTGTCACCTGAGGTGTGGCCAACGATACTCCAGGAAGTCCTGGGCACCGCACCTGGCATGCTGTCAGTGCTCCAGAGCAGTGCCATTCTCGCTGAAGGAAGAGGGGCTTGCTTCTTCCCTGCTAACAGGTCCACCAGGGAGAGCTGAAAGCCAGCATCAAAGGCTCTTTGTGACACGAAACCGTTTCATTTTCACCAGCTTATGAGGATCAGGCACTTAAAGCTTCAAAACTCATTACAGATCAGAACCGTGCTTCCCTCAGAAGGCAGAGGGCTGGGAAATTAAATGGGGAGGACGTTCCAGGGGACTGGCCAAGCTCAAGGTGCCTATGAGCCGTAGGGAGGACCGGTTCTCCAGGAGCCTACTGCGCTGCGCCCGCACCTCCAGGACACGCGGCTCCTGGGTCCGTTCTCCAAGGTGGACAGGGTTCGCTCTGCGTCCCCATGACCCCTGGTCGGGGCCTGTGCTCCCTGGGAACCACACCAGTCCTGCTCCCACGAATGCAGGCGGCCACGCCAGTCTCCTGGTCAGGTGGCGAGGGAAGCAGACTGACCGTGTGTTCCCTGCAGCGGGGACGCTGTGCGGGAAGCAGGAGGGGGCAGGCGGCAGGCCCTGGGCGAAGGTGAGCAGGGACTGCCACCGAGTGGGGGGAGGTGCCCCCACAGGAGGCAGGAAGCAGCCAGGAACCAGGAGCAAAGCACCCCAGCAGAGCGGGCAAGGACCCGCGAAGGCAAGAGGGGGAAGGAAAGGTGGCTGCTCAAAGTCCCGGGTGCCAACTCATCAGCAACCGGACACGTGAACCAGACCCAGGGCGACGGGCTGCTGGGTGCCCAGCGTGTTGGCGAAACACCGACAGAGTTCAGGTCTGGGGGGCCACGTGTGGTGGAGGACGCCAGACCCTGGGAATCTGCACCTGCGAAGGAGGTGAACCACGGGGCCCCACCCTGGAGGTCGCGGGGCAAGAGCCAGGCGGGCCGCGATGGCGCACCCCAAGTGCCTGTGCCCGCGACCTCGCCCAGGCTCGTGACCTGGAGGAGCCAGGCTCCCAAGACACAGAGATGAGCTCAGGGACACGGGAAAGTGGCACGCCCCTGCTCCTTCCCAGAGGGGACAGCGAGCGCAGTCCTGAGCCACACACACCGCACAACGTCAGGCGGGGTTGCGGGTGAAGCCAACAAGGCAGACGCCTGCGTCCCAGGGCACGAATCCCCACGTTGCCTGCTGTGACAGTGGACGTGGTGGGAGGGTCTGGAGAAGGACGCCACCTGCGCGAAGCAGGAAAACCAAACGCATGGGCACTAACAAAGGTGCAAGACCGCCAGGGTGGACCAGGCCCTCCGCGGGCTGCCCGGAAGGAGGCGAGGACCGGCTAACTGCTCAGCAGCGACACTCCCTGTGTCTCCACGTGCGCGTGCGTGCTCCTTGCCCCGTCTGTGTATTCTGGGGCACGTCGGCAGCATTTTGTGAGACTCTCCAGGAACGGAGAAGCAGATTCGAGGAACTGAGAACAGTTGATTCCGGCAGGGACCGAGCGCTCATCACCTGCTCTAGGGGGCCCTTGCTCTTCCTTAAACAAATGGTCACTGTGGGGCCACTTTGGGGCACTCTGGCAGCGTCCCCTGAAGTGGAACGTGCACACAGGCAGTTCCCGCTACGTACTACCACAGAACCCAGGCACGCGCGGCAGGGGACGTGTGAGGACGTGGACATGGTGTCTCCCATGGCCTGCCAACAGCGGAAGGTGACGGAGGTGCTCACGCAGCGGGAGGCCACACAGCAGGTCACTCGACCTGCACTGCCACCGCCACCTGTGCCACCACGTGACGCAGAGGGCACAGGCTCCAGAGGCAGGCGAGGTCCCCACACAGGCAAACACTCTTCAGCATCAGAAGTCAGGACGAGGCCCCTGGGAGAGGGAGTCTGGAGATGCGAGGCCTGGGCCGCAGCCGGTGCTGTTGGCGTGTTCACGGTGCGAGGACCCCTCCGTCTGCACTGGGGGCCCGGAGGCCCATCAGACCTCCATCGACACACAGGCCAACAAGACCCCAGCACCAGGACGGCCAGGTGAGAGATGCAGAGGACGAGGAAGGGAGGTGAGAGGAGAACCAGGCCCACGTAACCCAAGCCATTACCAATCTTAGAATAGTGGAAGCCAAAGTGGGGAGCCCCCGAGGGCCTATTTCTCAGCCACAGTTGGGGGCTCCAGGAATGCCCGATGCCACGTTGAACAGCTGGCTGCTGCTACCCGGCTGGGTCTCACAAGAGCCAGGCAGGTAGCACCTTCTCCCTGGGTGACGGCTCGGTGACTTGCCCAAGGTCACACAGTCCAAATCAAGGCCCAAGAGGCTCCCTGGCCCAGCTTAGCCTCTGGACTGCATGGCTTCTGAAGACGCATGTCGCCCCCTGAGCGAAGCTGCAGAGGACATGGGATTCTGAACCCCAGGAAGCTGGCACCAGGGGAAGAGCTCAAACGGCTGCAATCGGAGGCACCGAAAATATTGTTTTCCAACATGCTCAAGATGAACAAAGATTGCCAATCACAGCCCTCGGATACTAATGGGGCCACTGGAGGGGAAGGGAGCAATTACTCTCAATTACTCGAGAGGAGAGTAAGAGCCGAGGAGCACTCTTCTATGTGGCGGGCTTAATCCGTGGTCCAAAACTGTGAGGAGAAGCAGACACAACACAGGTTGAGCATCCTGAGAAGGCCCAGGAGCTGGACGGAGAGATCAAACCTGATACACAGGTAATCCAGAGCCCAGAACCAACGTGGGATGCACAGCAGAGGGTCAAGTGTCTCGCCATCACGTCCACCACAAACTGGTGGGCTCCACGCAGAAACAGGCCTTCGCGCTCAGCCAAGACGCGAGAGGGGAATGGTCACCATGGCTGGTTCGTGGGGAAGCCCAGATCCCAGATGTGTCAAACAAGTCCTCCTCGTCACCAGACACAGCAGGGACTTTGTGGAACCTCCTGCAGTTGGACAGCTCCATGGGAGAACTGAGCGACTACCCACAACAGTACCTGACGTCACAGTGAGGCAGGCAGCTGGGGAGAAAGGGCCTGAAAATCGACGGCACTAGCGCCACATGCCAGAGTCCACGCAGCCTTCGAACACGGTGTGCCCCGTGCCTCCTGCACCCCAGGTACTCTGACAGATCCTAAGATGACAGAGACTCAGGGGGCCGGGTTCTGCCCCCTAATTCCATGGGGTCACTGGGGAGAGAACTTGAGGACTTCAAAGTCCATGATGCAGGACAGCCAGGAGGGTCCCCTTAATTCAAGCCCCCTGTGTGTGACACACAGAACACACGGGACAGAGCAGCAGACCCACTTCTGGCTGCTGGCTCTGCATTATTTCTTTATAAATGACCATGATTTGTGGTGGATTCTAATTTGATATTACAAAGTCTCCCGAAGAAACCCACTTATTAAACACACACACATCCCAGGTCTGAGCTCCGCAGTGTCTCTCCCCTGAGAGGATCTCTGGCAAGACGACTAGAGCAACTGCCCTCCTGGAAAACATCTTAAGAGGCCTTTACGGGATTGAAGAGAAACACCCACGCGGGTTACCGAGTCGCCGTCTCTGCTCCGCGCAATACATTAGGCACCAGGGCTTTTACACAGTGGCTGGCAGGGTCCTAAAAGAAGGCACTGCATCTGCGGCTCCATCCTTCGGAAACCTGCAGTTCCGGGTGCTGAGCTCCCTCTGTCTTCCCTGTGGGGGGCACTGAGATACCTTGAGGCTGTCTTCATGGAGGGGAGTTTCTGGAAGAATCCCCCGAGGTTCTGCAGCTCCACAGAGACACCTACAGGAACTGCCTTTGTGCATCACCAGCTCCCAGAGGTGGGTGTGGGTTGAAGGGGCGTCTCCACCAGGAGGCAGGGGTGCGGTGGCCGCTGGGCCTGACTCCTAGTCCGGCACTGAGAGCTCCTGGGCCCGGGGCGGATGCTAACTGCCCTGGAGCCCTCGTCCCCTCGCCTACAAGCCACCTGACAAGGAGCTGAAAAGCGCTGAGTGATGAGAAAATAAACACGAACCCCGGTGTCCGTGACCCCCACACAGGAGCTGCACTGGGCAACTCCACAGACAGGTGCTAGGGTCCCCAGGGCCCGCTGCCCAGGTCAGGGGTGCCCCTCCATGTCCGAGTGCTCCATCCACCCGTCCCCCACTCCTCTTCATTTAACACCTGGGGAAGCAGCCCTCACGTGCCAGACACTGTCCTCAGCACCTCCCAGGTGTCACCACTTTTGGTCGTCCCCAAAACAGCACTAGAAGGCCAAGACTATTCCTGGAACCTAGAAGGGGAAATGGGCCCGGGCCCAGGCCACTGGGCCAGCCCAGCCGCAGGAAACCTTGTCCCTCCTCCTCTGAACCTCAGTCCCTCCCACGGCCTATACTCGGAGCTGGCCAAGTCCCGCTGAGGAACCCACGAGAGGTGAATGGGTGGATGAGGGACATCTCCCCACAGGGTTACCTGGAAAGTTGGCAGAATCCTGGGGTGGACCATGAGAAAATGGGAGGGAGACGGGTGGGGAAGAGGGGGCTCAGCAGGGTGGGGAGGCCATGGCACCTGGCTCCACCCAGGAGGAGTGGACTTAGAGCCAAGGTAAATGCCCACCAACTGGGCAAGGGGTGTTCACCTACGCCTCTCCCAGAGGGAGGCTGGGGCTCTGGTCCTGGGAACCCATGGCTAGGGTCCCTTTGCTGAGAAGCGTTGGGCCAGAAGTGCCGGAAGGAAAGGGGAGGCACCCTCCCTGAGGCTCCAAGGGAGAGGACCTGCCCTGTGGTTTCACCCTGGGGAGCCCCAGGGATGGTGGCTCCTGAGCAGCAGGAAAGCAACTGGAAGCTGTGGGCTTGGGCACACAGGAGCCACAGGAGCTGGGGGCAGGAGGGTGGACAGCAGGCCCCCGGCCTCTCCTCAGCCTCCCAGACTGCAGCAGGCCCTTCCTTTGACTGCCACGGTGCCTGGGAGCTGACCTGCCTGCCATTCTCCCCGCGCCTCACTTCTGAGCACAGACCCCATACCTAGCCGCCAGTCTCCCTAGGCCGGCGCATGCCCTGGCTCTGGGCATGTTCCCAGAGCGAGCACTGGTCAGTCGTGGGGTCCTGTGCATCCCCGCCAACCCGAGCACTGAACCCCGCAGCACCGGAGCAGCCTTCCAGGGCTCAGCACACACCCGTCGCTCCCCCACCATGCCTGGTGGTGTGTTTTTAAATGAGGATTTTAATGCATAATTTCTCCAACAAGTTGAATTATCTGCAGCTCCGGGGAAAGCGATTTGCCTCGTCTTAATGCCAGATGAACTTCAGAGACCGCATCTATTATTCGAGGAAGGAATGACAGTCTCTTGATGCTCATTTGCTCACTGAGCCATAATGGAGACTTTGAGCAACATCCTCCAATGACGAGCCCTCACCTGTGCCCGCAGAGCCCATTTGGACCCAGAGCCGCTGGTAGGCTCCTGTGGGCCGACGGAGCCACCTTCCCGTCTCCAAAAGCTGCCCGCCTCTGGCCCACCCTGCAAGAGGCATTCAGCCAAATGCAGAGTGGGAGCCGCCCCCTGGGTCACCCTGGAAGTTTTCTACTCACTTCTAGAATTCAGATTTTTGGAACTTGTGTGAGACCCAGTCAAGTAAAGAGGAAAACAGGCAAAAATTTCCATTTCATTTCTGTTCATTATTCATTAGTTCAGGCCACAGGGATCTCATTATGTCAGGTCCTCTTCCAGGAGCAGACAGGGCAGTGCACAAATAGACCAGGCCCTGCTTCACGGGCCCCACACCAGAGGGAGAAACAGAAAACACGTGAGGACGTGAAGAAGTCCCTTCAAATAATGGTACAAGCTGGGAAGAAAACTAAGGCAGAGAGATGAGTGGGCGAGAGAGTGGCTGCGGGCAGCATGAGTACTGAGGCTTGGAAAGGCCTCTCTCTGGAGCAGGAATCTGAGTTGGTGCTGAAGAACCAGAGGAGATATCCTGGCAGAGGGATCAGCAGGTGCAAAGGCCCTGAGGTGGGAACCATGTGGAAGTCTTGGGGGGCGCAGTGGGCTGGGTGGAGAGGGAGGGTGGACACAAGATGAGGTGGCAGAGCAAGGTGGGGTACATTTCCGACACTGCAAAGACCACAGTAAGGAGTCCCCATTGTAAGTACCCTGGGTGCTGGTGGAGGTTTCAGTTACAGTGACACAATTCGATTTGTGTTGTGCAAACTTCACTCTGGCTACAGCATAGAAAATTGATCATCAGAAGGCAGGAGAAGAAAGGCGGCCACAGCAGGGGCCAGCACCAGGGATGACAGTGGGTTGCAATGATCCAGGCAGGATGTGGGGAAGCAGATGAACTGAGACTCTCTTTGGAACGCCATGCTCCATGGGGATCATGAAAGCCAACTATGGAGATTCTGGTTCTCACTAAAGAAAGAAATTGAAGAGGGCCTTAGAAGATGGAAAGATCTCCCATGTTCTTGGATAGGCAGAATTAATATTGCCAAAATGGCCAGACTACCAAAAATGCTGTAGAGATTTGATGTGATTCCTATTAAAATTCCAATGATGTCCTTCATAGAAATAGAAAAAGTAGTCATGGAACTCATTAGGAAAAATAAGAAACCCAGAATAGCCAAAGCAATCCTTAGCAAGAAAAGTGAAGCAGGAGGCATCACAATACCAGACCTCAAACTATACTGCAGAGCTATAGTAACAAAAATGGCATGGTATTGGCACCAAAACAGACATGTAGACCAATGGTACAGAATAGAAGACACAGAGACAAACCCAATTAATATTGTTATCTTAAACTAGACAAAAGCACCATAAACATACATTGGAGAGAAGACAGGCTCTTCAACAAAATGTTGCTGGGAAAACTGAAAATCCATATGTAATAAAATGAAATTAGATCCTATCTCTCACCCTACACAAAAACCAACTCAAAGTGGTATTAGGTATTAGGCCAGAGACCCTGGGCCTAATAGGAGAAAAAGTAGGCCCAAATACACATCATGTTGGCTTAGGAACAGACTTCCTCAACAAGACTCCCAAAGCACAAGAAGTAAAATTAAGAATCAATAAATGGGGGTTAGGTTTGTAGTTCAGTGGTGGAGCACTTGCCTAGAATATGTGAGGCACTGGGCTCGAGCCTCAACACCACATAAAAATAAATAAAATGAAGGTATAAAAAACCACAATAACATTTTTAAAGAAAAGAATAAATGGAATTATATCAAACTAAAAAGCTTCTTCGCAGCAAAGAAAAAGGAGAGCCTACAGAAAGGAAAAAAATCTTTGCCACCTGCACTTCAGATAGAGCATTAGTGTCCAGGATATATAAAGAACTCAAAAAATTTAACACACACACACACACACACACCAATCAATAAATGGGCAAAGGAATGGAACAGGCACTTCACAGAAGAAGAAATATGAATGGTCAACAAATTCATGAAAAAAATGTTCAAAACCTCTAGCAATTAGAGAAGTGCGAATTAAAACTACACCAAGATTCCATCTCGCTCCAGTCAGAATAGCAATTAACAAGTAATGACAGGTATTGGTAAGAATGTAGGGAAAAAGGCACACTCACACATTGCTAGTGGGACTGCAAATTGGTACAACCACTCTGGAAAGCAGTGAGATTCCTCAGAAAACATGGAATGGAACCACCATTTGACCCAGTTATCCTGCTCCTCAGTATTTACCCAAAGGACTTAAAATCAGCATACTACAGTGACACAACCACATCAATGTTTATAGTAGTTCAATTCATAATAATTAAGCTATGGAACCAATGTAGATGCCTTTCAACAGATGAATAGATAAAGAAAATGTGGTATATATACACAATGGAATATTACTCAGCCATAAAGAAGAATGAAACTATGGCATTTGCCAGTAAATGGATGGAACTGGAGACTATCATGCTAAGCAATATAAACCAATCCCCAAAAACCAAAGGTCAAATGTTCTTTCTGGTATGTGGATGCTAACTAACAATGGGGGAGGCAGATAAAAGTTTACTGGATTAGACAAAGGGGAATGAAGGGAAGGAAGGGGGCATGGGAATAGGAAAAACAGAGGAATGAATCAGACATAACTTTCCTATGTTTATATATAAATACACTGTGAATACATACGTGAAACTCTACCACCACGAGAATGAGATCTTAATTAGAATAAGTTATACTCCATGCATGTATAATATGTCAAAATACACTCCACTGTCATGTGTATCTAAAAAGAATAAAACAATTTTTATAAAGGCTACTAAAAAAAACCAAAAAAACAAAACAACAACAACAACAATAACAAAAAAACGAAGGATTCTGGTTCTCCCTCTGGGCACAGGGCAGAGGTGAACTCTTTGCTCCTCTCCTGTTAGATGTGGCCACATAACTGCTTCGGCCAGTGAAATATGAGAGGAGTATTACTTCTAGGAGGACCTCCAGGAGCTGTTGCCTGGCGGTCCCTCCCCACCTGGATCACTGTCATGGCCACATTCCTGAGGTGGAGCTCCGGCAGCCTGGACCCCGACGTGGTGAGCAGACTCTGGCCACCATGAATGTGGAACATGAGCCAGAAACTGTTTTGTCTGTTTAGGTCACCAAGATTCTGGACCTGTTTGTTACCTCAGCCTCTCCAAGCCTATCCTGACTGACGGAAGTCCCACATCGTGACAATGAGAGTTAAGGAGTAACTTGAATATGCTGAATATCTGTCGTGGCTTAATTGAGCTGTGAGGAACAGACGTGGTGGACTGGTGGACGCACATTCAGGCCAACTACTTTAACATGGCCTGGGGTGCTATGTGTCCCAGGACAGGGTACCTCCGGATGCTCTGGGGATCTGTGTATTCACATTTAAACACACCTGGTGTCCACGGCAACAGACACTCATTGATAAAGACAGTGCTGAGTCACAAACCACACAATGCACTCATTTTATCAATTAAAAATGGGTTTGAATTGGGTTCGGATCACATTTTAATTCTGCAACTGACAGACAATCACCAGGGATGGCATGCTGGGGGAAATATACAGACCCCAGGCTAGAAGGACATTCATCTGACACGGAGGAAAGGCTAAACTGTGCCGAGCACTTCCTTGAATAATGTTCAGGTCCCTGGATTCTGGAGTCTGTTATCAGGCCCGTGCTCAGGGTACAAGGGTGCGAGATCCACTCAACCCACAGAGGCCTGATGCCCACCCTATCAGTCCCACGCAGACCGTGAGTCATCCCGAAGCAATTCTGTACTTTCTGGGCCAATTTAGAATCAAAGCACTGTAGACATTATGCTCTCTGGGTCTCAAAGCAGACATCCTGAGCCATTAGGCCCAGTCAGGCTGCCCAAGGCTGACCTAAACCGAGTTCATCCGTGGCCTCTGTTGGGCACTAAACGTCCAGCATCCTGACTCGATCTCCCTGAAACCTGGAAGAATCGCTGGATGACCTGGCAACAGCCCAAGTAGACTAAAGGGAAGTGGGCACAACAGCTCAGATGCAGAGGGAGAGAGGCCACAGCACATCACCGTCCCACCAGCCAGCAACAAGGTAAGGGCTGCCCAGGCTGGACACGAGGCTGCGGCCCGGACAGCTCAGATCCACCCCATTCACAGGGAATGGGACGGTAAATCTAGTCACTAAACAGCCAGTGCACTTGTACAAGGCTGTCACCAGGGGGCCGGGGCCACCAGGCACCTCGCCTCCCTGAGCTCACTCATTTGCAGATAGTTACTGGGGCGCAGGGAGCCACTACTCCAGTGACCCAGGCTTCACAGAGAAAAGTCCACTGTGGGAAGGAGTCCCAGGATGGGCAGGGACGAGTCCTCCCTGGCCTGGAGGATGGACAGCAGGCAGGAGGCCCTGGAAGGCCCTCTGCAAAGGGGTGCCCTCTCACGGTCCCCAGCCCACACAGGACAGGACAGCACGCCTTGCTTTCTTCCTAGACCGCTGAACTGCAGAAGCACCCTCCTGCTCCAGGCCTGAGCTTCATCTCACTCAACTTGATCCCCACTCTCTGGTGTCCATGGTGGGCTTGTTTTATTTTAAACAAGTCTGGTGTAACCGCAGGGCTTGGAGAGGTTCGGGGTCAGCTGTGAGCAGTGTGTGGCAGGCTGAAGGACGCCCCGAGGAAGCCTCCAGCCTCCTCCCCAGCATGTTCCCTGGCAATAGGAATTTAGCAGCCAGGGCTGAAAGAAGGGTCCTGAGGTGGGAGTTGATCTGGATCATCTGGAAGGGCTCACCGTGATCACAAGGAGGTCAGAGCAGAGAAGATGTGACCACAAGGACACAGGCAGAAGTCACAGTGACTTGACTGCTGTCCTGGAAAATAGCAGAGGGCCAAGAGCCAAACTGCAGAACAGCCAGAGACTCTCCTGGGGCCGCAGAAGGAACCCTCCCTGCCAACACACTGATCTTAGCCCCATTCTGGACTTCTGACCTCTGCGGCTGTAAGATATGAGTCTGTCGCTTTAGGCCCTGCATTTGTGGTGATTTGTTACAGCAGCAGAAGGAAGCTCGTATGTGACACAAGACCTTTCACCAGCTGAAGCCCTCTGCAGCCTTGTGCTAGAGCAGTGCTGTAGCCAGATGCAGACAGGCCACGCTCACTGAGGAGGGTGGCAGGAGACCTCTGCACATGGAAAATCACAACGGTAAGGTGTTATTTAGGCTGACTTCTGTTTGATGACATTTTAAGACATTCTGGATGGGTCCCAAGTTTTGTATGAGCCTGCAAGTCATTAGGTTAAATCAATATGTAATTTCCCCTCCTCTTTGCAAAAGAATTATAGTGCTCCTTGCTATGAACAAGTTTTCTGTGTTTGGGTTCAATTCCACTGTTTGTTCTTCAACAGAAAAATGAAGGATAGATTTATTCTCAGCCTGAGAAAATCTGCTTTAAAACCTTTCCTACTGAAATCCAACAGACCTCTAGGTGGTCAGCTTGCTAACACTTCAACAGAAATCCATGAGCAAGTCAACTGCGGTTGTCCTTGTGGAATTCCAAGCGCTGGCAGTGGGTCATAGAAACTCTTGCTCTGTGACAAAGGTTCAAGGAAACCTTGGCAAGGTCCTCTGAAGAGACGCTGGGAAACCCACCCACCCGATCCTGCCCCTGCTTCCTCAACGTGACAGGACAGTGGTCTCCGGCTGCCTCCTGCGTCAGCATCACCCACAGGCTGCTCTCAGCCCCAGAGCTGGGAGGCAGTGGGTCTGGGGTGGAGCCAAAGAATGTGCATCTCTAACTGGGGGTGTAGCTCAGTGGCGGCCCAGTGTGTGCAACGCCCTGTTTGACCCCAGCACCACAGGAAGAATAGAAAGAAAAACATGCAAGTCATCATGTCCCCTGAGCTCCCAGGCATGCTGACGCGGCCAGGTGGAGGCCACGCCCGGAGACCCACCAGTGGCAGAGGATCGGACCTGTACGGGCCCAGCTCCTTTCCTGAGGAGGGCCATGGCTCCACTCGTGGGACTGGACCGTCCCTGCCCAGCCCAGCCATCTAACATGCTGAAACGGCTGAAGCGCCTGCACCTCCTCCTGACTGGGCGAGCTCTCCAGCTCAGCTGCAGACCCGAAGACCTGGGGGGCCCCCAACCCCACTACGGAGCAGTTAAATCCTAATGGGACGGGAGGCTCCCAGGTGACCAAAGTGCAGCCAAGCTAACAGGACGTGGCACCGATGCCAGCTGGCTGCAGCAGACAAAGGATAGGCTCCACCCCAGGCGCAGCCACGCTCTCCAGTGCTGGCCCTCACAGGGTGACAAGAACAGGTGCTCAGGAGATCCTGCTGCACCAGCGTGTTCCCCTCTACCAGTGGGCCTTGGGCGCGCCTCCCCTTGGGGCACTGGGACCAATACCCTGAAGCAAGCCAGGACGCACACACCGCCGCCCTCCCGAGGGGGTGACCCATCCGAGCAAGCGCTTGCTGCATGGGAACTGGGTCCAGGACAGGGGCCACACGCTGGACCCACAGGCCAAACCCAGCTGCCCCCTGGGTGTCCACACTGTCCAAGCGTCCCGCCACACTGGCAGAGGGGAGGCCTGTCCGCAGACACGTGTGGTCACAGAGCCAAACGTGTGTGCCCTCAGTCCTTCCTGGAAGAGTCGGCCCCCACCCCCGCCCTCCAGAGCAGCACTGGACCAGAGGAGGATGGCGGCGGCTCACTGGGGAGCCGGCGGACCACTCTCTCTCTATTTTTCTCATTTTAGCCGTCTCTCTTTAAAAGCATGCTTTCAGGCGGCAGAGGGCGGCCTGGAGGCGGTACCTTGTTGCCGATGGCCTTCTTGGGCGGGAAGCTGTAGGCCCGCACCTGCGGGAACCTGCCCTGCAGCTGGTGGTGCAGACCCCGGAACTCCGTGTACCGCCGGTAGACGTTCCACTCGTCGTCCTTTATCCGGATGTAGACCTGCGAGGAGAGCGAGAGAACGTGACTCCTCACAGCCGAGGCACGAGGCTCCACCCAGGACACCAGCCCTGCTGGAGCAGGGCCATGTCTGCCATGCACCACCCGTGCCTGCCCCAGAGCAGGGCCCCTAGTGGGGCTGCTAAATAAACAGGCACGCGAAGGACAGGCTGCAAGCAGGACGTGCACTGTGCCACTTCCCAGCGGCAGCGGAGACCACGGCGCAGTTAGGAGCAGGGACACAACCACGTTGTCCTGTGGTGCTGCTGCACCAACAGGCTGCTGGGGAGCAGCTGGCCCACCTCGCTGGCCACCCTCTTCCCATCTGCACAATCCAGCTGAGGGCGGCCGGTCTCCCAGAAACGTGGCTCTGCCAGGGGCCACGTGGACCACCGCGCACACGCACACGAGCTGGAATTGGATTTGGGAAAGACATCACAGTTGGAATCTCACCAACCGCTCAGAGGGAAGGTCACATACAGATGGGATAAGCACACTGGGACTTAAAACTCCTTTATTTTAATTAAGTTGTAACTCTCCAGAGAGAGCTAAGGGGGCACAAAACGTGAGGGCTCCCTCACCAGCTTTTATGGGCCCCAGCGCCTTCCAGGGATACACAGCAACTGCGTCCCAGAGAGATCAATGCACTAAGAAATTACACGAGTCCAGAACAGCCAGGGAGCAAAATCCCCAGTGAAAAACGGCTGCTGTAATTTGCAATCAGTGAATGTCAATATGCACGTTAAAATGTCTTCAGCCATAAAAATAGGCATCTCTAATGTGATTGATGAATTATGCCTCTAGGTGAAAGCCACCTGTAATCCCCAAAGGTAGACATTATGTCCCTGAACTTTGGACAGGGTCTCTCGCCATATTCCTGTGAACAAAGGAAGGAAGGCTTATACCAAAGAATTTCAATTAACGGGTAGAAGTTTCCAGTGGAGTTAACGTGGAGAAACAGGAGGCTTATATAGAAGCCCCAAGCTAAGAGGGACAGTAAACATACAGGTGACAGACACCAAATGCTCTCAACTGGCCTGAGGGATCCGACTAATCCAACGTGGTGAAATTCTAAAGCTCAGTGTCAGGTCCTAACGACATGGGAGGACACGGCCCAGCAGGGGCCTGTGGAACGGAGGAGGGTTCCAGCAATGCAAGACAGTCACCAAAACAGCCCATGTGACCCTAGACCTCATTAAAAGACATGAAACTTCTAGGACACAGGAGCTGATGCTTCTGCTCCATTCCAAATAGACTGGTCCTACTCAATGTGGCTTTGGCTGCCGCCTATTAAGATAAACGGAAATATGTTCCCTCCCTATAAAAGGCAGGGGTTGGACCGGACGGTCTGAGTTCCCGAAAGCCCTCAAGTGCTGGTCCCCGAGCTCTCTCGTGGGTAAACTCCAGGTGACGCTGGGCCACGCCGGGCCATGCCCAATCACCACCCCACCCGCTTTTCACTGAGAGGAGCCAGGGAGGCCTGGCCTTCAGGCTTACTTTGGGAAAATTCAATTTTCAACATCAGTAAAACCATCCCTGGGGCCTTTTTCTTCTGAGCTCAGTTGCCTAAGAGTAGCTCTGCCAGGACAGGGGACAGCGCCTGGGGACACAGGTGGTGGGGGCTGGGGGCAGAGTGGATTCTGGTCTTCCGCGGTCCAGTGCTCTGTCAGAATCTTGAGCCCAAGGCCTTCTCAAGGGTGAGAAGGGGCCAGTGGGCATTTCTGGCACCAATTTACCTGGAGCCCATTAGATAGTGAGGGGGACGTGATGGCGTCACTGCAGGCAGGCACCCTCGAGGCAGTCCCCAAGGTAGTGCTGGGATCACCCCCTTCCTGCCAAGGACCCAGGCTCAAGGAGGCCATGTCACCTGCCCAGGCAGGTGGGAGAGAAAGGAGGTGAACCAGAGCTGCCTGTGCTTTCCACCACAGCGTCCAGCTCACAGAGGTCCCGGGGACCTGAAGCCAGCAGTGCAGGTCGCCCGCAGGATCAGGAGCCCACCCCGGGCAGACCATGTGACCTCAGGAGGTCTCCTTGCTACCAGAGCCTCCAACCTCACCTGCTCAGCACACCTCCCCTTCAGATCCAAGCTAATGCCATTCGGCTCACCCAGAATCACCTGAGTGGAGCCTCAACAGCAACGCTTTAGCATCCCAAACTGGGAAACTTGCATTTGTCCTTGAACCACACTTAACCAATCATAGGCTTATCTCAGTGAAGACCTGAAAGAGTTTATACTCTAAGTTGTTAACCTGGTTTATTTATTTTTATTTCCTTTAAAGGGCTCCCCCATCCAAATTAAATTTGATTGGCTCCAGGTCCCTCTGCTTGAGCAGTAAAGATAATTCCTTGGAGGGATAAAAGGAGTCAACCTCCTCCAACACAAGTTCCCTTTTAACATGAGCAATAAAAAGCCACTTCAAGTCTAATCTCCTTGAGTTAGCAAAAGAATAAAAGAGGAGGGTGACATCTGCGATCAGGGGCCAGGGCAAATCCTCTCTTCTCCCGTGTAAGAGCAAGTTCAAGTCTTGAGATTTCTTTTCCACTGGGAAGAATGGCCCTCGGGATGCCTGTAACGACGTGAGGAGGTAGTCAAGGGGGTCAGAGGCAAAGACCTTAGTTCATCAGCAAACCAGCTCCTGCGTGGACAGCGCCTCAGGGAAACGCTTCCCTTCAGTAGGATGGGGTAAGAGCTTGCTGTGAGTGCAAGTCCAGTTCTAGTTCCAGGTGTGCCAAGCTCTTTCACAAAAGCCCGTGGCAGGGCCCCCAGCCCTGGGCTGCGCAGGGGAAAGGCCTGGGTCCCCAGCCCTCCGCCTTCCTGGCTGTGGTCTTGGGGATGTTACCCCACCTGGAGACTCGGCTTGTCCATCTGTAGAATGGGGACAAGGCCAGCACCCCTGGGCGGCTGCCATGCCTGGCAGGCAGCAATGGCAGCTGCTCATACAGCAACCCCTGTCACCTCCATCATCCGCTGCCTTTGTGTACATGAACTTCCCTATTACAGAATTAGGGGTAATTATAGGATGTGCAATCACGAAATTAAAGTAGGTAATTACCATGCCTAATTAATTGCCAAATGCCAGGCAGGGGAGGAAACACAAACAGAAAGTGCAGGGTGTGGCTGGGGTCCCTGAGCAGCCCCTCTGCCCACAGAAAACTCGACAGCGGAGCTCCGGACAGCTTCGGCAGGGAGCTTTCAAGAGCTCAGCCGATAGCACCACTCAGGCTTCCAACCCAGAGCGAGCTGTGGGCCCTCTGCCTGGCTGCAGGCTGGCGGGGTATTTCTACAGCCCCGTTACACAAGCATCCAGAGTCCTGGACCAGAGCGGTTTTAGGCAGAGGGGCTCGTAGGAGATGGCTGACGGACGCTGTAAGCCTCTGCAAGGATCAGACCCCAGGGAGAAACCCATCCAGGTAAATGTGGCAAGAAGTCACAAATAAATGCTCCTTTACATGCTGCTGGCTTAGAACCCAAACAGCCGGCTTCCCCGCTTGCTGAGCGTACGACACCCCCTTTCCATTCCCAACCTCGTGCAAAGTCTGCATCAGGCAAAACCCGCCCCTTGGAGCCAAACACTTTGTTGTGCATGTTGTAACATTCAGAGTGAAAGAGAACTGGCACTTTCTTGGACTTAGGAACAGTGGCACACCACTTAGTAGGACCTTTCGTATGCCAGACAGTTTCCAGATCCCTGCAGTTTCATATGCCTTAACCCTGTGTCAAAGGGTAACTAAGAAATGTGCCCGACGTCACCGGGAGGGAGCAGAGGTCAGAACTGGGCCTCCAGGCGATGCCACACCGTCCCCACCTGAGAGCCAGCGCGCTGTGAACTCTAGAATGCAGCGCCCTTTATGAGGACTGTTAAGTGCAAAGGCAGTCTGATGACATTAGGATGACAAAGATTCTTTTACAAATGGCTTGAGGTTCCTAATTCATTTTGCGTCCTTAATAGCCAAAGAGTGAAATGATTTGTGTTTTGGTTCGCGGCCTGTGTTAATGTATCCTAGCAAAACTTTCCTCTTAATGAAACGGCTTCATGTGTTATTAACTATAAGTGTCCTCAGTGCGAGGACAAAATGCCTGAATTACTGGATGACCATGCTGATGGAGTCATATTATTGCAGCCAAATGCTGAGAATAAGATGAAGAACTTAGCCAAAGAAAAATGACTTTTCAGTTCACTGGGTTATGTAAATGAGGCAGGCGAGGAAAAGAGGAAACGCGTTATTTACAAAGAACCGCCAGCACAGTCCCCTGGGTCTTTTAGAGGCGGGTACAGAACAAGGGCGTAGAAGTGGAATGGCCCGCGTGGTCTCTGCTTTACCTGGGCCAGCGGGGCTGCCATCGTCCATGCTGATGAGCAGACCCTTCATCCAGGGCCGCATCCCAGTGCACAGCTGATGGCTGCGCACCCACCCAGGCTCCACGGGCCCTGGACGTGCCACCCCCGTCAGACGCTTCTCACAGCGGCTGGGTCGGTGGTACCCGAGGACCACCCTTCCCGCATTTCAGGGGTTTCGGAGGTGCTCAGAGCTGGCCTGCAGGTTCAGGTCTGTGCTTCCCCTTCAAGACCTACCCAAGTCAGTCTCTTTCCTCCATCAGAACGGGTGCTGCCCCTTCAAGGTCACCAACAGGCGGCCCCTTCGTGCCAAGCTCAGGGCTGCCCCCGGAGCTATCGTGGAGAGCAAACCTCACGAGATCCTGTCCTCCGGGAGCTCAGGGAACACCCGGACTGGCATCCATACTCACACATGGACGTGATTTCCAGTGGGGACCAGAGCTGCAGGGAGGGGCAAGGTTCTTTCACTGGGCGAGGCCGGCAAGCAGGGAGGTTCGGTGACAGACGTGTTTGGCCTGGCACAAGACGATGACCAAAGAGAGAAGAACACAGGCACACGCAGCAGTGGGACGTGGCACCCCGACACTTGTGACAATGGGGCACGCCCGGAGGGTGCTGCGTTCAGTGAAGTCAGTCGGACACAGGAAGACAAATGCTATACGGGCTCAGTTCCCTGTGGACACCAAGGGTCCAGCCCACAGCAGCAAGCACAGGGGACTGCCGGGGCTGAGGCAGGCAGGCTGGGCGAGGACACTGGTCAGGGGACAAAACCTTGCTCACTCTAAGTTCTGGGGACCTAAGGGACAGCACAGTGCCTAGAGTTAGTAATACTGTGTTATATACTAGACACGTGGTCAGAGAGACGATTGTGAGTGTTCCTACTCCCACCACACACGCACACACCCACCCACTCAGCTGTGGGTGGCCACAGGCATGGGACTCTGGTACTCATTACATAATGTGGACATATATCAAAGCTTGGTGTTATTACAGCTTTGAGCATCTGTAATCTTTATTTGTCAATTAAATATTCTAAAATTTTAAAAATTAAAATGAGAGATGATGGGCAGGAATTCTGGATAGTGCCGGGAAGCAGAGGCTCAGCAGCTACATTTGGGCTCGAAGAGCAAAGAGGAGAAAACACCACCCTCCTGACCCCCTTCCATGACACAGTGACAGTGACCACTGGTGGGCAGCGGAGCCCAGGAGCCCGACATCTTAATGAGAGTCATCTTCAACTTGGGTGGCAGCAACAGGGGTCACCGAGAGACTCATAAAAGGCAGGTCCCCGAGGACACGTGAGACAGCCCCTGGGGAGCCCAGGAATAGCTGGAGCCACTTTGATGGGAACTAATTTCCGGCAATCAAGCTGCCGGGGGCTCCAGTGGTCACATTTGGAGAATGTAAAAGGAAATGTGACTTCATCCTGCAGTCACATGGAGCAGTCTGGGCATTTGAGTCATGCACATTATACCCTCCCAGCCACATGACTGCAGGAGACACTCATTTGCCAGACGCTGGCTGCTCCATTCGTGGCCCTGATATTCTGCATGGAATTCAGATTTTGCTGGGAAGGCAGGAGAGTGTTCACCTCTCTCTTCAGAGATGTAAAGACCAGTCAAGTCTTCCTGAGGTGGAGGAACTGGGGAGGAGCAGAAGCCAGGCTGTATTTATTGTGAAATAATGTCATTTAAGGACTACCTATGGTATGTTGATCAATATGATTACAATCACGTGTGTGTAATCATATCCCAAAATAAGACCAGGAAACAAGTCAAGACCTTAACAGTGTTATTCTGAAAGTTGGTAACCTTTGTTTTCTTTATAGTTTTTCAAGCTTTTCAAATGTCTTTCCTCTACTGAACCCTGACTTTGGTAATGGAGAAACTTTTGTCAGCACTCGGGATCAAGTGAGAAATTAAATATCCCTCAAGTACAGGGGACTCCCAGTGGGCACCATGAAGACAGGCACCTCTGCCGTTGGATGAATGTCGAAACAGATATTGGAAGAAATGTGGCCACATCCCCGAATGCAATGTAACAGAGATGACATTCAAAAGTGACCAAGGATGCAGGATGGACCAGGGACGTGGGGCTCAGGCATGAGCGCTCCTGAGGACTGGAGACCAGGCGGTGCCATGCAGCCCGTCCCTTCCCCCACAGGAAAGCAAGCTGGCACCCTGCAACACTGACCTGCACCCCATCTGAACGTTTTCAACCTAAAGAAATTTGAAGGAAAGCCCTCTTGGAAGAGCTGATGCTCCAAATTGTTTCACTGTCAAACAGCTGCCATTGTAGATGAGGTCACTTTTACCCCAAAGCCCCGGGGCCAAAGCCTTGCCACCGCTGCTGGTGCAGGAGACCAGGTCTAAGGACAGCATGCACTTCTCTTAGCCTCAGAGGGACGGGGCCAGGGAGGGGCCGAGAGCCTGCTCTCCAGCTAAGGCTTTCCCCAGGCAGGAACCAGGCCTGCCTCCAGCCCAGCCACAGTGGGAAAGCAGCAGAGCCACCCTGACAATGTCATGCTAGGTTACCTGAGTTGCATGTACATGGGTCTCTAACCCACTCCAGTCCTCAGTGTTCACTGAGCACCTACTATGTGCCCATGCTGTGCTCGAGCTGGCCGCATGGGCGCAGGCAGGCCCGGCAATCTAAAACAGGGATTGGGCACAGTCCTGGAGCCCAGGCTGCCTGGGGCAAGCCTGGGTTTCAAGCTCTTGTTAGACTTGATATTCTCATTAGCTCTGTGACTACGAGCAATTCACTAAGCTTCCCCATGTGCCTCCATGTCTTGACCTAAGACGGTATCTACCTGCTACATTGTGTTTAAAATCAATCATGCTGCTTGGCATGTAAATACTTAATCAAAGTTAACTCTTATTAGGAAAAGCTACGCGCCTGCTCTGAAGCAGGTCACACGCCAGTGGGGCAAGTGCTGTAACAAACAGCGCCCCACAAGCCCTCAGACAAGGAGCGGGGGGCATGCAGCCCTGGAGGAGGCCCTGTGTGGGCCCAGCCTTGAAGGACGAGGAGGAGATGGCCAGGGAGGTGACAGGAGGGCAGGCCAGGCCAAGCTAGGAGGGGTGGTCTGCTGGATTACACAGAGACCTTTGGAAATCCAACGTGCTTGAGGACAGGAAATCAGTAAGAATTAAACGGTCACAAGAGAAGTTGGTATGGGAAGACAGCGAGGGGATGGCTGTCCCCCGAACACGGCTGTGGCTTCCACTTCTGAATGAAGAGTCTGCATGTGGGTTTACTGCGCCGCACCTGGCCTCCTGCCTGCGTGAACCAAAGCACGAGGGAGCCGATAATTCATCAAGGGGGCCAAGAGCACGTCACCTTCTAACGTGATTAAGAATGACCCTCTGCCTCCTACCACGCTAATCGTCCCTTAAGGAACTGCGGCTTCTCAAGCCACACTAGGCTGGGCTCTGTCTCACCAGGCACCTCTCTGGGGACAAGTCATGAGCCAGGTGGTGGTGTCCGTGCTGCTGGCCTCTCTCTTCATCACGAACTGGTCACAGGGAAGAAAAGCCAATTCCCTATGGTTTGGGGAAAGGCAGGCTTAGTGGGTGGACATCTCAGAGACCAAGGATGGAAGCTGCTGCTAGGCTTCCTAAGGGGCTGGACCAGGAACAGGAAGTCGGCCCAACCCAGGGCAGGCGGCCGCGAGTCCCCACTCTGCTCTCCTGGCGAGCCCACTCAATTCTGGGTTCCCTCGACAGGCAGGCTGCCTCCTCCACCTCCTGAGCTCACGGTCCAACCATGACGCGCTCCATCCCAGCCCCACGTACATTCAGACTGATCCGTCTTTAGGCTTGACCCCACCTGCTCCAGGAGAGCGTCACCTCAGAGTACAGCCTCTGCCCAACCGTTGTGTCTGCTCCGTGGAACCCACTCCAGCTCGGAGCCTCAACACTGCATGACACCCGGCCAGTCAAAGCCCTGCATGCTCGGACGGGGGACGTGTCACTCGAGCTCAGCCAGCCAGGGTGTCTGGGAAGGGGCCTGTGAGAATGTCAGTCAGAGCTATGGCCACCACCACAGAAAGGGAGACCACTGGGAATAAAGTCACCCCAGAGGGAAGCAGAACAGAGAAGGGACAGGGAGTGGGGTATGACTGAGCTCCTGGACCAAACCACAAACCGACTCTTCAGTTACGTAAGACAAAAATGATTGTGGTAAGCCAGTGTAAGGTGAGGCGTGGCTGCTTGTAATAAAAAGAACTGAGACTAAAAAAGAATTGGATTGGACCAGCATCTAGGTAGCTTTCCCCTGGGTGGGCGTCCATGCAGAGCCAACTGGCGAGGGCAAGACTCTGCCTTGGTGTAACTGCGGTGGGCGTGCATGAAGCCAGCGATTCCCAGAGATGTCGCCTGGGAAAACACGCCACCAAGATGCCGCTCCTCGGCACCAGGGAACTCCCACTCTGGCCTGAAGTGTCCCATTAGCTGATTTTCACAAGTCAAACCTCGTTCTTGGACCCTTCCAGGGACTCTGAACTGGGGCTGGACAGCCTTGCAGCCAGCGCCAGGACACACCTCCTTTCCACGGCAGACCCAGAGGTCGTGGTGACTCTCCAGCAAAACCCGTGGGTACCAGAACAGGACTGTGGGACGAGGACTGGCACCTCATCCGATGGCAACAACCTCCCAACTCTCAAGAAGCAGCCTGACCGGGATGGGGGCGTGGCCACAGGTCTTCCTGCCCACTCTGCAGCCATCCCAGGTCCCCACCTGGCCTCTCGGTCCCTCTCCCCACTGCAATGTGCCATGGAGTCTACAAATAGTGTCAGGAGGATGGTGTTGACACACCACAGCAGGTGGGCTGGGTCCACTGGCTCGGGGACACAACCTGCTGACATACTCCCCACAGGCCTGGGCCTCTTCCCACACTGCCACACGAGCCCGAGCTCAGAGCCAGAGCTGCTAACGACCACGCTCTGCCCAAAGAGGCGCCAAGCAACACAGATGCAGGCTCTCCTTCCACACAGCTGCAAGACTGTGCTTATGGGCTTTAATCTTTCTCTGTGAAAAGCATCCAATTTAAGAATTTTTGCAGTAATCGTTTCAGAGTATGAAAAACAAACAGAACAATAGAACATGCAGACGTGCCCCGTGCACTTCACACACCTCCGCGAGGTGGGCTCCAGTCATCATGAACAACCTGCCTCCGTCCCTGCAGCCAGGGCACAGCGCCATGACCCACCACACTCGCCCCTCCTCACAGCAGTGCCCGCGACACGGCCCTGCATCAGACAGACATCCCACCTCCCAGGCTCACACAGCACATGGCAGAGGCTCACTGCGGGCCACACTGTCCTGACCACGGTATTTTTTTATGGCAGGTAAACAAGGTGTGAATGGGTTTGACCAAAGCCAGAGCCTGTAGGTGGTGGATGGAGGCCAACTTCTGTCTTTTCTAGCCCCAAACCTATTTCTCTTCCTCCGAGGGAAGGAGCTTGGGCCCAGAGAGGACAGAGTGGGCATCCTTCAGACCACCATACCCCTGAAAACCCAGGATGATGCCTCAGGATCACCAAGAGTAAGTAGGAAGGCCCCACCAGAGAGAAGAGGGTTGAAGCACAGGCTGCCTCAGTGGAGCTTGGCCCCGTTGCCTGCTGGCTGGGTGGCCTTGGTCAAGCTACTTACCCTCTCTGAGCCTTGGTTTTAGCACCTGTACGATGGGGATACAGGGAGGCTGCAATGGTTCAGTGACATGCCTGATGTACCTACCAGACTACTGCTAGTGGTCTTCCAAGGGGGCGAAGTCTTATTAAATGTGAAATGGACACACACTGGTTTGACTCTCCATGAAGGTGTGGTTACTTGATAAGGAGAGAAATGGGGGGAGCTGTATTAATATCACAGCTTTGTGCCCACCAGAGAGGGAGGCACCATACCAGAGGCGGCCAGTGTCACCTCTTTCAACTGGACACCAGCACTTCTCTGCACGTCACTGGCAGACGAGATGATGTGAAGGCCTGGGCAGAGCCCTACAGGATTCACGTCGGGAAGCTCCCGAGCAGCCCTCGTCTCCCCAGGCCAGCAGTTTGGAGCCTGCCCCCTTTCCTAGACCACAGATCTCCTGCAGCTGTGGATCGCTCCCTGACAAAACACTACACCTCTACCTGGGGGGGCACACCAGCACCTGCGGCCTCGCCAGGCGCACTACCAGCAGGCACACAGCCCGCCAGGCATGCCACGGGGCTCCCACAGTCCCGCCGCCACTGCACAGCCGCGCACAGCACTTCAGGGCCACTCACGAACCACCCCGGGTGCTCATTCAGCCACATTAGTGCAGGAGCCCCAGCCAGCCGGGCCTGGAGCCCGAGTTCCTGGGTGTCCACCTGGAAACCCCCTGCTGCAGCACCCGAGGGCCAACGCTCACGGGGCACGTCCACTCTCAAGGACTCCCTGCAGCCAGACCAGCACTTATAGCCTTTGACAGATGAAGTAGGAGACTCACCCTGGGCCTTCTGGCTTTGGAACTGTCTAAACCAGACCCCGCTGCTGCCCGAGGGCAGTCGGAGGCCTGCTGCTAAGAATCCCTCAGGACACAGAGCGTGAGGATGGGGGCAGGCCTGTGCTCTTGGTGGCCAGAAAACCCAGCTACCCACAGAGGCACTGCTGATCACCCATCACGGGTCCCCCTGCAAGTCCTGTAAGACCTCTGCGTGGCCCTGGCTCAGGTTCATGGCTAAGCTCAGGGGTCAGCAGCAAACAGACCAGCTTTCTCCCACAAACCTGGGACCTGCTGACCCAAGCCAAGGACATGGGCAAAACAAAGCCTCAACTATTCCTGCTCCAGAGGGGCTACTCACAGGGCGCAGGCCCAGCAGGCCTGTTGACCCTGGGTGGCCAGGCCTTCAACAGCAGCACTAATAGAGCCCCCCAAACCCCACCCACCACCCTCAATCTCAAAACCTAAAAACTGAAAGCCTCTGAGTTTAGTACAAACTCATCTGGAGGCAAAACTTCACTGGAGCAAGAGGAAGGTGTTTATGAACACGAGTCACCATGCTTGGTGTCAATGTCCCTGTTTCTCTGTAGAGACACCGACGTGTGAGGTTGCAGGGTGCCGCCCTGGACCCGCTTATCACAACTTACTCCTTTCTAAATTCCAACAAGTAAAGAAAGATGAAAATATATATTGAACTGTGTTGACCCCCAGAGTTTTGAATAAGGGGTCGTGGACCTGCAGTGAAAGAACCCAATAAATGAAGTTGAACTTTGTGTTCTGCTGTAGGGTGAAGGGCAGGCTTAGTTAGAATTATACCAGAAAGCCTGTGAATTTGCTCATAAAGCACAGCCAATCTGGCCTGACACACAGCCCTCAACAGGATGCACACAGAATTACACGATGCATAAGGGCAACATGAAAATAGAAGATTTTTAATTACTAAAAGACCACCACACTCTGGAAGCAACTTTACATCTAAGGCCAAACAAGGCCAGCAGACTCTTATGCTCCTCTGAGGGAACGGTAGGCTGGCTACACTTTTTAAATCATTCTCTGCTCCTTTCCTGTGCCTACTGAGGTATGCTGAATACTGACCCCAATTTTTCACGCTTGTTGGTTGCTATGTGACTTTGCAATTTTCCTATTAAAAGCAGGGTGTGACCTTGAACTTGGCCATGTAATTTGCTTTGACTAATGGAGACTTAGTCAGTGACAGTCAGGCAGAGGCTTAGGAAGCACTTGCATGGCTGGGTTATAAGTCTTGCACTGGTGCCACCCAGGAAGACAAGCTCCAGTGCAAGGAGAACAGACCCTCATGGAAAGAGCCAGGCCAACCACAGCCTGGGTCAAGCCAGCCTCATCCAGTCAACCACCAATGATGCAGACGTGTTTGAAGCCACTGAGTTTGGGGTTGTTTGTTACACCACATCGTTGTGGCAATTGCTGACTGATGCACCTGGCTGGCCTACGTGAAACTAAATGAGCTGAATTCATGACATTAGTCACCGAGTACTATGCCGCAATCACAGTTTGCACTGTACTACTTCTCATGTGCCTTACTTAACCCTCACAGGAACTGCACAGATCAAGAAACTGAGGTCAGAGGAGTTACAGGACTTGCTTAAATTCACACAGCTGCAGAGCAGGGACTCTACCAGGTCTGTGGCCCTCAGAGTCTGAGTCATTCGACCATCTTCCCTGTGACTCCATCTTGTTGGTTGTGAAGGGAACAAGGGGACAAACTCCAGCTCTCTCCATGGGATCCTGGACTGGCAGGAGGAGGGATGGCAGCTCACATTTATTTCCCGAGTGTTGACTGTGCCTCGGGATCATGCTAAGCACTGGGGAGACAGTAAAGGCAGTGCTGCCTACCACCACCACCACCACCACCACTTACGGAGTCCAACAACCTGGCAGGTGCTGGGGCTGAACACTTGGCCATGAAGCATGTGCAACAGCTGCACCCCAAGAGGCAGGAGCTACTGTCATCCCTCTTTCACAGACGAATAAAATAAGGCTCACCCAGAACTTGACAGCCAAGTTCTTGTGCTCAGTAACTGCACTCAACTAAACCGTCACGTCCCATCCCAACTCCCTGTTCACACCGAAGCCTGAACGCATATCTGATTCATGTAAGAGAGGAAGGCAGAGTTTCTCTGGCTGAGAAAAGAGAGGGACAGGGCCCCACCCGTCATCTCTACCCAATGTGGACTCGAGGTGCGTCAGTGGAAAGCCAGGACATGTGGTCCTGAACCTGGAAGCCCCGGACATGGAGATCAGGGCCCTGCCCAGCCTCATCCCCCAATTCCACCTGTAAGCTGGCTCTCTCCAGGAGGGGTGCTCCTCCCCAGCGGCCTCTGTCCATGCTGGTCCCTCTGACTCTAGTGCCTTGCTGGGCAAATCCCAAGAGTTTCCTGAATCCAGCCTCCTTAGCTCCTGCTGCCCTGACCCCACCCCAGGTGACCCAGCCCCTCGTTCCTTCCTTCCCAGTGGCCTCTTCAGGTGCTACCCATCCCCAATCAGAATCCCCTCCCCCCACACTGCTGGGCATGTGAGTAATTACCTCACATATTTATTCATGGACAAATTTCTTTCTTCTCTCCACTAGAAGTACCACAAATTGTATTCATGGTGCCCTAGGACCCAGACCAGTGTCTATGAAATAACAGATGCTTGATAAACACCATTTAGTGAATTTGGTCAAATGAATAAACAAATACCCCAAACATCTGCCTGCAGTTGTGCCTTTACAAATCTCTCTACCAGACAAATTCTCAGAGCGCAAGACACCTGGCTCATGCTCCTGGGTCACCTCGGTTCCTAACCATGCTCAGGGGTGCCTGATAGTGAGCAGGTGGAGGGTGGGTGACGACAGGGTGTCTGGGTGGGAGTGAGAGAGGTAAGCAAGGCAGGGAAGACAGGGAGGTAGTGGTGTCTGGTCCTCCGCATCCAGGCACCGACACACACAGGATACACGCCTGTCCTTGCTGATGTGTGTCTGATAGCGAGCAATGGTCTGAAGACTGACAGTCTAGGCCTGTGTGGCTCCCTCTGCAGCCCCCTGCACAAATAAAGACTTTATATGCCTACCGGAAATGACCCACATTCACAGCAGTGAAAACGGCAGGTGAGAAAGGGATCGCACAAGACAGAGGGAGAAAGAGGTGGGTGCCAGGATCCAAAATTCAGGGAGGGCAGAGACTAGGCAGGCGCGCTGGCTGATGCGAAGGAAAGACAATGTCCCTCTGCAGTGGCTCTGAGAGCCAGAGCCGCCGCAGGCAGCCACCGCCACCTAGAGGCCACTTGTGGCAAAGCTGAGGCTGGCCAGCCAGCTTCCATTGCTTGCTGGGCATGTGGCTGACTGGTACGCGGGAGGCTCTGAATTAAAAGGCCTTCCATGGCGCAGACCCAGGTCTAGAAGGCCAAGACCCGTGGGTGCTTTAGGAAATAACAGGCTTAAGTCAAAATCTGACTGGCGGCCCAAGTAAGGTGTGGAAAGGTGGGCTCAGAGCTGGCCGGCAGGCTAGGGCTTCTAGAAGGAAGAAGGAAGCCTTGTCAGGAGGGAGGGAGCGGCCGAGGCCCTCTCGTGCTAGCTACGTCTGCTGCAGACATGGAGACGGTGTGGTGGTACGAGGGCCTCTCACTCCTGCACTCGAGACTTCCCGGGGCCAGTGTGCCTGCAGAGCTGTCTGCGCCCTGGTGTCCGCAGGTGAGCAGAGGGTGGGAGGGAAGCACGCGCTTCGAAGTCTTGCTTCTGAGACTCTCCTCTGCCTGTAGGGCCAGGGACCTTGAGAAAGCGAAGGCCACTTCCAAGCTCCAAGTTGTCCCCCTTACTAACGAATGGTCTCAGAAACCAGAGAAATGACGGCCACGGTCAGGACAAGGTTCAATTCCATTTGAAAGCCCAACTTTAAAAGGATAGACCTGTGATCTCCTGTGGGAGCGGAAGTGACAGTTCCTCCCTGCCAACACCTCACCACAGCCCCAAGGCCTCCAGGGCCGCACGTCTGTAATGCCCACACCTGTCCCGACTCCAGGCTGAGTGAGGGACGCTGCTCTGAGCCCCCGGGGTCTCCAAGGGTCTTCGTCCCACCACTGAGGGGCACCTCCTGGGCCTTCCTGAATCCAGCAAGTCTCTGGCCCACGGCGCCTGCTGTGCCATCTGCCCCCATGAAGTCCACACCACAGGCATCCAGGCCCGGGCTCTCGTTCTCGGCACTCCTGGCACCAGGGGCCAGAGGGCGTGTGCCATGGGGACCGTCCTGTGCCTTGTACTCACTAGGTGCTCCCCCACCCCCGCTGTAAACACTGAAAACATCTTCAGGCGATGCCAAACGAATGTCCCCTTAGGAGCAAAATCACCCCTGGCAGAGAGTCACTGAAGGACACTGTCTCAGGAAAGCCCAGCCACTCACCCAGGTCACACAGCAAGTGCCTGTGCCAAGCACCTTACAGCTGCTCTCACGTCTCAGCACAGCCATCCCTCCCCAGAGAAGCCCAAAGTGAGGTTCCGAGTGGCTCCGCACCTCGCCCCAGGTCCAACACCGGGGAGTTTCTGGTCTTCTCTAGATGGAGCCCAGAAGAACCAAACGGCTGTAGCAGCTTGCCCATGGCCAGACGTGGCCTCCTCATTTCCGCACAGGGAGAGAGGGAGGAACCAGCAAGGCCAGCTTGGTACCACCCCCGTCTTCTGCAGTGGTGCCGTCGCTGGTGGTGGCCTTGCGTGTTTATTCTGGTGCTCGAAGGCCACTGCGGGGTGCATCTCTGGTTGGTAGATGAAAAAGAGCAGGCCGGGTCATCCGGCACGCTGGGCAGCCGCCAGGTCGTTAAACGACTGGTTATAGGAGATGGCTGACGCTCGGTGATTGGTCACCGAGACTCCTGACCCCGTGCACTCCTTGTCCCCCACCAAGAATGCTGCCATCAAAGGAAACGAGCTCTGAACGTGGCGGAGCTGGTGGGGAAGCTAATTTTCTGTTACAGCGCATCTTGCTTTCTCAGAACCTGAAACTGTTTACAAACCCAATGTGTACTTTAGAGGAGCGTGTCGAGGAGTAATGAGGACATAAATTTCAAGTGCCTGGGGCCGCTGGGTAGTGCAATGTTGAATAAATAAAAGTAGCGGCTTCTAGGACTTTGCTGGTCAAGGGCAAAAGCTACTTCCGGGGCAGTCAGCACTCTCTCCCTTGCTTGTAGGTCAGGTCCTGTTTAAGATCATGGTCGAGGCCTGGCTGTTTCCAGGGCTAGGTCCCCGCCTGACTGCTGGGCACAGCTCAGGTCTGTCTCCTCGCTGGCAAACGGCCTTGCGGCAGCCACTCCAACACCTTGGACGGTAGATGACAGGAATCCAAGGGGCAGGGTCCAGTGGACACAGAAACCAGAGCAAATCGGGACTGAAAGGCCAGGTGCTTGTGAGCAGGGAGGAACTGGTCGCACTGAATGCAGGGAGTGAATCCTCAGTCCTTGTAGGATGGTGTGTCGCGTCAGACAGACAGACCTGACCGCGAACCTGACGCTGGAAGTCCAGCTGGGTCTGACCCGGCAGCCGCTGAAGCCAGAACTGGGGACAGGCAGTTAGTGTAGAAATAGGGCATCGGGTCAGATCGAGGAAATGAAGGCCATGAAAGCCATCTGCCTCTGGAAGCTGGAGACTGCCCCTGGGAGAATGTTAAGGATCTCTGGAGCCCAGTGATTACCAAATTTCCCTGCCCTTGTCAAGGACTGCAAGCCAGGAGCTGCCAATTAATGCCCCCTGGGCCTTTCCTGGCTGAATCACTTTGGCCCTCCCTCTGCCCCAACCGATTCTCACTTTTTACATCTCACCTGCAAAACCAGACCTCATCGCTGAGGCAGGAAGGAGAGATAAGGGGGAGAGAAATGGAGAACCAAAGAGACCTTAACCTACAAAAGATGTAGGCTGGCACACTTCTTGGGACTTTAGAACATCAGTCATGGCCCCCTTCTCCCTCCCGGGAGAAGTCTGTATTATTATTACTTTTAAATAAAACCTGATTAATATGCTTGCCTTGGCGTGCTTCTCTAGTGTTCAAATTCAACATTAGAGGGAGCAGAACTTGTCACCGGTCAAAGGCGGTATCACCGCTCTCCTTATTAGCAGTGCAGAATGAGGTTTCAGTGAGACCCATGGCAGAGCCAGGCTTCTCCAGGTGACACTGAGGACAAGGGGTCATCTGGAGAAACTCTGCTCTCTTCTCATGCGCTGCTCAGATGGTGGGCTGCTCATAAACAAGCGATGTCACAGCAAAAAACAACTATAAGTCAGGTGAGATCATTGGCTGGTAACTTTAAAAAAAAAAATCCTAATTGCCTGAATTATTTCAGTAATTTTCACTATATGAAAAAGATATTCCCCAGCAATGAAAGACAGACGCATAGGTCAAACACTGCCAAATGCTCGGTCACCTCCATCTATGATCAAGTCAGCAATTTCGGCCATGGGAATGGGCCAATTCCCTGGAGCTGGGAAAGGGACAGGGAAAGTGGTCAGCAGAAAACCTAGGCTCTGAAGTGACGTGGGTGCCAGTCTTGGTCTCGTCACCAACTGTGTGGTCTTGGTCAGCCTGCTCAACCTCTCTGAACCTGGATACTCGTCTATAAAATGGGAGTCAAGTGTGTTATTACTGCTACTTCCTGCTGGACCACAGTACACACAGGCGTGGCGTGTTCTCAGCGGCCAGCACACTCGGGAGCAGCATCCTCTTCCTCCTTGCTCCTCAGCCCCGACTCTTGGCCCTCCTGGGGTTACCCGAGGCACGCTGACCTGATTTGGAGACGCTTTGACCTTGGGTAACCATTTGAATGTGTGGCCCGAGAGCCCTGCCCTAGTAGGACACTCTGATGTTCCTCGAGAGGACCAGGGGTAGGGGTCAGGACAGCTCTCTGAGTAGCAGGGCCGTTTCCATCATTGTTCAGTAAAATGAAGCACTCTAATTAGTCACGGTCCCTGGGGAGCGCTTGAAAACAGCGCGTGAGCTCCGTCTTGTCTGCTAACCTGCGTCTCAGCTCTGGCCGGGAGGTTTCAAAATCCGCCCCTCAGGCCCGTCAGCAGAACAGATTCCGTGATCCCTCTTGGACAACAGGAAGAAACTGATCTGCACTAAAAGCCAGAACGGCAGACTGGGCCTACACGATACACTGCCCACTTGTGAAATCTCAGCCTTGCCCAAGAGCTTTCTCTGGGCTTCTGTTTTCCAAAGCTAAAAAATGAGCCTTTTTTTTTTTTTTAATTATTTTTTTATTTTTACAGACTGCATTTTGATTCATTGTACACAAATGGGGTACATTTTTTCATTTCTATGGTTGTGTACAACATAGATTCATATCATATGTGTGATCATACTGTACATAGAATGATGTCTCATTCCACCATTTTTCATACCCCCGCCCATCCTCCCTCTCATTTTCCTCTATGTAATCTAAAGTTCCTCCATTCTTCTCTCACCCCCTGCCCCTGGATGGTAAAAAATAAGCTTTGAGAAGAGAGAAAATAGGTAAAGTATCTATTGAGTGTCTTTGGGTATCCAAGACTACGCTTCACACCAGCAAAGTTTTTATTTTTGATCTTCCAATTCCACTAACAGTGCCCACTAATGTGAATTTGTCCATTTATAGAAAAAGGCAAGGTATAGAAGTACCCCAAGCTCACACTGGTACCCATGAGTCTTCTTCAACTACCCAAATACTTTGAGAATTGAAGTGTTATTTGAAGAAACAATGCTAGTCTATAGTATTTGTTTTAAATATTTATATCCTGCCCTATTAGAATAAAGAATGTAACACAGCTTGTGGAGTCACTTAATAAAGCAGGCTGTGATAAATAGTAGCCCTCCCAGGTTGAGAGCTTAGTACACACAGGGGCCAGTGCTAAGTGCTCCCTGCAGGTTATCTCATTCAATCCTCACGGCCGAGGCTCAGAGAGGTGATTTGTCCAAGGTTACACCACTAGTGAGAGGCCCAGTGTGAGGAGACCCTGGCACCTGGGCCTCAGAGCCCACAACTTGACCCGGCACATGCCCATGTCAGGGTCACTTAGGACTGATGGTAGATAATGCTACGAAGCAGGTGCAAACAGTGTGGTGGGGACAGGAACAATGAAGGGCAGTCACCCAGATGGGAAGATCTAGCTGCGTCTGAGGACGGGGTGGGGGAGAGCCCAGGAGGAGTGACATCTGAATTCCGCGGAGAACAGAGGATGGGAGGAAGTGTAGGAATGTTACAGAACAGGTTGGCTCTGAGGAAGAAGAACAAAGCATGGACACGCTAGGCCTCATGCGGGCAGACATTTCCAATGCTCTGGCTCACGTCGAGAGTGTGGCCCACATCAAAGGCCAGCTGGGCTGTCATCAGTTGGCAGGTAACGTAAGATGTTTTTCCCAAGAACTTGGAAAGATGGGAGAGGAGACTGCGCGGGAAGCTCAGGTGTAGAAGCCACGCACGACAAACGAGCAAGCCACCTTCGGAAAGGGAGGCACCGGCCTAGTGAGATGGGACTGTGGCCTACACAGAGCATAAGTTCAGGGAGCCACGGGAGATTGCCAGCGCGTGGCAATCATGGAAACTGCTCCACTGACGGGCCTGAGGGGGCCAGGAAGGGTCGTAGAGTCTGGCCCGACACAAACCTAAGAAGCTGACCTGAAGAAGCCAGCACTGGTGTGACTCTCCGGGCATTGCTCGGTGGACAGAGCTTCTGCCAATAAACTGTCAGCACCTGGGACTCTGTTGGCAAGGTCCTCCCTACTGTAAGGCGCAACACCGGCCACCCTAGCTTGGTACCGACACCTATTTCACACCTTGACCTGTGGGATACATAGCGTCCCTCTGATGAGGACTTGACTTCCCAGGACTTTGCTGGTTTCCGTGAAGGTCAAAGAAGGGAGAGCTTGGCTGTTAGCGCACAGTCAGCACCCACCCTGGCGCTCGGCACACGTACTGAACGAACGGATGAGCGAAGCAGACACCAGCTGCACCTCGTGCACACGGCACTTCAGTATTCCCACTCCTGTGGCAGCAATGGCAGGAGTCATCTTTCCCATCGCCATGACAACTTAAAAGGCACCACCTCCACAGGGCCCACTCCTCCAAACTAAGACAGTCGCTGCTGGTGTCTGCCTGAAGACCTTTCGGCTCCCTGCTCTGCTGTGTGAGCACATAATCGGTGCCTCTTGCAGCGCCGATCAATCCCGAATTACCCATCCAATTAAAGGGGGTTAATACATTAAATAAGCCACCAGATAAGAAAGAACCATCGCTGACCGTGCTGTGCTTTTAAGATGTGAGGTGGAGACGCTGAGAGGAGCTTTCTGTCTCAGAACAGGCGCGCAAGCAGCCATGCCTTCCACTGCATGTCTGGGCTGCAGCGGAGGAACGGCTTCCCGTATCCCCTGGCTAGAAGGCAGCACCTCCCCTCAGGGCCACCAGCTCTCCGCCCTCATCTGCGGGACGGCAGCACAGCGCCCTCCTCAGGCTGGACTGAGGCTAGACGTGGTTCTGTCCATAAGGCACCAGTTCAGGGCCTGGCACACAGTGGGCACCAGGCTGTCGGCCACTTTTGTAGGCGATACCTACTTGTGAGGTTGGGGAAGAAGCTGAGGGACTTCAGTGAGGGAAGTTCTGGAAGTTCTGCACACTGAGGCCACCTCTCTGGAGGTGGACAAGCTTAGCTTAGGTCTGCCCAGAAGAACCCCAATATTTAGTGAGTCCATCCGCTCGCCTCCCCGTCTCACAGGTACTGAGCGGCTGCTGCGCGGAACTGTGTCGCAGTTGCTGGGCCTGGCCCTTGTCGTACTCTGAATGGGCCCTTATTCAGGTTGAAAACGATCCTGCGAGGTAACCCATACCCCACTTTACACAGGAGGCTGTAAAAGGCGAAGCTGGGCGGAGGCCAGACAGCGGAGGAGGCAGAGTCAGGAAGTGCCCACATCTCTGGCCCCTGGGCCAACAGTTAAGCCTGCCATCGGAGCAGCGAGGGGTGGGGGAGAGCCAGGAAGCCGAGACCCCGTGTCTGGAGGCTCCGCCTGTGCCGTACTCTCGCCCCTACACGGTGCTGAAGCTGCAGTACTACCACCATGGAACAGGGAGAGGCTGAGGCTCAGAGAGGCAGAGTAAGTAGACCAAGGCGCACGGCGAGGAATGGCTACATCAAAGCCACGTCTCACTCCACCAGCAGGTGAGGACCTGCCACTCCGTCCTGTAGACTTCTCCCTGTTACCAGGCAGCACCACCATCTCTCCAGGTCACAGAAGAAACCAAGGCTGCTGGCCAACAGCTGTCTGTCTCAAGCTCTCCTGGAAGAGTGAGGCCACCCCCGGAGCAGAGCTTGCAAATGACAGGGGCTTTCTCAGACACCCCCGTGACAAGGGCAAGAGCAGCCAGATGGCTCTGGAAAAACTGGCCTCACCAGTAGGGTCAGGGGGTGGTGTGTGGCCCTGCCCTGGCCCTGCCTTTCATCCTGGGAGCTGGGGTCGCCCTGCTCAGGCCCACCAGGAAATACGACAGCCCTGGCAGCTGGTCATGTCCAGCCTTCCTCTCCACCACACGGGCTCAGCATCCCCCTGTGCCCAGCCATGTCAGCCTGCTTCTGCTTCCTCGGGCAGGCCAGGCTCCTGCCTACTCCAGGTCTGCATTCCAGAACATTCTTCCCACCTTACACCTGCTCACTCTGATGCAGCTGTCATCTCGGCTCAAGCCATACCCTTCTGATTTTAACGTGTTCTCACAGGGTGGTGGCCCCTGTTCTCAGCTGCCCTGGGCTTTCCACCCATCCCTCCATTGCTGTGGTCATGTGTCAACCGCTAGCTCTCAACTCTGAACTGAAGCTCCAAGTTCCTGAGATCAGGACCCACGTCGGCTTTGCCTCCCGGCACCCGGCACAGCACAGCACTCCTCAGGGAGCCTGGCTGAACGTGTGCCCAACCTGGGAGGCTGCCTCTCCTGCTTGGGCAGGAGGACGAGCCTGTCAGGGCCTCGGGGCTCCGGGCAGAGGGAAGGGGTTGAAAAGAAGGGCAGCTGAGCTGGCTGGCAAGGAGAAAAGCAGAAGGAACACAAGAGGAAGGTAAACAAGTGGGAATGGAGAGCCTCACTGAGCTTCCTGGTCAGGTGAAAGGCTCCCAAGGGCTGGACGGGGACCAGCAGTCTGCAGCACACTGCCTGCAGGGGCCGCCCAGGTGGGCAGCTGCCCAGTGCCTCCGGACGCGCTGAGCAAGTACGAATGAGGTCAGTGCAGAGGCCTCGGGATCCAGGCCATGAGGTGAATCCCCGAGCTGCTTGGAAAGGTGACCAGACAAGTCCACTATCACAGCAGCCCCAGGGAGAGTGCCCCATGCCCCAGGTACAAAGCGCTGCATCTGCCCCATATGGGGCCAGTGAGCCCACACAGGGAGAGCTGGGGCTCGCAGTGAGCGCACGACTGTGGAGCCCCAGGCTGTGCACACTGTGGTTAGTCCAGCATGAACGTGCCAAGAGGTGGGCCTGGGCTGGGGGTGGCCCCAGACTGACTCGGAAGCCTGGCCCATCATGCTGAGGGTTAAGTGAACGGACAAAACATTAAGGGCTGGCAGCCAGCATGCGTTTTTCAGGACTGGTGGGCCCTTCCAGAAGGGAAGAGGATGGAACGAGACCAGGGTGCTGGTGTGCTCCGGGACCCCAGAGCCTCTGCATCCTGGGCCACGGAGGGGGCACAGAGGGGGCGTAGCTGGGTCAGATGGGGACGGGAGGGGCATATTCGGACCAACAAAGACAGGGACAGAATCAGTGTCTTAATTGCCAGCCCTGCCCTATCCCCCGCTTGCTTTGCCTCTCTGATCCAAGTCAGGGGACACTGTCCCCCAGGAAAGCCCCCGACTCCTGCGCGTGGCACAGGCAGCAGCCTCTGTCCTCCCCTGCCCCGGGGCTCCTCCCACTGCTGCCCCCTGCTGCCTGGGAACAGCCTGAACACAAATCCTTTCCCCACGGGACAGCGAGCAGGGCACACAGGCACGGGGGCGTGGCCCCGCCCAGTCACCCCAGCTCAGCACAGCAGTGGCACCCCAGGTTGAAGAGAACCAGCGGACGCGTGAATGCCAAGGAAGAGCAGGAGAGGAAGAGGAAGGGGGAGAAGCAGGGGAGAGACACCGCCACTTCCACATGGCAGGATGCGGGGGCTGCTGGGAAAGCCGCAGCCTTTGCGAGCACACTGGCCTCCTGCCCTGCACACGCTGGCCACATGCGGCCTCCCCCGGTCTGACGCCCGCCTCCCACACATCCCGTGAGGTCAGACCTGGACTGGACGCTGAACCTAACAGCTCCGCCTCAAGCCACACACAGGAGAGAGAGCCTCAGGGCAGCAGAGGGCAGAGCCAGGTCACCAAGCAGAAGGTGCTCGGACAAGGGTCAAGGCCCCTCCACCGCACCCCAAGCACAACTGGGGCTCGAGAGGCTGGTCCTGAGCCAGGCTGGCGGCTGAACAGTAAAGGATGCAAACGCCCACGGGAGCAGCAAAGGCGACTCCAGAAATGGCATCTGGTGGGGAGGGAGCGGCCAGGTGCTCACCCCCAGCCAGCCAGGCGCAGTGCACCTCGAGCGGGAATGTCACGCGTCCTGCTTACACCAAGCTGTTGCTGCTCCCTACTAAAAACAGTGCTGTGTTCCCGGCTTCCTTCCTTCCTTCCTCGCTCTGAATAGAAACGCCTGTCTGTGGGTTCCTTAACCTGCCATCTCCTGTTGAAAGCCACTGCCTGTCACCTGGGACAGGGGAGGAGACGCCCCCTCGCCTGTAGCAACGTGACTTGCTGGGGCTGGAGCAGCATGGCAGCTCTCCTGGGCCTTGCCAAGAAGACGGTTCACTCCCTTTGGAAAATTGATCCTGAGCAGCAACTACGTCCCCATCACAAAACTCTGGGATCACAAGGGCCTGAGAGGACCACTGACCGCTTCACACCTGATCCTGGTGCCAGCCCGTGACTAGCCCAGGGTAGCGAACAGGAACCCACCACTCAGCCCGCCCGGACCCAGCAAGGCCAGGTGAACCAAAAGGAGCATCTCGCCATCTGTGCAGGGCACCCCAGGCCATGGGTGACGGTGGCCGTCCTCAGACACAGACACCACTCCAGCCAGGGCCTCGGGGAAGCAGTCAGAGAAGCCAGGGCTGAGAACACAGGCCCTGCCCCATCAGCCAGGGGGGCACGCGTGGCACAGGGGCATTTTCACACTGCTCTGAAAAGGGTGTGTGTCCCAGGACATGGTTACAAAGTGTTTGCAAGGGTGGATCCCCGAAGCCACACCCAGGTCCCTCTGGCAGGCTCTCGGAACCCTTGCACGTGCCCTCCTGCCACAGGAGTCTCCAGGAGGAGACAGAGAGGGGCTGCCGCCTGGTTTCCCCGGGTGAATGAAGCCCTGGACGACTCCTTGGGGCCTCAGCTTAATGAATGGCATCGTCTTCTAAGCTGGAGAGAGAGCAGCTTGGAATTGTAAGAGACTGATGTCAGGCAAAAACGTGCTCCTCCAAAGTGCCTTTGTTCTCCACCCGGCCAACCCCAGGTGGGTCCTATCAGGGGCTCCTTGTGCTGATCTGTCAGTGCAGGGGGTGGGGGACGGGCGAGCACAGCCCCTCCTTCACTGAGAACAAGCACAAAGCTTCAGGTGGAGACGAGAGGCCTCAGTCCTCAGCCTGGGAAGGACAGGCTGGTGCAAGGTCAGCTTCCTGCAACGCTACATGGTCATGGCCTCTCCCCTAAAGCCACTGCCCTCCTGTGTTCGTACATGATCACACTGGCCTCAAAGACACCAGTAATGGGTCCTTTCTCTCTGGGACCCACAGGGCTTTTTTTTTCTTTCTTTTTTTCTTTTCTGGTAACAGATATACCAAAATGCAGAGCACGGAGGGGCTCTGCTGGCACACGGCCTGGCCTGGCGCACTAGCCTGTCCTTGCAAGTGAACGTGAACGTGAATGTGCCCACGGGCCTGGAGTGAACAGAGCCTGCCTGTTCCCTGCTCTCTGGGGGTCAGGCCAACAAGGTTTGGTGTCAGGTGCACCAGAAAAGCCCCAGCTGCTCTGCAGGGCTGTTCTAGCAGAAGCCGGCTTTGCATGGGTCATCACAGGGCCCTGATGGAGAGGTGGGGGGTTCCTGAGCACACTGCACTGGCACTGAGAGAGGACACAAAAGGGTGGAGGAACCAGCCCCCAAGGATCCCCTCCCTGCTCCCCAAGGCCTGCCCTTCCCTCACCCCAGGCCACCAAACACCCTGCTCTGAAGTTCTCAGGGTGCAAGTTCCAGGACCCAGGTCTCTGGTCTTAGAGTTCACCAGATCAGCCACTTTGTGTTTCTGGCAAACAAACACAAACTGCTGCCGAGGGTTTGCTAGGCTGCAGACGCTCTGGCCAACAACTCCTATAACCTTATGAACCTGCTCCCATTATTATCCCCATTTTGAAGAAAAAGAAACTGAGACCTAGAGAGGTCAAAATAGTTAACTGAGGCCACACAGGGAAAAAGTCAGTGGGATGGGGCAGGAAACCAAGGTGCTTGACTCCAGAGCCCGGACTCTTGTTGCCCATCACGTCACCTGACGTGGCAAGCTGCCCAGGGTTGGGCCAGGGAATGTGTGGGGAGGTAACTGCAAGGATGCCCGGTGAGGGCCTTGGGTTAGGCTCAGGGCACACCTGCTGGCAGGCCAGCCAAGCAGAGAATGAGCCTTACGCACATCAGGAACGAAAGCAGAGAGTGCGAGTCCAAGGAGAGCAGAGCCAGGGCGGCTATGTGTCCTCTGGTCGGTCTTCTTAGCAGCTCGGGGCCCTGGGGCTGTTTTCGTAAAACACGAGAAAGCTGAAGAGGGCCTTTGCTCTCTGCGGTGCTCACTGTCCCTGTTAGAAGACATTCTAAAGGGCGCGTTCCAATCAGTGGACATTAAAGCAGAGGAAGGCTCCTTGTGCTGGGTGTTTGAAGGCATTTCTTTTCCTTCTTTCTCCTCTTATTTCTTAACTGTCAAAAGCTGCCCAGAACCCACATGTGGCAGATGTGATTACTTGCAGCAGGGACAGACCTCCACAGGGGTCTGAGAGGAGAAGGGACAAGTGCAACTCTCCCAAACGTGGTGGGTTTTGCCTTCTTGGTGTCTGCTACAGTTTGAAATGTCCCCAAAGGGCCATGTGCTACAGGCTGGTTCCCCACAGAGGCCCTATTGGGAGGTGGTGGAACCTTTAAGATGTGTGGACTTTGGGGAAGTTTGAGATCATCAAGAACATGCCTCGGAAGGGACACGGGGACCCAGGCCTTTCTTCCCTCTCCTTCATTCCAGGCCATGAGGTGAATGGCTTGCTCTGCCACATACTTCCACCATGCTGTACGGCCCTGCCATGGGACCAGAAGCAACAGGGCCAACTGGTCATGAACTGAAACCTCCAAAACCATAAGCAAAGATCAACTTTTCCTTTTTAAATTGTTGATCATCTCAGCTGTTCTATCACAGTGCCAGATAGCTGACCACTACAGGGCCCTGCCTGTCCAGGATCCCTCCCACCACTGGACATGGTTTCTGTCATGAGAGCCATCTCTACCCACAGCCTCCCACCCTGAGATGGCCCAGGCCTGGCCAGTCACACTGTCCCGTGTGGCCAAGTCCATGTGAAGGGAGCCCATCACACCTTCCCTAAGATCAAATACACAGTGGGCCCTCCCTCAGCCCAGCTCAGCAGGGGGATGGACAGCGCAGGAGAAGCAGGAGAAGGACACAGTGAGCTGCCACACAGTCCTGCTTTCCAGACGCTGACCTGGGCTCCTGCCATGGTGCTTCTGAGCCCTTCCAGGGTGTTCTTCCAGCCACACCAGCTCAGGAACCCCCTCCACCTGCCCCCATTTAAGCTAGACAAGTTTCTGGCATGGCCTCTGAAGGGCTGGACCAACATGGCCTTGGACTTGGACTTGCCAGTAAGGAAGAGTCTGACCCAGGGCACGTAAGAGGTGAACGGCAGCTCTGAGGACCACCTGGCTTGCTGCTGCTCCCTTTTTTTTAAGGTGTTTTTTTTTTATTGTAAACAAATGGGATACATGTTGTTTCTCTATACATGGAGTAAAGGCATACCATTTGCGTAATCATAAATTTACACAGGGTAATGTTGTTTGATTCATTCTGTTATTTTTTCCTTCCCCCCCACCTCTCCCACCCCTCTTTTCCCTCTCTACAGTCCTTCCTTCCTCCATTCTTACCACCCTCCTTAACCCTAACCCTAAACCTAACCCTAACACTAACCCCTCCCACCCCCCCATTATGTGTCATCATCCACTTATCAGCAAGATCATTCGTCCTTTGGTTTTTTTGAGATTAGCTTATCTCACTTAGCTAACCCACCCCCCCATTATGTGTCATCATCCGCTTATCAGCGAGATCATTCGTCCTTTGGTTTTTTGAGATTAGCTTATCTCACTTAGCATGATATTCTCCAATTTCATCCATTTGCCTGCAAATGCCATAATTTTATCATTCTTTATGGCGGAGTAATATTCCATTGTATATATATATGCCACAGTTTCTTTATCCATTCATCAATTGAAGGACATATAAGTTGGTTCCACAATCTGGCTACTGTGAATTGTGCTGCTCCCTCTTAAGGGACACCATGCCTCCCCAACTTTCCTGATCAACTTCCACCTGCCCAAGCGCCCTCTTCAGGAGGTATATCTTGACTGAATGTCCCCCAGGCCCCCAGCCCGAGCTGAGGCTAAATCCTGGGCCACTCCGGGCTGGGGCTGTTCCTTGACTCACCCGCAGCAATTACCCAAAGAATGTGCCTGCTTCCCACCAACCTCTAGGCTTTCCTGAGGACAAAGTCAAGTCTTAGCTCATGAAGATGCGTAGTCGGTGACAGTCACCCTGAACCCCGGAATGGGAAGATGAGCCACTCAGTCAGTTCCAATGACCCCAAGGGTATACTCCTGCCCAAAACGATGGGGAGCAGCCTTCCCCGAGCACCCGCCCAAGGCAGCCTCTACCAAGGCATCAGGACCCTCCGACATAGCGCTGCTTTGTCTCCTTCCCGGCACTAGGTGCAGAACAGAACTGCGCTACTGTCTGGTGTCCACTCAGTCTCCACACCACTGGGGAGCAAGTTGCTCGGAAGCAGGCAGCTCATCTGCCCGGCGCCTTGTCATCCCCAGGGCTCAGAAGGTGCTCCATACACTCTGTTGGTGGCCCCACTGGTTGGAAGATGGAATTGAGTGGATGAGGGGCAGACAGACTTGCAGAGAGAAATTGGAGAGCTGTCCCTCCACACACTCAGGGGACACTGTCTGCAAGAGCACTACCCTTGAGTTCTCAACACCCTTAAGAGGAAAAGGGGTTTCTCCTGACTATTTCAATTCAGGGAGAAGACCTGCACTCTACATAATGCAGGTGGAACCATTTTTCTGGAACATTTTGCAAAAGGTCAACTTTTTTTAAAGGGGCACTGAGTCTATTCGCCTTGTCAGGTGTTCCATCAGAGTGAAGTTCTTCCATTATGCCACAGAGCTGAGGGCATCATTCAAATGCTGTCGATCAATAGCTTTAACTTAAAAAAACATTCTAGCCCCAAAGGGAACAGCACGAAGAAATCACAGTCTAATAAACCTGCCACTCTCCTCCTCACCAAACCCCATGGCTCAGCTAACTGGTGATGTGCTCAGGTCTGTGCTGACTCAATACTTGATCAGGAGTTCTGGCCATTCCTCCCGCCATCCCCTGGGCCCGGCTCCTCTCCTCTCTGGGCCCAGGAGCACACTGGGCCCTCGGCCTCACTTCCTCACCTGTCTGGCATTCAAGATGGTTCACCCCTTCCTCCAGGAAGCAACTTTAACCTGCCACCATGACTCACAAATGCAGTAGGGGGTCTCTCCTCCCCAGCTCACTTACAGCACAGATCAAAATAAGGGTGAAGAAAGTCGTAGTGACGACGGCCATCGGTACTGAGCATGAGCTATGCTGCAGGCACTGTGTGCTGCGTGCTTCGAGCATGACATCGCTTTGTTAGCTTCGTTCAAGTCTCAAAACCACCTGAGGAGCTTTCACCACAATCTGCATCTTACAAATGAACAAACAGAGGCCAGAAAAGTTAACTTCTCCAAAGCTCCGAATCTCTCGGGGAAGAGCTGAGATGTTAAGTCAGGAATGACAGATTCCAGAGTAGGAGTGTCTGACCCCACAGTCAAAGCAGCACAGGGTGTATACCAACTGCTAGAAGCAACCCGTAGAGGCGGGGGCTCCACGGCCATTATTTGAGACTTCATAATAATCCTGCTCCTGTGGTGCAGATGAAGAAAGTAAGGCATGAGCAGTTTAACAAGGTGGGGTCGGCCCAGGAATTTGTTTACTCTAGAAGGCTAGGCTGTTTCCATGATGTCACCCGGCCGCCCTCTCCTCCAACCACAAACCTATGTAGGAAAAGGATCGGGAATAGAGAACTTGACTCTTGTGACCGTTGACAATGGTGAGAAATTGAAAAGACCTAAACGTGGAAGCAAAGGGACCATACCATTATCATATCAAGGGCCACCCATCCCCCGCAGGGGGCGATCGACAAGGAAAGAGCAACATGAGAAAAGATGTATGCTAGATTAAGTAGGGTGCAAAAGCTTGTAGACGATAGCATATGAAAAGACCAGTCGCACAGGAAAACCCGGAGATGTTAATTACAATTGCGTCTCCGTAGGTCACGTGCTTTCCTGCTAACTTTCCTTTATTTCCCACATTTTTCTATAATAGCATAACTACTTTTGGCATGTTTAAAAGTTTTCTTTTCACTTTTCTTTCTTAAGAAACTGGCTATTATCAGCCAGGGCTGAGTCCTAGCTTATTTCCATCCTGGGAATGGACGCCACAGAGCTCTGATTAAGGGTAATTCAAGCCTTTCAAAAGTCCAAATTGTCTCTGATGAATTTTTTTAGGTGAATAATTACGTTTTATACTAAACTTATTTGCAGCTCAAACACAGCTCAAAACCTTGTTTTGATTACTTGTTTAGGGAAAGAGTAACGTTAGAAAATGCCTAAGAACCACATTTGCATGATGGGTGATGAGGCAGGAAATTAAAGTTGGGGGGAAGAATTAAAAAAAAAAACCCTGAATATTCATCAGCACGGAATCTAAGGCCTCCCCTACATTCCCGCCCACACCCAGCACAGGCTCCTTCCCGCTCCAGGGGCCTCTGGGTCTCCAGGGGCAGGAGGCGCTGCAGAAGGGGACATGCTCTGCAAGGCTGCAGACTGCAGCTGGGGTTCACTCTGCTCTGGAACTTGCCCTCAGAGGGCTCGCCTTCCTCCTAGAGTCAGCTGGCGCTCTTCAGGGGCTCCCAGTCACAGGGTCATTTTGGGGAGGCACACTGGGCTCTGTGTCAACAGAGGCCAGCACAAAGAATTCGGCTCAAAGTCACGAAGACATCAAGGACAACAGCCACCTCCCCATGCTGTAGCTTTCTCTGGGCTGGGCCCTGCCTGACCGCAGGCACTGATTGGTGCTGGCAGCGCCAGTCTGGCCCAGGCCTTAGGTCACTTTCTTAATTAACCACTAATGATCAACTGAATAGAGAATGGCAAAGTCAGGAGCAATTCCCGTAGCTGAAGGATCCTGTCCTCCTTCGAACTATGTTTCTGCGTGTTTCCCTCTTATTGGTCAAAAAGAAACGTCGGACTTCAGGATGGAGTAAGAAAAGGCGGGGCGGGAAAGAGAACACCCTCACCATCCAGAGAAAGTCTTCTAGTTTTATTGGGGGTTGCAAACTGGTATTCCACAGGTTAAAAATCTAATTAGCAGTCAACATTTAAAGATACAAGGCTTTAACATTCAAGTCCAGGTTTTCACCAAAACAAGAAACAAAGCTGCAAGAGTGGAGAGTCTCTGTAATCCTGCCAGGGAGGGCCCGTGAATGGCCTGGAGAAGCGCTGACCTGGTTCCCTTCCCATCAGGGCCCTGTTGACCTGTAGGCTCAGGACATATGGTCTAGATCTTTCCATTTATTTTCCTAAGCTAATATACACAAGTTTTGTTTTGTTGTTTTTTAAGTATAAATTCTCATTAGTTTGCTTTGGGCATATTTAATAAATAACTTTGTGAGCCAACATATAAGATCACATCATCCCTTTCAATGGCTAAAAAACACACATCTTCCTGGATTTTTCAACAACAGGTAAGCACTGCTTCTTGAGATGCAGACTTTTGTGTTCCACTAGACTGTCCGCACCCCCTCGGCGGGGCCCCTCCTTTGGGAGGACCGCACCTTCTGGCTCAACGTGCATCTTGCGGCAGTGGCATGCTTCACTTCTCAGCAGAGGCTTTCAGGGCCACAGCATGGCTGCCATCTTCTCTCCTCGCTCTTCCGCAAGAGCAACATGCCCCATCTGGGGTTACCTCGTCACTCTGGATCCTGATCATGGCTGAGCCATGATGAATATGTTAGCATGAATGGAAAGTAAATACAAAGTAAACCTATCAGTGTAAGCTACAGAGATTTGAGGACTCTTCATCATAGCAGCACAACCTAGCCTATGCTAACTAATAAACTAAAGTATTAAAGTAGCAAATAACTAAAGAAACTAAATAAAATAACTTTTAAAAAAGGTCTGGCCTGCTGGTCTGTTATAGGAGGGTCCAGGTTGGCACTGTAGAAAACATACCAAGTTTCAAGGCTAAGACAGAGATGGTGATTTGCGTCAATGGGGCCCAGGAGAGGAAGAAATCAATACAAAAAGTCATAGCACATTAAGCAGCACAATGCTCACAATGGCAAAGGAGTTCGGAAACAAAGACAGCTGAGGACACAGCAGACCCCCACAGTGCACACACACACTCCAGGGCACATGCTTTCTGAGCAGAACTGGCCCAGCCTTCCCAGGATGAAATGGGACTAGGTGTGTCTGTCCACCTGTTTCTGTCTCTGCCCCTTCCTCCATTCCTCATACCCTTCCAGTTTTCCTTTTTTTTTTTTTTTTTTAATTGTTTGTTCAGGAAAGTGGACTGGACTTTGCACCCGAATCAGTGTGCAGCAGACTACTGTGCAACCAGGGCTCTTATCTTTCTTCTTCCTGGGCCCTGTGGTGTCAAAACCAAGATCACTGTCTTTTTTGTTGTTGTGTTGTGGTGCTGGGGATTGAACCCAAGGCCTTGTGCCTGCAAGGCAAGCACTCTACCCACTGAGCTCTCTCCCCAGCCCAGATCACTGCCCTTTTGACTAATAATCAGTATATGTCCAGACAACAGGATCCTCGGGGCACCCTGTCTTGACGTCCGTCGAGCTGACCGGTATCAACAGCTCCGCTCTTTCTTTCCTCGGTGGGCCAGTCACACCGGGCTTCCATGGGCCTGTTGATCCATCTTTCTGCTTTCTCCTACCCCCATTTCCACTCTAGCCCTGCACTTGGATGAATGCAGCCGTCTGGTGTGTTTGCTTTCATGTGTGTCTTTGTGAACTTCTTTGGTCTTCTGAGATTCACCCATGTTGCTGCATGTAGGTACGGATTTTCATTCTCCTGCTGTCTGGGGTTCCACTGTGTAAAGGTACCCCACTTTATTTATGAATTCTTCTGTGGATAAGCATGCCATGGTTGTTACTGTGCACTTATTTGTGTGGTTTGTAAATAGTAGTTTTCTCCTCACTGACTGTAACTTGATGGTGACAAGAACCTAGTCTACTCTCTCCTGTCACCCCACCCTCAACACTGTCTGATCCAGGAGGGAGAGCAGTCGGCATGCTTCATGATGGGACCCCCCCCCCCCCCCGAATACAAGGTCTGTTTCAAAAACCAAGTGGATGTAAGCGACGTATTCCCTTCACACTTTGGTATTAATTAAGCCTCTGTCCTCTTAAATGACTACTGTCTCTTAATGCCAATAACGATATCGAAGCGTTAATAGTACTAATTTGCAGGGACCAGAAGTCTCTGGCTCTCTCAAAGCAGGACTGTTACCAAGACTGGCTGCCCAGGGAAGGACCTAAGACAGGACGTTATCAGCATGTTCAAGAGATGACGCTTCTCTACGTATCCTTTCGACTTTCCTGGTAAAACATGCACTGAAAGAAAAAATAGCAAAAACAATCCTTTGTGCAAAGTAGATAACAAGCTAATCACGGGCCTCCCGGCCATAGATTCGGGCCTTGGCAGCCCCACGCTCCACTGAGGGCTTGCTCACGTGATCTCTGATGGAGACAGGCAAGAGGAAGCCCCGCACTGCCGGGTGGGGCAGACTGGCTTCTGGAAGCTGAGTGCCACCACGTCCTCTTTTTTTTTTTTATTGTAAACAGATGGGATACATGTTGTCCGTCTGTACGTGGGTTAAAGGCAGACCATTTGTGTGATCATACATTTACATATGGTAATGTTGTTTGATTCATTCTATTATTTTTCCCTTCCCCCCACCCTCCCACCCCTCTTTTCCCTCTAAACAGTCCTTCCTTCCTCCATTCTTGCCCCCTCCCTAGCCCTAGCCCTAGCCCTAACACTAACTCCTCCCACCCTCCCCCTTATGTGTCAACGTCCTCTTTTCAAACACCCTTTCCAGTCACACCTCTGCGAGGCACTTGAGCATGAGTTTCCCCAGGGCAGAGCTGCTCCGTGGCCTGCTCACTCATTCTCTCAGGGTCACTGCAGGCGGCGGTCGCGGCCCTGCAGGAGAGCCGACGGCGCTCCTGGTTGTGTGAGAGCCAGACAACACGCGGCCACCAGTGACACTTCACGGGACCTCGGAACGTGACAAGGGCTGTGAAGACCGCTTCAGGGTGGCAGGGGCAAGCTGGGGCCTGGATGTCAGGGAGGAGTTGGTCCTAGGGATGCCCAGGAAAGCTGCATTCACGACGCAGGGCCAGACGGGAGGCCTGGGCGGGACCCAGCCCTTTGCCCTGCACCTCCCTGCCCGACGCTCGGCACCCTCCTTTCCAAGACTGAGGTTCTGCCCACCAATGCCCTCCTGTGGCCCCAGCCTCAAGTGGACTGGAGTCCACATCAGCCGCCACCTTTGCCATTCACCATCCTGATCACTGATGTCACTTAGCACACATTGTTGCCATCATTAGTTCACACTCTCTCCCTTAAGGCAGCTCGGTTAGGAAAGAGGTGGTATTTTCCTCCTGAAAACATAAAACTGAAATGCTGACAGACCTAGGTCTGTGGCACAGCTCTGCTGCTCACCAGCTGTGTTACCTTGGCAGGTTACTGCACCTCTCTGATCTCAGCTTACCCATCTATAAACAGAGATGAAAATACCTCATGAAGTGGTGGCAAGAAATCAGAGCCGCCTGACTGAAGGGCTCACACGCTTCCTAGTAACAGGCCACATACGTCTCTTTCCCCGTCCTTTCCTCATCAACAGATGAAAGCAAAAGAGGGCGAGGAAAGGCAGACCTGTAACGTGACAGTCACGTGCAGCCCAGTCGGCTGCCCAGAGCCCATCTTCCCTCAACTTCCTCTGGGAACCAGGGTGTTCAGAGCCGTTTCCCCCTGCGTCCTCCCTGGGCTCCCTGCTTCTGTGCCTGCCTCCTGTCTCTGGGCCCCATCGGACCAGTGGCATCCTAACCAGAGTGGCGACCCCTCAGCCCCACCTCTGCCACCAACTCTAGAGTCAGAACCATCCGTCAGGACAGCAAATGACACGCTCCTCTCTCAGCCTCCCGGCGGCTGCCAACCCCAGCTGCTGCTTCCAGCTCCAGACAGCCGCCTCTGGGAGTGTCACTCTGCCGGGAAGCCTGGTGCGAGGTGGGATCACAGTATCTTGGGACGGTGACCTTCAGGGGTTGGACTGGGACGAGGAGGAGGAGAGGAGCACAGCCCGCCATGCGCTACAGGGCCAGACCAGCTTCCTGGAGCCCCAAACCTGGGCCCCTGTCCCGAATCCCCTCCACACACAGACACCTCGTTCAGGGAGGCCCACAGTGACACGGAGGCCCCACTGCTGACATAGTCCAGCTCTAAAGGCGGACAGTCAGGAAGTTCACCTGGCTAGGGAGGCATTACCCACACCCACACAGGACTGCTTCTATAAACCCAGAAACAGAACAGGCCCCATTCGCACGCTGTGGCCTGGGGAAGGCATCTGAGTTGACGCATGGGGCTTGGGGCCGTTTCTCTCTGCCTACCTGGACCCCAGGAGCAGCAGCAGGCTGGGCAGCGGCAGCTCTGTGGTGTGGCCCCCGGTCAGAAGCCACAGCCTCCAGCTCAAGCCTTCAGTGAGCCCTGGAGTAAGGCACAGGCAGGCACGGGGTCCAGTGTTAAACCAACGGGGATGGAGAGGACAGTGTCCCTGGGACCGCCAGGCCACTGCGTCTGAGCAGGTAACGACCACACCACCTACACCTTTAACTCCCTGGGCGCGCGCTGCAGCTCCACTTCACCAGCGCCAGGTGCTTCAGAGGCACGCTCCCACGCCACTCTCACGCAACCCCACACGGGAAGTAGCGTCCCCACGGTAGAGATGCCAACACCGTGACTTCAGCAGACCAACAGACATCATCACTGAAGGACATCTAACCGGATGAAGTGGCATACCCAGGATTTAAACTTGGGCTGCACACTGCACCACAACTTCACATGCCCAGAGACCCCGGCAAACGTCCGCCTCTGGCATGTCCCCTGCTCCCCTCCCAGGGCAGCTGCATGTGTGCAAACCACCCAGAGGCCTTGTTGTGAAAAGATAGGTGAGTGGTGAGTGGACCTGTGGACAGAGGAACAGATGGACAGACAGACAGACTCCCCTGCAAGGCCTTGACAGCGCCTGGACCCAGGGCCCCATCTCCCCTTCCCTCCCCTTGCTCCGCGCTGGGCACAGTGGCCGCCCACTCCTCTAGAGCACCATGCTCTCCTATCTCGAGGCTGTGTGCTTTGTTCCCCTCGGCCTGAAACGTTCCTCTTCTCTTCTAAACCATTTGAGAGTGAGCAGGTGTCCTAGAGAATCCCATCCTACCCCGTCTAACGGGGCCCTTCTAGGAACACTGGGATCCTTCCATAACAGTCTGATGACAAGCCTGTCTGCGTGCTGTTGCCACCATGGTGCGCAATCGCTACGACTGCAGGCTCCAATGGGAGGGGAGGGACGTGCCTCTGCTGTTCACCACCGTGTCCCTGGGACCCCAGTGGCTAACCCAAACCCTCTGGCTGATCTGAGCTCACTCCCAGGTAGCCCAGTTGCTGCCGCAGGTGTGGGCTCTGGGGTCCTGAGTAGATCAAGATAAGATGGGAACATCCGGAGATCATAGCTGGATGCAGGCCCCGAGCACGGAGCTCTAGCGAAACCAGTCACGGAGGTGCCACAAGACAGCAAGATACTGAAGCAGGTCAGACTTTCGTCAGGGCTGGGCCCAGCACAGGCAGAGGAAAGCGGTAAGAACCAGGAGCAGCTGAGGCAGGACCGAAACCGACCTCAGGGAGGAGGGCCCAGGAGAGGCTGGAGTTGAGAGGAGAGTGAGGATCAACGTGAAGCCAGAACTCTGATGGGGGTGCATGGCCATCCCCGGTGGGAGAGTCGAGTTGAGATGGTGAAGTCAATCGCTGACCTGGGTCCCTGCACCGGAATGCCCCGTCTGTCCACTGCCCCCACCAGCCGCCATCTGTCCACCCATCCACCCATCTACCGTGCCGTGAGCTCAGCGCTCTGAGTCCCAGGGTGGCTGTGTTCACAGTAAATGAAAGCCACGCACAGCTGTGCCTTGGTGGAGCTGGCCTGCTGGCGAATGTCACCCGTTTGCCGGTCACAGCCTACACGTGGTGCGCACTAAGGGCTGAGGATGTGAACATGGCAGTTGTGAGGATGCTGGTGCGTGAGGACCGGGGTCTCCTGGTCTTGAGCCACCATGGCCGGAAACAAGAGGCTCCGCTGTGCACTCACTCTCCAGGATGCCCGTGTTGGGGAGCGAGGCTTCCGTCTCTAGTCCCGGGACTACTGGCCACGAAGAGCCCAGACAGAGCTCTCTCCAGGATATGCAAGGAAGCAGTGGCCCCAGTCAGCACCTTTCTGCTTCTTGCATGTGGGAGGCCTCAAGGGATCTCTGTGTACCCACTTTTCATGCCGTGACGGTCAACTCAGTGACAACAGAGAACGCCAAGGTTCATTTTCAAGGTCTGAGTCAGCACATTTTTCATGAACTTATACACTTAGAAAGGAACCTCAGAGGTTGGCCAGTCCCTCCTGCAAGGGTCAGAGGTCAGATGTGGCTGGAAGAGGACATCTAACATCTATAAAATGATTTACCTGCTTCTGGATCTTGGAGTAGGGTGTCCAGATCCACCTTTGATGAGACCGTCCTGCCTCTGAACAGCTTCTACAGCCCATCTTTCTTACATCAAGCAGTCAGTGACCAAAATTCAGTCTCTACCATTTACAATTACATCCCAGCACCAAGCCCATGACGGGATGTGTAGACAGGCGGACAAAAAGACAGAGGGACAGGCTGGTAGACAGATGAGCCAAACTTGTTTATGCCCATGTTCCATCCACTGGTCTTCATTCCGTCCTCTAGAGACCACCGGGCATATGGGGAAACCCTGGACTTTGGGCAGGAGAAGTAGTGACACTTTTGAGCTACCTATGTGACCTGAGGTGAGTTATTTACGACACATTCTGAACATCTCTTGCTCCACCTCCAAGAGGGAAAGATGCCCACAAAATGCTAGGTCCTGCCCAGCACTGCAGCAGCTCGCCCAAGCAACCCCTGCCTTCCCAAGAGCATTCAGCACAGGAAACGAGAGAACGAGTAATAAGTCTCACCAAGTTCAAAGAGAAGCAGGAGCTGAAACAAACAGGATTCCCGTTCAAAGAACCCCTAAAAATCAACACGAAAGCACTGAACAGCACAACAGAAGAGGAAAGGGACAGTAATGGGCAATTACAAAGTAAATTAAAATGGTAAATTAAAGCACAGACACACGCCCAACCTCATAAGCACCGACGAAAATGTAAATTCACAAACCAATGGAAAGCAATTTTTCTCTCTATTGGACTGGGCAGACGTAGAAGGCTGATAATACCCAATGTCAGCAGGGCATCAGGACAGGATACCTTGCTGGTGTGACTGAAAATGCGTTCAGTCTTTTGGGACAGCAATTTGCCTGGCCCGTGAAAATAAGAAATGTGCATTCCCTACCCAAGCCTGTCGACCCCTGGCTATTTATCCTGGAGCCCTGTGGAGACAGGGGGTCCTTCCCACCAGGAAATACTCATCAGAAATTGAGGAAGAGTGAGCACGAGGGAGGTCTGTGGAATAAGGAGGAGAGCCCGCACCATGCTCTGATTTAGGCCCAGATATTTAGTAGGTCCACGCAGAGAGGGCGGTCTCCATGCAGAGACGGTGCTGCCTCCCGGAAGCGCCCTGGATTCTCACTAGTAGGGAGAAGCTGTGCTACAGGGTAGGAGCCAGGATGCCATGCAGCACCCTGCCATGCCCAGGAGACCCTACAACAAAGCTATCTGGTCCCAAACGTCAACTGTGCTGCAGTTTGAGAGATGCGTGAATGTCACCAAACTGACTCTCAAGCCAAGCCTGAGCTGTCACCAGCCCAGAGGCATTAGGGGACACATGCTACATTGGCCTGTCTGAGGATGGCCCTTCTGCTGGTACGAGCATCCAGTCTCCCACTGAGCGCAGCTCTAGGAAGGCTATGCCCTGGGAGCCTCACGCCACCCCACGAACCATCAGGACACACGCGTGGCCCAAACAATCGCACCACTGAGGCTCATCGCCAGGACCGTCTTGGCTGAGGGAGAGAAAAAGCCCTTTTCCATTGGGGCCGCTGAGTCCAGGGGATGTTGGTCTGGAGTTTCCCACCATGTGCCACTACAGCCTGGCTGTGAATGCAGCCATCTTAAAGGAACAGGAGACCGAGTCCTGAATGTGTGCTCCTCAAAATCACGCTATACCGTGGTCTTTTCCATTAGGCCAATGGAGGGTTTCCTTCTGCCACTAAGAGAGCGCAGGCATAGATCAGGTTAGAACACTTGGGGTCAGCCAGTCTCCCTTGCTGCCCGATGCAAGGAGCCCTGAATGTGAGTGTTGGGAGCAGGCAGGTTGTGCATTCCTGAGGAGGAACACTCGAGTCCAGACCGACTACCAGCCCAGCAGCCAAGCCGCAGCTCCCAGGCAAATCCGCCCACAGAGAACAAGCACAAGGGAAGACTGGCGGGGGCCGCACTGCTTGCTGCAGGCCGGGGCTTCTCGGCTGCAGGTATTCTGGATCAGGCATCACTGCCCATGCTCTAGACGCCAGGGGCACCTCGTCCCCTAATCACCCCACAGTCTAGTGGGGGCGACATCAGACGGGTTTAGGCAGGTTTGTAATTACCACTCTGGGGGAAGTGGGCATCTGAGCGGACCCTGCACAGGAGGCCCCAGCTTAGTCTCCAGGATAGAACATGCTTAGTTTCCAAGCACATGGAGGATTCCAGAAACAGGACAGAAACTTCAAGACCACTGGAAACCAGTTCCGTTCCCCTTCTCACCCACTCCACCCCAAAAACAACTTTTGGGGGGAAAATCATCGTGGTCAAGGTCAATACCAATGCCCTCCATCTGAGACTCATTTTTTTTCCATCAGGTTAATTTAAGAGGACACTGGCATATGGGTCTATAGCAATTGATTTTTTAAAAAGATATTTAAAGGCATTATGATCTTAAGAATGAAAACGAGGCTAACCAATTAGCAGTGACGGTAGATCTGTACCAGAACAGTAACTGGTCACTAAGAAGTCGTGGGTGAATAGCAGCAGGCATGAGTGGGCAGTCATGCCCGGGAACCTCCCCACCACGCAGGGATCCGCTAGTTTCAACCAACTCCCACGGCCTGGCAGGCCCAGGCTTCCAGGAGGAGCACTGTGCCCCTCGTGCTTAAGCCCTTCCCTTCCCAGAAGCCCGGAGAAGGAGGTCTGCAGCCTAACAGGAAGAGCACCCCTGCAGCCCGCTCCAGAAAATCAGCAGGTGGGGCGTCAGGAGCTTCCTGCGTGCCCAAGGCCCAAGGGTGGGTGGGAGGAGGGGAGGCAGAGGGGATGGAGGGAAGAAAAGGGGAGGGAGGGATGGGCAAGGGTGGGGGCCGCAGAGTGGCAGGGTGGAGCTAAAAAAGCTTTCGGGGGAGGGCAAGAGGAGTGAGCAACAGGAAAGAGAAAAGAGGGAGAAAGAGAGGAGGGGGAAGCCTCACCTCAGCCCACAGGCCCCAGCTCAGCTCTCAGGCAGACAGGCGACCAGGAGAGCCAGGAAGAGCGGTCCCTCTGGAGAGGGCAGCGCCCACGAGCTCACCTGTGGAGGCAGGAACTGCTCGGTGCTGAACCCAGCAGCAGCAGGCCAGGGCAGCGAAGCCCGGAGGAATCCAATCCGGGAAACTCGGGAGTCAAGATTTTGCCGACCACCCAATCCAGATGACTGTGGAATAGAGGCCCACAGCTGGCCAGCGGGAGTGGGTGCTGGGAGAGAGCCGCTCCGGGCGGTCTTCTGCTGGGGGCGGGCGCTCCTGCTGCCTCACTGAATCCCACTGCGCAGCAGCTGGCACGCAGCAGGGGCTCGGTAAAGGTGTGTTGAATGAGTAGATGTCAGGGGGACCCCAGGCTCCAGGCTGCACTTGCTTTGCGCCCTGGGACTCGAGGGGATGTTTAAGAAAAGCTGGGAGGGACTGGGCTTTTAAGGAGGGGCCGTGGCGAGCTTTCTGGGGCAGAACGTGAGGGGGGCATGTCTTCTCCACTCTGGATTTCTAGTATCCCCACAGGCCATTGCAAAGGGACAGCTTCAGTCTTACCAAACAGGGGACAAGACAACCAGAGCTGGCCTGAGCCTGTCTGCCTAGCACGCGACGGTTGTGAGAAGGGAAGGAGCAACTGGCCTCGCTCCTGGAAGAAGCCTGGGCCCCACCACCGTCCCTCAGAGCAGCAGCACAGGGAAGATCACCCGTCACATCCTCCACCTCAAATCTCCTTCCCGGCAGAAGAGCCATTGACCCAGGTCCCAATCAAGTCTACCTACCCAGCCTCATCTCATTCCCTGGACCAGCAAGACCCTGTCCTGGGAGGTCAGACACCTCATTCTGTCCAGTCACCAGGCCAGAAGGGAGGGCTGATGGCCACCAAGTGCTGGGCCACAGCCTCGAGTACCCTAAGCATAAACAGCAGCCTTCCTGCCAGGAGCCCTGGGACTGAATTAGTTCCCCTGAGAAATTTAGAATCCTGTATATTCTATTTGGGTAGAGGGTCAGAGAAAATGGAAACTGGCCTTCTCACGTAATGATAGGCTCATGCAACGTGTTGTGAGGTCTGAAACTCCAAAGAGCAGCAGGGGACCCGTGATCGCTACTGCGGGGCAGGCCTGCTGAGCTGAGAGGGAGGACATCTCGGCCACTGCACGGGTCCTGCCTGCTCCCGGCCTCCAGGACGCGGTGGTGCCCACAGCCTCCTGGGGGGCCGTCCCGCACACCCTAGCACAGCTGCTGCCAGCCAGGGGCTCCTGCGGTCAGTTCTCACAGCACAGAGGAAGGCCCACCCCACACGCAACAAGACCTAACAACCTCGAGGCTTCCAAAAATGCTGACCCAGGCAGGGACTTCAGGGGTGGGGGAGCAGCCAAGAACCAGCAAAAAAAGAAAAAAAAAGAAGAAAGTCCAAGACAAGAGCCTGCTGACTATGATGGGAAACACGGAAAGAGAAACTCCTGGGGATACAGATGGTACCTCGCAAGTTACTCTTGCTCTGGCTTCTCCAGGGGTGAAGGGGACGATGGGACGCGGTCACCCTGAGGAGGCCCACTCCAGCCATGATGAACACGCTGTGATGAAAAGAAAGCAACTCCAAATGCCATCTAGCCTTCTGCACACCCTCAGAACAGGGGACACTGCCATTTAAGAGCAGGACATGCACATGGTGTCCCCGACGCTCTGAAAGGCGCAGGGTGAAGAAAGAGGCCGCGGGCAGTGGTGCCAGGCACCTGGATGTCCAGCACTTGTGCCAGTGCAGGTGCTGCCCACGTCTGCACTTCAGGCACAGGGGACGGAGGGACGGCTGCCACTGCGGCACGGGAGAGTGACCCTGTCACCTGTTGCCTCCTGCACTGCCTCAGAGGAGCTGCTGCCTCCCTCCTCAATGGAGGGGTGGGAAAAGGTGGGCAGGGGCTTGGGCAGATCCTGTCCCACCTGGGGGGCACTAGGCTGGAGCTGGGGCAGGAAGCAATGGCGCTGGAGCTCAGGGGGCCCCAAGCCCATCCCGCTGCACTGGAGGAGACAGGCTGGAGGGCACGGTCTGGACAAGACACAGCAGGGGTAGAGTCCCTGTGTGATGCACACTCCTGGCTGTGCGGCTAGACACCTGAGGACCTGACGACTGCTTACACAGTCCACGCGGCTGTTTAGCTCTCAAGTACCAAATCCTAACAGTGCAGCTTTCAAAACACGGCACACTGCCCACACACAGAGGCGAGCATGTGCTGCCCTCCAACTGCTCCGCTGCAACTTAGAACCTTTAAGGCCGGGAAGGTGTCCACCTAACGAATGTCTCACATTCCCAGAGACCATCAGTCCCACACTCTGGACTTTGCAGCTTTCACTCCTGCGAGAATATTACTTGTCACCAAGATCAGCTGCCATGACAGCTTTGACAATGAGTGACGGGTCAGTAACATGGCGGGCAGAGGCCCTTGTTGGATAATGGGAACAGCCTGGTCCCAGGGAAAGGCACTCTCCTGGCGCATGGCTCCGTGATGGGTGGCAAACTTCACAGAAGGGGCAGAGGCAGCTACGAGGCAGGAACCTGGGCATGACCCAAAGGACGTCATGCACCTGTGGAGTCACAGTGGCTTCACCTGCCACACGGGGATGGAGACGACAGCATCCAGCTCAAGAGTTGTGGCAAGGGTGAAATGGCAATGGACGTCAAGGTGCCATGGAGAGCTGCAGGCTGCCCAGTGCCAGCTCCCCTGGGCAGCCTCTGCCCTGGCCTGCCGCTGCCTGTTGGAGTTCCTAACTCCTCGCCAGCCCCCAGGTCCCTTGAGGGCCAGGAATCTTGCTCCCCACAACTGTGGCAGCCCACATGGAGCCCTGGATAAAGCAGAGGCTAACTCAAGGTTGTGGACACAGGAGTGTGCCCAAAGACATTCGATTACACGGGGACACTCTTCTCATGCCACTTCTAGGTTTCTCCGTAGTTATCAGCCGAGGCAATGCTCGTATAGAAGCCATAGGCCACACACCATGCCCAGTAACTCAGAGGGTGTCACACAGCACATCTATACTCCAAGACGGGTAGTGCTCCGCCCTCCCACTGTCTCTCCTTCTGCAGACAGATGTCACTGTATTCAGTAGCATCTGCTGGGAGGGGTTCTAGTCTCCCTCCAGACTGAGGTCAGTGAGGGCAAGCTCAAAGTGAGGCTTGGGTGGCCACTGGCTCTATGTGCTTGGCATACAGCAGACTCTCAGTATCAGCTTCATTACGTGAATAACCACACAAATAATCACAAGAAAATAAGCGTCCTTCCAAAGCAGTAACAGAGAACAACAGTAGCACCAAGTTCAGGGGAGGAAGAGACTTTGATGTCGCCTCCCATTTGTTACCCATGTTGTATGTTGGGCTTTCCCAGGAGCCCTGGGCATTGCAAGAACGGAGGGGGCTAACGTCACAATCCTGAGGGGTTGAGGGGCTTGGCTGTGTGGGACAGGGAGTCCTGCGGAAGACGACAGTAAGAGCCAAGGCTCCTGCGGCTTCACTGGGACGCAGCACAGGCGCCAAGCTGGCTGGAAAGAAACTCAGCAGACAGCCAATGCCTGCCTCAGCCCATGGCTGGTTCTCTCGCCCACCCTGCACCCAGCAGATGCACCAGGAAGGACCAGGCAGGAAGAGGAGGTAGTGGCTTCAGCCTCAGAGCTGGCCTGTCCCCTAGATCTGGACTGTTGCCTGCTGGGCCAGAGGCTTCTCACGGCCCACATTTCTACCCGTGCCTCAACCATTTCATCTTTCTGTGCATGAAGAGTCCCCACTTCTCTGCACAGCTACACACCAGACAAGCTAGGGCGAAAGGACAGGTAAGCCACCTTAAGAGGAGCACGGAAAGACAGGTTGAGAAACCCAAAGTCCAAGGACATCACCATTCTCCAAACCAGGGGGCTCCACACCTCTGCCAAGTCCTGCGATCCGTTCTCAGTAGAAAAAGTAACAGGTCTTCCTGTGGCCCCCACACTCGGCTGGAAAGAATCTTCAGAAGACCGCCCAGCTCTGTGACTTCCTTTAGTGGGGCAGGGGCGGTGGAGGGCTCGGGTAGGGAGCAAGTCTTCCGTGGGTTGCCGCTATTCTTCTCAGCCAGGACCACGCCCACAGCCCCTAGGAAAGAGGACTTACTCTAGAAGAAAAAAGTTTTGCTGAAACACAGCAAGCCTCCTTACAGAGGAGACCTAATTAATTCTCTATGCAAATGGAACACTGTCCAGGGGCCGGTGTTTCTGGTAGCTAAATGCAAAGGCTGAAATTAATCCCACAAAGAAGATGGAACTCCAGCTTTACTTATGCTAACTGTATTTTTCAAGGGGAAAAGTCAGAGGGCCCAGAAAATGAGTGAACTGATGTATATTTCACACCAATTCAGTGGCTATAATATTTGCTGAGGGGCCTGTTTTAAAGTCCAAGATGTCTTTACAAACATGTGGGCTGGATACTAACGCAGACCTCACACTTGCTTGGAAGTCAGGGTATTTGGAGGATAAGATCAAACATGTGCAAAGGTATAAGCCAGAAACGTATTAATTGCAAATTTTACTGCCACATGGAAGTGACAGAAAATCAAACCATTTCTGTGTATCAACAGAGAGAGAAAGAGAAAACCTGAGCAAGAGAAGGCAGTAGAATGAGTCTTGTTCTCTTTTCCATTTCCCTTGTGGCTGCTCCTCATTCTGACTCTGGCTCGTGCCTGCTGGTGGCCCAGCACCAACAGGACCCAACACAGAAGAAACAGGCGGAAACTCAGAACTGGGAGCTCCTGGTATCAGTGCCACTTTTGTTCTGAAGTTGGTCAGGTACTGCCATTGCTTACCTCTGGCAGTGGCTAGCACATACCTCAGCCCCAGGGACATAGAGCACAAGCCTTTCTTACTAATCACGCTCAGTCCAGGCAGTGGATAGCGCTCCTTGCCAGGACGCTTTCTACTAAAATTAACCCCAGACCTCTTCCACAACACCGGCTGCGAGAGCTCAGCAACCAGGCAGCATGGGTGCCGAGTGTCCTCGGCATTTAAGTGTACGGTTTCTAAACCATCCTCCGGGCAGCTTCCGGGACCCGATGTTGCTCAAGCAAGATGTCCTAAGGGGGCGTTCCCAAGAACTCCGCTGGCCAGAGTCCTCACCATGGACGAGCACCTGCTTCAACGACTTCCCAAGGCAACACTGTCTCGGCCTGGTTGGGGGACTCAGAGGGTTTGATGGTGTGTCCATGCACTGCAGAGGGCCCAGAGTGGTCAGTCCCACGGGTAAGCCTTCTACCCGCCATCTGTTCAGAATAAGGGCAACTGCCCCAGTTGTTTTTAGATTTTTATTTTTTACCAGGGATTGAACTCAGGGGTGCTTTACCACTAAGTCACATCCCCAACCCACTTGTTGTTTTTCAATGTAAAAGGAAGTCTGTCTTGTTTTTTATTTTTAAAATTTTATTTGTTCTAATTAGCTATACATGATAGTAGAATGCATTTATACATTTGGATAGATCATACATAAGTGGAGTGTAATCTCCATTTTTTTTGTACATATTGCAGGATCACATGGATCATACAGCAATACATGCACGTGAGGTGATAATGTCTGTTTCATTCTACTATCTTTCCTTCCCCATGCCCCTTCCCCTCCCTTCACAGGTTCTAAGTTACTCAGGGCCTCACTAAATTGCTGAGGCTGGCTTTGAACTTGAGATCCTCCTGCATCTGCCTCCAGAGCTGCTGGGATTATAGGCATGTGCTGCTATGCCTGGCTATTTCCAGAATTTTCAAAGCTTGATCTATCCCTCAGACAGTAACACACAAGCTCTGCTCATTAGTCAGAAATTGCTATTTGGGGGCGGAGATTGTGGCTCAGTGGCAGAGTGCTTGCCTAGCACGCGAAAGGCACTGGATTCGATTCTCAGCATCACATAAATAAAGGCATTGTGCCCATCTACAACCAAAATATTTTTTAAAAATTGCTATTTGGACTAAAAACCAAAAAGGTCACTGGACAAGATGCTTCTCTGTGTCTTTGTTTCCTCATCAATGAGATGGGGATACTGAGAGCCTCTTACCTTGCAGGGTTGCTGGGGGGACCGAGTGAACTATTTTATAAAACATGCACGAACCAGCAGAAGTGGCTACAGCTTGCAGCTATTATTTTCATTATTAATCTTTAATCACAGTCTAGTCATTCTTTCATGTCCCCACATAGCAACATCCTTGATTTTTTGCTCTTTTCACTATTGTTTATTTAGTGTTTTTCTTTAAGCTGACTCATTTCCTTTCTACCTAAATTTATTTTAAAAGGGAATTGTACATCACCTCGGCAAAGGGAAAAATAGAATTGTGTCATAACTAGAAGGCAAATATAAAAATAAATACAACAAAAGCAAAGCAACATAAATTCAAGCCTACTGCTGGTCACAGCACCAATCCCCAGCCTGCCTGAGGTCCTAAGATGAAGGAGTCAGAGGCGCAGAGCCCTTCTCCAGGTACACCGGTGTCACAATGGTGCTGAGGGGAGGGCTTCCAGAACCTTCTGTGCAGGGGGCAGTTCTAGTTCTTACTCTCCAGCACAAAGGCACCAGCACACGTGTGTTAAGTGCCTAAAATGTGGCTCGTGTGACCAAGAGATGGGATACTTCGCTTTGGTCTGCTTTAGTTTAGACCTCAACACTCGCACATGGCCAGTGGCTGTGGATACACTCCCGAGAAAGCCGCACGTCCGGGCTCTCCACACCAGCCATGTTCATTTGGGGGTTAAGCCCTTAGTTTCCTTGCAGGGACGTCTTGTGACATTAGGCAATGATTTGTCACAGGGATGTAACAGAGGTTTGTCACCATAGTCTTCATTACTGCTTAGTCAAAAGTCCTAGGTAGAGATGGCTTTTCACGCTCCTTCTGAGGAACCAGCATTTTCTTGTCAGCACCAGAATTAACCACATTACCCACATTTCTGTTTCTCACACTGGCCACCAGGAAGCTCTCAGGAATGTAGAACTCCGTAAGAACAACCATGGTGGATCCTGGGATGAACACATAGGTTTTCCACTTTTCCTTTTAAACTCTTTTAATTTGTATCTTATGAGACCTGATATTTTTCCTTCTCTTTTTTTTTTCATCCTTTTCTGTGTTTCTCTAGAAATTATCTTAAATCTTTTAGAATTAAATAGCATGCATTTTTTTAAAATCCTAAAACAAATAATGTCCAATGGTACCAGTATTTAAAGGAGTTACCTGCTAGCTAGCATCACTTACATAAAAAAATGGTGTGCAAAGACTATGGAAATACTTCCAAACATGCTTGGATTTTGCTCTTGAGGTGCCACCCAGACTCATTAGCTAGAAAGAGAACCGTGCGTGCAAGAGGTCCCACGCCACGGCTCCAGCCTCCGGAGAGGCGTGGGCTTAGGCTGCTCTGGGTGATGAGGGAGCTGCCGGGCCCACAGCTGCTTAAATCTGGGCCACAGCCTGGTGCTGGCTGAGCCATGCCCTGGAGAGCACCGGAGACAGCAAAGGAGGGGAGAGAGCGGCTCTAAGGCCGCTGTGGCCACTGTGGAAACAGTCGCCCAGGCAACGGCATACTTGCTGTGTCTGTCTCATTTCCGAGTTGACTTTCAGACGCTAAGAACTGCCAGGTCACTTCATGGGACCAGGAGGGAGCAGACACTGAAAGGTCAGGGAAAACTCTCAAGGGACAGCACATTTTAGTTTTGCTCTAGGATAAAGCTGCCTGCTTCGCCGCCAACACCTCCCAGCATCCTAATGACTGCAAAGCAGAACCTGAACGGCACGCACATGACCCACTTTGGGTGGGTTTTTTATTTTGTTTTTGTTTATTTTGCTTTGGGATAAAAAGAGAAAGAGGGTATTTGGAAGTCTGTCACATCCGATTCTCTTTTTAAACCAGAGCTGAGAGCACATCATCAACGCTCAGATTGTCCCAATACTTACTAACGTGCGCTGCAGCCCGGCTGAATGTGTACACTTGACTTTCTCATTGTACGTGCCAGACTCTGGCTCATCTGTCCATGAGATCCTAAGTAAGACGCCCAAGTCATGCTCGTATCAACCAGGGTGATCATCTGAGCAGGCAGGAAACGAGCCACCTGTGCCTCCTCATAGCAGTGTTACAGGGGAAGTGCCGTCACCTCCACTTACAAAGAAACAAGGTTTACGTAAAGTCACCGGACTTAATCCACGGCTCCTGTGTGCAACTGCAGCGTTCCTTTTCACCATCCTGTTCCCTGGGGAGAGGCCATTCCTGCTAAGAAAAATAGCAACCCCACCCAGGTTTCCACGGAGCTCACGGGAGTAGAACTAAACTTCAAAAAATCACTCCATGAATTACTTCTGCTTCCAGCAGAAGCAGGAAGCAGCTCAGAGTCGGTGCTGAAACGAGCAGTTCCAGAGTAAGTGGACACAGACGCTGAAGTCAGGATTCAGGGTAAGAAAAAGCCCAGAAGTAGGCAGGGCTCAAAGAGGCACCAGGAAATCGGGAGGAGGAGGAAAACTGGGGCCCTTCTGACTGCAAAGTCACCGCCATGGCAGAGAAGGGTCTGCAGGCCTAGATACCCACGTACCCACCGGGGACGGCCACCTCTACTGCAGGGGAGCAGAGACGTCCATAGTCTGAGCCTGCCAAGCATCCTGTGCCCTTATGTTGAGAACAGTGGCCTGGTTTTCTTCTGGGCCACCGCCTCTCCCCTTGTCAGACATGAGGTCAATGTCAGTCCCAGCGTCAGTGACAGTACGTGAGCCACATTGGGCCAGCTGTGGAAGTCCATCGCCCAACCCCAAGGTTCAAGAATGGACCTGAGGTCCAAGACAGACCAGCAAGCTGTGGCCCAGGATCTCACTGAAGCCTGGTGCTGCTGGCAACCCCACCAGCCACAAAGCCAGCCACCTGGCTGAGCAGCAGGCTCCTGACCCCAGGCCAGGGTGCCTGGGGCCTGGGCTATCCCAGGACTCCTCAGCCGCCACACAAGCCAACAAATCCCCACTCCTGCTCAAGCGGCCTGAGCTACACTTCAGCAGCAGCCACACTGGGAGGCACGACTGGCACAGGGAACCTCCCCGAGTTCCTCCTTGCTGACTGAAGGCCACGCACCACCTCCTCAGGGCGACGGGAGGGCTGTGGCCTCCTTCCTACCATAGCACCCCATCCTCAAGAGGCTAAGCACCATGGCGTGGCTTAAGAAACAGGGGTGTGCCTGAACACCCACGCTTACCTGATACACGTGGAATGCATTCGCTGCTTTGCCGCGGAGAAACACCGACGGGATCCAGACGTTGATGAGCGCCCGGTTAGATCTGACCGAGAGAGAGCACAGTCAGCTTTACGCTTACAAACGGACAAGCATGCAGACACCAGGACAGGAAGCCATCTACTCCCCTAAAATCCTGCACAACTAATTGATACAACATGTACTGCTTAATAATGAGCAAAGGGACAAGTTCAAGTCCTACCCCTCAGCTCCCAAGACTAGTTTTAATATATAGACATATAAATTTATAATACATGTTTTATATTGCGAGTTCATTTTTTGAAATGAGAAAGAGCTGCCCCTCTGTTCCTGCATGCTGATGGACCTTGGCCTTCAGATGCCTTGGCCTAGGGTGTATCTGCTCCACATCGCATAGGGGACAACAATAGGGAACTAGAGGAAGCCATGCAGAGGGACACCCACAGCTGTGGAGCACACCTGCCTCTTCGCTGCCCTGACCCCCATTTCAGATGAGACTCCACAAAGGAGCTCATACCATGGCTGTGAGTGACAGTTCCTTGGGGCAGGAGGAATGACAGAAAGAACAAATTGGAAAACCAGAATGCCAGGCACAAATGTGCTCTCTTTTGACTTTCCCAAAGCCACTGTGGATGTGGGTCTCATGAGGTAAGATTGCTATTCAAATACATGATTGTGGCTTAGCTCAGTGGTAGAATACTTGCTTACATAAATAAGGTCCTCGGTTCCATGCCCTGCATCTCAAAGAAAAAAATTCAAATACGAAATCATTTACTGAGCACCTATAACACATGGCCTTATGCTTTTGCCTATGCCTATATTTACGCATCTAATCCTCATGTGGGTATTTAAGGCATAGTCATAGGTTATTCTGGTTATGTGACAGTTTTGCTGATGGGATGACTTGAAACTTGGTTTATGAGTCACTGGGTATACAGACAACCCCCACCACATTTTTACCCTAAGTCCAAATCCTGCAGCGCTAAGGCGGCCACTGCTGCTCAGACTTCCCCAAGCTCCCTAACAGCTGTCTAAGTGGCTGCTGGTACCACTCTGGATGGCACCAGCTCAGCCTCCGTCCACAGCTGTCCACTGGGAAAGGTTGTGTCCCGGGCTCACCTTCCCTCCCAGGAACTACTCAGGAACATTCACCGGCCTCCTGCAATGGAACACCACTGAGATGCCAGCGATGGGAGACCCCGGGGCCTCATGTCCGCTCGAGCTCTGACTAGAAGACCTCTATTTTCATAAAGAGAATCCCCCTTGCAGCAAGGGGTCCTCCTGAAGCAGCACCTCTTCTAAGCTCCCAACTGAGGCAGCGACCTCCTTCCTGCACCAAAGAACCCTGCTCATGGTGGGTCCAGGGCACACAGGGCAAGCTGTGCTTCTCAGTCATCAGCTTAGACTGTGCAGCTAACGACGTTCAACCCACAGAGGTCCCCGACGTCGTACGAGTGCCCGCGGCATGCCGCCGTGGCTTCTCTGTCAGTTGGGGAGAGGGCAGAAAAGTCACCAACACTATGCTTTTCTTTTTTGTTGTTACCAGGGATTGAAACCCAGGGTGCTCTACCACTGAGCCACATCCCCCGCCATTTTTATTTTCTGAGGCAAAGTTTCACTAAGTTGTCTAGGTTGGCCTTTAACTTGTGATCCTCCTGCCTCGGCCTCCTGAGCTGTGATTTCGATTTTTCAAAACTTACTCATGTGTTTTGCAGCCTGGCACACATGGTCCATCCTAAGAATGTTCTGTGTGCTTGGGAAGTTTTCTTCTGTTGCTTGGATCTGCAGTGTCTCTAAAGGCTTCGCTCCTAGCCCATGGGCCTGGTGGGCCATCTCCAGTCACCAGGAGAACCATGAGGACTGTGGGACCACAGCCTCTGCCTCGCCCTCTTTGCTTCCCAGCTTGCTCCCTGCCATGTGTTCCTGCCACGATATGCTACCTCATCACAGGCCCCAAGCAACAGTTCCACCCAATCATGGGCTGAAACCACCCAAAACTGTGACCGAAACAGACATCTTCTCTTTATAAGCTGATTACCTCAGTTATTTTGTTACAGTAACAGAAAACTGGTCAACAAATGTGCATATTCTGCTATTATTTGTAGAGAGCTCTACATACATCTGCTGTGTTTACCTGGCTTAGTGTTGTCCAAGCTTTTTATTTCCTCACTGATCTCCTATCTAGTTGTCCTATCTATTAGTAAAAGTGGGGTCCTGAAGTCTCCAACTATTATTGTAGAAGTGTCTATTTCTGCCTTCATTTCTATTTTTACATCCCATGTTTTGGGGCTCTGATGTTAGGTGCATATGAGATTCATGTTGTTACACAGAAATTATTTAATTACCATTGCTGTGTCACCAAGGGCACAAGATCTGAGGAGAGTGAATGCCAGGTGGGTCTGGGCCAGGCTGTGGGGAATACTGAGAGTCTGGCAAGCTGAGGAGAGACTGAGGGGTGCTTCAGGCAGGGGGTTAACATCTGAGAAGAACAACCTGCCATCTGAGAATACCCATCGCCGAGAGGTGTGCCGGGGACTGGGTCAGAACACGGCCTGGGCCGAGGAAGTGGTGTGTGCGTGCGGGTTCAGTGAGGAAAGTGGTGATCCTGGTGCGGGGGAGCAAGGGGCTACCAGGCTGGCACCAGCCAGCGTGTGGTGCGCAGGGAGGGAGAGGACCGGAGATGAAGTCAGAGGTCAGCGAGGGCCTGCTCTGAGGAACACAGGAAGGACTTCCGCCCGCAGCAAGTGTTTGGTAGACATAGTCCAACGAGGACCCCCGCTCACAAACGACTGGTCCCTGAGAAGGCCCACCCTCCACAGCTCTCCTCCAGCGGCCACTCTACTAGGCTCTTCCTGCCAACGGCCACCCACAGGCCCACGGGAAGCAAACTCACCTTGAACTTCCGTCCTTCACCTCCTCGCTCTTCCAACCTGATGCTATCCCCCTCCCAGGGCGGCCCCCCAGGACTGAGAGGCCCTTGATGCCCTGGGATTTCCCATTATCTCACTCAAATGGCCACCACCACCCTGCGAGGTTGGTACCAGGAGCTTCACCTCAAGTCCCAGAGAGGTTCAGGGTCTGGTATTTCAAAGCAGGTCTCCTGGCTCTGAAAGAACGTTCTTTCCCTCTTCCTTTAGAAGGGGCTTTCCCTGTTTGATCCCCTCTGAGGAGGCGGCTGCACTTTCTATTTTTCTTGTCTTCTTTGTTTTTGAGACAGAGTCTTGCCCTGCTGCTCAGGCTGGCCTCCACCCCCTGGGCTTGAGTGAGGGGAGGCTGAACCTTCCTCAGCGGGCCACAACTGAACAAGGGAAGAAGGTTCTGGCTTGCCCTTAAGCCAGGACTCAGCATACATCCAAATCCCCAGGAAACATGAACAGAAATCATTTCAAGACCAACGATTTCTTTAGGGTATCAAGAGGCAAGTGGAACCAGTCGGTCACACATCAGGGCTGTGCACTGACTACCAGTGGCTCCAGTGACCCAGGAGATGCAGATACCAACACCCACAGGGGCTGAACAGATAGCGAGCTGGGTGAACTGGGACAGAGTGAGACCAGAGCAGATAGGTAGTGCAGCCAACTGCAGCACCCGGCCCTGGGTGAAGGGGCAGCTGCTCCCCAGCCCCAGGGACTGGGCCTGGCCTTGCAGGCACGGGACTCTAACTTTCAAAGGAAACTTTAAAAATTCAAAATTTTATGTGTTACCTTCCAAATCTGAAATTTCAGCCAAGAAAAAAGGTTTGAAATACCCATGAAGGACATAAAACACACCAGAAGGCACGGGCTGCAGGAGAACCACCCTGTATGATAACCACATTGACCTTGTGTGGGCTCAATGGCCATTTCTATTCCCCCTGGGGTCTTCTTGACCTGAGCCAACAGAAGAGTCCTGTTTCTCAAGAACCCCTCATGAGCATATGCTGTGGACTTACATTTCAAAATCCGACAAACTCTGGTCTTCGGATGTTTGACTCAGATCTCCAGGCACCTACCATCAGGAGAGGAGAAAGGAAGAGAGAAAATGCACGCTGGTTACCATGGTTTGCATAATCACAGACGATTTCTGCGTCGCAATGATCCCTGAACATTTCCAGTTCAGACTGAGGTGAAGAAGCAGTTACTAGAAAATAGTAAGAGATTTTGTGCAGGGATGGTTGGAGACGATGTTGCAGTAATAAAAATAAGCCACCATGAGTGATCTCAATTATCTTTACAGGAAAAGGACTGCTAATCCTATTGAGATAATCACAGGCATGTAAAAGCATGTAATTTGGGAGCTATAAACGGCTAATTAGGATCTGAGATATAAGATATCAGACGGCGACAGGGAAAATACCCATTGTCACCATGATGGGCATTACAAAGACATGTGAACACAAAAGGTCAATGTCTACTCTGAAATGGCCCTGACCTTTCCCCACAATGATGGGTAAATTCAGGCAGGACCTGGGGCCCTGTGAGAACATGACCAGGTGAGAGAAGCCAGACTTTGAGGCATGATGGTCCCCAATGGGGCTGCCCAGGGATTCTGATGGAGTGGAGGGTCCAGCCAGCACTCAGCAGCCCATGGGATCCTGAGCGAGCCCCACCCTCCAGCCGTGGCTCTGCCCCAGGGAAGTCAATCCTCAGGGCTGTCACAGGATTCACAATCATTCTGTAAAGCAGGTTGCAAAGTGCCTGCCACTAGTAGATGCTCAATAAACAGTGATGTTATTCCAATACCCAGGGAGCGAGCTTCCTTGAGAAACTGAATAGGCCAGGGACGAAGACTAAGAGGAACCCAGTGGAACCGGGAAGGGTATAAGGTAGTGAGGGGAAAAGAGAGACCCTCGATTTCACACCTTCGCCTCTCAGGGCTTCGGATATCTCTGTAACAACCTCAGCAGTAGATGTTATCCACCCACTTTACAGGTGAGGAAAGAGAGGATGCATAATTTGCCCAAGGTCACATCTAGGAAGCAGACAGGAACCCAGGATGGTACGACTTCAGTTTCCTCCAGCAAAGAGGAAAAGCCAGCTAAAAGGCAAAGCTTGAAGCAGCTCTGCCCGTGCAGAGGACTGGGCACAAGGTGGCTCTCCCTGAAGAGCTGGTTCTGGCTTTGAGGGCGGGAGTGCAGTGTCTAGGGAGCCTGGGCCCAGGGACAGGCCCCAGCCCCACCTCTTCCTGTGTAGCCACCATTCAATCCCTTCTCTGCATGGTACTGTTCTCAACTGAGAGGTGGGCATGCCAGTGACAGAAGGTTGTCCCGAGGACAGAATGAGTCCATAGGTATAGGACATAGGGTGGAGCCCGTCATGGAGAAAGACCTCGTAGCTGTGAGCTCTGAGAGCAGCATCTGGAGAAGGCAGAGCACTGTCCTTCACCCTCCAGCACTGCATTCGGACAGCCTGGTCGGCCAGCTCAAGGGGTGCCCTTCACCCCGTGCATGGCTGCTGGAGGGAGAGCCGCCCAGGTCCAGCCCTCCAGAGACGTTTGCACTGAGCGACCAGCCTGGGCTGCAGGTGGCAGATGTCCCTTGACAGTGCTGCCCAGGGACTCCTGCAAAGCAGCCAGGAGATGCCTGCCTCGCTGCCCAACAGGCCCCAGCTTCCTAGAGTCTCACAGCCCATCAGTCCACGGATCTGCTGGGTTGGGTGTTGGTGTCACCCTGCTTCTATGGTGACTACACCGTTCCTACAGGTGGCTGGAAGGAGGTGGAATGGAGGAAACGTGCAGCTACAGGAACCAGATCCAATAAAATAGCCACGTCCTTTGACCCAGGAGCCCACAGACAAAACCAGCCTATAAGAAACTCAAAGACACCAGCCAAAACTTATGTCAAAGATCATCCCTCTTTCCACTCTTAAAGAACTATAAAAGATCACAATCCAAAGATCCAGCTACAGAGAAGTGGCTCAAGAAATGATGATATCCACACGAGAGGGCAAGGTTAAAGAATTTTAAATGGGCTTTGCATCCCTGTGTGTGTGTGTGTGTGTGCGTGCGCGCGTGCGTGTGCACATTCCTGAGGGTACAGACCTAAAAGTAATTCTGGAAAAAATATGTAATAAGTAGGAAAAATGACTATCACTGATAACAGATTACAAATGAGACTAGGAGGAAAAAAGACCATTTTTAGTTTCCTCTTTCCATAAGATTAAAAAAAAAAAGTATACCTTGAATTACTTTAAAAAATGTAAACGTGCTTCCGAAGAATGCACTAGCTTTCCCTGCTATTTTGAAAAGATCGCTAAGACAGATCGGTAAATGAAGCAAAAGCAGGGAGCAGATTAGGGCCAGCATGCTGCCTCGGGGGCAGACATGGAGAAGTGACAAGATTCCACTGAATCCGTTTCTGCATCAAGAAGCTGTAGACGTGAAATCTATGATACCAATAAAAGGGGTGTCCGGGGCGGAGCCTGGGCACGCAGCACTGGGAATGAGTGTCGCAAACACTCTTATGACATCCGAGCTGTGAAATAAGTTAAAAAAATGTCATACAAATGTATCAGCGTCCCCTCAAAGAGTGCTTTTGATAAATGTTTCATGGACTAGACAGAAGCTCTTGTCTCTGTTAAAGACAAGCAGCTAGAGACTGCGAATGCCCAGTGAGCCCCCAAACTAACTCCCAGGGTCGGCAGGTTAGGGTGAGATGCAGTCAGATGGCATAGTGGCTGCCTCGGGGAGGGAAGCCAGGTGACGATGGTAGCATCTGAGAGAGGCGCCAGAGGTGATGGGGCCACGTCTAGGAGAGAAGCCAGACAAAGACGGGCCTGCCTCTGAGAGACGAGTCTGCAGGTTAGAATCTGAACTTTCTGCACTTTCTACAGTGGGCACCTGTCAGCCAAGTGGCCGCAGGCAGACACACATCTGGAGCCAACTTCACTGCTGGTCACATCATTAGGTAAGTATTCTTCCTGCATCCATTTCCCTCCCCAGGCACCTCACCAAGATGCGGAAGCCAGACGGAAGAGGCTTTGCCTTCACGTCACTGAGCGGGATGGGAAAGGATGAGGCCAGGGTTCTGTGTCCACGTGGCCTTCCAAACACTACCCACTTCTCTTGTGCACTCACGTGGAGTCCAGGAGAAAGGGGACCACAGCCAACTCTCAGTGACAGCTCTTCTGAGTCTCCCCTTGGCACCTGGTGCTGAACAGGCTCTGGGCATGGTGTGAGGACTAAGGTCAGACTGGAGGAGGGACGGGCAGGCTCTGGGGACACCAATTCCCTCATGATGCACAAATACCTGCTCCTCTGAAGCTTTTACAGCTCCAACACAAAGCGAACAGAGCTTGTCCCCAGGGCCTTGCTCACAAGCACCTCTGAGTGCAGGCACCCCACAAAGCAGAAACAGGGTAGCCAACGGGCGGGAAGGAAGAGAGAGGGTGGGCGTCTCACGCACAGACATCGTTTCACAATTACAAGCAGCAAAGAGCTTCCTCAGACGGATCCAATGGAGGTCCGAGTCAGTTTCCCCTTGAGGCTGTTGGTTCTCTGGGAATCTCTGAGGTGGCCAGTGCACAGATCTGGGGCCTAGTCCTTCTGAATCAGACGCTTTCTCCCGACTCTGCGGCCTTACCAGGAGCAGCACACCATGTGTGTCTACCCGTGGGCCCAGGAGGCCGCGTAGAAGAAGAGAGCCCGGGACCTGGCGAGCCTCTGCGGGGCATGGGCCAGGCTCCCTGGCAACAGCAGGGTGGCCGTAGCAGGCCCAGCTCACTATCTTAAAACTGCCTCTCTTTGCCGTGCGACCAGAATGGCACCAGATCTCCTCTGGAGTCCACAGCCGACGTCCAGGAAGCTTACTCGACCTCACATCCCGGCCATGAAAGAAGGGCAGGCCGAGACTGTGCTGCAGGAGAAACCAACTTCCTACTGATGCTGACCACATCCTACCTACCACCTCCTGAAACCTGGGGGTCTTAGAGGACTCATCTTGGGGACACGGCCTTCTCTTGATTCACCTTCCACACGGCACTAAGAAGTGGCTAGCAGCATGGTATCTTCATTTGCTTCTTGCTGACCCCACAGAACAGGCGGCTCTCCCTCTGCCTGTGGCAGTAGCTGGGTGCAGGGGAAGCAGAACCCAGTGCCCCTCCCAGGCAGACACCGCCAGCACTGCATGCACGAGGACGTGGACTGGCAGGGCCCCGCGGAGAACCCGCCCCGGCTGCAGCGGCACTGAGGCTCCACCGTCCCCCGACTCAGGCTTCCCTGGGCTGCGGGGCTGGCATGGGCCACGAGGGCAGCTCCCTCACAGGCCGCAAGCTCTAATGCCCATGTCGACATGGACTCCAGCACTGGCTTCCCAGCCACCCTGACCGTCACTTCCTCAAACTTGGGAAGAGACTAAGCTCTGCCAAAAATGCAGGAAAGTTCACTGCCTAATAAATGCTTAGGAAGGGGGAGAAAAGAGGAGGGAGGGGTAGGAGGGACATCAGCCAACTTGTGGAATCCATGCACGAGAAAGCGTGCTTTCTCCCATGTGTGGATCAGGACATGGACAGGGCTGGGCAGGAGGCCTCCCCTCCTCAGAGCTGCCCTCAACTGCAGCCCCCAGCTGTCACCCAAGGCTTCCTGCTGGGTGACTAACCCTAACCCTAGCCCTCCCAGCAGCCTGGGGGGCAGAGGGCTCAGTGTGAATAAACCTAGAGGGAGGAATGTTGTCAGGGACTCCATTCAACCTCCCAGCCGGCTCAGGAGCCTCAGCAACTTCAAGTGCTCAACTTTCTGCAGGTGGGGAGGAAGCAGGAGGAGCTCTGCTCAGTGTCCATCTACACTGCAGTGGACAGCCAGCACCAACGGCCGGGCGACCAAGGACACAGTCTTGGATGTCCCGTCTGTGCGGCTTCAGATCACTGTGCCTGGTGAACACCATGTGAAGCAGAAGAACCACTCAGCTGAGCCCAGTCAACACACAGAATCATCTAAGAAAACAGCTGTGGTTTTTCAAGCGGTTTTGTTTGGGTGCCTGACACAGCAGCGGATGGCCCGCAGAAGTTGCTAGTGAGAAAGAGACAGGACTCGAATGCAGGTGTCGGCCCAGAGAAGAGCACCCACAGCCATCTCGCCACACTGCCCCTCGCTCTGAGGCCCCTTCTGAGCACTTGGCCTCCGTGAGGAGATGACGGAACCCAAATTGGTGTTGGGGAAGCACTTCCGACAGGGCGGAGCAGACGTCCACAGGAGAACCACTGGCCTAAAACTCTAAGCCTTTTCACTTTTTGTCACTGCAGGATGGCTCTGGGTAGGTCCCAGGCCTGGAGGGCAAGGCCAGACCTGGCCCAGGTCCTCTCTGACCTCTGCACACACAGTCAGCCCCCAGACTCTGAGCCGAGAGCAGGAGTTCTCAGGGGCAGGGCTGTTAGGAGCTCTGAGCTCTGATCCCAGGCTCCTGCGGACGCAGAGAAGTCACTAGGCATCAGCAAGCCCTGGTTCCTTCCCCGCCTACCAGTGCCACCCTGCCTCTGCCTCCCTTTAGAAGTGAACAACACAGGTAAGAGGGGTATGACCAACAAGGATGGAGCACCTACCGTACGCCAAGGACGTCGCCTGTGTCCTCACCCTGACCCTGTGAAGCCTGTATGGCCAGTGTTGCCACAAGTTACCAGTCCCTCTTGTCCTCACCCGATCTTCCCCTCTTCGTCTAAACAGGGTCCCCTCAGGCCACCCTGTGCCATCATGCTCGGCTTGCAATCACTCCATGCTGATCTGTGGCCTGCAGCCCCTCTGCGGTCAGGGAGTCCAGGCGCAGCCTCCCCACCTTGGTGCTCACCCTGCCTACCAGTTCCACGACACCCAGCAGCTGGCCTGGCACTCGGCACACTGTGGGTACTGACTGTGACTGATTAACTGAATGAGTCATAACACAAGCTCAATCTTCCACACTGAAACATCCATCAATTTTTAAACTGCTTTGTGGCAAACTCAAAATCTTCATGCATGGTGAGAATAAGTTAGTTTGGAGATAAAAAGAACCAAAGAAAAAGAATCTTACTTCCTCTTTTCCCATGACAGGGCGCTCGGATCCACTACCCTAAAGAAAAGGCAGGAAGGAAGACACGGCAGGGCAGCGAATCTTTATCCTGACCATAAAGTGGCCCAAAACTTGTGTCTCCAGACTCTGTCTCTCTTGTCCCTGTCCCGTTAGCTAGCTCTGCCAAAAATGGCACCCTTTCTCCAACCAGCACTCCTGTCTTCCCGTTTCCTTTTGCATAAGGAAAAAAGTGTGTGATGGCATGGCTCTGGCCTCTGGCTGGGGTGGCCAGGCCCAAGGACGGCCAGGCTCGGGCTGCTGAGCTGCTGGTGAGGCGGGCATGTGCACGCCTTGCCTCCAGGAGGCAGCCAGCCTGGGTCTGGACCACTTCCGGGTTCCACGCTACCTGTTAATTTGTCACTGACCCACAAATAGAGGCATCAAATCCACGTGGCTTTAAAACCAGTCAAGGTGGAGGACTCTTGGCTGGGAGTAGGAAGATGGCAAATAAGAGGTTCGAGTTTTCATTTTGTGCTCTGGATATCCCAGAAACCGAGACTATCAGATTTCTGCGAATTTGGTTTTGATGTGTCTGTTTTCCCAAAAGATGATGACAGTCTCAAGGACGATATTCTGGGCGCCCATGATGGCAGCAGGCATGTGAGATTACTCATTGAACGTTCCCAATGGATGGACAGATGAGCAGACGTCCAGAGAGACAGACGGATGAATGGATAGTTGGAGGGAAAGGGAGGGTGGGGTGTGAGAAAAATATCTAAGTTACTAAGAATGGACCTGTAGTTCCTTTCCAAGTAATTAAGATGCTCAGACAACATATGTGCAAAGACACATCTACAAGGACGTTCGCCGCAGCACTGACGGCAGTGAACCTGAGGACGAGGAACGAAAGAGCCACACAGAACACAGCACCCAGACGGCGCCGCTACTAAGAGGACAGCACAGACCTCCTCTGCCACCAGGTCTCCAGGACAGAACGTCCAGAGCAAGATGCAAGGCAGTGTCCGGGAAGCGACCACTTCCACATGGCTTGGATAGGAGCCATGTGTCTATGGGCACCAGTCATTTTTAGAAACTGCCAATCACAGATGCCTTGGAGAGAAGGGTGCTGAGAAGTGAGGGTCAGAAAGGAGCAGAAGATTTGCTTTTCTTCTGTAAAACTCTGTGCCTTTTACATTTTTATCATGTGCAAGTTGTTAACCTTTCAAAAAACAAATGTAACAATCATGTGAGAAGAAAAACATGTCCATAATGGAAAAATCCAGAACAGTGACTGGCTCTGGGAGGGTGGCCACGGGGAGCAGCAGGAAGGGGCACAAAGGGACATTCTTGGATGGATTAAAATGCTCCATAAAACCTGAAGTGTCTGGAGAAAACGTACTGACATCTGCAATTTACTCCAAAGTCAATTTTTCAAAAATGATGCAATGATAGGTGTGTGGAGGGGTAGACAGGTGAGTGGCAGGTGAACAATGGATGATGGACGGATGGACGCGGTAACGAGCACAGTAAACACAATGGTGGGACCTAAGTGGCGAGTGCGCAGGTATTCACTGAAAAATTCATTCAGGTAACTGCTTTTAAATTCTCAAACAAGATGTTGGAAAAATAAGTTTTGCTCTACCAGAAGAGCAACTGAATCGTTTCTGTCCTCTGTATAGAAAGTGATACAATAGCTCTGCTTACAAAGAGGCTACCAGAGTACAAGGCTTAAAGAAGAGAACAAGTTGCGAAGGGCCCAGGTGGTCACTTAATCCAACTGTGTTCTGGATTCTGTGGTCTGTGTTGGCTCTCGTCACGGTCACGTGCAGTAATTTCTCTCCTTGTCTTAAACAATTCTTTAGAAGACTGGCTCTGACTTAGCCACCTGGCCCTCAGCTAGCTGACACTCCTCTGGCTTCCTTTTTCTCCCATAAATCAGAGTCACACACCGTACAAGTACCAGGGAGGTGATGAAAGGAAACAGCCTGGGCGCACGTGACCTTCGGGAGAGCAGGCCTCACATACCCATCAACACAACTGACTGTGCAGGCCTGGCCGTGAAGGCCATTCCCAAGGGAGAGTGGGGGGGGAGTGGCTTGGAGGATAGTGGCTGGGGCCGGCGGGAGAGCCTGGAGGGCCTTCAGCCAGGGGAAGTGCTGCAGCTCACCCACCAACCAGCTGCCCAGCTGCCCAGCTGCCCAGTGGAGAAGAGCCAGAGGCAGCGGGACGCCAACAGCCCAGGGTTGCCGCTCACACCCCAGCTCAGCCCCGATGGGACGCTGCACCAGCCCTGCTGCCATCCCCTCTTGTAACAGAGTTAAGGCCCCCCTGTAAGAAGAGTCTTCAGGTGAGGGATGGGGGCTTTTCAATGCCTCAGTGGACACTGAGGCCCACAACAGTACCTGGCAACAGGACAAAAATGCATGAAAGCAACTGTCTTTCTATCCTGATAGAAAGGTCTGGAAGGATGAGCAGCAAACTCATCTAGGCAGTTATTTTGGGGGAGGGGAACAGAAACAAGGGTGGTAGCCAAAGAGATTTTTAACTCAAAATCTGAAAGTTTACACTGAGAATATATTTGTGTATGAGAGTGTATTTATATATTATTTCTAAAAAGCAAACAAACAAACCTTTACTCAATACCAACAGCGGCAGTGAGTTGAATGGTGGCCTCCAAAAGGTCACGTCTACATGAAGGCTCAGAACTGACAATGCGATCCGATGTGGCCGAGGGGTCTTTGCAGAGTCCAGCTGTCCCTATATCCAGTGACGGTTGTCCTTTAGAGACACTCAGAGGACAGGCACACAGGTAGGAGGAGGGGGTAGGAGAAGATAGTGGCAGAGACAGGTGTGACAAGGCCACAAACCAGGGAACACCTGGTTCGATCCCACCCAGAGCTTCCGGGAGAGCGAGGCCTGCTGACACCCCACTTCAGACCTCTGGCCTCTAGGACTGGGCAGAGCAGGATGCCGTTGTACGACCTCACGTGGTGGTCACTTGTTACGGGGCCCAAGGAACAAACATGATGGCTGATGTCGAGTGGCCTCTTGCCCAATGCCTGCCCCCATTTGGCACTTCACACCCATCGCCCTGAGCGGAGGCACAGGATCACTGTCATCCCATGGTGGGGATCCGAGTCGAGTCCACTCAGCCAGCTCGAGGGCACAGCGCTCTAAGCGGCACAGCCGGGACTGGAGCCAGGCAAGGCGCGTGTGAGCCCACAGGAGGGCATCAGAGCGGCTCCCAGGAGCACGGCCCCGGGGCCAGGCGGGCCCAGGTTGGCACTAGGACTCTACTACTTCCAGCAGGCACTTGACCGCCGTGGTGCGCCTTACTGCTTTCGATTATGAAGCGGGACTGACACTTCTCCAACAGGCTTCTGAGGGAGTCAGTGCCTGGCACAGGGGAGGCGAGCAAGGCAAGGGCAGGCAGCAGGCGCCCCCTCCTGGCACGGCTGGGGTTCCACACAGGCAGGCAGGTGTGCTCCAAAGGCAGGGGAGCGGGCAATTAAGACATTCCTCACGGTGCGCACGATGGCTGTGGGTGCGAGTCCACTTCTATGTTCATCCACCCACCCTACCCTGTGCTACCAGCTTCTGGAAATGCCAGAGAGGCGGGCGCAAGGCTGGATGCAAACAGTTGGGGCATTCCATGCCTCAGGAGTGCCGCTGTGCAGCTAAGAGATTAGGACCCCCAAAGCCGGAGTGAGAGAAACTGCTTAGAGCCGAGTTCTCCGTCCTCAGACACCAAAGGGTCGTGCTCTGGAACCCACCTGCTGGACAACTGCTGTGACCACAGCTCTGAACACAGGCAGTAATTAAAAAATAGCACCTTCCAGAAATGCTCTCACATGAAGGCCAACAGCCCCCTTCACACACCAGGGACAAGAAATGGTCCATTGCTGTGGGTGGCCTCTGTTGACCAGTGCCAACGATGCAAGAAGCCATTACCCAAACCCTCAGAGCCACGTAGCCCTACCGGGACAAAGTGGTCTGTTTTCAGTCTCCTCTGCCAGGGGGCAACAAGGGCGCTCTGCTGATCGGGATGCCAGGCATGGTGCAACTTGACATCCCTTTCAATGCCACACCTCCCCACGTCCACGTGTCTCCAACGCCTTTGAGCCCGGCAACTCCTGGACAGGATGCTTGTGGAACCGAGTCGAAGCACCAAGGGGCCCAGTTCTGGACCCGCAACTGCTAGGCCAGCTGGCAGCAGGCAGGCCATCGCCTGCTCCAAGTTCCCATGTCTTCCCCAACAAGGAGGAGGGGGCAAGAGAAAGGGCCGCATCTGGCTGGCTGCTGCCTGGAGTCCACTCCTCTCCTGGGCAATCATCCCACTGAGAGATCTGACCCAAGGTGGGCACAAAATGATGTAAAGTGGTCAGCACCTCCTGGCCTCCTGGCCATGACCGCCTGCTCTGGGCTGCTTGGTGCACTAGTCCACTTCAGTCAGAGTGGACCTCGGGGTTTCTGCTGGCAACACAGGGTGAGGATAAAGTCAGGTGCAAGTGGACCAAGGCTCCACAACACGCAGACCGCGGGGCTCACGTGGAACTGCAGCTCACCTGCCTCTAGATTCTCCACAATCCAAGGCAAAGGATCCCTTGAGTTTCTGGGTCTCCACCGCATTCTCTGCGTCTTTCCCTGGAGGCGGCCTGAGATGAAAACCAGGAACCCAAGGTCTTCTTGGCTCCCACATTTTATTTTACCTTAGTCTGCAACCTCTCCTAGCAAGACCAAGGCCTAAAAATGAAAACCCCAAAGCAACCCCTCCGTCCCTGCTGCCAAGGTGAGATCACAAGCTCGTTCAGGATGCAGAGCACGTAGGTCTGGCTTTGATCCTCAGTTCGAAGCACAGTTCCCGAGACCCAGGGAGCTGAGGAACTCCGCGCACGTGAGCTGCAGGAAGCATCAGTAAGACGGCGCTTTCACAGACCAGCACCGACCCTCCGACCAGCACTGTCCCCGCCTCCAGCAGATCCCTAGCACCAATGCCCACTCAGTGCTCCCATGCCACTTGGCTCAGTCCTTAGAACTCCTGGGAGCCAGCTGCCACATATGGGAGCACTTCTGCTCTCTCCTCCCGGGGTCCAGTAAGACTGCTGCCCACCCCACCACCACAGTCAGACGTGTCCATAGGGACTCACTTTGCTGATGAATTAAAGGGAAGTGATATGTCATTTCTGGGTAGAAGCTTTGAGACATCGTGTGCTCAGTCAAGCTCTCGTCCTTTCACCCCAAGTGAAAGGATGGTGACAAAAAGAAGCAGAGGCCCTGCCAATCCTTGAAGGACAAGTGACGTGAGGGAGGGGAAAACTGTATTTTCCATTTATGAAGTTTGGGGGTTACTTGTTACTACAGCGTAACGCAATCTACCCTGACTAACATACAATAACTTGCTTTGTAGATGTGAAAACAGACTGAGGGAAATCATCTTGCCTGAAACCACACAGCTACCGAAGCAGAAAGGCTTTTCAGGGGTGGAGAACAGAGAAAGCCCTGATCAGCATTCCTCAGTTTCTCAGGAGTCGTGACCTTCCTTGGAGCCAGCGACTTGGGGCTTTGAATGGTAGTCTTGCCCACCGCTCTGGTGGACAACTTCAGGAGCAGACAGGTTCCACTAGCCAGGCCGTCTCTCCCCACAGCTCTCCTGGCTGAGGTCTGGCATGTTCTGAGAGCCACCCCTGAAGGCCTGAGTCCTCTGTGTGACTGATGGATAATTCAATACTCTAATTGGAAAGGGTTTAAAATGAGACATCAGGAAAATCAGGGGCGGGTGACATACTTGACACACTTGCTTCTTAACTTGACAGCAAGTAAAAACATAAAAACAGCAATGTGACCATCTTAACACAAATAAAATCAGGGCCCTCTGTTGTTACGTGGCGCTGGCAGAGAATACCAAGTTTCAGCCAGTGTCAACCATGTGTTTTCTGCACGTCCACGGTGGGGACGAATATCCACCCATTCAACAGTTGCTTAACACCCGCAGCAGGTACGGGGAGCCCAGCCAAGCACACAGGGACGGACCAGGAAGCAGCACGTGACTAGCTCTTTGCTAAGTGATGGTGACTGCTGGGAAGGAAAATGAAGCAGGAGAGAGTCCTTTTATTCAGGACAATGACAGAGTGGCCTTCTACCCCAACTTGGGCCATTTGGAGGCATCATCTGATTTAATTTAAACCTCATACAAAACTCTTTACTGAGCCTAAGCCGTCCCACTTAAAGATGGGGACACAAGTACTGAAAAAGGGACTCACCAGCTCCTCACTTACTAGCCTAGGTCTTGTGGCATTACCCATCCTATCTGCGCCTTAGTTTCCTCATCTGCAGAATGGAGACAGGAGTACCCATACCTCACGGGCTTGTTACCACATTTACAGCACTCAGAATAGAATGTTGTATATAATAAGTGCTCAATTAATGATACCTGTTATTGTAGACAGAAGCATAAATGCCACTTACAATTTTAAGGACTTCATTATTTCGAGGAAAAGTCAAGACAACCATAAGACTAGTAAATGAAGGAACAATGCGGAGCGGGGGGAGAAGATCAAGTCAGGCACAGTGGTGCATGCCTGTAATCCCAGCAACCTGGGAGGCTGAGGCAGGAGGATCACAAGTTCAAGGCCAGCCTCAGAAAGGTAGTGAAGTTCTATCTCCAAATAAAAAAAGGAATGGCAATACAGCTCAGCAGTAAAGTGCCCCTGAGTTCAAACCTCATTTCAAAAAAAAAAAAGGATCAAAATATAGCATTAACAGGGTCATTGGGTTTTTTTTAAAGATTGAACTAGACCCTGAAGGATGCAGGAAATTGAAAGATTGAGAGGGAAGAAGGAGTCAAAATATACTCGTGAATTATGGAGGACATCTCAGATTTATCCCACTTCATTAAACAAGTGTACTTTATGTGCATGCACATGCACCACACGCCTGAATGTATATCACGTGCATAAAAACATACCAGGGAGGACGTGCATGGGACCTCTGGGACAGGGACAACTTGTGTCTGTACCATACACAAGTCGTGCATTATCTGAATTCTTTCAAATAATGTACTTTTATTGTGTTATTTTTATACTAGAATAGAGCCCAGAAGTGCTCTGCCTCTATGCTATGTCCCCAGCCCTTTATGATTCTTATTTTGAGACGGGGCCTCGCTTAACTGCAGAGGTTGGTCTTGAACTTGAGATCCTCCTGACTCAACCTCTCAAGTAGTTGGGATTACAGGTGTGTGCCACCACGCAGGAAGAAAAAGAGATTAAATCACGTCTGTCAAGAGACCAGAGTTGGAAAGCCAAGTGCTGCAAAGTCACATCACACCAGGTGGAGTGCTGGAGGGCAGGACTGTGGGGAAAGAGCAGACACCAGAGGCAGGAACGGGCAGACGTCAGGTCCGGCGGCGGAACAGGTCTCATTATTTTTAGAGCAAAGCTAATATAATGTTTTCCCTCATATCCGATTGTCTTTCTACATAAAATTTGAAATAATACATCATAACACCAAGTAGGTTTAACATTTCAATCTAAAGTTCATCAAATCTGCAGAAAGAGTATGAATATCTTTATTACGGTCTTTATAACCATAACATAACTTTCCATGCGTAAGTATAATTAAATGCAGTTTTATAATCTTCTTAAGTTTAAAAAGAACAATGCCCATGCAGTGGCACCTGTGTAATCCTAGTAACTAGGGAGGCCGAGGCAGGCAGATCCCAAGTTCAAAGCCAGCCACACCATTTTAGTAAAGTCCTGTCTCTGGGGATGAACAAAGTGGTAAAGTACCCCTGGGTTCAGTCCCCAGTACCAAAAAAGTAAAAATAAAAAATGAAAAATATCTGCATTGGGGCTGGGGCTCTAGCTCAGTGGCAGAGCGCTTGCCTAGCACATGTGAGGCTCTGGGTTTGATCCTTAGCACCACATAAAAGTAAGTAAAGGCATGCTGTCCACCTATAACTACAAAAACATTTTTAAAAAAGAAATAACAATGTTTCTGCACCATATAGAGTGACTGGGTCAACAGGTGGCTGCACGCTTAATTCTACTGGGAGAGGCAGAACTTGCAGCTGAGGACATGCAACCCTTGTTGGCAAAAGCAATGACGTTCCTGAAGGAGGAGGAAGAGGAGGAGAAGGAGAAAGGAAGAAGAAAAGAGGTGAACACGTTCCCAGAAAAGAAAAAATTCTCAGGGGGGCAGGGTCTAAGGTATTTTCGACTTCATCAGAACCCCTGGCCACATCAGACCTCAAAACACCTGGCTGGCGACATTGGTCACGTCTGAACCCAGGGCCCCTTGCTTTGGTGTAAACAAGGAAACCAGAGCAGCAGTTCTGTAGCCTCCTGGGCAAATCAGCTGCAGCTCACACACAGGCAGATGGGCAGTAGCAAGGGGGCACACCCCACCCCGTCAGGAAGAGGTCATCTCCAGAACAGGGTGGGGAATCAGTGGGTGGAATTTATGCCACTAAGTCAGGAATCCGCTTCGCATGGCACATCTGCTCCCAGGGGAACGTGTACTCTGCTCACGTCCAAGAAAAGAGAAAGCAATGAATCTCGGCACAATCTGCTCTGGATCCCACAGAACCACCGCCCAGGGACGCGAACGCCACCAGACCAACCACAAAGGCAACACTGATTCTGACTAGAAGATTCTGCACATTCGCTGCAAGGACAAGATCAGGCCTCTCAGAACCAACTGCAAGATGCCCTGAAGCTGCTCACTCCCAACCCAGCCAGTCTGAAGAACTAAGGTTCCTTAGAGAAGGAAGTTGAGAGGGGCGTTTATTTTTCAGGAAAAAGTTCCTTTAAATAGGAAGATTAAAAAGTGACATGCAGCTGGCGAGGAAGGCGTGAGTGATGATAAGAGCATAATAAAGACATCCACACTCTTTTCTGGAGAAGGGTGGGTGTTGAACCCAGGAGGAAGTACACACCAATGTCTAGTTAGAGGGTCTGTGCGTGTGCAGTCCTGCGCTTAGTAGGTGTCCTTGGAAATACTGTGTGTTAGTTTAGCAGAAAGAGAAAAATTAAATTGGGATTTGGATGAATGTGCCTTAGTCAGGAAACTTTGAGGGTGTGGGGGAGATAGAGCAGAAGGGGCCAGACGGGTCCATATTTTGGGAATGACAAAAATGAAACGACGGTCCAGGGCAGCGCCACACTGCGACCATATGGAGGAAGGGCCGCCAAGCCCAGCAGGGGTCTCATGTGGAGACCCCAGGCACGGGCCCTCCCCCAACTTAATCACCAGTACTGAGTGCCCTACCGCTGGGGGCACAGCAGCCAGGGGCCTAAATGGCCCCGAGTGGCAAGGCGGGATGAGGTTGGGAGCAACCTCCACGGAGCAAGGCCAGGGGCGACATGTCAGATCAATCAGCAAGCCTTGCTTGTGTCACCCGCGGCCTGGGCCACGCTCTCAGGGCTGTAGTTACTCCGAATCTGTGCAGCTGGGTCAGGGGGAATCCAGAGGATGAGGAGTGAGCACGTTTCAGAAGGACTGGGGTGGTAAATAAAAGGGACCGGACAGCTAAGGCATCTTGGCTGCCGCCCATCATTCCTCCAGCTGTGTGGGCCGTGAGCAGTCAACTCAAGCCCAGCACAAACCCCTCCTCTGGAGGACGGAGACGGGGTGAAATGTCAGGTGCAGTGGCCTCAGAATGCCGGCGTATCTGCTCAGAAGCAGTGGCAGGGACGATCTCAGAATCGTCTCTCTGGACTGTCTCCACTCCAAACCCCAACACCGTGGAAACAGATGGTGTCGCACAAACGTGTCCTGGATGTTGGCCTCCTCAAGGGCAGAGGCCCGATCTTCCATGCCTGCTGCACATAAAGCAGTCGAGGAAACAGGAGTGAGCCACAGGCAGGACAGCACAGCTTCCCCCACTCCTGGCTGAAGTCACCTGCAGTGCTCAGCTCGCAGACCTGATGGCTCCGTCTGCCAGTGCGTCCTGTTTGCTCTTCAAGGAGGGGATTTTCAAAGCTCCACTCTTAAGCCTTCAGCCAGGCTCTGCCTGCCTCAACCCACCCTAGCCCCTGGGGGCTCCACGGGAGCAAGGACCGTGGGAACAAGCAGAACCCAGGGGCCCTCAGCACGGAGGCCCAACATTCAGCAGCCCCGGAGTCCACTGGTATCAAAGGTATGCGACTGACCACTTGGGGTCTCTGCGCCTTGACAGAAAAACAGCTGGGCCTGAAGGGGGGCTTTTATTCCCTGGTACGAGAGGTTTAAAGTGGGTTCTATAAGCATCTTTCCCGATCATTCTGTGTCAGAAACTAATTTCTAAGTTAAGCCTCTATGTGAGATATATTTTTAGCAGCTTCTCTTAAATGGCGCTTTTCAAAATAATCTCTTCCAACACGGTAGACGATTAAAACCTGGATGGCCAAGTGCTGAATTAAGAAGCCTCTTAAAATTTGGAACGCCATGTTTAGAGCTGCCATGGGACCACAGACAATTTGGTACTTGATCATTAGATATTCCGGCAAGTGCCACCCAACTGAAAAATATATTTCCTATTAAGCTTCCACATTTAAATAGCATCAGCCCTCAAATGAGATCGCTCCCTCTGAAGGCTTTAAAGCATTTTATTCAGAAGTGAACCTTATTACAAAACTTGCGAGGGGGTTTTTCCATTTCTCTCACCCCTGAGTCTTAAATGACTCGTCTTTCTCTCCCACCAGCCAGGCATTCCTACAGGAGGGAGCGTCCCATGGACACGCCAGGCTGCTCACAGAGAGCACTCACAGAGTCCCTTGCCAGCAGGATGGGAGGGTGTCTTTCTGGATAATCCAAACACAGGTCAGCAGTGTTACCACAGATACTGCAGGTGCAGGTCAGATCCACACAGTGTGCGCACCAGGCTCTAAGGAGGGACCCGAAACGGTCCCTGCCTCAGGGAAGACGTCAGTCCACAGGGGAGGCAGAACAGTCAACACAAAACGCTGCACAGGAGGTGCCACAGACACAGGCCAGCCCCTCGCAGGGAGGGCAGGGGCGGGAGCCCACAAGGGGGTTCCCAGAAGCTGATCCTACACGCCCTGCTTCACTGAACTCCGCTCAAAAGCATGAAGGTCTTGGACCATCAAAAGGATAAGGGAAGATGTGCAGGTTTTCGGGGTGCCTGCAGTGAACAGCAATAACTGCTGTGCTGCATATCAATGTAAGTATGTGTTAAACGAGAGATGATGGAGCGGGAGGCGGGGACAGAGGAGGCCCAGGCATGGGGGAAAACAGGCAAAGAGGTGGACATCGGCAGGAAGTGAGAGGAAGGAACAGAAATAAGACAAAGAAGGAAAGTAGCAGAGAGAGAGAAACAAAGGATAAGATAGAGGCAGACAGAAAGGAATAAAAGAACTAGATATGGACGAAAGAAAAACAGAAAAAGGAGAGTATCACAGAAAGCCAGTAAAAGCTGCTCACTGGAACCAATGTCAAGAGGCTGAAAGGGCCCGGGGAGTCCAGTGCTGTTTAGGCCAAGGCCCAGGCACCTGAGGAGGAGAGGAGAGGGCATTCAGATCCAGGATGGATACCTGGCTGGCTGCTCACCCCCAGTGGACTATGGATAGGCCAGTGTACCCCAAGCTACTCTAGGTCACCTCCTCTCCTCCTGGCCCTGCAGATTCAGAGCCAGGACAGGCCCACAAGATACAGCAAGCTTTGGTGAGCACCCTGCTAGCTGGCATGTGGATAACTTGACATTTAACTGTGCCCAGCTTTTCCAAATGCATTCCCGAGAACACAGTTCCATGGACATCTTAGAAGATATTCCTTGGGCAAATAATTTGGGAAATGCTGCTGCACTTGGGCACAAGGCACCTCGTGCATAACCTCTCTGGGAGGTCCTGCAAGAAAGCCTATCGCTCTACCTTTTTAAAAGTTATTTATACATTTATTTATTTTTATTACTTTGATTCTGTTAGGGCAGTCTGAGGTGGCTGGATGGGGCGGGGCATCAGGCAGACCATGCATGCACCAAGGAGCAACGCAGCCCGCGCATGACAGAAAATCAGGCACTGACAGATAAACCCTATGGCACCTCGCAAGCACCCGATGGTCAGCGGAGTCCCCAGCCAATCCCAGGAGGACACAAGGTCCTCAAGTTTCCCCCGCCCACCCCGGACTACAAAAGGGCCATCCAGCCGGGGCTGCAGCGCGACTTCCCCAGCCCTCACCCTGGAGGACCAGTGAGCCTCGCCCAGGAGCTGTCCCATTAAAGTTCTTTTCTAATTACATCTGGCCTATCTGTCCTTCAGTTACCTCCATCTGATCTTACAGATCCATTGTACACAAGTGAGGTACAATCTTCATTCTTCTGGTTGTACACGAAGTAGAGTCACTCCGTTTGTGTGATCATACATATACATAGCATAATGATGTTTGTCTCATTCTATTATCTTTCATTGCCCCACCCCCATCCCACCCTTCATTTCCCTCTATACAATCCATCCTTCCTCCATTCTTGCCTCCCTCCCCATTATGTATCATCATCCACTTATCAGAAACATTATTTGGCCTTTGGTTTTTTGGGATTGGCTTATTTCACTTAGCATGATATTCTCCAACTCCATCCACTTATCTGCTAATGCCAAATTTTATTCTTCTTTATGGCTGAGTAATATTCCATTGTGTATATATACCACAGTTTCTTTATCCATTCATCTATTGAAGGGCATCTAGGTTGGTTCCACAATCTAGTTATTGTGAATTGAGCTGCTATAAACATGGATGTAGCTGTGATCCGTTTGGAAGAATAAGAGACCCAGAATAGCCAAAGCAATCCTTAGTAGGAAGAGAGAAGCAGGTAGTATGACAATACCAGACCTTCAACTATACTACAGAGCAATAGTAACAAAAATGGCATGACATTGGCACCAAAATAGACAGGTGGACCAATGGTACAGAGTAGAGGACACAGAGACAAACCCACAAAAATACAGTTATCTCATGTTAGACAAAGGTGTCAAAAACATACAATGGAGAAAAGAGAGCCTCTTCAACAAATGGTGCTGGGAAAACTGGAAATCCATATGCAGCAAAATGAGACTAAACCCCCATCTCTCACCCTGCACAAAACTCAACTTAAAATGGATCAAGGACCTAGGAATTAGACCCAAGACCTGTACCAAATAGAAGAAAAAGTAGGCCCAGATCTTCATCATGTCGGCTTAGGACCAAACTTAACATGACTCCCAAAGCACAAGAAATAAAAGTAGAAATCAATAAATGTGATGGATTCAAACTAAAAAACTTTCTCAGCAAAGGAAACAAACAACAATGTGAAGACAGAGCCTACAGAGTGAGAGAAAATCTTTGCCACACACACTTCAGATAGAGCACTGATCTCCAGAATCTATAAAGAACTTACACCAAGAATACAAAGAACCCAATCAATAAATAGGCTAAATGAGCAGACACTTCGATCTGCCTTTAATCCATGTTCTGAGCACATCCCGCCCTAGGGCCCTCCCCCGGCAGGGACCAAGTGCTCCGCCCTCTGAATCGCGCTTCTGCTTGCAGAGAACAGCAGTCTCCCAGATTCCAAGTTTCCAAAGAACCCTTTCAACATCAAGACAAATGACCCACATGACTGACTGGAAAACTCAGAGGTACGGTGTGAGCAGGAGGGACAGGCGCCTTGGGGAGCTCTCCCAGAGATGCCAGTGTCCTGCCTGGGGCCTGGCAGGCACCCAGCTTTCCCTGGAAGGGAGAGGAGCAGCTGGGCATGGGTGAGCAGCCTGGGGCGTGGCCTGGGTGCCCTGGGAGCCCTGGGTTCCATTCCGTGCTACCCTGAAGCCCAAGCCTTTGGAGTCATGAGACTACTCCAAAAAAAAAATCGAAAAACCAACCTACCCAGTCAATGACTCGGGGCTGTTCAGGCGAGAGGAAAAAAATGCACACCAACACCATCCATGCAGCAAAGGGTGGGGAGCAGGTGAGGAAGAGTGAGAGGACCAGCCAGCTGCACCCAGGTTGCGAGTCGGGGCAGATACCCCACAGACCTCGAGCCATGCCAAACTGGGCCATCTGCTCCCTTTTATTCTTCTTTCGTACCAGGGATTGTACTCCAGGGGTGCTTAACCACAGAGACACACCCCCAGCCCTTTTTATTATTTACTATCCTGAGCCAGGGTCTTGCTAAGTCAGCGAGGCTGGCTTTGAATTTGCAATCCTCCTGCCTCAGCCTCCCAAGCCCCTGGGATTACAGGTGTGTGCCACCACACCTGGCCAGGTCGCTCTTCTGCTTCAGTGGAGGTGATCAGAAATGGGACAGGAGAAAGAACACTCCACTGAGTGGGCAGACAGAAAAGGGAGCCATGTGCTTCCCCTGGGGAGAGCCTGGGTTTAATGAGCTGCTTCGCCTCTGCCTTCCACCACTGTGACTTTAATTGACCTCTACGACTTGCAGTCTCTACAAGGTTCTAGTTCCCTGTCTCCATTTATTATTCAAACTAGAAGCTGTTCTCCCAGAGTGTAATCAAATCCTGCTACAAGGTTTAAAAAAAAAAAAAAAAACTGCAGCATTCATTCACATCTTATACCAGAGGGGGAAAAATAATGAGAACAGAGTCCTAAAAATACCTATATTAAAAAAAAAAAAAAAAAAAAATCAACCCTTAATCCCAGATTCCTTCTTAAAATAACTGAGCTTACAATGTATCACACTGAAAGAGGAAACTGTCCCTGCTCCACCCTGTTCTTAATTATCGTTGGGCCTATGCAGTCGACTTCTGCTCTATGGAAATGAAGTCATCAAGAGAAATTAATTGAGCACCTACTATTCACCAGGCACAGTACCATGCACAGGGGTTCAGAGATGAAAATGGGGTGGGCCCTCGTCACCGGTCTGGTACCTGACTCACTGGCAGTATCCCGTGGAACCTCCTATGTGGCTGGTGTCAAGTTCATGCTCACTTGACAGAAGAGGAAACTGAGGTTTCCAAATAAGAACACAGGCTTGACCCTCAAGTCCCTGGAATCCCTTGGTGCCTGGGGAGAGTCTAGTCACCCAGCCAGAGAGGCAGGCCAACGGGAAAGGGAGGGAGGAGAGCCGGTGATCCCAACACACCTCTGACAACGCCGAGGAAGAGAAGCCTCGGGAATTCAAACTGGGCTGGAAATGGCCTCCTTCCTTCTACCCTGGCTCTTGACTCTGGGGAGATGGCCAGGGCAGGCCTGAGGCAATAATGACAAGGCCAAGGGTGTCCCCGGGGAGCCATGGAAATGGCCGGCTCTTCCCAACAGCGTTCAGGTCCTTAATGACCGTTTCGATCTCCTGCCTTCTGGCGGTCACAGCCTGCCTACAGCAAAGGAAGCGACGAGAGGCACTGCTGCGTGAGTGGCTATCGCGGGCCTGGTTCAGGCTGAAGCAGGGGAGCACAGGGAAACCTAGACACCGCCTGACCGTCCACTCCAAGAGGCCACCACAACTGCTGAGCACCGACCACGCGGATCACTGGGATTTGAGGAAGCAGAATGAAGCCTGGCGTGACCGGTGATGGAGCAACGTGAAGTCCACCCTGACGGGAAGGGAGGGACCCGCGTCAACACGCCGAGTGTGGAGATCTCACCTTGCCGGGGCACTGGGGAGGTTTCCTGAGGATGCGTGAGTAGATTGGGGTGGCGGGGGGTCCCCTAGGCCCAGAGTAGCATTCCAGGCAGATGGAGCAAGAAAGGGAAGGCGCAGCATCACAAGGGGCGCAGGAGGAGGCGTCGTGGGGCTGAGCCCTGAGGTGTCGCAAGCGCCACATTTGTAAGAGGACAGTACCTTTTGTGTATGCCTGACACATTGTTGGAACCTGCTAAACTGTGGCCTCTGCAAAGGACTGTCCTGCAGCAGGTGGAGGAAACTGGGTGTTGTGACAGCCCTTCCCAATGCCAAGATCCTGCAGGGCAAGAGCTGGGCCCTGGCCCAGAAGAGCTGAGCCCCAAGCCCACCGAGAACCTTCCAGCCTACGTGCAGCACTCCCGGGGCTGCTAGTCCAGCCCTGCTGCAAAGGGAGAAGTGGGAATCCACAGGAGCATCAGAGAATGAGGTCTGCACACAGAGATAAAGAGATCTCTGAAGTACTTGTTAAATGAGGAAAAAGTAACAGAAAGAACAACGGATTCAGCAGGCTACTGGTTACTGAGACGCGGAGGCGTGAGCCCAGACTGACTCAGGAGCTGCTCACCTCTGCACAGATAAACCCAGGGCTCCTAACACTTCTCGCTTCTGGGTAGAAAAATCAAGGGCCAGGGTGAAGAGGTTTATTTTTCACTGAAACCTTTTTTAACTACTTGACGTTTTTAGCCTGTGTAAAATAAGATTTGTCAAGAGTCCAAAAATTTGATACTTTCTCAACTGTTAAAAAAAATAAAATCTAATCTCTTAAGTCAGACCCAGATCTGCCACTTCTCACTGTGGAATGCTGGGTGAATCACCTCATTTCTGAGCCTCAGTTTCTTCTTCTGCAAAATGGGAATCATAAATAATTACTTGTAGGGTGGATGAGGGTTAAATATAGCCCCACTGCTTAAAAGTATGTAGTCAATTTTTGGCCGACAGCAGTTACCCAGTAAACATCAGCAGCTGCTTGCTCTTGTTCACACTGAGAAGAGGGCACCCCAAGTGGCTCTCTGAAGATGCACACATGGTGCATAGTCATCGACGTGCTCTCAGCATAAGAGACTCCACAGGGTCCAGTGGCCCACACTGAGGAACGGAGTCACTGCCTGATTCCTGCCTACCCTCACAGCCTCACCCACAAGGCCTACCTCAAGGGGCTGGAACACTCGGCGCTGGTAGAGACATGGGCCTAGCCTGCCCCACCAGGACTCCTGAACCCCACGACCCCACTGCACATTCTCAGAGACAGGGCTGCAGACACATTGAAAGGCAGCGCCAAGTGAGACACTGCCTGAGTCTCCAAAGTGGACCTGGGTGAGAAACCTCCGCAGAGAAACCCTGGGAAGGACGAAGGCAGGGACTCTCCTCACCCCCGCTCCCACAGTTCCCTGGCCTAGGTGCAGTGTGGAGAGGGAAGACGGACCTCGGATCTGAGCTGAACCCAGCTCGTGCACAGTCACTCCGACTGGGTGCTCTCGGAACCTCAGAGAATCTGCGAATAGGGGTGTCACTCCTTAAAAGGGGGGCACGTCCCAAATGTGCTCCCCCCGGGGCAACCCAGGACTCCCTCAGTGAAGTCCACGAAGATACCTGCAAGGTCTGGGAACGGCCAGGAACTAAGCAGCGCACTCCATCAGTGGTGTCCGCTGAGCTGCAGCCAACGGGCAGGGGTCACTGCACAGCTGGCCCTGCAGAACAGGCGGCTCCAAGGCTTCCCCAGGCCAGCGCTCCAGAACCCACAGCCGACACTCACAGGCCGCGGAGCGAGGGACAGAGGAACGCTGTGAGCACCGGCGGGCAGAGGCAGCGAGCCCTGCTGGACCCAGAGGGCGAGAGGCCCAAGCCTCAACACCGAAGGTGGGCAGAGCGGGGGCAGGAGCACGATTTCAAGAGACTTCGGAGGCACGCCACCCAGTCACGGCACATGAACTTTATTAGGATCCTGACCAGTGCAAACAAATCTAAATTCCTGAGGAAACTGGAGACTGATTTTGTCAGGTTGCGGACACAATGCCTTTGATTTATTTGTTTTTACGTGATGCTCGGGCTCGAACCCAGTGCCTCACAGATGCTGGGCAAGCGCTCCACCTCTGGGCTACGACCACAGTCCAAGTGCAGACTACTGAACGCTGCTTGGATATTTATCGTATTAGGAGATCACTGGCAGACTGAAATATCTGTAAATCAAAGAATATGAAAGGCTATGCACCTGACCCGAGCGGGCGGGCCGAGTGCGTAGGAACGAGAACGGCCCTGAGTCGACACTGCAGAAGCTGCAGAAGGGCACGTGAGTTCCTCAGGTCCGTCTCCTCGAGTTCACGTGTGTTGGAAATTTTCACCACGATTGAAAGTGAATAATCAAGCCACAGGCTGAGGGGATGTTTACAAAATGTGTAACTGGAAAGTGTGTGAAAAGAACTGCTAGGAGTCAGTAAGGAAGCAAGCAATCCAAGAGAAAAATGGGCAAAGCTGTGAGAAATCGGTCACAAGAGTGGAGACCAAAATGGCAGCAGCCGATGAAAGGGTGGCCAATGTCCCTGCGGCCAGGAAACAGCCGAGACCCTCTCACACGCGAGCGCTGGTGGGTGTGGAAGCGTTGGCAGAGGTCTGGCATGGCCTGAAGCATCATGGGTAGGTGCGTCTACATTACAAGATGGCGGAACTCAAAAAAGTCCAAGATGCCAAACTTGGCAACTCCACACTTCGCCACTACAGAAACAGGTGTATGATGCACCTGGGAAGTGACGACAAATGGCTGCTAATGTCACAAAGAGAGGGACTGCAGACCTCACACCTCACCTCACATAAAACTCCACCCCAGCATGGAGCTATGTCACCAGCAAACTTAAACCTGAATCCAGCCTCCAGTTCAAGTGCCAACCTAAGGCAACAGGAAAGAGCATATGCCAATGACGCCAGGGACGCAGCAGCGAGGTTCAGGAGTGGAAGCTGTGAGGCAAACGACCCAGGGTCTTCAGTGAGCAGGCTGGGGGGGGAGGAGTGGAGAGAGGACAACGAAAGAAACACGAGGGTGCAGCTGAACACAGACAGAAGGTAGAATGACAGGTGCCCCAGCTAGGGGAGGAGAAAGGAGTCGATATTTAATGGTGACGGTTTCAGCTGGAAAACAGGTGGTCACCGCATGACACATGGGTGGACTGAATTACACACTTAAAAATGGTCAGGATGGGGCTGGGGCTGGGGCTCAGGGGTAGAGCGCTGGCTTCACATGTGTGAGAAACTGGGTTTGATTCTCAGCACTGCATATAAATAAAAATCCACTGACAACTAAAAAATATTTTTAAAAAAGTGTCAGGATGGTGCATGTTATGTTTTATATATTTCAGTAATTTTTTAAATGATGAAAAAGGAAGACACGTAAGAGATGTACTAGCCAATTACATGTGACCCTCATATGGATCCTGAATAAAAAAGATTATAAAATGATGGAAATTTGAACACTAACATTTGATGATAAACAGGAATTGGTAATTGGGGGCGGTAATGAGAGTGTATTTAAGTTTTCTAACTTTTAGACACATGTAGTCTACAGATTAAATAATGCCCAGGGCTTAATTCAGGTATCGAGAAGGAAACAAACAGGAAGCTTGAAAGGAGCTGGGCCCTGACCGAGCACAGCGCCACCGATGGACGTGTACACACATCCGGTCCCCTGCTCCCTGTGGGCCTCTGCCTCCAGCCAGTTCATACAGTCCTCAAGCGTTTAAATGAAGAAGCTGCAGCTGTGAGCACCCGAGGACCAGGGCTGGAAGGCTCATCAGGCCGCAATCGTAAGATACAGGGAATGACCTGTGTCCCCAGGGGACACTGACAATGTCAGAAGCCGTCTGTGGTTGTCCCTCTTCTGGGGCGCGGAAGCCGGAGACCCCCAGTGCAGGAGGCAGCCCCGTGACGAGGAACCACGTGGCTCAGGACAGCAGCAGCGCTGGGCTAGGAAATGCGCATGCCTGACGGTGGGCTGTGCTCCTCAAACCAGGACACCGAATTAAAAACGGAAAAGCAGAACAGGTGACCAGAGGTGGGACGCACAGCAGCACGCGGGTACTGTGAGGAACCAAGCCCGGGCTGCTGGTGGAAGTTCGTGTAGTGAGGTAGGAACAGGGAGGGCGAGGCTCAAGCCGCTCTCAACAGAGAACGCAGAGCGCGGCTGCACACGCGGGGCCGCCCCACTCATGCCCCTTCTGCCCACAGAGGAGACGTGTGCAGAGGTCACGCGGACATGCTGGCCGTGGGGACATGGAGGCGCATTCTTGGAGTGCCTGTGCTCTCCCACAGCCTTGACAGCCCCGGAAATGGACACACCAACACATGAGTGGGGCTGTGGGCAGCGGAGGCCAGGTAGACAGGAGGAGGGCAGGCGGCAGGGCTGGCCTGCCAGCTGGGAGCACTCACCGGGCCCCGCAGGTCGATGAGCTCCTGCCTCATCTGGGACACCAGGGCTTCCTTGGCCACCAAGGCCCTGTGCAGGCGCTCGTTGAACTCGATCAGCTCCCCGTGCATCTCTGCAACCTGGAAGAGACAAGCACCGCACCTTAACACCCAGAGCAGACCTTCCCCATGGCCTGTCCCTCCTGCTCCGCACCCTCATTCCCGCTGCGGTTCAGCAGTGCCAGGGCTGGAGACGAGGCGCTGCTTACCTATGAGCATGTAAATCTACCCATAAGTGCAATGCGGTTTGACTTGCTTAATGTTAACACTTTGGAGGTGCCAGTCCATAGTTCGTGGTCAGAGTCTGCTGTATCAAACCATATTTGGACCTTGGAACTCAGGCTCAAGTGTTTATTTTTTCTAGCAACGGTGTTTTCCCCCTAAGCTGTGTTGTGTGTCAAGAATCTCCCTGCTAACAGCAAGTGAGAGTGACAGCACTGTTCTGACACCAGGAACGCAGAGCTAGAGTCTTCTCCAGGATGGTGCCAACTACGGCGACAGATACCAGCCAGGGCACAACGACATCCCCGTCACTGCATGCAGGATATGCCCCACCACATGTACGTCCTGGCTTTGTCACAGGAGCTCTGGGAGGCAGGGACAGATGCTCCCACCTTACAGCAGGAGAACTAAGGAGCATATCAGGAGTCTAAGGAGCTGGTTCAAGGCCGTGCAGTCAACAAGGGGCAGGCGAGAGCCCTGGCTGTGCCCTAAGATCCTGCCACACGGTGCCTCCACGTACCATTCGGGCCCGTGGTGAGCAGCGGACCTTCTCCAAACTCAACGATGCAGTCCAATATATTTGGGTGAATCTTGAATAAATAAAATGGAGGTGACTATAGGGTGGCCCATAACCAACATACAGCTACTCAGCTACAGTTTCTTTAAATGTCGTAGAACATGAGATGTCATCCTGCCATGCTGCCCAGAAACCTGCAAGAAGACTCCTACAAGCACCTGAGAGGGAAGCCCGGGGAACATGAGGTCAGGCAGACCCCGGCCCCCGCCTGCCCAGGAGCTCAAGCCCTGGATGCAGCACAAGCGTCATCGTGGTGATGCTGGCCTCTTGGAAAAGGTCACGGGAGATAAAAACACTGTCGGAATGAGGAAGGGACACAGAAGCAACTCGGTGGGCCGACCACTAAGCTGGGTCTCAGCGAGGACAAGAGGCACCGGCCTGGTCCAGGTGCTTCCCTCCCATTGTTCCACTTCCCTTCCTTTGGATTCCCAGCAGTGAGCACGCTCTTGGTTATCAGCGAGACAAAGGCTGAAACTCTTTAAGGCATTAAACTCCTTAAAGGTTGATATTCTTCACCTGAAACAAAAGGAACCCCTGTGTGATCAGCATGAAATGCATCCAGCTCCTCTCACTGGACTGCTTTTGTCAATTCCAATGCACTTCCTGTCCCCAGGGTGCCCCCAACCCATGTGAAACGTCAAGTGAAAATGGCCAACCGATAGTGCAAGAAGCGTACAAGCAGCCAAGGACACTAAGTCACGGAGCCTTCTCACCAGCTTTCTTTGTAAAGACCCAAAATTAATACTTCCGGTTGCCTGATTCCTTTTGTATAAGAAAAGCTTAGGTGATCCTCTTTTGGCCTTTAACAAACAAATACAATATCTCTAATAATGTCTGTGTGAATCCTCACACAAAAGTCACATAAAACCTCCGCGAGCTTCCTCAGGCTGCGAATCCACTTACCACCCAGCAAGCAGGAAATTCACAGCTGCCAGGAGCACATTAAATACCTGCTAATGTGCCCCACAAAGTTCCAGCTTAAATAAAGGCCACTGTCATTCCAATAGCAAAAAACAGTTTTGTATTCTTGCCTTTGCTCTGCTTTGCAGTGGGAGCAGAGAGCTGCCCTGACTTCCCATCAATGCATAAAACATTGAAAATTTCAGGTTTAGGAGGGTTTGTCATGAGCTTCAAAACCCAGGTTCCTACTGCAGCCAGAAGAGGAACTTGACCACATTAAAGCTTCCATTTCACTGGGAAATGGGGGAGGGACCCAATGCAATTGAGAAGATGAAGCCTGATGAAATAATTTCATCATGAAGCTATGCTGTTAAGCTAACCTCTGAAACTGAGCTTTTCTACTGCATATTCCTACAGTCAGTCACTGGAATGAACAGACTTCCTCTTACATAAACCATGAGCTCACCGTTCTTCAATAATTTCCAAACTCTAGCACAACACAAAACAAATTCAAGACTTAGAGAAGCCTCAGAAAGGAACTGAGATCACAAATATTTCCCAGTACCAGAAAAATAAAAGTAGGCGGCAAAACCACTGCCGCCTGGAACCTTCATCAGGCTTGCAGGCACACACAGATCTCGCGTGATCATCTTATTCACGAGGGCCATAGAGAAATGCAGAGAATGGGACACGGAGAGAACAGGTACCTCCAATCCACGGTGCCCTGAGCAGCAGTGTTCTTCCAAAGTCACATCTCATATTGTCACCTTCTCTTCAATACCTTCAACGTTTCCCCCACCCTAAGGATAAAATCCAAACTCCTCTCTTCAACCCCCTCCTCTTGCTCTCAGTGTCTCCCTGACATCACTCAGCCCTACAGGACGTCTGTTCCATACCCACACGAAGCTCCAGGGAGTCACCATGTAGTCAGAGGAAACTGTTGGCAGGGGCCAGAGGCTGGCAGGAAGTTGGGAGGAGGTTAAGGTCAGGCTTTGGTGCAAGGCAGGCCCAGGCCCAATTGGCTACTGATGGTGTGCTTGCTGCAAGACAGGCCTGAGGCTCATCCTCTACAAAATGGGGATTAAATGCCACTCTGGCTTCACTGGGCCACTGTGCAGAGGAAACGGTACTGCACTTCACAGGTACCTCTGGCAGGGTCAACGCTGGGTGCTGGTATAGGAGACATGGTAGAGGAAGCAAAGAAGCAGGTCTCTGGAGGTCAGCTGGAAAAGGGCCTTCCCTCGAGATCGTGCCCCAACCCAGGATGTGCCACACCAAGGAGTTGGGTGGCTGTGGGTAACACTGTTCCCAAAGCAAGAAGGCTGAGGAGCTGCTAACCATCTGCCAGGACAGGTTCCAAGGGAACCACAGAGTTCACACCCTGTTACATTTGGTCATGCCAACCATGATAGAGCCACTTGAGGGAAGAGGGGTGTCGGGGAAGGCCTCGCCAAAAGACACCCAGGAGTCACCATCTGGTAGGCCTCAAGGGTGCCAGGCAGCCTCCAGGGGCGGATTCTCCTTCATCCCCACCAGACACCGCTGTGTTCTGGACGTCAATGCTCAGGACCCAGGGCCAGGTCGAGATTCAGGTTTCTTTCTGCTCTTAGTGGTTTTGTTCCAAGGGCATTAGGGAGGAGGTGCCATTTAACAACACCAATGACAGTGACAAGTTAAAAGCCACAACCAGGTGGACTCAGCTGAGCAAGCTGAGCCCAGCTGTCAGCTCCCAGCACCAGGATGAGCCAAAGGGCAAGGCAGGTGGAAGATGTGGCCCTCAGCTGTGACAGCTGTAATCACAACTGATCAGGTGACAAGGTGCCTGGCTGAGTCACCCTTTGGATTTCGTCCTCTGGCTGGAGAGAAGAAGGTGGAGAGATTTAGGAAGTTTGAGGGATAGGGCTGCTCAGCACCACCTCTCAACATGTCGAAGACCCTGATTCCTGCCACGCTCACCCCACCTCTCTTCTTGCACACATGCTCAAAGCACAAGTTCAGCGGCCAATGGCTGGAACTTACCTCAATGCCCACCCAAAGGGGACTGGTTAACTGTCCCAGGGGTCCCCACGTCCCTAGTAACTGCCCCTTCGGCAGACAGCACTAATCAATCACAGCACTTCTTTAAGAGGACCCCTAGGCAGCCATACCAATCAATCAGGGTCTTAGCCTAGCATGTGACACCTATTTAGTAGCTCTGGCCTAGAAGATGGGAAAAGTGTCTTCAAGAAGGTGACATTTAAGTTGCGATCTAGAAGATGATGTCTTGGGAGTTTAAGGAGAATGAGAAATTCCTTCCAGCTGGAGTATCGGGGAAGATGATCTCCAAAAATAATGTGGTTGAAAAAGCTTTAAATCTGTGAAAATCCCAGGGATTATCATAATTACCTGCCAAATCATGAAAGGATTATAAATTGTTTTTTTTAAGCCTCTGGCATTTTTCATTCTAGAAAGTTCCATGTCATCACATCCAAATAAATAATCCTTCACCCTCTTTGAGTTAACAAATTAGATGTTTCTTGGTTGAGAACAAGACACCTCCCTACACCCAAAATTTCCATAGCATCCGAGGCTCTTCTGGTCACATCCTCAAACTCTCCAAGAGCATTTACGGAGAAGCTTCAAATCCACTGACCACCTAGTGAAACCACACCTGTCTTCCGGCCCAGTTCACAGCAGCTGACGGAGGGGTCTGGAAACCTGTGACGGCTGCCTGGCACCGGCCGATTTCCACTCTGCCAGAACACACTTGTGAACACCAACTGAATGCCAGGCCTCTGTGGGCTTTAGGAACCCCTACAGCCCCGAAGTAGCTGGGTTACAGATGACAGGCATGTGCCACATCGCCTGCTAAACACTACTTTCTTATAGTATGCCACCGTGGTCTTTAAGAAAATCGAAGAACGTTAACTAAATTGATTGGTGTCCAGATCCAACCCAGGATGCAGAGGCCTTGGAAGTCATCAAGAACTTGGAGCTGCCATCGGTCTCTTTGACCCCAGAGCTGTGGAACCCTCTCGGAGATGCCTGGCCACACGCATTGACCAGAGGAGGCAGGTAAGGCTGGGGGGAGTAGGAGCCCAGGGTCATGAAGTCCATGAAAGACAGCAAAGTCAGACCTCCAGTTATTTTGGCCCCAAAGTCCATGCTCTTTCCATCACACGGCACTTCAGGGGACAAATAATCCAGGAAGGGAAATAATACAACCGTCTGGGAGTGGAGGAAATCCAGGCTCAGGGAGGTAAGTGCCCGCTTCCTGACCAGGTCATAAGAGCCTCCATGGTAAGAAAGGGGAAAGTCTTGAAACTGAGGTGCTCTCCCCACATAAGGGGTGAGGGTGACCAGGGCAGGGGGTGAGGGAGGCAGGGCAGAAAAGGGCTGGCTGAGGGAGCAACCCCTCCACACCAGGAATGGTCCACCTTCTATCCACGTGGTGCTTCATGAACCCCACAACTCCCCACCAGGCAAGAGCTATCACTGTCCCTAAATGGTCAGCTGAGGAAACAGAGGCACAGGAAGGGAAAGCAACTTGTTCAAGGCCACACAGGAAGTAAGCAGCAGACGAACACACTTCTAAGCCCCGACTTGTGACGGCACTCCTCCATCCTGCCTCGACCTCACAGTGAAGGGCTGTCTTCGTCTCCCACTGCCCTGAGCCTCCTGAAGCCAGTGTGTCTTGTCACAGGCCAGCTTGCAGACTCCCCTGGCAGGGGGACCCTCACAGTAAGGAGCACAGAGTAGACAAGAACCTCAAAGGCAGGGCCTCCTGTGGAACTTGGGGCCCAAAGGACACTGCAGTGAGGATTCTGGGAGCCCCCAGGAGCCAGAGAGGCCTTCTCTAAAGGGACTTTTGCTGAGATATTTTTGAAATAAGTTTCTAAATGAAAAGCCCAGCATGAAGACAGACCAAGGGGCTGCCAGATGTCACTTCTGGGTGTGTCCCATGGAGGATCTCTTTGACCCAGATGGAACAGAAAAACGAAGGACGTGGAGGTCAAGTCCAGCCCTGCTTCCCACTGCTGTGTGAGCTTCAGTGAACAGTCACACATCTCTGGTCCCTGGGATGGTATTTGTAAAGTGAGAATGCTGTCACCTACTGGACAGGGCTTCAGGAGGTGCACAGAAACAGGCCCAGCCCCCACGACCCCTGAGGGTCAGCGTTCCCAGCACTCTCCCCCCGCACACGACAGGGCTGCAAGGGGCAGACTGGCCCCCGCCTCACGGAAGAGGGAATCCACACGCACAGAGGCAGAGCGTGTGCCGGAGTCCAGAGTCTTCAAGCGGGGCGGGTGTCTGACTCCAGAGTTCAGGGTCCTGCATCTCCCCTTCCTTCTGGTCCACCTTTTGCCTGGATTCTGCTGTAAGCAGGGCTGACCTGAGGTGCTCAGGTCTAAGCCCTCTCAACACCACATCATAAAGCCACCACGGGCCAGCACTAACACAGCCACCAAGGCGAGTGCAGGCTCCTAGGTAACCCTGGTGGTAACTTTGCGATTCAAAGATCCCCTTGCGTTTCAAGGCCTTCTGTGCTTGGAACACCCAGCCCCAGAGAGGAAACAGCACCTGGCTGGGATCACCCAGCACCAACACCAGCTCCACCGGTAAGAGGAGGCCTCCGAGACCCAGGTGTCCCGTAACTAAGGGAGCCATGGTGGCAGGGCAGCTGCTGCGAGTGACCCAGATGACCCTTGTTCTCGCTGCCTCCCTGGAGTGACCATGAAGGAGCAAGGGCAGAGGACCCAGAAACGACAGGTCAACAGAGCACCCAGCACCTTCTTAGTGGCTGCCTGACACAAATGAGCCAACGGCGTGAGAAAAGGCAGAAACGAACCCGAGGCCCAGCTCTGTGTGGCCCTCGCCAAGTGGGTTCAAAGCAGGTGCTGGCAACTCTCACCCGACTGCTGGGCACCACCAGGACAGGGCCACAGCATGGCAGGTACAGCGCCAGCTCCAGAGCTGGCAGTCACTGCTTCCCAGACCCAAACGTGGGCAACCCACTCTCACCCCTGCATTTCAGCTTCTTGTCCACAAAGGAGGCGAAGAACAATGAGGCCTCTGTGAGGCTTAAACAAGGAAATGCACCAGAAGGGTCAGCCTGGGGCGTGGCACACACAGGGCACACCATTAATGCCACCTGCTGGCACCACATTAAGCAAGCACCTGCAGAAACAGGCAGTGCCCCGCCTCAACTCCCTCAACCCTGCCCCCTCCTCCACCCTGGCTGCTGGACCACGGACCGCCCTCAGCCTGGACAATCGGCACGGCCCCACTCCCTGCCCATGCTCCAAGGACTCCTGCACCCAGACCAGATCACCCACGCCCCCTGCTGAAAGCCCTCCAGTGACGTTGGCGGACGAGCTGACTGCTGCAATCTGCTTCAGAGTAATGTGGGGCGAGTGACCGGCCCCCGCTGATGGGCACTGGAGCTGGCGGGCTGCCCACTGGCCACAGAGGAGTACTGCACTCTCTCGTCTACCTTCACGTTTCTCCATGATCCAAAGTGTAAAAAGCCCTGCAAGGGCTTCCCCGTAGTTTCCTCCAGCTGGGACAGAAGCGAGGAGAGGAGAGGGGGGACGCCTTTCAAGGGAAGGGCTAACGCTAACCAGTGAGCACCACGCCACCCCACCTCCCTCCCGCACACCCCAACACCCTGTCACCCTCAGGCTTCACCTCCTTCCATCAGTCACCCCCTTGTCCATGACGGCTCCTCAGGGGCAGCAACAACCATGGCTGATGGGGAAGACTCACTGATACACCGGCACACCAGCCTCTTTTGTGCAAGTAAGAAACAAGTGCCCTCTGAGTGGCCACGGGCCTGGGGTCGGCGAGTGGAGGGCTCCCAGGGCCACTACCATGGAGCAGTGTCACTCAGCAGCCTTAGATGCCATGCCAGCATTAGCCTTGCTCCCATTTTACAGAGGAAGAGACCGAGGCTGCAGGGGCTGTAAGGGCCATCCCCGGTCACACAGGGATGGCTGCAGGCCATGCCCTCCTAGTTTCAGCACACTGCAGGCGGGCCTTCCCCTGGGCCGAGCACAGGATGTCACCTGGCTCTGCAAGTCTCTCCAGACGGCCACCGATGGCCCGAACGCAGCGGAGAAGGCACAGGCTCCCTTCGGTGCGCACAGCAGTCACGCAGTCTGCCTGCACCACGCGTACGGCACTCTGCATCCCCTGAGCCCAGACAGTGGGTCAGGAAGGCCTCTGAAAGGCTCACGGGCCCCTCTCAACAGCTGCAGCTCACACGGGGACATGCTGATTTCTAAAGATCCAGGCTGGCTGGCAGCTCAGCGTTGGCCTTGTCTCCTTCCCAGGACAGAAAGCTTTTCTAGGAGGGACACAGAGCAGGAGGAGGGGCAGGAAGGCACTACCGGGCAAATTCAGGAGCACGCGCTCTGACCACGCACCTCTGCCAGCCCAGGGCCATGCCCTTGACCTGGCTCACCCACAGCCTCCGGCAGCCCACCCAGGGCACGGCTCCCTCTTCAGAAACCCACCTTCGACACCTGAGGATTCTCATGCCTTCACTCCAGACACGTGTTGACGTCTACCAAAGGCCAGGCCGCCTCCAACGCGGTGACTCAAGAAGCAAAGAAAAATCCAGTCCCTGTCCTCAAGGCAGCCACATCCCCACCGTCACTGCCCTCTGACAGATGTGCACGCAGAGGCTAGCAGAGGCTGGGCTGCAGTCGGAGCCTGCCGTGCCGTGGGTTGGGCCCAGGGCCTCCTACGCTCGCCCTCCCCCGGAGCCTCTTGTCACACACAGCTCCCTCAGCAGGCCCCGCGTGGCCACCTCTCAGCTCTGAAGCCCCTTGTCCACAGGCTGTTCAGTCGTGTTCCTGCCTCAGTCAACCAACATTTATGGGGCAATTGTGCGCCAGGGGTGGTCCCGGGTCTCAGGGTGCGAGGACCCCACTTTGCATTCAAGGACTCCCTTTCTCGTGGGGATACAGCTGATCAAGTTCCCATGGGGTGTGGCCAGGGACAGCAAGTACCCTGAGGTCCCCGGGAGGAGAGGTGCCACTGTGCCGGGGCTCAGGCACAGAGTTGAGGACGCAGCCGTAAGCAGAGGCTGGAGTGTAGGACAAGGGCAGCAGCGCAGAACAGGTTTGAAGCCAGGCAGCCCCCAGCCCGCCTCCCACCTGCTCCTGCTTGGACGGTACAGTGGGGCTCGTCCTGCTGAGCGGGATGGTGAGCTAGCAAGAACTGACTCCAGAGCAACCAGCCTGGCACGGAGCAGGGGCTCACCACAGGGCAGCTTATTATTATTCCAGAGAATTGGCTGCCAGGCCCAGCAAGTTACATAACACCAGGCACCTAAGGTGGGCTTCCCAATGCAGAGGTTTCTCCAAAAACTATTTCACTCTGAAGTGTTGCTTTTACATTTATTTTGCAGGATGGTGGGAAGCACAGACTTTCCTATAAAGGTGTAAATTCTGAAATTATGTGGCTCTTCGTTACATTCTAATGTTTTCCAGAAATCAGGGGAGGCCCGTGTGCCTGTTTAATCATCTTCCTCTGGAAGGAAAGCAGAGACCTACTGAATATTTCAACCACAGCTCAATACATCATGTCCAAGTTTCAAAAGAAAGACAGTAAATGAAAACCATTAAATTTTATGAGGATCAGACTGTTTCTCTTCCTTGAGAGTCCCTTTGTCATACCAAACAGAGCTCACGGGAGGCAGAGCACAGCCCCTTCAGGTGGCGGCTCTGCTCCTGCTGGGAGAGGACACAGCGTTTATTTGTGCGAACAGTAATCTGTGAACACAAACACCAGCACCGAGGGGGCAGGGCCTCCCCTGTGCCCAAGGGCAAACCAGCAGTGTGGGGCAGTGGTCTGGAGGACGCACTTGGGGCTGGATGGCTCCATCTGCCAGTGACCTTCTGGTAACCTTGGGAGAGTCCCCCAGCCTCTCCAGGCCTCAGTTTCAGCATCTGCAGAATGGCAGCCCAGGGACACCCGCCGTGGGGTTGTCAGGAGGCTCAGGGGCCATGCGTAACCAGGCTCAGTAAGCCACACTGCGATTTTGGTTCTCACACCTCTGACTGGCGTCCACAAACGCGTGACCCACCACTTCCTTCAGACCCTGGCCACCCCGAAGGCGGGATGGTTTTGCAAATCAACGTGGGATTGAAAACAGATACACGGGGCTAGAATCTGGGATGACGCTTGCTGCTGGCCCACGGATAGAAGCAGGTGCTGTCTTTGTCCAGGTGTGAACACGGAGGCCTCCGCTCCACCAGCAACACCGAGCTCCCAGCCTGTTGCCTCGGGGCCATGGTCACAGCCGAGATCATACGTGCTCAAGGCCGAGCCCAGGGCTCCTGAGCAGCTGCGGCAGCAAACGTCAGCCACCCCCTTCCTCCACGGGGGCCACAGAACACACCTTTCCTCAGGGTCACTGAACTCCATCCCTAACTCTGCGAGGACAAGGTCACAGTCGGCCAGCGCCCCGTCGGCAGGAGCTGGAGCAGTCAGCTGGACCGGGAGCAAGAGGGAGCCCACTCCCGAGTCTGAAGGAGGAAAGGAGCTCGTGTTTTCAGGAGGAGCTAAGCAAACTGGGGTCGGGTCCAAGGTCCTCACTTCCTGGCACAACATGCTGAGCTGGAAATGAGATGGCCACCATGAGGTCAGGAGCCCACAGCTGCCCTGGCTCTAGGAGAACGGGCTGGACACTGGCACCCACCAGGCATGGGGTCAGATCCCACAAGCTTCTCAATCCCTGTGCACAACTGGGCACAAAGGCGCCAGGCAGAGGTTACGTATGTCACTTCTGGGACACAGCACAGGACAAGGGTGTGCTACCCTGCCACTGCCCCTCCTTCTGCCCCACAAGGCAAGAGCACGCTGTTCTCAGATGGCATGGCACCGTGTGGACCAGAGTGCACCCACCTTACCCCTGGACGCCCACAGAGGACACAATGCCGATGGGAAATACGCCACTTTGTTTATTAAACCGCCAGACGGGCTCCTGATCTGCAGCAGAACCAGCCCCACCCTGACTAACCCGAGCCTCTGCACAGCCCTGCATCCTCCTTGCTCTCTCACAACCGGCCTCCAAGTATGGGGAATGGCACAGGGGCCACAGATGTCTGCCAAGGCAGCCTCACAGCAGCCACGGGAGAAACTGTACTCAAACAAGTCGGGTCACTCAAGGTCTTACAACTAACAAGGGGTGGAGTCAGTGTTTTTTCTTTTAATACATGGGACAGAACCCAGGGGTGCTCTACCGCTGAAACACATCCCCAGTCCTTTTCTATTTCAAGACAGGGGCTAATTAAGTTGCTGAGGCTGGTCTCAAACTTGTGATCCTCCTGCCTCAGCCTCCTGAGCTGCTGGGATTATAGATGCGCACCGCTGTATCTGGCTTGAAACCAGATGGGCAGAGAGTGCAGTCTCCTTCAGTGAAGCAGGAAGACACTCCATGTGAATGGCTAACAACAGGAGACTCCCAGGGAGGATTCTGAGGATGTTCTGATGCCCAAATATCCACAAATAATCAGAACCTTAGGGATGTGGGCTCTTGAAGGGGAGAGGGAGAAGAGCCTTTTGGTCCCTCCCAACTGTTGTGGAGGTTCTGGCCTCTTATTTACCTGGTAAAAGTGACTAGTAGTAACCACACAATGCCCTGAGTGGTCACCCTACACCAGAGAGTCAAAGAGTAGTTTCTCTAGAAATCAAGATTCCAACCCAGACCTGTGCTGCTCAAAACCATGCTCCTCCCACTCCACCTCCCATGTCCACCTATTATCCAGGAGGTGTCTGCCAAGCGCCCACCGTGGAACCAGCCCTGCCCAGACACTGGGATGCAACAGGACGGACAGACCAAACAGCTCCCCGTGCACTCCAGCACCCCAGGCTACACATGGTATCGACTACGCAACCTTGTCTCTGTACCCAGGTACAGAAAATGAGACCTCAAACAAAAGGTCAGGCTGCAATCAAAACTGGAATTTATTTTCAGAGTGTTGAGCCCATCTGAGAAATTAACCAGGATTTCTACACAGATTCCATGCTAGTTTCTTGCTCCAGGAAAAGGGGAGGGTGTGAGGACGATGAAGACAATGAAGACAAGGACAGAGATGGAAAAGAATCAGCAGCAGCACACATTTTTTGGCTAAGAAACTAGAGCTTGTCACCCGTCACATCTTAGATCAACAGAGCTCGAGACACCTGTGCCAATGCCCCACTCCACGCTCAGAGGCCCTGGGCCAGTAGTGAGCCTCTCCTGCCCCTCTTCCCAGAGTCTACTCTCCTCTCTTTCAGTAATGGAACCCTGCTCCTTCTTGGAACCAGCTCTCAGCTCTGGACCACCACTCCTGCTGCCCACTGGACATGTTTCCCATGGCCACAGTGACCCCTTCAGGGACAGCAGGAGAGTTAAGACAGGTAGCAGGTCTCGATTTCCAGAATCTCACCAGAGCTAAGCTCAGAGGATGTAGCCTGGCACTGCTGGAAACCACCACCTAGAGAGAGCTGGACCAGGAGTAAGGACGGCAAGAAGAAAGCAGAGAAGCAACAGGAAAGGAGGACACCTGCAGTCTGTCACTCGACCTCCCAGGCAGCCTGGCAAGGAGTCTAGTCTTGGATGTCACCTTCTCATGAACCAAAAGTCTTCGTTTGCTGCGAGCCTGGTTTGGATTGGAGCATGCGGCCTGGCAGGAGCCCCAGGTGTCGCCTGGTCTCTGCTTCTACGCCTCCGATCCCAGGAAGCACATTTCTCCTTCCCCTGAGTGCGACATGGTCCTAAGTCCAGAGCTAGAACAAGTCAATCCTCCTTCCACGCAACATTCCCTATTGGAAGGGACTCTCCAGGTTGCAGGAGTTTTTCTCAACTGACCGATGAGGGGCTGGGAGGGGCTGGCTGTCAAAGAAAATCTGCGTGTGCCCAACACCACGCCTGAGGGATGGCGGTCAACGGAAGAAGACGTGTCTGAGCAAAAATGGCAGCAGCAGGTTCACCATGTGGAAAGGCAACTTGATGTTCCTAAATCGCATGCACTCCTTCCACAAACACACACTCAGGCACACGCACGCCCTACAAACTTGCACACAGCTCCGTGCACAGGATCTCTGCTAGTTACTGCCCACACTTACTCCTTTCCCAGAATCACTTTCAAAGATCTAGAAAACCAGGAACTAAAATAAAATAGGATCGTATTTAACACCATAAGAAGCTGTTTAAACTTCACTGTGGAAAACAAACCATAAACAAAGCCAACAACCCAGGCCAGCGACGTGGGCACGTGACCAGCAGTCGCACGAGATCCTGCACCCTGCTCTCTGCTGACCCTCCTGAGACTTTGAGTCACTGCGTCTGTGAGTGAGGTCTGAGACAATGGGGCCCACGTGAGCGCACAGGCCATCAGCCTCCCCACCCCCACCTAGTGACTGCCATCACATTCTCCAACCCCAGCAGGGCGGTCCTGCATGTCACATCATGGGACAGGGGCTCAGGAACACTGAAGCCAGCCAGTGACAGTAGGAAAAGTTAACGCCTCAGGAAGGTGGACACTAGTGGATGCCCTAAAACATCTTCTCCAGGGACTGCGTGGCAGAAACAGGGAACTACGAACTGTCAGAGAGTCATGCAGGATGAATGCATCCTGGAGAAGCAACGTAGAGCACGTTGACCGCAGTTGTCAACGCTGCACTGCACACTGCAGAGGAGAGCTGAAAAGCCCCCACGCACAGGGGGCATCCAGTGTGCACACATAGTAACTGCCGAAGGCAATAGGTGTGAAGTTATTTCACAATGTAGACAAAACATCATGCTGTATACCTTACATATATACAAGTTGTGTTTACTCATTACACCTCATAAAGCTGAAAAAAATTAAAAATTCTAGAATATCTACATCTAACAACTTTAGCACCAGTGTGACATGAACAGGGCTTTAGGAGGGAGGACAAACCTAACCCTAACCCAGCTCAATCGCTTCCCACCTGGGCAAGGCTAAACAGGTGGCATTGTGCATGCAAAAGGTCTACTCCCACCTGCCGTGTAGACAGGAAGATAAAACTGAGGAAAAACCCCCAAGGGCCTGACGAATGTGGGACCTCAATCAAGGTTCACCTGCCCTCCCGGCTTCCTCTACCGCCAGCCTTGCGGGTGGTGATGTTGCCGGCAGCCCACCCAGAGACAGCCTGGATCCGGGCTGGCCAGCTTCAGCCAACCAACCACAGAAGGAATAAGCAAAAGATGGGAAAAGGAAAAATGAATTTTGTTCAGTTTGACTGGCCTGGAAGCAGCAGCCGGAGCCTTCTCTGTCCGCCCTATGGAAGCAGTCACAACGTGCAGACACAAAGGCCAGTGACCCACTGTGTAGCCTCAGCTGGTATACCTCGCCAGAGGTACATCGGTCTTAGTGTCCTGGAGTCTGCCCCAGCACGAGGAAGTTCAGAAGTTAAAACAATTTGACACTTAGTTTCAAAGGGGATCTGCTTCAATGACAGGAAAAGGACATGGTTTTCTTACACCTCTCATTTCCATCTCTAAGATGGGAAGGCACATGATGGATCCCTTGCCGTTCCTTCAGCACACACAAGGCTGCATAATGTCAACGCCAAGCACAAACCCCAGGCAAAGAGAAAACGCTGCATTCCAATTACTTTTCTCTGAAAAAAATTTTAAGGTATTAAAGTCACAATGGCACAAAGAGCAGCTGGTGAAACGTGCCAAGGGGCCCAGGCCAACCTGAACACCACCATGACAGACATAGGGGCAGTGCCAACAGCTCCATGTCACCTGCTACAAAGTCGCTGCCTTTTTTACATTCCTGCCAAGAAGCGCTCTGCAGAGTTTATTTCTGGCTCCCGCGCTGTCGCAGAGGCTGAGCAGAGACTGTTTTCCATACCTTGGCTTTACCCCCGATACAATGAATTCCAGACTGAAACTTTCTCCCTACAAGCTGAAGACCCGGAATACCAAATCCTTTCTGCCTTCTGTTAGCTCCTCCAAGAGTGAGCACTACCTCTGGGTCTGTATCAATGGCCTAATTTGATTTTATTCAAAATGTCAATATTATATTTTTATGCATCCCCAAAAGGCCAACTGATTCTTTTGATTTGACAATGGTTTCTTAAAGACATCAAGATCCAGGCCACTGCTGCCCCTTCAGACACAGGCAACCCTCATGGTCCTGGCTGGGCTACGGGCAGCAAGGGGTGGTGGGGGCAGTGGAGGGAGGGTCCAGCGACCTGGTTCCAACCCTGAGCTGCAGAAGCTGCATATGCAGTGATCCTGGAGGCCCTTGGCAGCTCAGAAGTCCATCGGGGATGGGCAGCGTGCCCATCTCATGCAGGGGGAGGCCCTGCACTGTCTAGCATATAAATGGGGTGCAAGAGCATTAGCTGCCCTCCCCCATGTCTTCACTGATTAGAGGCTGTTTTAATGAATTCTTAGCGCCATGCCGCAACTATTTCAGACAAAATTAGAAATTCTTCTCCCCACCTGTAAGACCTCCCACCCCCACTCCCCACAGTGTAAGGCCCTCAAAGATGTGTAACCCAGCCACCCAGGACCATGGCAAATGATGTCCAGCCTCTCTGGAAACCTCTGGAGATGCTGAGACTACCAGGACATCACTTCCGGAAGTGCTCCTGAATGTCCCACTCACCTACCCCTGCTGTAATTTAAGTCATCTCCCACAGGAAAAGCAGTTAAGTGACAGTCAGCCCCCTTGGTGTGCAGTGTGGTAGTTCATGGTGAGAGATGCTCCACGGAAGACATGCCCACTTTCCCTGTGGAATCAAATCTGAGGGACTGCGGCTTTAAAATTATGGGATGGGGTGCTGGTGACAAAGCAGAGGGGCCAATGCAAAGGCCTCTGGGACCCAGGCAGGTGAAAGAGAAAGGCCAGGTGGGAGGCAGGGGTGTGGTGAGGACAGGCCTGTGGGCAGCCACTTACCGCCCAGGTGAACACAGACCTCACAACAGGATCCAATAATGGACCCTTCCATTTTTTTTCAAAAAAATTAGAAATTGTGAATTTCATCAGAAATATCCTGATGGCTCAACTTGTCAAGAAAAACATTAGGAACTACATTAAGCCGGGCGTGGTGGCACATGCCTGTAATCTAGTGACTTGGGAGGCTGCGACAGGAGGATTACCAAGTTTGAGACCAAACTTGGCAACATAGCAAGGCCCTGAGTGACCTAGCAAGACCCTGTCTTAAAATAAAAATTAAATAAACAAACTCCATGAGCCAAATGAAGCAGATCTGTGGGCTAGATGTGGCCCAGTTTGCCAGATTCCCTCTGATTTAAAGGAGCCTCACAAATGAACCCAACTCTGAGGGGAAACATGCTTTGAAATCAGAAGAGCATCCCATGATCCATCCACTTCACATGTGGGGATGAGACATCTCTGCGAAGGGCTCTGCACAGTGCCCCTCACACTCAGACTCGGCCTGTTTTAGTCCTTCCCTCAAGTGGGCCTGTCGACACAGAGAGCCAGACCCTCACAAAGGCATGGCCTGGCCCGCTTTCCCTCAGGAGACCCTGCAGGCCGCCCCACCACACCGCGTCCCCGGACCCGGGCTCTGGGAGGGACTCAGATAATGATCAGGCCAGGCCCTGTCACCTGGTTGGGCAGAGAGCCTTATCAGAAAAGACCGAAGAACCTGGACCTGAGCCACAGGAGAGGGAGCCAGGTCCCCGCGTTCAGGGGCCAGGCCAGCAGCACCAGCCCTCCCTCTTAGGCACTCGATGAAAGACTGGGGACTGAGGAGCCAAGGGACACTGAATCCCACACTTCCACATTTGGTCAGTGATCAAATTATCCAACCAGATTGCTGACCAGATTATTTAATCTCTGGAGCCTCAGGCTCTCCTCTCTCCGATAGAGGCCCAGCTCCATCTCAACGCTGCCGCAGAACTGAACGGACTCGAAGCCCAGGGCCCACGTGCCCCAGGTGCTGAAGGCTCGCTTCCCGCCTCCAGGCCCTGCCTCTGAACCACCAGCAGAACCTGCATGACACACACCAACCACGTGGGCAAGGCAGACTGTGAGTCTCCTGAGGTGACCAGGAGAGAAGCGAGGCTGGGGGCGAGGCTTGGAGGGTTGGGGAGATGGAGCGAGGAGGGAGGAGGGCCGTGGAAGCCAGGAGGAAATGATAGGATTGAGGTCAGAGCAGGCAAGCAGTCTCCAGAACAGTAAAGGCTGGGGACAGGGGAGCAACAGAGATCAGGCTGGGAAGATGACAGAGACAAGGCATCCACCCGAGGACAGCCAGGAGCTGGGAACAGGCAAACCTGGCAGGGGCCTCAAGATGGGGCTGTGCCGGAACATCTGCCGAAGGACACTGGGGAGCCCCACACCGTCCCACACACACTGGGTCCTTCTCAAGCTTTGATCATGGTCCTAAACACAATCAGGACAGAGGAAGGTTCAGAAGCATCACTTCAACAAGCAAAAGGAAACACAGAGTAATGCGTTTTAAAAAATCATCAATAAACTCTTTAACAAGATGCAACTACTGAAGGAGCAATCCCAGCTAGACACAAATGTCAGCTTGCTCAGAATCCATGCAACACGGCGGAGCTTCATGCAGAGGGAAGCCAGAGGCAGTCACTGGTGAAATGGGAAACAGGCACGCACACAGGAACACGTGTGCCCACACAGCCCTGGTTCTGGGGCACACTGAAAGTTCACCTCCTCTCACCATCAACTTTCTTCTGAGTATAACAGTAACGATGCCAATAACAGCAACGGAAGTAACTACTGCAGCCCCTCTACCGGGGCCAGGGGAGGCTTAACACATTCCGGCTGTGAATGAAACCAGGGACAGTACAAAAGCTGTATGTAATATATTTTTCCTATAAATTTGTATCTATGATAAAGTTTAATTTATAAATAGGCACAGTAAAACATTAACAATCAAACAATTATAACAAGAAGCTTTAATAGAAGTTATTTAAAACTTATGAGTTGTTATTTCTGAAATTTTCCATGTACTACTTTTAAACCATGGTTGACTGTGGGAAACAAATCACAGAACAGAAAACCATGAAGAGAGGCCATTGTATACAATTGTATACAAAATAGAAGTGAATACATTGTATTCAGTTCTATTTTGAGACAGGGCTCTGCTATGTTACCCAAACTGGCCTCCAACTCTTGGGCTCAAATGATCCTCCCTCCTCAGTCTCCCAAGAACCTGAGACTCCAGACACATACCAGCATACCCAGTTTTTTGGGAACAAGATAGGGTACAAATAAATAAATAGTAAACCTAGTCTGGGGCAGCCTCTGCATCCATTTTTTGCAGACAGGTAGGCTAGGAAAATTCCTGGTCAAGGGACCTACTAGAAAGCAAGAAGGTGCCAGCTTTCCTCTGTCCTGTAATCTTAGGCTTCTGCACATGAGGTTCCGGGAACACTAGATGGTTTGGTTAAGAATCAGGGCTCTTGGAGTTGATTGCCTGGCTCTGGCACTTGCCAAGACGCCACGTTAGGCTGCGATTGAAATCCTCCATGATTCAGTTTCCACATCCTGTAAAATGGTGACGAGTGCCCACCTGTCTTCCAGACTCTCAGAAAGACTCAACAGTCCCTGCATGGAAAGCCTGGCTCACAGATGCCCTGTGTGAGCGTTGACCCTTACTACCTATAAGCCTCAAGTCCATTTCAGAGGTGAGGCAGCTGAGGCTCAGAGAGGTTAAGTGACTTAGTCAAGGACCCAAAGCGGATAGCATTTCCTGAGTGCCATCTCTGTGCCAGGCACAAGCCAACTCATTTCATGTTACCCCTCCAAAGTCTCCTGCAACAACAAAAGTAACTACAGTTTAAGCTGTAAATTACTAAATTCTTAAACATTGAATGACGGGTCTGCTGTTGTCCCCACTTCACCTTGGGGAAACCAGGGCTCGGAGACATTGAGGAGAATGTCCGTGACACAGGAACCTGACGCCGCAGCCCGAGCCCCAGCACCTACGCAGGACGCAGGCTGCTTCAGACGCTTTTTGGAATAGCACAGGGTATGAACGGCCGTGAACACATCGTGATCCCTTCAGAAAAACAGCCCTGCTGTCGAGGAGGAGGAGCAATGTGCTATTCAGGCACGTGCCAGGAAAATACCAGTGAAGTCAATCGCAGCGCCCCGAAGGCCAAGGGCCCGTCCACGTGTGCACAGCTCCTCTCCGCCACCCTCGAGTGCCCCGCGCAGGAGGGCTGACTGCCAGAGAACCAGGGACCAGGAAGGCCAACACGTACAAGACGACATGCTTGGCGTTTGGCACATGCAGATGCTACACCAGCGCATGCTCCTGCTTGCTGCACAGGGCGCTAGTCATTTCAGTTATTTATGTCACTGGAAGATGCAATCACAAAAGCCCTCAGGCAGGCCAGGTCCAAGTGGGGGTCCAAGTTGTCTTCACAGACAGTACTGCTCGATGCTGGGTGTATCTGCCAGACCCTCTGCAAAGGGCTGGGCGGACAACTCCAGGCAGCCAGAGCTCCCTGCCGCGGGAGAACTGAAGGGGATGCGGGCTGTTCGCGGCCATCCAGCCTCTCCTTCCCATCTACCATAAGAGCACAGAGGTTCTGTTTGGGAAGCACGATGTGCTTTCCCCCAGCGTGCACAGCATCAGGGATAGGCCCAGGCGCCAGGGCCTGGCCAGTCCAGCTGGTGCTCCCAAGGCCTCAAGAGAACACCACGACTCTGCTATGGTTTGTCCCCCAACGATTCATGTGTTGGAAGCTCAATCCCCAGGGTGGCAGTGGTGGGAGACAGTGTGGAACCTTTAAGAGGTGAGACTTGGTGGAAGGTCCTGGTCACCGAGGGAGCTACCCTCAGAAGGGATTAAAGCCGTCCTCGTGAGACTGAATTGTTCTGAGTAAGCACAACTCCTCCATCACTCTGGAAGAGTTCTGTGAGGTGATCTCTCCTCTCATACACACCACCCACCATGAGGTGACGCAGCCAGGGGACTCTTACCATGAGCTGACATAAACCTCTTCTTTATTAAAGCTAGCCTGCCTCAGATAATCAGGAACACCCAACCCCAGACTCTATCCTGGGCCTGTGGCTGCTGAGCTGCTAGGATGGAGTCATGGCTGCTGGTGGTTTTGCTCACACAGGGGAGGAGCCACTGAGAAGGAAGTCAAGGCAGCAGCCCTGAGCCAAGAGAATCAGAGTGGCACCCTCACGTGGCACCACTGAACATCCCAGCTACAACCAAAGCCACCACTCTTAGAAATGTGTGTCATGGAGCCAATCAACTACCCCTCTGCTTAGATCATTCCGAGAAGATCTTCTGGAAACAACAAGAACAACAAAAAAACCTAAAACAGGGACACACGCAGATGAAAACCCAAGAATTATCGGAGCTGTGGCAGAAAGTTACTCAGACTTAGAGGGCGCCAGGGGAGGGAGTCGACTACTCTTCAAGAAAGGCTTGGGCAGGGTAAGACACTGGAGGGGCTGGTCTGCCCAACAATCTGGTGCTGTAAGGGCAAATGGTCAGGAGTCTGGGCACGCAGGAATGGTCATGTCCCTACCAGCAGCCTTGCCTCAGCCAAGGGTCAAGTGCTTGGCAGGACAGATGCAGCCTGTGCTTCTGTTTCTTAAGAGTTCATGGAGGTGTGGCAGACAAGGGCTTGCTGACTGGTCTGCAGAATTTCCTTTACATTTGGCAGAGATAACCAGAGCATGCTCATGTCACTCTTAGAGTGAGCTCCTTTAATAAACCATCTGTATCTGAAAGACGGGGGCATTCCCACAAGCCAGAATCATCTCTGGCTCAGGGCGCTACTAGTAGCAGTAGTCAGGTGATAAAAACAACGGTTATCATCCAAGGACAGCCAGTGCTCATTGAGGTGTGCTCTGGGGCAGGGGGCACCATGCCAACCTCTGTCTGCAGAGTCTCAATAAACCTCCCGACACCGTAAGGCAGGTACTAGTACCTCCATTCCACAGCTGAGAAAGCTGAGGCTCAGGAGAGTGACAACTTGCCCACAGGCATACTGCTGGAGGTCACTGAGCACGATTAGAGAACCCACAGCAGACTATGAGGCCACCTGTGCCACCAGGTGACACTGTGTACTGAGCAGGCCAACCTCCACGGGAAGACGGAGAATCAACAGGACTGTGCCAGGATCAGCCTGGCAGCTTCGAGAGCACTATGCGCCCAGCACTAAGAATGCCACGCAGACCCGATTCACAGCGGTCCCCTCGCCAGAGTGGCTCCACAGCTGGCCCGACTGAGGACCCTTCCTGGCTGTCCTCTCTGCACGCCTCAGCAGCCCCATTTTCCCTGGTCTCCATACTCTATGTGCCTAAAAGACATGGTCTGGATTTGGGTGTTCTTGATTACCTGAGGCAGGTAGCTTAATAAAGAGGTTGTCTATGTGCCACCTGGGGGAGACAGACTCCATGACCAAAGCAGAGAGGCCCGGAAGGAACACACCCAACACTCAACTCAGCCTTCCACTCTGCAGGACGGGGGGAAACACTTCTCATGTGTGTCACCCAGTCTGTGATGCACTGTCACGATGAACCCAGGTAACTCACCATCCAAACTGCCCCACCTAGAGGGACGTGCATCCCACTGAGAAGGCTGAAAGCCACTTGCAAGACTGAAGAACCACCCACGGCCAGTGAAGGACACTTCATGAGGGTTCTTATCTCATCCGAGGTTAACGTGACTGACATGAGAGACTTGTTATCCTGAGCCAGAGGGACTCTTTCCCTGACCTGCTGGAGGAAGGAGAGGAGGGCAGAGAGAAGGGGTCGTGTGGGTCCCCCAGGATCACCCCGCTAGTTCTCACAAAACACCCAGAGTCCCCCGGCAGGCACCCCTCATCCCCAATCCACTGTTTCCAAATTGAGTTTGACCTTGGCCCCCAGTAGCACACACTGTTCCCCACAAATGGGCTGCCTCCACCTTACCTTCCCACTGGGCACAACTGCCCACACACAACCTTCACACAGTCTCAGTGCATGCCGTCTCCACCCACCACCATGCAACTGGGTGTTGTGATTACACCCATTTTGCTCCAGAGACACTACAGCACAGAGCAGCTCAGGGATGAAGACCTGGGCATGGCTGAGATGCAAACCAGGTCACCAGAGTGCAGACTGAATACGTGTGAGCTCACTGCTGCCCTTGGGCCACATTCAGCCCTGCTGCTTGGATTGTTTCTGTAAACAAAGTTTTATTGGAACACACTCCCACCCATGCTTTAATACTGTCTGTGACTATGTCTGAGACAGAGTGGCAGAACAGAGCAGAGCCCACATTCCCATAAAAAGGAACCCATGTGTCCTATGGCCCACAGGAAGGTTGCCCACCTCACCTGCGCTCCTGTGTCCAGGTCATTCCCACCTAGCCCAATCCTCCCAGGGCTGCCCCTACCCTGACAGCCCCTCATACCCAGACAGAAGGGAAAAAAAGAATTATGTTTGCATATAATCCACTGATAAAGAATAAATCTAATTCTCTGTATATTCTTTTGTTCTTGGAAATTGCCAAGATGTCAACCTCTCACAAGATAATAAATAAGAAGAACCAGCAAAGTGCTTCCCAAATATTTAATTAACGTGTTTTATCTGCTTCACCACCTGGGAACAATGGGCCACAGGTTGGAAGATCAAGTCTAAACCTTCACGTTGAATTCTTGATTTTACACACTGCTTGTCACAACCTTAATATTACTTAAATGTAGTTTTTTTCCCGTTATTATTAATTAGGTTTTCCCTAACAGTCAGTATCACAATTAACCTTCAAAGAAGAGCTGCCAGAATGTATTTAACTAAATTTTGCAAAGCAAACCTTTCCAAATCACCTCATATTGGCTTTCCAATCCTTCCTCTATGCCAAGTTTCTCTGTCAAATTAAAATTTGTTATGATACCAGGCAAATAAATGTCTTCTGACATCCTAACAATGCCGTTCTTCTTAACGGTGCCCTTCGGGGGTAAGGTGGCATGACAGTCGAGATCAAAACGCTTGAGACGTTCAGCCTCTCTTCCCTGAGGTGGGCCTGTAGAACCTCACAGGTGGGGCCAACTGCCAGGGCAAAGGGGTCAGTTGAAATCAGGGGCAGTTACGCATTGTGTCTATCTTCCCAAAGGGCCGCTGTTTTGTGCTGGTGCTATACTATGCCTCCCACCACAGAGGATGCCAAAAGGTCAGAAGGAGAAAAACGTCACATCCACTGTCCTGGCTGGAACTTTGTGGTGGTGGTTACTGCTACTCGAATTTCCCTACAGGACAGAGGTCATGGGGTTTAAGAAGCAGAGGTCTAGGAAGCTTGGGTGGTTTCAGTCATTTCCCAGAGAGATGGATCCTGGGTCAGGAGCACCGATTGTTAGTCGAGTAGTGTTCAAGGTGCTGCTGACCATCAAAGGATTATGAGATGGGCCAAGAGCCAAGATGGAGCATCAGTCAACAACGAGGGGCAGGAGGAAAGCAGGACCCAAGGAAAGTGGGCTGAGGCCAAGACCACGAACAGGGTCTTCTCACCCAGGATGACTTAAAAATGACATTAGCCAGATGTCAACATTTAAACACTGAGAGTGCTTCCACAGTGCATGGATCAGCAGAGCAGGGTGAAGGGCCACCCTTGGTGGATGCGCCTGTCTTGCTCAGCATTCTCCTGTGGTCTCCATCCCTCACCTAAGCCACCAGCCTGGACCTTGCATTCATTCTGGTGCCCCTGCCTTGCAGCATCCAGTGGACAGTGGTGATGGGTCACTCAGCTTTCTGATTCTAGAAGGATGCTATCCTTGATGTAAATGAATGAGGTGCCCCAAAGTCCATGGAGTGGCCCTCAGGAATGCAGAGAACATCAACAGTCTCCCTTTAGAGGGAAAAATAATTGCTGATGGTACCACCATTTGGGTCTTTGCAGACGAGTGTTACCTCAGGCCCCATGGATAAACTGAGTGCTCGCTAGACTTTCCGTGGAGTCAGGTTGTTCAGAAAACACGTAAAATCAATATTCTAGTATTTTATCTGGAAGTTTTGGACAGCTCAAATGACAACTCAAGCCAAAAATAACAGAAGTTCGTGTATATCAAATGCATGTTATATATGAAGATATTTGAAAATATCGTTCCTTAATCACCCAAACTCTGAAATAGGCCCATTTTACAAAGGAAGAAACTAGGCACAGAGGAGCGGGAAGACAGCACCCACCCAAAGCCCCCAGCTTCCAACCTTAGGTCCTAATCACCACATCACTGTCCCCGGCACACATGTCAGAGCCCAGGCTGGTATCTGGTGCTTAGACCACAATAACCAACACTGATCCTGAGAGCAAAGCTGTCCCCTGTGAATTTTCAGTGTGTTGGAGATGGAAGAACAAGGTCAGTGTGGTGCTCATCTGCCTTTGCCCTCTGACCTTGAACATGGGCGGGCAACAGTTTCTATTTCGAAACTAGTAACTGCTTTGTATTCATCATATTTTTTGCAGTTATTCTCCATGAATGACAAATGATACTGCTTTCCTTTATATGTAAATTCATTTTAGGTTTTAAAAAAAGGGAGAAAATTTAAAGAAAATATGAAATCCACAGTGGTGGGCAGATACAGCAACGTCAGACACTAGACTAAACAACTCAAGGCCGCCGGGTTCAAATGCTGTGGGCGTGCACTGACTCAGGGAGGACGCTGCACTGGCATGGTGGCCCTCAGAGCAACAAGCCACAGGGGACCCACAGAGACACCCAGCGAACACCAGAACTCCGACTGAGACTCATTTTTACTCCGCAGCTGTACATTTCTCATTTTTATCTTGCATATTATAAAGAATCTCGTTACGTAAACATGCACATGTATTTTGCAGAGTGACTTACAATTGTTTCTATCAGTTGGGAAAATCTGTGCTTTTATGCAAGGCAGAGTCCCAAGAAGTCTGGAGTGAACACCACCTTCATGGTGGCCTCCCTAGTATCCCTCATTCCCCAACCCGATCCTCCCTTGAGGCCGCTGCTATCCGTGAGGGACATCAAGTTTCCAGGGAAGAACCCAGGACAGAGTTCAGACCAGTCAGGGAGGCCTCCCCGGCACCATCACAGGTGTGAACGGCACAGATCCCATCCCAATACCAGGACAAACGCCAGTCCCTGTGTTCTGGACGGGGAAAGCCTGACATTGCTGGAGCCGTTTTTGCTCAATAAAGGGAATCGGGCAGGAAACAAGATCTGGCTAAAAGGTAAGCAAATCTGAGCGACACTACAGAAACAGCCCCAGACTGGCCACCCACACGGCCTCCTGCGAGGCCCTGCTGCACTTGCATTTCCCACATCCAGGCAAATTGTTCCACTGGACAGAACCAGGGACCCGACAAATCCAGATCCCCAGGGCTGGGAGCACAGCTCGGTGGTTGAGTGCTCGCTCTTAGGCAGGAGGCGCTGGGTTTGATCCTCGGCACCACCACAAAGCAGACCCCAAGGCACCTCCCTGGGAGGCTGTGACATCCCCAGCCCCTCCCCCCACATCCCACCAAGGACAGCATGGCAGTGTTCTCGCGCCTTAGAGTCAACGCGGGTGTGTGCCTCCTCACAGCCCATCTGCCGCTCAGACACCCCATCAGCCCAGGCGTTCCTGAAGGCTCCCTGGGGACCTGGAAAACCTGGTGTCCCTAGGCTGACGAGGCCCACCTACTCACGCCCTCTCTTGCCACCCCTCGTCCCAGCCCTGATCCCTGTCCCTGAAGCTTGTCCTCTAACCTCCCAGCGAGGACAAAGCACCTTCCCCCTGCCTCAAAGGGAGGCAGAGAACCTGGAAGAAGGAAAGAGGAGGCAGGAGAGAAGGGCAGGTGCCGCCCAAACCAAGCCCACACAGCAGCCATGGAGGCGGGGAAGGGAGGCAGAGCAGGGGACGCTGGAGACGGAGAGAGGTAGGAGGCGGCCCCATAGTGACACAGAGTAAGACGACGACCTGAGTAAGAAAGGACCTTTTAAATGTGACGCTCATGTGGGTACAAGTCGGTGCAGTTCTGGGGAACCTACCCCAAATTCTCCCTGCCCCACTGGCTACGGCCAACTGCCGAGCGAGCCCCTGTCCTGGCCTGGACAGGCCACATCTGAATCTCTGTGCTTTGAGCATCTCTGCTCAGGGGCACTCTCGCCTCCTCCAGCAGTCGCCAGTCACATGACGCTGTTTTCTTCAGAGACTCGACTCCGTCTGGAGCCAGCCTGGCTGCCTGCACAGTGGTGCCTTTGCTGACCGTCCGTCTCCCTACCACGAGGCCACGTGCACATGAGCAGAGGCCCCAGCCCAGTCAGCCCCTTCCACTCCCCGTCTGACCCACAATAGGTGCTAAAAGTGCCTGCTGGTTTCCCTGGCAGGGAGTCTTCTAGAAGAGTGCCCTAGGAACCCTGAGTCAGGTAGCCACGTCTACCCTACTGTCTGGCTGTTTGAATTTAAGTTTTACTCAAGTGTCTGAAGTTTTCAGAGACAGGGGACTTAACAGAAGCTCATCTCTCACAGCTCTGGAGGTGCAAGTCCAAGATCAAGGCCCCAGAGTTCATTTCTCCCCCGGCCTCTCTCCATCTTTCGCTGTGTCCTTGCATGGCCTTTTCTCTGTGCGCACACATACACACACGTCCCTGGTGTCTCTCCCTCACTAAGGCCACAGACTTAGTGACTTAAAGACCCACGTTGATGACATCTAACCCTAGTCACCTCCTCAAGACCCTCTCTCTAAACACAGTCGCGCTGGGAGTCAGGGCTTTAACCCATGAATCCCGGGGGAGAGAGACACACGGCGTCCGGTCCATGAGAGAACGTGGCCACACTCGCCTGTTCACACCTCCTCTGGCTTCTCTGGAGCTCTGACGGCAGAGCCAAGGACACAACAGAGGGGCTGTGGACTGCGGCCTGGCCTCACACACCAGGGCCTGCTCACCCCGGCCTCGAGCAAGGCCCTCCTGTGTCAAGCACGTCTCCACACCCTGCTTTCCCGCTGACTCTCCACCAGGAAAACCCCCAAATCCCATCGTCGCTGGTTTCGTCACCCCAATGAGATGTCAGCAGGCTACCCAAGATTCCTAAGCATAAAATCAGAAATTACAAAGCACAGCCCACAAAGTCATAATTAAGATACACCCAAGAAATCAAGGAACAGAACTGCCTGTCAAACGACAGCCCCAGAGCCCTTTAGCAGGACACGGGACTCGCTAACACCACATCTATTAATAATTCAGACGCCATCAAGGAGTACTCGGGAGACAGGGGCGTCTGGTCACAGGCCTCCCGGCACGAGGCCGACTGATGGCGTGCACGTCAGGTTTTATCCAACATCTACTGTGGGCACAGACGTGGGGCTGCTCCTCATCTGTGACTTCGTTCTTTCTGCTCAACCCCAATTTCAATTAGAATCAAAGAATTTCAGATTTAAAAGCTCACAGGGAAGATGATGCTAAAAGCCCTCTTCTAATTTTTATAAATAAAGATTTAAATAGTGCTTCCTGCATCCCAACATGCTTCTTCACTGAGCCTCAGAACAAACCAATGAGGCACGCACCATGATGGCCCTCACCTCACAGAAGAGGAAACCAAGGCACAGAGAGGGTAAGAACCTCAGCCAAGATCACACAGCAGGCAAGCCACGGAGCAGAGAAGCAGCCCTGGCCACCTGGCTGCTGTCTACTCCCAACCTTCCTCACCTCTACATTTCTTCTTTCCAGTAAAAACTACAGGAAAGGCGACAGTTGTGGTCTGCTCTTCCAGATATTTCTAGAATTATTAGAGCAATAATATTTAAAAGAATAATTAGCTTAGAAGCCAAAGAGCTAGGCTTGATCCTGAGACCTCCACTTAGCAGCCAGCTAGTCATCTTCATGCCTCAGTCACATCAGCTGTAAAGCAAGGGTACCAGAAGCCATTGTCAAGGGGTCAACTAAAGTGGTTCCTATTTACTGAGCATCTATTATATATGGAATCACTGCTTAAACCAGCATCAACAGGCGATCACTCCTATCAGGAGCTGGGCAAGATGTGGTAGATACCATGCAGAGCAAAACTCAACTGTCCCTGCCCTCGTGGGCCTTGCAGTCATGCACATGAATCCCAAATGTACACAAGTAACCACAGAATTAACCAGGGTAATAGGTGAATGGACCACGGATGCCTTACCAGCTGTGACCAGAGGGCCCTGTTTTAGTACTGCTGGGTCATGGTGGCAGGGGCTTCCCAGAAGGGAGAAGGGCATGGGCTAAGGCCCTGAGGTTGACCTATGTTGTGTCACCACATTACCTTAGTGAACCAGGAGACAGGTATGATACTCTTCATTTCATAGTAGTATCAACCAAGTTCCTGGGGGTTAAGAAACCTTCCCAGGGTCTCAAAGCTCCTAAATGATAATGCCAAACCTTTCTGACTCCAAAGGCCATCCCATCTCCAGAGGACCACACACCCTCGTCTCTGAAAGGGCTTTTAAAGCTGAACAAGTATGGGGCAGGGCTGGTTTCCCTATGCTTTTGGAAATGTACCCACAAGAATGACTTGGAGCAAACTTCGTCCAAGTCCTCCGCCTTCTGAAAGTGGACGACAGAGCCAGAAAATCATTTTTTCCCACAACGTTGATGTTCTCTGGCCACAAACGTTTTCAACAATGGGACCATTTGGGAACCTTCCTGCTCAGTCCCCAAGCCAAGCAGAAACACATGATGCTCAGCAAGCGGAGGTCCGGAGGACAGGAAATGAAGCGTAAGACCTACACTGCAAAGAAACAAGTCCCTGCTCCCCTGCCGTGCACACTCAGCCTGCCTCTGGCCCCTGGGTCTTGTGTCCTGGCCAAAGCTGCCTCAGAGGGACACCTCGGTTTCATCTACATTTACACAAAAGCTCTTCTTGCAGATGAACAAAGTGCTGTCAAAAACAAATCCTCCTCCCTAGATTGTAAAGGGAAAGGTTCTGCAATCTAGTCACAGGTCTTCAAATTCAGCCTCCACCAAGCATCTACTCCATCCAGCCCTGGCCGAGCAACAAGAACGCAGAGGTGGAGAGACATGAGTACGTGGCAGCATGGTCAGCACTATGCTTGGAGAAATCACGAGGCGGGTGGACAGGGGAATCCACTCCAAAAATACCGGTCACGCACTGCCACAGAGCTGCCAAATATCCCCGAGTAATAAAACGCACCAGGACGCAGCTGGAAACAGGGCTACCAGACAAAGACTACACTTCCCAGCTTCCCGTGCAGCTCAGTGCACATGACTACGCTCTGCCAGGGGTTTATGGGAAGAATGGCCATTTCTGAGTCACACTGGGGTGTGGTTCAGTGGTAAAGCATATGCTAGCAAACAGGAGGGTATGAGTTCAAGCCTTAGCATCAAAAAATGATAATTATTAAAATAAAACAAGCCAGGAATGCAGCTGCCCTCCAAACCCAGGTGCCACTGACATGGCAGTGACTGCCACAGTCCCCAGCTCCCCAGAGCTCACCTTCTACCAGGAGGCAGACAGTGCCCAAGGAGACAAGGGATTCAGACTGCGGTTCTGAAGGAAGTGTGCACAGCCAGGGGCTGGAGACAAACCTGTGCTAGCAGTGTACCCCAAGAGCCCCAAGCTCAGAGCCCCAGCACAGCCCTCCAGCACAGGAACTGCAAGCAACAGCCCGAGGTCCTTCAAAGAAGCGAGAAAGGAGGCCGTGTAGTGACATCGGGAGAACGAGACAGGAGAGGAGGCCCCCCGGCAGGGTCTCCAAGATTGTTAGGGCAGGAAGGCGGATCAGGCAGGAAGTACTGTGGAAGCCAACACCTGCAGGACTTTCTTTGGGTCTTCCATTCCTGTCCCCTTTGTACTGGGAGCTGGAGGAAGAGGCCTTGGTGTATTTCAGCAAGGAAAACACTGGCAAAGTTTCCAGGCCCTAGGGGTTTTGGAAAACCAGCAACGACTCCTCCCAGTCCCCAGAGCGTCAACTGCAGGCTGTGCTGTTTCAGAGCTGCGGCTTGCCTGCCGGCCACCAGCCCTGGCTTCTAACTTCCCTCTTGCAGGCATCCCCATTCACTTTCTTTTTACCACAAATTCTTACTGGGTTGCGGCCCAGCAAGTCTGGTCTCGTGGCACATCGCCTTCCATCCTCCCACAGCCAGACTCTAAGAGAGAACACCCTCCCCGACTGGCACACGCTACTTGCTCACCCTTACAGTTGGGTATGAGGTGTCGCCGGGAAGCTGCTGTGTGAGGCAATGCAAGAAAGTTGAGAGGCAAGTGACTGGGTGTGAGGGCCTCGGCCCCATCAGGGTACTGATCCCATCAGGGATTAACCGGCTGGCGACTCCACACAGTGGATATGGCTGCAAGGGCGGGTCGTGGGGCGGTGCTTTGGGGTATACACCATGCCCCTGGCGAGAGGAGAACTCTGCTTCCTCCTGGGATGTCCTGAGCTGCCCTCTGCCATGCCCATCCACCATGACGCTCTGCTGCACCTCAGGCCCAGAGTAACGGAGCTGGCTGTCTGGGGACTGAGATCCCTGAAACTGAGCCCAAAATAAATGTTTCCTCCTCTAAAACTGTTCCTGTCTGGTCTTTCAGTCACAGGGCAAAAAAGCCAACGAAAACACTCAATTCTTCTCTGAACTGAGGGATCGGAGCGAGTCCCCTCCAGGGTGGCACTGCTCCTCAGCTGCCAGGATGCGCTGGCCGTCCAGCCTCACTTTGTCTTCTTGAAACAGCTTTGCTGGTGTGTAACTGTCACACGTCAAGTGATCTTTGTCAGTCATCACCACCACCCACCTAGTGAAGGTTTCCACTGCCATCCCCCTTCCCACGCCCCGCCACACGCAAGCAATGACGTGCTTTCTGACTCTATAGAGTGGCTTGCGTTTTCTAGAGATTTCTATAAATGGAACCCAAGAGCACACTTTCTTTGGGGGCCTGACGTCTTCCCCTCAGCATAGCTATCCTGCAGTCTGTCCTTGGTGCCATCTGCGCCATGGGTCCCCACTTGTCTCTGCTGAGTAGCATTCCACATGGACATGCCACCGAAAATCCAGGAATGCTCCACACCCCGCAGGGAAATGGTCACAATACTCAATAATCAGAACTGTGCACAGCAGCAAGTGCAGGTCCCAGGAGCCACCCTAGTGACCCAGTGGAATGCCAGCTGGTGGGGACAGATGGGCAGCACATCTTTGCCTGCAGGGTATCACACAACCAGGGAGGTGCCAGCTCCGCTGCCGACTGTAGAACCACAGCAGGGGTGGCTGGTGGGCCGGGAGTCCAGGTCAAGGCTGCTGAAGTGGATCTCACCATTCTGGTCACCAGCACATCCACGTCTGCACACACCAGCTACACCCCAGCCGCGGCATCAACCCAGGATGGGCCTCAAGATGGTCACAGAGTCACTCCAGACTCCCACAGACAGGGGACCACACAGGACCTCACGTGGCTCTGTGTATTCTACCACCAGCAAACGCCTCACCTCTTCTTGACCTGGATATGATCCAGCAAACGTTTACGCCAACTAGACTCTACGCTGTGCCCCAGGAGCCAGTGGTGAGGAACACAGGCACAGCACTGCCCGGGGGCCGGCCCCTGCAGCCACCCCACGTGGCACTCACGACACGCGCGGTCAGACGTCCACCCAGCAGCCTGCTCCTGGCGAGGTCTGGCAATCCTCCCTGAAGGGCAGAAGCTGCATCTCACAGTGTGGAGGACACGGTCCTCTCTGTTCCCTCAGTACCACAGTCGACGCCACATGGCATCTGCCAGACACCCTCGTCCCCTGGCAGTACATAGTTGGCAGGCCCCTCATGGCAAGGCATAGCTGCCATTTGAGGAGAGAAAATGAAGACCTGAGTGGTTAAGAGTGCCCCGGATTTTAACCGTGCCCTTCTGTTATGAAAGCCATTGCTGTATACAGAGTTTTCCTCTGAAATCTCTTCTTAGAGCAGCCTGTTCATAACTACATGCAGAGAAGGACACTGAGGTCAGAAAAGGGGCACCTGATCAGGCATCCCTGCCCGCAAGGGCCAGAGCCGAGAACCCAGCCTGGGCTGCTCCGTCCAGCACCGCCTGCTCTGGAACACTCTGCCCACCACGCTCAGCCTCCAGAGCACTCTCCAGACACAGACCGGCCCCAGCTAGAACCTGGCGTTTGCCGTGAGTTCAAGGCGCGGCTCATCCACCAGGTCCATCCTTAGCTGCCTGCTGGAGCCCCAGTAAGTATTTTTGAAAATTCCCGAAGTGTTGAGGAAGCCATTTTGAACATTTCCACCATCATCGCAGAAGGTCATGTCCCTGCGGCAGGAGCTGACGTCAGCAGCCATCCTTCAACTCAAAAGCTGCCTCAGCTCGCTGGAGGGCACAGGAGGTGTGAGAGCCACTCAGACATCCATGCCAGCAGCCTGGGCCAGAACGGGACCAAGATTTCAAAGGCCACATAGCATTCTAAGCCTGCAGTCAGCAACTGCTATTTCAACAAATTGCACAATGAATTTAAAAGTCTGTTTTGAACTTGAACAGGTTACAGCTTATCAGTGCTCTGCCTTGACATATGAAAGGAGAAGAGGTGTGACCCACGCTAAGTGGGAGCCGGTCTTTCCTACTCAAAGCCTGGAGAAACGCAACCAGGGATCCATTGCACCATTAAGCGTCCAGGTTCTCAGAGTGTGGACAGCCCAGTGTCAAGAGCAGGGCAGGCCTAAACAGCCCCTGTGGAGGCACCCGGTCAAGGGGGATGAAAGGCGCCATCACTGTGGTGAGTCATACTTTCATACATGCAGCATTTTGAAAATTCAAAATGAATGCTAAAAAAATCCATGACAAGTAGAAGAGTGAAGTTTTAAATAAAGGCAGGTGCTTTGCTGGCAGGCTCGGCCCAGGAAAGCGAAGGGCCCTAGAATTCCAAGTCACCTGCACCCACAGTCCAGGTCCTGGCCCTCGACACTGCTGGCTACCTTGGACAGGACTCCGGGTGCCAGCCTCACCTGCTCTGGTCCCAGGGGCACACTGATCCAGGGTGACCTTCTCAACTGCTCACCTGACCTGTGGGGCCCTCAGCTCAGCAGCTTCACCCAGATTCACTCAGGAGCAAATGTGTTGCCAGAAAATGAATTTGGCAGCAAACATATCTTGTTTGACCCCTAGGTGCTTTTTCTTTTAAATTAAAAATCGGTTGCCAGTATTTTAAAAACTAGATTTTCAAATTAAAAAAAAAAAAAAAAAAAAAAAAAAAAAAAAAAAAAAAAACAGACTCGTGTCTTTTCTTAACAAAAGGAATGTTCTGCGACACTGCCCATTTTCCCAGAAGGCGACAACAGCGTGCCTGGGAGGGAGAAAGCCTTGCTCCCCAGCTGCCGCGGCCCCCGCCTGCCAGCGCACTCCAGGGCTGGGGTACAGGGAGCCAAGCGGCCACGCCGGCCCTCACGCAGTTTCCAGGCCAGAGGGGACGGAGGCCTAGAGCAGGTGGACTGGAGCACATGGAAGAGACAGAGACGGAGGGACGTGGCGCCTGAGGGTTGGAGGGTGGGGTGTGGTGGGGACGGGTGGCGCAGGTCGGGCAAAGGCTGTGAGGAGGGGAGCCCCAGCAGAGGGCTCTGGAGAAGCGGGGCGCCCAGCGCAGGCCGAGGCCCTCCCAGCCCCGCCTCGGAGGAAGGCTGTCTGCGCGCCTCAGCCCTCCTGACGCCAAGCCCACGGGCGCTGCGAGGACCCGGGCAGTCTACGCAAAGCACGTGGCGCGCAGGGCGCTCCACGCCCCGGGCCAGCGTGCCTCCCTCGCCGCCTCCACCACCAGGATCAAGAGCGACGGCCCTCGCCGGAGCCAGGCCGCCCCAGGCCTCCTGGGACCCTTCCTCGCCCCGGTGGACACGCCACGCCCTGGCACAGTGACCGCTCCGCTGGGGGACAAGGCCGCTGCGTGCTTCTGGAGCGGCCTCCGCTTCTTAAAACGCATTACTCATATCCTCCAGAAGGCGGGAAGGCAGGGCCTCGGTCCCCAGCCCTGCGTGCCTGTGCGCGAGGCAGGCTCCCGCCACCTTCCGCCTTCGACACTCGCGGCAGGAAAGCACCAGCTCCTGGGGAGGCTCCAGACCTGCACGCGCGGCCGCACGCTCTGGGTCCAGGCTCCAAATCATCGGAAAGCTGATAGGCCAGATTCTTCACGTTGTCACTACGATAACTGATGTTCGTGATTACAGCCCTGAGGCAAGCACATTCCTTAACTGCCTTCTAAATTATCGAAGATCAAATTATGTTCAGTTGCATTTTAGTGTTAAGTGTATTTTAATTATGTTCTCATTCTTGGAAAATTAGTAACTCACTCGGCTGAAATAGATGATCTAGGCAGCTTTGTGAATAAAACATTCTGGATGAAGCTCAGGATTTCCAGAATGTTCTCTCAAAACCACCTTCTGTCATCATTCTAGGTAAATGAGAGTTTAAAACTGATATCCTACCTTCTTTCAAAAGAATATGGCCACTTATAAATCAGTGAATTATGGAATATTTTTAAAGTAAGGGGAAAAGAGGGACAATAAAATAGATGAAGACAACAAGAAGTCTGGAATCAAAAAACAAGCCTTCATGTCTTCACTGTGGCTGAAAATGAGCCCATACTTCTGAGCTTCCTGGCAGCCAAGGCAAAGAAGGAAGCATGACCACTGCTAGCATTCCCAGCACCGAAAAAATTGACTACTTAGTCAATTCTGGTATCTATACCCAGAGAAATTTCTCACATAGAAACTACTCACACCACGCCTTATAAGCATGCACACTGAAAACACAGTGATAGTTCTCAGCAGGCTCTACGTATCTCCTAACATCCCAAGGCCAAGGCTGAAACGTCTAGCACCACTGGAAGCATGTGAGACAGGCTGGGCCAGGGGAACGGAGAGGGGCAGGTGGTAAGGGCTGTGATGAACCAGAAGGGGCATGTCATAGCTCATGATCCAGTTGTGAACTGGCTCCACCCACTGCTGCCATGTGGGGATGTGGGCCCAGAGCTTCCAGATAACATAATCACAAAATGTTCCAAGCACACAAAAGAAGAAACAGCACTAGGGGAAATGAGTCGGAGTAAGCAAATACACACCGGTGTTTCCGCCACCCACCCTGACACACAGAACCTTCTGGTAGGTTTGAGACCCTCCCCCAGCGTGACCCCTCCCCCATGGTATTACCATTCGGACTCTCACACACGTCACCCCTTGCTTTTCTGTACAGTTGGCCACAGTGCCACCCCCATACCCATCCCCTCTCCCATCTACGTCTCTCACCTTCCCGTCACGAGTCCCGGGGCACCCTGCTATCTTCACATCACACACCCAATCCACAAGATGCCCCACACACGTGCAGAGCTGAACTGATAAAATGAGCCATTTTATCATCACACTGATCTCTACGCTGTGCTACACCCCCCCCCCCCTTTTTTTTTTAAATCTACTCACTTGTTGGTGGATACGTGGGTTGTGGGCATGTTGTGCCACAGGCAATGATCTGAGTATCACTGTCTCTCTCTCTCCTGCTGCATATGGGCAAGGGTTTCTCTAGCATGGAGCTAAAATCTAGGTGTTAGCTAAACTAATTCTAATTTTAAAAAATTTGTGGGCTAACTCCATACACAAGCAAAACACCACGGACTGGATGCCTCCCTTGGCTGCCAGTGGGCAGCCAAGCCCGTCAGACAGTGAATTCACCCAGGCCACCTCTGTCCCAGCCCATTAGCTGCCAAGTTCAAGGACAACAGAGTCTGATGTTCAGACAACATGACTTTCAGGCAGGGGCTTGTATATGTCATTTCTTGAAAATCGGTTTTTGAGAACTTTTAGGTGGCAAGGAATTTGAACTTAAACTCACTGACATGAGCCCAGAGGCTCCTGGAGAGCCCAGAGTGGATTCTCTCCAACTGGAAACACCTTTATAGAGACTGGAGAGATTTCTTCTAACACTGATCCATTCTAAAATGTGGCCCCCAAGACATTCCCTGATGCTTTCTAAAAGGTATTTTATAACAAAGTTCCCAAACAGTATAGGAGCTATGGTCTGAAGGTCTGTCCCCTCAAAAGTCATGTTAAAACTCGAGTTCCCAAACTGATGGTGTGAGGAGAGGGGCCTGTGGGAAGAAAGTAGGTTATGAGGACAGAGCCTTGCAACTAGGGCTAGTCTTCACAGACAGAGGGACCCAGAGCCAGGGGGTGGTACATGCTGTCAAGCCAGCAACTCGCAAGGCTGAGAAAGGGGGATTCCAACTTACGGAGACCCTGTCCCAAATAAAAAATTAAAAAGCGGCAGGGGAGCCCGCCCATGAGGAACTCCAGTGCCATACTGTCCAAGCCCACCAGGCTGCACTCATCTTGTGGCTCCCCGTCTATGAACACGTGGGGATGCCTCTGCCCACCATCATGGATTAGCCCCAACTCGGATGCCTTCATCTTTAGTTGGGGAAGTTCCCATCCTGGGAAACCAAATTATCAGGTACCTTTCATGCATCAGGCTACTGAAGACTGGGAGGTTTGAATAGTATATTACAGTTTTATTGTAGATTTTATTATTATTATTGCTCCTATCTATTTTATTATTTTTCTTACTCCATTTTCCTCTTATCTGTTTCTTTTCTCCCTTTTCTCATGCTAACCAACTTTTTTTGATTCCACTTTTATTCTTCCTATGATCTAGTACCTCTATAACTTACTTCTTATCAAATTAACATTACATCCTACACCCCTCTCCATCCTCTTTGTCCATCAATAGAAATTGTAGACCTCATTGTGAACCTATTATTTATGCTGTAAATAGTAATCAAACTCATCATCTATTTACTACAACAATACTGTTAATGTCTTAATAGGGGCTGTTTGGTTTAAGGCTGCATATAATTAGTATTGGGTGCTACTAATATTGATCTCCCCCTTAAAGGTATGGTATTGGAAACCTGCAGGGACACTATAAACCTATAGGGGAGAAACTGTAAAACCTCGGATACATGAACAACATGAAAATTCAAGGGAAGAAAGCCTCCCAAACAAACCAAGATTATATTAATAGAATCCATTGACAGCATGGTAGAAGAAATATCAGAAAGGAAGTTCAGAATGTACATAATTAAAATGATCCAAGAAGTATAGGATGAGATAAGAGAATAATGCAGGCAATGAATGACTGCTCCAATAAACAGTTAAAAAAGCAAATGCAGGAAGCAAAAGATCATTTCAACAAAGAGAGACTCTGAAAAAAAAAAAAAAAATCCTTGAAGGAAACAATAAACCAAACTGAAAACTCAATAGACAGCATCACCAACAGACTAGGTTACTTGGAAGACAGAACCTCAGACAATAAAGACAAAATATTTAATCTTAAAAGTAAAGTTACCACACAGAAAAGATGTTAAAAAAATCATGAACAGAACCTCCGGGAATTATGGGATAACGTGAAAAGACCAAACTTAAGAATTACTGGAATCGAGGAAGGCACAAGGAAAAAACCAAAGGAATGAACAATCTATTCAATGAAATAATTTCAGGAAATTTCCCAAACTTAAAGAATGAAATAGAAAATCAAATACAAGAGGCTTACAGGACACCAAATACACAAAATCACAACAGATCCACACCAGGGCACATTAGAATGAAAACGCCTAACATAGAAAATAAAGATAGAATTTTAAAGGCCACGAGAGAAAAGTACCAGATTACATATATAGGGAAATCAATACAGATATCAGATTTCTCAGCCCAGACCCTAAAAGCTGGAAGGACCTGGAACAACATATTTCAAGCTCTAAAAGAACATGGATGCCAACCAAGAATCTTAAACCCAGAAAAACTAACCTTCAGATTTGATGATGAAGTAAAATCCTTCCATGATAAACAAAAGTTAAAAAGTGGCAGGGATGTGGTTTGGCGATAAAGTGTAAAGTTGTGTCTGGGCTCAATCCCCAGAACAGTGAAGGAAGTGGGGGGTACCCCAGAGGTAGAGCACTTGCCTAGCACCCAAAAGCCCCTGTGCCCCATCCACAGCACCACAGAAACAAAGAAAAAAGGACCCCAGAGACACCTCTTGTCTCTCCTACCACATGAGTGCACAGCAATTGAGATACCAACTGCCTTGTCCATGGAATTCCCTAACTTACAAGAAATAAATTTATGTTGTTTATAAGCTACTCTATTTATGTATTTTGCTATAGTTGCCGATATAGACTAAGACAGTGGGTAACACCATCAATAATAAATAGAAAGCAGAGTGCCTGTACAGAAAGAATGTAAGTCTCCCCACTTTGAACTGCAGAAGCTGATTTCTGTCTTTTGAAAATGGTTTCATCAAGGTTTACTGGAATGCAGCCACACCGGGATACACATTCAGAGGTTTCTCTGATACACTGGTAGAGTGGAGAGGTTCTGAAAGATGATGGCTGCAATGTCCATAGTCTGGCCTGGACAGAACCAGGTGTGTCCTGTCCCTGGGCATTCTCTCCTGGTCTCCCACCTAGCCCTATCTTAGATCACCAGACGATACCCATCTACGTGCCAGCAAAAAAGCCATATGCACATTAGAAAACCTCCTACATCTGTCCTGAGGCAGAACCAGATTCCAAGCAGATTATCTTTTGTGTATGATCAGAATTTACTCTCAGATGAGAATCCTTGAAGTGTGGCAGAGAGGATGACGAGCAACGGCACAGTGTTAGATATAGAGGAGATTGTGCCGCCAGCAGGTGAACTCACGACCACACATGGCAGAGTGCCTCAGAGGGAGATGGAGATCTTTCCAATCCACAGGGCAAGAGCTGCTGGACTGCAGCCCTCCCAGAGAAAACTAGAATATCATGCCATAGATAGTGACTCAGTGCCTATCATATGCACAGTGCACCCCCTGAGCTCAGGATTCAGTAGACAAAAGAGATCACCACCATTCCTGCCTCCCAGGGTGACTGAAGATCATGACATTTCAGTGAGGAAAATAAGAGGGTCACGTGGAAGCTCACCCAGAAGGAAGGTGCTGTGTGAGCAGCCTGGAGCTGAGGACGTGAGCGAGCCGCACGGAGATCTGGGGAGATGTGGGAAGCACAGGCTCCGAGCATGGAGTGAACTCCGCGTATCTAGGAAGGCCGAAGAGCACCAGAGTGGAAGGAGCAGGTGGGGTCTGGCAGGTAAGGTGGGAGAGGGAGGCAGACCCGAGAGCAGGACAGACTGGGAGACAGCTAAGGGACACCAGGCGGAGTCTGCTGACACTCCAGGCAAAACAAGGTGGCAGCTTAGGCCTGCGGTGGAAAACAGCTGGCTGTATGCTTCAGAGGGCACTCACACCGTCGCTCAGTAACTAGCTGCCGGGTGCGGACAGGGCTGACCCGGATCTTTCAACTTCAGTACCTACTTGAGGGAAGGTGAGCCACCTGCAGAGATGTAGGCAACTGTCACAGGGACCAGTTGAGAGGGAAGACCACGAATCCTGCAGCGCTTTGCTCAACGTCAGGTGCCTTTGGCCTAGCAATCCTCAGCCGAGGTCACTGTCACCAAGGGTGTTGGCAACATCTGGAGATAGCTGAGGAGGGAGGGAGGCTACTCTGACCCAGAAGGTAGGCGTCGCTAGACATCCTACAAGGACAGCCTCCCACAGCAAAGAACAGCCTGAACCAAAATGAGTGAGGCCAAGCTTCAGAAGCTGCTGTGGAGGATGCAAGACGCTGTGAAGGCCCGTGCTGAAAGCAGAACTTGATTTTTCTCGGGAGTTGCTTTCTTGTGTTCCTATGTCCTCCCAACAGTCCCTGCTCAGCTGCTCTGCTGGTGGAGGGGCAGTGCTATGGAAGTTGGAGAGGGAATGGGGTCAAGGGGTCTAAGTAAAAACTGAGAAAACGATGAACTCATTCAAGGTCAAACCCAATGCCAAGATAAGAGGATTAAAACCCTGTATTTCTAAGTTTGATTTGGAAATGCCTGTAAGAACTCATAATATATATTCTAATGAGCAAGAAGAGAGAGAGGACAAGAGGGAGGGAGGGAGGGAAAGATTTCCTCCTTTGACAAATGAAAAATAATAGAAAACAATATCCAACCCAATGAGCAGAGGCTGAACACTTCCGTCACCCACACAATGATTATAAACACCTTTTCCTGGCAAAGGGACCAGGGTACCTTGAGAAACAGCCGACTCCAGGCCTGGAGCATGAAGGAGAAGGGCCAGGACAACCCAGCTTTTGGGTGTTGGTGTTCAGCAGGAGAGCAGAGATCCACTCTTGTTCGAGAGTCAGAGTCCAACTAACACCACCCCATGGGCCAAAGAGAGGACGATTCGAAACATCATATTAAAAATATTAAATAAGTTTAAATATGTCAATTTACAATGCCTTTTAAGAGGCCTACTGGTCACATCTAGAGGATGGACAGGAACCAACTGCATTATACAGGATTAATGCAGGTGACAACTATAAACAGCACCAGGTATATTGTACAGGTGCCACATGCAAAACCTACTCCGACTGCTGTCATTATAACCCATATTGTAACACCTGGCCCTCAGGGGACACCCACACCCAGCTACCCCTGACAGATGCCACAGGAGAACTGAGCATGTCTGACCTCTCTGGAGGTGAAAGTAGGGGAATATTTTCTGTCCTTAATGGCAGAAAAATGCAGAACTATACTGTGTGTGTGCATGTGTGTCTTGCTAAGGGTCTAAACGTTACACACGTTAACTTCTGTACAAAAACACTATGAGATAGGAACTATCAACATTCTCACCGTACAGATGAGGAAAGTGACGTTTGGAGAAGTTCACAACTTGCCCATAGGACACGGCAGAGAAGCATACAATTCTCAGCCTTGCTCAACGCCCGGCAAAGTGTGAAGCACTGAGGAACGCGCATGTGGCAGCCACGCAGAGCCAAGCCCTGCAGCAGAGGCACTGCAGGGCAGCATGGCGCTGCTGGAGTGGCTACTGTCACATGGCCATCCCTGACCATGCGCCTGTGTGGCCCTCATACACACCCCATACCATGGCACACGAGCTCCACTCCCATTTCCCAGAGGCCAAGAGTGAGGTGTGACCAACAGGAAGGTTGCCCGGGATTGCTCAGGGAGAAAGGGTGGACCCAGGACCGAAGTCAGTCACTCATGATCCACAGTTCACATGTTAAATCCATCTTCACCAACATACAATGACCAATAAAAATTGTATACATTCAAGGTACACAACATGACAATCTGGTATCGGTGAACACTGCTTAGTGAGTTCCACAATCAAGTCAAGTAACACGTCCGTCACCACCACAATTGCAAGTGGTGGTGAGGGGCGGTGGTAAAGGACACTTAAGGTCCACTCTCAATACAGTATTGGTGACTACGGTCATCAGGCGGCACTTTAGGTCCCCAGAGAGTCCCCACCCAGCCCTGGTGACTTCTCACCACCCGTCTATGGGGAGCTGCCTGCAGAGGCAGATGTGGCGCAGACCAGGGAGGGGAAGCAGCCAGGGATCCAGAGGAGGGCCAGCAGGGAATGCCAAACCAGGGCAATGCTTTGGCTTTCATCATTTCTGTTTGGAAAAAAATGAAACCATCACATAAACAGAACAAAGAAAAGTCAGAAAGTCCTCTTTTCTGGCCCAGATCTTGACACCAAGAACTAGCACCTCCCAGAGCACTGGTTCTCAGTGGGCACATTTGGCCAAGTCTTTGTTGAAATAAAGTTTTCAAGTGTTTGCAAAGATGGTCTCTCTTCTCCACCTTAAAAAAGAAAAGATGTTTAAAAACCACCTGGAGGATGTGGGAGAGAAACCAACAGAACCCAATTTCAATCTCCTCTGCAAAGAAATAGCATCTTTTGCCCAAAGCAGGGCAGAGTTGCCTGCATGACCCAGAGAAGCAGCGGATGGGGCACTGTCAAAGTTCCATGAAGGGGAAAGGAACTTTTAAACAGCACCTGTCACTGTGAACGAGCGGCTGACAGTTTGCCCTGGCAGGCTGAGCTTCAGTACTGAAAACGGAACCTGTGAGTCACGCCAAGGAAGCCTGAGGAGACAGGGTATATTCGGCTCTCCGCTTCACCGGTTCCAGAGGTAAAATTCACCTTTTTCAATGGAAGCTGCAGAAAAAGTAGGATGGTGAAGGGGGAAATTAGCCACAAAGAAAGCTGAGAGTGAGAGAGAGAGTTGTTTTCTGGGGGAGGGAAAAAAGAAAACTAAGAAAGTTGTAGGTAACTTGGCAAACCAAAGTTCCTGGGTTGGAGTTCCTGGGGAGGAAGGGCAAAGAATTCTGGTGGCCCGTCTAACGACTCCCTGGCAAATGCCAGAAGAGTGGAGGCTGGGCAGAGCAGGACTTCAGGGTCCCCTAGTGTGTCTAGTCCTCCCCAAGGGGAACCAGTGACCACAATGCTGGTCATCCTCATCAGGCTGAAACAAAGACAGGGTGAAGCGGAGAACCAGGGATGTGGGAAGGAAAGCTGCCTTCTCCCTGGGGACCTGCCCACCTGGGGCCTGCAGCTGAAGGCCCAGAGAGGTCCAGAGCAGTTCCTATGGTGCCCTGCCCTCAGTCATGTGACAGCAGCCAACAGGAAAGCAGGGAGTCTGCCTGGGAACACAGTCAGGTCCAGGCTGTGGAAAGGGCCTGAGTCTACCTGAGAGCAGCTGTGTCCTCACCCCTGAGCAAGGGAGAAGGGTAGGCAGTCAGAACCAGAAGCCAGGGACAAAGGGCAGTGCTTTCTGCTGACCTATACACCCAAGGCTGCCCAGGGTGTGGGTGGGAGCAACTGTGGGCTCAGAGGGCCAGGACTGGCCTCAGTGAGCTGACTGGCCACTCCCAGCCCAGCAGAGCAGGCAGGCCCAAGGGAGGACGAGGCTGCAGCAACCTGAGGCACCTCGGGAGTGGTGCTGTGTCCCCAGCAGGTCGCCTCCTGATTTGAAATGCCCGTTGCCAGGCCATAAACGCGGACACTGGGGAGGTGGGAGGAACCAGGCTCACACTCAGAGCCCTGATTGGGATCCTTACATTCTGACCAATGTCTTGTCATTTGAACTCACAAGCTCCAGGTCTGGAATCTGACTCCCAGCTCTGCCACCGATTCCGCATGTGAACTTAAACGTCAGCAAGTTAGCACGCCTCAGTTTCCTCCTCTCGGAAATGAGGAAGAATGCCACCAGAGAGCGACTGTGAGGATCAAGTGATACCCGCCTGGCGCAGCACAAGCACTGAGCAACCGTGAGCCGCTGAGTGATTGCTGAGGCATCCCGGCAATCACTAAGGAGGATACCTGCAGCTTCCCAACAGAACGGAAAGGCTCTAGATTAGTAGAGAAAAAGGGTTCTTTTTGCGTTCATTTTTTCAATTCACTCAAACATGCCCCCAAAGTGGATTAGGTAAAAATGTCCAACTTGTTCTTTCTATAGAGCTATTAAATCAAAGCAAGTTATTAACTGAGCTACATAATTCGTTTGATTAATTTTGCTCTGTAATGAATCAGGAGAAGCAACAAAACCTCAAAGTTGCTCCCAATCCAATTCTGAACATCTTTTAAGCTTTAGAAAAACTCTCTGGCGGGAAGAAGTACACAAAACACAGTGGAAAACGGACATGCTAAGCTTCACCTCCGCCCAGGGACCCCCAGCCCGCTCCCCTGGAGACGTCTTTGAGAGCCGACACACTGAAGAGGGAGGCGAAAGGATCTCAGAACTGGGGCTTCAGAACTGGGTCTGAACCCCAGCGCCACCGCTCCCTGGCGGCGTGACCTGGATCCCCCACTCCACCATTCTGAGCCTCAGCTCCTACCGTCACCCCCATGCAGAGTGGGAGGGAAGACAAGCGGCAGGGCAGGTGTGATGTGCCCCCGCTCAGGGCTGGGCATACAGTTGGTGCTTAGCATGCAGTATCAGTTACGTTAGCATGTTTACATAATTCATCCATGAATTCCTTCGGTTTTAGGTCAGCAGGCCTCTCTGGGGAAGATGGCTACGCATTCTATGTAAAGGTGCCCAGCAACAACCCTCAAGCCCAGGCCAAGCAGGTCAGCTGAACTTCTGGTTCTGTAAGTTTAGCACCAGGGCCACTGTGCTGATCGGCCTCACAGGGGAGGAGCACAAGCAGGCGACAGAAGGCTTTTAGCCCTTCCAGTAAAACACCCAAGAGCATCACGCTATCAGAAGCAAAGTCCCAAGTCCCAGGTCACTTATCAAGGGCCACCTCCAAAGTAACAGGGCATCTTTACAAGACCTTTCGCAGCCACACTGCCACAAATCTCTCAAGCTGAACGTCCTCAGCAGAGACCCTGAGGACAATAAGCACAAGGTCCTCAAGAAACAGAAGCCTCTGGGCACCACGGACTTGCCCCGCAAAGCTAAATCTTCCCTGTGAGTGAGGAACAGCTGGCTGGGATTCGGAGGGGGTTCTGTCACATGGCCGGGAGCAGCAGGGGGTGGGGTGCCCCAGCCTAGGTGTGCCTGTGTTGGGGGAGCAAGGCGGACAGGAAAGAGAAAGAGGAACTTCCACCTGAAAAATCGTAGCATCTGAAACCCTCTCCAACAGAGTGACAAACTGTGCTAATATCAGGACAGCCCTGCCGTGCCTCAGCTAATGTCTGCAGTCACTGCTGGGCCCCGCAGCCAGCTGGTCACACCTTCACCTGCCATCCAGCAGCCTGGACCGCCCTCCCCACCGAGCCTCCAGGCAGTCTTCTACCTTCCTGTGCTATCTTCCAAGACTTTCACTCCTTCCCCTCCACGGCCAGCCCCTCTTCTGTCTGGCTCGCAAGACAAACTCCTCATGAATGGCGCCAACTTTGCTGTAGGATGTGCGCCCCATGAGTCAAGGGAGAGGGTTGATTCATCAGTGCACCCACAGATCTGGCCCTCGCTCACCATCTCTTCACAGAGCTCTAGGGTGAACCTGGTCGTCAGCCTCCGTGGCACCATGTCCCCGGGTGCCACCCCTCTCCCTGCCCTCTCTCTCCACAGCTGGGTGGGTGCTTCCCTCTGCCCCAGCACGAGCCAGATCCCGTGAGCAGCTCATCAAGAGTGGTACCTGGACTGGCTCCACCACACCAACATGAAGCTTTGCCAGGAACGGAGAGACTCCTGCTTTCTCCTCTAAATGTGAGCCTGGAAGAAAAACTATTTGCCCAGAGGTGATCACAGGCATCTGTGAGCACAGCAGGGGAAACCTACCAAGAAGGATTTCAACCTAGAAACAGTAGGGCAAGGGCTGGAGAAACAGGAAGCTAGTGACACAGCTCACATCCCATCCCTAAAACCAGACTCTCCCTTTCCACAGACCAAGAGGACAGGTGGTGCCCTGCAGCAATAACAGCACCCTGGTACCCCAGTGACTCACAGACGAAGGTCTGTTCCTGTTCTTATCAAGCCTACAGCAGACCCAGCAGCACAACAGGGAGACTCCCTTCCAGGCAGTGACTCAGGGATCCAAGCTAGTGTCGTCCTGTAGGGATGCCACATGGAACCCTCAGTCCCAGGACCACCAAGGCAGAGGAAACAGGAACCAAGGAAACTCACCTCAACGCTAATGTCCTTCAGCCTGAGGTGACCTTTAGCACCTCTGCTTACAGTCCCTTGGCCAGAAAGAGCCTCATGGTTCCAATCTATACATCAAAGACACCGGGAAATGTACCTGTCCAAGAAGGTAGTCTTGATGAAGTCTCATCTCTGCCACAGCCAGTTTGAGCCGAGTATTCTGTTGCCGGCAATGAAAAGACTGCTAAGTCATACACGTGCCCGCCAGGTACCAGGGACTGTGCTGGATGCTGGGCTGCAACAGTGCATAGCACAGCTCAACAGCCATCACCAAGCCACTGACGGCAGAGGGAGGACTCAGGGAAAGAGGGATACGAGAACAGACAGGACGGGCAAACCCAAAACAGCGCCATTAGGAGTAGGAGAGGAGACACCCAGGATACGCGAGACAGCATGGGTGACCGAGCCCTGTCTTCAGGGGCGCAGGGGGTGACCAGGAAGGCTTCCAGGAGGAGATCTGAAAGGCGAGAAGTCAGTCGGGACAACAGGAAGGGGAGGGTGCCTAGAAGAAACAGGTTCCGGGAGAGGAGCCTCCGGGTGAAGGTGTGCGCCTGGGAAGGAAACGAGCTCAGACTAAGGCGAGCGCCTCAGCCCGAGGGTTTTACAGCAGCACACCACACACTTCCTGTGGAGGAGGTTAAGGGCAGAGGTGACACTGGAGGGTTCTGAGCAGGGACATGACCCAAGCAGGCCGGCCAGGAGTAGGTCTTGGTTATCCCACCTGAGCAGGGAGCTCAGCGGCCCCGCCCCCAGCCTCCACGGCTCTGCACTTCAGTGAGGAGCCCTCAATGTTACAAGCAGGCTCGGCTCACCCAGCACTTGGACAGCCCTGTCCCTTCACCAGGCACATCCAACCTTGAGAGGACGGCGTCCTCCGAGTCCCCTCCACCAAGACCAGACCTCCTGCTGGGGGCCCACAAGTAGCTTCAGGAAGCTACTTCCTGCCTCAGGGAGGAAAGCAAATATAAAACAAGACCAAAATAGTGTGGGGTTGAAAAGTTGAAAACCAGCCACTGTCATTACAAGTATTTTTATCTGTTGCCCAAAAAGGAGCATTGGATCATTTTCCGAGTGTTTCTCCATGGAGGTTCATCTGTGCATTCTCAAGCACTCCAGACCCCCACGTCAGACACTCCCAGAAACGGGGGAGCTCAATAGCACACACCAGGCAGAGCACAAGGCACACAGCAGAGCTTTGGCACCGTCGCCCGCTGAGGACGGAGGCCCTGCGGTGAAGTAGTGGGAAGGAGATACCCGAAGATTTACTGGAAAAGAAAGGAGATCAGCGAGGACAAATTCCCTGGGAGCAGGGGAGTGCCAGCAGAGGCACCCAGCTGTCACCTGCACTGTCATGTCCTGCCCAAACATCATGGGCAACTGGACGGCCAGGAGATGAGGAAGGAGGAAGAGCCTCCAAGAGCAAGCTCTATTCCTTCTGCTGCACTGGACAGGTCACATCGACATCAGGAACAGGCGGGGGACAAGAGGTGTCTGATGGGCCTGGCACCTGAGCAAGGACACAGGTTTGTATACACTGGCACACGCTCACATCCAGAACTGTCTACCAGCTTCCGTTTGTCTCCTTGTCCCTCAGTCATCCCCTTGGCTTGACAAGCCACAAGCTAGCATGCTCGCCACTTCTGTCACTGTCCTGGCTCCCCTTAGCAGCCAACAAGCAAGGCCCAACTCCTGTTTCTAGCCAGGTACCGAGGAGGCCAGAGAGTGATGGAAAGAGCACCAGCTCTGCCATCAGCCAGCCGAGGTGCAGTCCTGGCTCTCCACCTGCTGGGTAGCCTGGAGACCGCAGGCCAGTGACTTACCACCACCACACCCGTTTCCTCACCCATAACAAGCAGCCATTAGTCCATCTCTATAATAATGCAATTAACACAGTGCCTGGAAGTAGAGTGACCCTCTCCTTATCCTAACTGCTGTCACCATCATTATCACTGGCATTTTCAGTTGCTGTCATTAAATGAATGTCACCAGAAGCCTAGTGGGTCACGGGGCACCAAGTGCAAAGCAGACCTCAGAAAGCACTGGTGGGATCAATTCTCCAGGATTAATGACCCAGTTTCTTCATCTAATAAATCACAAGTAAAGCAGAAGGGGGGGGGGGGATGCCGATGGGGAGCCCAGAGATTAAAGACCACTGGTTGTCGTGCACAGACCTTCCTTTGGCTTCTTATTCAAACACCATTTTAACTGGAAATTTGAACACTGACCAGATAATTGATGATACTAAATTGATGATACTAAAGAATTATTGTAACTTTTAGGTGTGACACTTCATGTCAAAGTCCTTTTTTTTTCATGTGAAAATGACTTCCAGATATATCAAAAGGGTCAGGACCTATCAGAGTCAATTTGTGAGCAAATACTGCCGTTTACTGTGTCCAAGGTCCCAATTGATTCAAGAACTTTTACATTTTATTAAAATGATGATTACAACCGCAGCTCTGTGCAGTGTGTGATTATGGGTTTACTTCTTACCAGCTTGATGCTTAAACTTACTTTTTCCATAAATAGTAAACCTGTCATTACAATGAGAATGAATCTTGCTAATATCCCATTTATTTCACCCGTGAGCCAAAATCCAGGGACTAACTACACTCATACCGTAAAGGGTTAGGCATCCTAGAACTTGACAAACCAGTCAACAGCTGGCCGAGCCCTGCCATACGGAAGGAAGCAAAGTTCCGTTTGAACAGGCAGGGCTGGGGTCCAGGGCTGCAGAAGGAGCAAAGAGCAGGGGTGCCGGATGCCAAGCAGGACTTGGGACCGTCAGAGGGCAGCCAAGAGGAGCTGAGCTCCAGCAAGCAGGGCGTGCAGGAGGAAACAGAGGGAAGCAACATGTACCCATCTTAGATGTCCTGTAAGTTGTGATGCTTTGGTGGCATGCAACAGAAACAGATTCTAAGCTAAGGCAAAAGAACACCGACTATAAACAGTGCGGAAAGTGGGAACATATGGCCCAGGGAAGGGACTGGACCTGGCAAAGTTGTGGCAAGTACAACCCAGGGACACCAGGAGAGGCCCAGCAGCCTGTTGGAGCAAAGCTTCGTGTTACTTTGTTGCTGACCAGGAGGCCTCCCAAGCACCTGGCCTTCTTGTCTGCCTCAGGAGTCGAGACCCAGCTGCCTACTGCAGACCAAATGCCCATCCCTGAGCCCAGAGAGGGCGGAGTGCTTGGATTTCCTAAGCCAACAAGTAAGTGGGAAAAGGTAGCCCCTCCAAAGGAAGCTGGAACCAAGGGAGAAACAGGGTGCGATGGCACTTCCGGTCTGCTCCAGGTCCTAACCTCCATTCTTTGTGCTCAATCCCCAAGCAATGCACTAGCAGGGTTTACTGGCTGACAGAAACCTGGGGCTCAAGAGGCTAGGTGGCCTGCCCAGGGACTCATGGCAGAAAGTGGCAACCCGACCTCAATCTGACAAGGACAAGGTGTGCCCTCTAGGCCATCAGGCTGAATCAAAGTCCAAATGCCGCTGAGATCTAACATTTTTCTTGAAGCCAACTGCCAGAATAGAATGCAAAAGTCTCTGGAGATGAATCTGAACCAAAGAGACTGTACTTAAAAGAGGCAAAGAAGCCAGGGCTGGATCTGTCCTTGATGGTCCAAGGGCTTTTCCCTTCGAAGCCCTCAGCGAGAGCAAACCTACCTCCTCCGATGCCTTACGCCTTCAAGAGTTGGGGTCACAAAAGAAATTCTGAGCACTGTCACTCTGGTCCAGGAGGAGGCGGGGCTCTCTTTGCTTTTGCTGTGCTGGGGATGGAACCCACTGAGCTACGTCCCCAGTCCCAGAACGATTTTTTACTTCCGGTCCTTGGCACTTGATGCTCGCTCGCTAGTAACAGACGACTCGGTGGTGCTGACTTTAGTTTCTGAGCTGCCCTGACCCTGGGCTCAAGGCCACCAAGAACAAATGTGCTATGTGAAGGGGCAGTGGCTTTCCTGATTCCCAAGACGGACACAGAGAGAAGGAATGCTCAGGAGCTCCCTTCACAGTGGGATGATCTCAAGTTTGGGGTGTTCCAACAGTCGTATTATCTAATAGGAAGGGTCTCCTCTTCTTCTGCCCTCTGAAATAGGAAGGTCCTGTTCCACTCCCACAGTGGATGGAACTCAACCCATGAACAAGGTGACAGAGCAGCTTCCCTAAGCACGGGCTCTGTCCAGGTGAGCACTGAGGGTTCGGCCAGTGCCTTGGTGTAATGAAAGGCTCAAGCTCGTCACAGATGGAAGGACACCACAGAACCTCACTGTGCGACCAAAGAAGAATGAGACAGTCTGGACGGGACACGCCCTCTAAGAACGCCTCTGCTTTGGCCACACAGCCGGCTGCTCCCAGGTGGGGTCACAGGAGGAGGAAGGAAGCGTGAGGCCTGTTAGAGAAAGCCTGGCCCTGAGCCCCAGCCTCCCATCTGGCAGTTCCACACTGCCACTGCCACCAACCAACACTGAGCCTCATGCCCCACAAAATCAGTCTTCAAGGAGGAGCCTGTAATGGGGACAAGAGGCCACACAGGGCTGGACACTCTCCCGCCAAGCTCACCTTCCCTAGAGCTCATCTGAGTTAGAGCTCAAGTTCCTGCTAACGCCGCCTCCCTTCTTCAGAGGTAGTTTTAAGAACCACCGAAAGCACAGCACAAAGGCAGCAGAATGAACCCAGGATGAGCTTAAGGAATCCTCTCCCAAGACCTGCCTCTGAGACCCACCCCCACACAGGCATGTTACCATTCACAATTAGTGGGTGTTTTTCTGGTTATAAAAATAAAATTTACTCACTGTTGAAGTCTTAGAAAGTACTGGATGTTTCCTTGCAGACCTCTGTGTACACAGGCACACACAGACACGACCTGTATCACTACCCCCAGCTGGCCACCATGACACATACACACACAAGCAGGAGCTTACCAGGGACGGCGGTGGTGGATGGTTCATGATAAAACACTACCATGCCAAAGGACTTCAGTCCTCATTCATCAAGAACGCTTTCATCAGTACCGACAATGAACACTGACAAATTTCATCGCCTATCCAGTCACTGTTTTTAAAAATATTTTTAGTTGTAGATGGACATTATTTATATTTTTTATGTAGTGCTAAGGGTAAAACCCAGTGACACACATGCTAGGCAAGCACAGCCCAATACCTGGTTTTTCTTCTTTAATCTCTTCATGAGATGCCTTACATGGATGAATTTCTAACACTAAAGCATCCTTCAAATCCTAAATGCATTCTATTTTGTATGTGCATTGATCCTTTAATGTGACTGAATTTGATGGAGAAATACCTTTCTAGAATCTCTGTACATCTATACCTAAATGAAACAAGTCCATAGTTTTCTTTTCTATGCTTTGTCAGGTTTTTAATAAAACAGTGATATACCCTTGAACCAAGACACCAGTGAGCATACAGAACAGTGTAAGGAAATGCAAACAGCAGAAGGCTCTCCGTGGCGCCCTGAAAGTGTTCCTGGAAATCGCCATGAAACCACAGAGGCGTGACCCCGGGAGGGAAGCAGTTCTTTAGTTACTTTTTCAACTTTCGTCCCCCTTGGGGCAGTGGGCCTGGCCTTCAGTTGGTTTCGGTGTCAAATGCCATCCCAGGACAGGGCCCGACTCACCCCCATCCCCACGCTACCAGGCACGAGCCCGTTGGCCCCTCTCCTGCCTTTGTCCTCCAAATCTGCGTCACATTTATTCAACTTTTAATGTCACGTATCTGTGCGTTCCCTCATTTCCTCAAGGGTCACATGTTTCCCATTAAGTGACTTTTTTCAAAGAATCACCTCCACATTTCTTTTTTATCTATAGGCTAGTTTTACCGTTGCTTTGTTGGTAGGGGGCACTGACTGGTTGTCTTCCAAGTGTCCCCGCTGCAGCAGCCTGGGCCTTTCCCTGGGAAGTTCCCTGAGCAGTGACATCAGAAATGGAGACGCGGACTCGGCCCAGGCAGCCTTACCTCAATGAGCTTCCTTTCGTAAGAGCTCGCAAGTTCTTCGGCAACTTCTCCTGGCTTCTGTTCGGGAACCGTAACTTCGCCATCGACGTTCCAAAGATTGGGCACAACTTTAGGAACAGAAAGACCATCTGTAAGAATATTAACACTCACCAAAAACTACTCTCCCAGTTAAAAACAAAACAAAACAAAAAAATCCTTCCTCCCCAGATGGCTCCTCCAGAGAGGAGGCTCTTCATGAGCAACGCGCACATACGCACAATTAGTCAACACTTGGACACCACAGCTTTCTCACGGCGACTGAGGATCAGCTTTATTTCAGAACGGTGGGGAGAGAGGCGCACGAGTCTGGGGACGACCTCATCCCTCTGTCCATCCGTCACTGCCCCGGCGACACAGGCCTACTCTGGCATCTTTTATACTGGCCGAGTTCCTTTTTCCACAACACCCACAAGGTAGTGCCACCTCCAGTTCAATGCAGAACAGTAATGGGGTTCTGTGAGCCCTCCAAGGTGACAGCCTCTGTGGACGCTCTACTGGCGATGCGTGAGTGAACGCGAGGCCAGGTCACAGGGAGACCACTCCCAGGGCAGGGCACCAAAGCAGAGGCCCACTGCCAGGTGCACATGCACATAGAGAGAGCAAGCAGAGGAGGACTGGGACAAGAGCAGGAGAGACCTCCCCCACCAGGGTGCCCAGGAACGCGGCTCCAGCGACGGTGCCCCTGAGCCCCGGCAACCATGACGGTAAGGATCTAGGCTCGCCCCATGACAGGGGTGGCCTCCAGGGAGGGAGCAAACACAGGGAAGCCAAGCAACACTGGAGCCCCACGCCCCACGCGGCCTGTGGCCGATTCCAGCCACCCAATGGCTACGACTCCACCAGGACAGCTGGCCGGGCCTGCAAGGCCCCAGGGACAGAACAGCTGCATGATGACGTTCCCCTGCCAGGGATGACCACCACTGCAGCCCCTGCTGCTGTGACCCAGGAATGACCTACAGCCTGAAATAGTCACACACAGGAAAATTAAAGGTCTTCCAGTGAAAGACCATAGCTGAAACACATTAATTTGCATCCATATTCTCTCGAGATCCCATTAAGGTATCAATTTCATTTTTTTTAACTCGTCCTGAAGGAAAAAGAGAACTACAGAGGAAACCACTGAATCACAGAAGCGGAGAATCAGGAAGATGATTTCAGTCCTGGGTAGAAGGGGTGAGGCCCACTGCTAAAATGAAGGACTCGGGCTGGGCTCGGGGGCGGAGCAGCCGCCTAGCACGTGTGAGGCCCTGGCTTCCAGCCTCAGCACCACCTAATAAAGGTATTGTGTCCGTCTACAACTGAAAACGTATTTTAAACTGCTCACACACACTCTGGGAAACAGGAGTGAAATATGGGCCAGAAACCAAAATGAGGGGCCACAGGCCTGCGTGAGGAGAGGATGGCAGAGCGCCCCGGGCTTGTGACGTAGGCCACGCAGCAGGGCGGGCTGACGAGGGCCCGGCAGCTGAGCACAACAAGCGAAGTAACCCCTGAACCTGGGTTCTCCTGCTGCGCCCCCCTCCTGCCCCTCGCTCCCAGAAGAGCGAGCAGTCGACACACACCTGCGGGCCAGGGGATGGGTAAGGGTCCCCGTGAGCCTAAGCTGCCCAAGAGAGGAGACCAGACCTCAGGGGTGGCACAGTCGGCCCCCCGCAGAGAGGCCCACACAGACTCCACGGAGCTGCCCATCAACCCCTGGGGGCTGCTCCAAATCCCCAGCAGAAGCCAGAAATCACCACATTTGTGAGACAGCCTCTCAGATCAAAGATGGGACCAGAATAAACAAATGCAGCTTGTGGAAGGGGCAGACTTCAAAAGCAAACTATCAGTGATGTGCACAGACAGAGGGGAGAAGATGGGGTCATAAGACCAGAAGAGGGAAACACCTCAAAAGAAGGAAAATGAAGAACAAAAAAGCTCTGTTCTAAAGCCAAACTGTGACAGCAGGAAGGGAACTCAGACCATAAAGCAGGAGGGCAGAAGTTTCCAGAAGGTAGAGCACAGATGACAGAGTACACGAGGAGAAAGCGAACCAAAGAAAGGGGCAGACAGCCCAGAACGGGAACGTAAGGACGTCACTCACAAACTCGGCACGGGGGAGGCCACCGTCACCCCCTCAGCACCAGGGTCACGGCAGCCTGCTGCTCGAGCAAAAGCCCAGTGCCCTCGAGGGTCTCACGCTGGAGATGACCCAAGGTTCCAGAGCCCCTCCACAAACCAGGACGATAGAGACACAATGTCTCCCACCTAGAATCACCCAGCACACCAACCACGTCAGAGGCAGCAAGAGGTTCAGACACAGCCCACCAACACCACCTCCCACGAGGAAAGTCAGTCAGGCACAGGAGAGCACAGAATCCGAGGCACAGGGGCAAACCCGCAAGTGAACTGGAGAATTATTCACCAAACCCCAGACCAGCAATGACCCAAATGAAGACAAGGAGGACCAAGTGTGGTCTGTCCTCACAGGAGAGCATTCCATTCAGCCATGCAGAGGAGTGTGGCCCTGGGTCTCGCTGCGACCCAGCCACTCCCGCAAAGACCCGGTGGCCACGTATCCTGAGGGCCTGTCCTCCTGAAGCACCCAGTACAGGGTCCCCCAGGGGCTGGGGGAGTCACTGCTAATGGGTCTGCAGCTGCTTTTGGGGGTGATAAGAAAGTTCTAGAATTAGTGTGTGATGGTTGTACAACCTCACGAATCAGTAACATCAAATGTGAGCTTTGACAGGGTGAACAGTATGGTATGAGTTAAATCTCAAAACCATCATTTGAAAAATAAAAACAAAACTCAGTCATAGGTGTGAGCCGCAAAGTAGCAGGCTGCTAGCTGGAGCAGGTCAGCAGGGCCCTGAGAGACACTTCAGGATGTGAGGGACAGGCGACCTAATGTGCTGGAGACTCCTGAGGGGAAACTTGGAGATGAATCAGTGATGAGCACAGAGCACATGCACCGAGGACAGGAAAGAAAAATAATTACAAGCTTTAACTCCAGGGAAACCAGAAGGTCGGAAAAATGACCGTGTGCCTGATGGCTCGGCATGTTTAGAGTCGTAATAAAACAATCACTTAATACTGGTGTAAGCAAAGTGAAATCAGTAATGCCTACAACTTGAAAAATCAGAAAGTTGCGACAGACTTGTTCAGAGATACGGAGACAACGCCTGAAAGAAACAGTTTTAACGGTTTCAAACCATCACTTTTGGGGAGCAGGAAATGGGTGAAGTCAGAGGTCTCGCATCTTTTATAATAAGGCTAATAAGCCTTTTATAAGAAGGCTTTTATAATCTGCCTACAACACTGTGGTTTAAAAACACGAACTAAATATTTATGAAATAAGTTAACAAGAATTTGAAGAGCACTGCATTTAGAAACGAGACAGAAATGTCAGCATGACGGCCGCCGTGCCCATCAGCATGGTGAGCTGGGAGGATGCAGGCAGGCAGGCGGCACCTGGTGGCAAGCTGGACCCAGCTGGCACACCGGGCACTAACATGCATCCAAAATGTCTAACTTAGAGCTCCCTTCGCCTAGCTCTCCAGATGTTATGACCTTCACCTGACCCGGTTACCTCCCCCAGCACAAGGAGATCCTGCCAATCAAGAACACGTGGCCACCCAACCCACCACGTGTCCACACAACTCAGTGACCAGGCTGCTGGCCTTCTGCCCTCCAGGCACCAGCTCTCTAGGAGTGTATTTTTTAAAAATCAGCAATCTTCCATGTGGAGGAAGCAGATGCAAAATTAAGACTTTTGACCTTCAAGACAGGGGACAGAGCCTTGACAGTCCTGAGTTTATAAAAGGTACCTTAGAATCTATTCAGTCAACTTTCCCTGCAACTATGTGACCTCCTACTGGCCTGGTTCAGCTACTGCAGCTTTAATAAGTATGTCCAACACTTTAATTTTATGTATGAAATAACACAATTAAAAGTTAATTCCAACTATACCCTTCTTTCCTCATCAGTAGGTGGCCTCCAAGATGGCTCCTCATGGCCCCTGGTTCCTAGTTCTCACGTTCTTGTGCAATCTCTACTGGACTCACGGACTTGTCTCTAATGAAGGGTATATGGAAGAAGTGAAGGGCTGTCACTCTGGGATTAAGTTATAAGATCAGGTAGCTCCTGTCTGGCTGCCTCCCCAGCTATCGTCTTGTGACCGCCTCATGGAAACAACCCCATCACATGGAACTGATCGATCCGGCTCACAGCCATGAGGTCCTGGGTCTGTGATCAGCAACCTGGGTAGCAATGGATCCTCCACCACCAAGCCTCAGCTGACACCCTGATTTAATCTCATGACAGACTTTGCAACGGGTATGTGGCTAAGCCATACATAGTAAATGTTTGCTGTTAAGGCTGCTCCACTTGGGACGTTTGTTACACAGGAGCAGATGACCGATACAGCGCCTTACACCACCGACAGGTGCTTCTGGAGAAACTACTCTATACCCAGTATATTGCAGAAAGCGAGACAGTCCCGGACGGCTGACGTTTACAGGAGACACCTAAGCAACAGAGACAGTACTGGGTGGCACAAGCTCACAAGAGACACCTAAGCAGCAGACTCGCCCAGCCTGTCTCCATGGCATAGGGATGCCTACTCCACAGAGGGAGGCACCTATTTGGTCAGGTGCCCATCTCCTCCCTGTGTGTGCTAGGAGAGGCTGCACAAGCGCAGCATCTGGTTTCCTTACTTTTAAGCCCAGAAGATTTCATGAGCCTTGGGAGAGAGTGGACACCTGAGTGTTCAAAGAGGGCAGCACAGAAGAGGTGTGGGCAGTGCCCAGTTAGCCGAGAGCCAAGGCGACAGGTTAGAGCACGGCCCACCTCTCCATGTGCCGCCCAGGGAGCCCGTTGGGCTGGAGAGGGTCTGCTGTGATTGAATCCTGAATGTCAAATTTGAAGGGCAGACATTTGTGATCGATTGAACCAAGACATTTTCTTATGTTCCATCTTTCCTGATGATGATCTATGCTTTTGAAATGGAAATAATGGTGATTTAATATCCCAGGAGAAAAGCATACTTCTCTATTTATGTTGATAATAAAGCTAATAAAGCTCACTCTGGCTCAGGGTCCTAGATTCAATCCCCAGGACCTAAATAAATAATAAATAAATCAAAAATAAAATAGTTCACTGAATTTAAGAACACAAGGCTTGCCAGGCGTGGTGGCACAAACCTGTAATCCCAGTGGCTCAGGAGGCTGAGACGGGAGGATCACAAGTTCAAAGTCAGCCTCAGCAACTTAGTGAGGCCCTAAGCAACTCAGCCAGACCCTGTCTCTCTAATAAAATATAAAAAAGGGCTGGGGATGTGGCTCAGTGATTAAGCACCCCAGGTTCAATTCCCAGTACCAAATAAAAACATAGATAAATAATACACGAGGCTCTAAGACATTGGTTACCAATGTTATTTTAAACTTAAAGTTTGATTTTTCTTCACTACATATTCTAAAATTACTAGTATTCACAACTTTACATTTTGCCCTGGTGAAGGACTAAATAAGAACAGCTGTCAGTATCCAATGAGACAAACACAGTTTCATCTCTGAGACAAGACATTTGTACTTTCAATAAGAAACTTAAGCTGTACTAAAAAAGACAAAGAAAGGTCAAGAGCAAAAAATAAATAAACAAGGGCTGCATTGAAAACACTAACCAAAATATGAACTCTATATCCATAGTCAGTTGCTTCTGAGAAAAAAATCAAGTAATAATATTGCTTTAATATACACAGCGCTTTTGGGTTTACAGAGTACTTCAAACAAATAATCTCATTGGGGCTTCCAAAGAGGACCCGCCCTGGCCATGTTAGTCTCCTGTTTCCTGTGCAGGTAGGTAGGTCCTCCAACAACTCGCCCCCCTAGTTAGCATCCACGTCATTCACAGGAAGTCTGTTGTTCACTTGCCTGTCCTCAGTGCTCAGCAATTTCCTCCTGTATTTCCAAGACGGCTAAATTATAGAAATCAGACTTCAAATGAAAAAAGAGTGATTTGGTAAAACAATAAGCCTGCTCCTTTTAAATTCAGACAGTCAAGACACTGAAACTGTTCGGTGTAAGCACAAAGACACTGACTTTAAATCAGAAGTGCTCTTCACGTTCCAGGAAAGCCGCGGGTTCCTCGGGACCATTAGCAGGTCCCTCGGACTTGGAGAGCACAACGCAGTTTTTCACCTCATGCAGCCTGCTCAATCTGTTTGGGGGCATCTGTGATAAGTCATCTGAGATAAATAGGCGCTATGCTGGTCTCACTAGCAGGCACCAGAGAACACATGGGGATTCTGCCTAAATTATTTTAAGCAAAACTTCAAATACCATGGAGAACAGCCTGGCAAACAGCGTGAGGAGGTTACTGTTTTGCTTTCAATCTGAACAAGCTTAGCAGGACCCCAGACGCAGACAGCATGCAGAGCTACTGGTGAGAGCAGAGTGAGTCACTTCAAATTCAGAGATGGTTTCCCGGGACGTTCTAACTGACCGAAGTTGGTACAACCGCAGGCCAGTTACCTGTGTGGGGCACCTGGGACACGAGGCTGGGAAGGTCCCCACGGCTGCTGGAGCATTCCTAAGTTTCTAACGTAATGGCCCCCGTCCTCCAGGTGCTTGCCCAACCAGCAGAGAGCAAGGTGAGCCAGCCGTGCGCTCTGCAGTGGGACAGATGCCAGGTTCCAAGTCTGCTCCACCACTCACCAGGGGCTGACCCTGGGCAAGTCGTTCACGTATTCACGCCCACAACGAGCGACTCAAGATTCATTTCATGTCACTAAGTAGAAGTTCAAGGATGTTAGCAAGAAAAAGAAAAAAGCCAATGCCAACACAAGGCTTGCATTCTGGGGGAGAGTCAGAAACAGAGACCAGAGTTCAATGTGCCAGGCTGTGAAAGTGCCAAGGGAGGGTGAAATGAGAAGATGGTGGTGCAAGCAGGTTGATTAAAAAGATGTGAGTGAAGGCCTTAGGAGCGAGGTGTGAACTGAACAGAGAATAAGATAAAGCAGGGGAGCCCTACAGGGGCCATGGGGGAGGCATTCCAGGGAACATGTGCAAAGGCCCTGAGGTAGGCACCAGCTTAGTGTGTTCTGGGAACAGCAAGGAAGCCAGTATGACTAAAGGATAATGAATGGAGGTTGAGGCCCCTCCACCTTCCATAGCATCACCCCACACACCTCTGGTCCTCCTGACTGCATCTAGCATCTTCTTTCCACAGACCCCACAACTCAGCTGTTACGAGCGTACTGCAACAGTCCAAGCAAAAAGCAATGGAGCAGGGGACCTGGGCCAAGTGAGTATAGCAGGTTTGGCGAGGTAGGTGAAGGCAGCTAGAAGGGAAAGCCAGATTTGACCTGGGGTTTCAGCCAAGAGAAGAGCCAAAGAGGAAGAATGGTGCTGTCATTTAATGGAGTTAGGAAAACTGAGAGAAGAACAAGCACAGTTGTAGGTGGCAAATGAGGACGACCGGCCACCCGAGAAGTAATGTCACAATGCAGTGGACGAGCGAGTCTGGAGTTCAGGGGAGAGATCTGGGGTGCGAAATTATGATCCAAGAATATACCGATGACGGAAAGCGCAGGTGACGTGTGCGTCTCTGGAAGCTCAGCTCCCTGCTGCTGCAGCCTGCAATCCCACCCCCAGAGACACAGGGGCGGTGCGGCACACCACAACAATGCACCGGGCGCAGCGAGGCTGTGACCTGGTCCTCTCACCAGCCACCGTGCTGAGTGCGTTGCTATGTTGTGTCTTCAAAATAGCACAAGGTAAGTACTATGAAGTCCACTAACGTGGATGTCCCTGGGGTTGTGATCTGCCTGACTCTCTGATAGCAGGGTCCACGTTTCCTCCCCAGCCTGGCAGCAACCAAGAGCCCAGCAAGGCGCACACGCCCTACTAAGACTTCTGTCCAGCATGCTCCGTGACAAGTGGGAAACAGCCAGCGAAGGGCTCTCCTGAATTCCCTGAGCCCTCCTGCAGATGACTAAGCCACAGTAGGTGGTTCAGAAGCACAAGTCAGCCTGGAACCTGCAACTGGCACCGGCAGCCATCCTGAAGGACTGAGCCCTCCCCTCCTTCAGTGGAGTGCATGCGACCTTGGGATGGCACAGGTCATAAACCGAGGACACCCAGCTATGACAGAATCGCCTAGTGTGTAGAGAACCACATGATCTGGTGTCACAGGTGAAGCTCGTACGAGGCGAGTGCAGAAAGGCAAGCGCTCGTTTCTCCACGGATGTCACTACCAAGCACGAGCTCTCACACACAGGGCTTCTTTGAGCCTGGGCTTGCTCATACCTAACACAAGGACGGTGACACTGCTGTAGGCAACAGTCCAGTGGAAAAGCAGGAGCAGCACGCAGAGAGGAGATTCCAAACTTTATTTTATGCCCGTGGGCCCAGAAGAGAACAAACTCCAAATTCTGATCCCCGATTCACAGGTCCTCACAACATTTAGAGGTTATTCGGTGTCACCTTGGATCCATCCTGTTATTGGGGCTGTTTTCCTCTTTAAAAAGAAAACTCCTAACGTACAGGGCGGAAGGCCTCGTGCAGCGTCTAAGGTAAAGCAAGCTCACGGAAGCAGATGAGAAGAAGGGGCTCTGTCCGCAGGCACCTGTCCAATCTCTAGCCTTGAAAGCCTGGCGCAGGGGCTCTGCATTTCTGGAGGGAGTAGTTGGACTCCTGGGGCAGTGATTCACAGGCCAACGGGAGGGGACCCGTGGCAATTAGGCCCTGGAGAAAGGCCGACAGGGAGGGGCCCGACCCTTTCCCCAGGCGCTGGTTTCATACCACAGTGTTTCTATATTTTCATTCACAGCCAGGTCTGGTTCTGCCTCTCGTGGAAATCGGACACGGGAAGAACACACTTGGCCCCAAGCATTAAAGACAAGGTGATTTCCACAAAGACAGATGTCCTGAGAGCCTGTCTTCTTACAACCAGAAAGTCTCCACTAGGGGTTTCCTGTCCCATCAGCCTCTGCAGAGCAATCTGCCCTCCTGTGTAGACGCTGCACCCCTCCTCCCGGAGATCAGCCAAATGTGACACGTTCACCAGCACGGCCGGGAGTGGCCACTGCTGCCCTCACACCCTGCCAGCGCATTCCACCCCCTCGCGTGAGCTGGTCCAGCAGAGGCCCTAGTGGGACTTCAGGTGGCGTTTCTGCCCTACGTGAGAAGCGGTCCGCTGTGGAGACCACCTCTGCTGGAACGCAGCATGCCAGAGCCATCTCCGCTGCCGGAGCCGTGCAGGCGCCTGGGCTCAGCAGCACTCAACCCTGGCTGCAGCCCACAGGTCCGGGAAGGGTCAGCCTGTCGGCAGAGGACGAGGTGGCACAGAGGGCTCCAGACTCTTTTAAAACAGCTTCCCCCAAACTGCAGGCGCACTGAGGTCTGAATGTCAATCTAGTAACAGAAGCGTAGGGAGTGTGGTGCAGCTCAGTGCAGGAATGCACCCTCCACGTAGGGATAGGGCTTTGTGCCTGCGGGCACCCTGGGCTGCTGACCTGGCTGCCCTGGAGCATGGAGAACAGTAACTGTGTTTTATTCTAAAGCGCTGAATCATTTTGATTTGGGGGAATAAGCATGTGTGACTTCTGCAATTCAATTTTGAAGCAGCAGAGTTACACACATCAGAGGCAGAAATTGTGCATTAGTAAGCGCTGGGTTTAAGGGAAGCAAGACCTTCCACAGGAACTTATTGTACATCCTGCATTTAAGACAAGACCCTGGAATTTCAAAAGTTCATAACAAGGATTTCTTTCAACTGCTTCAATCCTAGGATTCTGTGTCTCACCACAGATATTGTACAACTGAAAAAAAAAAAAAGAAAAGAAAAAAAAAAAAAAAAAAAAAAAAACACCCAGCACATCAACAGAATGAGGTAGACAACACAGAGGGTATAGACCAGGCTGCAGTCAGACAGACCTGGATTCAAATCCTGGCCACTTCCTACAAGCTGCTCGGCTGCCCTGGGCACAGTCTCCCACTGGGTACAGAGAAGATAACTGCAGCTACCTTATGAGTAGTGTTGGAGGAGAAAAAGGAAATGGAACCCAGGAGCACTGGCCCAAGCCTATAATCCCAGGTACTCAGCTGAGGCAGGAGGACTGCAAGTTCAAGGCCAGCCTGGGCAACTTGCCGAGACCCTGACTCAAAATTAAAAACGTGTAAAAAAGGGCTGGGCTGTAGTTCAGTGTAGAGTGCTCCCTCGGCATGTGTGAGGCCCTGGGTTCCATCCAGCACCTCACACAGGAAATGAATGAGGCGGTCACAGGTGCTGGGGCAGAAGGCGAGCTCTGTATGTGGCAACGTGGTAGTGATTCGCAGGACACCAGGTCGTGGCCTCAACGGGCACGTGATGAGAAGCTCTGAAAAGGCAAGGGTCCCACCCTCCATCTCGGAACCCACCAAGAACAGCCAGCATCGGAGGAGACAAAGCAGACTCAACACTTCTGGTGACTTGCTGGCCCAGCCGACCTTGAGACAGAAGGTAAAGCTTAACAAATCAGTCGACGAAGGCAACATCCGTCTCTCCAGCTGGGGTGCCGTCCAAAGAGCGAGTTGTGCTTCACAGGCATATTCAGTACAAATGAGCAATTCTGCCTGTTTTTCCTCCTTTGAAAAGTTTATTTCCTCAAGTTATATAAGGGACATGTTCACTGCAGGTAAAAATACCCATTTTTCCATTGAACTGGCCCAGCTGTACATAGGCCCAATTCCCCCAAATCAAGGCACAGTGTGGGTACAAGCCCAAACTAAGTCAGCAAATCATACATAATCCATGTGATTTCTCAAGGGCTCATATTCTCTCAAAGGTGTGCCCCTCTCGGTTCACGTAACTGCTCAGGAAGTTGAGTCACTGTAGCGAGAGGACACAGTGCCAGTGGCAGCTGGCGTTTACAGGTGCTTACAAGTGCCCTGCATGCTGTCAGCCTCTGCATGTCTGGAGGGTTTCCTCCTTGCTCCGTCTATACAGGAGGGAGCACAGTCTTTGCCTTAACGCATTGAATCAGGAAGCTGCTTCCAAGTTGACCAGGGCAGGTGCAGGGGGCGGGGTGGGGTGTGACTGCCAACGGGGGCAGGACTCCATCAAAATGCCCTGGAGTCAGAGCAGTGACAGATGCAACCTTTTATGACCACATTAAAAACCAAAGCACTGAAGTGACCACACTTGGGGTGGGTCAATTTATGGTATGTGAATCCTATCCCTATTTTTTTCTTTTTCATTCAAATACCTAAGTGCAGAGCGTAGGAAGTGCAGGTCACCTTGGGCACAGCTCGGCCTCTACCGCATCACGTGCTCCTCAGCACTGTGCCAGGGCTCCTCTTCCTGGATGTAAGTCTGCCAGTGTGTTACTGTGTTCAGATACATATGCAGTTGCACACTTTGGTGGCTTGTTCTGTTGTGTGTGGCCGTCTCCACCTACAGCAGGCCAGGTGCCTGCATCCCATGGTACACAAGGCCCAGGCGGCTCTCTACTACAGCTGCACTACAGACAGAGCCATGGTCTGTTCCACCAGTCTTTTATTGACCCCAAATCAAACAGCACCACAGTCTGCAGCCTCGTACCCGTCTCTCTGTGCACATGTGTAAATATTTCTTTGTGAGGGACTCCTTGGACTCCAGGGAACCGCTGGATAAAAGGAAAGGCAGTTTAAATTATGATAAATGGCAAATTTCCAGGGAGTACCCTGTGACCTTGACCAGCTACCCCACCTCTGTGGGCCTCAGCTACCACGTTTACCAAACCAAGCCAAAGACTCTCCAAGCCCATTCATTCTAGCATGCATTTTTCAACAAGATCCAGAGCTGAGCAGAGCTGGGACAAATGCTCAGACCTGAGCACAGAGCCAACAGGCACTCCGCCCAGGAGGCCTCGATGGGAAAGCCCAGGAAAGCCAGAAGGAGAAAGGCAGCAGAAGGCTGAAGATGCTCTCAGGCAAACCAGATCTGGAGCCACTGGAGGGCTGGAAAGCTGGAGGTCAAGGACATAAACCCCCAACGTGAGAGAAATGAGAATCTCAGAAGTTGAAAGCAGGTCAGCCACAGGGTTCTGTGCTTTGCAAAGACACTTTTCCAGCCAACAAACGACATCAGAAAATACCTCCAGCAGCATGGGAAGGAATCCTAAAGCCAAGACACGAAGTCAGTCAACCAGTCTGTCGCCCTGAAGATCAGGGCTAAGAAAGATGGTTTTTGTTAAGAAGAAATGTTAGAAAACCTTCAATTAAAGCTGGAAATCTGCGATTTGTACCTGTTCCAGGGATCGAGAAGGAGAACTCTGTCAAGGATGCCTACAGCACAGGCAGGAACAAGAGAAATCATCATCCCTGAAACTCAAGGTTATGGCAGTCTACGTTTCACAGAGAGAAAAAAAGATGGTTTAGAAAAGACATCATATTGAAAGCTCACTTCTCTTATGAATCTTGAAGAACACCACAGGGTCATGTCACAAAGGAAAGAAAAAAGGCGGGCTGGGGATGTAGCTCAGTTGGGAGAGTGCTTGCCTGGCAAGTACGAGGCCCTGGGTTCAATCCCCAGCACCAAAGAAAAACCAAGAAAAGGAAAGAAAAAAGCACACAAGAATCCTCTATGTGGCAGCCACTCCTAAAGGGACAGAAGGTAAGAACAAGGTAAGGTGGACACTCATGGGGCGGAACTCAGGCCAAGTGGCTGCACTCACAGGGCAGAGGCAGGTGCCCACAGGGAAGCTGAAGGCCAAGGCTGCTTGTGTGGGAGACGGGAGAAGAGCAGGCCCGTCCACATGTCCAGTGTGGCTCTGAAACGGACCGTGGACCTCCCTTATCAGTATCACTGGGGCAGACAGATGGGAGGGAAGCCTGCCAAAATGCAGATTCCTGGGCCTCTATTCCCAGAAATTAACCCAGCGGGCCTAAGGGGAGGTCTAGGAATCTGCACTTTACTGAATATCCAGATGAGAAACAAAGAAAAGGAAGCAAGGACCAAGACTCTGCACTCCAAGAGCCTCCCAGTTACAGGGCCTGGGCTGGGCTCCAGGCAGGGCTGTGGGGAGCGTGGACTGGGCGAAGCGCAAGTTGGACCTCTTTTCCGGAGCGTCACAAGCCATCAGCTGCATGGAGGCGAGCAGGGCCTCCCCTTCCCTGCCCTGCTGCCAGCACTCATCCACCTGGACGGCGAGCGCACCCTGCACGCTTCAGGAGATGCTCGTGCCCACAGAAGTTGCTGCTGCTGCTCTGGGTGAAGACGGGAAGGGTCACGTGGCCCAAGCCAGTGAAGCCCTCGCTGGTTTCTCGGTGCAGCAGGGGTGTGGATGCACAGCCTGGCTGCCTGCTGTTGAGGGAGGGCCATTCCCTTACAGATCATGAACCACGGGAGAAAGTACACATCAGTTCAGGGATGCACTGTGGATGTCAATCTCAATGTTCTCAACTTAATTGTTTAAAAAATAAAAAAGCTGGGCGGAGGGTTTCCTAAACTGAAACTGCCACTACTTGTCACCTAGGTCACAAAAGAGCTAGCAGGATCTGCAAACTTTTCGATTTCTCTTAAGACGACGATGTCTACCAACATGTCAGAAAGTCCCCAAATAAATAAGAAACCCAGGACAACAGCAGTCAGGATTCAGCATCTTCTCACTCCACATGTCCTGAAACACAAGCATCTACGTACTGCTCTGAAGAAAGAGCCTACTAAGAAAAATAAGGAACAGGCTGCAGAATGTGCCAAACTTTGGCTAAGAGAATAAAGGCTGCAAAAGACAAACACCAGAGAAACATTGCCAAGACAGGCAGGCTGTCCTCTGCCCAAGCTTCCACTTCCAAGTTCAGTCAAAATTAAGAATTCTTTATTTTGGTACTGGAGATTGAAACCAGAAGCATTCTACACTGAGCTACATCCCCCAGCCCTTTTTAAAGACAAGGTCTAGGCTAAGATGCTGAGGCTAGCCTCAAACCTGAAATCCTCCAGCTTCAGCCTCCCAGGTAGCTGGGGCATGCACCACCATGCCTGGAAGAAGTAATGAATTAGTTTTAAGAGTAACCAACAAATAAAATCAAACTAAAAAGGAAAAGGAGGGAGTGGTAGAGAGGGGAAAGGCAGGCTCCTGGGAGCAGCAAGGCAGGGCAAGAGAGTCACACCCACACCACCAGCATACTCAGGGCTGGTTCCAGCTGGAGGAGGGCAGAAAGGACTCAGCCTAAGCCAGCAGAGCCAGCAGCCCTCCCTCACAGGCAGGGCAGAGCTCAGACAGCCGTCCCACCACACTCTATTTTGAAAGACTCCCACGTACACCTGCCAGCGCCAGCCGAGTGCATTTTTTTTCCCCATGTGAGATAGAGACCTTGACATATGGAACAACATAATAAATGACAAACCAGAGGCTATTTCAAAAAGTCCACCAAGATGTTCTACAGGCTGACAACTTCCCCCAAAGTCCTAATTATATCCAGGAACCCAAACAAGGAAGATGTGGAGGTTGCAGAGGGCAGGAGAAAGAGGCAGAAGAATCTGGCAGGGATTTGGAACTCGGCAAGAGGAGGGCCGTGTTTGCCTGTGTCCACTGGGCTGCCTCTTGTCCGCTTGCCGCCAGCTCACTGTACTTAACCGCTGCAGTGACAGGCAATGATATAAGATCCAAGTCGACCACCCTGGGGACACAAGGAAAGTTCCCAAGGGGAATGGAAGTGCTCCAGGGAGTCTGATTATACTCTAGGTAAGAAATAATTCTCTCCTCACTCAGAGCCTTTAGCTGAGATGTCCAAACCTGTCACTCCCAAATTTTTACCAGTACCATGGGACATGAGCAGATGGAAAGTACTTCCTTTTCAGCCACTAAGGTGGAAAGGGGGAGAAATATATCGATGGTTCAAGTACAATTTCTGACTTCATGATGGTGTGAAAGGGAACTGTAGTTCAAAGCCTAAAGAACTTTCTTCTCCCAGGCTAGGCATGCATGGCATATCCTCTGCCAGTGACAGCCAGCAGCAGCTCCTGGTCAACCATGGAATATGATGGCAGAACCAGACCTGGTTGTGAAATGAAAATACAGAAGCACTGTGGTATGAAACCAGCGCCTGGGGAAAGGGTCGGGCCCCTCCTCATCAGCCTTTCTCCGGGGCCTGATCGTCACAGGTCCCCCCCACTGGCCTGTGAATCACTGCCCCAGGAGTCTGACTACTTCCTCCAGAAATGCAGAGCCCCTGCGCCAGGCTTCCAAGGCTAGAGATTGGACAGGTGCCTGCAGACAGAGCCCCTTCTTCTCATCTGCTTCCGTGAGCTTGCTTTACCTCAGACACTGCACAAGGCCTTCCGCCCTGTACGTTAGGAGTTTTCTTTTTAAAGAGGAAAACAGCCCCAATAACAGGATGGATCCAAGGTGACACTGAATAACCTATAAACATGAGTAATGTAGATCAGGGTTCAGAATTTGCAGTGTGCTCTCCTCTAGGCCCGCCAGCACAAAACAAAGTTTGGGGTTCTCACTGTGTGCTGCTTGCTGCTTCTCCAGTCTGTTTCCCGCAATGAGATCACAAGGGCAATGGCCCACTGTCCAGCCCACTGCCTTGCTGAGCTGTGTGCACACAGGTCAAGTGGACTGAACACACTTCCCGCTTACAGCATTTTCAACCCAGTGAGCTCACCCGACGTAACCATCGTAAGGGGGGCACCTATACAATGCATTCTCCAAAGGCTCTAGAGTTCCGGCATGGCTGCGATGAGTCTGTTCACACAGTATATAAACAGTGGTGGCTGCTGGGGGCAGGGCCCAGATTCCAACAGGACCAGACCGTGAGGATGCCGCCTCCTGAGCACTTACTGCCAGGTGGTAGAAAACCAAGTAAACAAGGAGGATAATTTCTGCTGAGAACGCTCGGTACCTGTGAGTGCCTCGGGAAGGCTCCTTCCGCAGACCGGGGCCTCCGCCGAGACCACAAGCACGCCGAGACTGGCTGCACGAGCCTCAGGCCACAGGGGAACGGGCACCTCATCTCAAGAGGAGCAAAGTCGGTGGGCTCCTGTGTGCACGTGTCAATCCCACTGGCTGCATGTGGGGAATGCACTGCAAGCGGCAGCACTGGAGGGAGTAGGCCCCCGAGCAGCCCCTGCAACACTGCAGGCTGGTGGGGGGTGGGGGGTAGACCCAGAGGCAGCAGCGAAGACGGTCAGAAAGACCCAGTCACCCTGGGGCTGGCAGGACTTGATGGATTGGAAATGACAGGTGAGATGCACAGAGAAACAAACGATGGCTCCCCGACTTCTAGTCTGGGCGGCCAGGTGGTGGCATTTATGGTGACGGGTGTGGGAGGCAGAACGGCCTCCCAGATGCTGTGGACAGAGACGTGATGAGGGCCCAGACCCTGAGCCGGGAGAGCGTCCTGGACCACCCAGGGGCCCAGCCAACCACAGGCTCTGGCCTGCTCCTGTTGACAACATCAGGGTCTGCGTTGCCACTGCGTGTGTAAGAGCTGTGACTTCCCCACCTTGGTCCCCTCCACCCGCTCTGCTCCGCCACCACCCCCAGCAGTCCTCACCCTGGAACATGCTGGACCTCCTGAGCGTCACCCGTCTCCCCTGGCCAGAACAGACGCCACGGGCAGGCAGGCAGTCCGTATGTACGGAAATAAGACGTGAACGGACTCCACGGAGAGGGCCAGGTGTCAATAGAAATGACCCCAATGACTGCGACTCACCACTCCGCACCTCTCACCTAAGCGCCTGCCTGGCAGGGCACAGGTTAGAAACCACCAACTCAACAAGCCAATGAACTTTCCTCTGAAACTTCCCAGCCCACCAAGATGACCCAACGGGCCAAATGCCAACGGTTTACCCATCTGGGTCTGAAAATTCCTCCAAGCTGACACACAAACCCTGCCCCATTGACACTGGGGCTGCAGGGGCAGCTGCTGTCTCGTTGTGGGCACTGCCGCCCTGCAGGAGCAGCTGGAGGCCCAACAAAGTGCCTGGGCAACCCCTCCAGGGACCAGTGCCTCTCAGGGCCATGAGCCAGAGGAGCAAAGCTTCCAATGTGACACCTTGGGGCCAAGGTGAGGGGGGCCAAGTCAGGGGACAGGGTCACCTGTCTGGGGAGGAGTGAGAAAGGGCCCTGGAGGAGCCAGGAAGTGAGCAAACGCTCAGGAGTAAGCGTGAGCAGTGGGCGGGCTGAGGGTACCATCAGCACTCACTGGTCACCACTGCCACGGGTCGGCTCCTGTCCTCCTCTTGTCAGGTGTGCTCTTGCATCTCAGGGAAGGAAAACTGAATTTCCCAGAGGCTGAGGGCCAGTGGACAGGGAAGAGGCTGGGGCTCTGACTTCCAGAGGAGCTCGGCAGAAGCACCCGACAGGAGACCAGGGCAGGCCTCTGGGCACCAGCACAGCGCCCTGTCGCCAGCCAGGAACACAAAGACCTTTGGCCTAGGGGAGATATGTCACTGAGGTTTGAGGATTAGACTAGAATCCATTGTCTTTGTCATTCAGGTTTGTTTGCGGAAACTCTCATGGATGTGGGGACCCCGTCAGAGCCAGGAAGAGGTGACCTGTGGTAATGCCCTGGGCCAGTGGTTGCTGCAACTCACTTTCAAGGAAATTAGGAACGGATGCTCTCGTGAAGCAATAGCCTCGGCACCACAGGTTGTTGGAAATGCTAATCCACTGAGGGCTGTTACCAGGCCACACGAGCCTCGAGCCTCACTGCTGCTTCAGTCCCCGCCACCTGCCGTCTCACTTAAACCTGGGGAGAGCTCTGGGTGTTATTGCTTCCTCTTTAAAACTGAGCAGACTGGGTCCCAGACTGGTTGGGTCTTTGCTCAAGGACAGGATGGCAGCAAGTGACAAAACCAAGACCCAACCCAGGCAGTCTAACTTGAGACTCTGCTCCTGACCAAGCAAGCTCCTAGGGGTGTCCCACGGCCCAAAGGGCAGAGCACTGGAGCATGAATAGTGACAGCCCTCCATTTCACCCTCCTCCCCAATACCCTGAGGCCCAGAGGAGTCAACAGATTCCCAGGCCAGTGACCTGTGCACCTACCCAGGCAGACTGCAGGTGACTGGGTGTCTCCTAGGAGAGAAGCAAGCCACAACAGTACATACAGACCTAGCTGGTTCAGAAAATCTGTCTGGGCGGGGGATGTAGCTCAGTGGCAGAGCCCCTGCGTAGCAGGGGGAGGCCCTGGCTTCAACACCCAGTACCAAGAAGAGCTGGCTCTATACTGAGGGTGCCTGCCGAGCCACCAGGACAGCCCATCCCCTGCTCTTGCCTCACACAGGGCAGTTATAACCAGGGCTTCAATCCCCACGCATGGGTCTGTCTGCTCCGCCTCCGGCACGAAAGCAAGTGGAACCCACAGCCTGCTCCCAAACGCTGCCCGAGGACATGTGCCAGGCCCTGAGGACCCCCTGAGACTGCCCAGGGGCGCCAGCTCCCCAGCCACCCAATCCACACATGTGCTTCAGGCTGGCTCCTGGCCCTCTGACATCTCCCTTCAGTCCTTCTCCAGACCCTCTTCTCCCTGTCAAGCCCCTCCAGCCAGAGGCCCAGCCAGCCTCCTGCTCAGCTCCCACGGCAGTTCCTCTCCTAGGGTTCTTCCCCTGGCACCCTGTCTCTGTGGACGAGCCCCCATGGGCACTGCCTCCACCTCCTCCATCCTTCCTGTGCACACCTGTCAGTCTGCCCTCCGCATGCCCTCTGGTGTCCGGGCCTTTGCACAAACTCTTCCACCTGCCCAGAACCCTCTGCCCATCTAAGACCACCTTACCCTCCAGGCTTGTTTTGTGCCATTTCCTTCAGGAAGTCTTCCTAGCCCAGCCCTGCACAGCCCAGGCAAGCGGCTCCTGCTCTGGGTTCCTCTGCATTGGAGCCCCCCAACCTGGCACAGTCCACAATTGGAGATTGCGTCTTGATAGGTCGGTCTGCCTTCCCCCAACAAGCCCATGAGTGGATTCTCCTGGGTCCCAGAACCTAGCTCAGGGCTGGGTGTCTCACAGACATCTGATGAATGAGACAGCAAGTAGAATGACCGAGGGGATGAAGGAAGCTCGAGTGAATGGACGGCGGACTCACGCATCACTCAGACGGGTCATGGTCACCCAATAGCTTGCATGGTGTCCCCAATGCACCAGGAGGTAGCCTAAGAACTTTTACACGCCTTATTCAGCTAACTCTCAATAACACCCTATGAACTAGCCTCTGCCCCATCTTACAGATGAGAAAAGCAGAGACACAGAAGGTGAAGATTCACCCAGGGTCACAGGCAGACTGGTTCTAAAATCCATCCATTCCACTACACATCAGGCTGCCAGGGGCCAAGAGTCACACTAGCAGCCAGGAACGAACCACCCTTCCCACTCCCCTGCCTCTTGTGCAATGGGCCCCTCCCCTGACTCTGGTCCTGGCTGTGTCTAGACCTGCCCAGCCACTGGGCGGTTAGCTAACATGAGACGAGCGGAGGCTGGATGACATGCCCGTGGGCTTGTCCTTTGGGGAAGTTCCCTTAGATTCCAAGACTCCATGGTAAGAATAAGCCTCAGCTAGCCACATGGAGACGCCACGCGACACAGAACTGAAGAGCTCGGCCAATAACCAGAACCAGAGTCAACACAATTGGCTTGGTTGAGTTGGCTGAGACGGCCTCCGACATCTGAGTTCAGGCCTCAAGGGGCAGAGACGAGCTGTCCCTGCCATGCCCCCGCCCCCGCCTGAATTCCCAACTCATTAAATTACGACCAAATACAATCATATAATTTTCAGGGTGATTTGTTAAGAAAAACTAGCTAATGGATACACATCCCTACTGAGAGAGGCAATGACGCAGGGCCAGCGTGGCACTGCCCAGGTTCCTATTCAATCAACAAACCTTCCTGTACCACACTGAGTACCAGGCACTGCTCTGAATGCCCAGATTTGGCACAGAATGAGACAGACAGGGGACTTCCCTCAAGGAGCTCAGATTCTAACAGGAGAGCTGGACACCCCGACACACGCAGGCATGTTACGTCCAGTAATGCCAAGAGTTACGGAGAAAAACAGCAGTGCCACGAGCCATTCCACCAGGATGGCTTCTTCATAGAGTGACGTTTATGCAGACGTGTTGGAGGAGAGGAAGAAAGCCAGGCCCAGCAGGTGGACTCCAGGAATGGGGACAGCAAGATCGAGGGCCTGGAAATGAGGTGTGATGGAGAGCAAGGGGTGGGGGTGTCGGGGGAGAGTTAGGAAACAGAGGGTGAAGAGGCCAGGGCAGGTCCTGGGCGTTGAGGACCATGCACAGGACGTGGCTGTGTCCCAGGTACCAAGGGAAGCTTGCAGGCTGGGGGCCTTACTCTGGCAGGGTCCCGCTCCTGTTTTCAGGGAAGACTCCAGAAGAGTGGCAGCAGCCAGAGCAGCAAGGGGCTGCCTGCTGCACCACTCGAGCCCCTGACAAGGACAGCTGGACTGTGGAAACAGCCCACTGCGGGGAAGGGTCCCAGCTGGGTGGCAGATCCCAGGCGGGGATCGCCCACCTGCCTCTGGGGTAAGGATGGGATTTCATGTCGCTCTTGTGCAGCGCAGGGCTGGACTAAGCAGCAGGCCTGGCTGGCGTCACAGCTGGTTCTGTTTCGAGAACAGAACTCTGGTTGCACCCCACAAGCAGGCCAGGGAAGGACCTGATGTAGAGGAAAGCAAGCCGCTTGAAAGGGACTTCTCAAACAATTCACTGAGGCTGAAAATGAACCCAGCAGGGCCGTCAAGCTCGTTAGGCGACGCTCTGTGAAGCAGGCCTGCCGAGTGCTGCGGAAGGGGATGCTGGGCCCAGCAGCTCACGGAGGGACGCTGGGAACCGCACCCGCCACGCCCTGGTCGCGTCTCACTCCAATCGCTGGTTGGCTCACCTGGAAGAGGAGCTGTAAGCTGGAAGACACTTATTTCTACCTATAGAATCACTTCCAGGGAAAGCAGGAGGAAATGGACTGTGCAGCCACAGGACAAGCAAGGACAGGCAGAAAGGCCCAGAACGTGCGTGGTAAGGAGAGTTCCAGCCACGCGAGACGCTGGTTCCGGGCCCTGTCCACCCCACCTCCCTCTGCTGCACCTTAAGCACCCGCCACCATCCCAGCTTCAGACGCCAGCGCAGGGCCCGAGTTCTCACTGGTGCAGGGGAGGAGAGCCAGCAAAGCGCAGGTCTGCACCGGACACCCCGTTCCCGATCCTTTAGCACATTCCTGTTTTCCCGAGAATAAGATCAAACCCTTTCTGGGAACCTATGAGTCCCGCATGCCACCCCACTCCCCCTGGATGGGAGCCTCTTCAGTCCTCCGGACGCCCTGCCTCCTCTGAACACGTGAGGCAAGGAGACACTGTCAAGGGAAGGTGACCACCTCCCACTCCTCCAGACCTGTTATTCAGCGCAGCTGTGCCCGAGCCACCCCCAGTCCCAAGCCTCAACAGGGCCTCTGACTGGCGGCTGTGGCCTTGGGGCCATTTTTCTCAAAATACCACAGATTGACTCTTCTATGCTGGTCACACACAAAGGCCATCTGCCTTTGATTCACAGACCCAATTATCATGATCAAGTTTCAAGTTAGCACCAATTTTAACCCAGAGACTGGTCCCCAGTGTGACTCACCCGGAAATGAGGAGAGAACCACGAGTGTCTGCCCTGAGCTGCTGCCGCCCAGTTCCGACTGCTTCCTCAGACCAGTCACATCTATCCCATGTCTGTTCCTATTCGACATCTGTGCCCACTAGGCATTCTGGGGACCTCGGGGATAGGGCCACCTCTGATGCATATACACGAATACAGACCAACCCAAGCCCCAGCTCCAGGAAAGGACAAGACCAACAGACAGACACCTTCTTGGTCACCGCCCGGGCCTCACAAGGACAGCACTGCCACAGAGAGCAACGATGCTGGCAATCGTGGGGGGCTTGCTGCACACCAAGCACTGCGCAGCCTTTGGTGGACTTACCTGGCCCAAGCCCTACCCGTTAACCACTGTTAATATCCCTATTTCACAGTTAGGGAGCTCAAGGAAGTGTGCAGCCCGAGGTCAAATCCAAGCACATCCTTCCTCCCCCCAACAGCGCCATTGACCACAGGACCCGCCAACCCAGCAGCCAGCACAACCCTGTACCACCAAAGGAACAGATGCCACTCCCACGGGAGGCAACTTCACAACTCATGGACCGAGGCTGCCCTTCCAAGGACAGTGACCCCAGCTAAACGGCAATGGGTTTCTGTTCAGTCAAAACAGAAAAGGGAAACGCAGATTTCTTTAAGCACTATATTTTTAGAGATATTTAAGAGAATTTAAACAGAGAAGAGAACTAGAAAAAGTCAACGTCTCTTACGTCAGAAGGAACCAAAACAAGTCGTCAGCGTGATTCAAACCCCAGTCACATCACACAACACTCTAGTCAGGTGCCCAGTGGCATCGGAGTCCCCTTGGGGTGTGAGGACACGGTGCTGCACAATCACAAGATCCTCATCGTTCTGAACACCGCCCCGTCGGTGAGTGTGATCCTGATGGTCACGTGGACTGGGCCCTTTACCATCACCTCCGTTTGGGTCCTGAACATCCCCAAGGCCCCTATGATGAAGGCTTGGATGACAGCCAGGGCACCAGCGAGAGGTGGTGGAACCTTCCAGAGGTGGGCCAAGTGGGAGGACGTCAGGTTGCTGGCCATGTGCCCTGGAAGGGGCTCCTGGGACCCCGGCCCCTCCTCTCTTTGCTTCCCAGCCCCCATGAGTTTAACCGGCCTCATTCGGCCTCACACTCCCACCTGACTGCGCCCCACGGACCCAGAGCAAATCACGAGTGGTGCTGGGACCGAACCCAGGGCTTCACGGGCTCGGCAAGTGTTCTACCGCCGAGGCACATCACTGCTTCTTGTTCTCAGTTGACTGTCTTGGGGATTTTGTCACAGAGACGGAAAGCAAACCACACACAGCGTACCACATACACAGGCAATCTCACACCGAGCCTATTACACATGTGACCAACAATGGCGCCAAGGCTGGCAGTGCTGAGCCTCTCAGCCAAGGTCATGCAGGTCACAGGGGACAGTGCCAGGACTCTGCCTTAAGAATGGCCAGCTCAAAATAGGGGTAGTGGGAACATTCCTTAACATTGTAAAGGCCATCTACGCTAAGCCCATGGCCAATATCATTCTAAATGGTGAAAAACTGAAAGCATTCCCCCTAAAAACTGGAACGAGGCAGGGATGCCCTCTTTCACCACTTCTATTCAACATCGTTCTTGAGACTCTAGCCAGAGCAATTAGACACACCAAAGAAATTAAAGGGATACAAATAGGAAAAGAAGAACTCAAACGATCCCTGTTCACTGATGACATGATTATATATTTAGAGGAACCTGGAAATTCCACCAGAAAACTCTTAGAACTCATAAGTGAATTCAGTAAAGTAGCAGGTTACAAGATCAATGCTCATAAATCCAACGCATTTTTATACATAAGTGATAAATCTTCAGAAAGAGAAGTTAGGAAAACTACCCCATTCACAATAGCCTCGAAAAAAATAAAATACTTGGGAATCAATCTAACAAAAGAGGTGAAAGACCTTTACATTGAGAACTACAGAACACTAAAGAAAGAAATTAAAGAACACCTTAGAAGATGGAAAGATCTCCCATGTTCTTGGATAGGCAGAATTAATATTGTCAAAATGGCCATACTACCAAAAGTGCTACAGAGATTCAATCCAATTCCAATTAAAATCCCAATGACGTACCTTACACAAATAGAGCAAGCAATCATGAAATTCATCTGGAAGAATAAGAAACCCAGAATAGCTAAAGCAATCCTTAGCAGGAAGAGCGAAGCAGGGGGTATCGCAATACCAGATCTTCAACTCTACTACAAAGCAATAGTAACAAAAACGGCATGGTATTGGCACCAAAATAGAAAGGTAGATCAATGGTACAGAATAGAGGACATGGACACAAACCCAAATAAACACAATTTTCTCATACTAGACACAAAGGGGCCAAAAATATGCAATGGAGAAAAGATAGCATCTTCAACAAATGGTGCTGGGAAAACTGGAAATCCATAGGCAACAGAATGAAATTAAACCCCTATCTCTCACCCTGCACAAAACTCAACTCAAAGTGGATCAAGGACCTCAGAATCAGACCAGAGACCCTTCATCTTATAGAAGAAAAAGTAGGTCCAAATCTTCAACATGTCGGCTTAGAATCGGACTTCCTTAACAGGACTCCCATAGCACAAGAAATAAAAGCAAGAATCAATAACTGGGATAGATTCAAACTAAAAAAGCTTTCTCTCAGCAAAGGAAACTATCAGCAATGTGAAGAGAGCCTACAGAGTGGGAGAAAATGTTTGCTACTCATACTTCAGATAGAGCACTAATTTCCAGAATATATAAAGAACTCAAAAACACTACACCAAGAATACAAATAACCCAATCAACAAATGGGCTAAGGAAATGAATAGACACTTCACAGAAGATCTACAAGCAATCAACAGATATATGAAAAATGTTCAACATCTCTAGTAATAAGAGAAATGCAAATCGAAACTACCCTAAGATTCCATCTCACCCCAATTAGAATGGCGATTATCAAGAACACAAGCAACAATAGGTGTTGGCGAGGATGTGGGGAAAAAGGTACACTCATACATTGCTGGTGGGGTTGCAAATTAGTGCAGCCACTCTGGAAAGCTTGGAATGGAACCACCATTTGACCCAGCCATCTCACTCCTTGGCCTATACCCAAAGGACTTAAAATTAGCTTACTACAGAGATACAGCCACATCAATGTTCATAGCTGCTCAATTCACAACAGCCAGATTGTGGAACCAACCTAGATGTCCTTCAATTGATGAATGGATAAAGAAACTGTGGTATATATATATATATACACAATGGAATATTACTCAGCCATAAAGAATGATAAAACTATGGCATTTGCAGGCAAATGGATGAAACTGGAGAATATCATGCTAAGTGACATAAGCCAATCTCAAAAAACCAAAGGAAGAATGATCTTGCTGATAAGCAGATAATGACACATAACGGGGGGTGGGAGGATTTAATGTTAGGATTAGGGTTGGGGTTAGGGAGGGGGGCGAGAATGGAGGAAGGAAGGACTGTATAGAGGGAAAAGAGGGGTGGGAGGGGTGGGGGGAAGATAAAAAAATAACAATGAATCAAACAACATAACCCTATGTAAATTTGTGATTACACAAATGATAGGCCTTTACTCCATGTACAAACAGAGAAACAACATGTATCCCATTTGTTTACATTAAAAAAAAAAAAAAAAAAAGAGTGGCCAGCTCTAGATCCACAGCTCTCAAGCACCTTGTGATGGATCCAACAAGAGGAAATGCCCATTTTTAAATTGAGGTCACCATGCCGGAGTAATTTTTGTAGGGATAAAAGAGAAAAGCACACCCTTTCAGACATTTTTAAAGCAGTGCTGTCACACGGAGGCAGCTCCCACCCAAGTCCTCACCAAACACACATCACCACGGATCCACTCATCAGACTAGGACAGACCTGGAGGGAGGAATGTGACTGTCATGTCAAATTAAGTGACAGTAACAAATGGTGAGGAATGTGACAGGGAGGCGACACACATCTGTGTGAACAGCAGGACCTTCCTTCCTAACCCTACCACGCGCCTCCTTCCACCAAGGACAGTGGCAGAGATGCAGAACTGCCCCTCAGGAGACGTAAACCACCTTCCACGGAGTCGAGACCAGAAGATCATTTTGCTTCTATGCAGCTCAAGAAACCATTCTGCACACGAGACTTGTGTGCAATTACGTGAAGGAAAAAGCAAAGAGAACCATATCTTCCATCCTCAGAATTCCAGACCCCACTTCGGCAGCCAGAGGGATTGGAGGATGAAAACCTCCATGAAGTTCTGCTCTCCAATGCCACACAACTTCATGAGTCCCTCCTCGAGTCCCGGGTTCTCACTGTCCAGGAGAAACTCACCAGAGAATCATCAGCTCATGTGACCAACTGGAAAAGGAGAACCAGGCATAGAAGAGACATAGCGACACCAGGAGCCCAGAGGTGGCCAGGGCCAGAGAGGAGACCCGCCCAGCACTCCTTATTCCAACTGCATGCAGCCCATGGTCACACACGAAGTATGAAGCCCAACGAGTTCCACCAAGCAGGAAGTGAACCCAAGTTGTCAGAGGGGCTCCTACGAAAGCCCCTTGAATCGGACACGAAACCCGTTCATTCTCCTCTGTTCCATCCCATTTCTGCCCTAGATTGCAGACATGATGGAGTTTCAGCAGCCACTTAGGCCAAACTGAGGGTAAAAGCCTGAGCTATGGACGAAGCAGACCAGGACATGGGTTAAGAGAGAACCCTGCCTCAGCTCCGGGTGGCCCGTGTCTGAACTTGCCCTTCTATGAAGGACATGTCATCTTCTTTAAGTCACCAGGGCCACATCTTTGTTACTCAGCACCCAAGCACAATTCCAAAATTGTAGACCCAATGAAACTATTATTGACATGTTTACTGCAGTTTGCCAACTGTGCTTAAAGGAACCCCGGAGGTTCCTCAGCAAGTACCCATCTCTTACGATCTAAGCTATGTGGTATCCCCCAAATCTCATGTGTGAGACATCGTGAGAATATTTAGAGATGAAACAATTAGGTTGTGAGAGCTATGACCTAATTGGTGGATTAATCTACTTAAATGGATGGTGGTCATTGTAGGCAGGCAGGGTATGGCTGGAAGGAGTAGTTCACTGGGGGCGTGCCTTCGGGTTGGTATTTTGTCCCTAGTAAGCAGAGCTAGCCGCGCCCCCACCCCCCTTGCTCTTGCTCTCTCTCTCTCCTCTCCCCACCCCCTCCTTCCATGTCCTGAGCTGCTTCCTTCTGCCACACCCCTCCACCATGATATTCTACCTCACCCTGGGCCCAGAGGTATGGAGTTGGCCAATGGAGACGACCTCTGAAACCATGAGCTACAACTCGTCCTCCTCTTAGTTCTTGTCAGGTGTCGTGGTCACCTTGACAGAAAGGCTACGTGAAACACCATCTGAAGGCTGCCCTGGAAAGAGGCCGGGGCAAGAAAGTGGGGTAAGCGCTAAGCTTCCTGTCCCCTGCTTTCTTCGCTTTACAGATCAAATGCTCAAGATTTTGACAGCTAATTTAAAATAAAAAAAGGTCTGTATATTCTGAAGAACTGAAAGCAGGATCTGAAAGAGGTACTGGTGTGCCCGCAGTCATGGCAGCGTTAGAGCCAAAAGGAGAAAGCAAGCCAAGGCTCTGCCATGAGGCAGCGGATGAAGAGCGGGTGTGTGTGTGTGTGTGTGTGTGTGTGTGTGTGTGGGTGGGTGTGTACGCCCGCGTGCACACAAGTAAACGCTAAGCAGCCCTAAGGAAGGAGGAAACGCTGGCCATGCCACACCACGGACAAAGCTCGAGGACACGATGCCGACTTCTCCCGCCACGCCAGGCCTGCCCGGACCTCTGCATCGGTGTTCAAAGACCTTCACCCAAGACTACCGATGACCGCCTTCCTCTCTCCAGTCCAGTCTTCTGTTTCAACCATTTCATGAGATTTGTGTCAAAATGATGTGGAGAAAACAAAATCAACACCTACTATATGGGAAATAAATATGAACAGCATTTCTGGGTCATCTACACAACCAGAGGCAGCATATATTAAAAGGGAGTGGAGCGGGGGGGAGAAAGAGAGAGGCTTAAAATCGTGTGTATTCCCACTCCTGCAGGCAGAAACAAGGCCTCAGAAACAGAAAATTGTACTTTTCCAATAACCCTAAATTGTTATTTATTTCTGAATCCTCACCTGTTACTGCACAGTTCCCCAAGGCTTCTACACAGTGTCAAAAAGAACTGTGATGATAAGTCTGAATTTATACTCCAAGCACACACATCTACACACGGATCAAATCTACAACCTGTTTTCATCCACCCTTTGTGTTTAAGTCTTCTTTTATTGAAAGGAAAATTAATCAGTGTTCTCAACAGAAGTGTGGAGTGCAAATCCTTACCCAGGGGTCTTTCCATTTCTTTCCTGCTATTGTGCACCTTCTGCTGGATGGGAAAGCCAGAGCCCTGAAGACCCCAGTGTGCGCAGGTGAAGACGTGAAGGCAGCCTGGGAAGCGAGGCAGTCGGCCCCATGCACGGCTCCCACAACGCATGCCAAAAACGCACCTCCGAATGGGAAAACAGTGTTTGGCTTCCTAACTACATTTCCAATCAAAGGCAGGAGGCCTGGGGAACAGGCTTGTGCACAGCAAGCAGAACCATGAGCACCGCAGACGCTCGGTGCCAGCCAGGCTCGAGACACCCGCCTGCGCCAGGGCAGGTCAGGGCCAGGAGCCCAGCAGCTAACCTTATAAAAGAGCAGAGACAACCAGAGAGGAAGGAAGGAAAGAGACAGAGCTGGTGCACAAATCACCCAGGAGTCAACAGTTCAGAAGAAAAAGCTGAAAAAAATGAGAGAAGAGACAGCGGCAGGGAGAGAGATTCCAAGAGAAATCAACAGACCAAGCCACAGAGGGAGGGAGAGCGAGGGACGGAAGGAGGGCGGGAATGGGAGAGAAAGACACACACGGTGAGACAGGGAGAGGGAGGGAAGTGGGAAAGAACAGAGCAGGGGAAGTAAAGGGTGCCACCAGCCAGGTGCAAACTGGGGACAGGCAAGACCCTCATGCCACTCATGCAGCCGACATCTCCCGAGTACTGAGGATGCTTTGCGGGCAGACAGACTGAGTGATTCCGCCCAGGTGTCAACCGTTCAGTGCAGAGGGAACAAACAAACGCCCTATCTACGAGGCCCCCACATCTGTGGGCCGGAGCCAAGGGTATTTAATCTCTAAATATCAAGATTTTTGATGCATAAAACTAAATGATGGAAACACTAGTCTACTGGTTTAAAAACAAACTAAATTAGGTGTATCACCAAAAGTATAAGCAGTGATAACAGAAACAGAGGAGTTGAACTTCATCAAAATTAAGAATACATGTGCTTCAAGGATATCACCAAAAAAGTGAAAGGACGCCCCAGGAGATGGGAGGAAATGTGTGAATCATGGATCCAGTGAAGACCTAGCATCCAGAACATACAGAGAACGCCTCCAACTCAGCAGCAAAAAGACAGACTAAAAAGTGGGCAAAGGATTTGGAAAGACAGCTCTCCAGACAGACCAATGGCCAATGAGCCCAGAAGAGAAGCTGTACACCATGTCATCAGGAAACGTGACCCATCCACAGTGGTACCACCACGCTGTCTGCCAGGGCGCCTAAGCACAATCGGGCAGAGAATCTCACAGGCTGACGAGCAGGTGCAGCATGGGCCAGGACCTTCACTCACTGCTGGCACACAGCAGTCCCTCTGGAAACATTCCAGTGGCTCCTCCAGAAATTAAGCAGCCACCACTTGACCCAGTAACTCCGCTCCCAGGCCTGGAGGTGGTGACACCAGCTACTCACGAGTACGGTTTCTTTGTAGACAGGTGACAATGTTCTAAAATGGGTGGTGGATGCACAACTCTGAATATATGAACGACCCATAAATCATATACTTCGTTTGCATGACTTACACCGTATATAATTGCATCTTAATAAAGTTACTCTCTGGGCGAGCACTAGCCCTTCAAAGTACCTTCAGACAATAGCCCAAGGCTTCATCCTGAAAACACAGACCATCAGGAAGCCTAACCCAGACCAATGGCTGGGAACCTCCACAGACACATCAGAGAGGGGAGGACAATTTGTGACTCTTCCTACACACCAAAACTAGGAACCCATTCAAAAAAAGGCCCCTCACATTGATGAACGTCACACTCTCCAATAACCCACAAGGAAAAGCCCTCAAACCCACACGCCAAGGAAATGAGTCGATAATTCACCAAAACAAAATGCAATGCATAAAACAGAAAAACGTTGCATCACCATAGCAACTCAGAAAATACAAACAGCTCCTGTCCTGCCTAGTGGAGTCCAAAGGGTGATCATCTGTCAACACTGGCAGAACGGCCATGGGATCGCTTGCTGGCGACACTGAAAGGAACACAGTCCTCGTGGGGAATAACATGAAAATCCACAGCAGGAGTCACCTGGCCACTCTGCTAGAGGGACCAGATTCCCCAAACGATGAGAAGCGTGGGGCGTCCACACACAGGACGCTCCCTCAGGGTTTTCCGTAAGACAACAGTAAGGAGAGCCCAACTGCAGGCAGCTGACTCTCACACCCTGGCCTGTCCTCCAGACAGAACAGCCGGCAGCTCCCGTAACTCAGGCTACGTGGGCCATGCGAGGACAGAAAGGCCCCGTGACGGTGAGCAGGAAGGCCAGGCACACCCACAGAGAGTCCACTGTGCAGAGGACAGAGCTGTTGAAGGAAGCTGCCTCCTCAGCTCCCTCTAGTGGCCGGCACAGGGGAGAGGAAGGAGTAGCTGCTGGGGCCCACCTGAGTGAACCTCACACACCCTTTAGCCAACCTCTGCCTCAGTTTCCTCATCCAAAACCAGCAGTGCGGAAAACCCAAGGCAAGAAACGTGCCCAGCAGCACTGGTCCCAACAGGGTTAGGATCTGAACTCTGGACTCTGTGGGATGAACAGCAATACAGGAAGGAAAAAGAGGAGATGCCCAGAAGACCACCCCACCCCCCCGCACGCACCCCTCGATACCCAGTTATGACAGCAACGCTGGCTCACACAAACGCCACACAAACGGGTTTGCATGCTGGTCCTGCTTCACAGTCCCAACTAACCCAAACATCGTCATAGTCCAGGCTTCCCTCTCAGAGAGGCTAAAATCAGGTCTGCATCAAGGATGGTCGCCAGACTCTGCCACCTGCATGTGGATCCCGTGGCCACATGGCCATCAGAGAGATGTTGCCAAAACCCGAAGGCTCCGGCCACACCATTCCACCTCCCTGAGAACCACAGCCCCCTTTCTTAAATAAACAGAGCCTGTGGCTCCACGCAAACCCCGTCAGCCCTGAGGGCTGTGGCCCGTCAGTCATTCCGTCTACAGGTTCCTCTCCCCACCGAACATACCCTTCTAAACTCACAGAATCACAAACATCTTAATTTTTAAAGATTAACAGTACGCATTCATTTTCAGAGCACTATTAAAAAATCATGAGCACACTCTCCTACTGCAGGACATGATTCATGCTTTCTGCCAGCACACACCTCACTTTTGGGCCTCTGCTGGTTACAGCATCCCAGCTCCCGGACAATAGGAATTCAGTGTGGTCTGCACCTTTCTGGATGGTTGCAAAATCAACACCAAACACATGCAGCACCTTTCAGGTCTCCAGAATGCTGAACAAGACTGTTCTTTGGATAATGTAAGAACAAGAAGACTAGGCAGCCCTAGAATTGTTTGGAAGAGAGGGATGGAGGAGAAATCATTGGTATGCAAGGCCCTTGGTACTTTGGATCAACTCTCCTTTGCTAGAATGCCAGAGGACAAGGGCTGGGTGCTGGCTGGTTTCCTTGGGTAAAACCAGAGCTTGGTTGCTCTGTCTGTCTGATGGGGGTAGCTGAGAGGCAGGAGAGCCTTTTCATTAACCCCAGCAGTATTGCTACTGCCAAGTCAACTGCAATGGGGGTGGCAAAGCAAACGGGCTGGCTGCAGAAACAGCCGTGCATGTTTTAACAGATGAGGAGGGCGTGCCGAGTTCAGAAATCAGACAAAGGTTTGTTTGGGCTTTGCTCGGATTTAGTCAGATCCCAACATCAGCTCCTCAAATCTTCAAACAATTCAGCAAAGACCTTGAACTTGTCCCTCGGGTGCAACCTTGCAAAAGACCCAGACCCAGATGCTACCATGGCCTTTGTAACACACCCAGAGCCAAGCCCTTAAGATGCCTTTTAAAGGCAGCATGCACACACATCAGCCATCTTTATCTCTAAGAACACCAAAGGCTTTATCAGCTAGAAGGAAGAATGCTAGACATGATTTTTCTTTTCCTTTCCTTATGGTGCTAGGGATTAAATCCAGGGCCTTGTGCATGCTAGGCAAATGCTCTGCCACTGAGCCGTACTGGCGCCCTACACAAGAATACCGATTGAAGTAGGTGGGGGCACAGGCCCCTGGACGGGCTATCAGTTGAGTCTGGCATGCCCTGCTGCCCGTGCTGGGACATCTTGGGAGGTCAAGGGCCTTCCCACTTTGGGGTACCCAGGCTTCACTCTGACCCGGCCCACGTGCAGCCACTGACCTGAACCCACAGTGATGGGAGTGCACCCTGCTCAAGAGCTGCCTGCTGCACCTTGGGCTCACTCTTGAGAACTACAGAAGCTCCCCAAGAACTCAGAGCCCAGACGCCCCATGCTTGTCTTGGTACATCATCTGGTTCTAAGCCTATCTGCTGTCTAAACAAGCCAACAACAAGATCTTTTGACTAAAGAGAGATGGAAAAATTCAACAATCAACCTCCTTAAACACATGAGGACCTTTTTTCTTTTTTTGGTACTAGGGATTGAACCCAGGGATGATTTACGGCCAAGCTACATCCTTGTCATTTTTATCTTTAAGACAGGGTTGTGACATTACTTAGGGCCTCACTAAATTGCTAAGGCCGCCTTCAAACTTGTGATTCTCCTGCCTCAGCCTCCCAAGTCACGTGGGTGGCACCAGCACACAGGAGCCATCTGGCCAGCTCGCCTCCCGTCTCTGGCCTGGAGACCTCCCACCCAATCTCCAACCCTCCCATGGATGTCACTCTCTCCATCTTTTCCCTGGGTCAGGCACTCTCCCTCCACGGTGCTCCGGTCACACCTGGACTCTGCTCAGCACATGTGAGAGAGTGCATTCCGCGTGTCACAACTGCTCTCTGCAGGGCTGTGCACCCCGAGGGCAGTGCTGGGTCTCACCCGGGAACCCTGGCATCTTGCATGGGGCCCGGCCCATGGCGAGCCGTCTGTACAGGTGTCCAGCAAGCAATGAAGCAGAGAGCAGGGAGGAGCAAAGAGGCGGCCTGCTAGGTCTGGAGCCTCACCTGGCCAGCAGTGTTTGGCCACCGGGAGGGCAAAAGCCTGCTGCCCTAACTGGTTTATTAAGGGGAGCGGGGGGAGGCTGGAGAGAGTGGACTGGGGAGCTGTAATTTGGAGGGTTCAGAGTTTCAGAGTTGCAGGCCAAGAAGCGCCCTGGAGGTGGCCTGAGCTGACGGGCACAGCCCTGGGATGCCCTTTACCCAACCACATGCTTCAAACAGCCAGCGGTCAGTTCCATGTTATGTGTATTTTATCACTGTTGAAAATATTTGTTAAGAGAAACAGCTTTACAGATGATGCTTCGTGAGCATTTTCTCATCTGTGTCACCTGGCAACCATAACCCCATGACGGTGGCCCGACCATCACCTGAACTTCACACGTGAGCAAGCGGAAGTCCAGGGAGCAGGGGCAACTTGCCCCATGTCACAGCTGCTAAGGGGCAGAGCTGGGGCTCGCCCTCACGCAGCCTGATGCCGGTCGCCCTGCCCTGACCACAGCTCACACGGAGGACACACATTCCCCAGTCACCAGACGTGGAAGCCGAAGACCTAAACTCAATCTGCACTTCTACACTTGCTCGCTGCAGAACCCAGTTCAGTGAATGAAAAGAAAAACACCACCACAAGAGACCCCAAAAGACTGGCCGAGGATCAGGGAGCAGTCAGCACGACAAAGCACGGAGCCTCACCCAGAAGTGCGGCCGCCCGCCCAGCTCTCTCCCGGCGGCGTGAGAAGGCTGGGAAAGAGGTGCCCCGCGTGAAGCTCCCTCCTCCCAAGTCACAGCCATGGCCACCTGCACCCCATGACCTCTCTTCCTGATAAGAAAAGAGGCTCCTCCATCCTGCAGACTATGGGGAAGGAGGAATCAAGCCGCCTTGGCCACCCCCCTGCAGTGCAGATTGTAGATGCCCCCCCACCTCACGTGTTTAAGCTGGTCCCAGCTGAAGGCCCTGCCATCTTCAGGAGGTGGGCCTAGTGGAAGGGCTGCCAGTGACTAGGTGTGCCCTTGAACGGGTGTCTGGACCCGGCCCTCCCAACCCCCCTCCCCCCACCCATGCTTCCTGGCTCCCTGTTGTGACATTCCATCTAACCACAGTCCCAAAGGCAGCAGGGGCAAGTGCCCATGGACTGAAACCTCTCAAACTCTGAGCCAGACACACTTCCTCATGTACACTGACTCCTCAGGTGTTCTGTCAGTCACGGCAAGCTGGCTAGCGCAGCCCAGCTCTGCCTCTCTGAGCAGTTCCCAGGCGAGCGGCACAATGGGAGTAAACCGAGAAGCGGAGGGAACTGGCAAACAAGAGAACAAGAAAGGGGGTCCACGGTACCGGAGACTGAGACGTCATCGCAAGTGAGGGCGGAAGGATCTGTACCAACTATCAGACCCACGAGGACAAGGACAGGCAACGTTTTAAAAAAGAGCAGCTTAGCAGCCACAGGTGTGTGCGAGGGAGACTGACAAACCTCCCGGGCAAAGGCCAGACTGGGCTCCACTGCTGACACTTCACATTTTAAGAATGGGGAAAGGAGGAGGACGAGGAGGATGAAGAGAGCGGGAAACAGAGAGAGGAGGAGGGCCGAGCAAACCCGACCAGGTGGGCCTTTACCAAAACGCCTGCCAACCTCTGTCTCAGAAGGCCAATGCCCACTGCCTGTCATGTGGAGCACCACGAGGTTGGTGCACCCTACCAAGCGCCAAGGGGCTACAGACACCAAGCCACTCCCGCGAGCAGGGACAAGCTGTGCAGCACCAGGGGACACATCCATGTGGGCCTGAAAGCAGGCAGCACGGCTGGGTCCCAGGCCTAGAGGGGAAACAGGAGGTGACCAAGAGAGGCAGGGGGGACATGCTTTCCTGAAAAATATCCAGGCACACTTGCTCGGGGCCCTTTGGGGTGAAGAGATCAGACGTCGTGCCTCACTTCCACCTGTCAGTAAGCAATGTCATTTACAAGACTGCCTCACTTTCCCAGTGGCTGTGTGACCGTGGAGCAGCCTAAGCTCTGCTTCCTTTCCTCCTTTACAGGACGACTGTCATAGCGCCCACCTCCAAGACTGGTGCGAAGACCAAGTTAGTGTCCGATTCCTAAAGCAGCGTCAGGCAGGGTCAGCACCGCTGAACCTGCGTGGGCAGCTTTTCTCTGGATCACTAACATGTTGCTGAATGGACCAATTATAAGACGGAGAGACGGAGGCTTCACCCCGTGGTCACTGCCGCAGAGTGGACCTGGGATCATGGGGCCAGTGGTAGTGCCCTGCAGTCACCAACCCACCTGTCCTGGGGGCTCCTTACAGCCCCCAAGGAAGACTGGCCCCACACAGGCAAGAGGTGAATGGGGGCATCACCAACAGAAAATGGAGGGGAGGCAGTCCAGCCTCTGAGCGGAGGACGGGCACCGTGATGTCACAGCAAACACCAAGGATGGTCCCTGGGAGGCTTCCAAGGTCAACCCCCAGAAGCAGGGCGGGCCCCTAAGGCTGGAATGCCCCCTGGCCCGATGCCTCTCCCACGTGCTGCTGATCCCTCGCCCCGCTCGGCCCTGAGCCAGAAGCTTGCTGTCCTTCACACTGTCAGATTACTACAGCGCGCCGCGCAGACAGCGCCGAGTGGAACCGAGGAAGGGAAAAAAGGCGCTTCTCCATCATGTGATTCATACATGGGCAAGTGCTACTAACAATCCAGGGCGCTAACATCAATTTGCTCCTTGCCAGCGAGGGGAGGCTGAGCATCGAGGCAGACTGTAATAAGAGCGAGCGCACTGAATGTGTACAGCACTATTTATTCATTTTTAGCAATTCTGCAACACTGCGCCCCTCCTCCCTTCAACTCTGACCATCCCACTCAGCTTCTATTCTTGTCCTTGCTCATTTGCGTAATTTTAACACTGCAGAATATAGCTAGCCTAAGAATATTTTTTTATAATTACACCCATCACAGGAACTGTCAGTATCTAATGAAGGATAATTTCAGCTATTATAAGAAGCTTAAAAGATCATTTTCATGAATAATTCGTAATATGAATCACTAAATTCAAACAATGTCAAAAATTTCCAAAAAAAAAAAAAAAAAAAGAGGAAAAGGAAAATATTTTAGGTGCCTAAAAGTCACCACCCCTTTAAAAGCAGAGTCCAGTTTCTGACATGAACAGAAACTGTGCAACACAAGGAAGGCTAGCACGTGAGGGGAGATAATGGCAAATCAGCTCTTGGCGCCTCCCTCTTTTGCTGTTCCCCCAGGCACCCCAAGACTGAGGATCAAAGACTAGTCTTTCAGCCAGTCCCAGGGGGCTCTCCTCATCCTAAGCCCCATCCCTCCAGCTCCTCTCACCTTGCCACCCTGAATCCCCTAGACTTCCAGGGCTTCTGTGCCTGCCTTCCTGTAGGAACGAAAACCTGCCTGAAAATGAAATGGACCTACACCGGACAATGCAGAGGGATAAATCTTCCTGGTAAACTGAGCACCTGGATCCAGCCACACCTGCACCCCAAACTTCTCAGTTCTGTGAGAGAATACATGTCCCATTTCCTTCAGTGGGTTTCTTTCTACTGGGGGTAGTTATTACTAAAGTAAGATTGCAGGTTCAACGGACCTTGAGAACAGCAGAGTCTCCGCTCTCATTGCTGGTCTAGGTCAGGCCAGCAACGCAGAACACTCAGTAGGTGACCCCGTGGGAGTCAAGGCTGGACAGGGGGTGGGTATGAATGAAGCATGGTCAGGATCCAGGGACAGGTGCCTGGCTAAGCCCGACAGAGGATAATGACTTCTAAAGCAGTTTGGCTAACAGGTGTGTTCACACTGCAAGGTGGTAGCAAAGCCCCCAAACCCACTTTTCCCAGAGAAGTACGAAAACCAGGGGACGATCCCATTTCCAAAGAAAACTGTTTTGTCCTGCTGCGCATCTGTGACGATGTGTCAGTGTTTACATATTAAACGAGGAGGAGAGAACGGCCCAGCAGACAAAAATATCCCACTTCTTCACTAGAGTATGACATCCAGAATACTGGCTCTTTCCACAAAGGCCATCTTCAAACCACGGGCCGTACCGCCTTCACGGGGTGGTCAAAATAGTCAGCGAGTCACCACTGACGCTTCTAACATGGACTCGAGGAAGGCATGAAATGTGAGCGCTTTGCACAGGGTCCCAGGAAGGGCTGTCTCAGTTATACGTCTGTCCCTATGTGTGCTTAAAAGTACGTCTTAGTGAGGACTGAAAACCACCGACAGAAACATGTTGGATTAAAAAAACATATTAGATCTGGGGCTGGGTTGTGGCTCAGCGGTAGCACACTCACCCAGCATGCATGAGGCCCTGGGTCCAATCCTCAGCACCACATGAAAAAAATAAAGGTACTGTGTCCACCTACAACTAAAAATATATATATATATAAAATATATATATATATACACATTTAAAAAATATATATACACATATATATACACACTTTTTTTTTTAAGTCAGATCAGAGATGACATCTGATGACATGAAATGCTGCTTTCAAATGAAGGGTGACAGGTGGCCTTGCACCCATACTCAGGCTCTCTGACTGCCCAGCACTTGTGACTCCACCACCTGTATCTTTCAAAAACAAAGCCAGGACAAGAAGTCACGTGGGGAGGGAGCTCACTTCAATGCTGCCTGTAGTGAAGAAATCCCAGCCTAAACGCCACCCATCAAGATGACGTTCCAAGTCCCAGCGTACGCACACGCTGTCTCCAACCCAGTGGGTCACTCACGACAACGAGGCGACCCAGCGCTGCCTGAGAAAAGCGAGGCAGGCCAGGGCTCTGCAAGCCCTTCCTCAAAGAGCCAGGCGGCACGTCCAGGCTCCCGGCCACGCAGTCCTTGCTGACCATTCAAGTCTTCCACCATAGCTAAAGGCAGACGGGCAACGTCATGAGTGGACGTGGCCCTGCTCCGGAGAAGTCTCATCTACAGAAAGGTGGCACAGTCGCGGGCCACTCTGCCAGCCCTGTCCAGACTGTGACCCCACTTGGGGACAAGCAGAGCAGGCACACACCTGCAGGGTGTAGGTCTGCCTAGTGACGTTCATCCGTCAGCTCCAGTCACCCACAGGGCCAGCCCTAGGGAGGGTTATTGGCGCCCCCTGCTCCACGTTGCTGGACTTGTTAGGAGGACTACATGTCATTCTCTTTAATTCTGATAAAATAGTCAATTATTTAACAACTGTATGAAATACCAGGTATCTAGTGATTGCTTTCACTAAATCGATTTTCTATAATATCTTCAACCAGTATTTTTATTGTAACAGACCCTTCCATAATTCATATTTAATTATTGGATGCCAACTGTCATGTAAAGGACTTCCAGCTAGAAAACATCCCCAAAAGGTAGAAATGATATCAAGTCATGAGAAACAAAATAACTTTCGTTCTCCTTCCCAGTGAGAAACCAAATGACAGAGTAGCCTAAAATTAAACGTGCAAGCCTGGGATGCCCTGTTATTGGGCCAGGCAGTGATCCCATTCAGCAGATGGGGTGAGGACAGTTTATGCAGGTCCCAAATGACATGACAAATAAGCATTACACCAAGATTTGGGCCTTGGTCTAAATTCTACTCTCAAGAAAATTCCCTTGACACTGGCCAACAAATAGGGCACACTCCCATAGCAAATTCAATCCTCATGCCACAGGGGCACCCTGGACTCACAGGAAAATGGGCAGAGGACAGAAAGCAACTGGCCAGCACGTTGCCTCAACATAAGGGGACAGAGACCCATTCCACCCAAATAGGTAATTCACTGCCGAAGACATGCTGCCCCCAGTAGGCTTCCAAGAGCTGGAGACCATCTTTTACATTTCTCTGCCAAAACCAACCCCTTCCTGCATCACTAGCCACCCTGGCCCCACCTCCCCTGTGGTTCAGCAAAAGCAGAGTGGCTGCTAATCCACAGGTGTGGCAGAAATGGCTAGCGTCTCCTGAGGGCCGTTCCCTCCTCCTCAGCAAGAACAGCAACTTGGGCTGGTAACAGCCACCTGGGTAGATACCAGAGAGTCCTCCCAGGATCCCTCAGGCGGTGTGGCTGCCCGACAGCACCAGAGACACTTGCAGAAGACATGGTGAGCGAACTTGAAGACGCAGGAGAGCTGAGGCACGTGGAAACGCTAAGGCAGGGGACAGGCATGCACGAGAGCAGCAGGTGAGTACTTTTTTTTTTCTTTAAACCAAGGAAGGAAACTCGGCTTGGTTTGCTTGCTAAGAAACGGGCAGGTCACACTGGGTTCGGAGGCCTTTTGGCCTGTGGGTGTGCGTTCAGACCTCCCGCAAGGCACCCAGACCACAGCAAGGCCGTGCACCTGTGCAGGGCAGCCCTGCACTCTGCTGATGGCCTTATGATGGGATGAACGTGGACAGATGAGGAAGGCGAAAAGACAGAGCAGTGCTCAGCCCAACTGGCTCCACCCGGAGGGAGGAGAGCGGGGTCCCAATTAAGAAATAATCCGTGAGAAACGGGGGTAATGGAGCGCCCAACAAGGTCTCCGGGTACAGCACATACTGAGAATGCCCCGCACTGTGCCCACCCAGCCCGTGCCATGGCTCATGTCCTCATGCCACCTGTCCCCATCACTGGATTGGCCTCCTGGGGAGAAAACAGGCCAGGCACACCCCCTCGCAGAGCCAAGGTCACCTTGCCCACCCAGGCATCGGTCTGAGCTCCAGAGGGGCAGACACGGTACACTGTTCACCTCCACATCGGGCACCCACCCCCCAGGCCCCACTGCTCCCCACCGCACACCCTGGGCAGAGCACTTGATGACGACAGTAACAGCCTGTGTGAGGGCATGGTGGGGACGCGGGCCCAGTGTGGCCCACTACACAAACTCTGTGGCCTGTCCAAGTTTGAGCTTCCCCACTAAAATGGGGACCTCACAGAAAGGTTGCTTAAAACAGCATGGGGCCTGGCGTACAGGGATTAATCCACATGAGCCGCTAAACTGTGAGGTGCTCAATTAATTCACTGTGCATTCACCTAATACCTAAGCATCCACCAGGTACTAGGCACTGCCCAGAAGCTAGGTGCACAAAGGCATGAAAACCAAGTCAGCCCCTGCTCCCCTGGACTGATATTTGGTAAGTGTCTCTCAACAATGTTGATAACGAAAGGGAGAAATTAGAACTTTAAAGTATAAAATAGGCAGGGGTACTATTAGCCCTGGGAGCGGTCAACAGGGGCAAAGCAGAGAGGGATTCGTGGGGCGGAGAGACCCAACTGGTGAGCAGGTGCATGCGGGTGCAGGGAAGGCGAGATGGAGTGAGAAGGCACGCAGAGGAGAGGAGGGGCCTACCACTCAAGTGCCAAGATGGAGGGAGAGACACAGCCTCAGCCACCCAGCTCCATCTCCGTGGAGGGTGTCTGGCTCCATCCAGTCCCAGAGAAAGCCATTTAGGCAGCCACCTGGCCATCACCACCCACTTAGGGCAAGTGACCAGTGGCCTCAGGAAAGCTCTAATTAGAAACTTAAAACACAGGTGCTTTCTCAAAACCAGAGTGACCTTTAGCAAAACAATCCACCTGTGAGGCTCCAGGAAGGACAGGGGCTGAAAACCAGAGAGCTGCCCAACACACGAGAATCGAAACGCCCAGGCTCTGAAAACCAACCGTCAGGCTAAGCACACGAGGCGGGAGCCACTGGGATGCCCCGTGTTGTTTCTGGGCCTTTGTTTCCTACCAAACAAGGAAAGTGAAGTAAACAAAAATCGATACAGAATCTTTTCAGCCAACTGCTCCTGCAGTGACTTCAGAGAGGAAAGCGTCCCGCTGGGGATAAAATCAGGTTGAACAAACATTTACCCTTACACAGGCCACCAGGATGCACAGCCAGGCCTAGAACCAGGGCCTGGGTCCTCTGTGACCAGGACCCAGCAGCTTTGATGAAACTTCACAGGAATGATGCACAAGGGGTGGCCTGGGAGGACTTCAGCAATATCCACCCCTCCCACACGACTTTGGCCAGCCTCGGCTTCCCCAAAGCCACCTACCCAATACCAATGGTCCCTTCTCCCTCATGTGCCAATTAAGCAACCACATTTCCCAGCATTCCTTGCAATTAGGGGAAGCCAAGGAGCTTTAAATACAAGTAATGAGAGAAGAAGGGATCTCCTTAAAGGAAGCTTATTATTTTAAAAACTTTAAATCCATCTAGAATACAACTGTGACGTGCACTCCCTGCCAGGCTCACTTCCTGCTTCTACCAGTCAGAAATAGCACAAAGGCAGCAGCCCTAGTCCCTGACGGCCACCGTATGCTGACTCTCACCTTGAACTGGACTGTGTCCTGGCTCCTGTTAGGGAGAAGACAAGCACTGTGCACTGAACCCAGTCCTACCTGGCCCACTAGCCCAGGAAACAGATGCAATGGGAACAGCATGCTGGGAAAACAGTGTCAAGACAGCACCTCCACCTCCTTTCCCACAACACGCTAGCCTCCCATCTGAAGGTTCTGGAGCTGTGATGGGTGCCCATGTCACTCAGCTGCATGATCACCGGGTCTCACCAAGTGTCCTCTGCTCTCCTCAGAGCCGCCCCTCCCACTCCCAGTCTAGTGTGTTCAGCGGAGCTGTTCCCACCTCTCCCCTCCACGAGTGGGTGAGTAGACGTGGCCTGCCCACCCAAGCAAGTCCTCAGGTCACTATAACCTGCCACCTAAAATGGACCATCCAGTTCATCTGGAAACTCCCGAGGGCAAGGTCATTAAGGACACTGTCAATCGTGTATCAATTTAGCATTTATTTATTTATTTATTTATTTATTTTGCTTGCAATATGTATGGAAAACCCAGCAGCTGTTAGTGCGAGGACTAAGTACACAAGGGCCAGCTACACTATTACCTGGGCTTTTCCAGGGAATTCTCACTGGGAAAAAACATCAGCTTTTGGCCACCGTGTCCTGCCATGACTTCCAGGTCTGATGGCCTGGAGGACTCAGCCAGGGCAGGCACTGGAGGGACCTCTGATTCTTAAAGGTCAGGAAACTATCCAGCCACACCCAGGCTGTTTTATCAGGATGAAGGACGGCAAAGCTTTCAGAGTAGGGCTCCTCTGCAATCACCAACATAATTGTGCCCCTTCTTTCAGATGGTTCCAGGTGTCTGCTAACTGGCCTCGACCTCCCACTCCTGGGCCCGCTTCAGAACGCATCTCCAAGCCAAGACCACACCACCACCTACTACTTGCCGTGAGTCACCCTGTCGCCTTCACACAGTCCCAAGTCAACATCATTCTCCTTACTCCACAAACGAAAACCCGGAAGCTTGGGCATAACGACGCACCCCAGGAGCACCAAGCTGGTCAGGCAGAGCTGACACCACCCCTCCCGCTGGAAGCCTGAGCCCTCCAGGCCAGCATCACCCCCCAACTCCCTGGGGGACAGTGACTTTTCTTTACTTTGGAAAGAGAAGGAGTCACAGGCAAAAAAAAAATGCCAAGAGCGCAAGCTCATCACCCAGCTAGGATGTGGCGGGTCACAGCTGTGCTGGGAAGTGGCAGGTTACAGTTATGCTCCCCAAGTTCTGTGCTGTCTCATGCCCCCTCTGCCCGGCTCCCACATGCCTGTGGCACACAGTAGGCTTGCTATCTGGGAACAGAGGTGAAGGGAGTGGATTTTCCTCAGGATAAAGCCAGGTGGCAGACATGAAGCCATCAGGACACCCAGCCCAGGCAGACTGCTCCACCCAGGTGGCCACCAGCAAGGTCCAGGTGACATACCGCATCTCATCACCTAGATGACGTTGGGAGACTAGCTCGGACAAGGTGAACAGAGGGGTGAGACTCGGCAGGTCAGAGGAGGAATCTCAGCTGGGTATGTGGATGACGGTAATGGCTGATTTCATGTATCCGTGCGGCTGGGTTATCGTGCCCAGATATTAGCTCAAACACGAATCTGAATGTCAACTGTGAAGGTCTTCTCTGGAGGAAATTTCCATTTAAATTCATGGTATCTATGTAAAGGAGATTACCCTCCAGCATGAGGGTGGACTTTGTCTAGCTGAGGCCTTGCACATCCCTGGGCCAGTACACCTGGAACACAGGCCACAGGGAGGAGTGAGCAGGCCCAGGGAGACGGCAAGGACCAGGGCCGGATGAGGCCTTCTCCAGGGGCGAGCTGGGTGCGTGAACAGAGAAGGAAAAAGGATTCTGGGTAGACAAAAACCAGCCCATATCCAAGGTCCACACCCGCCAAGGGGTTAGAAGCTGAACAGGCTTGAACCCAAACTGGTTTGGCCCCCGAGCCCGCACTGTTCCACCAGCCCACACTCCTTTCTCAGCCTCAGGCAGGTCAGCAGGCTCTTACGAAGGCAGTCTTGGTGCTCAAGAAAGGCCGCCCTGATCACAGTAACGCACGAGAGCGTCCAGTTCAACGCCAGGCTTCGGTTATTGCTCATGGTGCCACAGGGGTTCAGGAAACTAATAGTGTAATTAGATTTCCCGAAGGTGAGGGGAGAAGAGCTGGATCGAGCTTCGAGCGCAACGTCTGGCCAGGGAGAGCACGAGGGAGGGACCGTGTAGGAGGGGCACTCAGAGAGAAGCCAGAGAGGGAGCCAAAGTTGTCACGATGGGACCACGAGGAGACCAAGGCGACTGTAGTGACACTTCATGGCGAGTGTCAGGGGGGAAGGACACTGCCCACAGATGAGAAGAGTCACGTTCCAAAGGACACCGAAGTCAGGGGATGGAGACCAACAGTGACGGACACCTGCCACCAGCCGTGTGGGCCATGTGGGGCACGTGTTAACTCTCACGTGGTGGTGAGCGGCCTCCACGGAGCCGCCAGCCTCCTTACTGCTGCTACCTATCTGGAAAGACAAATCCCGAGACCAAGTCTGGATTCAAGAAGAAAAACAACCTGATCAACTCAAGACGTCTACCACCCGCCAAGAACCAGAAAGTACTGGCGTATTAGTAGCATAACCTCATTTTGGAAAGAGACATCCTCTAAGGCAGTGGTTCTCACCACTGTACTCCAACCCGCACCCTGGAAACATCTGGAAGCTTTAAGATACATCCTTCATGCTTGGTCCCCCACTTTGGATTTAATGGGTCCATGTGGGGTTAAGCATTGAGATTTCTGAAAACACCCCCAAGGGACTCAATATGAAGCCAATCCTGAGAACCACTGCTCTGTGGGGTGAAAAGATGGTCCAGCAGCCCACAGGAAACTGGTGGAGAAGGGAGGTTCTCTCTTCTGCTGGGAATTCCAGACTGCGGTTGGGGCAGGGCGGGGTCACAGGCTCACGGGGCCCAGTGTGTACATCTTTTCCAACTCTGCTTCCAGTGGCCCTGAGCTGGCAGTAGGAAGTCAGCCACCGCAGGAGGACTGGCACCATGAAGATCAGCACCCAGCCTTCCTTCTTCTCCAGAGGGCTGTTTGAGATCTGCAGTACTGCTGGGGGTGGTGGGGACAGAGCTGAGAAATGGGGAAAAGTTGACTCCCAATGCTGGCTGAGCTCCTAGATCACAGAACCCCCAAACACAGACACTCCTGGACGTTTTTAGGTTGGACAAAATTGAATTTTATGACTCTTGTAATCAAAACAACTCTGAATGATCCGAGTCTAAATGAAGTGCTCACTGGGGCCTTGAGGAGTGGACACCACAAGAGTGGACACCGCACTTGATCAGCAGTCTGGTGGAGCGCAGGTGAAAGGCTCCGCTATTTGGGGGGACGACACATTATTTGTGCGGCACCACAACAAAGATCTGTGAATTCACCCACTGCAAAGCTCTCCACGACTGTCCTGGATCTGCAGCCACCTGGAAGCCACGGCGCCAGGTCCTGCGACAGCGTTAGATCTGTCCTCCACAGCGCAAGTGCTTACAGAGCACCACCAGGGGTTCAGCACTCAGTGTGTACTTTGAACACAGAAGGGCGGGGGGACAAGCAAGGTCACTGGACATTGCTCTTGTGGGTTGCACAGCACAGAAGAAAACAGTCATTAGCAAGTAAGGACATCAACGACCAAGACCTGGAGGTATACTGACAAAGGGCGGCAGTGGAGTAAGAAGCCAGAGGCACCACCGCGCTCCCGTCTCCTTGCTGTCGAGCACAGCGCTCTTGGACATTGCTGAGCACTTAGCTAACGTGAGCCTACCCCTAGACATGCCAAGCTAGTTCTGGGGGACACAGCGGCCCTGCTGCCATAGCCCTGAAGCTGGAGCAAGAGCAGAAGCACAACCTCCTCCAGGATCAGAGACCCAAATGTGTGTCCAGCAAACCTCCAAGTAACCAAACCAAACAGCACCAAGTGACAAGCACCCAACCCCACTCAGGGTCACATCAGGAATTAGATGAAAGAGCCACCCAAAACTCTACTGCAGATTTCCCCAGTGAGGTCACAAGTTTCCTGGAGGGACCAGATCACTGACAAAAAAGGAAGAGGGTGGGGATCCGGAAAGTGGAACCGAAAATTTTAAGGCTGCCAACAACCTACTCTAAAGGTTCATCTTAAAATGATTTTTTTCTAATCCTGGAGGCATTTTTTCTACAAAAGAAAATAATGAAGGTGAAAGCCACAGAGCAGCCCTCAGGAATCTATTCAACTTTGGAGGCATCTGGGGCTTAAACGATTCCTCGCTCTTTCCCCTTTTCACAGCTTCATGAACAATTTTTTGCCCCAAAATTAAAAGAACCTTTATATCCTCAAACTAAAAGGAGTCAACTGTAGAAAGCATGTTCTAAATTCCCACCTAGAATTCGGGAAGCTAGGTGACACTGGTGTGTCCGTCCCCCAGCAGAAGCGTCAAGGAAACCACTGGTCAGGAATGGATCCTCCCTCCCCAGCCTGCCCTGCCCTGGCACCTCCGCTCCCGACACCCGGAGCCTGGCCACCACAGGGCCACGAGGCACACCCCAGGCCTGGATGAACTCAAAGTGTTTCAACAAACTGAGACACCAGTTTGGTGTCTGGAGTTGAGGAATGAGTTCCAATTTCTGAGAACACAGATGACATCACTGGAAATTAGATAAAAGCTCTCGAAAGAAGGCTAACCTGCGAAGAGTTGCTTTTAGAGCTACTTCTTAAGTTGACACATAATCATTGCACACATTCATCACATGAGAATCATTGTGTGTGCAATGTGTAATGATTAGTCTGGGAAGGGCTGCCTTTCAGTGGGCTGCTTCACAGCACCTGGCACGTGGCCAGCGCTCACTGACAGCTGTGAAGTGTGAGACACAGCAAACTGCAGCAGCCGGTAAGCAGCAGGGCACCACACACTCCCACGCTCCAGGTTCATAAAAGCCTGCCACGCGGGAGGACACACAGGTCCAGGGCAAGGCCTAAATCACATGGGAAGAGAGCGGCAAGACATGGCTGCTACTGGGGTCATGGAAGATGCTTAGTTGTCTCCGCTCCAGTCCACGGAAGGGCTACTGCAACTGCATCCTGCAAAGGCTCCTGTCCACCTTTGGTTCAGCACATTGGGCAGCATCTTGGGAAATGGAACTCCAGTAGCCTTAAGAGGCTGTTCCAGGCATGGTGGGCTCCTGGGCCCAGGTAGGGAGAATCACTCCTCAGAAATGTATCTCGCAGTGCTGAGGCTCTAAAATCAGAAGCTAGCCCGCAGTGCGGCTTCCTTCCTAGCTTGAGTGTTCTGCATGGAAAGACCGTGAAGCACACAGAGGAAGTGCCATTATGCTGCCCTCGCAATCCCCAGTCATGGTTCTAGACTAGACATGCGTGAAGCAAGGCACATTATCTCAGAGACCAGTATGCTGATCCTGATTAAGCAGAGACCAAACCAAATACACAGCCTCAAAGAAAATTCACCTTTGTGCTATTACCATGCAAGCCTTGTCCAGGTTCCAATTCTGTCTCCAAGCACAGAAGAATGATCATTTGTTATACACCAGGTGCCATAGCTGGACACTGTGCATGCATTGACCTGGCAAACCCCAATGACCTCGTGGCATTGGCGTGACACTTCCTTGTGCAGAGGGTAAACAGCACCGTGAGGTCAAGTGACGGCGCGGGAGCCTGTTGTCAGGTACGGCCTGGCAGCCTCCAGAGGCCTTGAGAACCTGCCTTCTGTTAAAATGCCCACGCCTAAGAGCTCATCTTTTTAAAGAAAACTTTGTCCTGCTAGTTGGTGGAGGGCTGCGAGACACATCAGCCAGCATTCCAGAGACACATCTCAGGAGCTCCATGACAGGCGCACACACGGCACCACCCCAGTTAGTGAGATCCTTGCCAAGTGGGGGTTTTCTGCTTCCCTGTACTGCTGATTTGGTATGAGAACAACAAAGGGCTAAAACTCATTCAGTTCTTAGTCTGTTGGCAAGTGTTATGTGGGATGCCGTCTGTGGACTACCTCATGAGGAAAGTGGCTGCCCACTGACCCCATTTTCCAGATGAGAAAACTGAGGAATGGAGGATTAAGAAACTTTCACATGAGCTGGGGTTGGAACCCTGGTCAGCTGAGCTGGAGTTCCCGTTCTCCACCACCTGGGCCTTGTGTGCCGACACAGTCACGCCAGGGACGGCACCGCCACACACTTGTCTCAAGACTGGAGACGTAAAACTTCAAGAGCACAAACTGATACGATGCCACTACCACCACCTTACGATAGTAGTTTTCACTTAGCAACAACTCACAGCAGGTTTTCCGTGTAGGTAGCTCTCCAGAATCCTTACCAGCACCTTCTGTCTAATTCATCTGAATACGCGCTCATCAAAGGTGGAGCGACGCCTACGTGCAGTCAGAGGGGCTCATGGGACGGCTCGGCCCTCCCACCTGGGCTGTCTCCCTCACCTTCGGCTGTTGGGCCTTCTCTTTTCAGCATCTGGACAGCTCCTACATATTTCTTCAGCTGGACTTTGAGCACCTCGTTTTCTCTGCAGGTACAAGAATGTTAAAAAAATATATTTAAAAATTGGCAATGTAGACCCAACGCAGGGGAGGGAGTGTCTGTACAGAAAACACACAAATTACATCTTACAAATATCACCATGTTCTAGTTCCAGAGACCACTGGAAAGGGCTGTTACCAAGCACACGTTTGTCGAATGCCTTCAAGAACTTTCCCTCTAGAATGGAGGCAAGCACTAACTGGCCACAGTGCCACAGACTCAGGATGCCTGCACCCACCATGCCTCCCATCTGTCAGGTGCCTGTTCAGCATCGGGCACTGTGACATTCTCCCCTTCTACAGCAGCACATACTGAGCACTGTGCATTTATCCTGGGGATACGCCCAATATTGTCGCTAACTACCCTGTGCCCAAAACACCACTTGCCAGGCCCGGTGTCAAGTGTCTGTACATCACCTGACTGAATCCTTCTCAGGCACTGACCCAACTCCCATTTCACAGATGAGGAAACTGAGGTGTAAAAAGAAGCAACTGGCCAAGCCCACACACATCCCTACCCAACACTGCACTACTGAACGTGGACCCCAGGCCATGCAAGATCCTGCCTGCCGAGTCCCCTTCCTGAGTGCCCTGGTTGAGGATGGGACGTGATCGGGGAGAGAGCTGCCATCTGTTGAGTACCACCGAGTGTAGACCTGAAGGGTGTCATCTCACTGACCCACGTGCACACACGTTCCTCCACCTCTTCTTCCCTCAGTGGAAAATGCGCTATGACCCCACAGTCTTCTCCCCACTTTAAAGAGTTGGCAGATGGTCTGTGATCAAGGTCATATGCCAAGGTGACCAGTAAGGCTCTGCCAAGATTCAAAATCAGGTCTCTGTCCCCACAGCCCACGAGAGCTTCTCTCTAGGAATTCAGACTTGGTCTCTCAACACAGAGGTGTCCTTCCATATGGTTTCTGTCCCCGTTTCCCCCTAGGGCGTGAGCCTGAATCCTTTAAATATGCCAGAATATTTTTTTTTTCTTTCTTCACAATGAAAAGAACTCAAGACTGGGTTTCTTCCATGATCATAAAAATAAAAAGACTCAATGCAAAATAATCAAAATCAGGACACATTTAAAGGGTAAATATGAGCTGGAGAAAAATGATCATGGTCATTTCTACTGCTCTGTTCACCCCTCACCCACAGTATCCTGGCATGGGTATGTCTACCTGCCTCAATGCCCAGATGATTATTACACACTCAACATGCTCCTAAGATTTGACTGATACAGCAGGATCATATTGTAAGTTGTTCTGCAACCAAGTTGTTTCATATAGCCATTTACCACAGTGAGCCACTAACTCAGCCATGTTTGCTTAGCTGGAAATCTCCACTGGTTCTGTGTGCCTGTTTTCGATGCACCTGGCTGTAACTAAGTCTACATAGCGCACCTTCTTGGTGTTATGCTTCTCTGCACTGTGTTTTGGCAGACAGAGCGTCAGGATCAAACACAGGAACTATCACATACTTAGAATTCTATGTTCATCTCGGAAGCTTCAAAGAAAGTATGCCACAAAAGAGTCCCACCCATGATATGAATAACAAATGTTTAAAACAAGTTCTGAAAACATTTGTGGGAGGGAAATCTTCCCCAGTGTACATGAGGGTACAATGTGTTCCCTTGGATTCCTTTAACCAGAACTTTATCACCCATTGTGACCAGCTCCCAATTGCCATATATGAATTCAAGTCACAAACCATCTTCAGGGTCGAAAAAGAAAATTTAAACATGTTTCTTTCTACATGACTTAACTTTAACAACCATTTATGGAAGAACTTTGTCTGTGCAGAACCCAGGGGTGCTCTACCACTGAGCTACACCCCTGCCTTTTTTATTTTTTAGACTGAATCAAAGTTGCCCAGGCTGGCCTTAAGATTATGATCCTCCTACCTCAGCCTTCAAGTCGCTGAGATCATAGGTGTGCACCACCATGCCTGATTTGAGGAACATTTTTCAAGTGACAGAACAGGTAGGATCTACTCACAAACCAACCAGAGATCTTATCTCACTGGCTCCCAGCAGATCAACAGCCAGTCCTCAGCTTCTCATTTATCTTTAACTCTGGCCAGCACTAAAATGTTTCAGGTGGTTGTTTTATTTCTGATTTGCATCAAATGCCTAAATGTGCTAAGACAATGTCTAAAAATCACACCTAAAACAATACCAAGAATTTTAACATAAATAAAAATGGTAAGAAGCTGTGGGAAGTCCATCCAATCACTGGACAACACGTTGCAGGCTAGAAATCCACCCCAGCCAACTCCACCACTAAACTTGTTTGCCTTTGTGAGAAATTACCACTTTTGGGTCTCTGGGACTAGACAAGTCCTTCCTAAATGACACTCAAACTCCTGGCCAATGTACCAGCCACTCCCAGAGGCACCAAGTCCTGATACTTAGAAAGGACCAAGCCCCTTTTTGATTTTTAATTTTTATTTTGAAGTAACTGTAGATTCACACAAAGTTGCAAAGACAATACCAAGGAGTCCCATACACCCCAGCCCACTTTTCCCTAACAGTTATATCATACATAACTACAGGGCAACATCACCTCCAGGAAATCCACTCAAGCACATGTGTGCATGGAACATGACCAGCCCACTACTGTAACTGATGCTCACGATAATCTTTCACCACAGTATGTCTCTTAAGATAGAATACGACCTTAATGATGACAGCAATCAGGCTGTGCCTGTGCGTAAAACAAACCAGGTTAAGGACCCAGGGCACTGTGGCACACTAACGAGGTCTTGTCCCCCTCTGCTCAAACAGGAGGGCTCTTAACCCCCTCAACCCAAAAATGGGCTTTTTTTTTAACAGCATGTTACTAGCCTTAGAAAATAATTCCCCTACATGATTTCAAATTTCTTTTAAAAAGTAATGGAAATGCTTTTTATATTGATTTCATTGGTTACATGTGTCAAAACTGATCAAACTGCATACTTCAAATATGTGCATTTTATTGTACTTCAATTTTATCTCAAAGCTATGGAAAAAAGAAAAAAATGTTACAAAAATATTTTGCATTGTTAAAAATATTATTTTCAAATATATCTATTAAACACTATTTGGAGAAAGTTAAAAAAAAAAAAAAAAAAAGGAAAAGAATTCCCAAACTTGGAACAACTAATTTGCAACCACTTAACAGCACTTAAACTGGTAGATGAGAAACCAAATGGAATTTACCATTCTTAACAGTACATAGCTCTCTACTATGATTATCAGACTAAAATGCCTCTAACTTTAACCTGAGGAGCTCAGGGTGTTGATCAGTTCATTAAATGCAGTCTGCCAATGAGAGGCCTTGGAAATGCCCTGGCATTTGTAAAAGACAGGGTTATGGCTGACACCTACCCTAGGAGGGACCGTCTACCCAGTGCCAGGTGGTGTTCAGACAAAAGAAATGGAGGAGACAGACCAGGTCCTGACCTTCATGGAGGTGACATTTACCATGGGGAGTGGTCCAACCAGTCAGGGACAGTTAATATGATCTCAGGTCACAACGTGTATCGCAAAAAATAAAGCGAGGGCAGGGACGGAGTATGGGAGGTTTTATAGGGGACTCTGAGAAGGCCTTTCTGGAAGGTGACAAACAAGACAAGGCCTGGAGGAGGTGAGGAGCCACACCATTTCCATGAGGGATGGTGCTGGGGCACACAAACCCCAGTGCTGCAGTAACTGGGGGCCTGGGACTCGCTAATTCTGACAGTGGCCTAGGCACGCCTCCAGTACCAAGGTTCAGGAGAAGAGCAAGCCAAGGAAAAACCCCAGGCCAGCCTGAGCTTGTCAGGGAAGCCAGGGAGCTGAGGCTGGCAGGCATCACCAGGCAGCCAGGGCAGGGGTTGAGGCTAGTTCTGGCGAGAAGGATATCCAGTGCGTGACCACATGTGCGGTGTCAGACACACACTGGGGTGGGAATAGCAGATGCCGGCCACTGCAGCCTTCCAGCAGCAGCAGTGGCCAGGGTGGGAGGGCTGGGGTGGTGGCTGGGAGGAGTGAGCAGATACCCACCCACAGGATTCCAGAACGCCTTGCCAACTCCAGCTCCCAGCCCAGAATATGCCTGCTGGCCACCCTGCAGCTTCCTTCAAAAGCATCAGGAAAGAAAGCCAACCATGGAGTAGGTGGCAAGGACCTCACACAGCTCCGGGTGACTGCAATAATTAATGTTTGTGAGTCAAAGCAATCACGTCTGCCCCGATGTCGGAATAAACAACCAGCACCCCCGACAGCACCACTCAACGGGTAATTACGCCAAACAAAACTAACGAACCTGTGAAGTGCACTTGGTAATTCACGGGCATGGAAACATCACAAGACGACACACTTACGGGAATTTTGCTTTCCCAGCCAGACGAACGCACGGCTTGAGAGTGGCTCGGTCTGCTGGGTCGAGTGGGCACTACCTGTCACTACACCCAACCATTAGAAGAACCTGACTGGGGACCAGGCTGCCCAGGGCAATGGGCACTGCCCCAAAACAGGTCTCAACAAAGGGATGGAGGGGCGGCACAAACCACCCGGCTCCATGGTGTTCACAGCCACGCCCGAGATCTCAAGGTCACGATCACTGCTTCCTCCCAACTGCCCATCCCGGTGAGCGTCCTCACTCCAGCTCCAGCCCACCAGCTTCCACCTTTCCGGAGGCTCTGGACCTCCCAAAGCCAGCCCTACGCCGAATACAACGCGTCTCCTTGTCATCAGTGCACACCCTCGAGTGCTCCTCACGGTGACAACACGGCAGCTACCGCTGTCCAGCAGGACGGGCAGGGGGAGGCCAGCAGGCTTTCTCAACACTCGCAGACATAGGTACTATGGGAAGCTCTGCCATTTTCCTGGCAAATGACCAGCCAACAAGTGGCAGAGCTGGAATTTAAACCAGGCAGGTGACTCCAGAGTCCAAAGGAGGCCAGTCCCCTGTGCTGCCTTGGGAAGACAATGAACAGTGTCAGAAGGTTGGGGGAAGAAAGCTCTGCCAGCCACACAGACACACTGGCAGCGAGGAGGCCAGGGTGGGAGGGGAAGGAAAGCCCGCCTTCCTCAGGGCCACCTGGGGACCTGCCCCAGGCTCTGCACTGGATGCACGGTGCTCCAGGCTGGACCCCTCTCCTGCTCCTGCCTGCAGCTGCCAGAGCCGCCCAGATGGCCACCTATCCCAGCTCCCACCCGACTCCACAGGCTCCCCAGCTCCCCAGGGCAGCTCGCAGGCCACCTCCTGGAATCCCTTCCCGCCAATCCACCTCCACCAGGGGGAGTTTGTGGCAGCTCCATCTGTCTCCCACCTCATCAGAGCCTGGACAGTTTTCACTACAGGCCCTACTGTAACACCCTGGCCTATGCTCCTCTGCCACCCCGGCCTGTGCTCCTCTGCCACCCTGGTCTGTGCGACTCTTGAGCAGAGCAGGCTTAGGTCTCTCTACACGGCCTCATAACCATGAGGGACAGTCATTCCTTAGCACCACGGGGACTGAGTCCAGGACTCCAAGCATACCTAAGTCTTGGAAGCCTGAGTGCCTTATAAAAATGGCACAGCATCTGCATGAGCCTATGTACATCCCCATGCACTCAATCATCCCCAGATGACCTAGATGCCAGCCCAATGCAGTCATTTGTTATGCTGTATTGCTTAGGAATAATGATGAGAAAGCAAGTCTACAAATTCCCAACAGACACCTCCACCACAGACCTCTGCAGATGGGTCCTTCTGGATCCACAGGGCCAACCCTATTACCTTTGTCTGCATTGGATTAAGTGAGGAAGAGCAGGTTTAGCACAGTAACAAGCCGCGTCTCCAGAGTGGAATAGGATTTGTATCAGGGCAAAGCAGGGACCTTCCCTATGTGGTCAGAGGGCAGAGCATCCCGCAATCCAATCAACAGAGAAGCATAACCACAAAGCAGATCTCCCACAACCCTGCCCCCTGAGTAACCCAGTCCAGAGCTCTTAGAGATCAGTCACCTGATGGTGGACAGATTAAATAACCCAATGCCTCACGGTCAACTGGAGCCAGGCTGCTGCTGTTGAAGAGGGACTGGCAATATGAAAATAAGAAAACCAAATGTCAATACACTGATGCCAGAGTGGAGTTCACGGGATCACTGTAAGCTCATGAGGACATCTCAAAAGGACACAGCAGGGTTCTCAATTCTAGGACAATCCAGCTTCAAAACGATGATAGTACTTAATTATGGATACTGACTAAAATACATGAATCCATAAACTAATAAATGGAAAGTTTCATGTATATTAGGATATTTATGACTCTAAAACCTCCAAAAACCTCCCCACAAAATACTTCTCACTTGGCAAGGGGAAAAGAGTAGTTTACCAGCAGAGACGGGTGACAGGCGGCACCTTCATCAGAAGGGACCCCTTCAGGGACGGAGCACAGTGAAGCCATGTGCCACCCGCTAGGATGCGCAACACGTACTGCCCTGTGCTACTCCTACCAAAGATGCGCGGCCAAATTCGACCCCAAGGACACAGCCAACGAGCCCGCGGAAGGCACACTGTAAGACAAACGGGCTGCCATCTTCAAAACTGGCCATGTCACGACAGTTGAGGAGAAAAGAACCATCCCAGTCTGAAGAAACGTGACCATTACAGGCACGCCATTGGTCATTCTGGTCTCAACCATTTTGCAGGAGAGGATATTTTGGGGACAACTGGTCAAAGTTGACATGGTAAGGACAAGATGGTAGAAAGTGTCAATGTTCGTTTTCTAATTTTGCCTGTTGTGTTGCGGTTACAAAGGAGAAGGTCTTGCTCACAGGACATACACACACTCAGGAGTAAGCAAATCCAAGGTACACAAGCAGACCGAGGTCCCCCTGCAACCACCTGGGTGGGCCTGGTGCCTGCATCTGAAGAAGCCTCCAGGACACCTGCCCACCAGACTCCATCCCACAGGCACTCGCCCCCATGCCTTCCTGCCACTCCCGGCAGCCACACAAAACCAGACACAGCCCTCGTCACTGTTCGGAAAGTGTTGGTGCCCGGTGCACAGGAAGTCTGCGCGCTCTTCCTTCCTTTCCAATAATTTTGAGTACGACAGGGCTCAAAGGTTGCCGGATGCTCCAATTTCAGGAAATCACGCTCCTCCCTGGCTGCTCTCTGGCTCAAGCTACGGGGCCCCTCGCCGTGCCCACAGTGGGCTGGGCCAGCAGCGAGCTGTGGACAGCTGCTGGCTCCCACGGCTCTCCCCTGCTCCTGTCACCCCAATTCCTTTCATAAACCCCATCTCATTAGCCACCTGGTAGACTCCTCTCAGACTGGCATCCTGTCCCCTGCACTTCAGATGCAGAGCCAGGAAAACAGCCCAACATCTCCAGTAACTCGGGAAAGTAGCTAATTGCAGACGACACGCACTCAAAATAACCTGAGCACAACAGGGAGCCACAGGGTTCCAAACTCAACGTCTGGCATCCTACTTGACTGTCACTTCACTCACCCAGAACTCATAGAAGTTACTTCTTGAGGCACTCACTGATCGAAACGCAGTCGCTTCAACAGTTTGTGCCATTAAAAAGTGCTGGCTTTGAGCCAGACAGGCCTGACGTGCATGCTTACTCTGCTTTGGTGTGACCTTGGAAAAGTGACTTAACCTCTCTGCACCTGTGTATCACTTATGTGAGACACTAAAGCCCCTACTTCAGAAACTAGAGAGACTTTAGATAACTGTGTGTGTGTCTAAGTATAAATATACATAAAGTGCCTGGCATATAGTAAGTATTAAATGTTAGCTGCTATTAATTATCATTGTTATTTGTAAATTGAAAATCAGGGCCCCACTGTCATTATGTTTAAAAATCAAAGTAGTCTGTTTCCTCCTGGGAGCAAGGGCCAGGGAAGAGCATGGAATCATGCTCAAGTCGTTCCCTGGAAGTACTTCCAGGTCAGGCATCAAAACCTGAGTCCTCTTCCCCCAGCCGAGCCCTATGCAGGGCTGAGTGAATCTTGCCTCCTCGGGAATGCTTGTCTGAGTTCCCCAGGCTGCTTCAGGTCCCGCTAGGGATGCAGCATTTCCAAGTTTTACTGGGAGTTGAAGGAGCCTCTCCCTCAACTGGGCTTCCTTGGAAGCTAGTTCTGGAAAGCCCAGGCACCCCAACTGACTCCTCTGTGAGGAGGAAATGCAAACAGAAATCCTTGCTGGGACAATGAAAAGCCAAACAAACACACAAGAATGGACACGGACACACACACACGGCAGAAAAGGCAAGAGGAACAGAGGTGAGAGAGCCAGGTGTTTCCTGATGGGCTCTATGAAGAATACGGAGAAGATGGTGCAGAGGTTCTGAGCCACAGCCCTCCAGGGGCCAGGCAGGTAACACCAAGGAGTCCAGCAGAGCAGCCGGGGGACGTATGGCAGGGGTCCCACCCTGTGAATGGAGATGGACAGCACAGGCACATCCAAAGGTGGCCCCCATGACTCAGCCCCAGGCTGCAGAAGTAGAGCCCTGTGCTGCCAGATCCTCGGCCCTCCAGAGTGGTTGCAACCCAATTTCTCCATGAAGCACCGAGGTCTTTAAGTACAGATTCACCTTTTCTTTGGAGGTGGGGGCCTCTGGGGATTGAAGTCAGCAGTGCTTTACCCCTGAGCCACTTCACAGCACTTCTTATTTTTTATTTTGAGACAGGGTCTCACTAAGTTGCTGAGGCTGTCCTGGAATTTGAGATCCTTCCGTCTCTACCTCCTGAGTCACTGGAAATACAGGTGGCCCACACAGGTGGGCCTGAAATACAGGTGACACCTGACAGATTTGCAATTTTTAAAAACATCTCACGTGCCACATTAAACACATCTGTGAGCCATAGCCTGCCTGGGGCCACCAAATGTCTGCTCTTGAATTTGACCTCTTGGCACTGAGGTTTGCCACCTGTGAGAACAGAAGTCTACTTGGTAGTTAGTGTCCCTTTGTTAGGCCAAGAGGAAATGAGTTCAAAACCCTTGAGATCCTTGAAAAACACATAACCTGAATCAAATCAGGAGGAAACAGCTGACAAACCCAAACTGAGGGATGTCCTAGCAAGCATCTGGCCAAGGAAAGCAAGCAAAGCCAAGGTCGTGAAAGAGAATCTGCGGGAGCATCGCAGATTGAAGGAGGTGAAGGAGAGGACACGCAGCAGTGCGGCTCCCCATCCTGGACCCGTCCTGGGTCCAGCAGAGAACAGCCACACAGGCCTTAGCGGACCCACGGCATGCAATGCATAGCGCTTCCTGCATGTTGCACTCAGACTATAGCCCTGTAAGGAAGAGTCCTTGTTCTTATAAAAACATGCACGTGAGGATTTAGGGGTAAACTGTCATGATGTGTGCCACCAACCCTTAAATGGATCAGTTATTAAACAATTCATGTAGAACAGAGATAAGGACGTACACATTTATCTTAAGTATGGGAAAATGCTAACAATTGGTGAATCGAGTAAAGAATCTTCTGGAGTTTTTTTTTTAAAGATTCTTGTAATTGTTCAACAAATCTTACTTCAAAAAAAATTTTTTTTTTTTTTTTTAACAGAAAGCAACACCTTCAGGAGGAAAACAGCTCCAACCTTGGGGCTGGGGTTATGGCTTGTGTGAGGCACTGGGCTTGATTCTCAGCACCACATAAAAATAAATGAATAAAGTAAAGTTCCCACTGACAACAACAAGAAAAAAGCTCCAACCCGGAAAAAAAATTATAATAATGGCCTAAGGGTTTAAAGAATTAATTAAATAGCTCATAACTGGTACCAGGAAGTTTGCCTGGCAAATGTAAATACCACATAATAAATATCAAATAGTACTTGGTAATACAAGACCCAATTACTACCATCGCACGACGATGCAGTGGTGCCCAGGGTGCACTCCCCTGCTCCTGTGTGACAATTCCAGCAGGGCCACTGAGACAGAACCTAGAAAACACGTTAAGGGGCCTGTGGGAACAAGGAGGTACCATCACTGTGATCATCCCGCAGCCTGTGCAGGAGGAAGGGAAAGGCCTGGAAGGCCCTTTCTTGCAATGAGGCGCCATGTCTACGGATTTTGATCTGCCTGGAGTTGTTACTGAAACAGCATTTGAGGGCAAGACATCCCACATCTGAGCATCAAGGTGAAAACTCAACTTGACTCTAGAACAAGCCACAACGGTCTCATCAAATCTTAGCCTCTTGAGAACACCAGCAGGAAATGTGGACTCTGTGTGTGTACACACACACACACACACACACACACACACACACACACACACACGGGGGTTTGTATGTTGGGGCTTATTTAGGAAGAAAAGTTAAAAGACCAATGTACAAAGTATTAACAGCTAGGAAATCTAGATGAAGAGCTTGGTAGTCAAGTTCATTATCCTAGTCTTACACTTTCCAGGTTCAAAAGTTCCAAGATTAACAAGTCAGGGAATTTTAAAAAACTAAGAAATGTTTGATGAATAAATCAATCCCCATGCAGTTCTCAGTGACATTTCCGTGTCGCACTGAGGGTGAGCAGAAGCAGCTGCTCAGGCTGGAGGGCTGCACTGGGGCTGAAGGAACCCGTCTTGATCCCCCATGGACCATGGGCAGTGCCAGGCTGGGCACTCTGCTCTGAACCAACACTGAGGACCATGACCGCCTCATGCTGTGGGGCGAACTGAGCTCTCATCCTCCGTCATCGACGGGCCTCTTCCCTGCGGCCTGTTCGCTTTCAGTCTCACGCTCACTGGTGGCGTCCTTCCTTTGAGCTTTGTCCAGTGGATTCTGATTAACAAGGGATTATTAGAATTATTTTAAGTGCCTATTTAGAAAGGGATTCTGGGAAGATGGCAGTGACCGCAACACAATTTTTTAATCTCCCTAAATCCCCACATTCAAAGAAGACCAACTAGACAGCAAAACCAAAAGCCCGTGGACAGCAGTGATAACAAAGCTGGGTGGCAAGGTACCTGGCAAACCCCGGACACCAGCAGGTGGGCAGACCAACAGCCAGGAGGCACATAGGGTGGCCATGCGGAGGGAGCCTGAAGGCATCTGTGGAGGCCAAGAAGAGGAGCACCAAGTCTCCTGCCGGCAGCTTGACAGCGACCACAGCTCAGGTGACTTTTCTGTTCCCAGAGGCTGAGGAGCACAGGGCACTGGGGCCAAGTCTTGAGTGGCCTCCACTCACTCAAAACTGGTCTGCGGGACTGTCCTCCAGGCCAGGGCTCCACACTGCACAAGCACAGAGCAGCAGAGATGCTGGAAACAAGGGGACAGAAGACCCAGCGAACAGGTCAGGAGCAGCAAAGCCAGAGTTGTCAGGAAGCAATCTGTGATGCTGCTCAGCACACTGGAAAACCACAGAAGAGGGCGCTCTGGCCCCGCACCCATAAACACCTCCCCTCCCAAGGTGTCTCACCTGACTACATGTGAAGAAGAGCAACAGGGAACACCCAGGTAAAGGCAGAGAAAAACAAGTCCTCAGTGATGAAGACTTTCCAGAAATGCCCATGCAAGCCTCGATTTCCAAACAAGCTGGAAGACGAAGCAGAAGCAATACAAGAGCAGAAAGACCAGCACATCCCACAATCAGAAAGACTCAGGAGTTTCCGAACTCAGGAAACTAAATGAAATGCTTCAGAAATGCAGACCAACTAGAATGAATGCCTAGGAGGTAGAAAGAAGGGAAAGAAAAAAAAGGGAAAAGAAAGGGATTAAAAAAAGAAGATTTGAGGGAAAGTGGCACACATTGAAGATGGCAACCAAAAGAAAACAGAAGCCCCTGGGGAGGAACACCCAACACTCAGACCTGAGTCAAAGAGCTTTATGGGAACGAAGGGTTGTTGCAGGAGCAGCACCTCTGAGTGACTGACAGACCTGGAGTGAAAGCACTCGACTCTAAAGGAAGAGGACTCCTTGGGCAACTGCCTTCTAGGGAGGGGAAATCAGATGACTGCCCAGCATGGACAGCAACGTCCAAGACAGTGTAGTAACACGCTGAAGATACTCAAGAAAATGGGATCCAAGATTGAGATCCGCAAGATTGATTCTGAAGTGTACGGCAACGAGGAATGGCGTGTAGAACACTGTTCCCACCAGGCCTCCCTGCAGGATCCAGAGTAAGCTCGAGATAACCAAAATGACCAGCAAGAGGGCAACAGGGACTGGGGAAGCCTAGGTGTGAGCCCATGGGACTCGGTGTAAACCAGGATGCAAAGTCCAAGAGTGAAGGACACACTGTGCTCAGGGAAAGTAGACCTAGGATATTTCTCAAGAATGAAAGAAAAGAGGGCAAATACAATGCAGAAACTTATCCATTCTTAGCAATTATATTGCAGTAGTAACACTGTTATTCTGAGACACACACATTTATTGTAAAAACAAAATACCTCATGATTACATACTGAAATTTCCTATTCAAATTCACTATTACTGGGTTATTTATTCAATCTCTTTTATATGACATTTGTATGCTCTTTTCTCCTCATACAAAGCATCCCAAGGATACGCAGGTGGTAGAATTAGAATATACGTAATAACTCATTTGCTTTATACCAAATATATACAGTCTCAGAAGAATGATCTCACGATTAGCATAGGAAGTCCACATGTCCACCTAGCCAAATATGCTCCGTCCAAATTTCACGTGTGCACTTGAGACAGACGCACTTTATAAACTATCTGATCCCTGGGGTGCTATTTCAGGGTCCACAATGCCTTTGCACGTAAGGAAGAGGGTGAAGGAAAGACACCACGCATGCTTCAGAGGGTCCCGTTTTGACTCATCTCTTCTCCAAAACAAAATCACAAAATGGCCTGTTTTAAAGTCACCTCCTGATTGTCTGAGGTTCCATGCCTTTTGTTCAGGAGGTTTGGAACTTGGCTGATGATGAAAGCCAGGCTGGTCCGCAGAAGCTGTGGGTGTCGGGTGGCTGCCCTGAGGCCTGTGTCCCATGGGACTGAATATCACTCCCTGGTGAGCGTGGCTCAGGCCTCCCCTCTCTTCCCACTGCCGGGATTCCCCTGGCTCACCCACACCGGTGTCCTCCCCACCACAGCTTGTAGACGGTGCAGACCAAGAGGAATGTGCTCGGTAGCAGAACCTGCTCCCCCCGCCGCCCCATTACCAGGTGGACTCGTTCTCAGAGGGTCCCTGCCCATCTCACCCTCTTTGGTTTACAGCATCTCTAACCTCCAGCCAGGCATTTCCTGCCCCTGGTTCCCTCCCCCACATCCAGTGAATGCTGATCAAATGAGAACCAGAACAACATGCAGTTGACATCAGCATCCTCCCAAACAGCTAGGATACAGACGTCTAAGACAGGGTACCTGTCAGCACCAGGGGGGTCGTTCAACAGCTCCAGAAGAGCCAGATGAGAGCGAGGGGACCACGGCATGACCAAGCCTGGGCATCCTGACTAGGATGAGAGCACCACCCAAGGCAGAGACCTTCACCTATAAAGCTACTGCGTCCCAGGGTCGGAACCTTCACCGCGGACAGCAGGCACTCAGCTGTACCCACTGCTCGGATGCAGGAATGTCATGTATCCGTGAAGAACCAGCTGGAGAGTTCGTTCATTCACTGGACTGAAACTATAAAGCAATGAACACCTCAAGCACTCGCCACCAATGAACTGCATACTCGAGTTGGCTAAATTATAAGATATAGAAATCCGATCTCAATAAAGCTATTTTGAAAAAAGTAAGTGAGCATCTACGCTAACCAGGCAGTGATGAGGGCTGAGAATGTGAGACACCATGACCAGCAAGGCCGGCTTCAAACCTCCACACTGGGGGAAAGACCCCGGAACAGCCTAGGCACATCTGGATTAAATTAGAGCCATAATCCTGTCGCTGACAACTGCACAGAAGATGCCCCACCCCCACGTTACAGCTGAGCAAACTGAGGTTGTCCACAGGTGAGCCCTTAGCCATCAGCCCAAACAGGGACAGAGCAGAAGAAATCCCAAGCAGCCTGCCCCAGGTCAGTTGGCACATCTCCCCCCACACCACAAAGTCCCAGTCACAAACCCTGGGGAGCCAGGGCCTCGGGACAAAGGAGTGGCTGAAAGTAAGTGAAGACAACATTTGACAGCAAGACTCAAACACCGCCCATCCCTCTCCTGACTCACACTATAAAAACATGTGGACGTTTAATACATGATATCTGGAACATACACGATCCCCATTTTACAAAACAGGGAAGTGGGGCATGCGAAGGTTACCAGCTTATCTGAAGACCTGAGTTGTCAATGGTAGGCTGGGATCTGAGCCCGCACCCATTAGAAGCTGCAAGAGAAGACACGTCACCACCAACCCCTCAAGTCTCCTGTGTGGCCACAAGACATCACATCCTGCGGGGCTGGAATTCGGACACTTGTTTCCCGTTATTCTGGAGGTCCAATACCAAGGTATCAGCTGGCTAGGTTCCTCCTGAGCCACCCTCCTCAACATGAGGACACTGTCCTTGTGTGACCTTCTCTCTGCAAGCGTGAGCCCCAATGAGGTCTTCTCTTCTTATAATGACACCAGTACACTTGGGTTAGGCCCCCCGGTATGGCCTCAATTAAATTTAGTCACCTGCTATTAGGCCCTATCCCCATTATAATTACATTGGGAGTTAAGGCTTCAACATATGGATTTTGGGGGACATAATTCAGTTCATAACAAAGAGTGACCCATTTCTGACAGCAGACCAGCACCTGCTATAAACTTAAGAAAGAATCAGTAAAAGGCAACCTGGTCATACATTAGAAATAACGTAGATAATCCGTGGATGCCAACCCTAAAAAGGAATAATCCCCAAATAATTGTTCCCTAACCAATCTCCCTTTGGAGTCACCTAAGCAGTAAATGAAATGTAATTAAAATCTGTTAGACTTCTCAGGAGAGGACACTAAGCTATTTACTAACCCTCTACCTCAGGGCCAAGAGAATTGGGTTTTCTTAAATATTAACAATATAATAGAACCATTCCCCCACTCCAAAATCCCAAGAGCAAAACCACCAAACAAAATCTCCTTAAATATGCTGCTTTTTGGGGAGCGGGGGACACTCAGTCACTCCACACAAAACGCAGCAGATTCGGTTTTTGGGTCATTCTGTAACCTCCTAATCTTTTTATTACACATTATTATGAAGCACCAACAGTGTTATCATGTGGAAAATAAACTTATTCCTTCGGTTTTTTAAATGAGCTCTGAAGCTTCTTTTGTGCTGGCCCCACGCTCCTGTTGGCAAAAGCCGGGCGCAGCAGCTATCTGCCAGCGCCAACTCCTCTTGCAACCCAGCCTGGGTCCAGAGGAGCCGAGGCCACTGCAGAGCTGGCCAAACCCAGCAGCGAATTCCCCGCCTCCCATCTGCCCAGAGCCGACGCTGGCAGCAACAGCTGGGTTCCACTCCTTTCCCTTTGGGTCAAGTCAAGGCTGAACAATCTAAGAGGTCTTCATTTCCTGCCCTTGCTTTCCGCAGTCAGCGGTCACAAGGCGACTGCAGCCACTTGCTCTCCTGGTGGCTTTCACGCCACTCCCCCACCCACCTGAGAAGTCCTAGCAGCTCCAGAGAAAAGGGGTGCTCTGCGCCTCAAGGACGCCATAGGGGTGGCTGTGCATTGCCAGTGGTGCTCCAGGGAAGACTGCTGACCTGCTCGGTGGAGTCGGGGGTGGGGGGTGAGGGGGAGCGAGCAAGACCCTGACCTTGCCAATAACAACTTTGAGGAAGTCAGACTCGATTTTGTGAAATCACTAAGAAGCAGAGGGGCTGCATACCCACCAAAAGTCAGGGACCAAGATACATTCAGTTTTGGGGTTTTGGTTCTGGGGACTGAACTAGGGCACCTTTTCACTGAGCTACACCTGAACCCTTCTTTTTTATTTTGAGACAACGTCTCACTAAGTTGCCAAGGTTGGTCTCAAATTTGTGATATTCCTGCCTCAGCCTCCCAAGTAGCTGGGATTACAGATGTGCACCACCATGCGCGGCATGAATTATACTTCCAACCCTCCACCCAAATAAGAAAAAGGAGGACTGAACCCAGGGCCCCCCGTGCCAAGCAAGCGTTCTACTTCTGTGCTACATCCCCATACCTACATGCAGTTTTATGGAAACCTCTATGCAGGGCCCTCAGAGGTTGGGACAAAGTCCCACTTTCCCTCCTCATGCGGACACCCAGGGCATCTGACCCTGGCTGGTCCATCCCTCGGGAACTGAGGACAGAGCCAGTGAGGGGCCTCTAGGGAAGAAGGGTGGTGCTTATTTATCTGAACTCCTGGCTCTGCAAGGTTAAGTCTGGCTGCTGAAGGCCTTGGCTGCCACATCTGGGAGACACTGGCCTGGGCATGCCATCCACAGCAATGACTCAGAGACCCACAACTATTTTCATTCTGGATCCAGATCTTTCTGAAGCCTCCACCAGTCTCTCAGACATCTTAGTTATAGGAACCAATTGGTTCCTTGTTTTTTATTTTGTCTTTTTATTTTATATAAATAACTGGAACTAGGATTTTTTAAATTTGCAACCCAAAAAGTCCTCAGGCATACTGTTCCCTCTACAGTCCCCATTCCCAGGGAGGACGGCCACCCAACAGTGCAGCTACAATCTGCACTAGCTGCCCTCCACTTCAGGGCCCCGGAGCCTAACTGCAGTCAGAGCAGGGCAGCAAGCACCCTCCCTGGGCCACCTGTTTGGAATAGCACAGGCTCACGACAAGAATTCTGCTACTTCAAAAGCCCACACTCCCATAACACAACGTTAAAAGCAGACTGGCTGCTCAAGGTGACCACAAGAGCAGAATAACTGAACACTTTCCCTCCTTTAAAAAAAGTCCCGCCTTTCCAGAAAGGCTCAGGCAAGTTACAGCAGACATCAGAGCCAGGTTCAACTGAACTGAGTGCACTTGGCACATGGAGATGACCTGGGCAGTTTTCTGCAAGTCCCAATTAGTGACAGGAATAATACGGTTTTGTTTTATGTACCAGAGACTGAGCCCAGGGGCACTTAACCACTCAGTCATAACCCCAGCCCTTTTTATTTATTTGTATTTTTAAATTTTGAAAGGGTCTCACGAAGTTTCTTAGAGTCTCACTAAATTGAGCTGGCTCTGAACTTGTGATCCTCCTGTCTCAGCCTCTTGAGCTGCTCAGATTACAGGTGTGCACCACTGCGCCCAGCAGGAAAAATATAATTTTGTAGGAATGCCTCAACTTCTCAAAGAGCCTGTGTCATTCAGGGAGAAATCTCGGTGCTGTCCCAGAGCCTGCCAGGAGCTCCAGAATCCCAGACCATAAAGAGGCACCCTAGTCCAGGAGAAAGGTCGCCCTGAGTGCTCCTCCATGCTGCAAAGTGATCTGAGATACAAAAGCCACATAGCTTCTCCAAGAACCTCCAAATGCCATCTGTGATTCTTCTGCTGGGCTCCAGAGCCATCAATAAATCCTACTATACTGCCATCTAACCAGAGATCAATGCCTCCAGGATGTCTCGAAGGTGCCGCAAACAGAAGAGCACCCTGCTGGCGCCACCATCCAGTCCCTAAACCAGAGTCCGGACCTCCACAGCTCAGCAATCCCAAGCACATTGCGAGCAGTGCCTCTGTCCTGTGGCCTGAGCGGCACTCACTCCCTGAGGTGCATGCCCACACCCACGTGAGCATGCATCTGCATCTGTGCACACCTGTACACAGGCATACTCCGATGCCCTCTCCCTTCCATGTAACTCCTACTCATCCTCTAAGGCTCCAGTAAGACGTCACCCCTTCTCAGACCGTTCCTGAGCCCCAAGGTTATCATGAGTCTGCATTTGCTTGGATCAGCTGCTCTAGTTTGCATGTGGCTTGTCCCTCAAGGATTCATGTGCTGGGAGTTTGCTCCAGTGGGGATATTAAGAGGCAGGGCCTGATGCGAAGTCCTCAGGTTACTGGAAGGTGCCCTGGGAAGGGACTGAGACAGTTTGCAAGGGACCCTGAGTGAGGTCCCATAAGCCCAACCCCAAATGGCTCTTGGATGGGACCTCTCCCGCTCACACTTTCTCCTGCCACGATACCATCATGCATGACAAAAGCCCCACTGGAGCTGAGCCAAGCTTGCACCATGTCCATGCACCTCTAGAACTGTGAGCTAAATAATCCTCTTTTCTTCTAGAAGCTTCTCAAACTCAGGTTTCATTTTAGTAACAAAAACCAGAACAATACCCAGCCATAGGGCAGACGACACCCAGGCACCCCGGAGGTGCTTGCGCCAGAGCCGGCAGTAGGCTCTCATCTCCTCGCCAACTCTGATGACACTGGTGACTGCAGGGGCAAGGCCTCCCCAGCACAGAGCAGCAGCAGGGCTGGCTTTGCCCTGGGCCTCGCTCCAGCACTCTCACCATTGCAAATGCCACAACACGTTCCCAATCCCCCACTCACATGCTCGTGCGTCCAATTCCCCAAGGGCTCTATCGCTGGCCTCTCCTACCACATGCTCACCACGGTCCCTGCACTGCAGGGGCTGGGCACCAGCTGCTCCCACCATCTAGAGGAGGGCTTCTCAAGGTAGCGGGTGGAACTGCAACCCCAGGGGACGCTAGGCAATGTCCAGAGACATTTTTGATTGTCATAACAGGAGGACAGGTCACTTCTGGCCTCTGTCACAAGAATTATGCACCCCTAAGTGTGACCAGTGCCGAGTAAGAACCCCAACTCCACTGCGAGCTTTACAGGGAGAGCGCCTGTTCACCTCCTTCAGTAGCCCCAGCACCATCATCTACCAAGGACTGAAGAGTCCTCCTAAGCATCTGCACACCCTCCCGCTCACTCACCACGTCCACGCAGACCTGCCCAAGAGCAGATCTCAGGCAGTGAGGGCAGAGCCCTGGCCTAGTCCAAGACTCCCAGCCCAGGTCTCCCCAGCCTGTGTCCAGCAAGAAGACCCCCCAAGCCTTCTCGGGATCATTTCTGGGAAGAAACCCCACAAAAGAAATCCAAGTTCCTGCCCAGATAGGTGCATTCTGGTCTGACTATCAGAGCCTCAGGGCCCTCGTGGAGCCTGGGCACAGGTCAGGTGGCCTCACTTGCACAGTGAGCCGTGAGGCACTGCCCTGCCGAAGCAGCAGCAGGCACCCTCTGTAATGGGGGCTCCACCACAATGGGGTCGACATCCTTGAAACCTCTCACCGATCTAACTTCTAAGAACGACAGCTTTGTGGAGATACAATTCACAGCCCATTTGCCCACTTCCGAGGTGGAGGGTGGGGTTGGGGACACTGCGCTCTTGCTGCAGAGCACCCGTGTGTTTACTGAAGTAGCATGTGGTCACTGCTCCCCCCAGCATATGCTGGCTCACTACCCCTTCCCAGAGCCTGGCACGCTCACCAACTCTGGGCTTGCTTTTCCTCAGTCAGTGGAGGACAGGGGCCAAGAGCCTGGGCCCTAGAGCAGAGATCAGCAAGCTCCTCTGGTAAAGAGACAGATGGTCTCTGTCCCACCTACTCAACACTCCTGCTGCAGAGTGGAAGTCACCACGGACAGCTCCTAAACGAACAGGTGCCACTGTGTGCTAAGAGAGCTTTGCCTACAAAACCAAATGAGGCCCGGCAGGCCAGAGTTTGCCAACCGTAGATCTAGGAACACTGAATTTCAACTCTTCATCCACTCGCCTGCTGTTTCCTTGAGCAAGTGGTGACTTGCCATCTTTGTGCCGCAGTCCTCTCATCTGTAAAGAGATGCCAATACTAGTATCTACCTTACTGGGCTCTAGGGAGCTTAATGCTCCCCAAATGCCAGAGACACAGCAAGCACTCAAGAAGTGTGTGGAAGTAATGACGGCACTTCCCAACCATAGGCTGTGGGTGGTGGCTGTCACGATGGTGTTGAGGGGGTAGGTGACAATGGGGCAGGGAGCCAATCCTGACAAAAGGCAACCAGGTGAACCGAAGCAAGGAATGAGAGATTTGGAGAACTCTACCTGGGCCCAGAGGCTCATGACATCTGGTGCCTGGACAGTCTGCAGGGTCAGACAGATGGACCCAGTGTCACCTGCAAATGACCCATCTGTGTCCCCAACAGCCCAGACAACGACCAGGGGGTGACTCCCACTGTGGGCCAGACAACCAGGTGGAACAGTCACAGGCCACTGGAATCATACTTCTCAAGAGGCAGGAAGACGAGGAAAAACCACATGGTCTCTCCATTTCCCAAGGGGACAGTGACCTCTCCAGCTAGAAGCAGTCAGGAAGGCAGCCTTCCAGCTCAGTCAGCAAGGCCAAGCCCTCATCACAGGACCCCCATCAAGTAAAAATCCCTTTGGATACAAGAGAGATACGCATGGTGCTAACGAGCAGGGTGAGGAGTGGCCACGGGGCGCCCAATCTGCCGCCCCCTCGACCGCTGACCCCACACGAGGAGAGCCACGTGGTGGCCCAAAGGCAACACCAGGACAGAAGCATCTTCATTTTCATAGTGAGGCTTGAGCTTTGTTCTGCTAAATGAACTTCCAATGTTAGCTACACCTACTAAATTCATAGCATAGATATTTCCTATCTCCCTTCACTGGATCTATTCTAAAAATGCACGCATTAGTGGGCTAATTAAGAGCACAAAGGGCAACTCTCCTAGGTGGGTGAAGTTCCAGGAACAAGAAGATTTTGAGTGAGGACTGCACAATTTCTAGGAATTTGGGATCAACAAACCTGGGAGACAGCACGGCTCGGGAAGCGACAGGTGGGAGTGGAGGTGTGAGGAGCACGAGGCTTCTAGATTGGAGTGACAGTCTCCCCATCCTCCTCTTTACCTCATTTTCTTTTATTCTATCCTACTTCACTAAGTTGGACAGTGGATTCTCTGGAACAGTTTAATAAAAGAACACTATATTTTCCTTATTTTAAAAACCCATACACACCAAACTCAAATGCTTGAAGCTCTTGGTGGCAGTTGCCAAACACACACACACACACACACACAGCCTCCAAGGCAGGAAGGGCTACCAGCGTCTTGGATTTTTCAGGAGCTGTGTCTATATAACAATTTGTCCTCTTCTTGGTCTCCAACAGAGTGACTACCTGAAAAGCAGGTGGGGAAAAGTTGGGACAATGAGAAGATCCAGTGACATGATCAGCCCTGACCAAACTGAGTGTCACATTCCTCTGCCCCTCTACCTGGAGGTTCCACCATCCACGTCCTCCACTCTGGCCAGCTCCTCTGCGCGCTGAGCCCCTCCCCATGCTCACCTGGCGGGCTGCTCCAGCTCCCGAGCAGCTGTCCTGTCTGCTCCTCTCTGCAGCCCAGGGCGTTGCTCAATGACTCATCCACAAAAGATGACCAATAAATGTTCATTTCACCAATAAATTAAGACATCTACTTTGGTGATCCTCCAACACATTTTTAATCAAGACACCTGTCTCTAATACTAATAACGATGATGACGATGAAGATAGTAATAAGTCATCCCTTAGTAACCACAGGGAATTGTTTTCAGAACCCCACTGATACCAAAATATACAGATGCTCAAGTTCATTATAAAAAACAGCATAAGATTTGCATATACCTGTGCACATCCTCCTGTGGTTTTAAATCATCTCTAGACTACTTATAATAACTAACGTGATGTAAATGTTATGTAAATAGCTGCTGCACTGTATTGTTTAGGGAATAATGCCAAGAAAAAAATCTCTGTGTGTTCAATACAGGCACAATTTTTTTTCCAAATATTCACTCTACAGTTGGTTGAATCTGCTGATGTGGAACCCACGGATGAGGCAGCCGTAGTATTAATAATACAGGTACTAAACCATCACCACTGCTAAGCACTGTGATCAGCACTTCATCCCACCCGCTGACGACCTTCTAGCCCTTACAGGAAGAAGGTCGTCCTACTAGAGAGGAGAGAACGGTCCCAGGGAGCCTGAAGTGGAACCAACCGGTCGATTCTGGCCGACCAGGCTCTAAGAGCCCAACCCTCAGCATCCCTAAGCCAGGCTTGTGCATCAAGCTTTCCACCATGTCCTGTGGCACCTGTGCTCACAGTTTTCAATTCACCCACTGTTTTACATCACCTTGTCCTAAGCAATCAAATCTGAAAGTCAGACAAACCCAACTATGGAGCTAGCGGGGTGGCTCAGTGGTGGAGCAGCTGCCAGGCACTCATGAGGGCCTGGGCTCCATCCCCAGTCCAGCAAAAAAGAACCACTATGGAAGAAAAGAACGTTAGACTGCATAGCAAGAAAAACCCTCTCATTTTCCCAAACGTGGGAGCAGGGCCCGAAATCCGCAGCACCCCCGCTGGCTGGCTTGTGCACAACCTAACTTGCAGACTCGGAGAACACTTACTGAATCCAACCAGTACACCAGGGCGGAGCACCTGCGAGGAGGGATGTACGGGATATGCAACCACAACAGCTGCCGTTTCTGCTCTGGAGAAGAACGTGGCTCCACACCAGCTTCTCCCTGCACATTCATTTGGAGCTGACCTGTCCACCCACCTCCCCTCCAGGAATGGGTACGTAATTCAGAGCTGGCAGGTTAGGATGTGGTTCTCCCCAGCTCTTAGGGAGCGACTCAGGGATGGGCACACATTTGGGCCCAAGCTAAGTCAATAAGAGGCGAGCCTCAGAGTTTGAGAGCCGAGAAAATCCATCTTTCCTCTGGACATAGAAAAATGAAGACAGGAGATCTGGTGTCCTCAGCCATCTCAGTCCTGCCAGCAGAAAGGAAGAAGACCCACGCAGGGGGGAACAGAGATGGACCCCGACGCCTGCCAAGTCTGAAGCAGGCTCTGTGTAGGTCATGCCTGCCCATCAGCCCCTTCCCATTTCAGCCAGTTTACATTCGACTTTCTGATGCTTACCGACAAGAGCCCTGGAGAACATGCTGCCCCTCCAAAAGAGGATCAAGAAGTATTTTTAATACTGGAATGACAGAAAATAGACCTACAGAAATAGGCTTACAAAAAAATGCTCAGCCAAGTAAGCATTTAGAAACGAAGAATCTACACTTGGCTGCACACATCCTCATCCTCTTTACTAAGGCATGTGTAAGTTGACCGAGACAAAACCTGACAAGCAAGTCATCTTTCCATGCCACTAAACCCTGAGCCACTTGACAAGCCACAGACGTGGCACTTACTAACTAAGTGCCACACTGCAACGCGGACAAAGGTGTTTGCGGATAGACTGTCGCTCACGCTGCTCTGCACCTCACAACAAGTGCCTGGGAGAAGCACATCTGCAAGGGAGACTGGGCGACGGCGACTCCACAGCACCAACACAGGCTGCTCTGCTTTGCACTTCCAAGGAAAAGCATCCATTTTCCATGAAAGAAGTTGATGTGTCTCCAAAAGTCCCGAGAAGTGCTCCTGCTGTTCCTTAAAAGGCTGAACGTGACAAATGCTTGATTCATGCCTATAATGGCAACGCGAATCCAAGAGCCGCGGGAGAAGCGAGTCAAGAAAGAATGAATGAACCACCCATATGTGTCTCGCTGCCCAGAAGAAAATCCAACTTTAAAAACAAGCCAAGCGTCAGACCGACTCCACACATGGCTTTCGATTGCCAGCCCATTTCAAAGTGAGAAGTTAAAAACTACTCTCCACCAAGAAAGAACACTCCCGGCAGCATGAGATCAGCCCCAGGTTGTAGCACTGGGCGGGAAGGAAAAACGGAGCCGCTGTACTCCCCAAACCAACAGCCTCCCTGTTCCAGGGCCCCCCAGGGATGGTGGAAATCCCTGCTCCATGACTCTTCACTCCTGCATGTCCCTTAAACTGGCCCAGTCAGTCTCTTACTCACCAAAACAACATGATAAACTGCCAACTGTTTCCCAAACTCTGGGGGCCTCAGTGGCCTAACTTTGCACCTCCCTCCCCAGGGCACAGGTCCCCAAACGCGACCACCTGGGTGCCTTCACATGTGCCTTCCTTCTGCCTGGAAGGGTCTTCCCCAAAACTTGAGAGAGCTGATTGTTCTCCTCCCTCCAACCAGTATTCTGTGCTCACCTCCCAGAAAAACACCCCCCCCTCCCAGTGAGGAGGGCAGCCCTCCCACCAGCAGACACTCCCAGGGTCCCGTCAGCGTCCCCTCACCAGGACTCTCCTTGGTAAGCAACACCTGGACCTTGCTCTTCCATTGCTTGTTACCGTCTCTGAATCTCCTCCCCACCTACCCCACCAGAAAGTCTCTACCTGGACACAGCCTCTCCTCACCCACACCTGCTTCCGCTCTGCACCAGGAAACAATCCTGCCACCCGTAAGTCGGAAACAAAATCTGCATCAGCTCATCACTCATTCTCACAGACGGTCCAAGGCAGGAACAGGCCTGGCCATGAGTGAACACCAGGTTCCGCTTCAACACACACATCCGCCCAAGACCCCAGCCCAAAACCTGCTCCGTTGCCAGAAGGTCAACAGTGCCCTGCCTCCTGCTGTTACCCCGGCCCAGCCTCCACATACCCTCCGCTACAACACTTAGCCCCTTGTGACCTCTGCAATTCAGCATCCTCGGTGGCACTTCTCTACCCGCACGACAATGACCCCACGCATGCAGGACTCTGATCTGGCCTCCATTCGGCCAAGCTGGCCTCCTGCCACCCTCAACAGGCTACGTTGCAGAGTCTAGTCCTTCAGATGTGCCACCCATCCATCTGCTCAGGCCCTGATCACCCTTCAGGAGGCTGTTCCAGGCCTCCTCCCATGGAGGCTAGTATCTGACTTCCTAGCAGGGTGAGCCCATCCCCTTGGGAGCCACCTCAGCCAGCCAACACACGAACACATCCCACCTGCCCTCCCAGGCCCCGGGGCTACCATCTGAACCATTTCACCATCGTAGCCACTGTCCAGCAGCGACCAACACAGGACAGTCATTCCCAAGTGCAAGCGCCCAGGGAACATTCACAAAAAGCCCCCTCAGGGTCAGGAGCCATTCGACCTGCAAGTGAACAGGACAATGAGGGCCCAGGGCTTGTGAGCTTTTGGACCACGTTGAGGGTAGCATGCTAAGCTCCACGGGTCAAATCCAGCCTGCTGCATTTCTGTTCTTTGGTGACTTTACTGAGATACAATTTACCCATCTCAAATTTCTGCCATTTTTCTAAGTCAGGTTTTGGAGGAACACAGATGGCCCATGCAGTGGGTGTGTCCCGTGACTGCTTTTTTGCTCCAAAAGGAGACTTCAGTAGTTGGGACAGGAACCATTTGGATTGCAAAGCTGAAAATAGTTACAGAAAATGCTTGCCGACCACTGGTCCACTCAGGAGGGTAGAGATGCCCTGGTCAAGCCCAGGCAGCCAACCAAGCAAATGATCATTTCAGAGGGTCAAAGTGCTGTAAGAAAGTAAGACATGGTGCCAGGACTAAGTGGGGGGCAGGACAAGGCCCCTCTGAAGCAGGCACAGCTGTGCTGAGCTTGGGTGACGTAAGCAGGAGCCAACCACGCCAAGACCTGGGAAAGCGTGCAGGAAGGGGACGACCCAGGGTGAAGTCGCCACGGTGGATCAAGCCCCGCAGGATGGCAAGGGAATTCACAGAGGCCAAGGGAAGAGAAACCACTGGGGGGCTGGCAATATGGGAAGCCCCTAGCCGTGTATTCTGCCAGGCCTTCAGGGATACGGGGAGGCAGAAGGTCCTGGACTCAGTGTGACACACTCAGTAACAAAAGAACTGTGGCCTCCAGCACAGGAGCATAGTCATTGCCAACCCAAGGCCTGGCCAGGAGGGAGCTGCAAGAATAAAGGCCCCAACCTAGACTTCCTCCTGCCAGGGCCTCCCAATGACCAAATGGGAGTCAACCCGAAGCTGGAGGTAGGAGGGCCCAGCGAAGACGACCATCAAGCCGCAGCTGCAGGCACAGAGCAAGGCGGCAAGGGAGGAGGGCGGAAGTGAGTCTGGAGGGAGAGTGCAGTCAGGCAGCCCCTCTGTAATCTGAAGGTCAGGAAGGAGTCCATGTGGCTTCCAGGTTAACGCATGGAGCTGAGGCTGCAGCTCTGCAACAGAGCATCTGCCTAGCATGCAGGAGGCCCTGGGTGCCATCCCCAGACTGCAAAACCAAAGCAAAGCCAGGGTAATGACGCCAACCTCGTGGAATGGTGTGAGTGCCAGATACACAGGCTCCTCGGGTGGAAGTATTGTGCAAGTGAGAGATGGCAATCATCATGGTACCTGTCAGAAACAGGTGTGCTCTGTGATCAGCTGCAACACAGCAGCATTCCCCAGAGCACAGGAGAGCGGGGAGAGGAGGATCTGCCCATCCCAAAATCCCATGCCTGCGAACCGTGCCTGCACAGGGTCACGAAGGCAATCCAGATCCTGGTACTGGATGGCCAAGAGGCGTCTCCTTTGACATTGGTGTCATAATGCCACCAAGAAATGGGAAGCAGCACTAACACTCCATCACGTGACTTTGATAAGTGCTCATTAAACGATAGTTAATAATATTTGATTTTATTTTGGCAAAACCTGCATGGGCTTTTTTCCATGTTTTCTGAGTTATGGTTGACAACACTCATGTGCACGACCCAGCAGTCGTAGCACATTCACAAGGATGTACGACCATCACCACTAATTCTAGAACATTTTCATCACCCCAAAACGAAGCCCTGTATCCATCAGCAGTCATGCCAACTGCTCCCACCCCATCCTCAGCTCCTGGCAAACACTCATCTATTTCTGTCTCTACAAATTTGCACACTGTGGACATGTCATATGAACAGAATCACAGAGCACCGTGTTATTTTTCAAGGCTTTGTTCAAGACCAGTTTTCTGGCTGTGACCTTTCAAAGTCAGTCGGCAGAGTGCGTAAGCCCCTGGTCACGTAACCAAGGAGGCAGACGCACGGGGCTCAAAGAGCCCGAGTCCAAATCAAAATGAAGCAGCCAGGCTATTATGTCCTGACGTTAAAATCTAACATTTATTCCAACAATGGCCACCCGCAGCATGAGGGCAGTGGCGTGGGCCAGGGAGGAGAGGAGTCCTCAGGGTCAGCAGAACTGGCCCTGGGCAAGCTGTGGACATCCAGCCCAAAGCCCGGGCCTGGCTGTCATCAGCACCATGCTCTTCCCGGCTGTGCTAAAGCTCATTCCCACTTGGCCCGAGTTGCTGGTTTGAGATGCTGGACTACCCTGCCCTTTCTACAATGGAACTGCCTCAGGGTTCCAAAGAGAAAGAAGGGGTAAAAAGAATGTGTCACTGGCGCCCACGTCTGACCCACGGGGCTGCTCAAACACCGACTGCAGTGACAGATCACTAACAGCAGGGGGCAGAGGCAGCAGCACAGGACGCGTCCTTTCTATCCTTCCCCTAAGGGCTCAACAGGCGCACAAGCCTGGCACGCACAAGGTGGGCGCTCCCCCAGTTCCAGCGAGGACACCGTTCCCCTCCTCCTCAGGTGAGGTTAAGCAAATGTGGCCACAAGACCTAGAATCTAACCAACTTTTTTGGTGAAACTTCAGCTCCATCTTTTAAAGAGAAAATTTTAATCCAAGATATCTAATGCCAAGGCCGGGCAAAGAAAATGGCGGGACTTGTCCAAATCCTCTAGTATCTGCTCAACCCTGCGATCTGTGATGACTACATATTAGTCTTTGGGAGAAGGAGCCGACACACAGAGCGTGCCGCCATCTTCTCTGGAAGAAGGCGGGTGGGGAAGATGGCCAACTCCCTGCGGCTCCCAGCACGACCCGCCTGCAACCGGAGATCAGGCAGGGGGTTAACTTGGCTGGGAACCTGCACACACCTGTAGAGGTGCCAGCTTTGCTGGGAACCAAAGCAACCCTCTGTGAGACTGGTGTCCTCAGCAGGGGTCACCTGGCACCCTCATTCAGGCTAATTACTGAAATCACCACGGGGGATGCGCTTTCTACCAACACCTACACCGTGTCAAGTCCAGAGCCTTCCTGACAGGGTTGCCCATACCCACAGGCAGGAGCGCTGCAGACCGCGTTCTCCACTCTGCCCCATGCTCAGCGGTAGCACAAGCCACAGGCCAAGATTCTCCTTCTAGTCGGGATCAAGACAGCAGCAGGGGAAGGGCAACAGAGGTCGACCCTCAGCAGCCAATCCCTGAGCAAAGGGCTCTATGCACTCCCTCCCCAGGCCCAGTTTACAAGGGAGCTAAGTGTCAAGGAGCCCAAGGTCACAGAGGAGGCGAGGGAACGGGCTCCCACCAGGCTGCCGACTCGAGTGCGCTTGGCACATTTTGTCCACTGTGCTGCGCTGCCCTCGGGCCCAGCCCTATTTGAGAGAAGGAGCCACCAAGAAAACAGGCCACAGGCATGAGAAGGCTGGGGCAGGGCCACCAGGGGCGGCAACTGTGGCATGATGACAACGCTCTACGTCCTACCCGAGGCCCTACAGTTAGGCCAGCCAGACACTGCGGTGCAGTGCACACCGGGACCCCAAGGAGGCACAGGATGAGCCCAAGGGATCCTGGAGGCTTCACAGCACGGGGACACTGCAGCGGCTCTCAAAGGACAGGTGGAGACACCCTGGGACAGCGGTGGGGTGGCACACACAAAGCCCGCCTGGCAGAAAGGCCCAGAGCGTGACCCCGCTGTGGCACGGAGCAGGCACCTCCAAAGGCCGTGCAGCCAGGACAGGGGTTCAGCACCTCCCTTCTCCTACTAGCTCACGGGACCCGAGTACAACAAAGCAGCTACACCCCTGTTGATTCACCTCCAGGACACAGAAAGCCACCTGCTTCATAACCACACGTCCAGATCCAGGGCAAACGGTCAAGGGGAAGGATGTGAAGGAGACCTGGCACACCGCAGGTGACACGTCACCACAGGGCCAACACTGGCCCCAGAAGAAGGCGGCATCACACCAGAGCTCTCTGGGAGAGCAGCGCCCAGGAGCAGTTGCTGGGAATGCTCCTGCCCTGGCCCAGCAGCAGCCTGGGCAGCCTGAGCAGGGGGAGACGTACTTCAGGCCGGAGGCCCCTCACCCTGCCGCACACCCGGCCTACTTCTCACCCAGCCACCGGGTGGTCTCTGCTTCCTCCAGAGGCATGGAAGTGGGTCAGGCTCCCAGGCAGGACAGCGTGGATGCAGAGAAGGGGCCACTAGCACCTCAAATGGCAAGTGCCAGCTGGTGGGGGACGCCTCTGGGGGGTCTTTCTGAGGTGCCCTCTCCTCACTCCTCACAGGACCCTCCCGCTGCTCAGCAGGACATCTCAAGAGCACCCTTGGCCCTCGCTGTCCTCCTCGCCCTCACTCCTGCCCTCTCACCACAGCTCCTGGGACCCGCTCCTGAAGCCAAGTCCTGCGGCTCTGCTTAAGAGAACCTCTCCGACCACCTGGCAGGCTCACCCCACAGTTCAAAGCCAATCTGATTTTGGCCATGCTTCTTCACAGACCAGCTCTGGGGGTGGGGGAGCCACAGCAAGCTCAGCGCCCACAGGGACCCTACACAGGCCCTGCACTCCCACTCTCCTGGGACTGGATGAAGAGACAGCCCTAAGAGGTACTCTGGTTCCGACAGTCAGCTGCCCGGCCATTTGCTAGGGCCTTGCGGGTGAGGCCAAGGGGACCCAGTCACAGGCACTTACAGCTGGTGTGGAAGAAGGCCCTTCTGCACAAGGACCCCAGCCCACCCCTGCCTCTGCACCTCCCCACGGAGAGCAGGAGGGGCCTGAAGGCAGTCAGGACCCGGCCACTGGACTCCAGGCTCTCCAGGAAGGCTCCACAGAACGGAGCAGGTCATCTCCCAACAGCGTCACCACAACAGAGGCGGCCCCAGGCCTGGTGAGCACTTAGGTGATCCTGCTGGACATGGACACTCCAACAGGAGAAACTAGACAGAGCTCTGGGACAGCAGCTCCGTCCACCCCTTTCATTTCCACCTCCTACACACCAACGTCCACTCAAATGCCTCTCAGCTCACACATCTCTCCCGAGAAGCAGCCGGTCCTCAGTTACAGTCTGCTTGGTCTCTCTGTGGCTTTCCTAAAGACAACCTCATGGCAACCAGAAGGGGCTCTTAACCCAGGCAACCAGAGGGCTCCGGGGTCTGTGAATCAGGCCAGAGCCTCCCCTCTGCTAATGCCCGTGTCCTGGGCTCCCTCGCCCCTGTGCTCTTGAGAAGGTAAGCAGTCTCTAGTTCTTACTGTGAGCTGTTCCTAAAGTGTACATGCTCTTCTGGCTTCACTGACTTAACACAGTACTTTTCTACCAGAATATACAGAATATTTCCAAAGCCCTCACAGCCACGTAGTTACGCCATTACAAATCTTATAACCAAATACATTTCCTCCTGAGATGGAGTGTTCTCTTCTGATTAGCAAATGCACCAAGCACCAGAGTTGCCTGGGGCTCCCACCAGACTTGGCACCCACAGGACTGAACAAGTGAAAAGTCCAGAAGTGGGGCCTCCAGCAGAGGGACTAGACGTAGGAAGGCAGGGCTGGTTTAACAAAAAGGCACTTGGTCCTCGAACGCTGCCAAGGACCCGCTGAGTATTAGGCCTGGGTTTGGACCTAAGGATGAGGCGCTGGAGATGGGGCAACAGCCAGGATCCCCTTTTGCATTCGATTCCCAGTCAAATAAAGGAGACAGACTCGATTCAGGGACACAAATATGTCATTTTAAACCAGAGTAGATGCTACGAGGAAAAGAAGATGCTGCTGGAATCTCCAAATCAACAGCCTACACCATCTCGGAACTCATAACAGGGCCTGTGAAGTCCCTCCTCAGGGGCCTCGGAGTGGGTGGGGCAGGGGAACAGCCTGCCCTTAGCAAAGACACCCAAACCTGGAAGATCCATCTGCACCTCCAAAAGTAAATGTTTTCTCCCTTCTGGGGCAGTCACTGTAAGACTGCTGACAAATTCTCTGAAATATACTTAATTCCAGTGCTTTCAGAATTCTTCCAAGCAATGGAAGGCAGGCAGGAGGGGGAGAGAGAGGGAAGAGAGGAGAGAAAAGAAGAAGGCATGTAACCTTCTAATTATTTATATGTCAATCTGCAAAAATAAAAAAGGACTTCACATCTAATGTTCTTAACGGAACACTTCCAGTAAAACACCTCCTAGCAGTGCAACCCTCAGCGCACGAGGACATCGTCTCCATCATTCAAACCCGCAGACAGAAGAGCAGCATTGGAACCCGTCACCCAAATCGCCCTCTGTTCGTCTCAATTTGGAGCTCAAACATTTGTCCTCCTGTCACAATGCCTTGCTTCATGAAACTTTCTGAAAGAGCTACACTTTAAAATTCACCAGAAGATTCAGGGACGGTCTTCAGAAAAGGAAAAACGGGAAATCCCCAGGGAACCCGCGACTGCACCATGACACGGCAAGAACAGGCCTAGAGACCTGGGCACGAGACAGAGGCTCAGAGCAGGCAGCATTTCAGAGAAGGAAACTCCCTCTCAGGGGCAGGGAGGGACAAGAGGTGGCCTCCATTCAGAACTATGGTCGTACTTGGGTGGACCCAGCCAGGGCTGGGAGGGACCACAGAGACCCGGAAAAGCACAAAGCACCATCCTGGCCACCATGAAAAGCAGACATGGGGGGTTTCTAGCACAATCTGCAGGCAGACAGAGGCCCAAACTCCATCCTGCCACTGTGCGTAGGACCATGGACACCCGTCTCCCTCCTGGGAATCGAGAGAAAACAGCACAACCCAGCTCATCAGCCGCCATTAGAATTAACCTTGCTCAAGGTACGTGAAGAATTCCTCGTGCACAGAAAACGTCGAAAACTGAGGAGCAACAGCTATTAAAATGGATTTTGTCTATCACCAAGGGGTGGCAGCCATGCCAGGGACCTATGAGGTCCACGCTACCCTCGCTGCTCAGCCCAACTTGGGCCCCAGTGAAGTTGCTGCTAATACAGATCAGTCTCTGCGCAGGACTCGTGGGAAAAAAATCAAAGAAACACTGTGCCACCCACTGGCTTGAAGACGGTGGTTCACCCATTTTACGAACGAACCCCCGAGGTTCAGGAATGCCAGCTCTCGAGGCTTCACAGCTGGCCAGGCGAGGCTCCCACAGAGCCCAGCCCAGGCCTGGACACCACACCGCTTCCCGCCACACTCCGGCGGAGGCAGAAGTTTGCAGCGGTTACCTGTAGGTGCCCCTCTTCCCAGTCTGTGAACCAGTTCCTGGGCCTGGACATGGGAGGTGAGGATTCAGATGCAGAATTAGGGCCAACTCCTAATAGGAAAGTGTCCGAGACCAGAGAGTCTACAGTGCGCTGTGTATGTGAATAGTAACTACTGCTGGCACAGCCGCTCAGAGCCTGAACTCCACTGCGAATACTGAGAGGTGACAGGGAGGTGAGAAGCAGCGGGTGGGGCAGGCAGCAGGCAGCCGAGCACACAGTAGCTGCTCAACAAACACTGGGGACAGCAACCGCCAAGCAGACCACCAGCTGCCCTCAGTCAACTAACACTCAGAAGTGGAAGAAGTTCATGTTCAAAAAGAGCACACGCGTGTGCACACACACACAACAGGTGGTATGAGGGAATTCAAAACCAGAATTGGTGGGAGAGAAGTGGAAAGTGCAGCTCTGGGGTAGATCACCTGCCTGGCACACAGGAGAGCTGGGTTCCATTCCCAGGGCGGAGGGGCACAGCAGGGGAAAACTGGCAGGGGAAGAAGGCACGGCTGCTTCAGGCAGGGATGCCCTCTCTTCAGAGTGCCAGAAGGAACAGCTACGCAAAGACGAGGGGCCTTCAAGTTACTGGCACAAGAAATGGCACTGGGGCTTAGCAAGGAAGCAGGCAGGCGTGGGTCTGGGAGAGTTTTAAGCATAAGAGGGCATGAGCTAATAGACACTTGAAAAAGTGACGTGCGGACCAATTCAAATGAAGACACTGCAAAAAAATGTCAAACTTAGATGACATCCAAGGGCTGGTGCCAATTTTATTGCACAATAATAGTGTGCATCGTTTTTTCAAATCCTTACCTGGCAGATTCATGCACAACCAAGTATTTATAGATGATTAACATCTGGGACTTGCTTTAGGCACTCTAGCCAAAAAGCAAGCTAGAGTAGGCAGCTAACAAGAGCAGAGGCAGGTCACAGCCGCAAAGGCAGGTCACAGCTGCAAAGGCAGGTGACAGGGCGCAGAGGTTTGGCAGAGCGTCCATCTACTTCTGCACGTTTTTGTTGGAAATGTCCAGAAGACTGGGATCTTCATTACAGCAAGACATACTTTAGGCTGAGGTCACAGCACAGTGGCAGAGCGCTTGACTCGCCTGTGTGAGGCACCGTGTTCAAGTCTCAGCACTGCATATGAATAAATAAAACAAAGGTCCATTGACAACTAAAATAAAAAGACAAGGCATACTCTGTATACATGTGTCAAAAATCTACTCTACCATCATGTGTAACTAAAAAGAACACAATTTTTGTAATTCCTTAATGCCAAAATGTTAAGCAGCAGACACTAACAGATGCTAGAAGTTTTACTCTGTGGCCATGTAGCGGCAGGGAAAAGGCATCCTGGCCTGGCTGAGTCCTCTGAAAGCCAAGGTCACATCCCCATTAGCAATGAACCTGGGTGAAAACCCAGGCCACGACCATCCTCCTGCCCTCGGGCCCAGAGCCGCCACATATTAAATGACCATATCTCTTGCACAGCTGTGCAACCTCCACTTCAGAGAAAGAAGCCAAAACAAATTAGCCTCGATCCGCACAAATGAACCCAAATCACAGGCTGTGACCCTGCTGGTGACCAGGCTTGAAGCCCCCCAACACCGTGACCCCGGTAATTAGGAAAGGATGCGACTCTCATACACTATTTGGAGATGCAATCACTGGGCAAGAATTAGCTCATTAGCCGCTGTTCCTGGCCAAAATACCCTGCCTCAGGGTTCAGGTTGTGCAGCTGCGGTGCTGATTCACCCTTCTGAAGGACCGTCACTGAATGGCTCAAGCAGCGAAGCAGGTACAGCCCAGAAGGGAAGCCAGCATCCTCAGTGAGGCCCTGGAGGGATCTGGTCTTCGACTTCCAGAAGCCATGCAAGAAATTCATCTGCATGATGCTACTTGACCCCTTAACCCCAAGGCACAAAGCCCACTGGGAGGACAGACTCTAATCAAAGGCCCAAACAAGAGGCCCACTCATCACTGGGGATTCTACTCTGTCCCTCTGGAATCCCTCACCCTGCTCTACAGCTGACCAGCCTCCTCCTCTTGCTGAACAGCTCAAGGAACCTCCAGCCCAGACTCACCCCAAGCCTGGCCTCTTCCACCCCGTTCTCCATAATGCCCAGGAGGCAGAACAGATGGGATCTGTTTCTCACCCCACTGTCCACTGGAGGAGGCACTGCCACCACCTGTGGAATCTGCCCCAGGACGCCCTCCCTAGTCCATCCCCAAACACAGCTGGGACCCTAGTTCCAAGCTCGAGCCACAGGGCTACCTGAGGCTTCCACAGGGCACCCTCTCCTGTGCCCCACTCCTCTGCTCAAACCGCGCTCTCTGCCTGGGATCCCCTTCCGTGGGCTCCTGGAAGGATGCTGCTGTCGGCCTGAGATCCTGAGTGCCACCCTCGACTGGAGGTGGGAGGGGTTTAACGGCCTCCCTCTGTTCACTACTGTACGGAACTGATTTTAAAAAACTGAGGCTTAGAGATGTAGGAACCGTCCCAAGGTCACAAAGTAAGTGCTGAATGCAGAGATGGGTCAAGATCTCTCTCACTCGAAAGCTCTTTTATTAATCACGTGGAGACAATCTTACATCCTGATGGCCGCAGAACAGAATTAAGCTCCCTTCTCACTCCGTGGAACCAAACAAGTGGATTTTTCCAGTAAGCGTTCACCAGATGCGAGGCACTGAGCCCAAATGCTCTTTGCCCATCAAAAGACCCTTCCTCCCGTTTCACTGAGGGCGATAATGTGCTCTACCAACAACAAAAATCAAATTTGTCAGCATTACTAGCAGGGTAAGATCATGTCACTGAGAAGTAAAAGGAACTGTTTTCAGGGACTTTCAGGTAACTTTAAAAATAGTTAACTTTTGAGGGGTGGACAGAGATGAAATTCAAACCCAGGGCCCCTCACATGCTAAGCACAGTCTACCACTGAGCTGCATCCCCATCCCTCACACACATTTTTTTCCCTTCCTCTCCTGAATCTTGTCTGCTGCCCAGGATGCAGATGTGATTACTGGGAATGCAGCAGCCATCTTACAGCATGAAGTGATCTGAGAAACGCAAGCCAAGGCGGTATAACACAACACGGGAGTCAATGGCATTGTATTCCTTGGCTCATGCATTCACTGAACCCCTTTCTCCTAAGCCCCCTTAGGTGTGAAACACTGTGCAGGCCCCTTGGGATAGAACAGCCAAACAGAACCAAGGTTCCAGTCCTGTGAAGCTTCAGGGGGGAAAGGCATTATTAAGTAGTGAATGTAGTGACATTAGGGGATGAGAAATGCCACAGGAAGAAAAGAACGGCACACTAAAAAGGAAGGAGGTGGGAGAGATTGCACTAGGAGATTTGAGGGACAAATGAGTGGACGATGAGCAAAGTAAGGACACCTGATAAGGTGTGGCCCACCCCACTCCCACACCACCTGAGGAAAGGAAGGAGCCAGCGCAGCTGCAACAACCGCCCGCTCCACGCTACCAACACCAGACCAGGGCCTCAGAGGCACAGCTACTGCACACGTGTTGTTGGGTGCTTTGGGGTGCTCTGTTTCTTCTCGGGGGTCGGAGGAGGCAGACGTGGTTGCAGTGCTAGGGATGGGGCCCAGGGCCTCCGCACGCTGGGCAGGTGCTCCACCACCGAGCCACACCCCAGCCCCATCTCCATTCTTGAATGGCATGGCTCCCGCGGGGCTTCTGCAGCCCAGAGGTGGCATGCCAGGACCCTCGGCTCTGCTTCGGCCCTCACCCAGCTTACGCTTGGCGCCTCCAGGTACGAACACCTCTCGAGGAGGGTCTGCTTCATCTAACCACCCGTGGTGGCTGTTTGGGGGCAAAAGCCAAGTCTGAGGGTCTTGGCCCTTCTGTGCTCAGCACCCGTCCACACCGGGTGAACTTCTGTTTGCTCAGTCAACAAATACTCTGCAAACCTCCATCGCTGGACTTGACAGTTGTCTCTAAGCTGCACTGCTACTGCTGCCAAGAACATCCCCTCCACCAGCTTCCTGTTGCTCCAAAATAAGGAGAAGTTGCTGGGCAGTTACGTCACTGCCACTGCTACCGCCTGCGGGGCCTTCGCACGCTGGCTCCATTTAAGATCCAGGCTTCACGCAGTGACATGGAAATCGCCACCTTGTGAACCGTGAGGAAAGGCAAGACTTGGAAAATGATTTCCTGTGAAAAATCAGGTTGCAAATTCTGCCTCTCTGAAGGCAAAGAAAAGCCAGGGGGCTAAACCCAGCCACCGGCTCGGCTGGGCTCATGGGGCTGCTTCACTGTGGAAGCCACACGCTCTGGCCTTGCCCTAGCAGGAGTCCCCCAGCGAGTTGCTCCTTTGTTTCACTTAATCCTCTGGACTTAGCTGCCTGCTTCTCACTGGGACGAGATCAGGAATGGTGGGCACACCCCCCGCCCCCCGCGGATCATTATCGTAACCTTTCAAACCTTCTATCCTACTTACTGCTTTCTGGTATTTTTTATCTACCTCCTCCTGCTTCTGTGCTTTGTGGGGAAAGTCATGATTCAGACTCTCTCCCCCTTCTCCCTTCTCCACAGCTGCATGTCTTCAGCATTCTGATGAGCCACCCCACTCCGGGTTTGGTGCAGATTTTGTGGGGAACATCTGGCGTCAGATACTAACGGCCCTGACGCTTAGCCATTCCACATGAGCACGTGCTTCAAAACGCAGATGTTTTTGCAAATGTACCTTGCTACTTACGCCCTATAAATTTTAGTTCATCAACAAAACCCGAGTCTTTGATAGGAGTCTAAAAGCATCAAAGAAAACAAACAAGCGCCCAGCTTTCTCCTGGAATGCGATGCTACAGGAGATGCTTGTGATGTTCCCGTTTTCCCACCGTACATCCATCATTTCACGCAGAAAAACACCTAGGTGGGCTCAGCGCAGCTCAGGGGCAGAGCGCTTGCCTAGTACATACACAGCCCTGGGCTCATCCCCAGCACAGCCAAAAGAAAGAAAAATACCCCAGAAACTTACACTAGTCCCAAAATAGGAAACAGTTCATGCGACTCCCTGCGACTCAGGGTACCTGAGAAAAAGTCTCCATAACTTCCAGTTTAGACAGCACTGCGTTCGGTATTTACCAAGTCCACATCACTATTCCCAAAGGAAAAGCCAGCCAGGAAATCATTCATGCCAAGGATTCCTTCATCTTCCGCAGCCCCAACAGCAGGAGCCCCGTGGGGATGAGCCAGGATGGCGCCAGCCCGAGCTCTAGTGAATGGTTCACCTGGCCTCAGCCTAGAGCCAAGAGCAACGTGGGATTTGTGCCATGAAAACATTCACCCCCTGGGCCTGGGATCCCACTCCCGGGAACTTATACTGAGGAAGGAAACTGACAGCGGGAAAGGGCGAGAAACGCACAGATACTCAGGGCAGCCTTCACCTGCAGATTCAGAGCAGATGCAGCCTCAGCACTAACCCAGGTGGAAACTGCCAAATACCTGTGATACACTGAACAGCAATAGAAATGATGATGTGCCAGCCTGCCCACATCCTGCTGTGGAGTAGGAAGGAAGACCTCTTACTGAAAAGGATAATTTGAGTAATATGAACTGCACTCGTCTGTTCTGTATTACTATAGCAAAATACCTGAGGTAGGCTAACTTTATAGAGCCAAGAAGTTTACTGAGCTCATTTGGGGAGGTTAAGGGTCTAAGATTAGACGGCACCACTGACTTGGCCTCTAGTGAGGGCCAAGTGCAGAAGACATCAGGATAGCAGAAGCATGGGCAGGGAAAGATCACGTCTTGAAACGGGAAGCCAGAAAGTGATTCAGAGTTAAGCTCACTCATTAAGTCACCCTCAGGAGTCTCTCAAAAGCTATCTTAACCCCTCCAAAGGCCAACTCCACTCGTGACCTCAGGACTTCCCACTAGGTCCCACCTCACGAAGGCTCCACACCGTCTCCCAATACCACCACACTGGGGACGGAAGCTTCCTGCCCCTGAATCCTTGGGGGACAACGCACATCCAAACCATAACACCAATCAAGAGCCTTGAGAAACACTCCCACCTTCCAACACACAAGTCCACTCCAGGAACCAGCCGAAGGGAATAACAAAAACTAAAACAGGAGTAGCTTCAAGAAAAAACACGTCTATGGAGATAGCACAAAGTGTAGAAGGGAACAATGTGAGAAACAAAGATGTCTCCAAGCACAGAAACCCCTCCTTGTCCCCAGCGGCCATCACAAGTGCTATTCACACAGGGAAGGATGCGGAGACGCGTGTGAACTGCTCCGTGTACAAAGTTAACTGTTTTGCAAAGCTGACCATCAACTTAGAGATTCAGAGTGATGTGAATTATGCGAAATGAACAGCCCCGTGAAATAAAGGGGAAGCCAATTCCTCATAAATAAAACATTAGCCATGACTGTGTGCAGGTGGTTTTCTTTAAACTTCTGTTCTTCCTGGACTTAAGGATTCCAAGTTGTACACCGCTCCTACATAACTAAAGGGAAGTTCCTACTTAAAACGTAATTTAAAATCTATGTAGAAACAAAAGAAAACATCATGAACAGAATAGAAATTATGTGTACATAGCTAGCACGGGTGAGACTGGACGTGAAAAAAAAAAAATGCACTTACCAGCCTGAGAGTGGAGACAGCCACACGCTGGAGTCATGGAATTTAGGACTCTTTCCCATTGGGAGCTATGATGCTTTTATGATTGAAAGGTAACTTTTTTTTTTTTTTTTTTTTAAATGGTACTGGGGATGGTACACATATGCTAGCCTAGTGCCTTACCACTGAGCTATATTTCCAACCATGAAAGAGGTGATTTTTTGAAGTACAGAAACCAGAGCCTTCTCAAGCCATCCCAAGTCACTGCAGGACACTGCAGTGGAGACCTACTTGCCATACCTCAAGCCGAAAGCAGCAGCAACTCAGCACAGAATGGACAGAGGAAACTGCAGACAGCAGGCCATCCCGGAAGCCACACGTAGACCCCTAAAAACCCAAAGTGAGCCACACAGAGTTTATAGTTTACTTGAAATAAAATCTTAAGCAAATGTTGTAAATGTCATGGTGCTAATCGTAGTATGATTTGCATTTTTCAAATAACCCAACACAAAAAAAATTGACTCCCAATTTGGAATTACAATCCCAAGTGTCTCCGCCCTCCTGTGACTACTATCTGCTAACTTCCCCTTTAGACCACCGACAGCACTTGAGGCAGATGGTTATGGGGACATAAGAATTCTAAAAGCTTCCTGGTAACTGAAACTCACAGCTAAGTCTAAGCGACATATTCAGTTCTTCAACCCAGAGAATTCTTGGCTAAAAAGTTAGTTACATCTGACCAACAAGAGGCTGGATTAACTACAGGAAATGGCTCTGCAATCTTGAAATGCAAGAATCATTCACTTCCATGAAATCGGCTGGCTTTCCCCAAGGATCTCCACAGGATACTCACTATGCTTGGCACTTTCATGCTTTATCTCTTAATAACTACAACAGACCGTTTTATCTTGGCTGTCTAGATGGGAAGCTCAGGTGCAAGTGGACCATCTGAGATGGCATATGTAGAAGTGGCTGAAGTCCCTGCCTCACCCTGAGAATAAGCACCCCTTTGAACTGTGTGGCCTGGGTGTCCTATGCGCCTCACCTGAGCCTCAGCCCTGAGAAGCAGGCTTCCAGTGAAGGAGTCAGGCCTACCCCGTTCCGTTGCATAGTTCCTCCCGAGAACAGCCAACTAGCACATGCCTGCAATCCAGCCACACAGGAGGATCACAATCAAGGCCAGCCTGGGCAACAGAGACCCTATCTCAGAATCAAAGTACCCAAGAGGCCCAGGATGCAGCTCAGCAGTAGAACACTTGTCTAGCATGCACGGCCTTGAGATCCATCCCCAGCAATACACACACACACACACACACACACAATGGCCAACTGGAAGATGTGCAAAATTGACCACCAAAAGGTTAAAATCTGTAAAACCCTCCCTTCGATTTTAGCACCTAGATTAGAATCGTTAACTCGTTCAGATCTTAGAAAGCCTAATCAAAAGAGCAGACATTTAAGTAGAGAATCAAGAAACGAGCACCCTTGGGGCTGGGTTGCAGCTCAGGGTTGAGTGCTTGCCTGGCAAGGGTGCGGCACTGGATTCGGTTTTCAGCACCACACAGAAATAAAGGTATTGTGTCCGCCTGTGACTGAAAAATATACTTAAAAAGAAAAAGAAATGAGCACACTTGATGGTCAATCCCTCCCTGGATTTCAGTAGCATGAAACAGCAGGTCAGCAGCCCCCAGCCCCGTGCCACTCTGTCCCTGCCTCAGCAGCGCGTCCCGCACTCTTCCTTGCTCCCCCAGGCCAGCTCCACCTGTGCGTGCCACTCTCCCTGGCTCTGGGGTGTGTATTATCGAAGACCCGCCAGCTGCAGATGAGCATGTGCTGAAGAGAGCAGCCCGACTCGGGCATGAGGCCCAGCGACCTTGAGGAGAGTGGCAGCAGAGCCCGGGTGGGCGGACACAGCAGGAAGTCAACAGATAATTCAGTGTGGTCAGAGACCAGAGGGCTCCTCAACACACAGTCCTGGTGGTACATTTGTAAATGGTCTGAAGAATGAAGCATGCGGAAAGGGCTGGTGTTGGCTACCCCGGAAACAGCGCCCCTCTAGAGAGGCAGCGCCAACGTGAAGGACACCTGGCCATCAGGACGGCAGGTGCTGACAGCACTAGAGCAGCCTCAACTGGTCCTGAAAGGCCAAGGTGGTCCACACCCCAGATCAGCCTCCCGTGGTCCTTCAGAGGGAAAAGCTTGTTTGCAATCTGAACTTGAAATGTCATCTTGGACACCAAATGTACAGGGTTTCCCTCCAGGGTCCACCCCGACTCCACTTCTTCGTCTTCTGTACTTCTTAAAAATCGTGACTTCTGATCTTCTTATCTACTTTAAGTCCAAACTCATGCATTATAAGCAGGCCAAGCACTTTAACTGTGTTTTCTAGCACAGCTGCACCAGGCGAATGTATATTAAAATCTCCTTTTTATTATAAGGAATTTCCTTTTATTCCTCTTCCATGTTAGAGGCAGGGCATTACACTGACTTTTCAATCACTTTGGTAGGTAGATTATATTTGCTACTAATGTCATTTCAGGATAGTAAAGGAGTGTTACCAAGTATGTTTATAAAAGAGACACTGAGTCTGCTAAGATCAAGGCTACCAATGCCAAAATAGCTGGGTGACAGATCAGGAGGTCAACTTTTATCAGACATCAACCTCTAACCAAGGAAAGCACAGAGAGAACGCAGCAGAGACATTCAGATTACAGATGGAGTGCCTGAAGCCAAGATCAAACCTACAGGCACAAGAGTGACAGCACAGTACCTTGCTTTGGGACATCTACAGAATCCACACATAATGGGGAGACAACGGGATCTGCCACCGCTGCCTGCCCCCTGCTGGGAGGAACGCGCCCACTTTCCTTTTGAGGAAACTCCTGCACCCTTCTTGCACTCCTCTCTGGTGCATGTTTATTTTACCAAACGGAGCACAACAGGGCTTCGTAGAAGGACGGCAAGCTAGCTCCCTTTTGCAGTGTTAGACAGGACACTGCCGTCCCTCCTGAGGACACCGTCTCAAGCAGCTCTGCGATTCCACCTGTGGAACACAGGCTGGGCAAGTTCTCAGGCAAGCTTGCCACCACGTCCCCTTTCCGTCCATGGAAGACCTGGCTAATCACTGTTCACACTCATTCCTGCTGACCCCAGTGAGGCCCCAGAATCCTCAGCCAAATCCCAGAAAGCCACCACCAGAGCTGGCAACAGGATGAAACCTACAGACCCTTCCTGTCTGGGCCCTTGTTCCAGCTGGGGATGGTGACGAGAAAGCCCAGTCCCATGCTCCCAAGGCTCTCTCTAACCCAGGACAGCTTGGGATTGAAGCCCACACCCCCCACGTTTGGCCTTCTCCCTCACAATACAACGATCTGCACCTCAGGAGGGCCACGGAAGCAGCACACTCTCCCTTTCCACAAAGGAGAAAAAAAGAGTCTGAACCTCCAGGCAGAAACAAATTTGAAGCTTTCATCAAAAGCTAATAAAGGTCTCCCGGGGTGTTGGACAGAGACGGAGCAGGGTCCTGAAGTCAGCTGCACAGCACGGTTTTCAGTCCCTATGCAGACCTCACTGCCCAGTCACCCAACAAAGACAAAGGGACAGCCAATTAGAATTAGAAAAAAAAAAATTTTAAAGGGGGTCAGGGGACACACACTAGACAGGGAGGGCTAGGAAAATAACACCAGGGAAGCTCAAGGTCAAGTGAAGACCAGAGGCCAAAGGCCATCTCAGTCAGTTTTTTCAATGCTGCAACCAAAAGACCTGAAAAGAACAATTTCAGAGGAGGAAAAATTTATTTGGGGCTCATGGTTTCAGAGGTCTCAGTCCATAGATGGCCAACTCCATTGATGTGGGTCTGAGGTGAGGCAGACATCAAGGTGGAAAGGTATGATGGAGGAAAGTCACTCAGGGCATGAAAATCAGAAAGCAGAGAGCTCCGCAGGCCAGGGACAAAATATAAACCCCCGCAAGCATGCTCCTAATGACCCACCTCCTCAGTCACCCCCTACCTGCCTACAGTTGCCATCCAGTTAATCTCTATCAGCAAATTAATGGATAGATGAGGTTAAGACTCCCATAACCCAATCATTTTACCTCTGAACCTTCTTGCATTGTCCCTCATGAGCTCCTGAAGAACACCCCCCACCTAAACCATAACAGGCCCCAAATGCTTATGAGGGAGAAGTGCAAGGGGACCCACAAGACCCCAGCCCAGCCTCAGCATCCCTAGCCACTTGCGGCCAGACTCCAGCACGCCAAGCTCCTGGCAGAGGCCTAGAGCCACACTGAGTGCTTTAGGAGCATTGGCACACACACACACACACACACACACACACACACACACACACTTCTGTCCACCTGCTGCCTCAGGGACCTGGTGAGGCCCTCAGTCACAGCCTTCTGCTCCCCGTCAAGCATACCATACCCAGCTAAGAGGCTTTCCAACGTGTTATATGTGGACACGGAAGAACCCCAGATTCCTTCTGGATCCTGCTACTGAATGCTATCTTCACTGTGTGCAGAGAGCCCACTGAAGACTGCCGCCAGCACAGAGGACATAGAGCCAAAGGAGGGGAGAAACCACGACGCCCCCAGAGCCAAGGCCACCTGAAGACAGGAACCAGGGCTTGGATCCCAGCCAAGCCACCATAAACTCCCCAGCTACTTTGTCTTGGGTCTCTGCCACTCAGACCAGGACCAAACTGACACACTGCTCCTGGTGCTGCCACTCAGCAACCGCGGCACTGCCGGTGCTTCTCAGTGAGAGTGGGACGTGGCCTCCCAGTCAGCAGGCCGTCCTGCAGGGCACCCCCTCCAGCAGGCTCCTGCTCGTGCCGCCCCCCCCCCCAGGGCTTAAGGAGATGAAGATCCAAAGGCAGGGCTGGGGGAGAGGCGACACCACCCAGGGCACGTTCCGGTAGTGCCAGCTGCCCAGCCACCGCGAAGAGCTGAGGACGGGGACCGTGACAAAGCTCGTCCCGCAGGAGAGACAGGGGAGCAGCCTGGGGCAGGCTTCTGAAACAACCCTGTGGGTTTCTCAGCACACCGTCTCCACCCCTTCATGAACCTGGACGAATGCGAAGTCCCTGTGGATCTGGCAGGCTGACAGGTGTGGGGGTGAATCTACCTAGGCCCAGAGAACACTGAACCTGCTCCATGCTGACACCCAAACCAGAAACCCCGTTAGTCAGGACTCAACATTATAATCGAGTCAGCTTGTGATTGGTTTTCTCTCAAAGATCAAAAGCAACACACTTGGGGCTGGGGAGATAGCTCAGTAGGTAGAGTGCTTGCCTTGTAAGCACAAGGCCCTGGGTTCAATCCCCAGCACCAGAAAAAAAAAGAAAAAAAAAAAGCAACACACTTAAAAATGCCAGATGGAAAGACACCTTCAGGAAAGACTGGAACCAGCAGTTCAAATGACAGTATCAGGAACTATTGATTTCCATTCCTCCCATTTCGCCACTGGGTTGTTGCCACTTGGGGTTAGGATCCAACCACAAGGCATAAAAGTAGCCAAAAACTTGGGGATTTCACTGTACCCTCTCAAAAATGCAACAACTAGATCAAGGACTTGGGAATTAGACCAGAGATCCTGCAACAAATAGAAGACAAAGTAGGCCTGAATCTTCATCATGTTGGCTTAGGATCAGACTTCCTTAACAAGACCCCCAAAGCATAAGAAATCAAAGCAAGAATCAATAAATGGGATGGACTCCAACTAAAAAGCTTTTTCTCAGCAAAGGATACAATCAATGTGAAAAGAGACCCTACAGAGTAGGAGAAAATCTTTTCCATGCGCACTTCAGATAGAGGACTTATCTCCAAAGATTATAAAGAACTTCCAAAACTGTACATCAAAAATACAAAGAACCCAATCAATAAATGGGTCAAGGAACTGGACAGACACTTTACGGAAGAAGACATACAGATGATTAATGAATATATGAAAGTGTTCAACATCTCTAGTAATTAGAGAAATACAAATAAAAACTCTAAGATTTCATCTTACTCCAATTAGAATGACTATTATCAAGAACACAAACAATAATAGATGTTGGCAGGGAAGTGGGGGAAAAAGGCACACTCATACATTGCTGGTGGAGTTGCAAACTGGTGCAGCCACTCTGGAAAGCAGTATGGAGAATGCTCAGAAAACTTGGAATGGACCCATCATTTGATCCAGCTATCCCACTCCTTGGTTTATACCCAAAGGACTTAAAATCAGCATATCCAGTAACACAGCCACATCAGTGTTTACAGCAGCTCACTTCATAATATCTAGATTGTGGAACCAACCTAGATGCCCTTCAACAGATGAATGGATAAAGAAACTGTGGCATATCTATACAATGGAATATTATTCAGCCATAAATAATAATAATATTATGGCATTTGCAGATAAATGGAGGAACTGGAGAATATCACACTAAGCAAAATAAGCCAATTCCAAAAAGCCAAAGGCCAAATGTTTTCCCTGATAAGTGGATGTTGGGGGTTGAGGAGTGAGAAGAATGGAGGAACTTTAGATTATGTAGAGGGAAATGAGAGGGAGATGGGGTATGAAAGACAGGGTGGAATGAGACAGACATCATTACCTATGTACACATATGATTACACAAATGGTATGAATCTACATGGTGCACAACCACAGAAACAAAATGATGCACCCCATTTGTGTACAATGAATCAAAATGCAGTCTGTAAAAAAGTTAAAAAAAATAATTTTTTTAAAAAAATGCAACAATGTCTCTTATCAGCTGGGCCATACAATCTTCTTGGATCCAATCATGGGGCCAAAGGATAGTCACTGACTGTCCATGGCTGGATTAGCCAATCTCCTCCAGAACATGGGGGTAGAGGGAAGGACAGGGTCAACCCCATTAAATCAGGTGGACAGACGGGAAGGAGTAGTTCACCATGGAAATTCAGGGCAGAATAAGGGTTAATTTTATATGTTAATTTGAAGGGATCACAGGATGCCCAGGTATCTGATCAAACATTATTTCTGTGTGTGAGGGCATTCCCAGAAGAGACTCGCATTTGAATGCGGACTGAGCGGAACAGAGGCCCTCACCCGTGTGCCTGTGCATCGTGAAATCCACCGAGGACCTGAAGAGAACAAAACACCTGGAAGGCAAATTCCCTCGAGCTGCAGCACTGTCCTCCTCCGCCAGTCCTCAGGCCTTTCCACCTTCAACCGCATGTGGAACAGCTGCCTCTGGACCTCAGGCCCTGGAACTGTACCACTGGCTTCCCGGAGCTCCGGCTCACAGGCCACAGACCGTGGGTACCACACTCACGTTAGCCAATACTTACAATCAGCCTCTTTCTAGAGATGCAGACCATTGGTTGTTTCTCTGGAGCACTGGTAGCCCCAGGAGGTAGCTTCAGTCTGATGGGCCTGGTCAGACTTCAAGATGGCCCCTGCCGTGTGCCACACCCCTCCCACGTTACATCCGGGCTGATCTGTGTACTCCAGAATACAGCTTGGTTGTCAGCTCCAAGATCAGGTTATAAAAACATGGTGGCTTACATCTTGTGTAAGCTCTTGCTCTTGAGCTATGCACTATGGGAATTAGCTAGTATCGTCCACAATCCTACAAAGAAGCCCACAGGGCGAGGAACTGAAGCCACCTGCTGACAGTCACGTGAGGGAGCATGAGAAGCGCCCCTCCAGTCCTGGCCAAGTCTTCAGAGGGCAGCAATTTGGGACAGCAGCTTGATTATCACCTCCTGAGAGACACTGGCCCCCCAGCCAAGTCATTCCCAAACTCCTCACAGAAAGTGAGGATTATAAACATTTGTTGTTCTAAACAAGTTTGGAGATGATTTGTTACACAGCAAGGGTTAACTAATACAATAAGCACTATCAGAACATGTCCCCACAATAATCCAACATGTATCTGCTTGCGACTGCGGTTATGTGTGTCCCTCCAAGTTCAGGTGTTAGAAACTTAACGCCCAATGCAGCCATGTTGGGAGGTGGGCGATGTCACAGGCGCTTAGGTCATGAAGGCTTTTGTCCTCTCCAGTAGATCGACGGTATCACTACAAGAGCGGGGTTGTTTAAAAGAAGTGAGCTCTGCTCTCTCCCTCTCGCACAACCTCCTCTGTGATGCTTCTGCCAAGTTGTGACACAGCAAAAGGCCTGGCCTAACGCAGCGCCTCCATCCTGGACTTCCAGCTTCAGAACCACGAGCCCAGTTCATTTCTGTTACCAGATCACCCAGTCTGTGGCGGTCTGTCACCGCACAACAGTCTGCCACTTCCTTCACAGGAACTGCTCCTGTAAACTGTCTCCTTTCTTTTAACATCTGTCTCATAGTTGAGTTTTCTTAATTCAGCAGGAAGCAAGGCAGTCAATTCTTCAGAGGAACGTGACTGTGCGTCCCTAACTGCTTCTGATTACGATGTCTCCACACGGGGCCTAGCAGGTGCTTAGGGCCACAAAGGCACTGAGCTAGTACATGAACTCGTTCTTGGTTGAACTGTGACAGATGAAAGGAAAGCCATCAACTGAGCAAAAGGAGTCTCATCAAATGCGGAGTTTTGCTCAGTGATGTTTCAGGCTCACAACATGCACTCAAAGCCAGCAACACGTGAATGCACTCTTGGTATTAGAATGTTTACACAAAATAAACTCCACATTTCCAAACCTGAAGTCGCCTGCACCATGCTTTCTGCACCATTTGCTGTTAAAATATATCTTTTGATTAGGCGAGGTTTCTTAGTAACATAATTTTTACATTAACAAAAAACAATGATCGTTAACATTTACTGAGCTTGCATGAAGCACATTTATTGAGCTGACAAATGGTCTCTCATTTTATTCATGCAATAACTCAATGAAGCAGAGAATTTTCTTATCTCATTTTATAACTAAGAGAACCAAAAGGAGAGATTAAGTAACTTCCCAAGGTCACACCACTACTAAGGAACACAGCCACGATCTGACCCCCAAAGTCCACCTGCTTTGTCGCCCCCACCACTGGAGCACACATGGGCCCGAGAGCAGGGTGGGGCCAGCACACACTCCCCACCACCTGCACTCACTGCCCCACCAGTACAGCCCTCCCAGCCAGCACCCACCACCTGAGCAGGTCCCCGTCTGGCAGCAGACACTGTTCCTTCTGCGGCCAGAAGCAGAAGAAAGCTCTGACAGCTGGCAGAGGTCAACTCTGTCAGCAGTTGACCTTCTGCAAACCCACACATCCCACTGACCACTTGGCTTTCTTCCATTTCTCCTTTTGTAATATTCATCTGTTGAAGCCGGCTATGGTTGTGGTGCACACCTGCAATCCCAGAGGTCCCCGAGACTGAGGCCGGAGAATCTCAAGTTCAAAGCCAGCCTCAGTGATTCAGCAAGGTCCTAAGCAACTCAGCAAGACCCTGTATCTAAATAAAATAAAACAAGAGGGCTGGGATGTGGCTCAGAGGTTAAGTGCCCCTGGGTCCTCTGTTTAATCCCTAGTACCAAATATATACATATTCATCTGTGAACAGATGACCTTCTACCTGCAAAAAGCAAACTTTCAGGTTGTTTGAACTCATTGTTCCAATGAGGAGACTTCATATTATACAATTGCCTAGTCAAGAAATTGTTTTTCTCTACCCTATCTGTGGGATAAAGTTTTTCCCAGAATTATCGTAGTCTAAAACACACTGGGACAATACTCCCAGCAGCTTACACGTGCCCGGCACCTTACACACCCTGACACACTTCCCTCCCCACGCAGTCCATGCAGATGGGCAGGCTGCCCTCTCCGTCTCGTGGACGGGGAAACATGGCTTGCACAAGTTGAGCAATTCACCCAGAGACACAATTTGCAAGTAATGGAGCGGGGACTAGAGTACAAGTCAAGTCTTGACAGAAGTCGGTAAATGACAGGGAATCTAATCCTTTCTGTCACTTACGATTCAAACCCGGTATCTCTAAAGACTTCAGCCCTTGCTACAGACATCGAAGGCAAGCATGCCACAGAGTTTTAGCATGACCATGTGAAATGGAGGGCCAGCTGAGACAACACCAAGTCAGGCACCTACCACCATTTATGATCATCATTTAACCGGATCTGAAGCTCTTGAGACGTCATTTTAGGATGTGAACAAAGGGGAGAAGCTGGAGGATCAGAGCTTGGTAAGAGGTCAAAGTGACAGACACAAATGCTGCTGACATCACCACACACACCAAGATGGAAGATGCCATCGCTGCAAATCTGCCTGACGCTGGGCAGCCTGATGCAGCTGCAAAATGTACTTCTCTCCTGGTCTTATTTAAAAGCAATTTTTAAGAACCACCACCAAACTGCTTATCGCACCTAAAATGGGGGGAAATACTGCAAACAACCCAAATGTTAAATTGACCATATTAAATTGACCAATTTAATATGGTCAATTTACTATGGTGCATTAACTCCATGAAATACAACATCCAGCTATATAAAAAAGGTTAACGGAATAACTGCTTCTGCAGTAGGAAGCAGAGCAAGGAGGCAGGCTAGAGAACGGGCTGGAGATTGTGAGTGCAACTTTGAAAACATGTTCCCGTGTGAAAGTTAAGTACAAAATGATGTTTTATGGGGGTTGGGGGTTTGGGGATGTTTAATCCACCACAGTTTTAATAAGATAAACATCACAGAAAACATGACTCTTAAGTAAAAATAGGCTCAATCATACCCATAGGTAGAGAATCAGAAATGAAAACTATTCTGCCACCTCATCTTTCTCCTGTGATTTTATGAGACCCAAAACCTGGATCCACCGTGGTGTGCACAGCTGGGCAGCAGCGCCACCTCTCGGGCAGCTGTGGAGGAAGCGGGGCTCAGCACCTGCAGAGGGCAGGTGGAGGCCGCTGTCCAGCCTACAAATGCACCTGGCCCCAGCAGCTCTACTTCTGGGAATGCTTCCAAGAAATGCACTCTCGCAGCGACACCTGACAGACACGGGGTATTGGCTGTGGCACTATTAGTAGTCACAACACTGGAAAATCCCCAATACCCAGCTATTGGCAGACTGGCTAGACAAATTCTGGTGCCATCAGACAATGACACCAACAGGACAAAGATGGTGGCCCCTTGCCCAACAACAGAACCCTCCCCCAGAGGTGACGTGAGTGATGAGTGGGAACGGGAAAAGGCACTGCCAGCCACGTGTGCACGCGCTCTGCATGTGGAGACAGAGCCTCCCCACAGCTGTGACAGCAATGGCCTCAGGGAGCACCAGGTGGCCGGGACCAGAGAGCACGGGCTCAGTTTAACCTCTGGTATTCTGCACCACGGGCATCACTTCACCTATTCAGTGAGCACAGGTAAACTCTGTTTCCTCTGGTTGAAACGCGTGTGGAAGGTGTGGGCCTCCACGTGCTCGCCCGCCCCGCCCTCCCCTACCTCGCCAAGGCCTGGACTTTCACGGTGTGCCGCTCCTCCTGCTCAGCCAGCTTCCTCTTCAAGGAGTCCACCTCCTGCCGCAGCGCAGCCGAGTGCTCCATCTCGCCGTCAAGCAGGTTCCGCAGGGATCTGGGAAGAGGGGCCTGACTGTTGAGATGCCATCAACTAGGTCCATCGAATCAGAAAACTGTCCTTGACCTAAGTCAGGTCCACACTCATCCACTGTCCTTAGGCCTCTGCACAACCCCAGTTCAAGTCGATCTCGTAGAAACCTGCTTTAGGAGATGGCAAACACTGGCCCATCACCCAAGAGCAAGACTCACAGGAGCCCGGGCTCATCTGTGGTCAGGCTCCGTGGCCCTGCTCACCCAGGAGCAGGCTGGCCATCTGACAGTGTGGATCAAGGAAAGCAAGGACTTGGCAAGTCCGGGGAAGTCCTTTTAAAGACACACCCCCAAAAGGTGTAGGACATTAAACTGACTCATTTTGTCACAGATGCACTGAGTAAGAGATGTAGCCAAGGAAAGAATGTCAGAAGAGGCCAAAAGAATAAAATGTAGCCTAAAAATAGAACATACACTCGGATCATAGGACAGTTGTCCAGGCTCTTCCTCACCGCCCACGAAACACGGGGAGCCCGATCGTCCTCAGCCCTTCTGACTGAGCAAACAGGTGCAGGGCCATGGCAGGGCTAGTGCTTTACATTCCCAGGCTTTGTGACCCTCCAAAACATGTTCTCTGGGTGTCTGTCACTCCTGGGCTCATACAAAGGGAAGAGACCGTAGCTCGCCCCAAGTTTCCACCCAGAAACAAGCCACACGTGGCTCCGTAGGCCATTTCCTTGGCTTGCCCAAGTGACTAGTTCCAGCCAGCAGTGACGGACAGTGGTGCCCCTGCAACACCTAGAGGATACTGCCACACGGCATCAGGATGCAGACAGAAGTGCCTGCCCCGGAGCCCAGCCCGCTGGTGACCGAGCCCTCCGGGAGCTGAGCAGACCCCTCCCGGGCCAGATGCCCCAGCACAAACATGCTAGGGCTTTTTTCCTTCTCTAGGAAGAAGACATTAACAGGCAGTGAGCACTGTTCTTCAAGGGAAGACAAATCCTGTGCTCTTCCGAAGCGAACAGTTCCCCCCAGCAAGGAGAGATGCCCACGAGGGCTGAGGGCCCTTTGAGGAAAGGGATTTTAGTTGGAAATCGTGCCGTCTCTAAAGACTCCTTTTAGAACCTCCCCTTCTGCTCTGGAGATCACACCCGCTCGCTCTCACGTTCCACAAGGATGAGGAAGAAGCTTGTGAAGGAGAGCACAGAATCAGATCTAAAAGACGACGGACCCGATTCCCACTGAGGGCAACGTGAGCACAGCCTCACATGCTCCCAGAGCATAGGCCTGCCACCTCCCCAGAGGGGAGCACTTCCTGTATAATGGCAGGCAGGCCCCTACCGACCACACCAGCGCCAAGGCAGCTTCTGGCAGAGAAGGCGGGAGCAGTGGAGCCAACAGCAGGCGCTGTCTGACACTGGTTTCCACTGGGAAGGAAAGAATAAACCCTTTGCCTCTGGGTGTCTTCCAGGGGCTTTTGGGAAACTCCAGAGAATCCAAATGTCACCCTGCTGGGTAGCCCCGATTTAGACAAGCCCTCAGACAGGGTTAGAGCACCTGGACCAGAACACAGGCCCTCAATCCAAGACCACTCTCAAGGGCCTTGGGATAGGGGGTGCCCAGGGGGCTTATTTCTGAAGTGACAACAATGTTCTAAAACTGACTGTGGTGACAATCACACGTACCCATGAGTACACTGAAAACCGCTGGCCTGCACATCTCAATAAAGGCTACTTTCTAAAGCAAATCAAAGGCTGCTCTTCCAAATTCTTGTTCTAAGGTCATGCCCTTCTTCTCAGGTTCTCATTCCTCACTTGCACGTGAGCCACACGAGACACCCAGGTGGCATGCCCAGACAAAAACTCAGACATTGCTGTTGCACTTGCCAATGAAGCAAAACTGCCTTCACCCGTTACTCTCTATGCCTGAGGAACGATGTCAAAAGAGACCGAAGAGCACGATACCTGTTCTCTTCCTCCAGCTCGTCCTTCCTATTCATCATGGCCACGATGGCTTGTCGTAGTTCACCTACGGAGAGAAAACAAAGCCAAAGTCAAGCAGATCTTACCTGGAAGACCGTCAACTCACCGCTCTGCATCAGCTGCCATTAGGATGACTCGTCTGGGAAGTTCCCTGTTCCTTTCAAAAATCATTCCGGATAGACTAGGAGCTCCAGCAGGCTCAGCTGTGTACTTCCCCAGACGCACAAAATGCAAGGGCCGGGCAGGACGAGAACAAATGGGGAGCCATTCCCTTGACAACACGCTTAGCTTGCAATTCCTAAGTGTTCGGCAAAGTCCCGGATCCTGGACAACACCTATTTTAAATAATGATTTATTCCTCTTACAGTTGTTTACCAATCTAGTGACGCTGGTTCCACACTGGCACAGAAGTAGTCATTCAGGTTTTACAAAGGCCCTGGCTCGCCTTCACTCCCCTTTACAGCCTATTACAGGGGACACCACCGGGGTCTTCGAAACCCAGCCATGAGCACTCTCAGAAGCTCCTCTCCCAACATCCTCCACAGGAAAGCCTGGGTGGGCAGAAACCACACCATCCCGTCACCTCCAACCTAAGTGTTGCCACTGTGCTTACGCTGGTCCCTGCCAGATCACTCAGTCAGAACTGAAGAAAGGGAATTAGAGTTTTTCCCGGAGAGCCAAGGTTGTTGGGTCTACTTCCTTTAATGGACCCTGCGAACTGTATTATCCCTGCAGACTGGCTACTAGAAGCCCAGAACAAAACTTGTCTACCTAGCAGGCAGGAGTATGTATACTTTGCAGCCCACTGAACCACACAGGCCCAGGTGATGAGGCCACAACAGGGACACTGAGGGGCTTAGTTCCCAGCACCATGCTACAAGACCACAGCCATGTAGGATCCTTGCAGAATTTCTCAATCTTGAAATATTTCTTAACAACAAAAAAGCAAAAAAACACACTTCCAGAAAATAATAAAGATTAGAAAGAGGAGGGCCAGGAGGGAAAGTAAGGTCAGTAAGTCCACAGTGGAGTTGAACAGTCTTGAGAAACAGAAGGGCACGGGATAGGAAAGGGTGAGGCCAGAGCACAGTGAGCTGCCCGCCTGGGCCACACTCTGCAGGACTGGAGGCGGCCCAGAGCAAACACGTTCATTCACTCATACTGAGCACCACTGGGCTAAGCACCTTCCCAAGTAAGGTACTCAGGGCCCCAAGTCACCTAAGGAAGGACCCCTGAAGGGGGACTCCTAGCCAACAAGAAAGCACGTTCACATTTGCCTGTGACAAGAGTCTGGAAGAATTTCCATTCTGAACTAGGACCTAGTAACTAGGGTAACTAGGGTCCCTGCACCAGCGGCTCAGTTGTAGAGCCCTTCTCTAGGGGACGGGGGAACAGTCCTTCCCTCCTCCCTCCCTGGGCGCTCCAAGGATCAGAGGAGAGATTAGGCAGGATAGTGCTGCCAGGGCGGTGCCTCTCAGTCTACGGCTGGAAGCATTAACAATTTAGAGCTCATCACTGATAAGCCTGTGGGGAAAAAGGCATTTATTCTCATGCTACCGTGGCAGGGGACAGAGGGACCCTAGATGCAATATATTATGGAAGACAAGCAGGATAAAACCTCTGGCTCTTATTTCCAGCAAGCCCAGGACAAGCAGCAGCTACATGCTAGGGCCCACACTTAGGGAGTTGCTCCCTGCTCCAAGGTCTGTCTGAATCTGAGTATCTTAAAGGCTCTTTCCCGTTATAGCTCTTGGCTGGCCCGAGTCTCATAAGAGCAAAAGGACAAGATGCTCATGATGTCATTTTGAGACTAGAACAGGTGGAATTTCCTTTTACTCAAAGAAACCCCTCTATTTGGCATCCCAGTCAGCCATCTCGCTGCTCTGCGGTGGAATGTCACATGCAGGACACCGAAGGACCGCTTGTACTGAGTCTAGGCTGGGGTGACAGCCCAACAGATGACACATGGTAGCACAGGCTTCTCTGCGGCCAGAGCTCGAAGAAGGGGTGCGCGGCACTGCACCAGCCTTCAGGCCCCGAGGGAGCAGCTCGCCACCACCACGGTCATGTGCTGCCATCTGTCACTCCATGCACCCCTCAATGCCGCCCAACCTCTTCCCTAGCCTCAAATGCAGACACAGCAACCGTCTGGTCTCGTGACCTCCTGAGGACCCTCCAGAGCAACCATCTTGGCCTCAACCACCAACAGAGCTTCTTCCCTAAGATAATAATTCAAGGGACATTATTTCATGCATTTCCTGACCAGAACCCAGCTTTCCTCATGTTCTTTCCTCACTTCCACTCTCAACAAAAAACTAACCAACCTCTCCAGGCTCAGATGAAAAGGGACCTCTTCTGTGAGGGCCTCCCTGACCCTGCAGCCCTGCAGCACATTAAAAGCTGTGCGCTAATTAGTCACCTGTCTGTTCCCAGGTGCGCATAACTTCAGAGCACACAGCACGTCAACACCTTGGCGTCCATGGCCCCTTCACATTGATGGCTTAGTTGAGGTGCTCAGAACTGAGCCCTGTGAATGAATGTCCTGAGAGGCCGTTCCTCCCTAACCCCATACTCCTAAAGCTGGTCCCAAAACAACAGCTGTCACAGAGCGAGCACCTTCTATGTGCCTAGCAGGGCACAGACCCAGCAAGCCTGTTTCCACTCTCCAGTCCATGCCGGTTCCCTGTAGGACTCCCAGAGGCTTTCTAAAGGCCTAAGGTTGACAACTTGTCCTGGGCAGGTTCAAGAGCTGGAGAAGAGCAACAGTAGGAGGATACGGGACAAGAAGAGGATCACGAGTTCTAGCAGCTTCCAGTCCAATGACAGGAACAGTATCATGGGAAGCTGCCATCAACGACTCTGAGTTCAAACTACAGCTCAGCCCCTCCCCTCGGTAACCATGGCAGATACCTGCCTGGCAAGCTGCGAGGCAGGGCGACATGGCGCTCCCGTGGGATGGCTGAAGCTCCTGGCTGCGTGCAGAGTGGCTCGTGCAGGACAGCGGGTGGGTGCTGGGTTTCCAGAGCGCACGCTCTGCAGTCAGGCTCACATCCCAGCTCCAAACCCAAGCAGCCTGGAGCCAGTGACTGGCCCTCTTGAGCATCTTTCTGTGAGATCCAATCTTAACAGTCCGTCTCAGACGGTGCTGTAAGGAGGCAATAAAGTCACATGCAACTGAGGCGCTTGGAACAATGCCCAGCACAGGGCACTTTAAGAGGTATTAAGATCACTGTGACAAGTGTCTTTCCCTCTAAACACAGGGGAGAGAGGTGGGAACAAAGCAGCAGTGTGTGTTCACAAGCACAGGTCTTCTGAACTGGGTACTTTCTCGGGAGTTGTGGGATTTACTGAGTGAGTTCCTGAGTACCTTGACTTTGGGAAACAAAGTGCTCTCTGTCCTACAGCAACAGACTGGATCACCATGGGAAATGCAGAAACCCAGCCCCCGCCAGGGATGTGTCACTGGAAGGAGACCAAGCAAGCATCTGGGTTCTAGCTCCTTAAGTCCCGGGTGACAGTCCTGAACACTGCCACTCGGACTTGGTAGCTGAAACTGTTACTCTTCATGGACAAAGTCTGGGAGAAGAACTGGTTCCCAGGATGACCCAGAAACCACAAATGATCACCTGTCAAGAGCAGCCTCAAGTTGCCCCAAGAGGTGTCGGCCAGCAGCTAACCTTGCAGGGCCCAATGCCAGCACAGAGAGGCCACCCATGAGAAACAACTGGACAACCAACGCTGACCCCATCCACCCCATCACTCTCCTGTGACACCCCCTGCCCAGACAATGGGATTCCAGCTTCTTAGAGGGGGCCCTCAATTCCCATCAACACAAAAATGACAGGTAACACACACACCAAAGTGATACTCTAATGGTGGAACCTTTTAAAAAATCTGCCAGAGAGAAGCGCTGTCCAAGTGCCCCTCCTGGCTGCCTCACGCTGCCACAGCAGAACATCGAGCCAAGGGTGGAAAGGAACGTGGCCTGGAACAGGCACCGCCCCCACGCACGCTCTCGACAGGCTTTAACTTAAATACGAAATCATTTTTGCAGCCACCCTGAGGGCTCTGCGCCTTTCCTCAGGCAGCAGAGCCAGTAGGCAGAGTTGAGATGGTTTCTGCGCATCACATAAATGCTATACTCCTCGTAGCTCAAGTGACACCAGGAACAGAGGTGCTCCCCAAGACGTCATTCTCTCTCCTCCCAGCACTGTGCTGCCCCTTCTTTGCTTAGTCTTCATTCCTGCGATTTCCTTCCTCTTTCCCCCTTTTTATCACCCGCCACAGCACCGATTTCCAGCAAAAACAGAGCAGCTTCCCTGTATGTGGCCTCTGCAGAATGTGGCCAAGTGAGGCCCTCCTCACGCGAGGCTGGACAGTAAATGGCCACCACCTCAAATCCAGCTCCTCACCTGGCTGCCGCAGACTGAGCTGCTCCTCATCACATGGAAAGTGATCTGGCAAAAAAGGCAGCATCTCAATTCACTCTGAAAGGCAGGACTTGTCCACAACTGCTGCCAGGGCCAGGGACCATTTTGGAAGCAAAAACAAGACTGGGTTCTTTACTTCCGCTAGGTACTAAAATAAACTTCACGCAGAGAAATGATATTTAAACATGTGAAATGAAGCAATCTAAACCCTATAAATATGTGAACAAATATTCAGTCATTCTTAACAGGAAACCCAAGAACAAGCTCACTGAGGCGATGGCAGTTTTGCTACAGGTTGGCTTTAATGTCTGTACATCAAGGTCCAGTCTAACAAAAACTAATTGGCCCAGGCCTTGTGGAGACAGCAAGCTCCTGGGGCAGCAAACTAGAACACAGAGAAGATGCAGGTTTGAGTCAGATCCATGTCCAAACCCCAGGTCCCCAGGTCCCCAGGTCTCCATTCTGGGTCCTAGCAAAGGAAAACTGCTTTGTGTCTCAGCCCCCTCAGCTGGAAAAACGTCCCTACACTGTGGGCCTCGTAGGGCAGCAGGAATTGAGCCGGAACACAGCCAGGCCCATGCACCTTCCTGCTGCCCATGTCGCTTTCACACTATAGTAGCAAATCAAGTTGCCACCAGAGACCACAGGACCACACAGACCAAAATGTTTACCTTCTGACCCCTTCCAGAAAGCATTTGCCCACCTGTCTCAGGACACCCACACACTCTTCCCTCCACCTCATGCCCCTCCTCCTGCAAAATTCAGGGCTGGAGGTATGTGGCCATCAGTGCGGGCCACTGGCTGTACCTCAACAAGGAACTGCAGATGGAACTTTGATACCAGCAGATGAGAAGCGACTGCCTGGACACCCTGGATCTTCCCTCCCTCCTCACGTGCCTCCTGGGGCTCCCCCCGTCCCTCCTCCACTCCTCCCCTGGATCTTCCTTCTTCACCCTTTCTAGACCCCAGAAAACCTGGATCTATGCCCAGGGCTCAGGCATCACCCCCACCCTGAGGACACCTCGGGCTCCAGGCCCTACTACTCAGGCCTCGGCCAGTCTCCTTTGTCCTCCTCTGGTGCTCCTTCTCAGCCTGTGTCTTTCCCAGCTCCAAGCCACCCTCCAGGCTCCCCTGGACATGCTTTGCTTGTAGGCCTTGGTTCCCAGCGGTGACGTCATGACATCCTCATGGCATTGCAGGCCTGCCATGTTCTTGCCCCAGCCCAGACTCTGCTCCACAGGCCATCTGTCCCCACGCAAGCCAGGAAGACGAGCCAAACACAGTCTCTGAGTTTGGCTAGGTCACTGTCTGACTAGAGAGGTGAGAGAAGGTGGAGCAGAAGCTTCTGGACAAAGGGCACATGGCTCCATTCACTCCCTCAAGCACATCTGCTAAAAGAATTTGTCAAAAGATCGATGTAATGAACACCATCCTCAAAGGAGACTGGAGCTGGGCCAACCACAGTTTGTTGTGGTTCTTTTGTCACCAGGTGCAAAAGCCTAGGTGTGAACAAATGCAAATGCAGGCACAGGGCAAAAGCCCACAGAGGTGCCAGACAAGATCCAGGGAAAATAGCATTTGGCAAAATGGCACGTGTTTACAATGTCGCCATGTGCCATAAGACCACACCCTCGCCAAGAGCCAAAGCCATAGAGGAACCAAAACTTTGCAAAGCACCTGTATCACTTCATTGGGCTCACCAGGTGTGACACGGCCTCCTGCAGTACAAAATTAGCCAAGATGGCTACCTGAGGATGGGTGGAGCAAGGGACAGGGGCTGACCTGCGGAGACTGCCACAGGGAATAAAGCGGTCCTGCAAGAACGGCCATCCCACTCCCCCTAGACCCCTCCCCTGCCTCCTTGAGTCCCCAAGGGCCTCCCTGCTGTGTTCTGAACCTGACAGGACCCACATCCTCTAGCCAAACAGCCCGTATAGTAACTGAGCCCGTCCTTCCCTAAATCCCCCTGCATCACACGTCTCCATGACAAAACGTCACCTGATGGGCTAGAATTGTGCCTGTGCAGTCCTGTCCCAAAGTCCCACCCCCATCTTCCAGTTCCTGCAGGCCAGAGGCCCAGTGCCCAACACAGCATCTGGCCACAATGCACACTCAAGACCCATGGGTCAGGTGAGTAAGTGAATTAATAAAGGAGTAAATGACCGACTGTCACCCGCTGCTGAAACCCGCCCCTCAGCGCCAGGAACCGAGCATGAAATGGGCTGGGCAGAAATGTCAATCACGTTTAATAATAAGCTCAAGGTCTTAGCAGAGAACACTAACCACTGGGTTCACAACTGTAATTTCCTGCCCCACTGACAGGGATTCAGGCTCAAATAGGGCTTTTTCCGTTGTGTGTCTCTGGGATGTGATTCACATGGTGGGGAAAAGAAAGGGTGACAAATTCCAACATGTCATTACCATGACCTAAGCTGGATGAGCCTGCAAAACCAAGCCCCCGGTCCGACCCCAGGCACCCTACCGAGACGGCTGACAAGCCAGCCCACCCACGTGGGGTACGGAGATGAGCCACCTAGGGAGGGCCAGAGGCGCCCCAGCTTCAGTGTTAAAGGTCCTGGGGCAGCGCCCTGAGGCTAGCTGATCTGAAACTCCCTTTTCAAAATTAAAAAGGAAGAAGCTGACTACCAGGACCGGGGCGGTGCATCTGGACCTGGACACGCATGCGCACTCGCACATGCCCATCCGGCCAGCGGTTGCCTGAATGTGCAGAGCATTTCCTCCCCAGACCTCAAAGAGACTAACGAACACTCCCCGGGGGCCCACCCTCAGTTATATTTAAAGAGAACTCACGAGGGCACATGCACAGAAATAAAAAGTGTGCTTCTATGGGCATGTACTTAACCTACATCACCGTTTTCAAACTTAACATCCTGCCTTTTATATCTCTCTGCCTACCCACTCCCCTTCCTTTTATCTCCAAGATAAAGGATAAACTACATTGAGCTTCAAAATATAACTTTAAAAAATCAATCACAGGCCCATTTTAGCTTTTGGTTCTGATTCTTCCTCCTGCCTCCTCCTTCCTGCTATCCACAGGGACTTCTACTTTTCCATTTGTTTTAATGAAAAAAAGGAGAAAAATGCCCCAAAATCCCTTCCCAGAGCTCAGCTGGCCAGCAGTTCCCATGCACCAGCTGCTTTCTGTGAGCCCAGCAATACAAAGGCACTTTGAGAAGTATTACTATACCCGTACCTACAATGTAACCAAAGAAACAGTCCCAGAGAAGGGAAGCAACTTGCCCCAGGTCACACAGCCAGCAAGTAGCAGGACCAGGACTCCCACCTCAGGAATGCTCCTGGCTGGCTTGTTCCCTCACCTGCACTAGCCTGCAACCTAGGCTACCCCAGGCTAGGGTGTGCCCCCCAAGAAGCAACCCAGCAACCCAAGCCTGACTCCAGAGTTCCCAACCTTTCTGTCTTCCTTTGGACAAACCCGCCATCTGACGAAATTCTGGCCCCTCCTAGTTTTAAAACTTTCATCTCCTATAATGAAATTATCTGGAAAGGGAAGGTTTGAGAAACCCAAGGGAACAGAAGGGAAAATACATGGAAATCACAAGGTACCTTCTGATTTCTTCATCCTTATTAACCTCTCTGCAGTACCCATTCCCTCGCTCATGCTAGAGCCCCTCAACACACACAGCTTTTGCTGTAGTGCGAAACCTCATAGCAGGTGCCTCCCAAGTCAACATGGACCAGGTGTGGCGGTACGTGCCAGATACTGAGGCAGGAGGTTTGCAAGTTCAAGGCCAGCATCAGCCACTTAGTGAGGCCCTGTCTCAATAAAAATTAAAAAGGGTCGGGTTGCAGCTCAATGGTACAGCACCCCTGGGTTTAGTCCCCAGTACAAAATAGAAAGTGAACATGGACAGGGCCACCCAGCAACAACAACAGTGAAGTCCTGAGGTCCACAGAGCGACATGGGAGAGGGGAGAAGGCAGAGGGTGGCCCAGCTAGGGTGGCCCCCAGCCTCAGGTCCACTGTTCCCTGCAGGGATGCAGCCCACCCTGGTGCGTCACACGAGAGCAGAACCCCCAGCTTCACACAAACCCGAGTTTGAAATGCTCCTAACTCAGGCTCACTGTGCAGGCCCACAGGTCACCCTGCAGGCCACCACTCTGAAACCTGCCATAAAGCTCGAGTTCCTGACCATTCCTATGCTTGACAATACCAAAGTAGGTGGCTCACAGGCCGGAGTGCTCAGCCTTCAAAACGCGGAAAAGTAGTCTCCTTCTTACAACAGAGAAAGCTGAAAGCAGCTGGGAGAGGCCGAGAGGGGCTTGAGTGCAGGCAGAGACCCCACAGGGACCGCACACGTCAGGGCAGCCCCCCAGGAACCTCAGGGACAGAACCAGGGCCACACGGGGTCCAGGGCTCCCACCCTGCCCCATTCGGGAAGAGCTCCGGAAAGCAGCACTAGGCCACTGCTCAAAGAGTGACGGGCTGGAGGACCTCTTATCTCAAACTTTCCACATTCTCATTACCCGACATCGAGAAGGAAGTCATCTAAAGATTTAAAAAAAAAAAAAGATGAGCAGTTTAGCTTTGCAGAGGCACCCACCCGACTAAAGCCAAGGCCTCAAAGGTTATTTCAGGTCATAGAGTACAAGACCTACTTGGCTAATAAGATGGTCCTAGAAATTAGGTTTTTAAAAAGAACGTATCGGGGTAAAATTGACACGACACTAACCATTTTAAGGTGAAATTCAGCGGAACCTCGAATGCTCATGATGTTGCGTAACCTGGACTTGCAGATCCAAAACCATCCCCCACTCCAAAACCCAGGCCCGCCCCCTCCCGACCGGGCCGGCTATGCCCTTCACACGGGTTCCAGGCCAACAGGGCTGCAGCCTGCTCGGGGCCGCCTTCCTATGGTTCCATGCAGAGACCACCTGTGCTTCTGTCCACCAAAAATGGACACCCAGGCCACCGTGGGCACTTGTGTGCTCGCACCTGGGTCTACTTTCAATCCTTTTGTGCACACCTGGGAGTGGCGCTGCTGGGTCACGTGGCAGCTCTGGTCGACTTTTTGAGGACCTGCCTCCTCCACAGCGAGGAGACCACCTGTACCGTGGACATCCAGGTCCCAAGACAGCACAGCCAGCTCTGACTTCACCACCTTCACCTCGAATGTCACCTAACAAGTCATGACAGGCCTAGATGCCAAGTCACTGATGGAGAGTGGCACGGGGTGGGGAGGAAAGGAGAAGACGGCCGCTCCCGAGGGGAGCGTGAGGATCACCCGCAAGCTCACCTCCTCCTCCACTGTGCACAGCGCTGGTGACGTGCCCTGTCAGGCCAAGAAAGGCCGCAGAGAAGCACAGCTGGCACCAGAGCAGTGCCTGGCTAGGGCGACAGGTGCAAGATGGTGCCAGTCAGGTGGTGGCAGGTGAACGGCCAGCACTGCAGAACTACGTCTGCAGGCCCACAACCACAGCGTCCGACAAATCCCCCGTTGCTCCATCTTACAAAGGAGTTGATGGACTGTCTACAGCTCTGCAGCAGGATTCACTGAGCGTGTGTGCACGCGCGCACACACACACACACACACACACACACACACCCCAACACACACAAAATCAAGCTGGATGACTCGGCGACGGGCCGACGCCAGCCTGAATTTCTGTAGACGGAGTGTGTCCTCCCCCACTGGGCACCACCCCCGCCTGAGGTTTCTCTGGCCTGGCTCCTGGAGCCACGTGGATCGGTAACCACTGGGTAGACTGAAGAAGCCACTTCCTCCCCTGGGCACCTGGGAGGGCAGGGAACCTGATGCAGGAGGAAAGCAATGCTGGCAGCCCAGCTCCCTGCCCGCTCACTCAAACCCCATGGCAGGCCTCCTGAACCACACAATTTCACAGGTTTTGAGAAATAAATCAAAATCAGATCCTTCCTAGAAAGCAGCCTCTCTGGGGCTGCCCACCTTGTCAGCGTCCCTGGCCCTCGCACGCCCCCCTCATGGAGGGGAAGGGCACTCCGCCCACCACCCTGCCTGTGCGCCTCTTCCGTGGAGCTGCGGCTCTGCTGCGGCGGAAGGCCCTTCTGCGGGGACGGCCTTCCTGGCCTCGCTCCTGGAGGAGGAGAGCCCTCTCCCCGCAAGAACGCCCTCTCCAGGGTCTGGGGGGGACACCAGGTGGTGGGAGTGGCCCCAGCCACGAGGACAGAGCAGACGATGACACACACTGACAGGGTGGTGGCTTTCCAGCTTAGCAGGCCGCACCCCAGAACTGCCCAGGGAATCCCCCAAGTGCCCCGCCTGTACCGTGGGCCAGCTGACTACAGCTCCCAGCAGGACCAGGCAGAGGCACTTTTGTTCAAAGCTCCTCAGAGGACCCAATGCGCCACCAAGGCTGGGACGCACGGGTGCCAGGAGCCCCTCTGCAACGGCAGCTGCCATCCCGACGCTCCTCCAGTGGGCCCCGTCCTGCCCGAAGGACGGCAGGAACCCCGCTCAGCCTGTCCTCCCAACCGCCCCACGGGCAGATGCTGCCGCTACTATTTTTCAGATGAGCTAACTGAGGCTCAGAGAGGTTAATTTAGGCTCAAGGTCACGCAGCTAGAAGGGAGGATACCACTGAAGCCTGGGGTCTGTGTCCTCCACAATCTAGATGTACAGCCAGATGGGGAGGCCTCTGTCCTCGGTCCTGATCAACCACAGGCTTTCTCTGGGAAAAGTCTGTTCAGGGTGACTGCTACACACCCTGTTATGGCTGGATTCTAAATGTCCCCCAACGGCTCGTGTGTTGAAGACTATCCCCAGCTGATGGCGCTGGTGGCAAGTGGTGGGACCCCAGTTCCCTCCTCTCTCTCTCTCTCTTCCCCACCCCCTTTCCTGGTTACCATGAGATGAGTAGTTTCCTCCACCACAAACTTCGGCCACCTCAAAGGCCCAAAGGCAACAGGGCCACACGACCATGGACTCAAACCATGAGCCAAATCCAACCTCTCCTTTTAAGCAGTTTCTCTCAGGTATCTGTCGCAGACGGAAAGCTAGCACATACCCCAACATTCACCCAAGCCTTAGTAACTATTCCAGCCTGGGCTCATCGGAAGCACAGCATCCACACCAGAGACAGGTGGCAAAGGGGCACAGAGCACCCAGCACAGGCAGAGGGGCGCATAAGTGGTGAGCATGACCCAAAGGAAAAGGAGATGCAGGGGCGGGGGCTTGACTTCCAGCTGCGCCCACACACATGGCAACTGCCATCCACTGCCGACCTTCAGAGGTGGGTCTGGACTCATACTGAAAGGACCAGTAAGTTCCTTGCTTTGGGGAATTGAAGGTGTTACTGCCCATTTACAGATGGAAACACCAAGGGAATCAAGTGACCTCCCTATATCTGCTAGCAGGGCACGTGCCATGTGCCAGACACTGGGAGAAACCAAGAATAAACTGCCGTTAAGCCCCCAAACCACCTGGGAAGCAGGTGCTGGAATAAACCTGCTTTATGAGGAAAGTAGGGCACAGGAAACAATCTGCCCGAGGTGGCAAAGATTCATGACACAGAAGTAGGGCTGGAACACGGCACTGGACACTGGAACCCATAACCATAACCACATGAAAGTGTGTCCCCAACACCACAGTGGGACCTCAAAGCCAGGGCTCCCTGGAGGCTCTGTAGAAATGGATGTTTGAATTTCCCATGGAGAAACAGCCTCCACAGGTGCAGGCAAGAGTCACCTTGGCCACAGGACACAGGTGTGAAACGCTTCTCTGCAGCGCTCCTACAGGGGAGCCCCTAGGAGGTGGCCTGGGTGCAGCTGCACCCCAGGTGCTGGAGCCAGGGGAGCATAACACTCCCCTAGTTTACCTGGCTTCTGTCACCTGCAACCAAATCCACCCCATCTCACACGCCACAGCTGGGAAGCCACACTGAGCTGGCACTGGAGTCGATGTGGCCAGCAAGGTGGGAGACATGGAGGATGAGAACAGCCTCATGAGCAAAGATGTGTCACATCAGGAAGGGCAACAGGGATTCGGGGGACAGCCACTAACTGGCAAGTGCTTTGGGCATTCTGCACCCCCTTCTGGACTTCAGATGCCCAGCTGTAAGATGAGGAGGTCAGAGCACCGGCCCTCTGGAAGTCTCCTAGCTCCGACCCTGTGCCGCCTCAGGAGGAGCAGGCGGGCCCTTCCCGGCTCGGCTCCTGCAGGACGTGGTGCTTCAGGCCTCCCTGCCTCTGCTTCTGCCTGCTGCCTGGACACCAGGCCGAATATGGCCAGCGGAGCCATCCCCGACCTGTCTAAGGCTGCAGGCCAGCCGCGGCCCTGAGGCGGCAACGCCAGCATCTGTTCCGACTGGCCTCACACACGGGGGTAACCAACGGCGAGGAAGACTAATTGCGTGCGAAATATTCATAAAAAATCAGGACAAGAGCTGCGCAGCTTCCCTCCAGCCTCAGGCTGCGATGTCGCGTGTACTGGCGATTCTCAAGCAAATTCACACAGTCTGCAATTAATTGGAAGTGCAGCTACCACGAGGCACAGGAGGTCTCACCCAACTCTCTGCTCCACACCTCGGCTCTGGCAAGTGAGCACAACAGCTAAACCACAAGCTCCACATAGAAGCAGGCAGGTGCCCGTCCCAGCTGTACTGTGTCACCTCCCAGGCAGCCACAGGAGGGCTACCTGCCTCCTCTCAGGCCCAGTTTCTCTGCCTTGACATGGGGATGAAGGCATCTACTGTGTGCATCCAACGTTACAGAGGCAATTGATGGAGAAAGGAAAACAAAGAACTCTGTAAAAGGAAAGATGTTATGGTGATGTTACCCCTCAATCCCCTGCCTCAGTCCTGGACAGAAGGGAAGCACAGGATGCCCCTAGTCCTAGTGTCAAGGCAAGTGGGGCCCACAGGGGTGGAGTGACAGATGCCCGCCGGAGCAGGGCTGCCAAGAAGCAACGGAAGCCACCTGGATCCAGGCCCCAGATCCAGCTCACCACACTGCCTGGGAGCAGCACACTCATCTCCGCTGCCAAATGCCACCGAGGACATCCGCCAAGTGCCCTGGCGATGGAGCAGAGGCCATCCCCGACACCATGTGGAATGCAGAGGGGCGCCCTCATCTGGCAGGAGGGAGAGGCGCTGCGTGTCACTGCCCCTCACCCACCCACAAGCGGGCACCTGCTCCTAAGCCAAGAGCAGACACTCGGGAGGAGCTGGGCTGGACCAAGAACCGACTGGAAGCTGAACATCCAGCCACTTTAACACTCAGGAGTTTAATACCCTTTTACTCCGATTTCACCTTTTTCTTAGTCCATTCAGGCTGCGGTAACGAGACTGTCAACTGGACGGCTCACCAACAAGAATTTCTTAGTTACAGGGGCTGGAAGTCCAAGAGCAAGGTGCTGACCACTCTGGGTCTGCCAAGGGCCCTCATCCTCATTAACAGTGCCTTACGGCTGTGTCCTCACCTGGGGGATGGGGCTGGCTACTCTGAGGCAGACCCTTGTGAAGCAGTCACCCCTCTGGCGTCCCCCCACTTCATTCTACCAGTGAATTTTAGGGAGACTCATATTCAGAGCTTTGAAGACCAGCTCTCAGGCTCCCCTTCGGAAGCCTCCCCTACTCCATCAGATGAAGCCAACACATGTCCCCCAGGGCAGCTGGGGACTTTGATCTTCACCTTTGCTGCCTCTCCTACTCACTGGCTAAGCCCTGCTCCTCAATGTCCCTTGCCTGTCCAGCCTAGTACACTGCCTGGCAGCAGGACCTTAAGGAACACATGGGGAGAGGACCCAACCACAACTTCAGCAGCCATCGAGAGAGGACACTGCGGATGCCTGGGTGGCCTCATCCTTCATAGCCAGCAACTGTTCACCACGAACCTTCCGTCTCCACTCTCGCTCCGATTCAAGGTGTGTGTGTGTGTGTGTGTGTGTGCTAACCCTTCTCCCTTGACTTCTGCTTGAAAACGGACAGCACTGAACAGCAGCAACCACCCGCAAACAAGGGGCAACCCCCAATCCAAGAAGGTGGGGCAAAGGGGGCCCGCAGCCTGGCAGGCCATGAGCAACCACTTGCCTCACTTCCTGCTAGATGAGAAAAACTCAGACCTGAGCAAGCCATTCTTAGGTGGGGTTCCATCGCCTGCAGTTGGAAGCATGCCTAACTGGCCACCTATAAGGACATGCCCTTCTCTGAAGCCCTCTTGGGCATCACACCCACAGAGCACAGGTCCCAGCCACACTACTCAGAACCAAGTTGCTTCTTCTCTCAGCCCTACGTCCTCTTCCGTTACAATGGGACCTCTTATGTCACGGGTTGGCCTCAGGGACTCATGAGACAGACCACTTGACAGGGCATGACAGTCTGACACACAGTAGGTCCTCAACAGTCTCTGCATTTCCCTGGGAGGCAGCACAGCACAGTCGAAAGAACTCCAGCTCAGTGGTGAAGTGAGCTTAGGTTGGAAACTCCTAGCTCCATTAATCTCTGGCTGTTTGACCTTAGGCAAGTGACTTAACCCCTCTGAACCCATTTACTTGCATATAAAATGAACCCAGCATTTACCTCAATGGCTGTCACGAGGGCTAAGTGAACAGAACACCTCACATCCAGCAAGAACAGAGGCCATCCTCTTCCTCGCTCCTGCACATGTCCCACCCGCGGCAGAATCACCCCAAACGGAGTCCTCCAGAGGAAATGTGGCACCACCCCTCCCCTGTGTGCCCCAGGCTGCTGTTAAGACCGGCAGCAGTGCTCTCCGGGAAAGCCCACCTGCTCCCGACCCTGCGGGCTGCCCTTCCCACAGGAGGGAAGGGAGGAAAGGCACTGCCCGAGAGCAGGCCGAGCGTCTCCCGACTCCCTGGCAGAAGCAGCCAAGCCCCAACTCGGCGTGCGATTTTGCACCTCATACAAGAAGCAGCCCAAGACGACTCTTTCATGATGAATCTGCTCCTAAGACCTAAAAAGGAAGGTCCCCTGCTCCCACTCAGTGCCTGCGACCTCGTCCCCAGAGGAAAAGCCAAGGATGGCTGCCTCTCCACTCAGCTCTCCAGGGTGGAGGAAGCCACCATGATGGTCCCTCCGCTTGCAGACCCTGCACTCTGCCTTTTGTGTTTAGTTAGAAATCCCCGGCTGGACCGATTCGTCACAGTGATGCTGCTCACACAACCCCAGACTGCCAACACAACCCGAGTGGAGAGGAGGTGCCAGACGGAGGCCAAGTGCCCTCAGGCTGCCCGCCTGAAGCCCCTAGCAGAAGGGAGCAGGCGCTGTGGTCAATCGAAGGCAGAAGGCAGGGCAGTGGGCTCATGCCCATCACCTGCCCAGCCCTGGGGTGGAGCAGTGTGCCCACGTCACAGCCACACTGAGTGGCACTGGGAGAACTGAACTCAGGCCTGAGCCTAAACCCAGGCTCCAGCTTATAACTGGCCCCTCATACTGGTGCTGCCCCAGCTTGTCCTAAAACCAAGGAACAGGAGGGGGAGACACCCCTGACCCGCTCTCATGGCTGTTCCGCATCCTCCTCAGTCCTGAGCCTCCTTCACTGATCGGCTTCAAGGAAGGAGGGTCCCAGGGCTTTCCAGGCCTGCACCCCACCTGGCGGCCCTCAATGCCACACACCATCCACTCATCAACCTGTCTCCCGAGCACCTGCTACAAGCCACACGGGGCACTAGCCACTGGACCCTGGAAACTCGGCGTCCCTCTCACAGAACTTCAGACTAGTGGAGGCAGACACTGAACAGAAGCAGAAAAATGATCATGAACTGAGAGACACTGGGGGGTGGTGGGATAGGACAGAGGCTCATTACATGAGGAGGGAACAGTCAGGGAGGGCCGAGGACAGAAAAGGGGGAAAACCAAAAGGTGATTAAATAATAGCAGGGTGTGGGTCCAGCCAGGCCTGCCTACCCCACATAGGTTGAAACCACCCTGCCATGGTCCTAACCCTACAGGATCAATGAAGTCCTTCAGGTCAGTGGACATGCCACTGATGCCGACACCTGACGCGCTAAGAATTTTTGAGGAAGGTATACATCTTTGTCTCGTTTTGCACATAAGCCCCTTTCTCCTAACTCAGGCACCAGGATCCTCCTGTCCTGCTGTTGTCCAAGACACGCTTCTGTCCATAAATCATTCATAAATCACACTCTCTGCAATCCTAGCTTTGTCTGCCTTTCTTCTGTCTCTTAGCACCATCCACCTTTGGCAGCCAGTATGCCAGGTTTTTCTAAAAAACACAAAGGACATTCCAAGAAGAAGGTGGGGCCTGGCTCAAGTCTCGAAGGCAAGAAGAAATTGAGCAGGTCTGCAGGACTTCCTGAAGGCCAAAGTGGCTGGAAAAGGACAGGCACAGGGACACGGAAGGAAGAGGGCACAGTGGACGCATCGGGCAGGTTGGGCAGGCCACGGCAGGAACCTGGATCTGCCTTTCAGTGCACAAAAAAGGCCCAAATGGTGCTGAGGGAGGGCACCAATGGTGGCAGGTAAACAGCAGGGTCGTGTACACACGGGGCTCATCTGCCCAGATAAGCCACCATCTCATGGTCTCTAGGCATCCTCGTAAGTGCCCCAGCCTATTAAGACCTCGGGCCCATGGGAAAGCATTTTCTATTAGCAACTGGTGTACTTTTTCTGGCCAGACTGTCTTACAGAGGCCCAAGTCCGCAGTCGGAAGTTGGCTAATGCAACTGAACTGGAGCCTGAAGCTGGCACTGGACACGAGCACCTTGTGTGAAACGACAGTGAGCAGCTCAGGCCGCACGCCTTTGCAAACCTGGCCTGAGCCTTGCAGAGGAGCCCAGCCCCTCGGGGTCTGGAAGCCAGGGCGCTCCACAGCCAGCCTCTCACCTGTGCTCCTCACCACTGGGCTGGGCCGGCTGCGCTGGCTTCCGAGTCCATCGGAGGCTACAACCTGGACCACGTGTGTGCAACCCACTCATTTGGAGAGAAACAAAAACTGTCCAAGTTCCACCTTTATAGCTAGAAAATTGGTCTTTATTCAGTCTAAGAAATTAAACACCAGGGAGGAATGGCAGCCTAACCCCACAAGGGCAGGAACTGGCTAAGCAGATGTAAACAAACCCTATTTCCACCTCCATCCTGTCTGGAGAAGCTCGCAGTGGGTGGGGACGTCCCCAGGAGGAGCCACCTAAAACTGTTGATGTTTTAGACATGCAAGCTGCAGCTCCAGGGCTTCTATCCAAGTCAACATGGATGCCACATCCAGCTTCCGGAGGTGCACCCCCTGTGGCTGCAGAGGACCCGCACACTCCACGCCCACTTTGCTGGGGGAGGAAGGCAGGGGGCGGGATCATTCCCACTCCCACGTGAGACAAGGAAGCCAGAAGCTAACGCAGTCGACCCCGGGCCCACTCAGGAACCTCCCAGAGTCTGCTGGGCTGGGCTGCTCAGTGGATCATAGGACAGCTTCCTTCTGGACATATGTCCCCACTCCAGGTGGCAGTAGCCCTGGGTGCACACAAGGACCCACTCAGGCAATCAGAACGAGTGCAAAAGTGAAGCTACCACTCGGGTACAGAGCAGCCTGGCCTGGCATCGACACGACAGCACAGTGGCTGCAGCCTGGGCTCAAATCTTTCTCTGGCCATCACAGCTGTGTAACTCCAACGGACTCATCCTCCCGTTCCCAGTCGTGGCAGCTGAGCACAGGGATGTGGTCACCCGACTCAAAGGGCTGCTGTGGCCGTTAAGTGAGCTGCAGGCTGGGGAAGCTCCCGTCAGCGTGGTGCCCAGACACAGTGGGGACCCCAACAAGTTTGGGTGCCTCCAACTCTCCCCTAAAAGAAGAGACAACACTTCTGAGACACATGGTTAGCGTCTAGAGCAGAACCAGTGTCCAGATGCCAACGGTCCTTCCACTGAAGCTGCCACCTTGATTGCCCACCTTGATTGTCCAGCTCAGTCACCCTTTTCTAATGGGAGCGACTTACCAAGTCTCCCCACAGCCTGGCAGGGCACATCCTGTAGAAGGGACATTGGGCCTGGCATCCCAGTCACAAAAGCAAGCCTCCAACTTCAGCCTGACCCATTCCCAACTTCTCAGAGAGAACCAGGCAAGATTAACTTCCACTGCCTCTCCTACCCTGGGCGTCTCCCACCCTAAGGTTTGTCCAAGGAGAGCCTGGCCTTTGCATGCCAGGCAGACGCCATCTCCGCCGTCATGGCATAATGATCCTCCATGGGACAGCGAGCAGCAATTGACATATCAACAGGAAAATCTCTATGGTTCACACTAGCCTTTCCCTTCTCCCTGTTTTTCTAGCAAGTCCTCATACATTTCTAAGTCATTCCAGAGCTGTCAGCCGATCCTTAGCCTTAAAAAAAAAGAAAAAAGTTCACGGCTGAATTCATTTTATCGCTTCATCAGTATCTAACTCTACCTCTTAAAACAAGCTCGGTCAGCTCTCCAAGAGTTTCTTCATTCCTCCAGGTAGTAAGACAATGCCTCCCTGCAGACAGAGTCCTAGGGAAGGTCAAGTTCAAACCCCAGCAGAGGCCAGGCACAGGGCAGGCAGGAAACACATCAGTGCCACTGGACCCCTGGGCATTACTCCGACCCTCCTCCGTTCACTTGACCCAGCAAGTAGTAACCACTCGTCAGGTGCAGACACTAAACACACGCTGATCACACACAGCCCCTGCCTGATGCTGGTGCCAAAGCCAGGGTCAACAGAAAGAGTACTTCAGTGGGGTGGGGAGTGAGAGAAGAATGGAGGAACTTTAGATTATGCAGAAGGAAATGAGAGGGAGGGGGTGTGAAAGATGGTGGAGTGACAGACATCACGACCCTACGTACATGTATGAGTACACGAATGGTGTGAATCTACATCGTGCACAACCACAGAAACAAAATGACGTACCCCACTGGTGTACAATGAATCAAAATGCAGTCTGCAAAAAATTAAAATATAAATAAAAAATAATAATACACTATAATAAAAAATAAGAAAAAGAAAGAAAGAGAACTTCAAAGTTTGCATTTTGACCCTTTCCTGGGTTAGCGCTGCAGTGCAGAGTGGCAGCAGCTCCCAGCCAGCCAGGCAGCCACAGAGAGAAATGCCAACACGCTGCCACGTGCCGTGCTGCTGAGCTGATTCTTGGTAGGCTGGATGTGTGGAATCAATAACTTGGGATATTCTCAACTCGAGATGGGGTATCACCCCAGGGAGCAAGGCACACAGATGCTGTCGAGGAGAGGCATAACCCCTGCCCCCGCCTTGGAGAACTTGCAGCTTGGCCGTGAGGCCCAACAGATGAGTAAGGAGTTGCAGTGGCACCAAGAGGAGAGCGATGTCATCAGACACCTGTGGGGTCGGGAGGGTCAAGAAATGCTTCCGGGTCAGGTGCGGAGACACGTGCCTGAGATCCCAGTTACTCAGGAGGCTGAGGTCAGAGGATGGCAAGCTGGGAAACTTTCAAAAGAAAATAAAAGGGTCTGGGGACGTAGCCCAGTAGCAGCGTTTGCCTACCATGGGTGGGGCCCTGGGTTCCACCCCATTACCAAAAAAAATCTGATTACACAAATTTTTTGTAAAGAAATGCTTCTTTAGAGGAAAAATGCTCGCATAAAGGCTCAGAGGACATATTAAGGGTCCCTCAAAATTAGGTGAGGCCCCACCAGGCCACCAGTGCTCAGTGGGCAGGGCCAGCTGGCTGGGACCGGGAGGAGCTGGCAGAGAAGGGCCTTCCAACAGCAGCAGCCTCTGCTTGGCCTCAGATGGTGCACAGAAGTATCTGGTGGTTATTAAGATGTTCTGGTTTTTCCACCGAAGTGGTTTTTTGTTTTGTTTTTTGTTTTTTGTTTTTTTTAAGTTAGCAACCAATTTAATTAAAAAAAAAAAAAAATTTTTGACACTTCACAGCTCAAACAAAAATCCCTCTTCAAGGCCGTTTTGAAGCCAGGAGGCAGAATCAACGGCACAGATACAGGAGACAGCTATGAGGCATTGGTGTTTCATTTCAAGAGCAAGAAAAGGCAGGCAATGAGGCTGTGACGGGGGCAGTGGCTGCTCATGCCATATCCTGGGCTCGATCCCAGAGAAGGGCAACCTCTGAAAGACTCTGCCCAAGTGCCACTTATGGTGGGGGTCACGTGGATCTGACTGATAAAACTTAGTGCACACGCCAGCTCACGTGAATCCTGGAGACATTCATGTCATCTGTGCGATGCCTGGTCCTGGCATGGCTGCGGATCTGCAGACACCATCCTTTGAGGGTGGACAATGTACAGGCAAACTCTGTACTCTTTCTGGAACCCCCTTATAAGGCTTCAATTCTTTGAAAGTTTAACAATTTTAAAAAGACATATATACGCACTTAAAACCAAGAGCCACAGTGGAACTGACTGGTGTGTGTTGAGCAGGTGCTGGCTGTCCCACGCGCCTGTCATCTTCATCTAGAACAGCAGAGCCTTATCGGCTGGCCACACGACCACCCACAATGAACACAGGTCCGCCTTCTCCAGCAGCTTTGCAACTGCACATGGCCACGCAAGTCACTCCAGCCAAGGTAAGGCAAGAGGAAAGCGATGCTGAGTCTGGGATTGTGGCCAAGGCTTCCTCTGGCAGAAGCATGACCGTGACGGACACGTGGACAAGGGCAACGTTCATGGAACGGCTGCGTTGGGCTGCGATAAGCTCCGTGGTAGAGTGCTTGCCTAAAATGTGCACAGCCCTGGGCTCAGGAGTACAGATGCAGCAACCAGATAAAAAGGGAAAGCGCCCCAAACTGAAATCCTATCTCGTTTAACCCAGTGCTGCTTGGTGGGACAGGCGTTTTTGCCACAGCAGCCTCAGCGGCAGCCTGCCCTTACCTAATGTGCCACCAGAGCTCCAGGAAAGGAAACCAAGATGTCAGGAAGGGGACGTCTCAGTCCCACCCCTCAGCACACACAGGCCAGGGATGGGCAGATGACATTTACAGACACCAAACACCTTGGGTCCCAGTGAAAGCATCTCGGATCCTAGGTTGTGACAATCTGGATCCTGAATCTCCTCCCTCCTCCCTCACGCCATTTAGATGGAGGCATTTGCTCCGTCCCTCCAGAGAAGCTGAGGTTTGGTGAAGGCCACGTGATGGCTCGCTGTTCCTCTCCTGCGCAGGGCAGACGGGAGGCCCACCGCTGAGCTCGCCATGCAGTGAGGCCGGGTTTCTCTCCGACTCTGCAGTTCAATCACCTGCACTTAATAATCGACACAAAAACAACTGTGTTAAACTCGTGTCTCCAGGGATCTCCCCACTTCAAGGAATATGGCTCATAAGTGTGACCATTCTGATGAGCCTAGAAGCTGCTAGGGGGTGGGGAGAGGAGCTGCCGGGAACATGGACAGCCCTGCCTCCATTTCTTCATTTTCATCATTAATGCATCATCTGAAGAGAGGCATCTGCGCTGCTTCTTAGAAGGGGAAGCAAAAAACACCGATTAGACTGAAGGGCCAAACTTCAATGAGGATTTGCACATGAATGTCTTTTCCAAGATGCACTCTTAAAACCAGATTCCGAGTGTAGTCTGGCTTCGTGTTTGGGTAACTGTGACCTTCACTAGGAAGAGCACCGCTCGCTGTGTTGTCTCACACTCTGAAGACTGGGGCTGGCTGCCTCGAAGCTCCTCGCCCTGCTTCCTGCGGGGAGAGTGGCAAACCGGGAAAAGCAGCCACAAGGAAACCAAGTGGAGCTGCACTCGGAGCCAACTCCACACACCTGCCGAGGAGCTGCCGCCAACATTCCCAGCAGACATTTGAATGTGGCAGGAGAAGGCAAGACTGGCATTCTCTGCGGTTCCTTTTCCTCACTACCATTGGGTTGTATTTTTTGGCTCTGTCTCTGGAAAGCAAAAAATGCTCTGAATACAATATATAGCCACAGATTTTTAACAAAAGATCTGCATGGAAAAATATAACGACAGGTTTACGGGACTGACAGAAGAGCCCGTCTACCACTTCACGTGCTGAAGAATAAATACTTCAAGTCCACGCATGAAAGCCGCAGAACCACCCAACACTAACCTGGGGTGACGCTGAGGAAGAGGCCCAATGGCAACTCAGAAAACAAAGGGACAGGAGATGTTAGAACACACTGGACCCCAAGGACCCGGCCAGGGTGATCTCGCCTGGTGGTCCTCGGGGACTCTCCTGCAGCGAAGCACCCACACAAGCATCACAGTTCAGGTTTTCCAATAAGGAACAGCCCTGGCAGATGGCTTAGGAACAAGTACTGGCCATAGCTGCAAAGAAGTGAATGGATTTTTTTCTTCTTTTTGCTACCTCATCTGGAATTGGAGGCTTAGATGTGCATTTCTATTTCCAGGAAACTGAAGTACGTGTAGATCAATTTCTCAAGTAATTTTCATCTTTTTATCAGCAAATTCTACAAGGGTTCCAATCACACACTTAGGGCTCTGGGAATGAATGGATCATGAAAACACCACAGATGACAAGTGGAAACTAGGATCCATTAAGGAATCAGTTTCATAATTACCAAGGGACACCTGTGACTAAAATGGGACCCTCCAATTTATATTTTATAATGATTAAAATTAGAGGGGTCAGCTGTTTATCAGGAGGAGGAACAGAATGAGAGCACATGGAGGTTCTACGAGGCACAGAAGGGGTGTGAGGTGCATAAGGACACCTGGATTTGGATGAGGAAAAGCAACAGGCCTGAGAAAGGCAGAAAAACAGGTTGCTTCCTCCAGCCCAGGAGGCTTGGGGCCGCAAGTGCGACCCCAGCCACTGAAGCAGGAAATGGTCATTTCTAACATGTGCCCATTCGAGAACCAGGGGCAGAAGGAGAGCAGCTCGCCACAGAAGTGATAGCTGAGGACGGAGAAGCATGTTCTCAGAATTGAGCAGAGGAGGGTGGAGGTCGGGGGTCAGGCTACAGGTGTGGACGGCAGAGAAAATGTACATTTTGAAAAAGCCCCACAGATCCTCCTCCAAAGGTGCCTGGCCCTCCTCCATGGGGAATGACAGTCAGCTCCCCGTTCCAGTCTCCTCGCAGCCCACTCTCCACAGCCAGAGTGACCTTCCAGGATGGGGGTCCACCTGCTTCACTCTACCTAATGCCACTAGTTCCCAGCACTCACAGAAAAAGCTGAAGCCGCCCACGCCCACTCCCAGCCAGTCTAACCCCCATGGCCCCGGCTGCTCCGAGGGCAGATGTCAAACACAGCTGACATTCTAGCAAGTCCAACTGGGACCTCACCCGAGCGACCCCATTATAGATGGCTCTGAACCACATCACATGGTTACCTAAGCCACTGCGTGGCCCAGCCCAGGGCCAGCCAACCTGAATCCTCCCAAGAGGGAGCCTAGCACGGAGCTAATGATGGGCCTTCCCTCAATCTGGAACAAATTTGGAGTTGTTAAGGTGGTCAGAAGAAGCGCAGATCTCTACTAAAACACCAAAAAAAAAAAAAAAAATCCTGTTTGGCGCACTAAGAGCCAAGATCCAGGGAAAGACACTGACCTTGGGAGCTCATGCAGCCCTAATCAGCAGCCACGCACAAGGCAAAGTTTGGCAAGGGCAGGGACCCCAGCCAGAAGCAGGAAGTCGCCCTGAAGCATAGACTCAAGAAATGTCCGGGCAGGCCTGCAGCAGGGTCTGGGGGAGCCAACATGCCCTCCCAGGCCAAGGCCGGGCTGCGAATCCCAGCACCAGGCCACAAGCTGTGTAGTGCCGGCAGGCACGTCTCCTCCGCGAGCTCCAGCGTGACTGGGCTAGGAGCATGTCAGTGTCAGACGGCGTCCTTGGCAGCACACTCTGTCACCTCCCCAAATGCCTCCTAAGATGACACCACTGACTGAAGGCCGAGCACAGAGGGGCAGCTTAGAGGGCCCTCCGCTGCCTTGCCCCGCGTCCCCTTTCTGACACGGCTTCTCCACCCCCACCCCCACACTAGCGTCCCCTCCTCGGTCACCCCGCCACCTTAGCTGTCCCAGCCTCACCATACTCACCCCAAGGACTCTTGTCTGGCGGCCACAAGGGGACAATGTGTTAGGGACGGGCGCAACCAGCACCAGGGGAGAGGTCTTCACAGCTCCAAGTTCAGAGCCGCAAGGGGCACCGCGGGACCTCAGGGCCATTCTCCTGAGTGGGATATGTGGCAGAACGTCCCCAAGGAAGTCATTTGGTGCTCACAGGTAACAAAGAATGTGTCACCCGACGTGACTCGACAGTTGTCTCTCCCTCCCATGCAGACGTCGTGACTCCACTAGATTACAGACTCTCTGGGGCAGCGTCCACATGACGAGAGCCAGCGTCTGCAGAGGGAGCAAGTCCCACCACAGTCCCCCTGCCTCTCGGTGCTGGGGAGCCAAGGCAAGAGCGTGAGCAGCAGAGGGGGATCTCCTGGCACCTACGACACGGCCCAGCCTGTGACAGATGCTGGGTAAACAGATCATGAAGTGAGACATCCCCACTTCCTCTGGAAACTTCTGATTACTAAGGCAGCCACTGGAGGTCTACTGGACAGAACTGGGAAAGGAAGTTGCCACGTGAGGGCCCTGGGCTGCATTGCCCATCCAGGCAGCTAAGGGACATGGGGCTCAAGTGCACCCCACCAGCTTGTCCAAAAATTTTATTAAACCCTCAGCCGAGCCATCAGCTGCTGGGCCCTGCCACTTCCCCAAATCATCGGCTGGGCACTCCCGGATTTCAGGTCTCCATCTGAGAAATGCGTGGAACCACATTGCCAGGCGACCAGCCCGCACAGGGTATTCAGAGCCCCTTCCAGTAATAGCCAGGGGAGGGAAAGGGCCACTCCACGGTCACTGAGGGGCGGGTGCTGGTCTTGCCCTCTGGCCCTGGCTGGACATCAGAAGTGAGAGATGGAAGGGAACAACAATGGGGCAGTTACCCAGCTCACCCCCTCCCCTGCCTGTCACTTCCACGAAGAGGAAGACACCCAACAAACCCAAGTCTCATCAGTTACATCTATAAAAAGCAATGACAAGGGGGAAACGTTTTCTAATTAGCTGCACGCCCCCTTCTCAAACAGGGCCAGGCACCCCACCCCTCCCCCTTGGAGAGCCATCAAGGCATGTTTCAAAGGCACATCAGAGCTCTGTGCGTGCTTCACACCCTTCCCCTCAGACAGCCCGCTGTCCCGTCACTAGTCACCAGCACGGGACAGCGAAACTCTGCAACACGCAGGGCTACAGAGAGAGAATGGAGCTGAGGATGGCGGAGGAAGGGCCACAGCGCCCCCCGGTGGCTGTGCGCTGCTCGCCAGCCACCAGCAGAAAGGATGGAGCCACTTTATCCCAACTCTAAGCTTCTAAGTAATCCTGTAACAACGAAAAAAATTAATCCAAGAACAGAAGAACTCGGCTGTTAAAAAGGTGAATGAATGTGAAGCTGATATAAGTACCAATACATGTCTGCCGAGTGAGTTTTCCCCAAGTCAATATTGCAACAGAGTAGTAAGAAAGAGCACCAGCGCTGAACGTGAAGGCGATTCTGCAGCTGTCAGGTCAGGATCATCTATTCCAGCACCTTCTACACGTATGTGTTTTTATGCACCTATGCCCCCCCAAATCATTTTCATTGTAGAGGTAACAGAATTGAACAGCTTCCAAATGTACACACAAGAACTAATGCTCTCTGGGATCTGGCATTTCATTTTTCCCCTAAACTTCCTTCCCCGAGTCACACAGCAGGCAAGTGATCAAAAAGTGTCTGAAACAAGGTATCATTCCAAGAAAACAGCCCCATGCTGCTGCCACCGCCTATCTCAGGTCTCTCAACCCCAGCACTCCTGTCACTTGGGACCAGATCCCTCTGTGGTAGGGGCCGTCTGCACTGTAGAAAGTTTAGCAGCACCCCTGGCCTTCACCCACTAGATGCCAGGCACCCTCAGCCCAGCAGTGATCACCAACAATGCTCCAGAAACTGCCAAGCATCCCTTGGCAGTAGGGACCCCCCAGGTAAAAACCATATCCTGTATGATCGTTGTTCCTAGTTCTGAGGGCACCAGCCTCCCTGGAAGAGCTGAGAGAAAACTGGACACTAGAGGGAGGACAGAGTCAACTCCTGGCAAAGTCACCCTGAGGTCACTGCAGAAGAAAGTACCAGCAAGTCTGTCCACGTGCAGCAACGTGAGCCAGCAACATACTCAGAGTGCTGGTATCACACTGTACCTGCCAGTTAGGGAGCATTTAACATGCGGGTCACGCTCCTGTTTTCTTCTCATTCTTCTTGTCTATTTACTCTGTCTCAGGTGTTTGCCATGCATTGGTTCATTTAACCTCCATGACCCACAGAGGGCTTCACAGATGGGGACCCCCAGGCACAGATGGACCTTGTGAGGTCCCACTGCAATTACCTGGAGGGATTCAGATAAAAGTCACCAGTCTAGCTGGTTTTAGCACCATGGGAGACCAGGGCTGCAAGTGCTGGCACAGACACGGTGTGACTGCCACACCCGAGCAGCTGTGCTCCTCCACACTTCCTCCCAAATGGTTATCGAGCAACATTTGTACTACTGAGAAGGATTTGGGTCTGTAACTCTTCAAAGGAGAGCAAAGAACTCCCCAGGAGAACCCACCTGTGAGCACAAATACACAACAGGCAAGAGACCCAAGTCCTGACACTGGCCACTGGCCTCCTATGAAGTTCCCAGATACAGCATACCTAGCCTCTGTCCAGACACTTCACATACCTCCCATGGATCCCATAGAAGGGTAACTTCCTCCAGTTCGTGTGCACTGGGAAACCAAGTTCAGAGCAGTTAAGGTTTCTCCCCAAGGTCAGCAGCTCTTGAACATCCGTATCCCAGTGGCCCTGGTCCCAGTGTCCTACCCACCCCACCAGGCCGTCTCTCAATTCAGCTCATCCATGATCAGTATTCAGGCACTACGAAGGTAAAGGAAGTGTAAAAGCCAGGAGGGATTTGCACACCTGATCCTCTAGCGGCTCTGGTGGTGGCAGCATGGCCATGACAACATTAGGACTGTCTGTCACTCAGAATTAAGACCTGAAGCAGACCTCTCCTCTCATAACAGAGTGTGGCCTCCCCGATACCTACTGTGGGACGGCAGCAGCTTTGGAAACACCCCACAGGAGCCTGGGCACTCCCAGAATGCCAGGCTGCCGGTCCAACCCCGTCACACCGCCTAGGTCAGCCAGGCAGCCACTAGAAGCTTCCAGACGTCTACACCATGGCTTTTCATCACTGAATGAGAATGCAGGCCATAGCTCCCTTCCCCGAGCAGAGAGGAACGGCAAGGAATCCCCACGAGCAGCCTCCACGCAACGCGCCGGCTCCAATGGACCGCGCCCCTGCCGCTGGAGATGGTCAAGCCAGCTGCAGGCACCTCCTCCTCCAGAAGCACTTTTGAGGGCAGCAGCGGAGCTACCAGCACCACCAGGAGGCCTGGTTAGCTTGCAAGAGGAAGCACTGCTGGCTCTGGCCACGTCCTGGAAGCGGAGCTGCATCCTGGAGCCACCACCCTGGGAGTGTGGCTACTTGACTGTGAGCTCATATTTAGTGTGTTTCAGCGAGTTCCCGTCTGTACCATGAGCCAGTGGTGCCTGCTCCTAGGGGGCTGGTGCAAAGCAAGAGGAAACGTCAGAGACCACTGCATACGCCCACTGCCCAACCACCTAACCAGTACCGTCCACCAGCCCTGCTACCCACCGCTGCGAACCCCTCCGGGCTTGCCCCACAGCCTCAAGTATTGTGATCCTGCTTATAACTGAAGCCTGCAGGTTACGATGAAACAGATCCTAGCTACTCTGAAAAGACACCCACCGATGGCTCACGATGCTTCTCTCGCGCCTCCCATTCTCCTTTGTTCCTTCCTGGACCCCCAGGTGATGACCCCCAGGGCTATTCAACCTCAAACTTTGTTTAAACATTGTTGCCACAAATTAAGCTTACAAGAATCAGACATTTTCATAAAATTTGGGGTCTGCAGACAGTTAACTTATGTAACAATGAAGTGGAAAGCTATTTTCCGCCAATCCAAGATAGTTCAGAAGAACTGGGTTTTATAAAAGGCATCACAGGTTCACAACACGGATTTATGTTTAATTCCTTTAAAAAAAAAAAAATATAGGACTTTCTTTTGCTTCGATTTCAGCATAGACAAACTACTTTTCTATTTCTTTACCCACTGAAATCAAGGCCAAATTTTGTTCCCATAAGAAAAAGACTTTTGAGACAGAAAAGGGGGGGGACGGGAATGGGAGACTTTTAAAGACTTTGATAATATTAACCACCATTTATTACCGACCCAGTTAAAAATGAGGACATAAGGCAGTGACACTCCCTGGGTCATCTGGAGGGCCCATGTTCCACCATGCCCGGCCCAGCCACTGGTTTGAGCGTGCCCAAGAGCATGAAATCTCTCCTGCTCAACGGACACTCAGGTGTAATAAAATTCCCAGGCTTTCACGTGTTCAGCCTTCTTTGTTAACAGGAATCCGTCCCAACTAAGAACTTATGAGGGTTAAGAAAATTAAATTCTCAGCCAGGTATGGTGGCACATGCCTATAATCCCAGCAGCTCCAGAGGCTGAGGCAGGAGGATCACAAGTTCAAAGCCAGCCTCAGCAAAAGCGAGGCGCTAAGCAGCTCAGTGAGACCCTGTCTCTAAATAAAATACAAAATAGGGCTGGGGATGCGGCTTAGTAGTTAAGTGACTTAGTTCAATCCCAAGAAAAAGTAAAGGAAAATTAAATTCTCCCCTCCAGTGCCAATAATCCACAGAGCATCAGTACTTCTGAAAATAATTAAACACATTTGGTACGGTCATCCCAAAAGTCCACTGTCCTCACTCAGGAGCTCGCTGCAGGGTTAGTAACAAGCCCGAGGACCTCAGCCCTGAAGTCTATGCACTGTCAGTGTGATGCTTCCTGCCCTGGCAGGCGACAGTGGAATGTGTCTCCTCAGGGAATTCAGCGTGGCTGGGAGTTCAGGCTTTGAAGTCATCACCAGATGCACCACTTTCTATACCTAGGAACCATATCTGGCACGTGGCAGATGCCCAATTAATATCTAATGAATGCAATCCTAGCTGCGAGGCCCTGGCCAGGTTACCTATCCGTGCTAAGCCTTGATTTCCCTGTGCCAAGAGAAAGCCATCACCTGTGCCTCAGAGGGCTGCTGAGGGATGGAGGGACACACAGGCGCGAGGCTGGACACAGTAAGCTCCGCCCCAGTATGTTACACTGTTGCGACGTATTGTCAACACTGGAATAACAGGCGGGCAGCGGGTAAAGCATGAGGTCTCCAAAAAATAAATACCACTCTCACCGGGCGCCATGGCTCATGCCTGAGATCCCAGAGACTCAGGAGGCCAAGGCCCAGGCAGGACGATCGCAAGTTCAAGGCCAGCCTGGGCAACTGTGATGTAGCTGAGTGGTAGTGCATCCCTGGGTTCCATCCTCACTACCAGAAAACAAAAAGAAAAAAACAAACTACCACTCTCCTAGCAGACCTGCCGTTTTAAAGGAAAACATTCCGAAGCTTGGTTGAAGGGTCTGTCAGGAGCTGGCAGTAAAAGCTGACAGAGTGATAGCCAGAAGGCAGGCAGGAAGAATGAACCTGAAGGGACAGGGGGCTCCCGATGGCAGAAGAGATGAGGACGTGAAACGGAAGACCACGTCAGCCAGCTCTCATGGCAAACACAGCCCAAGACCAGACAAGGAAGTGGGACCCCCCATCCTTCCGGTCACTTCTTCAAGTCACACGGCTCCCTCAGCAGTAGAGCCACTGTTTCAGTTCCACCCCTCCCCGTCTCATCTGCTCCACATCCAGCAGGACACCTCATGTGAGGACAGAGGCCAGGAGACTCAAGGACACAGACACACCAACACATCCCTAAAAGTCAGTCAATGTTCACACGCACTACGTGAAGCTGGTGTGAATCCCATCCTTGGGCTGAGCCAGGCAACAGGGGCACTGAGAGGCTGAAGACCAGCTGGAGGGGACCAGGCGTGGCCCAGCTCTAAAGCACCTCCTCCTGGCTAGGGTGGCACACCACCTCTGACAGCCACAGGCAGGCCCTGGGCCCCAAACCAGGAAGTGTACATCTGCCACAGGAACACCAAGGCTCTCCGCAGCAGGACGATGAGTGTGTGGGTTTGCAAAACCCTCTTTAATGCTTTGCTAACAAACCTTTTCATAATGAGCCTTTATCTCCTGAAGTACCCAAGGGCCTTGCAGAAAGGGACAGCAAAAGTATGGATCTGGCCACACCGTCTTCTCCTGGACAGAAACAAGGTACTCTTGAGATGCCTTGGGACAAAAACCCTGTGCAACTTCAGAGACACCCAAGGGGGTAGGCTGTTTGGCACAAGACTCACCAACTGTCCCCAAGCACCACAGATTAAATAAGCCAGCTCAGGATCCATTGCAGCAGAGAGGCAGCCACCTGCCTTAACGGGGCAAATGAAGCCAGGGAAGCCGCTCGACAGGATGAACGCCGAGGCTTCGGGCAACAGAGCTGATGGAGCCGCACCGCGCTCTGGAGGTGCACAGGGTTGCGCTCTGCTCCATGGGGGAGCCGCGTATGCTTCCCGTGCTGAGAGTCTCATCTGAACTTGAGCACTCTGGGGACACCAGCTCCCAAGACACCCTGTTATGGGACCCGACTGCACCCCTCAATCCTTACGTGAGGCCTGCTGTGGTCTGCGCCCAAAGCGCATGGTGAGAACTGGTCCCTGGCACAACAATATTGAGACATGTTGGAGCCCTTAAAAAAGGCTAGGCACGTGATCCAGGAAGCGAGTTAGGATGCACAGGAGTGCACTGGGCCCCAGGATCAGGTCAGCTACCAGCAGAGCCAGCCCGACACCTCCCCTCGGCCTCTGTTGACTGCGTGCTCCTTCTGCATGCCAGCTTCTCTGCCATGGCATCCTGCAGCATGTGGCCCTCACAAGAAGCTGAACGGATGCCAGCCCCATGCTCTTGGCCCTCCAGAGCTGTGAGCTAAATAAACCACTTTTCTTTATAAACCACCTGGAGTATCATGTTACAGCAACAGAAAACAGATTAAAACCAACTCCTACCTCCAATGTGACTATACTTGGAGAGAGGGTCTCTGTGAAGGTAATAAAGTTAAATGAGGTCCCAAGGGGGGTTTCTGATCCCATGGGACTGGCATCCTCCTAAGGATGGAGTGAGGGGTGCACGTGTGCACGCACACAGAGGAAAGGCCAGGTATGTGGACGCAGGGGGCTGGAGGCTGTCGGCAGGCCAAGCAGGGAGGCCTTGCCAGAAGCCAGGTCTGCCCACACTGACCTTGGCATTCCAGCCTCCAGCACTGTGAGAAAATCACCTCTATTACTACAGCCCCAGTCTGCGGTCCTTTGTTATGCAGCCCAAGCTGGCAACGGTGGAAATACCTAGTTCCATGCTTCCAATTTCTCTCAGGTGACACAGCAGGTGGGGACGGGATGGGGATCACAAATCAAAACCACCCTCCACTCGATTTCTAAGAACCCTGGCCCTCGCCTGCACTGGCAGCACACAAAGTGGAGAAGAGTGACACTACTTGGTGACTTTCTAAATGCTCAGCTGCCACAGGAAACAGAGCCCCTCACAGTCACTACCCACAGGCCACATTAGAACCAAGTGTCAGGGGTCCATCATGGACACGACATTTTATCCAGACATTCAACTTGTCAATTCTGGTAAGTCCCCTACCTGCCAAAGATGATAATAGAACTAGACTTAGTTTCTAGAACACGATGTCAATGAAGAGGACTTACCTCCTGCCGTCAGCACTGCTCGAGTGTTCAGAGGAACGTCCCGAGTGAAGCTCAAGCTGGGCTGGAGGCTCCTCCGACAGGTGCAGCCATGGCAGTCCCAGGACCTGCGCCAGCCCAAGAGCAGCCAACAGGGAAAGCTGCTTCCCTGAGGGCAGACTGCCCAGGAAAACATGCATGGACAGCTGGGCACAGTGGCACATGCCTGTGATGCCAGCAGTTTGGGAGACTGAGGCAGGAGGATCTCATGCTCAAAGCCAGTTTCAGCAACTTAGCAAGGCCCCAAGCATTCTGAGACCCTGTCTCAAAATAAAATATAAAAAAGGGCTGGGGATGTGGCTCCGTGATCAAGCAGCCCTGGGTTCAATCCCCAGTACAAAAAAATGGCAGCATGATTTGGAGTGTCCACACAGAGCCAGACTCACGTCTCGCCCAAGAGGCAAGGCAGACACAAGCCGAGCAAAGCAGGTCCTACACCCCGTGCTCGTCCAGGCCCTTGCCGACTTCAGGAAACGTGCGAGTCCAGCACCAGGCATCATCCACGCTGTCCTGTGCTCACGTGGCCAACTGTCCCCATTCCACTTTTTTGGCACGTGAAAGTGCATCACAACTGCTGTACTGTCCCCTCAACATTTGGCATTCAGTCCTTCCGTCTTGCCTTTGTACAGGGCAAAGGGAGACCTTGGAGCAGACTCCAGGAACGTCACCCACAGCACGACCTTTACAACAAAATCCCCAACCCGAGCTTCACCGCTTCCCTCAGTCCAGCTCAGGCAACCATCGCCAGGTGCCATGACGGTGGCCTCCCAGCTGTCCTGACCAACTGCCTGGCGGCAGGCTCAGGAAGTCTGCCTCAGCGCCTGTTTTTTCTGGTAGGTCCCTTTGCATGAGAGGCAGCTCCCACAGGGCCAGCCTCAGGCAGCATCCAGACAGGATTCCAGCACCATTTACCACGCTTCTGGCCTCTGGAGACCTTCCTGGTGGTATGAAGACCAAGACACCTGCCCATCCAGGAGGTGCCATGGGCCCAAGCAGCAGAGAGAAGCCAGAGCCTCCATCTCCATTTTTAACGGTGGAGAGGGTCTCCGTCAGAACCGAGGACAGCAACAGCCTCCAGGCCGACTCAAGGACACCATTGTAAGTCAACCGTTAGCAGCTCTTGGTACACAGTAATGACTACAGTTTCCCTTCTAAGTAAAGAGGTTCAACTTTTTGTTTGGGGGGTTTGTTGTTTTGGGAGGGGGGGTTGGTTTATCATAAAAAACAACCGTGGGGCAGTGGCACAGTGGTAAACAAGGGACTGAAATCTGAAGAACAGCAAGCCACCTGATCACCTGCTCCACCCATCCTGTACCAGGGATTCCAGAGTTACCTGCCCAGGCGAACTCCAGCCCAGGACGCCTGACAAGCCACTCAAGCTCCGCCCACCTCGCAGCAGCTCCTCACTTCCCGTTCTCAAAGCTGAACACCAGGTGCCTCTGGAACTCCATCCTCCCTCCCCAGCAGGGGGACCAAGGGTGAGGACATTTCCTGCTTTGCAGCCAGGGGAGCCCATGGGACTACCATTGGCCTAAGACAAGAACGCAATGCTGTGTGCACCTCCTGGGATGGGTCCCCACTGCTGGGGGCCTCAGCTGTTGTGTACCACGAGGCCTATGCCATGGTCCGGGGCAGCCCATCGGCTTCTTTGCAGAAAAAAAGCAATATTTAAAAAGTCGTAAAACATAAAACCACAAAGGAAACCGCTCATGTCAGAAGACAATGACCCGCACGTAAGAAGTAAAAGTGATGTAGTGATATGCAGGCTTCCACATTATCACAAACAGCTACCACATTTCAAAGCAAAAGCCACCCTGAGATGCTGTCGTGGCACAGCTGATAGAAGGTGCCTGTGACTCTTATCCGTGACCAAGTCACCTACTCTGCCACCACCACTGCAGTTCCTAGGTTCTGCTGCTACTGTCAAAATTGATGGGAATGCTACATTTCAGTCAGATGCTGATTTAAAAAAAAAAAAAAAAAAAAAAAAAAAAAAGCTATAATCTGTACTGAACCCAAGTTTGAACCCTAAATCCAGTATATGGAAAGAAAACCTCTCCTCTGCCCCTCCTTCCTACTACCTGGGATGAGAATGGGATGGCTGGGCTAAAACAGCTCATTTTGATCTACAAGGCAAGACAGGAGCAGCCCAGGTCTCTGATGACTACAGAGCCATGCCCAGCCCAGCCTGCCTACCTCAGAATGGTTTCCATCTTGCCAGCAGGTTGACTTATTTTTGTTATGCAGAGCCATTTGAACCCTCTCACTTGCTCTCTAACGCTGTCTCTGGGTGGTAAAGATGGAGACAGTTCAAGTTTGATCATTATCAGCATTTCCCCCTCTTGGGGAGGCTCCATCTTCCTCACCAGCAAACATGACTCCCCCAGAGCAGAAAGGGGAGCCCTGGACTAGCTCCTCTGCTGCTGGCCACCTCACAGGAACCAAACCCTGACACAGAGCCACAGAAGTTTCCTGTCCACCTCACCTCGATGCCACTCCACCCGAAACACGCCTTGAGAGGATGTGCTCGCGCCAGCCCCACCCGCCACCCGGGGGTCTGAGGCCAATAGCCACACACCATGCCTCAAGTCCACAGCCACCTGCGCACCTGCTTACTTCATCCCACCTTTTGCCAAGTCCACAGTCGCACAGGATTAAGCACAGACACTTCTGTGATATGCGGACCCACAGTCAGCCCAATATGGTGGAAGTGACGTGAAGAGTACTTACTGATCGTCATCGACTCTGGCACCGAGGCAGAAGGCAAGAGGCCGCCCAGAGGACTTCCTTGGGCTGGAGAGCTGGCTTCCACACTGGGGAAAAGTAGGGAGAAGAACGTTACACTTGGTCCTTAAAATGCAAACCTCCCTGCTCAGAGCACAAGCAGGTGATGGTTTATGGAGGTTCTCTGCTGGGAGGAGCGCAAGGCAACCACTGGAAATTCGTCAAACCTCTTATTTGCAGACTCCCTATTTGCCAATTAGTCTACTAATGAAATTTATTTATAGCTCTAAAATCAATTCAGAATATTTCCACAAGTCATCCCATTATGGTTTGGATGTGAGGTGTCCCCCAAAAGCTCACGTTAGGCAGCGTAAGAAGGTTCAGAGGAGAAATTGGGTTGTAAATTCAGCCTAATTCAGTGAATTAACCCCCCAGGGGATTAACGAGTGGCAACTGGAGCAGGTGGGGTGTGGATGGAGGAAGTGGGTCACTGGGGGCGTGGCTATGGGTATGTACTTTGTATCTCTCTGCCTCCTGGTCATCCTGTGACCACTTCTCCGCCACACTCTTCCGCCATGATGTTCTGCCTCACCACAAGCCTGAGGGATGGAGCCAGAAGCCCTCAAGTGAACCTTTTCTCTACAATTGTGCTGGCTGGGTCCTTTGGTCACAGCAGCAAAACAGCCGACTGAAACCACTCATAAGCAGAACATTCGAGTCCCCAGCTAAGGTCAAGCAAGACGCCTCCTCGTTTCAATCTTCACAACTGTAAACAAGTGTCCTTTCCATGGTCTGCTTAGTGCCATGTTCTTGTGGGGCTCCTGGGCGATTTTGTTTAAGTGGTCCGTAAACGTCCGGCTGCCTGGTGTTTCCAGCAAGAGGCCGCCACGGGCCTCATGGGGCAGTGTTGGAGCAGCCTCCTTCAGGCAAGAGCTGTGGGCCACCAGCCGCGAGTTCAGTGTTGACAGTCGACAACGGACACTAAACAAAGCCATCTTTAAACTGGCACAGACACAAAACCAGATGACGTACTCCTCAACCAATAAAAACATCGTGACAGAGCCGCACCGGAACCAACCCCTTCCAAGCGACGGCAGAGCGGGAGCGCTCACGGAAACTCCGTCAGAACACACGCACTGCGAGTAAGGAGGGGCAGCTATGCGTGATGAAGCTGCAACGTGAAAAAGATACCACCACCCTTTGTGAAAACAGTAGGGCCACGAGTGGTGTGCGTGTGTGTGTGTGTGTGTGTATACATGCACACAGACACACACGGAAGGCACTGACCGTGCCGTGGAGCTGGGCTTTAGAGTGGTATTTTTCATTCATTGCTGTATTTTGCAAATTTTCTAAAATTAAACAGAAAAAAGAACTCGGAGGCCTGGGAGCGCCTGTGACGCCACAGTCTGGCCTGCACCAAGCGCACAGGCTTCCTCCAGGTGTGGCACCTGGGGAACCCTGCAATTCCCAAGGAGACCAGGACACCAGGCGAGAAGTCTGCCTGAAGGTGAGCTTGGGACGCAGGTGATCATATCCCCGAGACACCCAGCTGACATCAGAGGAAAGCAGCAGAAGTGACAGTGACAAGGATGGCGTTGGCCAATGACTTGGCCACTCAGTTCCCCACTGGAGGTTCTTCAATTTGAAGGCAAGAAAGTAGACATGTTTGCACTTATAGATGGAGTACTTAAATATTACATGGTATCAAAGTGACTTAGATCTCACACTAGGACTGCTCAGTATTATCAAATATTAACAAGTATTTAGATTAAGAAAATGACAGGAGGTACTCAGATACAGACCCCAAAGTACAAAAAAGACAGGAGATATAAAAATGAAGTTTGGCCAATACCATCTCCTGCACAGTGACTCTGCAGGGAAAGAATCAGCCTCTGGGCAAGTGCACACTGAGATGTAAGACTATCTCTGAGCACAAGTGTGAAGTAAGGCCTTGCACATGATCCTAGCAGGTGCCCTCATGTCTTTAAAAACAAATAAAATGCCAGCCAGGCATGGTGGCACATGCCTGTGAAGATGAGGACTAGGGAGGCTGAGGCAGGAGGATCCTAAGTCTGAGGCCAGCCTCAACAACTTGACAAGACCCTACTCAAAAAAGAACAAGGGATATAGCTCAGAGGCACAGCGCCCCTGAATTCAGTCCCTGGCACCACAAACAAACAAAAAGAATAAAATACGTAATTGTGAATAACACATCTCAATACCAAAAGCAAAAGTATTAACATTAACCTGTACCGAAGCCCAGGCTCTGGGAGAATGTGGTCCTCTGGTCCTGTTCCGTTCTCCAGGCTTCCCAGGGGAGCATCTGTATAAAGACATCACAGAGGCAGTAAGGGGTTTGATTCCATCTTCTTGTGACTCATTCATCTGCTACATCAGCTGACTTATCGATTTTTACCCACCTGCACACTGGATCTCACTCTGCTAGCCATTTCATTTCTCCAGGCATTTTTATGACTTGGCATCAGTCCCTGATAGAAGACCCTATCTCCCACCTAACCTGTGACTCTTTCGATCTCGAGGCAAGTGGAATTACACTTCAAGTCCATATTCAGGGCCAACTTCAGAATCGTGGAGTAATTTTTTTAAAAAAGGTTGGACAAACCTTCTCCTGCCTGTCGTGACTTGAGACAGACAGCAGAGGGCAGCAAAGTCTCATCACTGACAATGTCTGTGGCTTTCTTCAAAAGCCGCTTAACCCTGCACAAGCTGCATTGGGAAGCACATTCCCAAGAAGTGAGGCCACAAATAAGATCCAGAACCAACAGGCCAAAGATCTTGATGATTTTCATACATGCCGAGCGCCTGCTCACGCCCCTTTCCAGAAAAGGTAAAGACCTGGGCCTTGGGCTGGATGGTGACATTAAGACCCATACCACCCTAGGAAACCCTGCTCATTCCAGCAACTTCTCATCAACACCCACTGTGAAACCAGACCTGTGTCCAGGGCAGGGACACAAAGAACGAGCGGCACAGCCTGCTCTGCACCACTGCTTCTGCTTAGCCTGGTCTGCTAGAGTCAGAGTGGCCATGGTTGAGGGCTGACCCTGAGGGAACCTCCTGAGGATAAAAAGCTCCTGCACCTTTCCCTCTACCCTGCTGTCCCCACAGAGCAGCTCGCTGCTGATCCTCTGAAGAACCAGAGGGAAGACGAAGTGCCATGCTTGTCCCACCTTCCTTCCTGACGCTAGTTTAAGGGTGCAGGCTCCCCCACTGCCGGGGTTCAAGACCCTGCCTCATGCGCCCCAGCCAGCCATCACTTCAGAACAAGTCACAGGGCTGGGTGGGAAGGCAGACACCGGGCAGGAACTCGATCCTGGAGGCTGTGGACAAACATTCAGAACCCTCCAGCAGCCCTGGACACACCTGGACCACCTCGAGCTTCCTAGCCCCCACCCCTTCCAACATATGGCACTGTGAGGACAGGGTGACCCCTACCTGGCCACCTGGATGGTGGCAGCCTGAGAGACAGGGCTTCTGTGGTCTGGCCTGTAGGCACAAGCAAGGCCAGTCAGACTGGCCCTTCCTGGGACTTCAGCTGAGGCCCAGTGAGATGTCCATGTTGGTGTGAAAGGACATGAGGCTGAGAATGTCGTTGGCCCCTGGGCCAAGTCCAAGTGGAAAGCGCAGAATTGAGGATGAAGGCAGGCAGTGACAGACCCTTGGTGGAGGGCAGGGTGGAGGGCAGGGTGGACAGCACGGCGACAATGTGCCTCCGCCATCCACAGCCCCCACCCAGTTCTGCACCGGCTGTGCACACCCTCATGTCTTCGCTTGGCCTCCTCAGCACAGGTCTGAGGGAGGAGACGCTGCGGTGAGCCTCCCGTCCCAGCCCTGGACGTGCCTCCGCAGCCTGGTGGGCACTCTTACCACTGCCGACAGCGGCATCCGCTTCCCAGACAAGGGCACCAAGACTGACAGACGAGTCCACCCTGCTGCCTGGGGGTCCCGTCTCTCTGGGCTCCAGCCAGGGTAGGTGGATTTCTCTTCTCCACCAAGCGACAAGAATAATCTTTCACCCAGTTCTAATTTCAACAGCTTCCTAAGCAGTTGGAAGACCCCAGTCACAACTCCCCAACTCTGGGCCCAGAGAAGCGAGTGTTCCCCAGAAAATGGCAGAACACCCATCAGTCAGGCCCAGGCTTCTCTGAGCTCGTGGTGCTGGGGAGGGGCTGACAGTGACCAAGAAGGTCCCTCTACAGGTTCTGTGTGCTGCATGGCACACCTGTCCTGGTGGGCAAGTCGGGCTCACCCACACACAGCACCCTGGTCCCGTGATGCGTTCTAGCTACAGAAAACAGCAAGACATGAGAGCACACTCACCCCAGGGCATGTGCATGGACACCGACCCACAGTCAAGGGCCAGTTCAGGCAAGCTACCCCCAGGGCCCTGGTGAGTCCCTCTACCACAGCTGCCTCTTGTTAGGTTTAGAAGGAAACCAAGGACCCAAGAGGCAAATAACAATCAGTATTTATATGTACCTTGACATGGCCAAGTTCCACAAGCCACTGGTACGCGGGGAGGACCTCAACAGGCCTCGGGCCCCTCCAGGGGCTCGCCAGCCAGGCCAGCCCAGCTCACTTAGGAAGACCTCAAACGCTCAAATTCCTAGGACACCAAGGCCCTCTAACTCCGAGTTCCCCACAAGCCCCTCCTTGCCCTGGGCCCGGGCTTCCATCCCTACCTGTGCAGGTAGCTCAGATTCTCATGCTGGTTATCAGAACAGAAGCTCTTATTGGAGAAGAGGAGCAAGGAGGAAGCACCCACCTGCTGGGCCGTAGGCGCCCACTCCGCTGACCGGGAAGAGGACCTCAGCATCGCCGTGGAGCACCTGCAGTGGAGACCAGCCGTGCACCTGGGAGAGGCAGGTGTTCCCATCCAGCGGCCTGTAGTGAAAGAAGACAGCTGCGTGACAGGGCCCAGACCCCCGAAGGGCCCATGATCACCACACACATCTGCCGAGCCTCCTCAAGTGCTATCCTGGGAGCCACCCAGGCCAGGATGGGGCTGATGGGCGGGAGTCTAGAGCAAGGAATTGGGATCCAGATCCCTGACATTCATTCTTCCTGAGCAGCTACTGAAGAAGCTCAGTACACTGCTCACTACAAAGCTGGTGAAGTAGTTACCCTGCCCTCGTGAGGGTTACAGCCTGGCAGGGTGCAAGATCATCCATCACGTAATCCTGGGGAAGATGCCGAACAGCAGCTCAGAATCGTGAGGCTGATCATGGAAGACTGGCCTGAAGGGAGAGTTTTGAGGGGCAAGTTGAAGGAAACAGGACCCAAGGGACAGGAGGGCTGGAAGGGCAGGCGATAGCCACGCAAAGTGCAGAGGCAAGAGAAAATGCCATTGTCTAGGTTCTCAAATGAGGGCAGTTACACAAGTCTGGGTCGGCGTTGCTTTGCCTTGCTGGTTCTCAGACTCTGTGGGTCGAAGGACAATCAGACTCGGTCATGCCTGGGTCCATTTCAAGGAAAGGAAGTCAGCTCAAGTATTAACCAGGCTCATATGGTCTGTTATTCTGTAATCTGCCAGCTACAAAACCAACACATACAGACTTTATAAGGCCAGGCTGACTGCACGGAGTTTGAGCGTTTGCCTGCTGCAGCACCGGCCTCTGGACAATCAGCAAGCACTAATAAATACCAGGATGTATCTACGTAGTTCTTTAAAGTTTGTAAAAATCATTTTGTAACTCAGTAAATAAAACCATGCTGCTCATAACCATACCTATTTAGTAAAGGAAGGGAAGGGAAGAGGTGAAGGGGAGAGCAGAGGAGTAAAAGGAAACTCTGACTGGTCCAAGGTCAACAGCCATATACAACACAACCAAGGTTGTGGGTTTTCCAAATTCAATTACAATGGTTCTCCAGCTTCTGTCTGTCCACCATGTGACATTACATACAGTTTTTATTTTATAGAAGAGATTGACAAAGTTTTTAGGGCCAGCTAGCAAGCATTCCAGGCTTTGTGGCACACTTTCCTGGGTCAGTATTTCTTTATCTGTTCCTAGCTGGTGCAGGCAGGCTGGCCAACTCCAACAGGCTGGTCAGGCAGAGGGTCTCCTTCTAGCTGCTCGAGATTTTGATCAGGCGGACATTCACCACCGAGCAGGAAATGGAGGGAATAATCCCAATTTTGCAAACTTGTCACTGAACCCCACAGGCAAGGCAATGACACTCAGCAGGGTGGAGACTAAGGAAGGGCTGCTCCTGCCCCGGTCCCAGCAGCAGGCCCGACTCTTGCCTAGTCCCACAGGACCTTTCCCAAGCCACCCACCAGCTCTGGGCAGTGGGTATTCTGCTCGTTTCCACATTTCCACACTTCCCAGCAGCGTGCGTGGGGCCTCTGAATATGGCTCCAAGACTGGCTTAAAAACAACTGTGCGTGTTCTTTTCATTGGAAACAAGATGGTTTCAGAAGTATCTAAAGCACAGCTGGGCTAGACACCTTCCTGGCTTGCTAGGCATCCTCTTCTTCACATGGTTGAAACAAAACTAAATGGAGAATTTCCTGTCTTGCATTTCCACTTGAAATTAATTCCTAAGCTCATCTTCTTACTATCAGATACTCAAACTCAAAACGTTCCCAGTCCCAAACACCAAGAGGTTAAAACTCGACTCCTGAACACCTTACTTGCAACCGCCTCAGCAGCTGCACGTTTAGGTCAGCTCCGGTGTCTCGCTTCCGAGTCAGGACGCTGGTATCTACCTGTGACTCCAGAGTGCGACCCCAGGCATCCACCACTGGCCTGCTCAACCAAGTGGGATCAACACTGGCACAGCTCCCAACACTGTCCAACCGTCTCCCCAGGACTGTTGGCAGTCCCTGGCACCAACCCTGCTGCCACTCACTGTGCCAACAGGAACTGAACTCCACCTTTGCACCTGGGAAGAGGGTGCACTGAGCAAGCCCGACCCCCACGCTGGCTGCAGTGCTAGGGCTCCCTTCGCCCTCCTCTTGCTTTGATCTTGGCAAATGTGACAGGCGAGACGTGAACCCTCGTTTTCCCTTGCATGTACTTAACTGCTAATAAGGTGCAACATTTATTCATGTTTAATCCCCTTTGAATCCCCTTACTTAATGATGTCAGAGCCCATGTAAGGGGACAGAAAAACACCTGTGTGGAGTAAGGATATCATCCTTCTGAGGAGCAACGCGAAGCCAAGCCAATACCTGTTGCCCACACTGAGGCAGGGGAGAGCCCTGGTTACCAGGCCATGGCTTAGACAGCTGTCCCAGGAGTCAGCCCAACTATGGACAACACACCTCCTCAAGACAGCCAGGGGTGGTGGCACCTACCAGCTGCTCCTGGCCTGCCACAGCCCCCACACACCTGCTCTTGGGCCCTTCCTAGGAGCCTTAGCTCAAAATCCAAATCAAAGTATTACTTGGCAGGCCATCTCATCATTCCTCAGCACGTCCCCAGCTGCTCTGTGAGTGTTCAATCGAGACACCCCCGTACGCCAGGGAGAAGCTGTCAGCAGTCTGCAGGAGGCCCACTGGCTTTGGAGGACCCAGCCCCCATGGAGGTCACCAGCACTGCTTTGTGCTTCACACATCATAATGCCAGTAGCCACCTTGACCTGGAGCTGGCCTCCCCTTCCAGCCTCCACTCAGTGGCACCTGTGGGTAGGAAGAGGAATGGCTAATTACAGCCACTGAACCCACGGAGTGGGTCAATTCAGATGCACTCACCTACAGAGCCACCGTCAGTGGCAATTTCTAAATGTCCCAGAACTAAATGCAGCTGTGAAAGGTCACAGTATGTGTCAACTTGGCTCAGCCACATCACCCAGATACTTGATCAAGCATTACTCCAGGTGTCTCTGTGAGCATATTTTGCAGACGAGATTAGCATGTAAGTCAGTAGACTAAGCAGATTATCCTGCCTAACTGGGTGAGCCCCATCCCACAGGTGGAAGTTCAACAAGCAACAGACCGACTTCCCAGAGGAAGGAGGAATGCTGGCGCTGACCACCTCTGAAGCTGTCCCTAGCCCACCCTTCAGACTTTAGACGGGCCTGCCTCCATAGTACAAGTTAATTTCTCTAAATAAACCAAGAAAGGGAGAGACAGCAATACAGAGTCAAAGATGGAAACCGAGAGTGAGATCAAGGGAAGGAAACATACATACACACCCCACCCTCCTAGTTGTGTTTCTCTGGAGAACTCTGAATAACACAATTGGTCACGAGACTTTGCTTCTAGGCACAAAAACATTCATAGCCTAGGAGTAGGAACAGTGCTTCTCAACAGCTACCCTAGCATATAAGCATCTCCGAGTAGAAAACAGCCTTGTGCATGAAAATGTCCACTTCAAATGGCCGACGACAGAAAGCAGAAACAAAAATGCCAGCGATCCAACTACTCAGAGGAAATCTTTAGCAGGTCATGACACTCATCTGGGGGACAACCGAGTTGGTCAGGGCTCTGCAGAGAAAGAGCCAACGGGAGGAAAGGATAGAGATAGAGGCTTACACAGAGGAGCTGGTTCATCCATAGCAAAGGTCCAGAGCCCCACACACTGGAGACCTAGGAATGCTGGTGATGTAATCCAGTTCAGGTAGAAGCCCGAGAACCAGGAGAGTAAGAAGCACATCCCTGTCCACAGGAGACCAGTGTCCCAGCTCAAGCTGGCAGGCAGAAGCAAACAGTTCCTCCCTTCCTTCGGTTTGTTCTCTTCAGGTCCTCGAGGGACTACAAGGTGCCCACCCACACTGGGGAGGGCTATCTGCCCTACCGCGCCTACCCATTCAGATGCTGCTCTCATCGAGGATTGTCCTCACAGAAATGATGTTCCATCTGGGCGTTTCACAGCCCAGGCAAGTGGGCCACCGTATCAACCATTATGCTGGCCAATCAATACTCAATTATATGAAAGCATGGAGAAGATTTGATACATAAACTTTAGAGTACAGCATATCCAACCCCCAACCCCAGGTCTGACACATTTCCACTCCATGGAATTCTGCTCTCTCACCTAAAAAGCAGGCGGGATGCCCACTGACCTCACGGGGTTGCGTCATCAAGCACGTCACAGATAATTGATAAACTAATACCACTAACACTAACAGCAGTGCATAAGGATCAAAGCAAAAGTAAAGATAAGTAGAGTCTCATGAGAAACACACTAATATTAGAGCATGAAACCAGGTGCAGTGGAGCATGCCTGCAAGCCCAGCTACTCGGAAGGCCAGGCTGCAGGGCTGCAAGTTCAAGGCCAGCCTGCACAACGTAAGACCTTGTCTCAAAAAAATCAGAAGGACTTGGGATGAAGTAAAGTGGTACAGCATTGGCCTAGCACATGCAAGGCCCTGGGTTCAACCCCCAGAAACACACACATACACACACGCACGCATACAGAGCAACTCAGCTCCAGGATGCTTCAGGTATACAGAAAGACACGTTGATGCATATTCGTTTCACACTTCAATTGTCTAGATTACGAAGGCTGCTGTGATTGGCTTGGCACTGTTCTGGGTGAAGAGGAGACAGCGTAATAACGATCCCAAGAGTAGAACAGCAGCAGCTGACCTGTGCTGTGTCACTTGCTGTGCCAGCACCAGTGACAAAGGCCAACATGCAGTATGTCACCCACTCCTCAATGCCCTACCAATAGGTGCTGCCATCCGCCCAGGTCTCAGATGAGACCAGAGGCTCTGGGTGTGTGGACACTCGCCAACCTCATCTGAGTCCACGATCCCAGGTCGTCTAGACTCCGAGGTCCACACTCGTCATTAACCAAGCTTTTCTGCTTCCCCTGCCATGAGCCCCCGCCCTGAGCTTAACCTCCGGCAGCTACGCGGGGGAGCAAACGGACAGGAACAGGCCTGCTCTCTAGATCAGCCTGCCGCCTCCAGAGCTTAGAAGCATGTGGCAAGTTGGAGATGAAGGAAAATCCAGTTCACGAAAACCTAAGACCTGTGTGCGAAGCAAGAACTTCAAGGCACACATCCTGGCATTAATTTTGCATTAAGTCCCTTCAAATATACTCCCTTCCCCTCTTAGCTCTCAGGAGAATGGCAAGCTGCCATTACCACGTCCTAAAGACTGGAAAATGAATAATGTCCCAACAGATACCACACTGGGCTTGTTCCCTCCACTCCTGTAGAAGGAGAAAACGGGCAACACGCGTCTCTGTTGGACGCTCAGGTGGCACTTACTTCTCCGGGGAGCCCAGGTGGCCCGCACACTTCCTCCCCGGTGGCTTCCCGTACACATCATCCTCGTGTTCGTCCACGTCCTCGTCGTCGATGCTCTTCACATCAAGCTTCTGGTACCCCAGCTCTCCATTGAGAGACAGAGAGTCAACTTTCCAGGAGTTGCTGCTCTGGCTTCCATTGGAGTTGGGCCCGAAGGGGCTTTCAAAGGCAGACATGATGTTGACCGAGGACCGGTCAGAGTTCTCCTCTGAGCTCTCCCCAGTCCCAGGGAGCTTTTTAAAAGCATCCCCAGGGGTCTGCTCGTCTTCCTCATCATCAAATGAGATAATGTTGGTCACCTTCTTTTTCTTCTTCCGCTCCTTTTTACATCTGCCATCTGCCAAAAGCAAAGTACACCAAGATAAAGTGGGGAAGACAGAGGAGGCTGAGCTGGCTCACCCAGCCCTGGAGATCTCCTCATGCTGCTGAGAAGTCAGACTACTCCTAGCTCGTCTTTTTAAATCCTTGAAGAACACCCGTCTATGGAAGATTGAGCAAGATGGACATGGGCCTGTACCGTGAACACAACCCGGATCAGATACTGGAACTGTCCCTTCTAGTAGTCACTTTGATCCCAAGGGTGCTGCCGTCATTGTTTCACTGTGGGACACATGTGGATGGCAGGCCAGACCAGGAAAACCAACGTGGGGGTGCAGCCGGCTTCATAGCCACAAATCTCCCTTGCCACGGGCCTGTGTGGTTCCTCCCACACCGGAGGGCATCCGTTTCCATACCCCCTTGAATCTGGGCTGGTACAGTTCCTATTTTACCAATGGAATGTGACAAACAACATCCAGCTCCAGAGCCTGGGCATCAAGAGGTCTCATGGCTTCTGCTGTGCCCTGTTGGACTGCCTCCCTGACAGCACTACCCAAGCAGCCAGTCCAGCTGGCTGGAAGACAACACCGTGTGCAGAACTGATGCCCCAGCACAATCCCAGGCACACAGGCGGGCCATCCTGGGTCTTCCAACCCAGCCACCAGCACTACTGCCACGAGCAAGCTGGAGTGAAATCAGCAGAAGTCCTACTATGCCAATTCAGAGTCATTTAAAAATGAAACATTTAAACCACCTCCTTTTATTATCATTTGTTACACAGCAAAGGCTAACTTAGAGGTCAAAGCTAAGATGAGTCCTTTTGTTTACCCATCAATCATTCAACCTGGATTTGGGACACTGAGCCAATTCCACAACTCCATGTAGACCAAGGTGTGACTTGGCAATGCTTCAGCAGCACAGCACAGTTCTGAGACGAAAGCTCTGGGTGTACACATTTGTGCCTTTGTTACACAAGCCCTTAAGATTCCTGTTTCCTATGTCTTGCACATGAGGTCTCTGCTACAGAAGGAGGCAGGACAGGTCCATCTCTGTAGTGAAGAGCCTATGGTATTCCGAGTTTTCATCATCATTGATAATTTCAAAGAGATAGCCACATTTATTGCCTTAAGGGATTTGGGGACACAGGGACTAGAACTTAAGCCAAAACTTTCCAGTTAAACCATAGCAATATCCAATGGTCCAGGGTTTTTGTTGTTGTTGTTGTTGTTGTTTGTTTGTTTTTTGGTACTAGGGATTGAGGCATTTTACCTCTGAGCCACATCCCCAGTCCTTCTTATTTTTTCTTGAGACAGATCTTGCTAAGTTGCTTAGGGCCTCACTAAGTTGCCAGTTCTGGTTCTGAACTTGTGATCCCCCTGCCTCAGCCTCCCAATTCACTAGGATCACAGGCAGGCACGCCATGCCCAGCTATCATTAACTTCTTGCAAACCAACTTTCTTTTGCCTCCCCACACCCTTGAGTCAAAGCTGACCCAGTCCTCTCTTCCCACAGGCCTCCACTTAAACATCCTCCCAACACAGGAGAGACAAATAGTGTTCACTCTCCAAAGCACCTGTGATTGGTCTTCATCACATTTACCAAAAGGATACTCGTAGAGTGAGTCTTTAAATGCCACCTAACACATCCCAAAGGGGACTGCAAGCTCAGTGTGGGCGAGCTGTCCTAAGCTCGCTGCCTAACACACGGGACACCTCGACACCCTAGTGGGTAAACAAAGATCAAGCCCATGAGGTGTGTGTGGCGACCACACTCTCACTTCCCATTTGCTCTTGTGCCACTGTCTTCTGGGCTAGGTAAGGCTGTCAGATCCCTTTCAGAGGGAATGAAGGTAACAAAAATAAACACAAACACAAACTGAAAAATCAAGTGCCCTGGATTTCATCCCCCTTGGAATGACTTCCAGATGACAAAAGGTGTGTCCCCATCAGACATTCTCCTATCCTTAAAGGGACCCCCCCCCCAACACACCCCCTCGACTGCCTGTTCTTGCTTACCAGCACTGACGCTCTTGGACACGACAGGCAGCGGGTCCGTCTCCTGCTCGGGTTTGATGAGGATGGAGACAGCAGAGGAGGCTGTGATCTCCCTGAGGAGGCTGCTCACTCCCTGAGTGGATTCCTTCAGCAAGGAGGTCACGTTCTGCGTCGATTCCTTTAAGAGGTCGGAGACAGTGGGCGCAAACTTACTCTGCCCATTTAAATCCTTGTTGTCAATGTTAATCGCGAAGAGTATGGAGTTCAGCCCTGAAGAAAAGAGGAAACCCTGGAGCTTCTGCTACCAAGCAGTCCCCAACAACGAGAGGAACAGGACGGACAACTCGTGCAGAGGACACACACTGATTTCCAACATTTATAAAACCTTCCATAAAGCTGGCTCAACAGACACCAGTTATCAGGGGAGTGAGACTTTCCAGATTTCCTCCCTGAAGGTCAGGAAAGCAGATGTCCATGAGCGTCACCCAGGAGTCGGTAAAGGCACAAGGACTGGAGCAGACAGCCTGGGGTCGAACCCCAGCACGGCCACCTATGAGCTTTAGGCCTTGGCCAAGTACCTCTCACTCTCCCTGGGTTTCAGTTTCCTTATCTGTATGATGTGGACAATACCATCTCCCTCACATCGTCACGAGTATTACAGATTATCACATATCAAAAAACCTTAGCTCAATAAGCCATCAAAATGTGCAGCAAGAGTGTCACTGTGATTACTTTAGATCAAAATGTACACTGGTCACTAAAGGCCTACAAGGGGGGACTCAAGTTCAAACCCAAGTCTTCCTTATCACCAGACAAACCCTCAATATGCAAAGCTTAGTGGAAAGCTTTACAGGAATCGAAAGGAAGCAACCGGCCATTGGAAGAAAGACACGGCTGCCCACTTTTGTCTGGCTGGTTCCATCACTCAGCCTTTGAGTGAGAAGAATGGTGAACGCCTGGCAACCTATCGGGTGCTGTCAACCCAGGGCCCCCGTGCTGACGATCACACACAACCCTGTACCTCTGGTGACTCTCACAGCCCTACACCGCCAACTGGGAGCTCTCAGAATTTCCACCTCAGGGAGAAGGAGAGTAAAGGGGACAAAGCTGACAGGATCCAGCCAGCACGGGAACAGCCCAATAAAAGGTAGGGTCCCCCTTCAACTCCCAGGCTCCTTACCTTATACCAGACAAGCCACAACCAACCCTCCAACCCAGGCTTTGCCTACCAGGGTATCAAATTCCAGACAAACGTGCCCAATGCTCAGTGTCACAAAGGAAGATCAGCAGCAAGGGACCCCAACAGTGAGGGATGGGAAAATTCACAGCATTCCTTAGGGTTGTAAATCCACTGCCAGGCAGACCTCTCTGCTCACCGAGGTCCCCAGGACCATCACCCCTGGCCTTGTCAGGCTTACCAGCTGCCATGGTGGGAAGCATGCTAGACCTTTCTTCATCCATCACAAAAGACCAGTCTTCATAAAAAGTGCTGTGAAGTGAAGAGAAAAGGAAAAACTTCTGAAAAGTAGTTCTCTGCATCCACTGGCTAGATCACTGCATTAGGGGGCTTTCTGGAAAATCTGTGCCTGGTCAATCACAGGGAAGATAAGGTATCCGAGGTCTCTGCTGGGTGAAGCTTCCTACTATAAACAAAGTTCTGAACGTGCATATTCTACAACTTCCTTGTCGGCCCCCCGAGACCTCAGGCTTTAGAGTACTGAAACAGACATATGTAAATGTGTTTATAAGGCAGCCAAGTACAGAGAACAGAGGGGTGACTTCCACTCAACCAAGGTTCCCAAGAGACAGACAGGAAATCCAAGCTGACCCATGGGGCTTGCCTGCTATGATCACCAAGGAGAGACAACTTAAGAAAGAAGCTACAGAGCCCCATAGCGCCATCAATCACAGCATTCGCTTATAATACCTGCCTGGGCTACAGACTCAAAAGTACAAGTTCTCCTGGAAAGGGTCAGGAGGCTAGAAGGGCCCATGAATCTGAACAGCAGTTGGGGTGGGAGGTCAGGAAAGCAATAGGGTCTTTCCAAGACAATCTGCCAATAAATGGTACAGCTGGGTTTAAAACAGGCAACCAAATACCCACAACGCCGTGACACCCGCTACCACATCACAGTATTCTAAATTAATGGAGTCCAAGCTCAATGCTCAATTTTACTCAAGTCAAGTGAATCTTGAGTGGTCTGTAGTTCAGTGACAGACCGGAACAATTATTTGCTAACATGACTGAATACAATGAACAGGAAGAGAGAAGAGACATCATTTCCAACACACTTACCTTGCACAATGTTAGTGGAAGCACAAACCCCAAGGTCAGGCTGCCATCTCACCTGCACCTGATTCTCCAAATGTGATTCCTCTGAAATGTGAGCCATTTCCATGCATGTGAATGAACCAGGTTTCCCCACCCGAGACAGGCGAGTGTCAAATGATGGAGAAGTTCCACCGTGATTCTCAAGGATTTGCTGCAGCTTCCCGCTGCTCAATTTGTCTTTGGTACTGAGTATGCAGCTCTAAACTAGTCATCAGTAAGCCACAGGAAAGAGCTCCACAAAAACCCACCTTAAGAAACCTTAAAGCCAGTTAGTGCTTGGGAGGTGTGTTCTCAGTCCCTAACTCTGTCCCCAAGCAGCACACACATGGTCTCAGCATCAGCTGTCCTGGTTTCCTCAGCCTCCCACTTCAGAGTCACAGAGTCTTATATCACTGGTAGAATCACAGGCAGCATGAATGGGAGAACTTCAGGAGTATTCTACAAGCCCTAATGCACAACCCAGAACACATGCACACACACACACCACTGGTAGCGAGGAGACCCAGTAGCAGAAGCAGAAGGGGAGACCTGAGCCAGGGAACTCTTGGCAAGATACAAAATCAAGGGACCACAACATGGTGCTGATGAAACGCCCATTTATTGAGTTAAATAAAATCTCAGTGTTAAGGTTGTACACTTGCTGATGTGGAAGTTACTCAAGGAAGCAGGACAGGATTGGTCACTGCCCCCTTGTATCAGGTGACATAATATGTCTGGTCCACCATTGTCAGAGAAGAAATTAACAGCCAGAGCCAGGGAGTCCATAAATGTCATGAATATAAAAAAATGACAGGAAAAAAATTCCAACATGTTAGAGTTATCTTTGTGTCAATTATGGGCGATTTGGGTTTTCACAGGTTCTATGACATTTTCAAATGTTAAGGAAATGGACCACGTTGCCTGTGCCACACTAGTTCACTCCACCTCCCATGAGAGCAGAAGTATGGCTGTGGGCAGCAGCTGCACAAGCCAGTGTTTACTCCAACCAGGTCTCCTTTCCCACCTCGGCTCTACACAAAGCAAACCAACGAAGCCTGGGTGCCCAAGATGAGAAAGCCAAGCACAGCACGACAGACATGTAGCACAAGGAAGACACAAGCTTGGTTGTCTCATGCCACTGAGGTTTTGGGGGTATTTGTTATTGCAGCATAACCTGACCTATACTGAGGTCAATTTTCTATTTATGATCAAGAAAAAAGGAACACATAATAAAATCAGAGTTTTTAATAACAAAAGACTTCCTCCCCCAACTTAAAACTTACCTATTTTTTTCAGTCACTTTAAAGAACACATTAAAATTCCACAAAGTGAAGAACAGACTGTGTCCTAAGACAGCTGCTCCCTCCACACCCCGAGGCTTACTAGATAACAAGCACAGAGCAAGTGGTGGCGACAGGCAGGTGCCATGCAGAGCCCGCTAAAGGCATTCAGGCATTCTCACACCAAGTGTCCCCACAGCACAGCCGAGAAGATAAGGCTGCAGAAGGGAACCCGCTTGCCCCCGGGACTGGGATGCAAATCCACAAGCGTGGCTCCAGATCCGCCTGCCCAGCCCGCCCGCCCCGCGGCCCAAGGCCGGTACCTGAGCCTGCCGTGGTCGGCCAGCAGCGTGTGCAGGTAGCGCTCCAGCGAGTGCTCGTTGAGGGCGCAGCGCAGCCAGGCGCGACCCCGCCCCGCATCCGAGGTGATGTGGCGCAGGGAGTGGAAGCGCTGCAGCTCGTGCCGGTTGAGGACCTCCTTCACGTAGTGCCAGAACACGGGCTCTGCGGGCAGAGGCGACAGCATGTCACTCAGAGCGCTGTCCCCGGGCAACCTCTGAGGATTGTGCAGGTCACTTTCTCGGCACAGCGGGGGTGGGGAATAGAGAACATCAAAAATGCAAACGATCCCCAAACACGCCATCCGCTAACGTCCTCAAGAAGCCCCTCCCAGGCTTCCCCTCACAAACGCTTTTCAACACCTGTGGCAGGTGGAGTCATGACCCCAAAGATCCACATCCTAATCTCTGGAAACCACGAATGTCACCTTGCACAGCAAGGAGTCTTTCCAACTATGGTTAATTGAAGGTCCTGGAAAGAGGGATCTCCCTGAATAACCCTGCGGGCCCAACACAAGCATCTTCATGAGGAGGCAAAGATTTGACCCAGGAAGTGGTGATGTGACCAGGAAAGCAGAGATTGGAATGATGCCTCCACAGACAACGAAGGCTGGCAGCCACCACAAGCTGGAAGCGACAAGACCAGCTCTGCCCCGGAGGCTCCGGCAGGAGCCGGCCCTGCCATCGTCTTGACCTTAGCCCAGTGAAGCTGATCTTAAATTTCAGGCCTCCAAACTCCAAGAAGAGAGTTCTGTGATGTTTTTAAAGCCACCCATGTTAAGTCAGAAACAATGGCATGTCCCTGCAGTTCCAGTTGCTCAGGCTGAGACAGGAGGATTGCTTGAGCTAGCCTGAGCAAACAGTGAGACCCTGACTCGTTTAAAAAAAAAAAAAAAAATCCAACTTTGCAGTAATTTGCAGTCAAAAAATGATAAATCATACTGTATGATTATACGTGCACATATGCATAATTTTGTATCCTAGCCATGCATGGTGGTGCACACCTGTAATCCCGGTGACTCTGGAGGCTGAGACAGGAGGATTTCAAGTTCACAGCTGGCCTCAGCAATTCAGCAAAGGCCCTAAGCAACTTAGCAAGATCCTGTCTCAAAATAAAACATAAAAAGGGCTCAGTAATTAAGCCACCTTGGGTACAATTCCCAGTACTGATAACAATTTTGTATACTAGTTCATTTGTGTAGATCACGAACATTTTCCTGCCACAATTAAGTCTTTCAAACATGACTTTGATGGCTTCCGAGTGAATACAATGTAGTTATTTCTCAATTACTAAGAAAATGATATGTTGCCAACTTCCCCTCTATACAGCAAAGAACATCCTTATTTATATAATCTATTGATTTTTAATTTTATACTTTATTATTCATCATTGTCATTTATTTATAATTATTTATGTAAATAATTGTCCTCATTTCTAGTGCCTTAAGAGAGCCTTCTACATGCTGGATTACCAGGTCTGAGGATGGGACAGATTTAAGGCTTCACATGCAAGGTAAGCCATAGGTCTGAGAATGGGATGGATTTAGGCTTTACAGGCAAGGTAAGCCAGTCTTTACCCTGTAGTCTTTGCACCTCCTCCAGTCCACCCTTCCCATCCTCGTGCCCAGACTTTCCATAGCTGTACTTATCACACCTCATTTTGTCAATTTTCTTAACATCGGCTCATCAACACTTTTTAGAGCTGCCCATGCTAAGGGTCACAGCAGCTACTCTTTATTCCCTGACCATCAACTATGCACCAGCGTCGTACCCAATACTGCCATCTGACCTCAGAACCAAGGCCATCTCCATGTCAATGCCAACGTCCCAGGCCTGGGCCACTGAAGAACATGCCCAGAGACACACAACTGGTATGGTCCAGCTCAACAGGCGCTTGGACCCAACTGCAAACCACAAACAGCACTCTGCCTTCTCCAAAACGAGCACATCAAGTGCCGAATCCGCATCAAGTGCCTAATCCAAGGGAGGAAATGCTGCACTTCTGCATCCAGTTCCAACTTCCAGCCCCTCGCTCGACAGCCCAGACCCCTCGGAGAATCAGTTTTCAAACTCACCTCTTAGAAGGACCAATACTGATGGACAAGCCGCCCTCAGGGATCCTTTAGAAGAGACTCCCAGAATGACAAAACAGGAGCAACTGGCTCAGGACAGTCCCATCTCAATCCTCCCATGTTCAACTCACCCGCTGCCCAAACCACACAGTGTACAAGATGGTATTTTTTTTCCCACTCTCAGAATGGGAATGTGGGAGAGCAATGTCCAAGGCCAGCAGGCCAATAACACATTTCCAAATACTCAGCCAGCCTCCTGTATTTCCATCATGCTGCGGATCAAGTGACTCTCACCTGCACTGCAACTTTCTCGAAAAATGCAACCGCCTCCCTCTGACCTTGAATGCTCAGGAACCCTTTACCGTGTGTTTTCTCCTTTCAATTTTGTAAACTGCTTACTGCCACAGAATCCTTTGAAAGCTTGTCAGAGCAACCGACTCCAGGAATCATCCCAGTAGGGTTCCGTTTCCACCGCCGGAATTAATGCAGTCTATTTAAAGTGCAGCTCACCTGCCATTTAAAGCAGGCTGTGTCCACAGTTTAATGTGGGAATATATACTGATCTGCTTTGAAATGCGGGGTAAGTTCCCAAAGTGTGCAAGGGCTTCTGGTTCTCACAACACCTGAAAGCCAACTGCCAACAAAATCAAGAGCCAGGAAGGGATGGTGTGGCGAGCTTTCTGGGGTACTCGTTAACAGACGATGACTGGCAGCACAGTCTGCCAGCTCCTAACAGGCCTCCGCTCTCCTCAATGATGCCAAGAGACTACTAGGAAGACAAACGCCCAGGCTCAGATTATGACCCTGGCACTGTGTGACCTTGGGTGCCTTACCTTGTCCTCTATTTTCCTCATCTGTACAATGGGCATGATAGTATCTACTTCTAAGGTTTATTATAAAGGGAATATGAGAAAGTGTCAACCAATAAATGCTGGGTGTTAGCCATAATTAACACACCTGACATATAATTGATGTTCAATGAAAACAGCCATTAATATTATTACCACACTTGAAGCAAAAGCCCAGGTGTGAGGACAAGCCAACAGCACCCCTCCTCCTTCCTTCCTCTGGTCACAGCTCCCCTCTTTCCCTCGAGGAACATGTACCACGGAGTCCTTGTAGAGCTGCCCTCACTACTACCCCTGCGCCACCTCCCCGGGCGGCAGCTAACCCAGACTGGCCATCACCAGGTCACAGCAGGGCACACAACTCATCCTCGTCCCAGCCCCATTTGATGTTTTGTTCACTGTGGCTTTTTCACACTAATTTTAATTTGAAAATATTATGTTGAGTGTAAGTTTTTGATACTCAAATTTTGTGAAAGATAGGGTCTCCTTAGTCTCACGAGTCCTGACCTGGACCACAGGATCCTCCACACGTCTACCTGATGCCCTGGGAAAGGCCTGGTGGTCTTTCTTGAACAGAGAGCGGCAAACTGGAGTCTGGGGCCCAATTCAGCCAGCACACATTTGTGTGTCGAGTTTTACTGGATCGCAGCCACTCCCATTGGCTCACGTGTCACCTGTGGCGGCCTTCCTGCTACGACAGCAGGGACATGTAGCCACACTTGAGGGTGCATGGTTCGGAGTCCAAAACGTGCACTATCTGAGCCCGTAAAGATTTTGCTGACCCCGGTTCTTGAAGTAAACCGGATGATACTGCAAACTGGACCCACCTGGGGCCATTTTTCCCGTATCTCACAGAGACACCCAATTGGACGACCTCAACCCACAAAGGAGAGGTGCTGAGGGAGACCAACAGATCTGGGGAGACCGTGGGCCCCAGAGTCCAGCTCCACTCCTGTATTTCCTAGTTACTTCAGCCAAAAAGTACCTTAGGTGGAAAGGACTTTCTGTGTCTCGCAACCAGCTAACGGGTAGGGCAGTGCGACAGGTCTGTTCTCTGACCATCTGAGGATCATCTCTTCAGGATGGAGAACACGGAGTACCTGTCCTCCAGAGCCTGGGTGAGGGTGCATGTCACCAGCGTCGAGCATCGCTCACAACGAGCAAAGCGCTGCTCAGTGAGAAACAGCCCCACACAGGATCTGGGCGCCTCGTAAACCAAGGACATCTTTTTCTCCCATAACTAGATCAGGGGTAGGGAGCGGGCTCAAAGGCTTCGTCAGGCCAAAATCTTCACTCTGGACCCAAAGCTCACCACCACAGAGGACTATCACGACTCTGGGTATCACAGGGGACAGGCAAGTCAGCTCTATTACCCCTTTCATGGGGGCGAGCAAGTAATCCCGAAGCTACAGGGAGCAGGGAGAGTGCAAGAGAAAACACCAAGACCAGCATCATCACCGGCCATCGCGACCTGATGAAGGACACGCCACAGCCCAAGCAAAACCAGCATTGCTTTAAATCAAAGCAGAGGAGGCTGGATGTGAGGCAGGACGCTAATAGGACCAGCCCAACAGGCAGGCACCATTCCAGGGACACAAGGCAAACCAAGGCTGGTGGGCAGCTCAGTGGTAGAGAACTTGCCCAGCATGTGCGAGGCCCCTGGTTGTGCCCCCAGCACTGGGTGGGCACTGGGTGAATACAGGTGCTTCCGGATGCCAGGAACACCCTAATCTAGACAAGCCCTGATGCAAGGCAAGTGGATCTGGAAAGCAGTTTCCAACAAGAGGCAACAGCCTTGTCCCTTAAACACCCTCCAAGAGCCACCAGACTGCCTCCCCAAACTAGAGAACAGGGACTGTGGTTTAAATATGAACCACACACAACGTAAGCCAAGGCTTTATTACACGGCGGGGACTTGAGCTTCAAGCAAGGCTTCTAAACTGCGCGTCTCATCTCGCTGCCTTTCAGGGGCATACCCTAGCCCCAGGCCAAGAGCCATTTCCGTTCTGAGAGAAGAAAAGGACGTATGGGACTTATGAGCTGGGTAACTACAGCTTGGAAACTGACCACTGATGTCAAATCCAAGTCTTTGTTTATGGGACATCAAGACTTAACACCTCTGAGATGGCCAGAAGTTACATCAGCCCAAGAGCTATCAGTCCAGCTACAGCAGATCTCAGCACCTGGAAAGTCTCATGCCCCTTACAGGCCCAAGCTCCCTGCCACCCAGATGCCAAGGACTTTCCAAAGGACCCTGGGGACATCCCCGTCATCTCATGACATGTGGGTTCAGACCTAGCCCAGGAGGAACAGCACCCTGGCTTCTGTCTCGAGGCTAGCCATTCCCACCAGCTGGTGACCGTTCCCATGAGCACCCTGGACACAGCTCAGTATGGCGTCTGCACTCTGGCAGACATCTTTCCAAGGTCTTTTCCACCAGAAGTAGATCTGCAAGCTGATGAAAACAAACACCAAGAGGAACTGAAAGCACCACAGGGCGGGGACGGTGGCAGAGCGGACTTCCCCTGACGTAAGAATGTGCCCAAGGCTCGCCTGGCACATGCAGCTTCCTCCAAAATTAATTTTCTACAGAAATGAAATTGCTGCCCAACGCGATTCAATGAAGCAAAATATAAACTCTGCTTTGATTTAAAGTGCAATCAACCATTTTCAAAAATCCCCTCTGAGGATGAAGAAGATTGGTTTCTCTAATGTTACAGCTGGGGGTATATTAATCCACCTGCTTCCGAATGACTGAAAATGTGATCAGAAGGAAGGCAGGGGTTTAGCCTCCCCCAAAAATGGGCAGCAGGTCCTGAAACCCTTATTGGATCATCCACCATAGAGATGGTAGGTTCCTACAATGAAGCCCCAAGAAAGAGTGAGGATGGACCCCGTCCCTGACCTTCAAGAGACAGAAGCACCCAGAAAAGCAGGGAGGCTATCAGAGGTCTGAGGAGAGAAGGGCAGCACGATCCCATGGAACTGGGTGGGGAGATCACGAAGGACTTTCCCAAAAAAGAACACAGCGATGTACCACTTCACGTCAATTAGGATGGCTCTTAAAAAGAAAAAAAAGCCAGTGGAGAAGTGGAACCTCGTGCACCGCTGCTCCAGTGCGCATGGGCGGCTGCCGAGGAGAACAAACTGGCGGTTTCCCAGAACTTCAAACACAGGACTACCAGCTGATCCAGCGGGTCCATTTCTGGTGTGTCTTCAGTTCTTCCAGCAGAACTGTGGAAGCCATGGCAGGACACATGTCCTGGGTCCCAATTCCAAAGCAGACCCATCAGAGACGTCAAGTTCATGGGGGTCTATTAAGAAGATCCTCTGCCTACATGGAGAGGGGGTTAGAAGATCAACAAATGCAGGGCTTTGTAAAGAACTAGTTCAGGAGCCAAGAAGAGGAGGAGGAAGCTGGAAGGAAGCCAGAGGGCTGCCCTGGGAGCTGGATTAAGGGCACAGCCACCACAGCAAGAGACAGGTGAGAATGGGCGATGGTGAGGATCTAGGCCAGGAGACCGATTAGCTGCAGTACATCCAAACAGACCCACTCAGGAGAGCTGGAGGGGATGGGCTAGGCCCAGAGATAAAGCTGCCAGACTAAGTGGCACAGTGACATCAGTCCTAGGTGGCTCAGTAACAGCAACTGTGTCTCCAACACCTTCTGAGCCAAGCCTATCAGCTGAAATCGACCAACACATAACCTGATGATGACACATTAGTTCATAAGAACATCAAATTCCAGTATCATGACCTCAAAGACTAAAACCTACAGCAGTTCCCTCTCCTCTCCCCAGGAAAGTAATTCATTCTTCCACACCACATTTTATGTAGGCTTATTGGGCATCCAATGGCCATGAAGTCCACCAACTCCATGCCAAACCTTTGTAGAGGTCTCTGGGTCACTTGTACTTATTTTTTTGTTTCATTCTTCAGAAATTAATCACTTCCCACAGGGTGTGGTTGCACACACCTGTAATCCCAGCAGCTTGGGAGGCTGAGGCAGGAGGATCAAGAGTTCAAAGCCAGCTCAGGCACTTAGCAAGGCCCTAAGCAACTCAGTGAGACCCTGGCTCTAAATAAAATACAAGATAGGGCTGGGGTTGTGCCTCAGTGGTCAAGTGCCCCCGAGTTCAATCCTCATACACACCCCTCCAAAAAAATTAATCACCTGCCTGTAGCACTCCAGAGTGACCCTGGTGTACTAAGTACCTCAGGAACCATAAAGTGCAGTACTGTGCACACCAAATCATGCCCTTCCCTTCCAGCCAAGGTGAACTCGTGTATTGAAGAGCTCATCTATTCCCAGACACTATGCCAGGAGCTGGAGAATAAGAGGAAGCCAAACAGACGTGGCATCCACCTTCACAAAGCTTACCATTTCAGGGGAACATGGACAACAAACTACTGAACATGAGATGGAAAACTGTGGTCTCTCCTATCCTTGCAAACTTTTTCTGTAAAGGGCCAAGGAGTAAATATCCATGATAGGCCAGATGGTCTCTGTCATAATTCTACCTAAAAGCACCCACAGGCAGTATAATAATGAATGATTGTGCTGTGTTTCAATTAAACTTTATTAACAAAAACAGGCAAAAATTGCTCAACTCTGCTCTACATAATCCTACCTTACTTGGTACTTGCTGCTTAATTCATTCATGAATTCAGAGTGGGAAAATCAAGGTCTTTGATGTCCCTCCTTCTGGAAAGATCACAGATAAAAGCAGGAGCTTCAGAATCACAATCACGTAAACCCAAGTAGGAATCCCAGCTCTGCCATGGGCTAGCCCTACAAGATGAGTCAATTATTTCACTTCTTCAGCCTCCTTTTCTTCATCTGTAAAATGGGGACTTAACCATTCATTATGCATACACATTTAAGGAACAAAATGGAATAAGGAACAGGAAGGGTCACAGGAGATGGCTGGCCAATAATCAAAGATCAGAAAACATCCAGGCATCGTTTCTAAGATTTACATGAAAAATCACATCATCCTCCCACTTCTGGAGGAAAGTCTTTTTTTTTTTTTTTTTAAGTTATCTTGCTTCCCCCTGTTGTTTCAGTTAAAATGTTTTTGGATTCAAGTACAAAAAGACCCAGCTCAAAATGGCTTGGCATGTTAGAGAACGAATGATCCCACACATTGTTAAATGCAGAGTAGGGCGGCTCCAGAGCTGGTTAACCCCACAGCTCAGGGAAATCATCAGAATCAGGTACATTCTGTCGTTCTGAATGGCTATCCTTGGTGTAGCTTTTGTCCCAGACTTGCCCCTCTTCATGGTCACAAGATCACCTCCAAAGTCCCAAACATCACACAGTCTCACACACCACCCAAGACAATAAAATAAGTTTTCTGTGCCTCCTTTAAACAGTGAGGAATTTCTCTGAAGCCCCTCACTGTAATTTTCCTCCCTTCTCTGGCTAGAAATGGGGCTCATGTCTATTCCTAAACCACCTCCTGGCAAGCTGGTAATTATTATGGCTAGTCCAATCTGATCCAGATTCTCTCCCTCTGGAACTAGAGAAGAGCCCTCCAGCTACCCCTTAACCCCTGACCACCAACAACTGCAAGGAGGGAGGACACTAGAGAGGTCATGGCCCACTTCACCAGCAACCACGCAGGCTAACGTGCATAACTGGATGGCAACGTTTGTGCAGGCTGCAGGACCAGACTCCAACCCAGCCTCCCCTCACATCGGTCACCATGTAGATCTGGCCACTGGTCGAAGTCAGAGGAGATGCTGTTTCAAGACATGGTGACCCCACTTCCAGGGTCTGAATCCAAACCAGTCTTAAAGGACACACACTGGGGACTCCACCCTTGGTGGAGTCAGAAATGCAACCATCTATTCAAGGGGACTGGAATTTGGGTGGACGCTGCTTCCCACACCCACCCTGGACAAGTCATAGGGAGTTAGTGTTTTAAGTGCTGTATTAGTCCATTCTCTGCTACAGTGATGGAAATATCAGAAGCTATCTTATGAAGAAAAGCTATTTATCTAGTAAACAATTTCGTAAGGCAGAAAACCCAAACAGCATGTTGCCAGCAGCAGAGGGACCGTAGCTGCATCACGTGGCGGATGGCAGGAGCACACGTGAGGGGGAGAGGTCGGACTGAAAGACAGGAAGCCAGAACCCTGGGTGGGGCCAGCTTACCCATTATAACAACTCCCTGGAGAACAATCTCAGGGGTCCCTAGAGAACTGCTTCAAACCTTCCGAGGACAGCACCCTCCCACTAGCCTTGAGCTAGCCATGTCTTAACTGTGCCACACCGAGGACCAGGCTCCCAACACAGGAAACTTTGGGGACACCCTCAAGTCATATCTGCCTTCCCAACATTTCCTAAGTCAGGGACATTTAGGAAAAACTCTCCACATCAAAAACACAAATAGAAACCCGAATGCTAGGCCCCAAACCAAAACCAAAACCACCAAACAGGCAGCACCTTTGAGTGCAGAAGGTATAACACAGACACTGATTAAAATCACCACTAAACTTAAAGGAAGCTGCATGAAAACTCCCCTTTCAGGCTTTGTATCAGACGGAAATGTGGTGTCTGAAGTGTAGAGAAAAAAAGATGGTGGTCACATGCCAAGGCACATTTGGTTACGGGCAGACAACAAAAGGCGTCAATGCAGGGAACACATTCAGCACAAATCAGATGGATCCCCTAAGCAATAAAGCCAAAAGCTAGTTTGTTTTTTTGTTTTGTTTTTAGCAAATTAAGACAAAACTGTTCCCAGATTTGGAGCCCATTTTGCTCTTGAGGCTTTTTCCAGGTGTGACTAGCTTGGGCCCTGGCTGCTTTGCTGTCCAGGAGTGGAGCCTCAACCAGGCATCTCAGGAGGACTGGCCAGGACCCAAGATGGTCACACTGCTGGCCAACCCCGAGGCCACATGCATGCAAAGACAACATTCAGGGACCATCAGGAGGCTGGAAAAGATGACTGAAGAGATGAAAAACTTATGTTGTATAAAATTTATATATAACCAAAAATTTATATATAAATTTATATATAAATTTAATATAACCAAGCTCAACGAACTCCCAGCAGGATAAAGAAACCCACACCTCAATACACCACAGCCCAGCCTGTTGAAAGCCAAATACCGAGAGGACTTCCTGAAGGCGGCAGGGGCACCGACCTGATTAACAGCTGCCTTCTCATCAGCAAGAAGAATGGCGACCAGAACCATAAATGGCCATGAGGGGCTGTGGACATGTGCCAAAAATGGACTCTGGTGACAAATGCACAACACTACAGTTACACTCAGAGGATAAATTCAATGGTGAATAAATTGTACTCCACAAAAGCTGGGGTTTATGTAAGTTTATGTATTTACTTTAAAAAAAAAAATGTTTAGTCATTAATGGACCTTTATTTATTTATATGCAGTGTTGAGAATCAAACCCAGTGCCTCACACATGCTAGGCAAGTGCTCTACCACTTGCACTCTGATCTCAGCCCAATAAAGCTTTAAAAAAAAAAAAAAAAAAAAATGGGTGACCATCTCTCCTTCCACCCAGCAGGAGGTTCCAACAAGGAATGGGTGCACACAACATGGAAGAAGGCCATCACCAGCACCTGGCCACACCAGAACCTGATCTCACTTTCCACCCCCAAAACTGTGAGAAACATTTCCGTGGCTTAAACTAATGATTGGTTTTTTAATAAAAAAGCCACAATCCTAAAATGTTATATTAAGATGATAAATACTAAAATTATACACCAATAGAACTAAAACTTTAAAAGCAAGACATTTCCCTTAAAACACAACTTATCAAAAGACATGAGTAGAAAATAATAGTGCTATGGCTACTGAAGAAAATAAATTTATAACGGGAAACCTTTCCACAGAGAAATCTCCAGTTCTACCTTCATCAGTAAATCATTCCAATTCAGGAATAAAAATGCCAATTACATACAAACTTATCTAGAAATAAAGGAGGGGAAAAAAACTTCTCAACTTGTTTATGAGGCCGGCATAAATCTGATCCCAAATAAGGACAATGAAATTCCAAGAAAATAAAAAGTTAATCTACTTTTTGCAAAAATCTAAAAACAAATTCAGTGACACATAAAAGAATAATACATCATTACCCAGTTAGGTTTAGTCTAGGAATGCAAGAGTGTTTTAACACTCAGAATTCAGTCTCAATAGATGCAGGAAAAGCATCAGATAAAATTCAGCACCTGCCCATGGGGGGGGGGGGGGGGGGGAAACCTCTTAACAATGAATTCCAGGAGTCAACTCTCTAATCTGATAAAGCTTTGCTTCTAAAACCAGGAATAAGACAATATGGCCATATTTCCATTGCTATTCAACACATACTGGAGGTTCAATGGAGTAATAAAGCAAGAAAAAGAAACAATGCAAAGAAAAGAAAAAACAATTACATAAGTAAAAACTCCAAAAACATCTCTATATAAACCATTGTAATTAACCAGTGACATTAGCGTACATGACATAAATTAGATGCATGATCAATTTATAAAAAGCAACTGCCTTTCTATGTACCACCAACAAATACCAGAAAATAACGTGTGTACCAAGATCCGGGGATGGAACCCAGGGGCACTGTACCACAGAGCTACATCCCCAGCCCTTTTCTGTTTCCTATTTTGAGATAGGGTCTTGATAAGATGCCCACCCTGACATCAAACTTGCAAACCTCCTACCTTACCCTACAGACTAGCCAAGACTCCAGGTGTGTGCTGCCACGCCTTACAACTTTTTAAAATATCACTTATAACAGTATCAAAAGAAAATCTCACATCTCAGGGAATAAATCTAACCAATGTTTACAGAAACCTACAAAACAGATAATAGAGAGGGCTTAAATAAAGAAGGGCTACCCTGTATTCACTGACTGGAATATTCAACATTATTAACATGTGAATTCTTCCCAAATTGATCTACAGATTCAATGCAATCCCAAACAAGATCCCAGCAAATTGTGGAGGGAGGGGGCAAGATAGGGGGAACTGACAAGATGATTTGAAAATGCTTCTAAAATGCAAAAGGCTAAGAATAGTCACAACCACTTGAATAAATCCAGGACTTACACTTAACAGATATAAATACTTTTCACTAAAATATGGTATTTAGGACAAGGTGTTATTGACATAAGGATAGACTAATAGAAGAAAAAATTCAGAAATCTAAAAATATATGAACACCTGATTTATGACCAAAGTGATACTTCCAGGCAGTTGAGAAAGAATAGAGCTCAGTCGACTGGGTATCTATAGAGGAAAAAAAATTTTTAAATATGGCCCTCTAATATGCCACATACAAAAATCAAATGCTAAGTAACAAAACTAGAAAATCAACAACTTTGGAATAAGCAACAATTTCTTAAGCAGGACAGGAAAGATAGATCAAGGAGATGACAGATAAATTAGGCTACCAAAACGAAGTCCTTCTGTTCACTAAAAGATATCATCAGTAGGAGTGAAAGGTAAACTACAGAGAAAAGATGTTTGCAGTGTTTGTATCCTAGGAAGGACCTGCATCAAAAATAAATCAAGAACGCCTACAAATCGGTAACACAGCAACTCAACAGAAAAACAGGCAAAATATTTGACTTCACAAAAGATGATATCTTCACAAAAGATGATACCTGAATGTCAAATAAGCATAAAAGACAGCATCAGCAGCATTAGTCATCAGGGGATGACAAAACCACAGTGTAACACTACCCACCCTCAGGACAGCGTCAAGTGCTGGCAGGAATGTGAAGCCACTGCATGAGACCAACTGCCAATAAACACGTCATCTGCCATGACCAGTCTCCAGTGAAGCTCAGGGTGCATGCGTCCTCTAATTCCACTCCTGGGCCCAATGAGATGCACCAAGATGTTCACCAAACCACTCGTACAAAAACCATCCAGCAGCACCACTCATAATAGCCCCACGCTGGAAATGGCACTAAAGGCATCAGTAGTAAAGCAGAAGAATAAACCGTAAAACACTCAATGCCAGCGATGGCAAAGGAGCCACTGGCCCACCACCGATGACACAGCAGAAACTTACCGAACAATGTCCAGGGAAAGAAACCTGGAACACACTTAAGTTATGCTCAGTCAGGCAAAACGAATCTAGTGTGAGAACACTGAGTAGCAGCTAACTCTGGAGAAGGGAGCACAGCAGCTGGCAGAGGGCATGAGGGGGTTTCCGGGGTGCCGACCATGTGCCTGATCCCAGACAGCATAACCTGAGTGGATCTGTTTGTTTATCAAAGCTCAGGTTAAAAACAGGCCTTGCAGGGCTGGGGTTGTGGCTCAGTAGCAGAATGCTTGTGTGAGGTACTGGGTTCAATCCTCAGCACCACATAGTAAATAATAAGGTTACTGCACCCATCTATAAATAAAAATATTAAAAAAAAAAAAAAAAAAAAAAAAGACATCGCAGCCCTCCTTCAGCACCCAGGCAGTAATGGACTCCAGAAAGCCCCATGATCACAAACTTAACATGTTCAAAAATGATTTCTTCTATATTAGGCATGACCCCCAAAGAGTCAAAGTAAAATATCAAAATGTATTTTCCTCTTGACCCTAACAATAAGCAAAACAGCACTGTGCAGTAAATGGCAGCCCACACTCCATCTCAAGGTCAGGGTCACTGGAAGAGATGGAGACTGGTGAAGGAGAACTCATCTGCCCCAACAGAGCCAGGCACTGTTCCACTTTAGCCAAGGTCGCCGGAGACACAGACTACAGCCCAAGAAAAGTTAAAAGTCCAAACTCAACATGAAATTCCACAATTTTTAAACACCAACAATAGTAACAACGTAAGCACCAGTTCCTAAACCCAGTCCCTCCAGTCCCTAATCCCAGAGGCCCAGACACAGACAGGCCCCAGCGGGCACTCTGCAGCACCTACTCCACTGTGATTTTCAACAGCATCATTTTGCTCAGTTATTACTGAGACTCAACTTTTTTCTGTTCCGAAGGTTGTGTTCTGGGCTGGGGTTGTGGCTCAGTGGTAGAGCACTCGCCTAGCACGTGTAAGGCACCAGGTTTGACCTTCAGCATCACATAAAAAAATAAGGGCTGTGGCTCAATGGTTAAGCACCTCTGGGTTCAATCCCTGGTACAAGGAAAAAAAAAAAAGTTTAAAGGGTACTGTTCATTATCTGTAAATAGAATTGATACAGGAGCACCCTGTATTAATTCGCCATTATTTTTTCTCTATCACTTTTAATTTCGTTAACTGAGCCACAGCACTCTTAATAGGAGCAATAATGGGCATCAGCCAGAGATGGGAGGAGCTGGGCAGGGCCAGAATTTGAAGTCAGTCTACGTTGAATGAGAATCCTCAGCTCTGCCTCTACCAAATATGAAATTTGGGCAAAATATTAACTCATTTGAGCCACAGTTTTAGCATTGAAAAACTAAGGATCCCATCCTGTTGCCACATTAGCCTCCCCCTATCGGCACTGGCAGCTCCGGGCTTGGCAGGAACTTCCTCATCGAGCCCCCTCAACTACCTGTGAGGCAGCTCCTGTGACTGCTGTATTTTACATATGAGGAAACAGAAGTTCAGAGATGTCCCAGAGGGCTCCTGGGTGACAAGTCACTGAGGTCGCCCCTGCTGCCCCATTGCAGAGCCTGGGTCTTAACCCCAGAGCTGCATAAAGCACCCAGTCCCACAGCCAGCAGGAGGGAGGGAGAGGGGAGCCAGGCTCCTTCCATCCCGTCCTCTTCAGATTTCATCATCGTCCTTCTGTCCAAAAGGGTCATTCCGATGGCTTTAAGAACGGCCACAAGAAGCCCCTGATCTGATCACCCCACGCACTGCAGCGGGAACACCGCCAGCCTCCTCCTGGGCAAGGAGTCTAATTCTCCTTTCACCGGGAGGAGGAGGAGGTCTCCACCAGCTAGGACGCGGAGAGCACCCGCGAATGGCTCATCCACTCGGCCCGCAAGGCCCACGACCAAGCGCTGGGAGCCACCCAGGCCGAGCTCGTCTGGTCTGCTCCCGCTTCTAATTGGGGAAGGCTGCCCAGCAGACCCTCATCAGCAGAACCCAGGCCGAGCCTCTGCCCAGCCCCGCTCCCAGGTGCGGGTGGAGGCCCAGTGTGCTAGCAGGGGCGGGGCCGGAGCACGGGTCAGCCAGAGGCGCGTGGCCTGTCTCCAAATATCAGGCCGAGTAGCACAATGAGCAGGGCTCTAGGCTGGGTCGGAACGAACCAAGGCCGAGCGGTGGAGCTGGAAAGGAGGACGAGATGAGGCGAGGCTTAAGGGTCAAGTGCTGGGCAGGGCAGGTCAAGTGGCTGGACTCTTACCAGGCGTTTAGAATGCCGTTCTCACTGGAGACTCCCGACAACCCCTGGGAGGGACGACCTGGAGCGCGGAGGGAGCTTCCTCAGGTCACCAGAGGCGCGCCCTCTCAGCCTGGCTCCCAGGCACATCAGCTCCCCTACCAGGTGCAGGCAGGCGGGGCCTCAGCGTGTGCTCCGCAGGATCCTCCCTGACAACCAACCCCCGGGCAGTGAGGCCCAAAGAAGGCAAAAATACAAAGGCCTAGAGAGCCCAGGAGTCTGGGAAAAGCTCAGCCAGTGCTGTAGCATTGAGCCGCCCAGGGCTGGGATGTCGCTCAGCGGGTGAGCGCTCGCCTCGCAAGCACAAAGCCCTGGGTTCGATCCCCAGCACCGCAAGGAAAAAAAAAGCTAATACATTGAGCCTCCCCAGGCAGAGGCTCAGGGGGCACCCCAGAGTCAGAGACGCCACTGCGATTGACAGCCAGGTGGCCATGGCAGCTGGCAGTGATTTCAATAAAGCCCAAGAGGGCATGTCCTGTTGTACCGCCTTTCCATAGGCTCTGGGTCCTTTCCTTCCCACAAAGCCCAGGAAGAACTAAATAATGAATAAGATAATGGTCCCAAACAACAGGGAGCTCACATGCAATTAAATCCACAAACGGGGGAAAAAAAGACTGGGCGCCTGGGTGTGAATCCTGACTTTGCCACTGCCACAGTTTGTGTCCTTTCCAAAATTCAGGTATCACCAAGGTGACAGTTTGAGAAGGAGGGTTGGCTTTTCTCTGAACTGGCTCCCTCCTTCCCTGGTTTCTGACAGAGGGGGGTCCCAGGAGCACCTGGGAAAAATCAGGTAGAAATCCCTCCTCAAAGGTCTTTTGTTTCTGAAAAGGAGCAACCAGGGAACTGAACCTGGGAATCAGATCAGCTGAAGAACTCAGGGCAAAGAAAAGACTACCACCTGGGGGAGAGAAAGGCCAGGGATGCAGACGCCTCCCTCAACCCAACACACCCGCTGACTTTCTGCTGTGAAAGAAAGAAGAACTCGCAAAAGATAACACACTTTCCTCAGCACTCACGCTAACATTAGCAAAGGAGCAAGGATTCAGGAATTCAAGGTGGCAGACACAGCGGCGTTGGAAAGAACATGCCCTCCAAAATGTGCGGAGGGGGTGTGGCTCGGGCAGAGCCCTTGCCTAGCAAGGACCAGGCCCTGGGTTCCAACCCCAGCACCAGGGGGGGAATGTGGGAGGGAGAAACCACAGGCCACCATGTCATTATATGACACGATTCACTTCCGGGCTCAGACCTGGAGCAGATGGCTGGGAACAGTTACCTCATGTGTGCTGTGGACATACTGAAGATGCCTACCACTCCTGGGGTTGTCAGGACGGAAGGAGTTGGTTTCTATCAAAGACCCACAAAGGGCCAAGCCTGCACTGAGCACCAGTCATGCTGCCTTCCCAGAGGCCCCAGTCAACAACCAGTTACTGTTACTGGCATTATCCTAACACTCAGGGACATGTTTTGATAACATTAAAACAGATGAGAGAACTCAGTTCAGAGACCTGTGGGGTTTCTGTAGCTGTTGAAGACATTTAATTATGGAATGCCATGCTACCCCCATGAAATGAAAGCAGATTATTAATTTCCCAGCAATTGTCACACCACATTGCTGAAATAGGCACCTTGGCTACAGGCCCCGGAGCCCAGAGGAGTCAGGAACACGTGGCGCTGAGATTTCTGCACAAAGGATGACTTCATTTAACATGCCAGACACCACCATTATTTTTTCACTACAAAAAAGACATTGATTTTCACACACAAACACACAATGACGGCCTTGCCTGCTACCAGAACTAAATAAAAGGAGTGAGAGCGCGGCTCGGCCACCAGCCACAGCAGGCCGAGGGGTACCTGTCTCCGTCTTGCTGGCGAAGCCCGCGGCCTGTTTGATCGCTGCCGCTGTGAGCGCTAATCCTCGGCTCCTCTTCAAGCCATGTTGCAGGACAGCTTCCAGCTGGGCGCAGAGACAGGTTACCCTGCGAGAGAACCAGCGACTCATCAATCTGCTCATGAAGGGAGCAGCAGGCAGGGCGGCCCCAGCCTCTCCCAGGAGTGAGTGGCCAGGTGCAACCCTGGCCTGGAGGTAAACGGGGGACCCTGGACGTGGGACGGGCCCTTGGTAATCGACCCGGCCACACACCCGTATATGTTGGTTTCACAGAACTCAGGGATGTCCCTGAGTCTCTCGCCTTCATCAGACTCTTGAACACACAGTGACTGCACAGGAACAAGGGAAAGAAAAATCAGCCCCAGCCAGCAGGGGCAGAAACCGATTTAAAAACAAATCAGATGGATGTGAAGAGGGCTTGGGCGTTAATTGCATCCAACTCACAAATTCCAACATCAATTCAAATCACGTGTAGTTGGAGGTAGTTGAAGGAACAAGATTACATTTTCGGAGACTGAATTCACCAGCCTACCTAATTGGAAACATTGTGTAATTTCATGGCCTGTTACTTGGAGTAAAAAAAACATGAATTCTGATCCTTGTTCTTTATTTTGTTATGAGATTACATCATGAACTCAGATCCAGAGGTGGCCAATTTTTCAATTAAGTTACCAATACTATACATTGAACTGAATTTATTTCTCAAAAACCAAAGAAATGGGAGATCTGGGAACACGTCTACAAAGAAATAAGGTCAGAGCCACAACACTCGATTCTTAGCAACAATCAAAGGGCTCCTGGACCTCTACCCGAATGGGTCTTGAGCTCCGAAACCCTTCCACTCACTCACGTGACCAAGGCTAAGAAACCCTGAATATCTCCCCAAATCCAGGTACTGTCTGGACTCAGGATACAAAGGTGGGAGGGAGACAGGCAGGGGCTCACACCTTACTACACCTGCACCATGCTACAGCGGGAGATTAACAAATAAGCTAACCAGTTCATTCAGTTAATGAGAACCTAGAAGAAAATTAAACGGGATGACAAGGCAGGTGGGGATGGGGCAAGGTCAGATTCTGTGGCCTGAGTTGAGGTGGCCTTTGAGTTACAACCTGACATAGCAGGCTGAAGAGAAGGACCCAGTGCAAAGGCCCTGAGGCCACCACCACCTGGCTCAACTCTGCCTAACTACAGATTTCCTGCTCCACCCCCTACCACACCTGTAGTAATAATGCTGCAGTTGTTTATCTCTGTGGGTGGCAAAACATTTTCATACCATTATTTCACTAGCTCCTCCTATCCACATTATGACATAGGTGAGGCACATGTTATCATCTTCATTTTATACATGAAGAAACGGAGGCTTAAAGACACTCGCGTGACCTCCTAAGTGAACAACAAGCAGCAACATCTATGCGACAGGCGCACCCCACGAGCTGACCCGCCACACCCCCACCAGCACGACACGCTTTGTTCTAACTCAGAAGTCATCTCATCCCCATGCCCAACCCTTACTTGAGCTATTCTGTCTACACCGCGCAACACAGCCTCAGCAAGCATGGTGCTCCCGCCTTCCCTCGTGCCAGTGGACACCAATCCGTCCAGCATTCGAGGCTACCACTGCCAAGGGAGCAAAGCTGGCCCTCCACAGAGGAGGCTAAACCTTGCCCTTGGTCTCAACTGCACTCTCGGGTTTCCACCCCCTATCTCCATCCCCTGTACCAACTCCCCCACCTGGACACAGCCCCCGTGCCGGGCAGATGTCACTCAAACATTATATGTACTTTTGCTGGCCTCTCTACCTATATTTGAGAGCTTTCTAAAAGCTAGACACGTACCAAACTACCTAATTCTACAGGAACCAAAACCAGGGCCAGCCCTAGGCCCTGCCTCAGGAAAAGCAAACGACCAACCTCAGACTGCGTCTAGGGTCCTCTGTAACTAATAAAGTCTCTGCCTTTAAACAAACCTCTGCAAATACAATGATCAGTTTAACAACCCCTGGCTCCAAAGCGCAGTCAGTGACTGCCCAGCCAGCTCCAGGTAAAGCCTGGCACCTGCAGCAGGTAAAGAGCAGGAACCAGTCCCTGAGGACCAGGTTCTGCATGAGCTCTGCCTCCCGGAAGCACCAGCTCACAACCAAGCCAACGTGGCAGGAAAACCCAGGTGCCACCAGTCCTGTATGAGCACGTGACCATGCCAGCTTTGAGAGGGACATTCCTTCTGACACCCCCCGGACCCCTCTTTACCTCCCCATTTGACCTGAGCTTAGGCGACTGGTCATCAAGACTTCTCAAGTGTCCCCTCCTCCAGGAAGCCTTCCTGAGTGCTTCCTCATTCTTTGTACATCAGCACTTGCAACTCCCTCTGTCAATGACGTGACGTCCATGGTTGGCTACACTCCTACTCTTGCTGAGATGCCGCCGCACTCTGGACAATGCCCCTCCCCTGAGAGGTCTCACATCATGGACACACATCCCGAACTTGACGTTCAGTCAGGTAAGACATGCATCTCAGAAGACATTATGTAATTTCTAAATCGATCCAGGAACTTCCCTTTAGCTTATGGTGGGCATATGGAAGCACTGATCTGTAACCATGTCACCCAGGACTTTCCATGACTTCCTGTCTTTGTCAGTAAGATGACAATCCTACAAAATGAAAGGAGTATCTGCTTTTTCACAGCTCTTCATCTGCTCAGCCCAGTCCCCACTATTTACCAGAATGCTCTCTGTTACATGCTCTTTGCTTTACTGTGGCAGGCTGCTGCCTCAGTGGCATTTTATATCAACTTCCATTCCAACTTAATGAATTGAGATGTTTTTAACTAAGGAGGGCACTTAGTTATAGTGGATATTCTAATGTTTTAAAAAAAGCACCAGTTGACAAAATCACTCCAAGATTGGATGCATACAGTTGTTTACCAGATGAATGAATAAATAAAATGTGGTTTATCCATGCAATGGAATACTATTTGCAGACAAAAAGGAATAAAGTACTGATACATGCTATTACATGGATGAACCCTGAAAATACTATGTTGAAGAAAACAGACCCCCAAAAAAACATGCACGAATAATCCCATGAAAAGGCCCAAAAAGATAAACATAGAAACGAAAAGGCAATTTGTCTAGGGCTGGGACAGGAATCTGGGATTAGTGTAAACGGACACAAGGAATTTAGGAGGATGCTTCAAATGTGGTGACGGTTGCACAACTCTATAAATTCACTAAAAATATTGTATTGAATCTTTATTAAATTGTACACAACAAGGGGTAAATTTTTGTGGTATATAAATTAGAACTCGATACAGCAGTGTAAAAAGAAAAACTTTCCTGAAAGTGCTCAGGAAAAATCTGGTGAAGAAGTGAAAGAATTTACGAATGGAAAATAAAATAACTTCCTCCTGCTGAATCTGAAACTATCCACCAACACCAGCACTGCAGGACACTGCTGGAGCTCGACAAGTTTACTGCTAAGACTCTGTAAGCATTTGTTTTCTTGAGCTTTGTCCTGTATTTCAAGACTGCTCAACCTGCAACCTTAATTTATACTAAAATTCCCAAGAACAAGATCAGTGGCCCATGCCTATAATCCCAGCTACTCAGGAGGTTGTGGCTGGAGGATTGCAGGTTTGAGGCCAGCCTGGGCAAGTTAGCAAGGTTCGGTCTCAAAATAAAGTTTAAAAAAGGGCTGAGGACGTAGGTCAGTGGTGGAGCACTTGCCTAACATGCTCCTGGTGTTGGATCCCCAGCACCAGAAGAAAAAAAATCCTAAGAAAACAAATCCTGTATATTTTTTTATGATAAATACTAGAACACAAGACAGGATAAGTAATAAATGCTGCATTTTTATAAACTGTATCTAATGATGGAAGAGCATATTTCAAACTGAGTTTTCCACTATGTTACAGCTTCGTGGGATCTTTTTGAGAAAACCAAGAACAATTATAAAAATGAATAAGATGATCCTCATAAAGCTCCAATGTTACCTGGAATGGAGTCTGTAGTACCCATAAAACTCAGCCAATTAGCAGCATTAGCCACATCTCAGATTTAAGATGGTACAATAATCAACTAGCCTTGCTAAATGACAATCATGTGAAATGGGCCCTGCCCTACATGTATGTTTTACAAATTAAGTTTGCAAACATATTCACACAATTTGCTCACAAGCTTCACTGGCAGAAATCAATCCTAAACTATAATCTGTAAGACAGATAAAGATAATAGAAATCATTTAAAACAATATTATTTACACTGGTGGAAAGTTAGAAATCACCTACATATTTAACAGTTGGGGAACTGGTTAGACAAAGTTAGCACAGCCTATAATCAAATGCTATTTAGCCCTTAAATACATTTACCAAGAGCTTTATATGATATGCAACATGTTTATAATATAATGTAAAATGAAAAATGAACAGGTTGTAAAATTGTATATTAAGACTGTTCTCAACTGTGCAACACACACGCACACAATTCAGAAGGGAATTATGTTAAAAAATGAAGAGTCATTTGGTGAAAGATTGATCAGGTTTTCTTGCCCTCACACTTTCTTGAACTAAGCTTGTTTTCTAAAACAAGCATTAAAAAAGTATTCATGACTCAAGAACCAGAAATACAGCGACCCAGAGATATAAAGAATGAATAAATATGGCCTAAAGGTTATATTGAGTAAAACAAATATGCACCTATTTAAAATGCATACAGAAATGGAAAATACCATTTTTTTGAAAATACCATTTTTAAAAGCTTGAACTACAATGTTAAGTGAAAAAAAGCAGGTCTACGAATAGAAATGTTTCTAACCCACAAATTTTAAAATACTGCAATAAAAGAATAATATCAAGGAGATTCTTTTTTTATGTACAACTATAATGTGCCAATTTAAAAAATGTGGGGGAAAAAGGTGGTTTTTATAAGCAGACAAAATAAGAGAGGGGAATTCCATTCACGACAGTGACAAAGGCAAAATAGATCATTTTTAACAGGAAAAATACAAGTCCTATATAAAGAAAACCATAAAATTTTATTAAAGGGTATAAAGATCAAAAATAAATAGAAACTACTGGATATGGAAGCACCAAACTGTCATCCCAGTAACTCAGAAGGCTGAGGCAGGAGAATGGCAAGCTTGAGGCCAGCCTCTGGATCTCAGGGAGACCCTGTCTCAAACTTAAAACTAAAAAGGGCCAGGGATATAGCTCAGCGGTAAAGTGCACCTGGGTTCAATCCCAGTACTGGGGGGAAAAAATAAAAAATAGAAACAACATTTTCCTGAAGGGAAGACTTATTTTTAAAAATGTCAGTTCTTCTCAAATTCATGAATAAATTTAATATAATCCCAATCAATTGCAATAAGGACTTGGCACAGAGAAGTCTGAGGGACAGAGATAAAACAAAGTGATGGAACAGCACAGAGAGCCACCCCCAATGACAAGAAAAGGTGGAAACATTTTACATAGCAATGGGAGCACGTCCATTCAGATGGGCGAGAATGGGCCACTCAGCCAGGGCTGACACCAGGGCCTGAAAGAAAGTAAGGATGAACCGCTATCTCAAAACACAGATGGAACGCAATTCCAGACGAATGGAGATCAAACAAAAATGCTAAGTGTATAAAAAGTAAACGTGTAAAAATAAGAAAAATCATTCTTTCTGCCCTGAGGACAAAACATTCACCAGCTCACAGAGCTCATCACATAAAATGTTAAAATACAACGTAAAAACGGAGAAGCAATAAGTGACAGGCAGAGGAAACGCTGACAGCACGCACAGCTGTGAAGGGTCCACGTGAGTTTCTACAAATGGATTTTTAAAAGATAAGCAACTCAAAAACCCAAATCTTAGCAAGGTGAACAACAGAACAGGAGGAAACGCATTGACCAATAAACACAAAAAGATGAAGCAGAGCAACAATGAGACACAAGGCAGGACCAAGGACCTAAAACCAATCGCAGCGCACGCAAGCGTGGGGACAGGCATATGGTTGATTGGAACAGGAATTGCTACATTTTTCTGCACAGAAATTAGGCAGTATGATTTTTGAAATGCCCATACCCTGTGACCCAGCAATCCCACTTCTAGGAAGCTACCCTACAAGCACTACTGATGAGAAAATGAGCAAGACATGAACAGACAGTTCACCAAAGGGGATACACAGATGGCCAATAAGCACAAGAAAAGACGCTGAGCATCCTAGGGAAATGCAAATCACACTGCAGGGAGCCACACCAGCACCCAGCACTGGCAAGGATGTGGAGAAACCAGATCAGCCACAGCAAGCACCGCTGGTGGGCCACTCTGTAAAAATATGCAAATGCATATGGCCTAGCAGAGGTACTCACTCCCGGGAAATTAAGACTCGCATTCTGCACATGCGCACATACCTCCTTGTTTGTAGTAGCACTATGTGTAACAGCCAAAACTCAAAAACCACCCACAGGACCTTCAAGGAGCTAATGATTAAACAAGCTGTGGTGCAGCCAGACCATGGAATAGTCTTCAACTTACAAGGGAACACCACGCTATTGATAAACGCAACAACCTAGATGAGTCTCAAGAGCACTATGGGGGGGGGGGGGGGGGGATCCCAGAAAACCACATACTACAGGACTCCATTTATATACACTTCTTGAAATGACAAAATTATAGAAATGGAGACCAGGTCAGCACTCGCAAGAGTTAGGGACAGAGAAGAAGGAAAAAGGAAGGATGTAGGTGTGGTCATAAAGGACAACAGGAGGCTCCTGTGAGGGTGAAATGATGTGTCCCTACTGGTGGGAGAAACCAGAACTACACGGAAGATAAGATTGCACAGGAACACGAACACAAACACACACACACACACACACACATTTCTGTTTTGGGGTTTTTTTGTGTGTGGCACAGGGGATTGAAACCAGGGACTCAGACATGCTAGGCAGGCACTCCACCATTGAGCTACATCCCCACACTTCTTACTATCTCACTAAGTTGCCCAGACTAGCCTTGAACTTGCAACCCTGCTGCCCCAGCCTTCCTGTGCCACTGGCATTATAGGCAGGCACCACTGCACCCAACCAAACTATAGAAATTTGAGAAACTCTCCTAGGATTTTTGTGAGATGTTACCTTTGGCAAAAACTGGCTAAAGAGCAAATGGGATCACTCTTACATTGTTTCCTAAAACTGCATGTAGATCTATCATAATCTCCAAGTTAAAAGTTTAACTAAAGAAGCATGATACAAAAGCACTTGTAGGCTGAGACATATGTATACACGAACAGGTTTGTGGTAGCACGGTTCACAATGGCAAGAGCAAAACACGATAGGAGACACATCCATTAACAAGGAAATAGTCCAAAAATACAGCATTCCCACATTCAACCCCTTACACAGGCATTTAAAAACTGAGACGGGGCTGGACTGAAGCTCAGTGGCACACTAGAGCACTTGCCTAGCATTCGCAGGCCCTGGGTTCAATCCCCAGCACCACAAAATAAATGTTAAAATAAAAAACAATGAGATGCCACATTTGATCAACCCTGAGAAGCCCTTCCCGCCCACATGCATTTTAACATCTCTGAAATCGGGTGTGCCTCATTATTGATTAAATTATAGAATTAAAATTAGCATTGATTTTTCTTTCTTAGCTACACATAAAGATGCCACAATGGTAAGCTGCTCTATTATGTTATCTACTGTTCTAGAACAATGCCCATGGTATAGCCAAGTTAATTAAAAATGAAAAAGCAGGCTACAAAAAAGCAAGCCATGTAAGTGGTGTGATTCCATTGGAAGGAGGAGGAGCAGTCGGTCTGGGAGTGAAATCCCTCTCCACTGATGCACCCTTTACATCTTTGGGTGAACTGAGCAAGGGAGCCGGGGCTGCAGGCCGGGCATGTCAGCCGGTGCACAATGTCCTCCCATGCCCTTGCTGGGTCAGACACCCCAGGACCACAGAAGCGCCTGGGCACAGAGCTCTCAGTCTGGTTTCCATGCTTTGATCCAGAGTGACCCGCCTGTGTGCTAAGAGAATCACAGATCAGAGACAAAGGGCCAAAGGGGTCTGTGAGAAAGATGGCACCCATCTAGGAGAAAGTCAAACCAGGCCTTGTGCCATGGGTCACATGAACATAAACTCCAGATGGATTAAAAGCTTAACTGCAAATAATAAAAATCTTACCAAGAAAAATGACACAAAAAAGACCACATGCACAAACTAACACTGGGGAGGATCTTAAAAATACGGATGACTCAGAAGCTGGGAGGTCGACAGGAAGTTATATGGGTTAATAAAGAGTTGACCATGTCCACATCATGTAACTGCAAGAATGGGATCGCAATTGAATAAGTTATACTCCATGTATGTATAATATGTCGAATTACGCTCTACTATCATATACATCTAAAAGAAACAAAAATTTTTAAAAATAAACAATTTAAAAGTCAGCCATATGAAAATTTCCCAGCATGGAACATAATGGATCCCATTGCCTGCATTTACAAAGACGGATGCATTGGAAAACAATATCTGCCATGCAAAGAACAGATTGCCATAATACACAAAAAGACAAGGGGAAGAATAATAAGCAAATGAGTAAATAGCATGAAGTTTTGCACAAAAGAACAAATCCAGTCAACAAAACACATACTTTTCTTGGAAAGACACTAAAATTTATTAGCAACCGAGGGAATACAAATTGAAGTAGCAGTGAGATGCCGCTCTTCACCCTCCAGGCTGACAAAACATCAGAACGCTGAAGACTACGGCAGAGAGGAAGAGCCGGGGAGTCCCAAGCGCTGCCAGTAGAGACTCTTAGAAAGCTAGCAGCCCTTCCCCGGGCACGGCAGCCCAGCTCTGGACATCAATACAGAAGAACTCAAGGCCTGCACGCGAGGTAAGGTGCGCAGGGTGTCTACTGCTTCACCGTCCAGAGGAGAGACACCTGCGGCTGGTCAGTGTCCTTTCGCAGGCAGCACTCCGTCCTGGGTCAGCTTTATCATGCAATATACTGCAGCCTTTAAAACAGAATTGTTAGGACTATTACTTGGAAATGTTCTGGCAGGGAAATGCTAAGAGAAAAAATAAAGGGACCGACCATTAGATAGGATCCCATTTCTGCTCTGTGTGTCCGTGTTTCATTTGAAATGATTACATGAGGATGAAAAAAAACAAAAAGACAGCAAGCAGAGAGGGCTGGAGTGTGGCTCCGTGGCAGAGCACTTACCTGGCACATGAGAGGCCCTGGATTTGAGCCCTAGGACCACCCCCCACCCCACACACAGACACAGCAGATGGTTCCTGGGTCATTCGCTTAAGTTACCCAAAGGGATGAAAAGCATGCAGAAGAGATCAAACAGGGCCCTTCCCCTCAAACGACAAAAAACAATGGACAAAAGAACACAAGCAGAGCAGCAGTGCAGACTCACGCAGAGCCATTTTCAAGCCACCACAGATGCAAAGGTTGAGCAGAGCCGAGAGGCTGTCCCTGCTGCCCACCCAGGCCCCACTGCCAGCCTGCCCGCCTGCCCACCTGCATCCACAGCAGAAGCTGTGCTTCTGGAACACAGAAAGGACTGTGTAGTATCTTTCCTACTTTCCTCTCTGTACCCAGGGAACGCTGTTTGTGTCATCACCTTAATGTGTCAAGAAAGAAAATGAACCAGCTCACCAGTCTTTGACTTCTCTGATGGCCTATGACAAGAACACAGGAGACGGTGCCTTGCAGTCCCACCTGGAGCTAACCTCTGGCTCAGGTGGCACACAGGAAGGGCATAAGTTGTGAAAATGGTACACAAAAGGCCAAAGTTGAAAAAACAAAGCCTTAACAGATGGAGAAGTACCCCCACACCCCAGCAATGCTGCCACACTTCCCTCACATCCCTGCACATCACGTTAGCTCTTCCCCCTACCCAGGAAGAGCCCAGAGTCCCCACCCTGCCCACTTAACCACTGACTACCCACAGTCAGCCTGACACTGTCTATTATCATCCCAGGCCACGAGATTGTTACCACAATTTCCACGTCCATCTCTTGGGCTCCACTTGGAGTTCCTTGACAACAGCAACCATCTCATCCAGTTTGCCTCCCAAATGCCACACCGCACCTTCAAAATAGGTATCTGTTGAATGGAGGACTTCATGAATGATCACTCTGGCCTTTAATTTCAGTACGTACTCAAATACACAGGTAAGGGCTGTGGGAACAGCTCAGTGGTAGAGCACTGGCCTAGCACGCACAATCCCCATAACATCACACACACACACACACACACACACACACACACACACACACACACACAAGCATGTATGCCTAGTCATTTTTTAAAAAGCATATTAAGTTTATCAAGTTCTCACTTGGTGTGCCAGCAAACAATACTGCAGCCAGTCCTCACCGTAACCCTTGGATGTAGGTACCAAGATCATCCTCTGATTCTCTGTGGTGCAACTGAAGCTTAGAGAAGATAAAGCAGCCCAGAACCACATGGCTGGTCATCAGTGGCTTGTGCCCGCAGTGGGCAGGAGGGTATATCCAACACCAAAGTGCACACTCAGGCTCACTGCCTCCCCAACACAGGGTGATGATGCGAAGGCGGTCACAGCGGTGCTTACGTGCTGTTTCCTGGGGGCCGTGCATTGCTCCTTCTTAGCAACCAGCAATACATAAAAGATAAATAGTGATTTAAATTTGGATACAGAGATGCTCAGATTTGTTAAAAGTCCTAGAATTCCACAATTGCTAAAAATAAACGTTTTCCAAAAAGAAATCAATTCATTTGATCAATACAGTGAAATAAAAACACAGGGCTGGGGATGTAGCTCAGGGTAGAGCACTTGCCTAGCAAGTCTAGATGGCATATGTGTGAATATCTACTAGGGAGTCTCTAAGTGGAAATAAAGTACTCAGGGTGGATGTCAAACCCAATTAAACCCCGGGAGTTTTGCCAGCATAACAAGATTTATAACACCCAGTCAACACCTCACACTAAAGAGGCTAGCAAGAAACACATGACACACCAAAGATCAAAGTCACCTATGAACCCACAGAGACGCTGAAAAGAGGAAAAATGCCTCCAAAAAGCTGCTCGGTTTCGTAAGTGTCCAGGGGAACATGTGACAATTTCAACTGCATTAAGAATAACATTAGGGAACAGCAAAGGGCAGCTGGTTTTGTTTTTTAGCTTCCTGAAAAGTCCAAAGCTATTTCTAATTCCTCAATAGGTAAAGAAAAATCAAACACACACTCACACATACACCCTGCTCCCTGGCACACTCTCAAAGAAGAAACCCTCTGGTTCTCCTGCCCCACTCACCTGAAAGACTGACAAACATCTGCAGCATTCAAGCATTCTGACAGGCAGGCCTAAAGCCAACTCGGTGCCACTTGCCATGGCACAGACCCACGTACAGTGGATATCTACTAAGTGTGAAGATTCTTCACATGCAATTACAAGGACAATACAATAGCTAACGATTACTGAAAGCTTACCAGCTGGCAGGTGCTGTTCTAGGACCTGCACATGAGCTACCTCTCAATTCCATGATATAAATATTAATGGCACTATCCCCATTTTACAGATGAGGAAACTGAGACACAAGAAAGTCAGAAACCTGCCCAAAATCACAACATGACCGGGAACTAGCAACACCCAGATTCAAACTCTTGAGGCTTGAACCCCACATCATTTCACTACCCCTCTGTTTCATTACTATTTATAATTCTGCAGGGAAACATCTGGATTACATTCTGTAGGTCCACATGGAAGAAGATGCCTCTGTGGAACAGTAACATATCTAGCCTTTGAGGTAACTTCCAGGGCCTGCTGAGTTCTTGGGCCATTATTTCTAGAAGGCAAAATAATCAAAAGCTATTTTAAATCCTCACCACAGGCCAGTCTGGCAGAAAATGGGATAATTTTAATGAACCACAAGAATGAGCCTTTGTTCTCAGGGGAAAACAGCTAAAAGCAACACCGACAGAAAGTGACAGCAAGCACTCATGACAGCCCAGAGACAGCCACCGCTTCCTCCTGGGGAGGTTTCTGGGGACAAGACCTGAAGGGAAATCAAGTCCTGGCTGTCATTTCCCCTAAAGATGGTTTTAGACTCCATGTGAGGACTGCTGCATCTTGCTGTCAATCTCACAAGATCGAAGGAACAAACCTCCCCTCCCCCTCCCGCCCCCTCTCCCTCCCTCTCTCACACACACACTTAGGATTTCTGGCATTAGAAGAATGGGCATGGTGCAGGCCTAAAGTCCAGCAAGCACTCTGGTCCTGCTGGCACGCTCTTCCCCCACCGCCAGCCTTCACCAACACCTTGGACACTTTGTCACATTGGAGGATGTGTACATTTGGGGGGGAGGTACTAGGGACTGAACCCAGGGCCATTTAACCACGGAGCCACATCCCCAGCCCTTTTTGTATTTTATTTAGAGGCAGGGTCTCTGTGAGTTGCTTAGGGCTTCGTTAAGTTGCTGAGGTTGGCTTTGAACTCACAATCCTCCTGCCTCAGTCTCCTGAGCCACTGAGATTACAGGCGTGTGCCACCATGCCCAGCTGCACTATAATTTAATTATATGTCTTAAATTTGACTCCCTTTCCTTAAATATACCTGTTTTTAAAAATTAAAAAAACACGTTGCTACTATAACCAGCATCACGTGACATAAACAGGAGGCCTCCAAGTCAATGAAATTGAACAATTAAATTCTGCTTCTACATGGCCAGGAAAAAAGTTCTGAGACTGAAACCTCTACACACTTCAGAAGCGGGGAGGAGAAGTATAAGAGACATGTATTTTAAACTATTTTGAACAAACTGACATTTTTGTAGGTCAAAAATGATCAAATATTTGCAATTTCATTTAGTTCAACTTAATATCAAACCGAGTCTTTCCCCTTGATATCAGTGAGCTTGGAAAGGAATTGAAAGGAATTTAACACCATGACATTTAACATCTAAAATGATGTCAAATACTTGCAGTGACACAAATCTCTCATTTCAGGAAAGTGTGTGCTATAAGAACAAAGGGGACCTGGTGCTAGAGAATGAGGACCACACTGGAACCAGAAGTCTGGGTTCCGATCCCCAATCCAGTACAGACAAGTCCCCCATCAGCACTTGGGAGATGATGATAAACAATGCTGCATGATCGATCAGTCCCCACGCTTCCATGCCCGTAAGCAGGAAGACTGTCCCCTTTTGCCCACCTACTCCCGAGTGGCTGTGAGGACAAAATGAGACGGGTGACTTAACAAGAGCATGCTCACACTGCACAGCACTGTCACTACAAGGTCACCACCACAACTGCTGGACCCTCGAACAGCTGCTGGGCTTGGCCACCACTCCACCTTTATAAAAGCACCCATGTTTTTGTTTCTGTTTTCAGTACTAAAAATTGAACACAGACTGCTTTACCACTGACTAATGCCCTTTTTTTATTTTAAGACAGGTCTAAGCTGCTAAGCCCAGCCTTGAACTTATGATCCTCCTGACTCAGCCTCCTGAGTAGCCAGGATCACAGGCTGCACTATTGCACCTGGCCCCTATTTGTTCTGAAGGTTCGTTTCTTCCTCCCTGGCTGCACACTTGTTGGGACAGTGAACCCAAGTAGACAGCTTTGCACTAAAAGAAGCCAACAGGGTCCCAGAAAGTTCCTTCAGCCAAATCCTGCTGCTGCTGCTGGCCCAGAAGAAGCCGAGTGACCTGAGTTTGGCCAGTCAGATGCTTCCTCCCTGGAATGTCAATTGAACAGAAAAGAGTAAGAAAACAGCCGGTGTTTCCTCCAGTTACAGGGCCACTCCTCCAAGGCAACACTTTCTGGAGCTCTTCCTTCTGACTTAGGGGCCTTCCAAAGCTGCCTGACTCCTTCCTGCTCCCAACCTTGCTAGCCATGGGTTTTCCAAGCTCACAATACCCTCAGTAAATATTCTGTTACTTGTTATCAAAGAGTCCTGACAGACACACCAGTGTACCACTGCCATAGCTTATTTTCTGTTGCTATAACAACTCACCCAAAACTGGATCATTTATAAAGGAAAGGGGTTTGTTCTGGCTCATGGTTCAAGAGAGTGGGAAGTTCAAAAGCACAGTGCTGGCAAGGGCCTCATTTTTCTCAACTACAGGAAGAAAGTGGAAGGGCACGCAGGCACATACCAGAGGCCAACTGAACTTCCTTCATAGCTAACTCATTCCCATGAGAAAGGCACTAATCATTCATGAGGGGTCTGTCCCCATCACCCAGACACCTCCCACTTGGCCCACCTCCTGACACGTGCATTGAAGAACTGAGGTTCCAACACATGAATTTTAGGGGGTATGACAAACTCATACCATAGCGGCTATCCTTTCAGAGCTTCCTGGGGATGGTCCTCCCAACCTGCTGACTCCAGCTGCAACCAAAGCAACACTTGACAAACCTGTCCAGAACTCCGTAAGACAGTGAATGTTCAGTGGCAGTCAAAGACAGCACTTGGCCTGTAAGTCGAATCTCTCTCAATCACCTCCTGTTTTCCAGGAGATGCTGCCTCTCAGACTCCTGGAGAAGACTGATACAGAAGACACGCACACCAGACAGCCTGCTTCCCCAGGGGACCCAGAAAAGGGCCCGCCATTACATAAGAAGAAAGCTCCCCACTTCAGCTGCTCCTCTGAGAGCAGACACACGCATTGACGCAGCCCACACATTCACAGCTGCCCTCCACTCCTTCGGCAGGCTCCCTCGCCATCAACAGGCAGCGAGTGATGGGCAAGCGTCCTAAGCTGGGGACCAGTGTGTCCAAGCAGACCAGACTCCCAGAGCATCCTGCCATGGATGAGACCGACATTCCTCCGGGGCTGGCACGCTGCACAGTCTCCATTCTCACGGCTCACAAGGTGCACCCCATCTTCAGACCCAGGGGGGCGTGCTGCACAACTGAGGGAGACGGGATGCAATTCAACCAGGCCACGAGCATCCACACGCCCTCAAGATGGCCCGCCCAGGGAGCAGCAACACCCGCTAGACACAGCCCTCAGCATCCCATTGGTAGTCACTGCCTTACTGGACTGTCTTTCTAGTGATTGGAAAGCCACCAGAGGGGGAGAGAGATGTGTCCGAAATGTTTGGGAAGCCCCACTGTCCAGCACAGAGCCTGACACCAAATACGCATTTGGTAACTAACAAATGATGATCCAATAAATATTTACTGAGCACTTACTATGTACAGGTGCTGTGGACGTAAGTATGAGCGAAACAGACTTAATTCCAGCTTGTCATCCAGCTGAGCAGACAGGATAGGGGTCATCAGTTCACCATATGAATGTACGATTTGAAACAGTCTAACGGAAGATGACGGTAAAGAGCATGGGTAGGCAAAGCATGGCCCAAGGGCCAATCCAGTCCTTTACCAGGAACATCTGCCAATCCACGACACAGAACAGGGAAATGGTGCAGAGGGCAGGACTGGGGAAGCGAGTGGGGAGATCTTCCTGACAAGACGAGACAGCACACGCTCTCCAGAATGCTCCCCCAACACAGAGGAAGCACAGGAGAGGCAGGACAAGAATGAACGGCAGCCAGTCGAGAAGCCAGAAGCCATCCTGTGACAGATGCTGGTGACTGGGCCAGGGGAACAGCAGAGGGCCACAGGAAGCACCCTAGACTGGAGCTGCATTCTGGAGCCAGGATACTTGGTATGGGGAGAACACATCCACCTTTTCATGCCACAACACAGCTGTTTCAAGATGGCCACTGCCCCTCTGTCTCCAGGTGAAAACCACCCACAGAGTGGGACCATGAAACAGCCTTTCCCTGGAAAGCTGGTGCTGCCCTTCAGCCAAACACACTCCAAAGATACAACCAGGGCCTAATAATTGGGAAGAAATTCTGCAAGGGGGAAATCTATTTTGGAAACCTGGCCTCAAAACCAACGGAATCACTAAATGTGATTGAACAGAAAGAATACATGGCAGATTGGTTCCAGGAGCCCCAGGAGATGCAATGTCCAAGGGCGCTCAGGTCCCTTATGGCACAGGATTTTCACAGAACCTATGCACATCCTCCCATGTACTTTAAATCACCTCTAGATTAGCTTACACTCCCTAATACAAGGGAGATGCTAGGAAACAGTGGTATACTGCATTGCCAAACAGAAGTTTGCACATGTTCAGTACAGGTACAATTCTTTCCTTCCTCCCTCCCTCCCTCCCTCCCTTTCTTCCCGCTTTCCTTAGTATGAGAAATAGAAGCCAAAGCCTTGTACATGCTAAGCAAGCACTTTACCACTCAGATACACTACTGGCCCTTTTTAAATATTTTTCGCAGTTGGTTGAACCGACAGGAGTGAAACCCACAGACACAGAGGGCCAGGTTGGGGTTATGGCTCAGTTGGTAGAGTGCTTGCCTTGCAAGCACAAGGCCCTGGGTTCAATCCCCAGCACTGAAAAAAAAAAAAAACAACAACGAAAACAAAAGACACAGAGGGCCAACTATATACTACAGAGCCCAAGAGACCAGGGTCCAACTCCTGACTCTAACACCTCCAAGGTGTCTAACATAGGTCTTATAATCTTGCCTAAGTGTGTTTTCTCATCAACTAAAACATCATAACACCACTGCTCCTCCTGAGGTTTGTTCTAAAGCATCAAAATCAGACAAGGAAAAGCAATAAAAACAGTATATTAATATTAAGCAGGGTGCTACTTTTAGAGATGAACAAGAGTGATAGTAAAAGAAATTAACTTTTTAAATTCTACTATAAAAATAACATTTTACATAATAGAAGCATAGCAGTGCATTTTCTTATTATATAGGAACACATCAAGCTAACATTCAGAATGCGACTGCCTTTCTTAGGACATGGACGGCACGATTATGAAGAAAAGTGATGAAGAAGTCATGGATACACACACACACACCATGTACAGTCACACACACACACGCACACACACAGACCAACCTGGCCAGGGAAGTGTGAGCCCTTAACTACCTCCATATTCCAGGGCCAGGAACGATTAGACTGAAAGCTTGGTGTCCACTAGGACCACCTGGGGAGCTTACTGAAAATGCAAATTCCCAAGTCAGTCCTCCCCAAACACACACACACACACACACACACACACACACACACACACACACACACCCTGGTTCAGTAGATCTAGACTGGGATGTGAAATCTGCATCATTAATTCATACACCTCCTAGATGAATTCTGATGCAGATAGACCCTGGATCCCAAAAGATAAACTTTGTTCTACCAAGGCCAGGCCCCATAGTAGGCCTTCAGGAAGAACTGAGTCCATTCATCTGTCTAATAATCTGATGCTTAACATATACTGAGCCTCCTAACACATGGAAAACCCAAAATGTCTGCGCAAAATGCTGATGAGTAAAAAAAATGGGGAAGCAGCACTTCCGCCCTTGAAGTTCACAGCCTAGACAGACATCTGAACACCTGGCTAAGAAACAATGTAATACACTCATCAGGATAACCAATCTTTACTGAGCAACTTCTAGATGCTTCTGGGCAATGGACATATATCAGTAAACACAAGAGCTGGTCTTACAGGGACAGGAGCCAACTAAGGGACAAAATTTAAAAGCATAATGTAGTTTGTTGGGTGGTAAATGTGGTGGAGGAAAACAAAGAAGGGAAGGAGAGGCAGTATCATTTTCAATCTGTGCCAGTTCTAAAGAATCCCCATTGCTCTGCTAATGTGGCCCCGCATGCTGTGCTCATGGCCATTAAGTTTTCCCAGAAGAACAGGAGGATGAAAAGAGAATGACTGACTCTGTTGGGTGGGCTGGAAGAAGAGGTTGGGGGACAGGAACAGTTTCCAGGCTGAGATAAACACCAAGCTGGAACGTTCCTCAGCCTCTCCATGGATCAGTTCTGACTGACATCACAAAACAATTCCAGCAAGGACTGGACGCCTGTGTGTCTCTTACCTCTGCCAAAGTGCATTCGTCTAGCCAATGTTATAAGCCTATGCAATTATGTCGGTCTTTCCTGGGTCATAATGTCAACGGCAAGTTTGGGGACACTTTTATCATAAAAGGAATACATGATCAAAATTAAAAGCATCAAAAATACTAGAAAACATAAAGACTTTCAGTATACATACCCCAGCACTGCCTCTATTCATATTTTGGTGTGTTTTTTCCCAGAGTTGTTGTTTAACATAGCTAGGGCCACTATGCAACCATATAATTAGGTATCTTACATTTTTCATTGTTATGACACAAGCATGTTTACTAAGTATATAATTTTTAAGTTAGTACATATGCATTATTCTGCTTTTAAAAATCTATATGAAGGCTGGAGCTGTAGCTCAGTGGCAGTGCACTTGCCTAGCATATGTGAGGCATTGGGTTCAGTCCTCAGCACCACATAAAAATAAAGGCATGCTGTCCATCTACAACTACAAAAAAAAATTTTAAATCTATTTCAGCATCATTTTTAATGGCTATATAACATTTCAGCCTATTGCTGCACTGCACTTGATTAATCATTTCCCAGTTATTACATATTTAGGTTCCTGAGGTTTCATAATTACAAATCATCGTAAAAATAACTTTACACAGAGAGGAATTTCAAGTAGTTCCCTCAAAATAGGCTCCTAGAGTTAAGCATGGTGGCACATGCCTGTAATCCCAGCTACTTGGAAGGCTGAGGTAGGAGGATTGCAAAGTTTAGGCCAGTCTCAGCAACTTTGGGAGACCCTAAGCAACTTAGTGAGACTGTCTCAAAGTCTCACAATAAAAAACAAAAAGGGCTGGGGACGTGGCTCAGTGGTTAAGAGCCTGGTTCAATACCTGATACCAATAAAAATCAAATCAAATCAAAAGGGCCAGAGATATATAGGTACAGCACTTGCCTAGCATGTGCAAGGTCCTGGGTTCAATTTCTAGTAGCTCAAAAAAAATAAAGAAAGAAAGAAAGAAAAGCATCCCTAAAAGGAAAATTATGGGAAAGTGAAAATATTTTAGACAACTGCAGAAGTAGCTGACCATCTCTTGCCACCTTTTCTTGACAGTAAGCAGTTTTAGAAGGGACACATTTACCTGCTGTCAGAATCCGAGGCGATCTCCTTTCTCCCTCCAAAGCGGATCTGGCACTGCATGGAAAAAGAAACTGCTGAGATCAGCTGTTGGCCCGGGACGCTCCAAACATCACAAAACAACCCACACAGACCCTCAAGGTCAGGAGTAGGACACAGAGTCATAAATTCCAGGTGCCGCATCTGGGCATTCCTGTGCCCTGGTGACAGCACAAGAGTTAAGAAGGTGAACATCTCTGCCACGTAAAGGAAGCCTCAGCAGCCACTCTGCAGAAGCCAGCCCCAAGGGAAAACAGGCTGGCGGGGAAGCAGAAAACACGGCTCTCTGCAGACCTCGAGGAAGCTGCCCCGGCAGCCAGCCGCCCACCACCCACACCAGGAGCGCGCGACAGGCGGTGATTAAGACTTCCACAGACCTGTGGGACGGCTCCTCTTTGACAGAGCCCCAAGTTGTTATGACTGGCTGTAAAATTATGATTGCACGGATCAGCCTTCAAACCAGTCATTCGGTTTTAATGAATGACAATCTATCCAGTGTGAGTACAAACAAAACCAAATTAGCTTTTTCTTATTGTGGCAAAATAGAAATAACATCAATTACCATTTTAACCATTTTTAACTATAAAATTCAATTCACAATGTTATACATGACCATCACTACTATCCACTACTCTCTTTTAAAGGGGCAGAAACTCTGCTATGGATCACAGACTTGTAAGATTCCTAAAGTCATGATCAAAAGTACATATAATTTGCCAGACACAGAGGTGGGCGCCTGTAATCCCAGACGCTTGGGAGGCTGAGGCAGAAGGATCTCAAGTTTGAGGACAGCCTGGGCAACTCGGCAACCCAATGGAGAGCTGGGGACCAGATCCTGGGGAGAAGAGGGATGCTCAGAGAGGGCAGATGAACTGCCCCTGAACAAATAGCTACAAAGAGATGAAGCTGGCCTGTGACCCCAGCCATGTCTGAGCCCAAGCCCATCTCCTTTCACCAATGCTCTCCCAAAGGGACATCACTGGGGAACGAGGTCCTCCTAAGGGATTCGAAACTCAAGACACAAGACCTCCTCCACCCCTAACTGGACCACCTTCCTGCTCTACCATTTCCTGGGGAAAACAGCATTCCCACACACAAAGTAACTCTTTCATACAAAAGGCAAGAAATAACTTCTACCTTAATTATCTGACACCTGCTCGGCCCAAAAGTCAACGGCGTGCATTCTCCTTACCTGTTTCACTGCATCCAGCAGTCTCTCCAGCAGAAATTGTCTTTTGTCATTGTTCTGTGATCCTAAAATGCAATGAGGTTTAATTAGTTCTGCTGGACATTAGCCTTCTAATGAAGCCTTCTGACATTACAGTATGTGGTTGTCCCCAACTAGGATCAGTCCTTTGCTGATATTTAACAAAATCAGTAGCAAGACGAGGTACCAGGAATCTGCATCATCACAATGACGTTGGGCCATTTGCCTGTTTCCGCATCACAGGAAAACAGGGACATGTTCCTCAAATTTGGGGAACATTAGGCTAATGGTCTAACTAAGTGTTTTCCAACCTTGGCACTCTGGACACTGTAGGTTTCATCAGCATCCCTGGCCTCTACCCACTAGATGCCATGAGCACACATATACCCCTGGGTTGTGACAACAAACATGTCTCCAGATATTGCCAATGTCCTCTAGGGAGTAAAACTGACCCCAGTTGACAACCAGCAGTCTAACATAAAGGATGAGATTCCCAGGAGGGCAGGCCCTGCTCGCTGGCTGATCTCATCATCACCTTCAGCTTCCTTTCCCACGCCACCCGCAGCCACACACACTAAACCCTAATAATTCCTCTTCAGCAGTAAGATGACCTCAGGAAGTCCGGCCAGTTAGAAGTGAGCCGAGGAGCACTGGGAGATTTCTGGGGAAGTTACGCCTTTTGGTACAGGGGACAGAATGCAGGCCATCATGCTTCCTCCACCCACACACCTTAGTGGTCATCCATATGCCTTAGTCGTAAACACGCTAGGTGGACCAAAGCAGTATTTTGCCACCATGAAGCCAAGTGTCTCAGGGAAAGGTCAAAAGAATTAGAAAAACACCATACCAGATATCACTCCTAAACCAATACTAGAAACAATGTAACTCTCACCAAATAAAAACCCTCATTTGTTCAAGACACTACACATCTGGCTGTTACTTGCAGCCAAAAGCATTCCCAAATGAAATGTATGACATGCACCAAACTTATGTTTAAGAAGAACCAGTTCAGCCACTGTTATTCTAAAATAGTTCCACAGAAGCACAATGACTCCAATCAACAGAGACAAGGCTGCAAGTTATGATGCACCAGACCCACAGCCCAGCCTTTCAAAGGATACTCAAACTCAAAAGATGCTCCATACCACAGGGACTGAATTGCCATCAAGCTGCTTCTGTCATGGGCAACTCTACATGGACTGTACCAGAAAGGTGCAGCAGGGCACTGTCTCAGAGATAGTCCCTGATCCCTGCCAGTCAAGCAAAGGCCAGTCAGTTGATAACAACTGCCACCATGTGTTGGACACTCCCACATGTAAGGGACAAGCTGAGCACTCTGCATGCATCACCTCCTTTAACCTTCAAAACCACCCTGTAAGCCAGGACACCAAACGATGCATAGGGAAACCAGTTCGGAGGCATCAAACAATTGTGTGCCCTGATCCACTCAGAATGTGTTTAACTTTTACTGCGTGCCAAGCACTGTCGTAAGTGCCGAGGATGCCACTTTCCCACAGAACTACAATCTACAGGAAGCGATGTTAGAGAGCCGTGCCATAAAGAAAAACCAAACGACGCAATGAGATAGGAAGAGGGTCATTTAGCCAGTGTAGCCATGGGGTCTCGGTGCACAGGTGGCATGAGCTGAGCCCTCTACAAAGAGAAGGAGCAGACTTGGAAAAAAAAACAGAAGGACAAAATTCCAGGCACAGCAAGCAGCTGAGGGCTCTGGTCTTCTAGGACTAGAAAGAAGTCCACTGTGACTTGAGCACAAAAAAGGAGAAGGAAAGATCAGTCAGGCAGGCAGGGGCCAGGCACGGGGGGCTGTGGACAAGAATAAAGGTCTAGATCTGCTCCAACTGAACACTAACTGATGTGATTCTGACACGAGAATGCCCCCCACAGCTCGTGTGGGGACCACCACACCAAGGCTCCGGCCTAACTCCAGGCCTAGAGAGAAAACCAGGAAGTTGATACTCCACACACAGGAAAACAACTGGCACCTCAAATGTTCACATTCACTTTTCCTGCCAGAGGTTCTTAACAAGGAAAGTATACACCACTCCCACCAGAACAGAATGGCCAGGGCCATCATTATTCAGGATGGGTACAGACCTTACCTTGCCCATGACCCTCCAACATCTGCCTTGACACTTGTCTACCAATAGACCTGCTCCTGGCAGGCATGGTGGCGCACACCTGTAATCCCAGCAGCTCAGGAGGCTGAGGCATGAGGCTTGCAAGCTCAAAACCAGCCTCAGCAACTTAGCGAGACCCTGTCTCAAAATGAAAAATAAAAAGGACTGGGGATGTGGCTTAGTGGTTAAGCACCCCTGGGTTCAATCCCTGGTACCAAAAATAAAATAAGATAAACCCTGTTCCTTGCTTAGTGGGAGCTACAGTTTCTGGTCTTCCCTCCGGAACATCAGAATACAGAAGTCAGGCCTGTCTTCCTTTTTCCCCACCGCTAGACCCAACAACTACTTGTCCTTGGGCAATACCAATGGGAAACTTGACAGAGTTTTGTCCCTGGAAATGCTTTGCTATTTTTCACATCATAAAAGGAATTTATGCGAAAAAATGAAATAAAAACAAATTTAAAGAAAGTATAAGGAAAATAATTTCCATCATCTCACTACCGACAATATTTTAACACAGTGCTTCTCAAACTAACATGCATATGCATCTCACAGGGATCTTGCTAAAGGCAGGTTCTGATTTAGAAGGTGGACAGTGGGGCCTGAGATTCTGCGTTTCTCACAGGCTTCCAGGTGACGTTGGTTGGTTCCTGATCTATACTGGAACAGCAAGAATTTAGCACATATACCTCCTGGTATGCATAATAATCCTAGATATCTCCTAGAGTACTTTGCTGACCTGCTTGTTGTAGGTGACAAGTGAGCAGCCTCCTCTGCCTTACTTTGCAAAATCTCTTTTCATCATGGGTTTGGGGGGCAGCCTGTATTCTACAGAAAAGCAACCTGAGGTTATATAGGTCTCAGTTCAGAGGCTCACCTCCCTAGCTGTGATCTCTCTGCAAGCCAGAAGCACTCAAATGAGACAACCCCGACCTTAGGACACCTGTGGCCATCTTAGCCCTGAAGAAAGGCTATGAGAAGAGGGTCTCATAGGACACAGGGTGCCCAGGTGACCTCGAGGCCACTTATTAATGGTAAGGCACCCAGAGAGGCCCCTGGCTATGAGGAATAGTGGGAGGAACACTGAGCAGGAAGTCATAAGACATGAGTCCTCATCCCGGCCAAGCTGCTTGTGGTCATAAGACAGGGACAATCACTTTCCTTCCCTGGTACTGGTTTCTGCATGAGATCATGCTCTCCTAACTCTGCAGTCTACAAACCCAGGGACCCTGTGAAGACTGGCAGAGAAATCAATGTCCTCTTTCTTACCTTCTCCCAGTGACATGGAAGAGAATGCACCCACACACACACCAAGGCCCAGAAGAATCTTCCAGCTTCAAGCACTGCAGCCACCCAAGAAGACAGGGAGCCCATGCTCAGCTGCTAAGCCCCAACTATGAGTAAGTCAGTACATGACTGGCTTATTCAACCCTTAACATAGAAGGTACAGGGGCTCAACAGAGAGCGCCAAGGCCCAGAGAGGAAGTGACCTTAACCCAAGTGTCATGGAGGGAGTCAACTCCAAGTCCACTGGCTCCTGGCTGTGCCATCTGCTAAATCCTGCTCACCCCTATTACAAACCTGCAGCCACAGCCCACTGCCAGTTCTAGAGGCATTTTTCGGTGACACCAGAGAGACCAAACCCCAGCCCTCCTGTTCCCTCCCTTCTCTAGGGGCAGCCCCAGCCAACACCGCCAACCAGGGAGCCAGAAGAGGCTCTCTTCCCATTTCCGGTTAGATCACTACCAAAATGAAAATAGGAAATGTAACGGCAGCTCAGGGCGTCCCTCCAGGCTCCACAAGCCCATCAGAGCTCTGGTCATCCTGCCACTCTCTCAACCAGGAATCACACGACTGGTGAAATCCTGTCACCTGGTGGAGGTGCCACCTGTTGTCTCTCTTTGTCTTTGATGTGTAGAATCCTTAGGATCTAACGTTTAATTTCACGTTTAGATCCTTTAAGGTTCTACATTAATTTTTACCACGACTCTCTGGCCCTCTGCCTGCAGTCTCCACTCAAGCTATCGGGCCTCCTGGGAAGGAAGAGTGGAAGAACAGGAGAGGGTCCACCAGCGATGAGATCTAGGGCAAATTACTCACCTGTCTGCTTCCGCTCCTCATCGGAGAGGCTACCTCCTAGGACCCTGAAGCGAGGGAACGTACATGGCACACCTAGAACAGGCCTAGTGTGCACCAGGGACTTTATACATGCCAGATTTCATTGTTTTTGTTGCGGGCAGTTTATATCCCTAGAGGCATCGAGACTTCTGTTTCCAAGCAGTCCTTTCAACTCCAAAGAACAGGCAAAGCAATCTACTCCATACTCCTGGGCTTAGTGTCCTGCAGGATGAAAAGGTGAAACAGGGTCCCTGGGGAGCGGGGAGGGGCAATGAGCAACTGCAAGCAGGTGCTCTCCACGTGCCTCTGCACCCCTGCCAACAGCCTTGGCGGTCCAGAGGCAGGCAGGCCACCTGATCAAGGCCACATACATATTTAAATAGTGGTGTTTTCGCTGCCTCTCACTGCCTGGTGGAGACATTACTCTTCATTGTGAAATCCTTGCAATACACAGGCAGGAATGAGAGAAAAGAAAAAGGCGGCATACCCTGTGCCAGGAATTCTGCCCAAGATCACACGGCAATGCCAGAGCTAATTTGGAGGTAGGGCCCTGGTCTCCATGACTCAGTGTGCCATCCTGCTGGGGGAGGAGGGGAGGCTCACTGAAGAACCCAAAGCTCGAAGCTCGAGCCATGCTGGGAAGAGTAAGACTGATAAGTCCAGCGACACACACAGCTAGATGTCGCCAGGGCCTGGGGGATAGAGAAGAAGTTAGGGCGTCCTCTGGTTGATGAAAAGGTGATCACTGCACAGCACTGAAAATGTGCTAAATGCCACTGTGCTGCTCACTTTAAAACAATGGTCACCTCTACATGAAGGCCACCCACAAGAGAACAACTTTTGTGAGGACGGCAACAGGCAAATGCTGCCAAGAGAACATCCCAAGGCAGAGGAACAACAGCAGGAGATTCCCCCAAGGATAGAAGGAGAGGACTCCAGGGAACACCCAGTCCTAACTGAAGCACACAATAGAAAACCTTCGCTTCTCTTGCACATTTCTAATTACCCAGAGGGGAGCGACTGACATAAGAGCCCCTAACATCTGGATCAGTATGGAAATATTTTTGACTATCACAGCTGGGAGGGTGCTACTGGCATCTAGTGGGTAGATGGCTAGGGTGTGCTGAACACCTGCAGTGCACAGGATGGTCTCCACCACCAAGAACCATCTAGCCCCAAACATCCACAGTGCCGCAGCTGAGAAGTTCTAAGCTTAACCAGCCTATTTTACAGATGGCAAAACTGAGGTTACCAAAAGCTAAGTAACTTACACCTGCATTTGTGCTCTGAATCCCACCTCCTCTCACCTGCTCAAGACCATGACCCAGCAACTGTCCGTTTCCCACATCGATCACTCCTTCTCACTACACAATTCCCACGGCACGCCAGGATGGCATACTATCCCCCGAATTAATAAAAAACCAGGCCTTGCTCCCACAGCCCCTCCAGCTGCAGCCACATTCCTCCAGGCCCTGGGGTGGCCACCCTGGCCTGCCTGCTGTTCCGGGCTGGCCCTTAGGCTCTGAACTCCTTGACCCTGCACTGATGATCTACACAGTGGTCAGAACATCAGGAAGCGCAAATACAGTATAAACAACTTACTGAGATTACAGGACACACAATATGATACCGCGCGATTCATTCAACATGCCCGCAAAACTGCACCCCTGCCTGTGTGTCTGGAGTGCGCTGTCTCTGACGATTTGTGCTTCTGATGTTCCCTGGATAAACCTGCACCTTTAGCAAACCCTAGGATGGGGTCGGTGAGCAGTTCCCATAAGGGGCCAGACAGTCCATATTTTAGGCTTTGTGTGCCACAGGGTTGCGTTCAAGACTCCCCACCCCCACCACTGTCATGTGACAGCAGCCTTACACAAGGTGCTAACGAGCAGGCTTTGGGCTGAATCTAACAGATCACAGCCCTCCCAGAACTAAGGAGGAGGAGAGGAGCTTAAAAATGAAAATAAATAATAGAGTCTGATTCCAGATCCACGGCTGCCCACATTTAGCCCCACGTTAGAGATCCCCCAGCAGGCTGCAGCCACACCATAATCACACGGCCATCTGCCCTCACCCTCTCACCCGGGGGAGACCTTTGCAGAGGACAGGCACACCACCCACCTGCCACTGCTGAAGCACACCTACACCTGCAGGCGTCACTGCTGGCCCCAGGGACGGCACAATGCTGTTGCTATTGTTTAATTCCCCCCACCGGGGAAGCACACCACCATTCCAAATCTTTTTAAAATGGAGAGAGACCAGAAGTGACGGAGAAGCGCAGAAAGAACGGTCAATAGATGCCAGGGGCAGGTCCACAACCAACACTAGACCCGCCGATGCCAGGCAGAGGACGGAAATGAAAGAGGCGCAGGGAGTGCAGACAGCAGGGCAAGGCAGAAGCTGCAGCTGGGCGGGTGCCCCTCTCGATGGCAGTTGCCGCTCATTGGCAGGTGACAACAGCACCCCACAGCCATACTGGCAATGCCCCATCTCCTGGTGATTTTCACATCACCTCATTGGGACCTAATTACACTCTTTTACAGCTGTGTTCCAGTCAGATCTTCATGAACCAAACACAACTTGCCATTCTGATACACAGTACACTTGTGTATCATCTACCTGTAGGGTCGGGGCTGGCGGCCCCACTGTGAAAGACAAGGAAACTAAGGCTTGGAAACGTGGATCCTTTACCGAAAGAGACCAGAGGTGACAAAGCCAACATTTTATCCCCAAACTCATGCCTTCCAACCTCTAGACCAGACTAACCCCTTGGACAGTTCAACTTTAAAAGGCTCCTTCTGCGAAGCATCACCAAAGAAAACGAATCTCCTGGTGACTGGCTCAAATGGTACCTTCTCAGAGAAACCTTCCTGCCAAGAGTCCTCAAGGGCACAATAAACTGTTCTGCACTGCGCTTCCCTAGCCCTCCAGCCAAGTCACATCCCTGACATATTCCCTGTTACAGAAAGGACTGCGGGTAGTCATGACACCCTGGACGAGAGCCCATTAGGGGCTGACAGGGAGAGTGACTGGACCCCCACTCACAGAACACTCAGCAGCTCTTGAACAGAGACTCGAGTGATGTTTCCTTCTGCGGTTCTCCAGGGACTGCTTTAAATGGGGAGGACCAGACCAACCCAGGTCACAGCAGCTGTCCCAAGCATGTCAGCAGTGGACAAGGCAGTAGCCCATCTGCTCAAACATTAGGCATACACAGATGAACGGATGGCTATTCTTCCTCCCAGGACTGAGGGGTAAAGTGGCACTGCTGAGCAAGGACAAAAGGACAGGCTGGCCACCATCACACAGTGGCAAGAGGCAGGCTCTGCCTTGAGACAGATGGGCTCATGATGTCTAAGATCAAAGATCAAACCAACAGCAATTCACAAATGAGCAAAGAATAGAGCCATCAATTTTCTCTAGAGCAGGGATGGGCAAACATTTTCTGAAAAGAGCAAAGTAGTAAATATTTCTGGCTTTGCAAGCCATGGGGGCTCTGTTACAGTTACTCAATTCTGCTATTGTAGTATGAAAGCATCTGCAGACAATAGGCAATGAATGGGTATGGCTGGGTGCCAATAAAACTTTATTTACAACACAGGCGGCCTGCCCAAGCCCAGCATGCCAATCTCTGCCGTAGGAAAAATACTACAATGGCAATGTGCAAATATTTTGAAGAGAAAGTGTACCTTCCCTCATGGTTAAAAAAAGGCTAATTATACACTTACTAATAACCACCATACAACAACATTTTATAACTATTAAATTAACCAAAACACATTTAAAAGGAAACTCCCTGTGTGCTAAAGCTACAGTAAATCAGGTGCACCCACTGATAGCGATATACTGACACAGTGAGTTCTGAAAAACAATGTGCAGCACACACCAGAAGCTAAACACACACACACACATACATACATGTGTGTATATTATATATGGTATATATATATATACATATGGAAAGGATTATGTGTATACACACACACATGTATGCACATATACCTGTATATACACATATATATACATATATATACACAGCTCCTCTCACCCAAACCTGCTGCCCCACAGCTTTTCCACCTCAGTAAAAGGCAATTCTCACTCCTTCCAGCTGTTCAGCTGTGTGTGTATATATACATATATATAAACACATATACCTGTGTGTGTATATTATATATATATACACACATATATGGATTGTGTGTATACACACACGTATATACATATGTACACATATATCTGAGTGTATTTTATATATATATATACACACACCTATATATGGAAAGAATGTGTGTATACACACACATATATATACATATGTATACACATATACCTGTGTGTATATTATATATATATATATATAATATAGATATATATGGAAAGGATTGTGTATACACACACACACACATATACACACAATACCCTTTTAACACCTTGAATATTAAAGGGGAAGAAATGGGGAAATGAGAAAAAGAATAAATAGAGACTTCACAGTCCCTCTGTCCTCCAGGTACTGAATAAAGAACTACACTTTTGCTTTGATTTCCATTTTCTGAAGAGGAAGAGTCAGAGAAGTTCCATACTTTGCCCAAGTTAAATAGAGTTATATCCAGGACGGCTGCACCAACGCTTTTCCCTCCACAACACAATGACTGCCTGAACACAGCATCAAGGGGACAAAGATTTTCAATGCAGCGTCCTAGAAGAGGGATCAGTAAACTACAGCCCACTGGTCAAATCCAGCTGTCACCTGTCTTTCTAAATACAGTCTTATTGGAACACAGTCACATCCTTTCATTTCTGTATTGCGTGCGACTCCTCTCATGCTACAGTGCTTGGGATGGAGGCCATCCGGATGGCCAACGAGGCAGAAAATAATTAGTATCCAGCCCTTCACAGAAAACATTGGCCACTCCTGTCCTAGAACATCACAAATGGAATTTACTTCTTTAGCTACAATGGCAAAAAGGCTAACTAACCACAGTACATTAATTTCACCAAATGTTTTACTGCCTTTTAAAATAATTGTGAAGAGAAGGAACATGGGTAAATGCTATAAAGCAGAAAAACTTATTCAAAGGTAGACTCAATGCAATCATGTAGAACACATACATAATCTTTGAACAAAGAAATGTAATACCTAAATATTTAATGTGCTAGGAAGATATATTTATAGGTATATTCTATATTTTCTCATAATTGTCTCTAATGTAATTTTGGCTTTTTTGCTTTAATTTTTTTTTTTTTAAGTTGGGGGAGGAAGGAGCAGATTACAGCATCCACAGGCGCAGGCAAAGAAAAATGAGATGGGTGTGGGTCTGGTTCCCTCCTCCGAGGAAGCAGTGCCCCAGGCCCAACAGAGTGCTTCTGGGTGGCAGAAGGAGCACTGGACAGACCTCTAGGGGTTCCTGGATCAGCACGCAGAAGCCATGGCCAGGAAAAGTCCTCACCCAAACCTGGTCCCCCACAGCCTCTCGCACCTCAGTAAAAGTCAATTCTCACTCCTTCCAGCTGCTCAGGAGCAAAATCACGGGGTCAAGGCCTCTACTCTGATGTTACTTCCCAGTGAGGCCTTCCTGACCACTCTACCCAAATTTACAACAGTCCATTCCTCTAGTTCTTCCTCCACGGAGGCACACAGCAGAACAGACTCCACCCTCAGACTCTGGACCATGCTCATGATCCACACCCGGCCAACCAGACTCACAGGGACAGGCTCCAGGATGACCATGTGGGCCACCAGACACCTGATTCAGCCCTAGGACTTTACCTGGAGCACATGGGAAAGAGGCCCACTCTTTGTCCAGATATTGTTATGTTATAGGATGTAGTCCAAGAGCCGCTGGAAGCTCTCTTGCCTTTGTGGAGGAAAGGCTGCTTGTGGATGAAGCCAAAAGAGAGGAAAGTAGAGTTGAAAGCTGGACAGATAGCCCTGATGATTCCCTAAGCACCTGGATCCAGCCGAGTCTGAAGCTGGCCAGAGTTATCCCTAAACTTTTTCATAAAAAGACACTATATATTCCCATGTTGCTGAAATCAGTTTAATCAACTTCTGCCGCATTCAAATGAAAAGAGTGCTGGCTAATACACACAGCAGCACTCCAGCAGAACCATTTTTGTAAGTTTACTTAGCTTGCTCCAACAGACACCAATGGACAGCCCTTAGCAAAATGATAGAGGATGCACCAAACCGCCACCAGTAAGTTTCCTGAACTTCTGGCCAGTCTCTGCTGCCACTGGAGACCTGACCCTTACTGGCAACATTTTAAACTAGCACAACTGCTTTGACAAAAAAAAAAGGCAACCAGTGCTACTCCTGGGAAATCACCCTAAAGACATAACTTGCCCAAAACGTTCCCTGCATCATTACTTACGACAGAAAAGAAGGGAGGAAGACAGCAAGAAAAGAAGACAGGCCAGCAGGCGTCTCCACCAGCAAAGAGTTCATATGGATGCCATCCATAAAAGTGACCCGTATGGAGTCCAGACAGCAATGTAAAGCTGTATCCTAAAATGTGAGGGAATAGCAAAATGCAAATATTTATATGATGATACAATTACATCATCCTATATCATGTTTCACAATCTTTTCTCATTATCTTCCCCATTAGGGTTCATCTTAGACATTTTTATCCTAATCACGCACTCCATGAAATTTTAACACCACAGATTTAAGGTACACCTGGCTGTGTGCCACATGCTTATCTGTGCTTTACACACAGGAGTGGATCTTCACCTGCTCTGAGAACCTCTTGCCCGCTTCAGGGTACCAGCACCCACTGAGCAGGCACAGCCTGTGTATACAGAGGGTGGCAGGACGCAGGTGCTTATCTAGAAGGGCCGTTCACACTGCCAGAATCTCGAGAAGTCCAAGAAATCCTGGATTTTAGTTCCAACTTTAAAAGAATCTGACTTCCTATTAGTCACCAGACAGTCATACACATGACAGCAGCAGTCCTTGGTGGGATGTAGTCCTCCGCACCTCCAGCAGACGAGGTGGCGGAATGTATGCAGACAGCAACATGACTTCTCACATTCTACATAACAGGCGGACCCCATGCCTTCCTGAGGAAAAAATATATTAATAGCATCCCTTTTCTGCTTTGAATGAAAACCACAGGAATTCTTTTTCCATTCACTTGTTTCAGCTGATTCTTTTTTTTTTTTTTTTTTTTTTTTTTTTTTTGCGGTACTGGGGATCGAACTCAGGGCCTTGTGCTTGCGAGGCAAGCACTCTACCAGCTGAGCTATCTCCCCAGCCCTCAGCTGATTCTTTATTCCAAGTACAAGTTGCTGCTGGAGAGAACCCAGTCAAAGCCAAGCAGAAAAACATGACCTTCAACATTTCAGAAAAATGAGAAGAGGCAGCCAAATGCAGGAAGATCACGAGTTCAAAACCAGCCTCAGCAAATTAGCGAGGTATTAAACAACTCTGTGAGACCCTGTCTGTAAATAAAATACAAAAAAGGGTTGGGGATGTAGCTCAGTGGTTGAGTGTTCCTGGGTTAAAAAAAAAAAAGTGGCCAAAATGTACAAAAACAGTAGACAAGAAATAGCCATAAGTTACCCACTAAGCCCAAAACTCTGACCCATCAGGCCCTTAGAGCTTATCTGTTCCACAAATCATTCAACCTCTCTGGACCTGACAGCCCCATCCTTAGAGCCGGGATTTCGGTGTCTTTCAAACGTCAGAACAATTCCTGAAGAATAATCACAGGTGGAAAGGTGCACCTAGGACCTTCCAGCATAGTCCAACAGAAGACTGTGCCTGAGAACAACAGCTTTCTGGCCCTACTAGTTCTCCTTTCCCAGTAGGAACAAAAGCATCAACTGGAAATCAGAATTCCTTAGCCAGAGGAGGCAGGCAATCAAGCATTCCTATCTACAGAATTCTCCAAGGAAAGCAAACCAACTGGGGCCACTGCCTCCCAGAGACACCCCCGGCAGGTGTCTTTCTGACACTTTGTTTACTTACACACATGCACATGAATTCACAATGCTGTCTTGCCTGCATGCTTTACTTTGTGTCAAAGCATACATTTTAGGTATGATTCTATACCTGCTTTTTTTCTACAGAACTTTAAAAAGATGTAGCCAAGGTGATAGGTTTAAATTCACACTATTCCTTTTAACATCCTCGAGCGTTTTCTGTCATGTGACCATACCACATTAAGTTTTTCCACTCCCCTATTAATGGTCATCTCGGTGGTTTCTGGCCTCACGATACCATTCATCACGTGTCTGCATTATCTAGGGCCATACCACTTCCTGGTTATTTGCACTTGATGTATTAATCCTTGAACCCATCTGACCTCTGACTCTACTCAAACGTTTTTAACTCAAAAATGTAGCAGATTCTAATTACCAATTTGTAGGCTCTAAAAGAAACTGAAAAGCATGTTAAGCCACACCAAAAAGAGGCAATCAGTCAAATCCTGCAAAGAATCCACAGGAAAAATGACTTGGTTTCCTTCAACTAAAACAAGAACAAATTTTGCAAATACACTGATAAGGGGCTTGTATCCAGCAATTACATAGAATTCTCACAGCTCAACAATAAGAAGACAAACCCAACTTTAAACCTGGACAAAGCATCTGAATAGACATTTCTCCAAAGTATACAATACAGTTGGCCAACAGGCACATAAAGTGATGCTTGGTGTCACTCTAGTCATTAGGGAAATGCAAATCAAAACCACAGAGATGATGGCACTTCACACCCCTTAGAATGTCAATTATCCAAGACTGTTGGGAAGAATGTGGAGAAACAACCCTTCCATCCTGCTGGGAATATAAAATGCTGCAGCCCAGTGGAAAGTGTGACCCAGCTCCTCAAATGGTTAAACCAAATCACCATACGACCCCGAGACTCCACTCAGCTCTAAGAACCAAGAGAAATGAAAAACTGCCCACACAACAGCCTGCGTGTGAAATGTCACAGCGGCATTATTCTTAATAGCCAAAAAGTGGGAACAGGCCAAATGTCCATCCACCCATGAAGGCAGAAACCAAACATGAAATGGTCACATGATGGAACATTATTTGGCCAAAAAAAGGAATGAAATACAGACTATAACATGATTGAATCTCAAGAACATTACAGTTAGTGAAAAAAACCAAACATGAAGGTCACATTTTGCAAGATTTCATTTATACGAAATATCCACAACAGGCAAATGCATAGAGACAGAAAGTAAACAAGCAGCAGGGGCTGGAGTGGGTGTGAGGAGTGACCGCTAATAAATACAGAGCTTCTTTCTGGGGTGACAGAAACATTATACAATTGATGTCTGCACAATTCTGTGAATACTCTAAAAAATTTATAAGAAATTACACTAAAAACAGTCTCTTTTAAAGAGACCTAAATGATTTAAAAGACAAACCAACTTTACTATGTAAAGTTAGATGCTGAGTTTTAAAAGTATACTATAAAATAAAATCATAACACAATCATGGAAATTTGAGTATATATTTGATACTATTAAGGAATTACTTGTTTTTCATAGGTATGGTAACAAAAATAAGTTGTGTCTTTACAAAGGAGTTCCTGTATTTTAGAGAGATACATTAAAATATGTTCAGATAAAAGGATATACCATCTGAGACTTGCTGCAGAATAACCTGGGAAGAGGGAAAGTGGGCAGAGAGATAGATGAAATTATCACAGGCTGTCAAATCCGTGTGACGGTTCACTATACTACTCTTTCCATTTTCAGTATATTTTAAATCCTCTATTTAAAAACGGGGGAGGTTCTCACTGAGAACCTGTCTCTAAATCAAATACAAAAAGGGCTGAGGATGTGGCTCAGTGATTAAATGCCCCTGGGTTCAATTCCCAATAAAAGGGGAGGAGGGTTACAAAGGAAAGAGAGGAATTATTTCTCTACCACTTACTTTATTGAGTGTCAATTATCAATCTCACAGGTGAGGAAACTCACTTTAAAATGCATTCTCAAGAAACAATTAAAAATACCCTTGGACTTCCCCCTCCACCCTCAACAACCACTTTCTCCACCTCAATTGCAACCTTTCCAAAAGAAGGCTTTCATCCTTTTTTTATCTCTATGTTTTGGTCTCCTTTTATAATTTGTCTTTAGACCTAATGATTTTTTCATTAAATTAAAAAATGGAAGTTTTAAAAGAGTTTTGATACTAAGTGGCTCCTTGAAAGAGAAACTGATCAATTTCCTTTGGCTTCTCAACTTCATTTCCTCCTCTGATAAAGGCAAAAGAGAGAATGGTCCAGAACTCTGAGTTTATGGCAAGGACCCCCTAGCCATGTTAAAGGGAAAAGATTAGACAGGTACAGTAGTGTACATCTGTAATCCAGCAACTAGGGAGGTTGAGGCACAAGGATCCAAGAACAAGTCAGCCTGGGGAACTTGGTGAGACCTTGTCTCAAAATCAAAATGGTTGGAGATGAAACTCAGTGGGTTCAATCCCAAGTACTGCAAAGAAAAGAAATTTTAAAAAGGAAAATGTTGGGGCTGAGGGTGCAGCTCAGTGGCAGAGCGCATGTTTAGCATGCATGAGGCCACAAAGATTTTGAGAGATTGCCTAGTCCTAGCCCAAGTTCCAAGAAACAGCCTTGCCCTCACTCCACCCCACATGGAGTCTTTACAGCAATGACAGCTCTAAGCTCCTGTCAGTGGACCATGTGAGAGGCACAGTACCAATCAGTTTACCTGACCAATGTTATCTAGTGGCCACAGCAAGCCTAGGAGACGGGTGCTATTATGTATCCTCATTTAGCAGGGACTTTCAGAATGGTCAAGTAACTTATCCTAAATCACACACCTTTAAGTAGCAGAGTCAACCTCAAATGTCTGGCTCCAGAACCTGTACTTATACCCAGAGACATCACCTCGGAGTGAAAGCCAGCTCATGACATCTTTGCAGAGGTATCACTAATGTCTGAGGATCAGAAACCTTCATTAGAGCCAATCATTTGCTTTGGCAATGGAAGGGGGACTATCTCCCAGACACCCCCGTCACCAGGCCATTCATTAGGTGCATCAATTTCATAAATCTTGCTCTTAAATAGCAAACACAAAAGGCACATAATTTATCTTTAAGATCCACAGAGATAAAAGTTAAACATGAAAAGAAAATTATCACCTTTGCTTTACCCCCACCCTCCAATACCTCCAGAAATGCCTGGATGGAAGGCTAGAGCCAAGGGCACTGGATGTGGGGATTGTTGAAAACAACCGAATAGCGAGAGAAAAACAGGCGGTATGCCGGTAGGCGGGTCCTCCTAAGTGAATCCAGATCCCAGAGTGGCCAGAAAAACAGTCAGGGACCAGCTGAGAGGCTTCCCTGAGTCACTCCCATCTCCACACACAACACAAGAATGACTTAGCACCAAAACACCAATAGGACTCTTCAGAGGGAGGACAGGAGGGAGAACACAGAGTCAAGGCACTAAACTTCAGAAACAGGACCAGCGGTCTACACCCACCTACCTCCGTCTAACTTCCAGTCTCCCCACCAAACCCACCCACCACTTCTCTGGTGGCGCTGGGAGGGGCTGGGCCAAAGCAACAGTCGCCAGATGGGCTCAGCACTGGGCAAGAAGGGAAGGTGTTGCAGGACAGGGCAAGAGAGACCTCAAATGATGAGCTGAGAGGAGAAATGGAAGGGGCTGGAGTAGGGAGGAATAACCCCAATGTAAAACCTAGGACCGGGGAGGGAAACGGAGCGAGTAAGTAGGAACAACTGGTGGCTGGAAGAGCGCTGGGGGTCAGGGGTAGAGGGAATAAGAGAGAGGCGGGAGACAAAGGGGCTGGAGAGCCGAGAGAGCCCCGGGGACCCGGAGCTGCCGGTCCGGGTCTGCTGACAGCAGGTCCCGGGGTCAGCCGCCCAAGGATGCCCGGAGGCGCTCTCTGCCGGGGGGAGCCGGGGTGCCAGGCGACGAGGGGCCTGGGCGGGGGATGACAGGGCAGGGCGCGGGCAGCCGGAGCCGGGACTGGGACTCAGGCGGGTCTACCAGGCAGGAGGCACTGCCCACCCGAAGGCTCCGAGCTGGGGGTCTGGTACCGGGGCGCGGGGCTGGGGGACGGGGAGGGTCTGGGGGCAGGCCGTGCCCGGGGACAGGAGTCAGGGGACGCGGAGTGCCCGGCCTCGGGCGGTCGGAGACCTGCAGGGGGCCAGGGGCCGGGACCCCGGCGGACCAGTGGCGGGATCGGGAGCCAGGGAGACGGGCCGGGGTCTGCGGGCGACCGGGGCGGGGGGACTCGGGGCCGGAGAGTGCAGCTGCAGCGGCGGGAGCCGGGGCGGCCGGGGCGGGTGACAGCGGCGGGGCCGCCACTCACCGCTCATGATGCCGCTCCCCCGGCGGGTGCCTGCGCCGCGCCGCCGCCGCCGCGTCTGCCGCCGCCGCGCTCCACAGGGGCCGAGAGACAGCGCGCGCCCCGCCCGCCGCCCCGCCCCGGAAGTAGAGCTCGTCGCCGCCGAGGCCCCGCCCCCGGCCCGGAAGGTAAACACGGACGCGGGCGGCGGCGCGCTGGCGGGGCTGGGGCTGGGGCTGGGGCTGGGACGGGGACCGCCCGGAGGTGGTGGCCGCTGCCGGTGAGCCGGGGTCGGGTGAGGGGCGCTTTCCGCCACACCTCAGTGCTGCCGCAGTGAGCAAGGCCATGAGTAAGGGGAAAACAGGGCTCCCGACCTGGGCGAGAACCCGAGGAGACACAGCCGTGGACTAGCGTGGGCACGGGCAGAGGGCACTCCCGGAGGGCCTCGCTAAGGAGGCGACTTCGGGGCCCAGACCTGCAGAGCGAGAGGGAGCCGGACCTGGGAGCCCCCGGGAGGGGGATTCCAGGAGGAAGGAGCGGTGAGTGCGGGGCGGGGGCGGTCCTCGAGGACGCGGGAGCCCCTGCGGCGCTGGGTGCCCCGAGCTTGCCCGCCCACCTCTAGGCGGCGAGGGAAGGGAGGTCCTTGTAAGAAATTAAACGGAGTGACGCAATCTGCGTTGGTCTTAAGACCTTGCTCTTCTGGAAGGAGAATTAATTGTAATGGGGAAGGGGAGAAAGGTAGCTGGTTAAGGGGCTACTGGCTTTTCCCGGCCAGAGGTAATAGTGCCTGGGACCCGGTGTTGGCGGTTGCAAAGGAGAAGGTGGACAGATGCAGTATAAAGCCAAGTGCTGCACATTCCCAAAGGAAGCAAGGTCGTTGTCCCATTTTACAAATGGGGAAGGGTATCCAGAGAGGTTGAAGAAGGATCCCTCCAGTTTGTTTTGTTCATATCCAGAGTGGAAAATGAAAAAAAGTATTTTACATCATAACCCAGCACACACACACGAACGTTTGAGATGTTTAACAATTCTGTAGGTAATGTATTATCTTCTCATTTTCTTTCTTTTTTTAATGCTGACAGAGACTTTCTCCATTGATCCAGTAGTAAGTTTTGATCTGTAGTTGAAAACACTACAACCAAGCACACCTAGGAAATGGAGCCACAATTCCAGCCCATTTTTCTGTAGCTCCAGAGTCCCCACAGTCTTCTGCTACTTTGCCTGTAAACATATATTCCCAACCCACACATACACATACCAGGAATTTACCTCTAAGGAAACAACTCAGCAATGGCCCAGAACTCTTTGGGGAAGGATACTCTGCAGCATTGTTTATAATAGGAAAAAAAGTGGTGATAAGAAAAAAGTTCAGAGACTGGAGCTGTGGCTCAGTGGTACAGCACTTGCCTGGCACAACGGAGGCCCTGGGTTCAATCCCTAACACTACCAAAAAGAAAAAGAAAAAAAATCTGAGATATTCTCAATTACAAAGGGTGGATAATGGAAAGGAGGAGAGTTGGGGGGCCGTGCCCCTGTTGTGTGTAATCCTGCCCCTCTTTGGCATCTGTAGCCAAAGTAGGATCAATGTAAATAACCATGTCTACCTTCCCAACATTTTCATTATTAAATACTCTACTTTTTTAGATCCAGCAGACATTTTTCCAACTGCTACCTATCCTCACTGCTGGTGGCTGAGGAACTTGCCCCTGGGTTAGGGTCAGTGTCAGAAGTAAGTTGATTCATAAGACTGGTTGGCCCTGTAATATCCACGGGATATTTGCTGACTTTTTTTTCTTTTTTCCTTTTTGGAGGTGCTGGGGATTGAACCCAGGGCCTTGTGCTTGCAAGGCAAGCACTCTACCAACTGAACTATCTCCCCAGTCCTCTTTCCCATCAACTCTTGACTCTCAAGTGTTAATTTTCAGGTGGCTGGCAGACCAACTTGGGTCCGGTAACAAATGTGGCAAGATGCCAATGATAATACAAAAAGTGGAAAAAGCCCCCAGCATAGAAGTCTGAATGTCATATTGTAGTCGTGCCAAAATACAGCTATGTGTAGGGACTGGGAGAGAGTGTAAAAATGGGAATTCTTGTGTCTGGTCGATGAGGTTGATTTTCCCATCTTTAAAGTTACACCTCATAGTTGTTAATTTGTTATTCCCACTGAGGAGTCATCGTGCCTGAGTCCTGGAGAGCCTGGCCTGGTCACCTGCCTCCAGAGCGTCTGGAAGGCAGCACATGCCTGCTTCATGCAGGCGTCAGGCGGATCCTGTCTCAGACCTTCTCTCTGTAATAGGAGGGACAGGGTAGTTTACTGAAGTTCTAATTTTGTATGGTATACTATGAAATGTATTTGGTTTTTGTCCTCTGTTCCTGTCACACAACTCCTAAAACCCTGAGAATTTCCTCACTAGTAAGAATGTCTTTTTTGACTCATAATGAGCCCATTTTGATCACACCCGAGTTTATGTTAATGAGGTGATAGAGTTGGGGTGGAACACCAAGTCATCAGAGGGTTCCAACTTTCAGCCTCACCTCCCAACCTCTGGGAAGGGGCAGGGAGGGTCTGAAGATGAAGCTCTTTAAAACTAGCACTGCAAGATTCAAGCTGTTTCTAGATGGCATGTCCCAAGAAAGCACCCTGCCCCCTTCCTCTGACTCTTCATCTGTATCTTTTATAATAAACTAATAAATATAAATAAAGTATTTCCCTGGTTCTGTGAGCCATCCTAGCAAATTATTGAACATAAGGAGGAGGGTTGTGAAAACTGCAGTTTATCATCAGTGAATCAGAAGCATAGGGCACAGCCTGGAACGTTTGATTGGCATCTGAAGTGGGGAGCTGTCTTGTAGGACTGAGCCCTTAGCCTGTGGGATCTGACATGAATCAGCCTGGACAGCAAGAATCAAGAGGTTAAAGGCAACAACTCTTGTGTCTGGGAAATCTAAACTCTTCAAGGAGCTTGGAGTAGTGGGAGGTAGAAGGAGAGAGAGCAGGAGATCCTGGGGCCGACACTCAGTGGCCACATAACAGGAAAGAGTGTGTGCCAGACCTCAAGGGGACTAGACGACACTGATAACTGACAGCAGCTGATAAGGAACTTACAAAGCACACACTCTTACACACTGTTTATATATATATGAACTTTTTTTTTCTGGTGCTGGGGATTGAACCCAGGGCATTCCACCACTGAGCTACATCCCCAGCCCTTTTTACTTTCTAAGACAGGGTCTCCCTAAGTTTCAGAGAGTGTCTTGGAACTTGTGAACTTCCTGCCTTGGCTTCCCAGGTAGATACTATCATCATCATCATACAGGCAGGGAAACTGAGTTTGAAGTAAGTAGTTCAGTGACTTTCTCCTAGTTACCCAAGGTCTGTAATGTCCTAGTAAACAGCCAGGATTCAAAACCAGGCATTCTGGCTCCAGGAGCTAATCCTTTAACCCCTGTTCTGTATTCTAACCCTGAAGGCCCTCAGTGAAGCAGTGATGGCCCCCAAATGTGCAAAAAGTTCCCTACAAAGTTCCCCCATATTCCAAATGTGTGCAGAAGCCATAGCCCCAAGACCTTCAGCCTATGCTGTGGTGCCAGTAGGCATCCTAACTGACCAAAGCCAGTAGATGACCCAAGGGCTTGTCCATAAGACCCTAAGTCCTTTTGCATAAACCCCAGGAGGGAAACCCTCCCCCAGGAATGACTAAGAAAACAGCCCAAGGTGATGTAAACTAGGAAGTGCAATCCAGTTGACAGGAAGGGTAAAACAAATTGGTCTTAGGCTGTTCATTTAAACACTGGCTCTGCCACCTCTACTTTGAATGTCCTCTCCAAAATTCAGATGTCGCCAATATGATGATATGGAGAAGTCAAGCCATAAAAAACTGAGTAGGCCGTGAAGGCTCCCTCACAAAGGTCGTCAAGCCCACTATAGTCTCCCGCCCTGCTGAGCCAGCCTGACCTTCTACCTTTTGCCCTGTGAAGATGGCTAGGAAACCCTCCCCAGATGCCAGCACCTGGATCTTGAGCTCACCAGCCTCCAGAACTGTAGGAAAATGATTTTTTTTAAGTTGTCAATGGCTTTTTTAACTATTTATTTATACGTGGTTCCAAGTATTGAACCCAGGGCCTCACACGTGCCAGGCAAGCAGTCTACCACAGATCCACAACTCCAGCCCCAGAAAATGAGTTTTCGTTCTTCATATGTTACCCAGTGTCAGGTATGCTGCTGTTACAGCAGCACAAGTAGGGACAGCCATTCACTGGCTGTGTTACTTTGCTCCGTTTATGTCATCTTTGTAAAATGGAAATAATAATGATCTACCTGCTTGTATTTTGTGCACATTAAATGAGTTAGTCCAAGTAAAGCACTCAGAACAGTCCTGAGCACATTAGCAAGCCTACTTCTGTGTACCTGTGATCATTATGACATGCACCTGGGTGCTCAGGACTATTTATCAGTTTGCAGCTATCCGTGTTCTTGTATGATTATATTAATGCCTGATGTCCCCATTAGGCTGGAAGCTTGCAAGGCCTAGAACCACCTGTGCATGCAGGTGCTGAATCAGCCTGACTGCAGGCTTCTCCTGTTCACAGAAATACCCAGGATAACCTTGCTTTCCTTTAACAGTCAAAAAAAATCCAGTCTGTCCAAATGTGTGTGTGTACCAGAGAGAGGTGGTCTAAGTGTGAGTCTGAAACAGAAGCCCTTTGAGATTAGAAGCTCCGTATTGTTTTAACTTCTGAACTTCCTCCTCCTGAAAAATGGAGGCTGGGGGCCTAAGGGGCACCAGGGAACCTGGGTCTGTGGCTTGCTTCTGATTAGCACAGCCTAGCCAAAGCTGCATACATGTATTTCCTGCCTTTTGTCCCCCTGCGCCACCTTTCACTTCCAAGTCCCTGAAGATAGAAATCTGAGAAAGAAAATGATCAACTGTCTTTCTCAAACCTGGCTTTGAATAAGACTGACTTTCCTCGCCAACCTGTCTGGAGTTTCAGTAGAGTGCCACACGTGGTCGACCCCTCCCCGGTTTCAACTCTGTGGGGTCTACAGATTGCAGTACTCTTTTTTTTTTTTCATTGAGTTAAGAATTTAATCATGAAACCAAGGAAGTTTCCACAGATGAGCTCCTAACAGTGAGTTAGGGAAATGCATGTAACCACTTCCAGAACTAGCGGACAGAAAGTGACGTGTCCGCCACTGACAGTCACCCCAAAGGGACCTGAAGCATCATCTTCTGACAGACGATTTTCGGAGCAGCTCCACACCAGTCAAAGGGTTAGTTACTGGTAGAAGTCGACCTCTCTGTCCCCGCGACACCTGAAGCAGCTGGCAGGCTCTTGCAATAGTCATTGGTTTTGGTGGTGACAAGAATGGTAGCACCCTCCTCCATGGCTGGGAGCGGAAAGAAGGGGTCAGAATCGACCTTGGGCTTGCTCTTGACACAGTCTGGGCAGGTGCATTCTTCTACCGTGTACCCCAGGCTTCTTGGAAGGACCGTGCTGTTGCCAGTCCTGCTTTTGTCCAGGTCAGCATTAGCCACGTCCAGGTCAGCATTAGCCACGTCCAGCAGGACAGAGCCTGATGGCGAGAAACAAAAACATTAACCTCACCCCCACCCCCCTCGGTTTTCATGTCCCCGCAGGGCAAAGCAGTAACTGGGAGTGGTAGACTAACAGACCACAGGCCACCACGCCGGGCTCTAAAGTGTGGTTGGTTTGGGGACAGTGTTATGTGTGTTTGCTTGTGACAATCACATTTAAAAATCAAGAGATTGCACATGTGAATCTGGACAATTAGACTAAATTTTAGAACAAAATGTGGCAACAGAGAAACAGCACGGAAACAATGGGCTGGAGTCGAGAGCAGCTGTCACCTTCAGGCCTGCCTTGGGCCCCGTTGGCAGAGCCACCACCTGGCCCAGAACCTGCCTTGGTTACCCACTGGACCCTTGCAGGCGTTGAGGTTTTGACCTTATCTTCCCACATGAAAATGACAGAAGTGCCCATATGTTATACAGCACACCAAAATCAGTCTCTGGTGACGTTTTAGAACACAGAAGAAAAGAGGCTCTCTTACGGAGCTTTTGATAGCAGGTGAATTTTTTTCAGTGAATCTCTTATGATCATATAAAAAGTCTTATTATGACCAACCACACCTGTGAAGATAAGTTTTCTACTTCCCAGCATTCTACAGTATAACTTTTATCTTCTAAATGTCACATTTGGAGTCCCTCAGAAATAAGGCAGACTCAGGAAGAAAAATACTGCATTCCCTCACTTATATGTAGAATCTAAAGAAGTTGGATACGTAGAAGCAGAATAGTGGGTACCATGGGCAGGAGTCAGGAAATGGGAGCTGTTGGCCAAAAGATCTGACGTTGCAGTTATGTAGGGTAAATACATCTGGAGATCTCCAGTGGGGCTTGATGACTCTAGCTAGCACTGTACTGTGTAACACAGATTAGCTACGAGTCAATTTCAAGGTACCTGAGGAAATGGTCATGGTGGTTTGCTTGACTAGTCATCATTTCACCATGTGTGTATCCAACATTATGCTGTACACCGTAAATATACACAATTTTTATCTTACATTAAAATATTCTCCACTTCTCTACTGACCCCAGGATAAGAGAAAAATTAGTAAATTACATGGAACCATCACCTGCCAACCCTGCACTAGAAAGCAGATGAGGTGATGCTTTACAGATTATGCATGGAAAATAAATGTATAAAGAAATAGGGCAGTTGCTGCTCTGTTTAAAATCAGAACGTGGGGAAAGGTGCTACGGAAATATTTTTATCTTGAGAGGCACTTAAGCAGAACATTGGCTTCTCTGGGACTGATTCTCAACTGCCTAATAAGCAATTATTTTTTCAGATGAATACTCAAATAATCCAGGAGAAACTGGTTATTCATTTCTAGCATTTTTCAGTAGTAAAACATTCATCCAAGCAAATAACACATTTGTACTAAAAACAAGACCACATATCTTGCCAAGTATGCTTTTCCTGATAGTAGCAGGCCTGGCTCGCAGTTTCCTACAGTAGGACATTTAATCAGTGTTCTAACTTTAGTCAAAGATGTTTTCCAAGAAAGCCTGAGGACTTCAATAGAGTGATTAATTAGCAAGAAAAGAACTGGGGAAGGCTGATACTGTCAGGAGATCTGCAAAGAAGGCATGAATGCCCAAATGAAGGCTGCTTGCCTCTAACATTGCTATCAACTAACACACTTGAAAGAACCGTGACCAGATGAAAAAGTCAATGTTAAAAAAGAAAAGGAAATGAAACTTGCAACAGCCCCTCTTGGAAACAGACTGGAAAGATCACCACCAAACCAACCTGTGTTTTTTAATTCATCCTTCAGTGGTTCAGAGCTCATCTTCCTGAGCAAGAACATCAGCACAAACACTGCCAAAGAAATCATCAAGCTCAGGCCCAAACAGGTCCAGAGAATGGCATTTGTTCCTTTCACTGAATTGTTCATACCTTTATTAAAAGAATGTCAGAAAGGAAATAGGCTGATATCATAATATCACATCAAATATGAATTATTTGCCATTCAGTTTCCCCAATTCACTAGCATTGACTTTTAAATTCTAAATACCACTTAATTAGAACAGCAGATGAAAATCTATGTTGCTAACAGTGCTGAATAAAACTGAGTTCAGGTTTGAATAATCATTTTGTCTCCTTTCTCTTTTGGATTCAGAAAAAGCTCACCATCTTCCCCATACTGTTTATCCTCCGAAAAAATAATCGATATAGAATACTTCACACCAACGCATAGTTGCTGAAGCAGTCTTACTTACTTGCATTACAGTAACGCTGGCATGGTAGAGGAGGGGTACTGGAACATCGAAGGTGACAAGATTTGCAAGCATGCAGCAAACTGTCAAAATACTCATTTTGGAAGCACTGCTGAGCCATCTGGAACTTGATCTCAGAGAGAAACCGGGGAACAACAAAAAGAACAGCATGAAAGGACAAGTAAAATATCTTCAAGAATGTCCCAGCAAATGTAGTGACAGCAGCTTGAGTGTGGAGGGGGGAAAAACAAACAAACTCGACCTCATTCCATTGGTTCTTCTGGGGGCCGTCAGCACTGTGCTAAGGATTTGAATACCACCTTCAATTCACATTTCTAAGTTTGAGGCTGGGTGGGGTAAGGTGGAATGTAAATATCAGGACAAGCGGTATCTGAAACAGAAACTGCTTATTTTTAGAGGAAGTTTCCCAACCAGGTGACAGTTGCAAGATGCAGTTAAGCCTGGGGCATCAGGCAGCAAGTTCAATGACCATCTCCAGAGCATCTGTTTATGAGCTGTCCTCTGTGATAAGCCCCAGGGAGAGACCAGACCAAGTCTGTGCCCCTTAAGAACTTGAAATCTGACAAGGAAGCTAGAAATGTACTTAAGAAAACCACAAGGTACAGTAATAAATGACAGAATGTGAGAGACGGAAGGACAAGTCAAAGTCAAGCACAACCACCAGGTTCCGAATGTAGGAACAATTGCACCGCACTTAAAACAAGGAGAACCAGGGAGTTGGAGTGTTTTGTTATTGCTATTAATAAGATCCACTGAGGGCAGTGGCACACACCTGCTACCCCACCTACTCAGGAGGCTGTGGCAAGGGATCACAAGTTTGAGGCCGGCCTTCACAACTCAGGGAGACCCCCATCTCAAAATTAAAAAGGTGTGGTAGTTAAGGATGTAGTTCAGTGATAGAGTGTTTACTTAGCATATACAAGACCCCAGGATTGATCCCCAGCACTAAAAAATAAAATAAAAATAATCCATGTTCCATTGCTGAAATTAGAAAATACAAATAAGCAGATAGAAAAACTATGCATGGTCCAAGCATCTAAAAATTATTGCTGTTACCCTTGGCCATATCCCAGGGATTGCAGACCGGCTGCCGATGTGTTCTGTTTGGCCAGTCCCTGATAGATACCCTTCTAGAGGCATTTTGGGATGGATGGACAGATGGACAGACAGACCGACTTACTCATTGGATTTTCCTTGAAACAAATGAAATCACTTGAGTTTGCTGAATGCAGCACCCATGTAGAGGGGTCTTAAGATCCATCAGAAATACAGAACTCAATTAAAATTTGAGGAAACAAACTCCAAATTCAGTGTAGCGATTCTGGAGTGGTTGCAGGGAGGAGAATTCAAAACAGCCTTCATTGTTAAGTATTAAGTTTTATTCATTAAGCTGAATGAATACTTTAATGTAGTTTTGTTATCCTTTACAGGTTTTTGTGTTTTAAAAATAGTGCATAACACATGTTAAAATTATGACAATGAAATAAAATGTGGACGTTAAAAGCAACACTTTTTTTAAAAAGCAGCACATTTTTAAATGCAGAATTTGAGCCAGCCTAGAAAAAAGTTAGAACTAAGATATTAATCAAAACCCTGAATTTGAGTCTCTCTTTGCTTCCTTGTTGCCATGTCCTGAGCTGCTTTCCCCTGCCACACTCTCTGGCATGAAGTTTTACCCCACCTCAGGCCCAGAGCAGTAGAAGCACCCATTCGTGGACCGAGACCTCTGAAACTGTGAACCCAAAATAATTTTTTCATTCTCTGTATTGTCCTTATTGGATCTTTTGATCACAGTGATGAAAATGTTGACTAAAACAGAAATCAGTACTGAGAAATGGGGTCATTGCTGTGACTAACCTGACCATAGAGCTTTTCTGGAGAAAATTTTGAGAAGTTTAGAGATGCACGTTGAAAAAACTTTTTAATTGTTGTCAACAGAGCTTAATGGGAGATTCTGGTGGAAGTTCAAAAGACCAGAATGCCAATAGGTCTGTGGACAGTAAAGACTGGGCTCCTGAGGTTTCAGAAGAGAAGGAATACTCTGCTAGAAAATGGACTAGAGGCCACTGATTTTAGTCCTCACTAAGAAATTGTCTACATTTTGCCTATGTCCTTAGACTTCCTGTGAGGCTGTTGGTGTTGGACTAGCTAATCTGGTGGAGGAACTTTCAAGGAAGCACAGCCTTCGGGCGTGGCATGGGTATTGCTGGCAACTTTTAGCCAAGATAATTGTGACAACCAGATGCAGAAATCAAAGCAAAAAGATTTTTATAAAAATTACAGTTTGACCAGAAAACTGCAAGTAAAACCAGAACTAAGGACATTAGTTCCGGTTATTAAAGACATTAATTGGTTATTAAAGACATTACAACCCCTAAAGAGACTTTCCTCAGAAACAATAGGAAAGATGACTTGAGGGCATCTCTGGAATTGGCAAGACCATACCCATCTCAGGCTCAAAGATATAAAAGAAAAAATTGCTTTGAGAAGGACCATGTAGGCCCCCGGCTTACATAAGGGTGGCTAGCAAGTTCCACCATGCTCGGCCACTAGGTATGCTGCAACCAGAATCCCTGGGGGCTGGGCTACTGCTCAAGATGGTGGCATAGACAGGGGGTGCTGGTTCTGTAGGACTGCAAAATGCTGAAATTAGGGATTTATGGAGGCTTCCGCTGAGATAGCAAAGGGGGGCCTGGGAGGCCAAGTAAAGTACAACAGGCTGCAGGCTGTTGCAGCCTTGCAGGCTGCCCCTGAGAGGACAATGCATGAAGAAGTGAGAAGGAAGCCAAAGCTGCAGTGGAGATCCCCGAGAGTAAAAGATACTGTAGGATGTGTGGGGAGGAAAGCTGCAGGAATCAAGCATAAACAAGCCAAAAGAGTGACCAGGTGGGCTGCAACCAGCAAGATCATAAGACAGAGATACAAACCCTTTGGAGAGAACATCAGGATGCCATGGGCCCCAGATGTTGGACGTGGAGCTACAGGATTGTTTACCCAGCTAGGTCCCATTCTCTTTCTATGCCCCGATTTCTCCCTTTTGGAATGGAAATGTTTACTCTGTGCCTTTATAGATTGAGAATATGTAACTTGGTTTTGAATTTTACCAGGGCTTACACTGAGAATTTGCCTTGAGTCTCAGAGGAGACTTCAAGCTTGTACTTTTGGGCGATCCTGGAACTGCTAAGACTATGGGGACGCTTGGAAATGGACTCAATGTAAATTTTGCATTGTGAAATGGACATGAACTTTTGGGATCCTGGGGCAAAATAGTTTAGATAAAAGGTGTCCCCCAAAAGCTCATGTGAGAGACAATGCAAGAAAGTTTACAGGTAAAATGCCTGAGTTGACAGCCTAACCTAATCAGTACATTAATCCACTGGAATGGATTAACTTAGTGACCACCATAGACAGGTAGGGTGTGGTTGGAGGAGGTGGGTCATTGGGGCGCATGTCTTGGGATTTATATTTTGTCTGTTGAGAAGAGCGCTCTCGCTCGCTCTGTTTTTTGGTGGCCATGTTCTGACCTGCTTTACTCCACCATACGTGTCTGCCGTGATGTTCTGCCTCACCTCAAGCCCTGAGTAATGGAGCCAGCCATCTATGAACTGAGACCTCTGAAACCATGACCTCCAAAATAAACTTTTCCTCCTCTAAAATTGTCCTTGTCAGGTATTTTTGTTTATTCATTTATCTATTTATTACTGGGGATTGAGCCCAGGAGTGCTTCATCACTGAGCTATATTCCCAGCCCTTTTTTCTTTTATTTTGAGACAGAGGCTCACTGAGTTGCCTAGAGTCTGGATAAATTGCTGAGGCTGGCTTTGAACTCGTGATCCTCCTGCCTCAGCCTCCCAAGCTGCTGAGAATATAGTCACGTGCCACGACTCCCAGCTTTGTTAGGTCTTTCAGTCACAGCAGCAAAAATTCTGACCAGACACACAGGCTCACATGAAGAGATACAGGAGATTGGTGACAGTTCCTGCCTCTGCCAGGAGACAGGAGAACTAGGGTAGGAAAAGACTTCTTTCCATTGAAGCATCATTCGAATGATTATATTAGAATAGGAAAGTGTTTTAAAGTGTAGGGAGCTTAAGGAAGAGGAAAAGCAGAGTGAGAGGCAGGCTTCCCTTGACACACTCCCTCGGCCTTAAGAGCAGCAGAGACCTGCAGAAGCTCTGTAGGCAACTCAGAGAAGCCCAGGATGGCTCCATTCTCCAAGAGAAGGTGGCAGGCCCCTCATGGCTTGTCACCCAGCCCAGCCCTCAGGGTAGGCTCCCAGGGACCAGAGCCAGGGGCTGCTTCTGGCCTCATCTCCTCTCCCCACAGCATATTGTCTCTCCTGGTGAGTAGCTTAAAGCCCACTCCTAGTGAGTAAAGTGCAGGCCTCAGAGTAGTTAGGCCAGAGGAAATTTCAAAAGAAGTCTGCTGGGGCTCCTCAGGGTCGCTCTGCTTACTTCCCTTCCCCAGGGCTTCGGTCTGTGTCCTACAAGGATTTGTGTGTGGGAATTCGTCCCCGTTGTGGTAATGTTAGAAAGTGGTGGGATGTTTATGAGGTGGGGCCTCCTGGGAGGTTGTTGAGTCATGGGGGCATGGAAGGGATTTGGGTAGTTCTGCCTTCAGGCCCTGAGCAAATGCCAGCCCCATGCTCTTAGGCCTCCAGAACTGTGAGCTATGCAAATTTCTTTTCTTTACAAATTACACAGCCTCAGGTATTTTGTTACAGCAACAGAAAACAGACTAATGCACCCAGGTTTGTTGGTTAGCTCCATCTTTGATTCTGTGGGGAATCCTGCAATGCTTCCAATAAGGCCCTCTCTAGCATAAGTTACACACATTTAGTTTGAGTTGCTAGCCCAAAAATAAAAGTGAAGTCTGTAGCCATATCAACCAATTGTTAAGTGAAACCTAAGATGTCAACCACAGACAGAGACCTGGGTGAGCCATGCCCTCCCATTTGCTCCTCAAGGTGAGAGTAACAGTTTAATTCTGCTTATGCTCCAGAACAGGTGAAATATGAGGAAGCAAAGACTAAGAGGAGACTGAGATAAACATGCAAAGAGGCTGGGAGATGGCGTACCAGGCAGGACTCTTTCCATAAGAAATTATGTAAAAATTGGAGCGAAAAAGGAATTGACTGGCTTTATAGCTTCAAAGTCCAGTGGTAGAATCAGATTTAGGGGAGCCAGTTAATCCATCAGTGTCCTGGTTTCTCTCACTTGGCTCAGCAATGTCATCCAGGGTCTTGGCTCCATTCAAATGAGCACAGAAAGCTGCAGCACCTCCAGACCTAACGTACTGCTTACTTCATCTAAACTCTCCCAGCATCAGTCTCATCTGTTCCCATGGTTTCAAACATGTTAACTCCAAACCCTGCATATCCAACCCCATCCTGACCCCTGAAATCCAGACCCATGTGCCAGCTGCCTACTTGAAATCTCCACCTCAAAGTATAATCAGTGTCTCAAACTTTACTATGTTAAATTCCATTTGGATTCTCCCAAAGGAGGATGACTTTATCAAACCTATATGAATACCAAATTCCTTTTTCCCAAGGGTACCCTATGAACATTTAGGAATGTCAGTTTTGTGGAACACAATTTGGGAAAATTTAATTAACTCCATGATTCTCTCTAGTTCTCAAAGACTGTGATTTGGGGACTAAGCAGAATAACAATAAAACAGAAACAGCAAGATACTCATGTGAAGATTTTTTTCAGGTTTCACGAGAGAAGGTGTCGATGTCCTTATATCACCAAAAGAGTGCTGTGCCTGACCTTGCTCAGCATGGAAAGAACAGAGGAGAACCCACAGCAGTCAGAAAAACAGATCCCAAGCTCTGCCCCTCACTCACAGCAGCAGGGAAGCAAAGCGGCTGCCTGAAGTTTCTGAAGCCATTAGTTGTCCCCCGAAATAACAATCAGAGAGGGACTCTGCAAAGAAAAATGATGTTTGTTTGGCCATAACGCAGCATGACATTGAGAATACGCATGTCAGGGTAAGCTGAGTGTGTTCAAAACGCTGAGGCAGCAGGTGAGGAAGATTAGGTACTTTGAAACCATGATAATCCTTGGCCATGAAGATCTTCAATAAGAGATGTTGTCAGGCTAGAGTCAACAGATTTTGCTGGGCAGATGTCCTCCCAGAAGTACTGTCTGTGTGAGTGGCCTTTATGCAAGGCCAGGGTCCCTGAAGAGTCTTTTGTGACTCAGGCACACATGCCTGAGAGCCCCCTTTCATAAGCCCTGGCTTTATTTATTATTATTATTTGGTTAGTGCTTGATAAAAGTGACTTCCCTTGGATTCTGACAGTCTGCACAGAAGCTTGTTCTACAAGGAAAATGTCATCCAACTAAAAGATTCTTTTTTTTCCAAAATTACCAATTTACAGGCAAGTTTTCATCCAAGAGCATCTCTACCTTTAAACCTTAACCCCAATCAGAAAGTTCACAATGTCTTCTAAAGACCCTCAGTAGACTTTTCACTTGGCCAGGGACAACCAGGCCTGAAATTCATCAAGGTTCTCCAAAGAAACGGAAACAATGTTATGAATATTGGGTGCTCCTTGACTTACAATGGGGTTATGTCCTGTTAAACATGGCATAATACATGTAAAAAATAAAATAAAATAAAAGCCTGTGAACTTTAAAAATGAAAAAAATAAATAAAAAACATGGAGAGTTGGAGATCTCACAATGCATGTGACCTACCACACACCACAGCCGGGTAACACATCACTACGGTGTGGTTTTCCCTCCTGATTGAGCAACTGGCTGGGGGCTGCATGAGAGAGGGGGTGGTACCATACATCATCTCCTGGGAAGAGACCAAAATTCAAAGTACAGTTCCTACTGATTGCATATCACTTTCAGCCATTGTAAAACTGACAAATCCTAAGTCAAACCATCACAGCGGGGTTCTGTCTTTATATGTATGTAGAGATTAGAAGCAATCAAACCCAGTGATTATAAAGGCTGAGAAGTCCCAAGATTTGCAACCAGCAAGATGGAGTCCCCAGAGAGCCAATCTGCAAGTTCTAGCCCCAGAGCCCTGGTTTGAGACCCAAGGAAGAGGCGATGTTTCAGCTCAAGGCTGAAAAACCGATGTCTCGGCTCGGGCAGGCAGGAGGAGCCCTCTGTTGCCATGGACTGATTGGACAAGGTCGACCACATTAGGCACAGCAGTCTGCTCTGTTCGATCTACTAGGGCACATGTTAATCTCGTCCAAAAATGCCCTCACAGACACACACACAGCCCAGTTTGACCTAATATCTGGGTCACCCCATGGCCCAGTCAAGTAGACACAAATGAAAGCTTCACAAAGCCCTTGACTACACACCCACCCTCACCTGCCCTTGATGTCTTTGAGTGACCTCTGTGTCGTATCCACCTGGTTCCCCTGGAAACTGTGCCCAGAGTCTCCATCGCTGTATGGTTCAGGATGGGCTGGCCAAAAGGATTTTGTTCAAGTTTGACTTAAACACTAATCGCTTCTTTAAAGCACTTCTCAGCAATATCCACACTGGGTCTCTGTGGTCACGACAGCTGTCCCCAGTAGTGTGCTTTTCCTCTCCCCCTGAGCCCAAGGCAAGACTGTGCTTCCCACGGGGTTACAGGTGGGTGTGCACTTGCTTTTGATCAAGGAAGTACAAACAGGAGAGGTACGTGTCTCCTGAAGGCAGAAGCTTGCAGAGCCACGCTCTCCTTCCCTTGCTCATGGTGAATGTGAATGCTGCACGGGGGGACAGCCCTGTGGGCCTGGATTCCAATGGGGGTGATGTGAACATGGCCCCAGCTGATGCTATTATGGGCTGAGCGTTCATGCTCCCCAAAGTCACGTGTTGAAGCCCTAATCCCTAGTATGATGGTGTTGGAGAAGGGCCTTTGGAAGGTGATGAAGTTTAAGTGAAATCGTGAGGGGGTTGCCTTCGTGGTGGGATTGGTAACCTTATGTGAAGAATAATCTGTATACTCTCTGTTTCTCGACATGCACCAAGGAAAGGCCAAGGGAAACACATAGGGAGAAGGTGGCTGTGTATAAGCCAGGAATCAGGTCCTTGCTAGACAACAAGTCTACTGCCACCTTGATCTTGGACTTCCCAGTCTCTAGAGCTCTGAGAAATAAACCTGTTACTTAAACTAACCAGTCTATGGTATTAAGTCATGGCAGCCCAAGCAAACTAGGACACCAGATGCACAAATAAAAAATAAACCCCCGATTCGAGTGGTATTTGTTACTGCACTAGAACCTCAACTATACTGACTAACAAGGGTCCAAAGCCATTGACTTAGCTGCCATGCAACACTGCCTGTTTACTTTCACTAGAAACTTCTTTTTGATAACTAAATATCACCAGGCACATCTTTCTAGTGTATTGCAACCCAAAACAAAAGAACCCCAAACTAACAGGAACAACAAACACCAAAACGGAAGCCTGGAGCTTTGGTGAGCCCATGAACTGCAGACAGGTGAGTTTCTTCTTCACCTTGAAACAGAGCCTGAGGGAGTGAGCCTAATGCTCAGAGGAGCAGCTCAGGGCTGGGATCCAAGCAGGCAGGCGCAGGGCAGGGCGCCCGAGAGCCATCCTGTAAGGGGAGGGCAGTGTGCAGCGGTGCCTCCCCGCCTCCCGCCTGCTGCCATCTCCGCACATCTCCAGAAGCCCCGTTTGCTTGAGGACATGAAAAGGCTAATTTGGTTTGGGGCCAATTCTCCAGGCTCTGCTGGCTTCCCTGAAGATTCCCTTTGAAGACCAGCTCCTCTGAACTCTTCCTCTTGGCTCCATTACAAGAGCCACGTTCCGTCAGCTCTTTCAGAGTCTTTCAAAGTGACTTCACTTTGATTTCCAGGGTGTCCCAGTTGTTCACAATTGTGAGGTGCACTGTGCCAAGGCAATTTGATTTCTTTTTCTTTTTTCTCTTTCTTTATTTTTTTAATCACTGACTTCTCCCTGTGACACTTCTTATCTCCACTTTAAACACCAACCACCACCAGACACAGTGTCTGCATCGTTAGATGATTTGAGAGATGGAGAAAAAGCCTCTGCCCAATAAATACGGAGTATGTGCCTGCTGTATACCAGACACTGGGGTAGGAGCCTTGGGACAACCGTGACCTCTTTTAGACATGCGCCTGACCCACTAGACTTTACAGTCTGGTTGGGGAAGCAAAATAATTACAATAAAGTAATAACTGCAGAACATAAAATTGTGAAAATGCCATTAAGGAGAAAGCATGGTGCCAACACCAAGCTGGAAAAAGATCAAGGTGAAAGGGGAAGAAACTCCAACATTAGTTGGGGTCCTCCAAGAAGCAGTTGCCAAGATGGCGTCTATTATAGGGGACACCTGGGAAAAATGAAGGGGAAAAGCCAGAGAAGGGAGATGAGGCTCCTGAGCTCACATCAGTAAGGAAGAGAGGGAAAGACGGGAATCGGGTAGGAAGACTCAAACTATGGGCTGGGCTGTGGCTCAGTGGCAGAACCCTCGCCGAGCATATTGGTGCCCTGGGTTCCATCCTCATCACAAGAGAAAAAGGGGCTCAGACTGTAGCACAATCCAAAGAGCTTGACCAGTCTGATAGGGACTTCTTTTTTATGGCAGAGGGGTAACCAGGGATTGAACCCAAGGGCCCTTAACCACTGAGCCACATCCCCAGCCCTTTTTATACTTTATTTAGACAGGGTCTCACTAAGTTGCTGAGACTGGCTTTGAACTTGAGAACCTCCTGCCTTAGCCTCCCGAGCCACTGGGATTATAGGTGTGCACCACCACGTCCAGCTGATGGGGAGTTCTTAAGCCAGAGTTGCCCCTTAGAGAATGCTATGTCCTGCAGAATGATCTTTACAGTGCCCAGGCCTGGTTGGGAGCAGCCACGGGAAGCTGAGTCCCAGTGAGCAAGCAGTGGTAGGTGACATTAGGTAGGGAAGTCAGTTGCTTTTGTCCCCTACAGCACATCTCAGGGACCAGTGGGCCACCGCAGCCCCATCTCGCACTTCCCCATGCATGTTCAAGAAGCAGCCCTCCATTGTTGCCTGATCCTTCCTCCCTGAGGGGAAACTCAAAGAGGGACATCAGTGATTCACACCATAGCCTTTGTCACTGCAGGTTGGTCTTGGGGCTGCAAAGGACACACACCCTCTCCTCCACCATCCACCCAAGTTCTCCTTACCTTCTACCCTCCCCTGAATGGGTATTAATGGCTTGCTTGTTCAACCCAGAGGTCTAAGCAAATCGTGTCCTTCTCAGACCAAGGTCATTCAGTTTCACTAGTGCGAGGAAGGGCCAGGGAGCCCCCTGCTAAGGTTTGAGGATGTACCCAAAGTTTTATGCTCTGGAGGTTTGGTCTCCAGTGTAGTGGTGTTGAGGTGACAGGACCTTTAAGAGGTGGGGCCTAATCGAAGGGGGCTAGATCATGGGGGACACCACCCCCGAAGGGATTAATCCTGGTCTTACAAAGTAGATCATTTCTGATGAGAATGGGTCATTATAGAACAAGTTCAGCTCTTTCTTGCTTCCTGTCTCGCTGTGAGATATCTTCCTGCCAGTGTGATGCCACCCACCATGAGACTCCCACCAAAGCAGAGCAGAGCTCAGTGCCATGTTTTCGAACCTCCAGAACTGTGAGCTAAACAAACCTCCTGACTTTATAAGTCATCTAATCTCAGGTACTTTATTATAGTCACCATAATCAGATTGACACACCCCCAAGTAGATCACCTAGTTTCACAGATGTTCCTCCCTGACCCTGTTGTGTAAAAGCAGCCTTCTCTCCTACTGATCAGGACCAGTTATTCCTCTTAGCCTGGTGATGCCCCTTGCCTCCTGCAGAAAGCTAGGCATGGGGGTCCAAAATATCCTGGCACAGCCTGTGGTTCTGCTATGATTCCTGTCATGTCGTAATTCAAGAATGTGTCCTTCTGGGGACCAGGACCTACAACTCTGCAGAGCTTGAGGTGCAGAGCTCCCTGTGGGTCGTTATGAAGATGTCTGTGGGACGGATCAGGTGTATGGATCAGGCATCCCACTCTACCTCTGGAGAGTGGTGCCAGCTGAGACTCTGCCAGCAGAAAAGGCCAAGCGGTGACTAGACCAACCCAGGAGAGGTATGGAGCCACGTGAGGATGGACCCTCTGCCGCAGCTGGGACCATTACCTCTGCTCCCACCGCAGGCTTGAGCGATACATTTTCATGACTTCACAAGTACAACTAGAGTAATAAAAGGCATCTTAATTATAACTGGTGGTGATGGGGGGGTGGGTTTTTATGGATGCTAGGGATGGAACTCAGGGCCTCCCACATGCCAGGCAAGCACTTCACCACTGAGTCACACCCCCAGCCTAATTAGGAGATTTTAAATGCACATTTTCCAGTGATATTTTTGAAGTGTAAAAACACTTCAAACTGTAGTATTTGTATGAATAGCAGACAATTTGAGAATTCTTGGATTTGTTTTAAATCCATCAAATCCATCTATACACCATGGTAATTAAAATGTAAAATTATTTAATAACTGATGATATATGGAATAAAGGCTGCATTGGGTGTAGGTTAAGATCTCAATCTTATTTTATTTTATTTTTTTGGAACTAGGGATTGAAACCCAGGGGCACTACATAGCCAGTGCTTTTTATTTTTTATTTTGAGACAAGGTCTAGCTAAGTTGCTGTGGCTGGCTTTGAACTTGTGATCCTCCTGCCTCAGCCTCCAGGGTTGCTGGAATTACTGGCGTGCACCACCTTGCCCAGCAAGATGATGCTCTTTACAACAGGAAAGTAGAAAGGAGACTATTAGAAAAAAGGAAGTGGGTGGGGAGGTGAGGGAGGAGGGCAAGGGGTGGGTAGGGAGGAGGGATATGATAAAAATGATAGATTCATGTACAGATATGTCACAACAAAACCCATTGTTCTACGTAATTAGTATGCATTTTTTAAAGAGATGGTGGTCTTTAGAATCGGGCAGTCAGTCCTGGTTCATGTCCCAACTGTGCCACTTATTAGCTGCATGACTTGTGGCATGATGAGACCTCCATCGGGGGCTAGTATTTACTCTGTGTGGTTGCTGGGAGGGCATCGCAGGCAACCACTGTGGGGCCTGGGTCAAGGACACGACCTCTTTGCAGCATGTCACACAGGTTGTAGGATAAGTATCTTTAAAAGTTCAAGAGCTCCGTATTCTACAATTTCTAACCACCTAGAGGAATTTCAGGAACATTGTTAATGTAGTAAGTACATTTTGTACCATGCCAGCAAAGCCCACCTGCAAATATTTGATAGCATTATACAGTCTAATAATCTAAGCATATTGTACATCAGAAATGTTAACAGTATCAGTTAAATGCTATTGTTATTTATAAACAATAATAACATGAATATTATATATATATATATAATTTATGGCTTAAAAATAAAGATGATATAATTATTTAGCTGGTTGTTTACCTCTCCCACCAAGATGTCAAGTTCAGGAACTTTTACAGTACACTAGAGGAAATACTTTCCTAAGGTATAAGTAACTCTGGAACACACACATTGGTGACACAATGAATTGATGAGAAGAGTGAGACTTTATTTTACTCAATTTCCATAGTGACAGGTTGCCAGGCTGGTCCCCATGCTGCCTCACTATGTGATCTCTCCCTCTGGTACACACTCCTTCCACGTGATGTCAACCACCATGAGGAGCCAAAGGAACCCTCACAGAGCTAGCACAATGCTGTTTGGACTTTCAGTCTCCAGAACTGTGAGCTCAGTAAACCTCTTTTCTTTCTAAAGTACTCAACCTTGTGCATTTTGTTATAGTAAGAGGAAACAGACTAATACACACCACAACTTAGCTCCAGAACATTTTTAACATCCCCAAAATAACCTGTGTCCCTATAAGCAGTCACAAGTCTGGACATTTCATGTAAACAAAATCATACCATAAGTGGCCTTTTGTGTCTGGCTTCTTCCACTTAAGCATAATGATTTCAAAGTTTATGCTCTAGGATATATCAGGGCTTCATTCCTTTCTATGCTTCAATAAAAGTACATTGAGTGGATGGACCACATTTGATTTATCCTGGCCTAACACATAAGGGCAAGTGCTCTAACCGCTGACCGTCATGTACAAATCTCCATGTGGACATGTTTTCGGTTCTCATAGGTAGACCCCAAATGGTTCAATTTCCGGTCCGAATAGGAATTCTATGTTTAGCTCTCTGAGGAACTTCCATCATCTTATTATTTTACTTCTTATTTTTAATTTATTTGGGCACCAAAACCTGCCACTGAACATTATTTTATTATTCACTACGGTTTTTATCTCAATCAAAAAATCCCATTCTTCCACAACTACCCAGCATTCAAGGGCAGAGATCAGTGTTTCCTAAAATGAATTTAAAGGAAAAACTAGTCTTAAAAGATGTTCCGGGGCTGGGGATATGGCTCAGTTGGTAGAGTGCTTGCCTTGCAAGCACAAGTCCCTGAGTTCAATCCCCAGCACCACAAAAAAAAAAAAAAAAAAAAAAAAAAAAAAAAAAAAAAAAAAGTTCCATAAATGAAAGAGTTCAAAAACTGGGGGTGTAGCTGAGTGGCAGAAAGCTTGCCATCCATACCCAAGGCCCTGGGTTTGGTTTCCATCACCAAAAGGAAGATTTCCATGCAAAGGAATTTGGGGAAACCACGCGTTCCACAAAATGCACGTCTGTGTATTGGATGCTCCGGCAAGTGTCTGGTGTGCGGGCAGAAGGGGGCCGTGCCTTTCCTCCTTATCATAAGCATCAGGGCCCACGCTGCTGGATCCGAAGACAGATCCACAATAGAAAAACATCACACATTGACTTAACCCAGGTTTTAAGTGGAACTTGAGAAAGGAAGACTCAAAGACTCAGGGGAAGCCGTCTACTTTTATGGTGAGATCTGATGAAGAATGCACAGCCGTGTCGAAATGCAGCTGGACAAAGACCATGACCTAACAGGAACAGGCTGGGGGGAGCTGGCGAGGCCGGTACTCAGGTTCTCCTTGGCCTCTGCGTGGCACTCCTTCCTCCTGGGTAGGGGCAGGACCCCTCCAGAAGGAGGGTCTTATCACCTGCAACCAGACAAGGTAGGCGAGAACATTCCTTTGTGGCCCACTCCTATGCAGAAGGGTGGAGACGGTTGGAGTGATATTTCTAGTTTCTGTGACTCACCTTGGGAAAGAGGTTATTCTGGTTTCTAAGAATTGCTTGGGGATAGAGGAGGAGAAAGACAGGTAGGAGACATGAGGACAGGAGGTCAGAGAGACTTCACCCCGGAGGCCTTCCGATCTCCTTTGATTCAGAGTCCCCAGCGTGCCAAAGTGCCTTAGGGTGTCTTCTTTTGAACCCAGTACCTTCAACTGAGGATACTGTGGACCCCAGTGTTTCCCAAATGCCTGTGATAATGGGCCTTTCTCACGGAACACCCATTAACAGAACTGGTGCTCTAAGGGACCCACATGGAGACATATTACCATCCGCACACCTTAGGCTCAGTGTGTGAGCACTTGTGACCAATCAGGATGTTTCTCCAGCAGGAAGATTTTTTCCCCTTTAATGAATCTCAGTGTCTTGTGGACAAGATGAGAGTTCTTTTGGTTTTTTCTTTGGTTTTGTTTTTATGGTACTGGAAATTAAACCCAGAGTCTCACACAAGCCAGGCAAATGCTCAACCACTGAACTACACCCTCAGCCCTTTTTTTTTTTAATGTGAGAGTTTTGCTAAGTTGTTGGACTGGCCTTGAACTCGAGATTCTCTTGCCTCAGTCTCCTGAGTCAATGGGATCACCGGTGTGGACTTCCACCCCCACAAGAGATAAATTTAATAGAAATGTTTACTTGTTTGAGCTGCTGGTAGTAACAGCGCCTGAGGTTAGTAACCGTGGACTTCTCATCTACACAGGCCAATAAATTCCTCTTCCTTTACAGAGATGAGTTCATTTCTTGTCTCTTTTGCTTGAGAGCCTTTGCCAAGCTAGGTGAGCTCGGTGGAATATGCCTGTTATCCCAGTGACTCGGAGGCGGAGGCAGGAGGACCACAGTTCCTGGTCAGTCTGGACAACCTAGCAGGAGAGACCCTGTCTCAAAATAAAAACTATAAAAAGGACTGGGGATGGAGTCCAGGGGTAAAGTGCCCCTAGGTTCAATCCACGGGTACGGCAGACAAAAAAAAACACTCCTGACCAATACAATGGAGCTACTTCTGGATGTCTCAGACAGGTAGGTGCTCAATCCTATCCACACAAAAATGTTACCAGCTAACTCCTCAAATACAGTGCTGGCTTTACAAGTGGTGTTGCAAACCTTGGAATGTAGAAAGCCCCTGAACACGCTGACATCAGGAGCTGTCAGCCTTTCCCCTGTTGATATTTGTCTTGCTTTAGTGATGGGAGATGACTAGATAACATTTTATTACCAGGGCTCAGGATATCTTGGTGAAATATCCACAGGAAGGGGAGTGGTTGATCACTTGACAGTAAATACTCGCTACTTAACAAAGTGTAGATTTTCCTACATGATCTCCAGTTAACAGACTAGGTGGGTTAGTCAACACTCCCCATCAGCCTAAGACACCCTGACTGACACCCACAGCAAGAAAGTGCCGAGCGTTTATTCCTATTCACTGAGTTGTGCGCTAATTTCAAATGTCACTCGTGTGTGTTCCCAACCTATTTATGGCATTTGTATTTGTTATTATAATTATTTATGTAAATATCACATAGCAAAATATACATGCTAAAATAGAGTGTGTATATGAAAACTAAGTTGAATTCTTTGGAAGGACCTGATGTATCAACATTGTAGTCTATATTATAAGCCTCATAAACCTCTCAGGTGAATGCAAATAAATATTTACACCATCTAAAAGATTTGCAAAATGTGTAGAAGTATTAGAATTTTTTTCCTTTTTTGCAAACCCAGGGCCTCTCACTGCTGCCCTCCCCACCCCATCCCACCCCTCCACCCCAGTGCTGCATTGGAAATTTTGAAAAGCAACTCGCCTTGTACTTTCTTTGACACTTCTGACATTAGCAAAAATGCTTCATTAATTCTTCTCCAGAGAGCCCAGGTACTGAGCAAATCTTTAATTTTTCTATAGTATTTAGTGCATTCCATGCATAGGATTTAAAAAATATAACAATAATAGCCATTACGTGAGCAAGAATTGCATCCTACCTGAAAACTGCTTTGCAGAAAATTTACTGTAGTGAAATCAGCACCGAGACACAATGGCAGAAAGTTCCCTAATTGTGCCATTTTGTTTTTAGCTTTGTTTTGACAAAATTTTATACTTACAGAAAATCTGTAAAAATGGTACAAGGAATTCTATTAGACTTCTCAACTTATGACATTTTGTATCTGCTTTATCATCCTACCTCCCTAGAGGACAGTAGCAACACCCGGCCCCAGGGTATATGTTCCAAGAGCCCTGAGGATATCTGAAATCTTGGATCATATCAAACCCTGTATATACTGTTTTCCTTACATACATACCTATGATAAGGTTTAATTTTAAAATTAGGCACAATAAGAAATTAGCAATAACTAATTAAACAATTATAACAATATACTGTAATAAAAATTATGTGAATATGGTCTTTCTCTCTCTCTCTCTCTCTCTCTCTCTCTCTCTCTCTCTCTCTCTCTCTCTTTCTCTCATTGTACTGTGTATATATAGGGTTTGGTAGTATTCATGGTTGACCACAAGTAACTAAAATCATAGAAAGAAAAGCCACTGATAAGGGGAGACTACTATACTCTTATAGAATTACCATTTTTATGAATGATTTAGGAGTATTTACGGACATGGTATTTCTTTCTTCCTTAAATACTTCAGTGTATATTATATAGCCACAGTATAGTTATCAAAACTCAGGGAATTAATATTGCTACAATACTATCATATAATCTGATTCAAATTTCATCCATTTCCCATTAATGCCGTTTATTGCATAATAAAAATAAATCCTTCCTAGTCCACGATCCAAATTTCAAACAAAGCATCTATCTGGTCTCCTTGAATCTAGTGTAGCTCTTTAATCACAGTCTTTTGTGATCTTCCCATTTCTTTTTCTTTTCTGCTACTGGGAATTGAACCCAGGAATTTGCCAATGGTAGGCAGGCCTTCTATCAGTGAGCTACATCCCCTAGCCCTTTTCTTTTTTATCTTGAAAGAGGGTCTGGCTAAGTTGCCAAGGCTGACCTCAAACTTAATGATCCTCCTGCTTAGCTTCCTGTATCACTGGAATTACAGCCACCACCATGCCTGGCAAGATCTTGCTTTTTAATAAAATAAAGCAGTGAAGAAAGTTCCCTTCTTCTGCTGGGCATGAGCCAGGTCATCATTCAATTCTCGTGGTTTGGTACATTCCCCAGAGTCATTAAAATCATCAAAGAATCTTCCCGTCAAACAGTTCCCTCTGAGAGACCCACCACTCCTGCTGACATGGGCTCAGAAATAGACATATCACCAGGTGGGAAAGTCAGATCACACACATGGGGGCGGGGAGAAAGAGACGGGGAAGGATAAGCAGAACGTTCTAACTAACTGCTTGTCTTAGTCCTTTCCTGCAGCAATGCAGAATACACAGACTGGGTGATTAAAAGGAACAGAAATTTATTTCTTGGTTCTGGAGGCTGGGGAGTTCAAGATCAAGGGGTCCACATCTGGTGAGGGTCTTCTTGCTGTGTCAGCCTATGGCAGAGGGTGGAGGGGCAAAAGCAAGAGAGAGAAGCAGAGAGCGAGCCATCTTTTTATAGCGGGCCCACGCCTATAATGATGCCAGCATTCATTCGAGGAGAGGGCAGAGCCCTCAGGATCTGATCCCCTCTTAAAGGTCCCACCAGGGGCACATTCAAACCAGAGCGCGTCCTCCATTGTCCCCTCCCAGGCCACAGAATGTGAGCCAAAGCTTCCGCTCCTCCTAATGCTTAGGTGAGTTTCAGCTCTTCATAACTAATCATTCACAGAATGCTCCTCCTGCCGGGAGCTCCTGGGCTAGCTCTCATATCAACGCCTGTTCATATTTCTGTTTTCAATCAGTACTCCCTTCCTGGCTGGGCCCGTTTTTAAAGCTTTTCCAAACAAACAAAAGCAGTTGCAGAAAAGCAGCTGGCCACATCACAGTCTGGTTCAGTACTACAGAAAGTCTCATTTTGTGAAAGAAAGCTTTTTTATAAAGAAAAGTTCCCACTAATTTAGCCTTTCCCATCAATGAGAACTGCCAAACTTATTAAACAGCAAGGGCTTTGGCAAGAGCTCCAAGTCAGTAGGAAGGTAGTTACACTATTTAAATTCATTTCACTTAGGAGCCTCTTTATAGTAGCTAATGGATATTCCCTTTACCCTGCACTCGATTCCCCAAATCTTATGTGCTATAATAAAATTATGAATATATGAATAATTTGCACACATTAAATTTCAGAATTGCTCTGATGTGTGTTACCACCCATTTTTTGAAATTTCCTGATTAAAAGGATTTCAGAAATGGAGAACATCGATACACAGCTATGATTAAAGTGAATTCCTTTATTTCTATTTTTAAAATTACATCTCTGGTGCAAATGACATGATTTTAATATAAATGTGAACCTACATTAAATCTTTCCCTTAATGCATTTTCTTCATGCATATAATGATATGCAAACCCATGCTTTCAAAATTGATGTCTTTTCCAAACTTCAGCAGGCCACAATGCCAGGCAAACCTTGCTTTTTTCATCATTTTGACAGTTGTTGGGTGAGCCAGATCGGACTCATATCGTATCATAGAGCCTTGTGTTTCACATAGCCTGACCTGAACAGAAGCTGGCATTCATAACACTGATGTGACATGCCTTGCATTGATTCTTGGTCAGTTTTGACCTTGATCTGGTAAGGCAGGTGCTGTATTGTTCCCTTTGCACAGATGAGGAGACAGAGGCTGAGAGGCTACAGAACTTGCCCAAGGCCCAACAACAAGCATGGGCAATGGTTAAGAGAGTAAAAGGGTTTAGAGCAGAAAACTAAGATCAGATCTGTGTTAAAAGAAAGGAAGGAGCCAAGGTTGGAGCTCAATGGTGGAGCATTTGCTCAACATGTGTAAGGTCCTGGGTTCAATCCCCAGCAGTGCAAAATAATAAAGTTTTTTTTTATTCACTAATCCTCATTTTTTTTTCTTTTTTTTTTTTTATTGTAAACAAATGGGATACATGTTGTTTCTCTGTTTGTACATGGAGTCAAGGCATACCATTTGTGTAATCATAAATTTACATAGGGTAATGTTGTTTGATTCATTCTGTTATTTTTTCCCTTCCCCCCCACCCCTCCCATAAAGTTTTTAAAAACTAAAAGTGAGAGGGAGGTGATGAACAGAAATGGAAATGACAGAGGATGTACAAAGCAATGAACACAGTGTGAGCTAAAGTTGATAAGGTGTTCTGGTTGATTGGACATGGGAGAGCTGACCTACCCGAAGATATTTGGTGAGCATTTACTATGTGCTCCACACACTTGGGCACCAGGGATACAAAAGATCATGAAATAAAAGTCTGGTCAAGTGAAAGAAAAATCTAAAATATAAAAAAGAAGCAAACAAAATAATTACTAGCTGTATTCATTTTCTAGGTAACAAATTAGCACAATTTGGTGGCTTATGACCATGGGAATTTACTCTCAGAGCTCTGGAGTCCAAAAGTCCAAAACTGAGGTATTGGTGGGGTTCTTCCTTCTAGAAACTCTCGGGGAGAGTCCTTCCCTGTCTTTCCCAGCATCTGAGGGCTACCAGTAGTTCTTGGGTTCCTTAGCTTGGCCACATCCCCCCCAATCTCTGCTCCCGTCTTTACAAAGTGTCCTCCCCTGTGCCTGCTTATGTCCAAATTTCCCTCTTCTTATGACACCAGTCATTAGTCTGCTCTAACCTGTGTGACCTCGTTTTAACTAAATTACATCTGCAAACACCCTATTTCCAAGTAAGGTCACATTCGCAGGTACTGAGGGTTTAGAAGGTGGACCTACCCTTTTAGAGGACATAATTCTATCTAGAACACCACCTGGGATAAATTATCAGATGAAAATAAAAGGAATGCTATAACTTAAGAAGTGGAGAGATCTGCCCGGCAGAGCAAGGGAGGTTTTCTGCAGGAGAGGCAGGCACATAAGCAGAGGGACAGGGCACCCAGTCTTTCCAGTGGTAGTAGGACCAGTGAAGGAGCTGTGAGTGCACACGCCCTGGGGCTGGCTAGATCAGGAGCATGGGTAGAAACCCGAAGAAAGTCGGAGTTCCTGCGTCAGAGTCCATCAGGGGAAGGTGGCAGAACCAGCTTACGTGGAGCCTTAGAGACCAGGGGAGTTTAGAGTTTTCTTATAGACAGTGGGAAAAGAGCCATCAAAGAATCGTAAACAGAATAGTGACAGGATCTGATCTGATTTGTATTTTTAAAAGCTCATTCTGCCTGACTGGCGGATGGTGGGGGTGGGCAGCGTGGTGCTGGGAACGGAACCCAGGACCTGGTGCATGCGGGCAAACACTCTACCAGTGACCTCCGCCCCTGCCTGATTTGTGAGAACCGTTTTCTGTGGGGAAAGAGAGGAAGCTGCAGACATGTGAGAGTGGACAGCCACCCCTGATCCCCAAGCTGGTGGATGCAGCAGCTGGAGACGGGGCGGCGGGGCGAACAGACGCGCCAGATTCGGAAGATGTGAGATGTATTTGGGAGTAAATTTAATAAAATTTGCTGAAAGTTTTGAAATGATGTAAAGAAAATAAATTAGATCCATGGTCAATGATGGGATGCAGGGTTTGGGAGAGCGAAGGATGTTGCCTATGTTTTTAATTTGAGAACCCAGATGAAGGGTAGTGTCACAAATTCACCTCAGGGACTGACCCGCGTGGGAGCTCCCAGTTGGGAACCCCCACCACGGGGGGGCCTCAATTTAATGGGGCTGAGTGGAGAGCGTGAAATTGGTCTCTGGTCGTTATGGAACATTTAATATGAGGAGGCCTTCATTCCGTTCCTGCATGGTGGTGTCCGTATCTCTCTCAGTGGCTCAGAGTCCAAATGAGGCAGGCAGAGCGGACCCCAGCCACAGCCTCCACTGTGCATGGATGTCCAAGGCTGCTCGTTCAGTGCAATATGAGTTCGTTCCAAAGGTCCAGCGTGGCCCACCAGGGAATAGGAAGTCCTCCCTTGAAGACCCCCAGCCCCTTATCTCTAGGAGTACCCCAAAGAAGCCACACATCTTTCCTTGCAAACACGCTGTCCCACCAGGAGGCTCCAATGGGTGGACGCTACTTGAACCTGGAAAAGTGACGCTGGCTAATACCCTGTCACCCCTTGCCTGATCTTACTCCTCTTGAATTCCCTCCCCATGAATCAAAAGAAAATCCAAAGATAAGAAAAAGGCTGTGACTTAGCATGCTCAAGGTCCTTGTTGGTTCAATTCCAGTATGGGGGAGGGATTTAAAAATAAGTCAAAAATTAAGAGCAAGGACCTTTGGGTGGGAAAGGCCTAGATCCAAAATTCTGGCCTCATGACTTGCTGGCTTCAAGGAGTTTCTTCACCTCTACCCAATTCCTCCTGGGTGTAAAATAAGAATCACGACATGCCCATCCCTGGGGAACTGGAAGCTTGAGCCGGTGTATAGGTGGGGTCTTGGTGGCACAGCGGCAGGCACACATGAGACTGTGAGTAGCAGGCTGACAGCTGCGGCCCCTCCAAGCTGATAAAGTGAACCTCTGGATGGTGCCATGCCCTGATGTCTCCGCTTCCAACACCCTGGCAGTAACTGTGCCACCTAAATGGAGAGGGCCACCACAAAACCTTCCTAGGGCCGCGGTCAGCATGGTGTCTACCTCCCGCCCCAGTGCCTGTGTCCCTCAGTGAAGGCAGCTGCAGAGGGAGACTGGGGGCCTGTCAAGAGCAGGAGAAGCTTTCAGGAAATGGCCTGGAGGAGGCTGGGTGGAGGCTGGGTGGAAGCTGGGTGGAGGCTGGGGGCAATGCCACTGGCAAGTTCTGTTGCTCAGTTACTAGTCTTTCTGGGGGTTGTGCTGGGGATCTTCTCCCATCCGGATGGTGACTGAGAACAGGGAGTGGTCATGTTTCTGATGCACTCTGAGTAAGCAGAAGGAGCCCCCAAAGAGCTCAAGCATCAGTTCTCTCACTCACAGGCCACATGTGTTATGCCCCCCACCCCCGGCCACCATCCCCTCTTTCCCTCTGCAGCCAGATGGCCTCGACTGGGAAATGAAGAGTCTGCTGTGCTGCCAGATGCCCCTTACATTGTATCTTAAAAATCCAGTGCGCTACGGGGAGGATCTGCCTAGTGTCATCACAAAGTCATGGTAAATGCTTGAGGCGATGGATAAATACTTGAAGTGAATCATTCGCAATGTACTGAAACTTCACACTGCATCCCATAAAGATGTGCAATTATTGTCTGTCGATTAAGAAACTAATTTTATAAAAGGAAAGATCCAGGAGGGAGCACACATCAACATGGTTGTTAGTCATGGAAGCAGCATCCCAAGAGAAGCGGGCAAAGGAAAGACCTGGACGTATTAACAGACCCATGGCAACGTCCTGCCCACATCTGGAAAGAATCAAAAAATACGTGGAGACTCGTGTTTGAGGCAGAGTTTGGGGACCTGTGGGAAGTTTTCAGTGGACGAGGAAAGGCCCAGGACTGGCTGACTCATCCACGGGATGCTTGTTTTTCCTGTCTGCAAAATGAGAGCAGGACTCCACCCGGGGCGCGAGGAGTGTGATTAAATATTTACCTGCAAGTGGCCTCTCAGGGACAGCTTCCCAAACAGCAAAAGGGGGGAACTTTCCATTGCCAATACCTAGAAGAACAGAGAAGAGAGGTGGCGAATTTCTTATGCAAAGACTATGACTTCTCTAAATTCTGAGATCTTTAAAGATGAAATAATTTGCTTCAAATAATATAGGAAAATTAAAAAGTGGGTGGAAGTATTTATTAGAGAAGGTCAGCCCAAGTTGACGAGTGAGTGGTATAAGGGGAATCTTTTCTCTCAACCAATAAAAGTTACTGGTTTTTAAATATATAATATCTAAGACTCAGTATGTATCCAAAGTCCTTTTAAAGCTACTCTACTTTGTAACCAAGCAATTCCACTCTAGGAAAAGCTGCAAGACAGATTAGTAGAAAGAGTGACTTAAAAGAACAAAAATTTGGAAGGCAGGCACAGCAGTGCAGGCCTGTAATCTCAACTAATCTGGAGGCTGAGGGAGGAGGATCACAAGTTCAAGGTCAGCCTGGGAAACTTAGCAACTCACTGTCACAAAATAAAAAATAAAAAGGGCCAAGGATTTAGCTCAGTGGTTGAGTGCCCCTCGGTTTGTTTTCAATCCCTAGTACAAAAAAAAAAAGAAGACAACAAAGACGTGAAAGCAAAGCAAATCATAACATAAGAAAAAAATCACATTTCAAATTACAAAGAGATGACTTTTCCTGACACATGAAAAGCTTCTTTGGATTAACAATTCCTATCCCCCCCCCCCCACACACAAAATAGTCCAAGATATGAAAAAGAAATATGTGTGTGTATGCACAGATAAGCAAGATCACAATTTGATAACACACTCTATCAGGAATGAAAATTAATATAACCTCATTGGAGAGAATTCAGCATTGTCTAGCATTCACCCAGCATTCAATACTGCTTCTAGCAATGTATTCCCCACGCATAAAACAAAAGACGAACAAGGTCATTCACCATGGCATTGTGTAGAAGACCGGAAACAACCTCCGAGTCCAGCAAGGGAGGGTGGTCAAACAAACTGTGATGGAACCTATTCGGCAGACACGTGAAGAGGGACCAGACATGATCGTGAGAATGGACCCTGCCAGCCCTGCCCCCGTCCTAGCCAGACCCTGAGAATTCACAGGGAATGGACTCAAAGTCCCAGCCAATCTTTTCTGCATTCTAAAAAGCAGATTTCAGTGACCCCCAAAAAACATTTGGGAAATCACAAATGTGTATGGCCTCATATGGAAAGATGGCCACAATAAGTGGAGGAGGATATGTCACAGAATGGTACTAAGGCATGATCCCATTTCCACCTAAAATTGAAATATCTTGTGTACATGTTCAGATATGCATGAAAGAAAACTGGAAGAGTATACACCAGGCTATGAAAGCAGTTATGAAGTGCCTATGGTGTGCCAGGTGCTGAGAACATACGGATAAATAAGAAATTAGAATGGAAATTCCTGGAAGGAAGAGAACTTTTCTATTTTGCTGTCTGCTGTATGCCCAGAGCCTGGCACATAAGGCATACTCAATAAATACTTATGGGTCCAGTTCGGTGGCACACACCTGTGATCCCCGCGGCTCGGGAGGCTGAGGCAGGAGGATCATGAGTTCAAAGTCAGCCTCAGCAATAGCAAGGCGCTAAGCAACTCAGCCAGACTCTGTCACTAACTCAAATACACAAAAGGCTGGGGATTGGGGCACAGCGGTTGAGTGCCCCTGGATTCAATCCCCGGTACCAAAATTAAATAAATACGTGTGAGAGGGAAGGAGGAAGAAGAAAAGAGGGGGGAGGAAAGAGGGATAAATAGTCTCTGCTCTCAAATTGCTCCCAGTTGCTCACAGCCTGGTATGGACAAGCCTGTGGGCAGAATGCATGGAATTCTGGGAGAAAGCACTTTCCCCAGACTTTGCAGACACTCCCCCCTCCTCCTTGAGCACATCTTCCTTTCCATCGGAGGTCTCTGGCCTCAGCCTTGGAGTCTTCAAACTTGAAGATTAGCCATCTGCAGGAGCCCTCTTCTTTAGGACAAGCGAGAACCAGGCAGAGCTGGGGCAGAAGTCCTAGTAATGAATACACCTCCATGCTGGATCTCAGAGGACCAGAAGCTCTGGGGGAAAAGGACCCAAGCTGCCAACTGCTGGGAAAATTGACTTCACACAACTCACAGGTGACACCCAATGTCTCTCTAGGGAACTACATGGAAATCCTAAGTGGAGCGTTCCAGAAGAAAGAACAAAACTGGTCCTTTCCCTCTAGGATTTTCCAGGGAGGTTGAGCTGCGCTAAAGGAGGAGGCCAGGCCAAGACTGTGAAGTCTCTAAAGTGAGCCCAAAGCGAGCGAGATGAGCTGTATTCTTCTCACAGTTGCTGTGTCTTTTCTCTGCCTAGATGAGCGGCTGATGACTTTGTTATCTGGGTTCTTCTGATTCCTTGGTAGCACTTGCTAAATTACTGTTGCTTTCGAACAGCAGAAATGACAAAAGGAAAGGCAGATTTGGGGATAAAAAAAGCTGACTGAGGTTAACATTTGAGCAAAATGCTGGGGTCCAGCAGGTCCCGGAAGGAATGGGCTCTGCCTCCTACCAGCTCTGTAGCCCTGGACACATTACCGCACCTCACTGAACTTCAGTTTTCTCCCTGGTAAAATGGAGATGATGATACCTATTTCACAAACTTGTCAAGCAGATTAAACAAGATTACCAAGGTGCACATAATAAAATAGAAAAAGATTAGTGAGAGCTAGTTTCATGTCTACTATGTCCTTCCACATTGTGAAGGTGGGAGAACTAAGGTCCAGAGGGGATGGTCAAGGCCATGGACTAGTAAGTGGCCAAGGTGGGATCCAAATCCAACCTGCCTGTCTTCAGAACACCCACTATGGACTGCTGGTTCATAAAAAATTAATTGTACCCATTTAAAAATGGGAGACATTTACCTTAAAAAGATATACAAATGGTCAATAAGCACATGAAAAGATGCTCACTATCTTTAGCCATCAGAGAAATGCAAATCTAACCCCAAAGTCTAACCTGTTTAGACCCATTGGGATGACCATTTTAAAAAATAGGAAATGTATTACAGTGAATGTGTAAAAACAGGAACCCTCCTACATGCTGCTAGGAAGGTCAGATGGCACATCATTGCGGAAAAGAAACAGACGTTCCTCAAAAGGGTAGACAGGAAGTGCCCATAAGACTCTGCAATTCCACTCCTAGGGATAAGCCCAAGAGAACTGAAAACATGTCCACTCAAAAACTTATGCACAAATGTCCATTGCAACATTTCTCTCTGTACTCTCATTACTCTCGGCTCATAGCCCAAAAGTGTAAATCACCCAAATGCCTATCAACTGAGGAATGGATAAATAAAATGTGGTCTCTCCATACAAAGATTATTTGGCCATAGAAAGGAATGAATTATTACACCCTATACATGTATGATTGCACTACTGGTGTGACTAGCACCATGTACAGTCAATGAGAAGTTATGCTCCATTTGTGTGCAATGTGTCCAAATGCACTCCACTGTCCTGTATAACCAATTAGAACAAATTAAATTAAAAAATGTTCTGCAAATAAGAAAAACAGAATGAAGTGCTGATTCATGCTACAACATGGATGGACCTTGAAAACATTGGGCTAAATGAACGACAGCAGTCAGAACCACAGAGCATATGATCCCTTTTCTATAAAACGCTCAGAATAGGCAAATCCACAAAGACAGTCCAATTGGCAGTGCCTAGGACTGGAGACTGGGCCCTGGAAGGAAATGGGGAGTGACTGCTAATGGATACTGGCTTTCTCTGGGGAGTGATGCAAATATTCTAAAATCGCTTGAGGTGATGATTATGCAACACTGAATACTAAAAACCAGTGAACGGTTCGCTTGACACGAGTGGGTTTGCACATGCATGACTTAACAGCAGGGATGCGTCCCCAAAGTGCCTCATCAGGCAATTGTGTCATTTATGAACATTACAGAGTGTATTTATCCAAACCCAGATGATATAGCACATAGCACCCCAGGGCTAGATGGAATAGCCTATTGCTTCACTGTCCTGTGTGGTTGACTGGAATGTCATCATGCCACATGTGACTGTGAATTATAACTCGACAAAGCTGTTTTGGAAGAAAAGATTACATTCACAGATAGATTTTAAGGACTTTGCTGCAAAGCTTACACACACCAACTAATCTTTACTGAGATGCAAGGCAATGCAATTCCCACAGGTCCAGGTCAGGCCAGGTGAGAGCTGAGGACTGGACACTCAGCGACTGCCTGCATCCCAGCAATGTGCCAGAACCCGTGGGGAATGGGGGGTGCACAAAGTCTATTTTGACACACTCACTGTGGGTCTGTGCCCTAGATACCTCGCTGAATTGCTCATGCCTGTCTCCATGGCTGTGGGCAGTGGTTTCACTATCTCAATGGAAGATCTGCACAGTTCATGCTTTAACTAAACAACTCGAGTGTGTATAAGGGAGTGGTTGACATTCTGTACTTGACTTTGGCTAGAAACACTCCTGTTCCTGCTGCCATTTCCCCAAGGTTCTGGGGAGTCAGAGGAGGGGAACATGCCCTTGCTTTCACTCCTCACTACTTCCTTACCATCAGTGCACCTGCCAGGCCCTGAGCCAAGCTTAACAGTCAGAACCTTCTCCCCAGAGTCTGAATGAAACACCCCAAAGCATCAGACAAGCAGAAAGACCTCAGGGATCTAGCAGGGAGACTCCTCCTCACCTTTCCCAAAACTTCCTGCTTACCGCGTGAGAAGGCACGGATGTTCTATCACACTCCTCCAGGGGACAAGAGGCACCTGGCCATGGTTCCTCTGAATGTCATTCCCAGGAAAGGAAACTCCCAGGGGAAGAGGAAAACCTCCTATGTTCATCTCCACCGTCCTCATTGTGATCTGTCCTCTCTGCCTCCCAGAGCAGCACTGACCATGCCGCCTGGCTCTGTGATAGACACTGTCTCCCCAGCAGGATTGTAAGCCATTTGAGGACAGGAAATACCACTTACTTTTCACAGCATATTCCACATAAATAGTTAGAAGCCAAAACTTTGGACACATAGAGTGGTAGCTGAATAATGACCCCCAAAGATATCTACATCCTATTCTCCAGACCCTGCACTTATTACCTTATGTGAGGAGAGAGGCTTTGCAGATGAGTTCGCAGGACCTTGGGAGGGGAAACTCTCATGGGTCTTTCACCTGGGTGCTGTGCAACTGAAGCCGAAGTTTTGAGGTGCAACTCGATCCCCTGACTCTGCTGGCGCTGAGACTGGAGTTTTTCCGCTGCTGCTGGTGGGTGGGGTCTGTGTAAGCTTGCAGGCCTCCGAGAAGGGTTGCGGATCTTCTTTCTGGGTTCTTGTCATGTGAATTCAAAGAATGAAATCCACAGACCAGGACAAGCCAGCGTGACAGTGAGATTTACTGAAGACTGCACACAGGAACAGCACTCTCTGCAGCTGCTGGGACAGAAAAAGACCCAGGTACTTGCCCACTGGACGTGCTGGGCTGGGGGTTACATAGCACTCAGGTCGCTGCTGTTGCTCCAAACTTATCCTAATTAGGGTTTGAAAAAAGTACCAGTGCTCTTGGTCTACATTGATGCTAACGAGGGTCTGGAAACATGCTAACCCTATGGGTCAACTCTCGAGTCCCTGTTTCCATTCAGGTCTGCCCCACAGGTAGGGCAGTGGGAGGGTAAGGTCAGGGGATGCTCTGTGCTTACAGGTTCCGGGCTGCAGGCAGCACTGCATGGAGTGGGTGTGGAGCAGGTGTCCAAGCTGCACGCAGGCCTGGCCACCGAAGGGTGACAGGCTGGCGCTCCTTGGCTCGCAGCACCTGGCCCACCCGCCACGCTCACATGGGGGGCTCCACGCAGCCGCAGGTCATGCGTGCCCTGGTGCCCAGCCCACCAGACCGCCACCCAGGGGCTTCACCACTCGGCTGCTCCACTGCTTCTCTGCTGGGACCGGTAGGCCAGTGGCTGGCTTGGCAGCCAGGGAGCCCTGTCACTATCACAAGGGCCCTTGTACGAAGAAGGAAGGAGGCTCAGAGTCAGGGGAGGTGGGACGGTGCTTATGATGTGGGACATGAGCCATGGAATTGAGGCAGCCTTTAGAAGATGGAAGAGGCAGGGAAATGTGTTTTTTGTCCCAGGATCTTCAGAAGGAATGCAGCCCTGCCAACGCTTTGGACTTCTGAACTCTGGCACTGTAAGAGAATACGTATGAGTCGTTTTCAACCAAGACGTACGCGGTCGTTTGTCACTGCGGCAATAGGGATAAACACTACACATAGTCCCTGCTCCCTCTCCCTCCTCCTCCTCCTCACGGTGATGGAGTCTGCTGAGTACGCTTTATTAAAATGAGTGACTGCAAGTTACAGGTATTACCCTTGTTTTACAGATGAGGAAACTGAGACTCAAGGCTACATAATAAGAAATGTTTTTTGGTTGCAAGCAGAAGAAAATGACTGTAGCTAAAGCAAGCCAGAAAGCTGGGGACACGGTGGGGGTTGATCACAGGACTGTCCAGGACTCTCGGATCCCCAGGACACTTTTCCCTCGGGCATCAAGTCTCGTTAATGAAATATTTTTTGAGAGCCTACCACAGGCCAAGCACTGTGCCGAGGGAGCAAAAACCAAGACAGGATTCCTGCCCAGGTGACGCCGGGATCCCCACAGCCAAGAGCGAAGGCACAGCCATCAGGTTGTCACCCTGGAGGGCGAGGCATCACGGCTGTGCTGAGGACTATGAACTGGAAATGGCGTGAGCACAGACGACAGGTGGCAGAGGTGAGTGACCCATGAGGGGCAAGCCGGGGCCACCAAGTGTTCAAAGCTGGAAGGGAAGGGTCACCGCCTCCTTGCTGTGTCTCAGGTGACAACAGGGGGTTGGTTCCTTCTTGATCTCCGGGCCCCACATGTAGAACTGCTCCTGGAAGCGTTGTGCAGCAGAACCATGTGGGCTTCCTGGGGCGCCTGGCTGCTGGGAGGACACCTTGTTAATTCTTGGACTGTAGTAAGATGGACAGCTGGGCAGAGAAATAGATGTGGACTTATATGTATATGTTTTATATATGATTTATACATATGTGCATGTGTATACATTATATATACATAAAATAGAACAGATATAATTATATACATGTAATCTATATGATGTATTATAATTATTAATATGCATAAAATATAAACATTTGCATGTTATATTTTATATCTTATTATAACATGTTAAATCATATAACATGTAAAATGTATATAATATGCAATGTGTTGATATATAACATATATATTATATAAACAGTATATGGTATATTATACATGTCATATATATGTTTTTATATAATATACATTGTATAAAATATGTAACATATATAAGCATATATTGTATGTGCATAACAAACTATATAACATGTATATGTTATACATACATGTATACATTACACGCACATATACATATGCATATATTGTATGTTTCTATCATTATATTACATATATAAATATGCCTATACAATATGTGCATATATAATATGTATATGTTATATGCACATTGTGTGCGTATATGTATATATTGCATGCATATTATATGTATATAACACACATCTATAAATAACATAAAATATGCCATTTTAACCTTTTTTTCTTTTTGACAGTAATACAGAGGGAACCCAGGACCTTGTACATGCTAGGCAAGTGCTCTACCATTGAACTCTACTCCCAGCCCCATTTTAACCATTTCTAAGTGTGCAATATGGTGGCATTAATTACAGTCACAATGTTGTACAACCATTCCCACTATTTCCAAGTTTTTTCATCACCCCAAACCCATTAGACTCCAAACTCATTAAACAACTCCCTGTTTCCCTCTCTCTCCAACCTGTGGTAACCCCTAATCTCCTTTCTCTGTGAATTCACCTGTCCTAGGTGCCTCGTAACAAGTGGAGCCTATACAATGTGTTCTTTGGGGTCTGGTTTACTTTTCCCAACACAGGATTTTCAAGGCTCAGCCCTGCTGAAGCAGGTGTCAGAACTCGCCTCCTGTTAAGGCCCAGTAGTATTTCATGGCCTGGGAAGACCTCTGCATGGTCTCATCCACTCAGACACAGTGCTGGGTTCCTGCTTTGGACAAGTTGTTTCTCCCCCAGTTCCACAACTGTAACTGTAAATGGGAACATTTCTCCTTTTTTTTTCAGATTCTTTTACTAGTGCATTATAATTATATAAAGTAGTGGGATTTGTTGTTACATATTTGCACATAGTATAATAATGTCCTTTGGTCAATTTCAAAAAAATGGGAACATTTCTTAAAAGCAAGGCACTGCAGAGAAGCCAAAGCTGGCCGATGGTATTTTGAGGCCACGGTGTAGATGGAGCACAAGAGAGTCAGACACAGAGCAAGGCACCATCTGCCCAAACACCTCCTATGAACAAACATCAGAGACCTGCAGTTCTGCAGCCCAGGGCTGAAGCTACGAGGCCAATCCTCCCAGGGCAGGCAGGCAGTGGAGACAGCTAGAGCAAGGCTAGGAAGGAGGATCACAAGTTCAAGGCCAACCTGGAGAACCTAGTGAGACCCTGTCTGAAAATAAAAATTAAAGGGCTGGAGATGTGGCTTAGTGGTACAATGCCCCCTGGACTCAATTCCCAATATTGAAAAAAAAAAAAAAAAAAAAAAAAGGAGAAGAAAAGAAAGAAAAACAAAATAAGTGGCTAAAGTTGGACATGGTGGTGCACACCTGTAATCCCAGCAATTCAGGAGGCTGAGGCAGGAGGATTCCAAGTTCAAAACCAGCCTCAGCAAATCAGCAAGGCCCTAAGCAACTTAGTGAGACCCTGTCTCAAAGTCTCAAAATAAAAAACAAAAAGGGCTGGGGATGTGGCTCAGTGGCTAAGAGCCCCTGGGACCAATCCCCAGGACCAAATAAATGGATAAAGTGACTGGAGAAGGCTGGTGTTAGGGAACACAGCCTGAGGGTCGGGCGGGGGGAGCTTTGGGAAGTGGCAGTGGCTGTGGAGAACCAGAAAGAACACGTGCCTGTCAGCTCCCCTTGTCGCCAATTGCCAAATATGAGGGCCCGATCCTGTCAGAGCTTTCTATTTGTTAAAAGCAACCGGAAACCTGGATTTTTATGTGAATTGGCCTGATTTTCAAATGCTGGCAATTCATTTTTAGGCGATTCATTTTTTTGGTGTTACCAAAAAAATTTAAAAACTAGGTCTGGCGGCTCCATCTGACTCAAGGACAACCAGTTGGTGGCCTCTCTGACTTAGCCCATGATGATGAAAAGGGAGATGCAGGCAACCTGCTCCTTGCCAGGTCCCCCACCAGGACCAAGAGCAGAGGGCAAAGCTCACAGGTGAAGTGCAGACCCCTTCCTCCTGATTTCTTGTGCAGCCTCAGTACCTCCCTTTCCCACCCTGAACCTCAGGATCTTCCTCTTCTGTGGAATGAGGGGGAGACCACATGTCCTCTAGGGTTTCTTTCATCTCTGATATTCTAAAATTTGACCTCCTTTAAGGCTCTGCCCCAGAGGGAACCCAGCTAACAACCTGCTTGGGAGTTCGTGTGTAGCAGAAGTTGATTTTGTGTGTGTGTGTGTGTGTGTGTGTGTGTGTGTGTGTGTGCGGTGCTGGGGATTGAACCCAGGGCCTTGTGCTTGCGGGGCAGGCACTTTACCAACTGAGCTATATTCCCAGCCCAGAAGTTGATTTTTAATTGACAAATTAGAGTTTTATATATTTATGGCATGTTATGTTTTGATATATGTACACACTGGAATGAGTCAATCAGGCTAAGTAATATATCTATCTCTTCTCACAATTTTTGTTGATTTTTTTTTTCTTTTTCATTGTATCTTTTTTTTTTTTTTTTTTTTTTCCAGTCCTGGGATTTGAACCCAGGGCCTCACACATGCTAGGCAAGGGCTCTATGACCCAGCCCCAGGCATTTTACTTTGGAGTAAGATATGCACATAATTTACCATTAGTGGCAGTCAGAACACTCAGTGTTGTGTAACCATCCCCACAGTCTAGATTCAGAATATTTTCATCACCCCCAACAATCTGTCTCTCATGTTCCTGAGTTTCAGGGGAAAAGAGCCTCTTATCTGATTCGGAAATATGTCGTCTTGTGAAAATATCAAACCCTCTTGCGAGGTAGGATGCAGGTGGGAGGAGGGGAGGAGAGAGATGCATCTCATCAGAGCAGATGAGAAGTCCACGCCTGGGCCTCAAGGACATGCCACAGGGTATCTGAGACCCATGGCTCTGCTCTGCTGTGATCGCCAAGGGGACTCCATGTCAGCTGAGCACAGACAGAAAGACCCTTTCTGCTCTGGGCCCATCTGTTCTTTTCCACTCTGGTAAAAAGCAATTCATTCTAATAACCCACATGGGGAGCTCCCAGCAGCCTCCTGGCTTGGCAGCTCCCCTCCCTGACCTACCCCACAGCCAGGACGAGACCGAAGAGGGTTTTGAAAAGGCGAGCGCCTCCCTGACTCCCTGAGAACTTGACGTGGGGGGACCCTTGGCTGTACCCCTTGAGCAGCTGATGACATTAAGCCCTGCACCTGCTAGATGGGGGTGTGGCTCAGAGGTGGGCTGCTCACCTCGCATAAGAGGCCCAGGGTTTGATCCTCAGCACCACAAAACAAAAACAAAAACAACCCAGCCCCCCTGCACAGTATAATGACAGGTGCCTCCAGCGGGTCCTCAGCAGCAGGAAGCAGGGCGGGAGCAGAGCCGGCAGCCCTGCTTCCTCTCCCCAGGGTGTTTGGCAGCCAGTGTCGGGTGAATCCAGGGAACAGGGACACCAGAGCAAGTTTGTTCGTTGTGCTAATTGCGTCCAGCGGAAAGGCCAGCCCTCTTCTGAAGTGACGTTATGAGGATGTATATGCTCTTTCTTTTATGAAACCATGCTGGAGGGAGATGGAACTTTTGGGTCTTGTTTTGTTTTAATTTGGCAAAATGAAATGACTTGGTTCCTAACCCCAAATTTTGGAAGATTCACTGATCTATGAAATTAAATTCTGTGGAAACACTGGCCTATTTGTGATGAAGGGCACCCCCTGAGCGGAGCGGGCAGGGGGCCAGGGGTTCACAGTGCCGTGCAGGCAGGACAATAGCACCAGCCCCTCCTTCCATGGTCAGTTGTCAAGCGGGTCAGTGCTGCAGAAAGTCAGGACAGGAGAGAAATCCTCCCACCCATCACTCGGCCTCCAAAAAAAAAGCCGCCATTGTTGCTCTGGCTCCTTGGGAGCACTTGTGGACTGCTCCGTGGCGAGGTGGGTGGGTGGCCAGACCCTCCCTGTTCACCTGGGGCTCACCCAGCTTCAACATATCCAGTCCTGCATCCCCGGAGACCATTCCGTTCCAGGCACACCAGGACAGTTAGTTCCCGTTACCGGGAAACCAGGTTTTCAGGAAGCCATTCTCCCATGTCGCCTCTCTCCCGTATCATACTGGGCAGAGAAGTAGAAGTCACCGTGGAGGTGACAGGTCAGGGCCGTGGTCCCAAGCGGTCTTGGGTGCAGTGGCGCCTTGGTGGCTGCCTAGCTGGCATCCGTTCTACCAGCACGGTGCTGATTTCCTTAGGCAGCGCGCCCTACCCAGAGCCCATACCAGGTCCAGGGATGGGAGCCTGGGCCATCGGTACGTGCCATTCCCCAAGCCACAGCCTGGCCCAGTGAATCACAAAGGCGGTTTGCTAGGAACGTTCTGGAAAATGTTTCCTCATCCCCCACCCCCACTCCTCCTCCTCCTTTGTCTTCTCCTCCGATAGCGTTCATTTTCACTATTTTAAGCCCGCAATTCAATGAATCTCAGTGAATTTACTGAGTTGTGCAATCATCACCACAATTTTGAATCATTTTCTTCATCTCAATAAGGTCCCTCCTACCCATTTATAGTCGCTCCAGAAAACCACTAATCTACTTCCTTTCTCCATGGATTTGCCCTTTCTAAACATTTCATGCAGTGGAATATACAATCCATGATCTTTTTTGACTGACTTCTGTGTGATGTCTTCAAGGTTCATCCATGTCGTGGCTTCTATTTAGTTCTTTATTCCTTTTTATTGTCCGGTAGTATGATATTGTATAGATAGATCAGTGGATATCCATTCATCAATTGAAGGACTTTTTTTTCTTTTTTTTTTTTTTTTTTTGGTACTGGGGATTGAACCCAGGGGCACTTTACCACTGAGCTGCATCCCCCACCCTTTTTATTTTTTATTTTGACACAGGGTCTAAGTTGCTGAGGCTGGCCTCAAACTTGTGATCCTCCTGCCTCAGCCTCCGGAGTAGCCAGGATTACAGGTGTGCACCACTGTAGTTCCAAAGCGACTGTACCATTTCACATTCCTATCTGCCATGCACCACGGGGTTTCCAGTTTCTCCCCATCCCCACCATTTGTTCTTCTGCCTTTTTAATGAAAGCCCTCCTAGTGGATAGGGAGCGGTATCTCATTGCACTTCTAATTTGCGTTTCTGAAATGAGCAGTGTGGTTTTAACATCTCTTCATGAAACATTTCCTCACTCCTGAGAGCAAAGCGTGAGGAAACAGCAGTCTTGTTTCTAAATTGATGAGAAAGAAGCCCAGGAGCTTCCCAGTGCCCTAGGTCGAGCAGAGCTCCAGTAGGAACAGGATTGGAGCCCTAATGAAGTAGCACCTCAAGTACTGGCCTCTTTACCCACGGGAGCCAATAAATCCTGTGAATTCTTTAGGCCAGTGTGAGTTGGCTTTTCTGTGACTGGTCTTTTATTGGGCATGATGGAGAGGGCCAAACTTGCTTGTCCATTCTGAAGCAAAGATCCGATATTCAAGTCAGCTTTGCGCTCTCACTGAGGCGAGGACCAGAGATACCCTCCAAATAAGCCAGAGGACTTGTAGAGGCGACTGACTCCGGCAGAGATGTCGAAGACAAGAGGAGAGAGGAACAGAAAGGAGAACCAGCTAAAAACTGAGCCACGGCCTAGAACGTCATTTTAGCCAGAACTAAGGATAGTTAACAGTGTCCGTGTGAGAATCGGAATGCATCCCGTGCATAGAACGCACAGCCCCTTCTGCCTTAGGATCGGTACTAGAGCTGCAGGGTTTCCAGCCCAGAGATGCCTGGGTCATTCTTCACCCATCTTTTCTCATCTTAATGAAGTCCAAATATTGATGACTAGATAAATTTTTTTTTTTTTTTTAAATCAAGCAAGTTATATGGCCTTAAAGGGGAAGTGAGAATTCCTTCTAGGGAGGAAACTGCCCTGGTGGGCAAGCTAAGTTCTTGGGTTGGAAAGTGAGCTTCCTCTTCCGTCTCAGCCTCGGGTCTCGGGTCTCGTGGAACCAAGGCTTCAAAGGAGGGGGAAACAGAAAAGCAGAAAGAGAAGAAGCTGGGCTCCCCGGGGAACCCCGAGATGGAGGAGCAGAGGCGGGGCAAGAAGAGGAGGTAAGAAAAGTCAGAGGGCTCTGCAAGGTGCGCCCCACAGTTCCCCACCCCGAAACTCTAGCAGTTGTGGAAGCTGAAGAAGAAGGTGTAGTCACATAGGCTTGACCTGCTGCGGGAAAGAGGGAGCACTTCACAGGCCGGACCTCCAGAGGCAGGGGAAGCCAGGCAAGCCTAAACCTCTGGGAAGAGCCAGAAATCTAGGATTGAGGATTGGGGTTTCCATAGGCCCTGGGGTGCGGGATGGAAGGTCTTTCTTTTTTCTTTTTCTTTCTTGACAACACTGGGGATCGAGTCTGGGGATGCTCTCTCACTCAGCTGCATCCCTAGGCCTTTTGGTTTTATTTTGAGACAGGATCTTGCTAAGTTGCCAGGTCAAACTTGAACTTGAGATCCTCCTGCCTCAGCCCCCCCAGTTGCTGGGATTACAGATGTGCACCCCTGCGCCTGGCTACGAAAGGTATTTCTTAGACAATTTCTTATTTTTACTAGCTCTGTTGTAACCATTATAAGCAATAACTTGGGGAATCATTAGGTTCCAAGAAATTGGCATTTTTAAAAAATGGAAACAGGATGACTGAAATAAAGTGATGCCTTTTTTAAATCTGAAGGGTAGGGCTGGGAATGTGGCTCAGTGGTAAAGCACTTGCCTGGCAGGTGTGAGGCTGAGTTTGATTCCAGCACTGAAAAAAAAACAAAAACAAAAACAAAAAAACAGATGAACCAAGAATACCTTTCCTTTACATGTGAATCTTAAAGCTATCCAGAGGATGTGAGATGGGGGTCATGTTGATTCAAAAAAAAGATAAGATAAATATGAAACAATGATAGGTCATTCACTTACGTGCATAAAGGCTGAGATTCTAAATGGAATATTGTGTAACTGAGTCCCACACACTAGGTCCCTGTTATCGACAGTTTCACTTTCCAAGTTTTCAATTGTCCAGTCAACTGTGGGAAATTGGAAAATTCCAGCAACCATCCTCAAGTGCTAAATCAAGCAGTTCTGTGTAGCTTCATGAACCATCATACCCTATTCCTGGCTGAGACACGAATCCTCTCTTCATCCAGAGTTTCCATGCTGTATACGCTACCTGCCTGTGACTTCTTGATCATCAGACCAACTGTCACAGTATCGCTATCTCAGTGCTGTTCAAGGAACCCTTATTACACTTAATAATGGCCCCAAGAGTAGTGATGCTGGCCATTCAGATGTGCCAAAGAGAATCCATAAAGTGTTTCCTCTCAGTGAAAAGGTGAGAGTCCAGGATGATGTTTTGAGAGAGAAAAAGAAAAAGACCACAGCCACATAACTTCTATCACAGTACATTCCTAGAATTGTTTTATTTTACTTTTAGATATTGCTGTTGATCTCTTACTGTGCCTAATTTGCATGTTGAATTTTATCATAGGTATCCGTGTGTAGGAAAAAAACAGTGTCTACAAGGTTCAGTCCGTTCCGTTGGTTCAGGAATCTGCTGGGGAGTCTCAAAACACCTCACTTGTGGATAAGGGGGATTAGTGTATGTCACTGAAATAGTTTCCTAGGTCTGCTCTCATAAAAATACCATAAACTGCATGACATTTATTGTCGGAGAGTTCTGAAACTTGGAGGTCTGAAGCCCAGGTGTCAGCAGTGCTGTGCTGTCTCTGGGCCCGGTGGGATCGCCTCCTTGCTTCTCCTTATCTCTGGCGATTTGCGGGCAACCCCGGCATTCCTCAGCTCCGGTTGCCACACTCCAATCTCTGCCTTTAGTGTCTCGTGGTGTTCTTCCCCTGTTTTGTTTTTGTAGTGTGGAGAATCAAACTCAGGGCCTTAAGCAGGCTAAGCAAACACTCCACTATTGAGCTGGGTCCCCAGCCCTTCACATGTTATCTTCTTCTTAGAAAGACACCAGTCACATTGGGTTGGAGCCCATCCTAATGACCTCATCTTAACTTGATTATGTCTACAAAGATTCCACTTCCAATAAAGTCACATTCAATCTATTGGGGGTTAGGACTCCGACACACCTTTTGGGTTGACACAATTCAAACCACAACAATCAGGATCAAGTAGTGCTTACCTCAGGAATGCAAGGATGGCTCAACGTAAGGAAATCGATCCTCAGCCAAGAGCAGTGGTGCACGCCTGCAATCTCAGTGCCTTGGGAGGCCGAGGCAGGAGGGCCACAAGTTCAAAGCCAGCCTTGGCAACTTAGTGAGACCCTGTCTCAAAATAAAAAATAAAAAGGGTTGGGATGTAGCTGAGTGGTAGCGTATCCCTGGTTCCAATCCCTAGTACAAAAAAAAAAAAATTTTTTTTTTATTGACAACCCCTTCTACAACAAAGTAGACTTCCCCACTATGAGCCACGTGGCCCTCAAGCTGGAATTTCCCTCTCACTGGTCACAAAAACAATGAGTTGGGTGTTCTAGGTCGGAGGCCCCTGCAGGCATTGTTCCCTCTGTGTGCCAGGATGCACTGGTTAACAGAAAGCAGGCCTGGAATTCAGCAAAGAGGAAGGCTGATGGGCTCTGGCCGTCTCCAGCGTCCTCTCTCTCATGAGAATTCTGGTTCCAGGCGGAACCCCAGCTTTATTATTTCTAGCTCTCACAGGCCCATCTGGAGGGGAGCTCTGTCTGGGTGCTCATCTGGACAATGACTCAGCCAGACTGAAGAGCTGACAGAGCCCTGGTGAGCCCGCAGGGAGAACTGAAGCTGGAGAGCCGACTGCTCTACAGCCCCAAGCGTCTGCACACTGGGGAGCGGCCCAGCCAGCTCAGGTCCCACTCTCAGACAGTCCTATTCCTGGGGCGCTGTTCTTTTCAGAGGACCTCTGTGCTCTTCCTCACTCTCCCTGCAAGACCACTACTATTTCCTGCCTGTCCGGCTTCACCCATCCATTGCAGAGACCTGGGTTCAAATCCCCGCTCTGCCGGTTCCTAGTTGTGTGACCTGCAGTGAGTTCTTGAACCTCTTCCTCAGCTTCAACTTACTGACCTGTAAAATGGAAGCAGTAAAAGTAGCTGCCTCATAGGGTCTTAGGAATAAATAAGTTGATACATGCAAATGCTTAGCAAGCCATGCATGCTGGCCATCACAGAGGCGTTGGTCATTGTCGTTATTGTTACTAACACTGTTACTCCTCTCAAGATGAAGCAGAAGGGCAATCGGTAGGCAGCAGCTTTCATGGAATCGTTGAATCTCTCAAACTTCTTGACCAGAACTTCAGTGATCACTGGGTCCAACCTCCCAACTGACGTCTAGTCCCACCAGGTTGACTGTGAGTGCTACACTATCAGGTAGCTCTTTCCATCTTTTGGAAGTTAGAGTTCTTCCTCGCTGCAGAGGACATTTGGAGTTGCTTCCTGAGATGACTCTTTCTATTTTTTCCCCCATTTGGATCCGCTCTACCTTTCCTCTCCTCCTTCCTGCCTCAGGAGCCCGGCCAGTCCGGACTACACCAGCAGAGTGGATCCTTGCCCTCTCGCTCAGAGTTGGGTTCAGCTAGTGGAGGTTCCGTACTGGCTGGAGAGTAGAGCACAGAGGAAAGAGGCTGGGGTGTTCACACCCTGGGCCCCCTCCCTGCAGAACACCACATTGCCCTGTCCAAGACCACAGCTCGGGGCAGCCCTCTTAAAGTGAATTTGTTATAAACCTTTTATATTTTTTTGATTCATTGTATACAAATGGGGTACAACTATTGTTTCTCTGGTTGTACACAAAGTAGAGTCATACTGTTTGCATGATCATACATGTACATAGGGTAATGATAGGTGTCTTATTCTATTATCTTTTCTTCCCCCACTCCCTCCCCACCCTTCATTTCCCTCTTCACAAGCCAACCTTCTTCCATCCTTCCCTTACCTCCCACCTCTGTTATGTATCATCAACCACTTATCAGAGTGGTTTGGTTTTTTGGAATTGGCTTATTTCACTTAGCATGATATTCTTCAATTCCATCCATTTACCTTCAAATGCCATAATTTTATCCTTCTTTATGGCTGAATAATATCCCATTGTGTATATATACCACAGTTTCTTTATCCATTCACCTGTTGAAGGGCATCTAGGTTGGTTCCTTTTCTAATTGGGAAATTTCGCATTTTAAGAGTCTAGATTTCTGGCTTCTCTTAACAAATTGGGCACTTGGGTAATCCAGGACCCATACTGCCCCTTAGCAAGAATGGGGTCCAGGGGGAAGGGTCTGCACTCAGATGAGTCCAGAGACCCACCACGTAGCTTAGCTCTATTCTGCCTTGAATGCCATTTCAGGTACGTTGTCCTCTCCTGTTCCTCAGATACGCCCAGCTCCTTCCCATCAAAGGACACAGACTGTGTCCTCTTCCCCAGATGGCTCTGGACCAGCTGGAGACTGGCGCCTCCTCCATCATTCTTCATCAATCAAGAGCGTACAGAGCGCTGGACCCCCAAAAGCAGCACGCACACCACCACCCATTGTTAGGGCTGGACTGTGTCCCCCCAAAGACGTTGAAGACCTGCCCTCCTGAGTTGGTCAGCCCTTCGCAGCTGTGAACAAAATACCCAACAGAACAACTTGGAAGAAGAGACGTTTACTGGGGCTCCTCGTTGCCCTCATCAGCAGACTCTATTGCTCTAGCGCGGAGGTGAGGCAGAACGTCATGGCGGAAGGCATGGCGCAGGACAGCTGCCACCACATGGCAGCCAGGGAGCAGAGGGAGCAAGGAAGAACTCATCCCACCTCCTGCATTAACACAGGTACCTCCTGTCCAAACCACGACATTCCCCACGCCTGTGGATGTGCCCGTACTTGGAAATAGGGCCTTTGAAGATGGTCAGGTTGAAATGAGGTCAGTGGGATGAGCCCTTATCCAACGACTGGTGCCCTCGTAAGGAGAGGGATATATGGACAGAGACGCAAGGGAGAAGGTCATGCGATGACAGAAGCAGGGACTGGAGAGATGCTTCTCCAAGGCAGGGACCATCAGCGTTGCCGGCCAACACCAGAAGCAGCAGCGACCAGGGAGGAGCGTTCTCCTCTATAGAATTGCTGGCAATTCCCGAGCCAGAAGTCCACCTTGGTTCAATCATTCATGGAAAGGAGGTGGAATCACCCTTACAAACCTGGCCACCTCGGGCCACCACTCCAGAAAACACAATAGGAACGCTTGCAAAGACGTGGAAAGTTGATCAAAACCGAGGAAGGGGTGTGTGTCCCCCAATCGCTCATAGCTAAATCCCTGAGCAGCATTCAACAGGAATTCATTGAGCATCTGCTCTGTGAATGCGTCAGAGTACGACCTGGAGGCCAGTTCTTCTGCTGGCCCACACAAATCTATGAGTTGAAAGGTGGTACCTCCTTACAAGAAATGGGAGCCCTGATTATGTTCAAAACAAATTTTTTGAAAAAAAAAAGCTCAATTGGCTCTGGTCTAGGGAAACTGGAACTCAGAATAGAATGTACAGAACAAATTTTATCACCACAAATACAGTTCTTGATATAACTCTGCATTCTCAAATGTTCTCCTGCAGATTTCCATGAGATCCCGAAGGCACTGACCATGATGCTGATGAGCAGCAACAACGAGAGCAAGTACTCACCCGGGGGCTGCTCCACACTCCGGGGGCATGCTAGGCATTGGTACGCTCATTAATTCTCTTGAAAACCCTAATGGAAGTCGTCATTATCATGGCTTTTTATGGGCAAGGAACCTGAAGCACAGAGAGATTGGATCACTTGCCCAGGTCACACACCTGGCACCTGGCGGAATCAAGTGCGTCTGAGTCCCGGCATCTGCCCAGAACTGGCGCATCCACCCGTGACCACTGATGCAAATGAACAACGCAAAGGTCATGTCCACACAGGAGAAGCAAGAGCCCGGCTCCACCTCCCAGTCATCCCCGGTGCAAAGTCACTGACCAGAGCTGGAGTCTTTGGTGTCACTGCCCCGTGGAATCTCGAGCCAGCGCAGACAGACAGCAGCGCGTCTCCAGAAACCGATGGTTGAATAACAGGAGCGCAAATGTTTGTCCAGGAAGAGTCAGGAGACAAGGCCAAGAATCATTCTCCAAATCTGTGTTTAATTAGAAACTGAATCACAAAAACATTAAGCTTATTGTGAACAAACAAAAATTTCCAACGAGTGTTATTTGTCTGGCTCGCTGATGGGAAATCGGCCAGTCTTTCTGCCAGCGATTATAAACAGACTCTCCTCCCTGGCTGGAAAGGAAGGCGATCCTCTTCCAGTCTCACTTGGCTGCCGTGACCTGCGTAGGAACACTCACCGTATTTAATAAGAGCCACCAGCCGGACTAATCTGACAAAGGCAATTTCAACCCGAAAGAAACAGGACGCAGTTATATTTACAGGGGGTAAAGCATAAAATGTGTTTCTGAACGTTGAACTCACACACTAGCCCTCTCGCCTACAGCCCCAGGCAGCCGTGTAAACGGGATTTCTGCTGCCAGGGCCATCAGGAGATGTGGGTTGAGAGGTTCTGGAAGCTTCTTTGATCAGAAGTTCACAAACAGGAAATTTATTTTACAGCATTAAGGAAGTCTTCGAAGATTTGGTTAAAAGAATGTTCACACACACACACACACACTGAAGTTTTATTCAGTCATAAAGCAGAGTGAAATCATGTCATTTCAGGAACATGAACGGAACTGAGAACATCACGTTCACCATGAGACAGGCTCAGGAAGTCGAAGATCCTGCGTTTCCTCTCACACATGGAAGCTAGAGAGAAAAAAGGAACAGCAAGTTTGGAGGTGGTGGGGTGATCGAAGGGAGACCAGTAGAGTAGAGAGGGACCCAGGGAGGGAGAGACGGAGGGACAGGGGAGATACTGGGGAATGATATTGAACAAATGATTGTTGTTGTATCATGTGCATGTTTGGAGAGGACAACAAATCCCACCATTGTGTACAAATACAATGCATAAAAAGCGGGAGAAAAACACTCATCCAATGGCAAGAAGAATAACCTCTAATGTTCCACAGCAGAATAGAGTAATTATCATTAACAGCAAGCCTTCAAAGATTCCAAAACAGCTCATAAAAAGGACTTTGAATGTCTCCAACACAAAGAAGTGATACATGTCTGAGGGAATAGATGAGCTGATTTACTTTCATCCGATCATTACACACCATATACCTGTATTGAAATGCCACCTGTACCCCATAAATATGTACAATTTTGTCAATTTAAAAATATGTTAAAATCGAGAAAAAGGACGTTCATCCTCGTGTTGTTTAAAATAGCAAGAAATATCTTAACCTGTAAAATTAGTTTGAGCAATTGTATAACTTGTTAACTGTGGAGTACTATGTAGCTATGAAAAAGATGGCACAAAACTGGATACCCTGGCATATCAAAAAAAAAGTTTGAGGGGAAGGGAAGATGGGACTTAGAATCTGAACTTGAACAGACATTTTTCCAAAGAAGATATGTAAATGGCCAATAAGGACACAAAAAAGATGTTCAAGTGAGGCCCAGGTTTCAATACCTAGCACCACAAAAACAAAAGAGAAGCTCAACATCAGCAATGGTCAGGGCAATGCAAACCAAAACCACAGTGAGGTACCACTCTATTCCTGTTCGGATGAGTGACGTTTGAGAACAAAACAGGTCATGTTGATGATGATCTGAAGAGACGACTGGAATCCTTGTGCACTATTGCTGGGAAGGAAAGATGATTCAACCACTGTGGAAACGACATCATGATTCCTCAAAAAGTCAAACATGGAATTCCTGAATGAATCAGCAATTTCGCTCCCCAGTATACAAGCAAAAGAATTGAAAGCAAGGACTGCAACAGATATTTATACCCCAAAGTTGACAGTGATAGCTACATGTTTGTTTTAGCAGTCAGAAGATGGAAGCAACCCAGGAGTTCACTGACGACGGAATGGATAAACAAAATGGGTAGAATATTATTCAGCCTTAAAAAAGGAAAGAAAGTCTGACACATGCTACAAAATGGGCAAACCTCAAGGATGTTCTGCTAAGCGAACGAAACCGGACACAAGAGGACGGATTCCACGTGACCCTCTTACATGAAGACGTGGATGGCAAATCTGCAGGGACAGCAGAAGAGTGGTTAACTGGAGTTGGCCCATAGGGAGAATCAAGGAACTCTACAGGGTCTTTTGTTTGTGTGTCTGGGGTTTTGTTCTGTTTGCTTTTTGTTTGTTTGCTATACTGGGGTTGGGACCCACCTAGGCAAGCGCTCTACCACTGAGCTGCATCCCCAGTCCCTTATTATTATTATTATTTTTTTCATTGATTTTGAGACAGGGTCTCACTTAGTTGCCCTGGCTGGCCTTGAACTTGCAGTCCTCCTGCCTCAGCCTCTCAAGTAGCTGGTTTTACAGGTGAGTGAGGCCCCTGCACACCCTTCCCCTGGCAGAAATTATTGCCTAACGAGTCTGCTACTTCAGTTTGGGAGGAGGAGGACGTTCAGAATTCAGATGGTGGTGATGGGCGTGCCTCAGCCTGAGCGTGCTCAGTGCCTCTGTGCCGGGCGCTTAAAATCCACTTAAAGCAGTGCACCTTATACAGATCTGGCCACGAGATTTTGGAAACCACAGACTTCAACGGTCTGGTTTTTCTACAATGAACACATACTCCCGCAACCCTGAACATGTTCAAAGTACGAATCACCTGGGTGTGGTGGCTCCCAAGTGCAGTCCCAGCTACTCGGGAAGCTGAGGCAGGAGGCTGGCTTGAGCACACACGCTGGAGACCAACGGGGGTAACATGGAGAGACGCCCCCTCCAACTAAAAAAGCCAGACATAACATGACACTGGCCAGGTATACAGGTCAAAGTGGTTAGGGAGTATCATCTGCCTGAGAAAAAGGAATCCTGATTACCTATTCACTCAGTACTTACGGAGGGTCTATGGTGCCCTGGGCACACCAGACTGTGAAGGCACAGCAGGGGTATAATGCCACTCCTGCTCTCAGGGATCAGGGAGGAGAGGCGTGCCAGCCCTGAGACAGTGAAGGTCTCAGAGGGCGCTCTGAGGGGCTGGGCGTGGCTCAGGGTAGAGCGCTTTGCCTGGCACATGCAAAGGCCCTGGGTTTGATCCCCAGCATCTCAGCAACACGCACAAAAATAAACAAATAAAAGGAAAAGTGCTCTTGGAAATGGCGAACCCAGGTGCTCTCCCGCCTACAGTGCAGGGTCACATTCTGACAAACCCATCGGAACCTGAAAATGCGTTGCTGCAGCCCATCTGCCCAGCGTCTGGCCAGCCGCAGGCACGCTCCCGTGCGTCCATTGCTTCCCGCTGATCGCAGGGATGCCTGGGTGCCGGGGCTCGCCGCCACTGCCCAGCCTCTCCAGGGATGATCGGCATGCACGTTGCTAGCCCAGGAAAAGATCCAGATGCAAAACTCAAGGTGCGGTTTCTACTGAACGCATATCGCTTTCACACTATCATGAAACCGAAAGAGCGTGGGAAGCTGAAGCCCCGTCAGGGAGCCTCTGTCACTAGAAGCAGGGTGTCTAGCGGAGAGGGTTCAGGGAAGGCCTCCCTGAGTGGGTATCTGGGTCGAAGCTCAAATGCTAGGAGCCCAGTAAGCGGCAAACGCGTGGACAGTGGCCCCCACCCCAGTTTCACTTCGGGGTCACCTGCTAAAACACCAGGCCGAGGCCAGGTCCCAGCCAGAGCAACGGAAGCAGAACCTCCAGCCTCGTTTGTTTCACTGAGTACACGTAAGGTCTTCGAGGCTCATCCGTTTTGTAGCCAGGGCCAAAATTTCCTTCCTTTCCAAGGCTGAGTAATAATAGTCTAGCGTAGGACTGGGAGTGACGTTCAGCGGGGACAGTGCTTGCTGGGCATGGGTGAGGCGATGGGTTCCATGCCCCACGAAAGAAAAAGGAAGGGAGGGAGGAAAGACGGAGGGAGGGAGGGAGGAAGGAAGGAAGGAAGGAAAGAAGGAAGGAAGGACGGGACGAAGGAGGGAAGGAGGGAGGGAGGGAGGGAGGGAGGGAGGGAGGAAGGAAGGAGGGAGGGAGGGAGGAAGGAGGGAGGGAAGAAGGGAGGGAGGAAGGACGGAAGGAAGGAAGGAAGGAGGGAGGGAGGGAGGAAGGAGGAAGGGAGGGAGGAAGGACGGAAGGAAGGAAGGAAGGAGGGAGGGAGGGAGGAAGGAGGGAGGGAGGGAGGGAAGGAGGGAGGGAGGGAGGAAGGAAGGAGGGAGGGAGGGAGGGAGGAGGGGAAAAATCCACTGTATGACTATAACACGTGTTGTTCACTCATTCATCCACCAATAAATGATTTCTTTTCCTGGGGATCAACCCAGGCAAGCTTTCTACCACTGAGCTACATCCTCAGGCCTCATGCTTCTATTTCTCAGAAAGCTTTTTCTGGAGCCTGGCTCTGTGGCACACACCTATACTCCCAGCTACTCAGGAGGCTGAGGCAGGAGGATCACAGGTTCAAGGCCAGCCTTGGCAACGGAGTCAGACCCAGTCTCAAAATAAAGAGAAAAAAGGTGGGGAGGAGGATGTAGCTCAGACACAGAGCATTTCCCCGGCTTGTGCGTGGTCCTGGGTTCAATCCATAATACTGAAAAAGAAATGCAGAAACCCTGTGTCTAGGGGCTGGGGTTTTCTTCACTGTAACCAGTGAATTCATGGCCCCGGAGATTTAAAATAGAGAGCCACGTGCCAGAGCCTTTGCAGAATCGGCCTTGTCGGGGAACTTCGGCTGCAGCGCTGACTTTGCAACCGGCTCTCTCTCTCTCCACCCTGGTCTTTTCCTTTCTCGTTGTACATCAACATACTTTTGGGTAAAAAGTGGGATAATTCATTTTATTCTCCTTCTGGTTACTAGGAACTCTAGGAAATTGACAGGCTCAAAAGCAAAGGATGGCCTGGGATCCAAAGAAGGTGGCTGCATTAATGCCAGAGCTCCAAGTCTCAGTCTAACTGTAGAACCCAATAATAGTAGTGTCCATCAAGGTCATTGCCATGGAGATTGGTCTGATTCAGCCAGCTGTTTATAAGGTGATTACCTTGCAGTTGTGAGCTCTGCCTCAAGATTTGCGTGTCTTACTTATGTAGGTAGCGGTTTATAAACAGTGTCAACAAGGATCACTCTTGCACAGTGTTGCTTTTTGTTTGTTTGTTTTGGTACCAGGGGTTGTAACCAGGGGTGCTCAACCACTGAGCCATGTCCCCAGCCCTTTTTAATATACTTTTTTAGAGACAGGGTCTCACTGAGTTGCTTAGGGCCTCACTAAGTTGCTGAGGCTGGCTTTGAACTCGAGATCTTCCTGCCTCAGCCTCCCGAGTCACTGGGATTACAGGTGTGACCACCATGCCCAGCTGAGTAATGTTCTTTTGAGTGACTATAACACACTGTCCATTCATCTGCCACCAGACACTTGGGTTTCTTCTACCTTTTGAGTCACGAGAGTCATAAGTCATATGAGTGTTCGAGTCCCCGTTTTCAATCCTTTGGGTTACATACCCAGGAGCAGAATTGCCAGGCCACATCATACTTCTGTTTTTATTTTTTGAGGGCTCTCCTTGGCATTTTCTGCCACACCTTTTCACATCCCTCCCGCCATGCCCAGGGGCTCCAGTGTCCCCAGATCCTCAGAGGCTTCTCCCTAGCGGCTTTCTCTGTAGCAGCCGTCCAAAGGGGGGAGAGGCGATGTCTCCCTGTGGTTTAGATTTGCATGTCCTTAACTGGCTAGCACATTTTTCCTGTGCTTCTTGACCACGTAAACATCTCCTACAGAGAATCGTCTATTCAAGTCCTTTGCCCACATTCAAATTGGGTTGTTTGGTTTTTATTGTTGAGTTGTAAGAGTTCTTTATGCTTTCTGAATAGTAACTCCTTATCAGATGGCTGATTTTAAAATATTTTTCCCATTCCATAGAGTTTTTAAATTCTATATGAATCACAGAAAAACCAGATCATGAGGTGACACTGATAAGCTACACCCAGTGGAGTCACATGATACTTGTGTCAAACTTGGTAAGTCCAGCTATGTATGCCCGAATGTGAGGGACAGAGGCACAGAGACAGAGTGTCCCCACTCTGCCCAGAGCCAGGCAGGCTCTCTCACTGGGGCCTTTCACATTCTGTGTGCTCAGCAGGATTCCAGCACGGAGAACCTGCTGACCAATGTGACAGCCACCCGTGGCCATTTAAATATGTTCAAATAACTTTTAATTCCTCGGTCTCTTTAGCCACATTTCAAGCCACAGCAGAGATAGGGAACATTTCCATCACTGTAGAAAGTTCTAACAAACAGCTTTGGTTTAGAAATTGGGGTGGGGAGGTGTTTGTTTTTGCCACATAGAGGGGCACATGCCCATAGTCCCTGCCACTCAGGAGGCTGAGGCAGGAGGATTTCTTGAGCCCAGGAATTCAGGGTCAGCCTGAGCAATGTGGTAAGATTCTGTTTCTTAACAATAAAAAAGAAAGAAAGAAAGAATGAACGAATGAATGAATGAATGAATTATTTTTACATTCTGGACCCCTCACACAAGACCAGGTACTGAACTCAAGAAATGGCAACCAATTTCAACTCTGAAGTAACAAATGGGCTACCCATGAGACCAGCGCCAGGAGGCCATCAAGACTCACTTGAATCATATTCTGTCTTCTCCTGGTTCGCGGTCTTGGCTGTAATTTCTACCTATGATCTAACCTAGGTGAGTGTTTTCCAGGTGTTTAGGATGCTTATTTGTTCCAGCTTTCACACCGGCAGACTCCGGAGCCAGAATCTCTGGGATGGAAACCCACTCTGCTCTTCATTACTTCCTCCAGTGACTCTCTTGTGGACAGACAGGTCAGAACACCATTTAGGAACCTGCCACCAGGATGCTGAAGTCCCTGCACCTTTGTACACAAAGCAGCAGGCTGTAGGGACCAATTTAAATAACCTATTCCATAGCCCTGGCTCATTGCTGGGGGTGCAGCTTAGTGGTAGAGCATGTGTTTAGCAGGCACGAGGCCCTGGGTCTGATACTGACCGGCACCAGAAACCATTTCAACAGATTCAGTTAAATGACCTAATTAGCTTTCATTTATGGTTCATAAATCAGTAGCCTCTCATCTAAAATTAGAGATAGCCTGGTGGGACAGTGGTTTTTACGAGGGAGCCTGAGCAGAAACCCAGAAAGCAGTCGGTGAGCATAGGGTTGCTCTCCTTGTAGGGTTAAGACAGAGGGTCTTTCTTACCATGCCAGCTAAAACTGGTCTGTCTGAGAATTTGGCTCTCATCTCTCTCCTGATTTCTGTCTTGGAAGATCAGATGAACGAATTAGTGTAGGTTTGGCAGCTCGTTAGCATGAGCGACTCCATTTTGATTTGCTCTCAGCAGGAGCTGAGTCCAAACCAATGGGCTCCAATAAATTTTACTTGATACTGGCTTCTAAGAAGAGAGTGTGCATCTTCCTGCAGGGTCCTGCACCCGGCATAGGCCCTGGTACCTCTGACCCACCTACGAAACCACCACCTCTTGCCCGAAGCTTCTTCAGCTGCTCATTATCTGCTCTCCCTCCGTGCTACCTCACCTTCTCCTTTGTTGATTAGAAGAGTTTTGAGTTACAGAACTCTATGGTATCCCAGGTCCTGTGCTGAGTCTCCATCTAGATTAATCCTGCAACCCTGGCAGTTAACCCTGTGAAATATTGATTCCTCAGCAAGGAAACAGAGATGCTTGCAGAACTGGAAAGAAGAAAGGAGCTGAATCCAGGCAGGCCTGCTTCGTCCAAAGCCTGCGTTCTAAACTACGACCTGTCCTTCATGTTCATCCATATGTCACTCAGAGCAACTCTCCATGAAGACCGTGAACCCCCGAGAACAGGGGCCACGTCTCCGCAGCTGGAGCTGCCTGATGCTTGGTGCCTGGCAGAGGGTGACTGGGAATGTTTGCTGAAGAGTTGAACTTTAACGCAACACAGAGATCCCTCCAAACCTCTATCTCACCTTTCAATGAAGATTCACGCCTTCTAAAATAACCAAGGTGACACACAGGGACAAGGGAGAGGAGGGTGAGACAGACAGCATGCCACCTCACTTCAACCCCCCTCTCCCCCAAGCCACTCTGGCAGCCTCGTCCCTCAACCAGCCAAGCTCCAGGTCGGTTCTGAGACGCCGCAGACCTCACCTGACTCCATATCCCTGGGCTGACGCGACAGATGCACCCGATCCTCCAATGTCGCTGTCACAGCCAGGCCCTGTAACCTGAGGCTCCGAGAGGAGTCCTGTCGCCTTCCGGCTGGACACTTCCTCCTCTGCTTCTCCTCCTCCAGGTATGTCTTTCCTTTCTCTCCACACATCTTGAGTTGTTTTCCAGAAAGTCTGAGGAGCGAGACTCAGGGCAGAAGACAGAGCTATCTCCTAGGGGTTGCGGCTGTAGCTGAGTGGTAGGGTGTTGGCCTAGTCTGTGTGAGTTCTGGGTTTGCTCCCCAGTAACACACATGCGCGCACGCACACATGCACACCCTGACTCTCCCTCTGTTGCTGCCCCACAATGATCGATGCCCCTCCCTACCGTATCCTCCTCCAAACACTGTTATTAATATTCTCAAAGCCCTGCCATCTCAGCAACTCAGGAGGCTGAGGCAGGAGGATTGCAAGTTCAAAGCCAGCCTCAGCAATTCAGCGAGGCCCTCAGCAACTTTGGGAGACCCTGTTTCAAAAATAAAAAATAAAAAGGAATGAGAATATACTCACCCCAGTTACTAAAACAAAACACTTAAAGCCCAGCATGATGACTTTATTTTTTTATCCTTGATACCTGGGGTGGAACCCAGAGACTGTGCATGCTAGGCAAGCACTCTACCACTGAGCCACACACCCTTACCTTTTGACTTCGCTATGTCCCTAGAAAGTGTACCTATTGTCTAGGGCCACTGATCCCTTGGCCTGTTCCTTGGGACTAGATCAAATGTCAGCTCAAGGAATTGCATTTCTGGCCCCTTACGATCCCCCACCTCACAGAGATGAAAGGCCAAGTCTTCAGCATCTCTCCTCCTAATGTTCAGACGTGAAGTTCATCAAGGTAGGATGCCACAGAGGTCTGCGAGTATTTTCTGAAGCCAGGGACGGTGCCACCAGAGGCTCCTGAGTCGGTGCTAGCAGGAATATGAGAAGCTTGTGTGTGGCGAGAGGTACCATATTAGACGGCATGGCATCAGATCAAAGGACAATTCCTCTCCTTTCCGTTTTCTTCTGAGCATCCCCATTGGCTCTACAGGACAGTCTCACTTGATCCCCTTTATCCTGAACACATCTCCAGGGTTTCCTGGTTTCCATTTTGAACAAAGAGAGTGGGCCTCGATGGGTCGGAGCATCTGGCCCAACATATAACAATATTTTATTGCTTTTGTATGTATTTCCAAAATTCCCTTCTTTTCATGGCAAAGGACACTTTGTTTTTCATTTCTTGTAGTAATTAAGTTTCCATTTAAAGTAGATTCACTTGGTGACAAAAGGTGTCAGTTTAAAGAGAAAGCACTAAATAAATAACAGCCCAGATGGTAAGAGCAGATGGCAGACACTCGGAGCTCGAAGCTGGGGGAACCGTGGCTAAGGAGCCCCGTTTGGGATCGGGCTGACCTGGGTGTGGATTTCAGCTGTGCTCCAGGATGGCTCTGTGATCCTGGGCCAGTTAGGGTTTCAGTTTGGACCTCGTTATCTCCTAAGGGGATAATCCCAACCCCACAGAGCCAGTTGCAGGGCTTCAAAGAGACGAGTCAGCAAAACCCAAGCACAGATCTGACTCAGAAAAGCAGCAGTCCCCGCCTCTGGGCTAAATCCTGTCTTGGTAAGGCAGAGTCAGCTGTTGATCCAGCCTGGTCTAGGAAGCAGACTGGAGGAGCGGGGCCTGAGCAGATAAGGCCAGTCTAGGACTGGCCCAATCTGGGGGCCCTGCTCCTGCCCATCCCCGCTCCTGGCTCCTCTGCCATCTGCTCACATGTTGCAGGTGGTCATTCAGTCAATGGACTGCAGCTCCTGACCCTCCCTCCCGAATACCATGGATGGATCTTTTCATTCATTTCACTCAATGATGCGACAAATACTCTGAGTTTGCTAAGCACAGGGGCCTTAGCAAGGGAGGCAGTGGGCAGGGCCCACTTTCAGACTCCTGTAGCCCAAGAGAGCAAAGAGGTCATGCAGAAATGGTCCCATTTCGAGTACTCTGTGCCAGACCTTTCCCACGCCCCTCCAGGTCACCCCCACCCTGCTCACTGTCCAGGAGGCTGATCTGTAAGAACCCCATTCAGTAGGGGAGTGAGTTCCTTTCCATGTGTCACAGACAAAATTACAACAAATTTAGTTTAAGTTTTTTTTTTTGTGTGTGTGTGTGTGTGCACGCGTGTGTGTGCGTGCACACACATATGTGGGGGGTGGGGAACAGGAGATTTAACTGAGCTACATCTCCAGACCTTTTAATTTTTAAATTTTGAGACAGGGCCTTGCAAGTTTGTTGAGTCTGGCCTTGAACTTGTGATCCTCCTGTCTCAGCCTCCCAAGCTGCTGAGATTACAAGCGTGCACCACGGCGTCCACCCAGATTTGTTTAAAGATCTTACTTGGCTTTATTTTTCATGCTAGAATTAGGCAACACTTCATTCCATAAAACAGAATCAGTGATCCCATGGGCTGAGGAGAGGAGGCTGGTTTTCTAGACAAAAAAGGGCTGAAGAAAGCAGAAACAATTAGATCAAAAAGTGGATGGATCGATTATTTTAAAGTTACTCTCCTGGTAAGGGGAGCAGGAAGACAGAATAATAGAAAAGCAACTGATGGATGTCACATCGGGATGCTTTTTTTTTTTTTTTCCAGGAGAGAATTAGCACAGAGGGAAATTCATTATCATGCAGATTGAAGCTGGCCTGTCTGAAAATTTTGGCTATTTACTTTCCCTCCTAACTTCTCAGAAAGCCAGATAACTTAATTTCAGCTTGGTGACAGGGAATTTAAGCATGAGTGACTTCACACTGATTTCTTTTTTTTTTAGCCTGGTCTCTTCAGGTCAGTGCAGGGTCTTATCCCTGCAGTGATTTTTATTTGACACCTCAAAGAAAAGATCTGGGCCTACTGAGCCCAGGAGATGGCTGAATTGGATGCACATTTACACGTGGTAAGTACGGGGGTGTTTTAAACACAATTCCTTACTTGCACCTACTTGTGCAAGGAAGCACTCTGTTACATCATTCCACTGGAATGTGATGTCACCTCTGCCATCACGGAGTGGATAAAGAACAAATGGGCCAGTGAAAGAAGATCATGTCATTATTTACACCTTTATTAAGTATGGTAGGTGGTCATACATACGCTGGAGAAGGCCTCTTTGCTAAGTCACCGTTTATATCAAGACCTGAAGGAGGTAAGGATTAAGTGTTCCTGTGGAGGAAGTAGTACCTGCAAAGGTCCTGGGGTGGGTATATTCTTTGCATGTTTAAGCAAGGTCATTGTAGCCGAGCAGAGGGATCAAAGAGGTGGCTGCAGCCAGGGGATACAGGGCTCTACATTCTGTGCTGAAGACTGACTTTCGTCTCTGTGAGACGGGAACTCGTCCGCTAGACCATTCTGAACAGAAGAATGACCTGAGATGACCGTAGACACTGTGTAGAGGAGAGATGATGGGGAACCACAGCAGAAGCAGGGAGCTTGGCGTGGCGGGCGCATTTATCATGCAGGCTCTGCAGGACTTGACTCTCCCTCCGTATCAATTTCACCCCACACTCCGCCCTTCTTCTGGCCCCACCGACTTTAGACACCCTTTGTGTTCCAAGAATGAGATGAAACCAGCGTCTTTGCGTGAAGTGAGTCTGCATTTTTTGTTGTATCCCGTGTCAGAACCTCTTCTGTTTGTTTGTTTGGGTACTGGGTATTGGACCTAGGGGTGCACATCCTGAGTCCTTTTTCTTTTCTTTCTTTTTTTATTTAGAGACAGGGTCTTGCTAAATTGCTTACTTTCACTCAGTTGCCCAGGCTGGCCTTGAATTTGCAATCCTCTTGGCTCAGCCTCCTGGGATGTAGGGGTTACAGGTGCACACCACTGTACCCAGCCAGCAATTCCACTTCTAAATATACACCAGCAAAGGAATAGAAGCACAGACTCTGATACCTGCACACCTATCAGGACAGCACTAGTCACAACAGCCAAAGGTGGAAAGAACCCAAGTGGAATGAACAAGCAATGTGTGACCTCTCCATACAGTGGAATGTAATTCTGCCTTACAAGAAGAAGATTTTGCCGGGCGTGGTGGCACACACCTCTCATCCCAGCAGCTTGGGAGGCTGAGGCAGGAGGATTTCAAGTTCAAGGCTAGCCTCGGTAGTTTAACGAGGCCCTAAGCAACTTAGCAAGACCCTGTCTCTAAATTAAAAGAAAAAAGAAAAGAAAAAGATAAAGGACTGGGGATGTGCGCCCCTGGATTTGATACCTGTTATCAACCAACCAGCCAACCAACCAACAAACAAAACTGAGGTTCTGCCTCATGCTAAAGCACAGATGACCCTTGAGGACATTAAGCTGAATGCTCTAAGCCAGGCACTACGGACAAACACTACGCTACCCCACTTTAATGACTTGGCTAAAATAAGCAAATTTGTGGGAACAGAAGGCAAAATAGAGAATAAGAATGGGAGAAGGGAAAGTGGGGAGTTAGTGTTTAACGGGTACAGAGTTTCTTTAAGAGAAGATGAAAACGTCCTGAAGATAAATCATGCCAAACTGAAAAAAAAAATTTTTTTAAACATATTTTGGGTGGTGCTAGGAGCTGAACCCAGGGTGCCCGGTCACATGGGCAAGTCTACCACACCACTGAGCCACGTACCCATCCTCCACGTGAGCTTTCCTAAAGCCACTGAACTGTTATACCTAAGAAATAGTTCCTTCTCCCCTGGCGGGCAGCGCGGAGGCCGCACGATGCCAGAGTTCCTGTGAACGACTGTAAACCAGGAGAGTTCCCCAGAGCTCTGGCCGCCTCCCCCCAAAACTCCGGCAAGCTGGAAGTCCCCGAGTGGCCGACACAGCCAAGCTGAGCATGAAGAGCTCGCTCCCTAGGGTGAGAACTGGTTCTGCACAGGAGCCGCTTCCACGGTGCGGCACCTGTACCTCCGGGTGGCGCTGGGGTTGGTTCCACGGCCAAGATCTATGGGGGACGTCAGAGAAATGGTGTCACGACCAGCCACTTCACAGAGGCTCCAAGACTGTGGCCCGCCGTGTCCTCCAAGCCCTGGAGGGGCTGAAAATGGTGGATAAGGACCAAGATGGGGGGGGGGCACAAGATGACACCTTAGGGACAGAGAGATCTGGACGGAATCGCTGGACAGGTGGCAGCTGCCACAAGTATTAGAATGAAAGGATGCTGGGAAAGAAAGAAAGAAAGAAAGGAAGGAAGGAAGGAAGGAAGGAAGGAAGGAAGGAAGGAAGGAAAGAAAGAAAGAAAGAAAGAAAGAAAGAAAGAAAGAAAGAAAGAAAGAAAGAAAGAAAGAAAGAAAGAAAGAAAGAAAGAAAGAAAGAAAGAAAGAAAAGAGAAATGAGCAGGCTGTGGTGGCACAACCTGTAATCCCAGCAACCTGGGAGACCGAGGCCGGAGGCTCACAGCCTTAGCAACTCAGCAAGACCCTGTCTCAAAATAAAGGATCAAAAAAACCCTGGGGCGCAGTTCAGTGGTTAAGCACCCTTGAGTTCTCTCGCCAGAGTTGAAATAAATAAATAAGTAATAATAGTAATAATTATAGGGCTGAGTTGTGGCTCAGTGGTAGAGCGCTTGCCTACCATATGCAAGGCACTGGGTTTGAGTCTAAGCACCACGTATAAATAAATAAAATAAAGGTTCATTGACAGCTAAAAAAAATTTTATTTAAATAAAATAACGATATGTTTAATTGTGTGTTGTTTGTATTTTACTACAAACAGCTCAGGGGTACAGCCCTTGCCAGGGACAGCGAGGCCTTGGGTTCTATCAACACCAAAAACAAACAAACAAACAAAACAAAAAATCCCTACTAAACCTAGTTACCTAGTGCAGGGTTCTCTGCTCCCATCTATAAAGCACCTTCCCCAACAAAGGATCTGAAAAGATTGTGCAGGGACCCCAGAATGAAAGGAGTGGGACTCTCAGCTCTAAAACACAACGAGCAATACGTTAATAGCTCAGGAATAATGGGCCTGGTTTCTGCAAATGAATCAATTTCACAAGGTTGAATGATCATTCTCGGGTTTTCTCTGTTCTCTCAGGTTATGGGTCTTTTACGGGCTCAGAGGGGACGTAATGGCACTATGGTTAGTGATGACATAGCTCTTTCCGGTGTGAATGATGAGCCAGTTGCACCTTTAGACTCCTTTAGGGAGTCGAGCTCTGTCAGTACAGGGGTAGAGCTGAGCAGAACTGGCCATGGGCCTGGTAGCTAGCTCCCTTCTGTTTCAAAGGAACAAAGCCCTGAAATACAGGGAAGCCCGGGGTGAACGATTGCTAACAATGCCTGAATTTGAGTCACTGGGGGCACCTGGGATCCGCAGGCTAAGCGCTCTTCCCCCAGATAGATGGGCTTGGGAAAGGAGGCCTGAGCGGTGGAGAAGATTTACTCACAGGATTGTCTCCAGTGGCCAGGGAAACCGGAACAACTGGTTTTGAAAAGTTGGTTAACCCACAGGAGTTGGTAAGAAAGCCAAGTTCAGCACCCAACCGGTCAATGGACTCTCCTAGAGACAGAGCTCTTGGGTTCAAGGTCATTCCTATGACTTTGGCACTGACAAGTTTTAACAGCCTCATCTCCATCGTCCACTATTGATTTAGTCCTTCCTTTCTTCTTTTCAGTCTTGCACAATACAGGCTTCTTAGTGCACATCTCTGTGTTTTATCCGTTTTTGAGGCTCCTTTTCCTACTTCCTTTCTGCCTGCTGGCTGCTCCTGGCTCATTTCATACCACACTGCATTTCCACTGATCCAGACTCGAACAGACAAATGTCGTGACATTTAGTGGCGGCCACATGAGTGTGAAGATACCAGAATCACTGAATGGTACCATCAGTGGGCGAATTCTCCGACAGGTGAGCGAGATCTCCATGAAGCTGTTAAATGCAGCTTAAGCCACACAGAACCAGAAAGTTATACTAAAATGGGAGCCTGTCAATTTATCAGGAACCTGTCAATCTATGAGGAACTTAAGCTGCAAAGATGATGTACTCTATTTTAATGATCTGGGCTAACATTACTCCGATTCCAAGTTTCTCATGAATAATCCAACTGGGTCCACACAGCAAGAACGAGAACTCAACGGACTTGGGACCCTCATTTCCAAGCAGCGTTGAACACCGTAACTGCTTCTCCAACATTCACCGTTTGTGTTTCAAAGATAATTTGCCAATAGGCCAGTGGTTCTCAAACTTGGCCTCAAGTAGAAGTAGATGGATGTACTTAACATTCACCACCCTGCAGGTCCCACCCATGACCAATTAAATAAGAATCTCTAAGGATTAGTTACGTTTAAGTTTCCCCCAGGAGATTTAATGTGCGACCAGCAACAATAATGACTGGTTGAAGCAATACCACCTCATACACATTTGCCTGTATATTAAAAAAAAAAGAAAAAAGCCAAGTGCATTGGTGCACTGTGGGAAGACATCCGTGTTGAGCAGGATCAGGCTCGGCAGAGCCATGGGGTACTGAGGTTCGATTCCTAGGAACTGGCAGTCATGGGGGACTGTTTGAGACAGCCTGGGGTAGGTGGCCCTGTGCAGAGGTGGCTCACCCCTGAGGAAATGCTAATTCTCTAAGCAAAGGACTTTCCCCCATCCTGTTCCTCACAGAAGTCCCTCCCGGTCCCCCTTTACCTATGTGACTATAAATAAAGGGAAGGTGAGCTTTTCCATCTGGTTTTGAGGCCAGATCTTGGCATGGCCCAATCCATCACAGCCCCTTCCATTTGAAAAGATTATTGGTTCTTGTGTTTATTTGACTATTTCTGTCCTCTGACGGAAACTCTTTCCCTCATCCACACGGGGTGTGGCAGGAGAACGCACCCACAGTGCACCTCTATAATCTCAACTATTTGGCAGGTCGAGGCAGGAGGATCACAGTGTGAGGCCAATCTCCGAAACTTAGCAAGACCACATCTCAAAATAAAAACAAGCCAAAAGGCCTGAGGGTATAGGACTGCAAAACCAACCAACGAAAGCAAAAGACAATGCACAACAACAAACCAGAAAATAACAAGGGAGGTGAGGATGTGGAGAGATTGGAAAACCTGTGCTTCGCTGGTGGGAATGTTAAAGAAAACAGCCTAATGATTCCAAATAAGTAAGTCGGTCAACACAGTGAACATGCAATTCCAGATAGACGCCTACACAATTGAAAGCAGACAGGTGTCCATCCATATTCACAGTAGCCAAAAGGCAGAGGCAGCCCACAAGTGTCGATCAAAGGATGAACAGACCAGAGACATGTGCGACCTGCGGACGATGGAATATTATTCAGTCTTCAAAAAGAAGGGTCTGTCACCCGCGGCAACATGGATGACTCCGGGGACATTATGCTCAGTGAAATACGCCAGTCACAAAAGGACAGGTACTGTATGACTCCTCGTGCATGAGGTCCCTAGAGTTGTCAATTTCACAGGCAGCAAGTAGAGTGGGGGCCAACGGGGAGAAGCTTTCAGCTGGGAAAGATGGAAAAGTCCTGGAGGAGGATGGTGGTGACGTTGCAGCAGAATGGTACCGTGCTTAACACCGTGGGCTGTGCACTTACAAGTGGCCGAGAGGTAATTCTATGTTATGTATATTTACCACAGTGGAGAAGAGGAGGGAGGTTCCTTGTCAGGAATAGGTTATGTGACTGAATTTGAATTTGGGCCAATGACATAAGAGGAAGAACCTCCTACAAGGATTCTGGGAAATGTTTCTTCATTCCTAGGAAAACTGCAAGTAAAATGGCCCTTTCTCTCTCCTTCTCTCTTTCTCTTTCTCTTTTCTTTTTCTTTCTTTCTTTCTTTTTTTTTTTTTTTTTTTTTTTTTTTTTTTTAGTGCTAGGAATTAAACCCAGAGACACTCTACCACCAAGCTACATTCCAGTCCTTTTTATTTTTATTTTGAGACAGGGACTTGCTAAGTTGCTGAGGCTGGCCTTGAATGCAGCAATCCTCCTGCCTCAGCCTCTCAAGTCTCGTGCACCACCACACCCGGCTAAGACGCTCTTTCTTATTTCTCTCTTGACACTTGGGCACCTGGAACTCTGCAGTCTTCTTGGGACCAACTTCAGGACAAAGCCAACACCCAGTTCAGAGCAAAGCAGACAGATTTCTGCCAAAGGGTGAGTCAGTGGTGAAGCACATGCCTAGAACGTGGGAGGCCCTGGGTTCAACCCCCACCACCAAATACTAAAATTTTTTTAAAAAGTAAATCGTTGATGATATTGCTAAGGGACGGAGCCAATGTACTATGCAGTCAGATCTGTCTTGGAATTCATCATTATGTTTTCTTATGGTAGAATTCAGTTTGAATTTAAATTTCTATGACTTGCATCAGAAAGGATTCTAAGACTTGGACAAGTACTGCTGGTAAAACAAAAACTAGCCTGGCACAGTGGTGCACACCTGTAATCTCAGTGGCTCGGGAGCCTGAGGCAGGAGAATCGCGAGTTCAAATCCAACCTCAGCAAAAGTGAGGCCCTAAGCAATTCACTGAGACCCTGTCTCTAAATAAAATACAAAATAGGGCTGGGGATGTGGCTCAGTGGTTGAGTGCCCCTGAGTTCAATCTCCGTTCCACACCCCCCAAAAAAAACTAAACAAAAAATGGGAATAACCTAAAAATCTATCAATAAGGAAATGGGTAATTAAAAAAAAAAAAGATAATAGGGACTGGAGATGTAGCTCAGTGGTGGAGCACTTGCCTAGCATGCTCAGAGCTCTGGGTTCAAGTTCCAGCACCACAGTAGATAAATAGATAAACAGAAGTACAAACAGAAACCGACTAACTCTCCAGCAGTTCACGGCCAAACGCTTGAAGGGAACAGCAGGTTTTATATATTATATGCAAATTTTAAATCAATAGTGTGCCATTGATTATGCTCTATGTAAATGTGTTTTAAAATAGGTCACAGGGATTGCATCGAGTATGTGACAGCAGAATTGCAGAATGGAACCCGGTTGGGGAGTCAAAGAGGCAACATGGCAACATGGTATTGGAATTGCTTCATTTCCGATCTTAAGACATAAAGCAGGGTGTCAAGATGTTGACAACGGGCAGTCTTGGGATTCTAGGAAGGTACGTGTTTATGGTTCTCTGCGCTGACCTGTATTTATAAAATTCTCAAAGATGAAAAAAACCCCTTCCCCAATGCTAGTCCCTTCCCAAACGCCTTTTGTCAAGGAAGGCAGAGGGACTGGGAACCAGGCTCAGCTCTGTGACTTTGCCTGGGTTCTGAGTTCGGAAAACATGCCTTTGGGTTAGTATGAGTTTCTTATCTTTTAACTTTTGAAAAACTAATTATAGACTCCCAAGAAGCTACAAAAGTAGCGGAGAGGTCCCACATGCCTCTGACCCGCAGCTCAACTCGTCCATAATGAATGACAGCTATGACACGGACATCAGAAATTGACAGCTGGGTGGCACAATTAACCAGGCTATCCACCTCATTGGGATTTTTATCTGTTTAACTCTTATTTTTAACTTCTTTTATGGGGTGCAGTACTGGGGATTGAACTCAGGAGCACTCAACCACTGAGCCACATCCCCAGCCCTATTTTGTATTTTATTTAGAGACAGGGTCTCATGGAGTTGCTTAGGGCCTTGCTTTTGCTGAGGCTGGCTTTGAACTCGCAATCCTCCTGCCTCAGCCTCCCCAGCTGCTGGGATTACAGGTGTGCACCACTGTGCCTGGCTAACTTCTTTAATTACAAAGTCAATTTGCCCTCGATGGATGAATGGATAAACAAATTGTCTTATCCATATAATGGAATATTACTCTGTCCTAAAAAGAAATGAAGTGCCAGGCACAGTGGTATATGCCTGTCATCCCAGCAATTCAAGAGGCTGAGGCAGGAGGATCGAAAGTTCAGGGCCAGCCTCAGCAACTTAATGAGACCCTGTCTCAAAATAAAAATAAAAAGGACTGGGGATATAACTTAGAGAAGGATGCTTTTTTTTTTTTTTTTTTCCCCCTTCCCGGTGCTGGGGATCGAACCCAGGGCCTTGTGCTTGCAAGGCAAGCACTTTACCAACCAAGCAATGTCCCCAGCCCAGGGTATAACTTAATGGTAAAGAATCCTTGAGTTTGATCCCCAGTAGCAGGGGGAATAAAAAAAGTAAAGAAGCATTCAGACCTGCGACAGCATGGATAAACCTTGAAAATATGCTACGTGAAAGAGGCCTGACACAGTCTTTGTGATAGAATAATCAATATAGGTATATCATATATTTGGTCTCAGTCCCCTTTTCTTAGTACAGGTCGCCTAAAACCCTTACAATTTCCTGGACAAACTTGTGGAATGGAAATGGAGGGATGCGTGTCCGATTTAGTATTTGACTTTTGACCCTGCTCCTTACACAGAGCTCCTGATCCCTTGGACTTTTCTGGGTGACAGGCGTGGGTTTTGGTCTAATACAGCAACTCCTGACACCACCAGAAAGACCAAGCCATGATTAGAGACTTGGAACTTTCAGCCCCAGCCAGCCTCTAGGGAGGGGAGAGGGACTGAAGGTTGAGTTAGACACCAATGGACAATGATCTAATCAATCGTGCCAAGTAGTGCAGCCTCTGCAGAAGCCCAGGAGGACAGTGTTCAGAGAGCTCCTGGCCTACCGGAGGACAGCGTGCCTGGGTGGGGAAGCTCCACCCCTTCCGTGGACCTTGCCCTGTGCCGGTCCTCCATGTTTGCCGTGCCCGTTGAGATCCCCTTCATGGTCAATGGGTAAAGGCGAGGACAGAGTTTCCCTGGGTCCTGCGAGCCACTCTGAGAAGTTCACCCAACCCGAGGAGCGGGTGGTAGGAACCCCAAGTCACAGCCGGTGGTTCAGAAGCACAGCCCTCCATCTGGGACTTGCTGGTAGCATCTGAAGTGAGAGCAGTCCTTCGGGACTGTGGGGTGTGCGCCAACTCCAGCCTGTGTCAGGACCGAGTTCAGTCGCAGGACACCCTGCTGGTGTGCACTGCAGATTTGGTTGTTGGTGCAGAGGACGCCCACGACTTCAGCGACTCAGAGTCATGAACACGTTGTGCCATTAACACAGAGGGGACAGGTGTGTGTATTTCAACAGTGTCAGAATGTCATATGTGACGCCATTTTCATGGGTTGCAATGGAGCATGCGAATCCTTGGTAGTCACAGGCTGGGCCACCGCAGGTGCTTCTTCCAGTCTTGATGACGATAACACTGAAGTCCACAATCACACTTACACCAAGATGCAGATAGGTTACAGAAAGACTGAGGAAGGGTCCAGGTGGCAACAGCGTTTTAGGAGATTACCCTGAGAGCCAGGTCAGGGAGACACAGGCAAATGGGTCCCTGCGGGTCAGCTGGGGCTGGGAACCCCCCTGAGGAACTTGCTCGCCTGCATGCCGTCAGAGTGTAGAACTTATTCTCGGCCAGGGTCTTCAAGGTGGATCCTGCCAAGCAGGAAGACTGAGCTGAGCTGACGCTAGGGACAGACAGCCAGAGGCCTGCCCCTTGCTGATCTCCTGACACATTCCCCTGATGGCCTCTGGGTTCCAGGGGCGAGGAGGACATCTGAGAGGTGGACAACCCTTGGACCTGGTTCTTCTGATGATTTCCATACTCCCATACATCCATGCGCTTCTGATTTGACAAGTTCACAGCTGGTCATTTTTTATTAGTATAATTAATTCATTCATCGATCTGTAACTTATGGTTATAGTGTGCGGTTGGGGGTTGTTCCCTTCCGTAAGTTCTGTATGGGACACCTGGTGGTCACCTCTCTGCCTTAACTCCCACACTCAAAATGCAGCAGCTTGGGGCAAGCTGAGCCAATAACCTGGGCTATCTCCGGGCACAGCCTGAGACTGCTGTTCTGCACATCATGGAGTAGCTCAGAGCAGGGCCTGGTGGCTCTCCACACCCAAGGTGAGGTCCTCTGTGTTGAGTCGGGGGTGGTTGCGCGGAGGGAGAACGCTTGGGTGTTTTTTCCATCTCTAATATCGGCCTATTAGGGGATTCCATTTATAGTAGCTGTCCACAATAGCTCGATTCTGGTTACCGGGCTTCCTTCTGGGGTGATGAAAATGTTTTAGAACTAAATAGAGACAGTAGTTGAAAAATACAATGAATGTGTTGAATGTCATTGAATTGCTTACTTTAAAATGGATAATGTTTTAGGCCGGGTGTGGTGGTGCACGCCAATCCCAGCAGCTTGGGAGGCTGAGGCAGGAGGATCGTGAGTTCAAAGCCAGCCTCAGCAATTTAGCAAGGCCCTGAGCAACTCAGTGAGACCCTGTCCCTAAATAAAATATTAAAAAAGGACTGGGGATGTGGCTTAGTGGCAAAGAACCCCAGTGTTCAATCCCCAGTACCAAAAAAATAAAAAGGGATAATGTTTTAATTAATTAATTCTTTTGGTCCTGGAGTCTGAACCTGGTGCTTTACCACTGAGATACATCCCCAGCCCATTTTATTTTTTATTTTGAGACAGGGTTTCACCACGTTACCCAGACTGGCCTGGAACTTATGATCCTCCTGCCTCAGCCTCTGGAGTTGCTGGATTACAGGTGTGAACGACCATGCCCAGCTAAAATGGACAATTTTATCTGTGAATTTCATCTCAATAAAAAAAAAAATTAAATGCAATTTGTTGTCCAGGCTGTCATTCAATGATATAGGACATGCTTTGCATGTGTAAGGCCCTGGGTTCAATCCCCAGCACCAAACAATAAAAATTTTTAAAAACCAAAGCATTTTGTTGAAGGAAAATGCAAACACAAGAATGTAAGACATTGCATTTTCTTCTTCTCCCATTGGTCTTCTCTTGTACTTCCAATCCCCTGTCACAAACACACCTCACATTTACTGTTTCTTCTCCTTTTTGGCAAGTGCTGAGCATGGAACCAGGGCCTCACACAAGCACTCCACCTTTAAACTGTTTTTCCAGTCCACATTTGCAGTTTAATATGTATCTTTTCGCACTGTGATAAGTTTTATGTCAGGCACAGTAGCCCAAGTTTATAATCCCAGCAACTTGGGGAGGCTAAAGCAGGAGGATCACAACTTTGAGGCCAGCCTCAGCAACTTAGGGAGGCCCTACACCACGTTTCCAAATAAAAATAAAAATAATAAAAAAGGGCTGGGGATCGAGCTCAGTGGTAAAGGATCCCCAGGTTAAATCCCCAGAAAACAACCCCCCGCTAAAAAAAAGAAGTTTTATAATGTCCAAAGGGAAAAAAAAATGTTTTCCTCTCCTAATCCTTTCCTGAGCACTCTATCAAGCCTAGGCAATGTCTGGTGCCCAGAACACAGAGGAGAGTAACAACACGATGGGGTGGTTTTTAGGGGGAGAAGGGGGTCATTAAGCATGGGAATAAACAGCCATTTCAGATCACAATAAAGTGTCGTGAAGAAAGGAGTGATCTGGGTTGGCGGAAGGCCAGGGTGATCAGGGGATGCTCTGCCCTGAGGACGGGCTTAGAAGCTGAGGGACAGCAAAGAGTAGGGATGTGACAATCTGGGGCAGAGCAATCAAGGGAGAGGAAACTCTAGATGCTCCGAAGCAATTTCATGGTGCACACTCCACACACAGAGACACAGCTGTCTTTGGATGTCCACGCAGCCTGGTGCAGGAATCCACTTCCCACACCAAAGTTGGTAGACGCTCAAGTCCCTTTTATAAAGTGGCTTCCTATTTGTTTACAGCCTACCCGTGGCCTCCCATATGCTTTCAATCATCTCTAGTTACTTATAATACTAATATGACACAAATAGTTGTTATAGTGTTCTATTTAGGGGAAAATGCAAAAAAAAAAAAAAAAATCTGCACATATTCCATAGAGACACAGTATTTTAATTGTATATTTTTGTAGAGCCTCACACATTTGAAGCAAGGACTCTACCACCGAGTTACCAATTTTTTTCCCCAAGTACTTTTGATCCATGGTTAGTTTAAACCACAGATGTGAAATTCACAGATACAGAGGGCTAACTATCATTTTTCCTCTGCATTGCCATGCATTTTAAATGTATTTCTACTTCAGCACTTAGTCTGTCTCACTCTTTATTTTCATTCCTTTTTGGGGTGAACCCAGGGTCTCTCAAACATGCCCCATATCCCCAGCCCCCCCCCAACTTTTTTTTTTATTTTTGGACAGTATCTCACTAAGTTGCTTAGGGCTGGCTTTGAACTTGTGATCCTCCTGCCCAGCCTCCTGATCCCCTGGGATTACGGGCCTGAGCTATAGCACTCAGCTGTTTCACTCTTCTTATTTTTGGTACCAGGGATTGAACTCAGGGGCACTCAACCACTGAGCCAGATCCCCAGCCCTATTTTGCATTTTATTTAGAGACAGGGTCTCATGGAGTTGCTTAGGGACTTGCTAAGTTGCTGAGGCTGACTTTGAACTCTCCATCCTCCTGCCTCAGCCTCCCAAACTGCTGGATTACAGGCATGAGCCTGGCTTGATTCACTCTTCTTAATGGCTGCATATTATTCCATAATATTGAAATACCATCACTTTTTTTGAAACGTTTTTGTTGATGGACAATTAATTTGTTTCCAGTTTGGAGATATTTCAAAAATTCTGGAAAGAACAACTTGGTAAATCTTTGTACACTTGTACTTTTTTTTTTTGGTACTGGGATTAAACCCAGGGGTACTTAACCACTAAGCCACATTCCCAGCCTTTTTAAATTTCTTATTTAGAGAAGGATCGTGCTTAGTTTCTCAGGGTTCTCGCAAAGTTGCTGAGGCTGGGTTTGAACTCTCAAGCCTCCTACTTCAGCCTCCTGAGCCTCTGGGATTACAAGCATGTGCCACTGCACCCAGCCTGTGGTCATATTTTTGCAGAAAAAATTTCAGGTGTGGAACTACACCAGTGTCCATTTGTGTGACACATTCTCATCTGTTAAAACCCTGGTCAATCAGTGAATTTTCATATCAGCCTGTATTTGGAAGCATAAGAGATTAATTTAGATCTTAAAAAGCAAAACAAAGCAAGCACTCTGCAGTTTATTAAATGGTACAAATACTGAGACCCTGACTCATTTTAAAGGGATGATAATTTAAGGAAGAAGGAAAAGAACAAAAAGAGAGGAGCTAGAGGTGGGCTTAGTGGTAGAACCTGTGCTTAGCATGCACCAGGCTTGAATTCAATCCCCAGCACCAAGAAAACCAAACCAAAATACAGAGAGGCGGGTGGGGTAGGGAGGGTCTGCTAGGAATGCCAGCTGGTAGATGGAAGATGGGAGTTACCTGTCGTGATGGGGTTCAGACCTTGAATGAGCATAGTTTTGAAGGTAAAACTGCTGTCAAACTAATCCTGCAAGCACATGCCTATTAATAGCAATATATCCTTGGAAAAATATCTTTCAGAGTTATTAGTCCTGTGTCTCAACAGCCCTAAATGAGTATAAAAGGGCAGGATCATCCAATTTAACATTCATCAAGCACCCTTCTACGCCTGGCATTACATTAGACAGTAGGAATTTAAAGAAAATTAAGACCCTGTCCTCAAGTTTCTCTGTCTTGGCATGACAGTAATTAATGGGAATTTCTCACTTTCTTGCTGGTGCTGGGCCTTGCCGGTCAAAGCTTTTGAAAGTCAATGGAGTGAATTCTTCCCTGAATATTCATAATTATCCTATTCAGAGGCAGGGAAGTTAATGACATCAACTGCTTTTCTAAGCACCAGTCTTAGCAGTTTCTGCCTTTGCCCTTAGAAAAAAGTACTTGGCACAAAGAAGCACTGCCGATTTAATTAGAAGTGCAGGGCTGACCCATCGGAGTGTGATCATCCAGCGCCCTAGAGAGGCATGGTTTCCAATGACAAACCACTTGGAGGAGGACTGTGCGGTTTACTATTTGCGTCAGCTGTGTGTGTTGCATTTTCTCAGAAATGGGTTGGGAAGTGCAAATCTTGAGTAAAAAGGCATTGTGTGATTTCAGACACAATGTATTTTTGAAGACTAAAAAATGAAAATATTTTTATTCAATGGTAATGTGCATCTCTTACATACCAAAGAATCTCTGATCTCTATATCAATTGTTAATAAGTTCTCTGTAAATCCAAGAGCAATTACTTACTACTGAGCCGAAAATGACCATTCTTAAGAAGGATTTCACTGGGTCTTTAGGGAACTATATTAAGAGTTTGGAACCAGAACTTTCTATTTAAGCAGAAGCATTCATCACAGAACATGGGGGGAAAGCTCGCCAAAACAAAAACCAAAACCAATTTCCAAAAGGTTTCAGGGAGTATGCACCTCAGACTTGATGAAGATCTTGAATCTTGTTCTACTGGAGATCTCTGGTTTGTTTACATTTATAGTAATCAACTTCCCACATTATGTGTTAGAGAAAAAAGGCATCCATAAAGTTGGCTAGTTTAACATTAAACACAAACCACTAGAGCATGGGACTTGTTTTAAAGCTAACTGATGGCTTCTTTTTTGATCTATCTCATTAGGCTGAATTCTCTTTTATCTTTATAAAATAAGTGTTTAAAATTGAGACCTAGGTTTTTGGTTTTTTTTAAAGCGACCTATGGTGGTTAATCTATTTTCTGTTTGTCCACTCCCTTAGGCTGTAATGTCTAGGTAAGTTAGTTACACTCTGTCTCTATTCCTTTCAGAAAATAACAACAGTATTTTTCTATCTTGGGCTCCTAATGTGTGAATTACAGGAAAATTTTACAGGTACTCAGAACAACGCATTTTCCTACTCCACCAGTCAGGACGAAATGCAAACTAATTCTCTTTGCTCTTCCCTGTGTTTACCTAAACATAACCTGTAAGAGTGATATGCAGTCACTAAAGAACTATGGCAATGCTTTAACAATTCAGACCATTCAAAAGAAAACCATCAAACGGCGCATTAAAAAAAAAAAAAAAAAAGACGCTGCAAAATATCAGATTATTAGGTAGGGGCCGGATACAATATGGCCATCCTCTGTTTAACTTGCAAACCTCCTGGCAGGGAGGGAGGGAGGGATGGAAAAGTTTAGGTGAAGGCTTTTAATAACTAGTCAAACAGACCGTGAGTCACCCCAGGTTTCCAGTTAAAATCCCGTCGGCTCGGGCAGGGCCCTTTAAAGAGCCACGCCGCAGTTTAAGCTGTAACATCGCCCGGTTTTATTGTCTCTTCCGCAAATGAATACAAAAACGAAGGACGCTCCGCGTCGGCTTTGAAATGTAGGGCAGAAATCTGGGGGGTTGGAGAGAAGGAAGGTGGAGAAAAAGGGAGACCGTGAGGCTCAGGGGTAGAAAGGGTGACGAGATGGGAGGGGGACTTCAGGAGTGTTTTTTTCCCTTCTCCATGTTGAATTGCTATCCGTCTTCCCTCGCCCCGTGCTTAAAAGGCCGGGGTGGGCCCTTCCTTTGGGATAAAGGCTCGGTCCTCTGCCCCGCCGGGAGCCTGGCCAGGATCTGCCCTTGCCCCCTCTGGGTGACAAGTGGAGCCGCCGAGCGGCGACCAGACCTCTGCCTCTTCGCGCTGCCTGCTGGGAGCTAAGTCGCTTCCGGTTGAGCCCGGCCCCTGAACTCCGACTCCCGTCGGCCCCCGGGAAAACCGCAGCGGGGTCGCGCGGGCACTGCCGGAACTCGTAGTTCTGTCTTCTGACGCCCTTCGTAGCCGGAAACGCGGACGGACAGGGCAGAGAACTACCGAGGCGAAGGTACGGGTGGCGACGAGGGGTCAACCCACGCCGGGCGTGGGGTTGGCGGTGAGGCAGCCGGAGGTGGTTGGGTTGGGTGGGAGGAGATCCGCTCGCACACACGAGGAGGAGGGTTGAGCCGCCGCCGCCGCTGTCGCGAGTGCGGAGTGGGGACTGGAGCTGCCGTCGCGGCGACGCCGGGGATCCTGTCGCTAGCCGCCGGCCCTTCCGCCTCGCCGTCTTGCTGGGGTCAGCGCGGCCTGCTTCTCCCGGGCCGGACACCCCCGCCTCCATTTCCCGCCCTCTCTTCACCACACACACGGCCCCCCCGATCATGGATCCCGGCAGCGGCGGCGGCGGCGGCGGCGGCGGCGGGAGCAGCAGCGGCAGCAGCAGCAGCGACTCGGCGCCCGACTGCTGGGACCAGGCGGACATGGAGGCCCCCGGGCCGGGCCCGTGCGGCGGCGGCCCCTTGGCGGCGGCGGCCGAGGCCCAGCGTGAGCACCTCAGCGCGGCCTTCAGCCGGCAGCTCAACGTCAACGCCAAACCCTTCGTGCCCAACGTCCACGCCGCCGAGTTCGTGCCGTCCTTCCTGCGCGGCCCGGCCCAGCCGCCGCCGGCCTCCGCGGGCGCCGCCAGCCACCTCGGCGCGGGAGGCCCCTCGGGTAAAGGGCCGGGCCCCGCGGGCTGGGCGGGCTGGCGCGCGGCGCAGGGCGGCCGCACGTGGGGGCGCTGACAGCGGCGCCAGGCGGGGTGGGCGGCCGCGCGGGGGTCCGGCGGGGCGGCGCCGCTGTTCGCCTGGAGCGGGAACCGTATGGGACCGAGGGACCGGCGGTCCGCGCCACGAGGCGCAGGAGTGAGCTCGGCCGGGGCCCGGCTCGGCCGGTGGGCGTTGAGAGCGCCGGGCGTCGGGGAGGGCGCAGCTGGAGCGGCCCCCGGCGCGGGCCGGACGAGCGCGCTGCCCGCCGCCTCCACCGAGGCCGTAATCGGGGCTGGGACACCTATGGCCCCGAACCGCCCTGCGGGAGTCCCAGGATGCATTGCAGCCCGTGAGCGGCGCGGAGCTGTTGGCCGTCGCTGCGGGCGGCTCTCCGCCCTGGCTGTGTGCGCCGTGAAGCTCGGGAGGCGGCGCCGGGCCGTCTGCGCCTCGATTCCACGTGTGGTAGGCGGCTACTGCGTCGCTTGCGCCTTTTCTAGGACGGGACTCGGACCCTCCTCCTCTGTCGGTGACACGTCTGGAGTTCTCGTTGCTTTGAAGTCGTTGACTATTCAGGCTCCTTGGCGTGGCTCGCTTTGTGTTCACGTGTCAGTTACCTGGTCGCTCCCGAGACGTGAGCCCTTCTTGCACTGTTAGTGGACAGACTGCATGATTTCAAGTTCACGCTTTCGAACACCTTTCCGTACTTAGTCTGTGTACAGGTAGGTGGCTTGCTTTCAGGTCCTGATTCTGTGGGAGTGTCGGATGAGTGAACTTGAGTATTCTTCCCAGTGTGGTTACCTGAGGAACTATCATTAGTGTCTTAAAGAGAAAAAGCAAAAGGCTAAGTAGCTTTTCCTGATTTAGTGAGGGTACTCGTGAACTGGATCATAGACTCCTAGCTCGTTTTAAGTGAGGGTGTTTTGTTGATTTCTTTAAGTTCCGTATTGTGGTATTTGTTAGATAAATGGATATCATAAAAGTGCTTTTGGAGTTTGGTTTCTTCTGAAACTTTTGCTACAGTTTGGTCTCTGGAGGTGAATGGAGCACAGTTTAGGTTTGGTTGTTTGAGTGGTATTTCTTTTATTTGTGTGCGTGGTTGATGTTTTCCTTGTGTACAAGGAAGCCTCCGCTTTTCTTTCCTTGCTTGCATCAGGCCTGTTCCTGAACTAGCTCCCTTAACAGTTCCTCAAAGTGCTTGTTTCCCTGTACTTTACCTTGCAGATTCCATTTGTCCAGCCCCTCTTTACTCTGGAGCCACCAGCATCAGTCTAGTCTTACTACGATTGGGATTCCATTTACAGTCTATCTAGCCATCAACCAGTTCATCAAGGGACAGGTATCTACAGAGCCAAGGCTTGGAATGGTCATTGTTGAGTGGCTAGGCATTACCTCTTTACAGGAGTTTTTTGCCTTCCTGATATATGCTGGTTTGTAGTTTTAATACTTTTGTCCTTGACACTGCTAGAATAAAAAATATGAATATTATATTTATATTTTATATTATAGATATAAAAATGTGTAGGGATGTGATTGTCAGTAAGAAAATCCAAAAGAAATTATGGTTAATTTTTTCTCATTTAAATTAGAAACCTATTTTGGTGTTACTGACTATACCATTTGCTTTTACAAAATGCTATTTTATGTTTTAAAAAAATTATCCCACGCGGCTGGGGATATAGCTCAGTTGGTAGAGTGCTTGCCTCAGGAGGACAAGGCCCTGGGTTCAGTCCTCAGCACTACCAAAAAAAAAATTATCGCATGGAATGCCTGTTTGGAAAAGCCGAGATTTTCTACATTAAGTTAACAGTTACATGGAAGGGATTGTGTGTTCCAAACCATTCAGATCCCTAAAATGCTACCATCAGTACACTGTACTTGGAAAAATTAGAAATAGCATCAAGGCTGAAAGTTGACAAAGAGGGAACCAAAAAGTGTAATTATTTTTGTAGTGAAGAAATGGATGATAATAGAATTAGAGCCTCTTTTTTTGTTTTTGTTTTTATTAAGCCATAGCTAAAATTTGTGGCAGGTGTGGGGGGGGGTGTTTGTTTTTTCGTGTTGATGGAGATTAAACTCAGGGTCTTGTGCTTGTTCAGCAAGTGGTGTACCACTGAAACGGCATCCCAGCTTGAGGAAGAGGCTTTTGTACAAAGTGTCTTTCACCCTCACCGGGAGGCTACTGGTTATGCCTGTCTTGAGTCATCTCAAAACTTGGTATCCAGTGTTGACCTTGGCTCTCTCTGAAAATTTAAGAATATAGATTTCCAAAGGAAACGATTAAGTAGAATCCATTAAAGTATAATTAAGAGTAATTCATTTGAGTGCAATTTTCTACAGAACCAAGTAAATTGAACAAGTGATTCTCATTAAAATGAGGATCCCAAAATGAATGAAAATGTGGAAAACAAAACTTAATATGTACTAGAACAAACATTTTCTGATGGAATGTATTTATTTTAAGTTCCACTTTGTACCTCATTCAGCCTTTTTTTTATTAGATGAAAAGCAGCTTTAGCAGTGTAGGTCCCAGGGTTACCTGGACTCTTTGTACACCCAGCGCTTCAAGAGTAATGGCGTCAGTGTTCTTTGCTCCATCCCATTTCCCGAGCCTCTCAGGACCCTGCCATTGAAAGATGAGTATAAGCGGGGTTGGTGGTGCTGGCCCATAATCCCAGCTGCTCCGGAGGTTGAGGTGGGAGGATCCCAAGTTCTAGACCATCAGGGCAATTCAGCAAAACCCTGTCTCAAAATAAAATTTTAAAAAGGGCTGAAAATGTGCTAGAGTGCTTACCTAGTGTGTATGCGGCCCTAGGTTCAGTCCCCAGCACTATGGGGGGAAAAGTTCTTATTTTCAGCAGTTTTCACAGCTTCCTCAGAGAAGGCATTGTATCCAAAATGTAGCAAATTATATTGTTGGATTTGAATTTTAGAAATACCGTTCTGTTTTGGAGTGTTTGTTTTTTGCTGAATACTTTTTTTGTTGGGGAGGGACTTTATTCTTTTCTTCAGTAGTTGAGATGTAATGCATATACATATGGTTCAGAGGAGGTTAGTGTATTGACAAGGTTATGTGACTATTACCACTTGATGGATGCTTTTCGAATCACTAGATAGACTCAAAAGTGATCTCTTCAGGGCCTCAACAGCAGAGGAACAAAACTGAAGTAATGATTGCTTTGTCCATTGGGCTTTTACACTTCTTACACTGCCTGTTGAAGACTAGATGATGGATAGGTTCTTGATTGAGATTTGTTTTTTCATGACTGAAATGTGTGCCTTAACAGTTTTAACATAAAGGTGTTCTTGGTTGGTAAATAGTGAAGCAGTAGAGTAGAATGAGGAGATCATTGAAACATTGTTCCTGGAGTGTCACAGTGATTAGTTATTTCTTTCCTTACCTTGGCTTACTGATTATTAGATTTTAGCTTATTTCGTGGTCTTACATGTATGAATTGTGCAGATTTAGGATTTGGTGACAGCACCAACTAGTGCTGTGCTAGGTTGAGCAGCTGTTTAAATTATTAGGTGCATTGGTACAATCTGTAATCGCAGCTGCTCGAGAGGCTGAGGCAGGAAGATGACAACCTCAAGGCCAGCCTGGGCAACTTAGCGAGATTGTGTCTTAAATGTAAAGTATTGGGGATCTAGCTTAGTGTAGTCCCCTAGGTCCAACACCCAGTACCACACACACAAAAAAATAAATAAAAGGTAGGGAGGGAGAGAAATGGGGAGAACGAAAGGAAAAGAGAAAGGTGTTTTTTTTTTTTTTTTTTTGCGGTTCTGGGGATCGAACCCAGGGATTTGTGCTCGCAGTGCAAGCACTCTACCGACTGAGCCATCTTCCCAGCCCGAATTTTGATTTTTGCCTTGAAATAAGTCCTCTGTGGAGCAGGTTTGGTTTAGTGCTCTTAGTTCATACTTTATTTGCATTATTTTGTTCTTTATCACCTTTTCTGAAATTGTGCTGTATGGAAAGACAGCAATTAAGATTTACAAGGGCAGGCTGGGGATATAGCTCAGTTGATAGAGTGCCTGCCTCGCAAGTACAAGGCCCTGGGTTCAATTCCCAGCACTGCAAAGATTTATAAGGGCAAGTTAGGGAAATATAGAGGACGTTTTAAACCTTGATTTCCTTCCTTTCATTTACTGAGAAGAATTGTAAAAGTGTTAAAATTGTCTTTCTGGTCGAAGAGAAAGGAATGAAAAAATTTTGATAACCTTTTGGGGGGTGAGTTGGCAGTAGTAGAGTGGAATTTTATGAGGTGAAATTTTTTGCTCAGATATATGTACTGATAATTAACAAACATTTAGCTACTGAATGTGGGATGTTGTGCAAAGCATTTGAAATGACATCAATGTAAATAAATTGTCCTCATGGAGCCTAGAAAGGGATCAAATAGCAGGTTTACTCTTCTGGAAGGCAGTGTGTTATGAAAGGTACAGGGAGCTTTCAGAGTTGGGGGGGTGCTCACATTTTAGGATGCTTATATAAATCATTTCAATCCTGTCACCGTAATCACAAGACAGGTATCATAAGATAGGTATATCTATTCTCTGCTCAGTGTTCTTTGTAAGTACCATTTTTGTTTTGGTTTTTTGAGACTCAGTGCACATATAAAATTCCCTCTCCCTGTGTTTCTGTTTTTACCTAAGTTTGCCAGGAATTTGCTAAAGTACAGCACCAGTTATCTTTTTACACTACTTATTACCTCTTCTCTTACCAACTGGCAGTGAGTTCTGGATACTGTGATTCTGGGTAATATACCTACTGGGCATGTTAATTTAAAATTTCTTCATTTTCCCCTTAGTTCATGAAAGAAAATCTTTGGAAAGCAAGAACTTGACTACTAGTTGAAGGTTTTTAATTGTTCTGAGGTCCTCAGACTTTTTTTTTTTCCTTCTGTCAGTTGTTGATTTGTACCAAAGTTTCTTAAAAGTTTTTGTTCTTATTTTCAGGAGATTTTAACAAAGCATATAAATGGCTTTGTTCTAAGGGAAACTAGTGGTTACTGTCCTCCATGTTGAAGCAGTTTCCCATCATAGTGCTCAAAGGGAAAAGAAACAGTAAGGATTTCTGCAGCATCTTTCATAGCTTGACAGTTCCAAAACACATTCTAAATAGGTAATTGTATGTACGTATTACTAAGTAGTCTGTATTCATCTCTTTTGGGTAGTTGATTTTTGGTTGAAAGATATTTTTCTGTTATTTTTGTACTTTATAGGGGCTACCTGAAGTGGTTTTTGGTTTATGTGTTTTAATATGCCTTAAATTGTTTTTGAAGTAAACAAACTGTAAATCATAAATAAGATTATCTTTTAGGGTTGCTTGAAAAATACAGTAAAGTTTTAGTTACTCCTTCGAGTCATCAAATTGAGAGGTGGCATTGCCTTAGTGACTGAGTAAGTAGGTTCTTTGACCATTAGGACTGGAAATGACTTTAGTCTAGTAAAGAAACTGAAGCCTAGAGATGCTGAGTGAGTGCTAAGGCCACTTAAAAGAGTTAATGACACAGTTGTATCTAGAACTTAGATTTTCCAAGTGCTAGGTTAGGGCCCTTTCTGCCACACCATGCTATTTAATAATGGGAAAAAAGGGCACACCTAAAGCTAATTGCAACCAGCAGGATTAGCTGGTTCTGTTTGCTGGGAATTGGCCTTTCTAATGATTCATACTTAAAGGTTTTTGTAATTATTTTAGGACTTTGAAATACCTGTCATTTGACACATGCATGTATTGACCAGTTACCACTGCCAAATCTGCCCGTGACATTTAGGTTCTGCAGTGTTCTCTTGGGTATTACTGACCCATTTTACAGATGCCTAAATTACAGCTTAGAGTAGCTACATAATGTAGTGAGTTCACTTCCATAAATAAATGGAGGAATGAGGATTAGGATCTAGGACTTATTTCAAAGTTATTCCACTAGTAGTTACTCTGCTAGTCTTTTCCTTGTGATTTTCATGTTAGATACTCCCCATGACACTACAACTGGGACTAAACACATTTGCTCTGCCTCCCCTTCCCCTTAATTTAGAGACTGTTTACCAGTATTTCCTGTAGGAGAAAAATATCTCGGTGTGCAATTTGGGTGAGACTATACATTCACTTGAGTGCCAGGGAATTTTCAGTTCTTAAGCTATACTTTAACCTCCTGAGTATAGTGTTTCCCTCACCTTTTCTCCAAAAATTGGCACATTTAAGATCATTTTTATTCTATGAACTTTCATGGAATTCAGTAAATATATAGAGGCTAGGATGGCGAGAAAAGTGAAGTGATAAGACTGTAAGCAACTAGGAGTGGAAACCAAAGGAGAATGGAAATTAATTCAGTAAAAATTGATTGTATGTATCAAACACTGTTCCAACCTGTGGAGACTACAAAATCAGAGAAAAGGTCCGGAAAGTCATCCATGTCGCATTCATTGTAGAAGTCTGTAATCTCCTAGGGAGCAAGAACTGAGATATATGTGAAAGATGTGGTAGCGTTGGGAGGGGGGTGGGAAATGGAATAGATGTTGAAAATTAGGGAAGGCAAGTGGGGTATCACAGTTAAGGAGAATTCTTTGCGGGCAGTGCTGAGGATGGAACCCAGATTCCTGCTAGACAGTTACTGTACCACTGACCCGCATCTCAACCAAGGAAAATTCTTGAGGAGCTAGAACTGTGTATCCAGTATACAGCTATATGTGTAAAGTTAAATTGATTAAATAAAATTTAAAATTCAACTGTCAAAATATCTTTGTTTCAAGTACTTACATGTGGCCAGTGACTATCCTATCACAGCACAGACACGGAACGTTTCCATTAGTGCATCATTGTAGACCCGCTTTGGATAGCATTTGGCACTCATTTCTTTCTTTCATGCAATGAAAGGCTCTTGTGACCTCTGGGACAGCATTGAATTTTTTTTTTTTTTGCCAGGCACAGTGGCACATGCTTATAAACCTAGTGGCTCAGGAGGCTGAGTTGGGAGGATCACAAGTTCAAAGCCAGCCTCAGTAACTGAGCAAGGCCCTGTCTCAAAATAAAAAGGGTGTGGATATGACTCAGTGGTTAAGCACCCCGGTACCAAAAATTTTTTTTCTTTAATGAATCCATCATTCAACAGGACTAAGAAATTTTAGTTAAATGGCCACGTTAAACATTTATTGTGTGTAGAGAGGGTTAGAGTGGTTTTATACTTAACACAGTAAAAAATTCAGATTGCTGATACATGAAATATATAGGTTTTTTTGTTTTATTATGGTGATAGGGATTGAACCTATGCCTCTTTCATGCTAAGCAAGCACTGTGTCACTGAGCTATACTCCCCAATCCTGAATTAAGCATTTTAAAAAAGAATTAGTCCTGTTTGTTTATAAAACATGTAACTTGACTCAAACATATCTTTCATTACCTGCCATCTATATGGCCTTGAAAAAGTGCAGGATTGATGAGCTGGCCAAGTTGGATTCTCCATGTTTAAGTCCTTTTATCCATGATAAAGCCTTGAGAAAGAACTTTATATTTCTATTGGCAGTGGCACAGGCCTGTAATCCCAGCTTCTAGGGAGGCAGAAGTTAATCTTAAATTCAAGGCCAACCTTGGCAACTAGGTGAAACCCTGTCTCAAAATAAAAAATGAAAAGGGCTGGGGATGTTGCTCAATGGTAAAGCAACCTTGGGTTCAAACCCTAGTATTGGGGAAAGAAAGAGAATTTATACCCTGTAAAATTGAGGTGTAATCCCATATAACAAAGTTAAATATTTTTAAAGTAAACAATTCAGTGGTATTTAGTACATCCAATGTGATACAACCGACACCTCGTGTCTAGATCCAAAAACATTTTCTTCACCCCCAAAGGAAATGTGTATTCATAAAGCAGTTACTTTCCATTCCTCCCTTTTCCAAGCTTCTGGAAGCTATGGCCTACTTTCTGAATCTGGATTTACCTGATCTGAATTTGTCATATAAATGGAAACATACATTATGCATCCTTTTGTGATTGTGTTTCATGGTGCTCACATTTAACCATTTTAAGATCCAGATTGTCATCTGTGTTAAACCTTAGGCAGTATTGTTGACCAGCTGTCTTCTGGTAAAATTTTTTCACTTCTTGTTTTAGAATTTGTGGAAACATACCTAGTATCATAGACAGTTCATTTATATTTTAAATACAGTAGGATCCTTTTAATTAGTAGTATGGCTGTTGAGTTCATTGGTTCACTACTTTCCCATTTAGAATTGTTCCCATATTTAAATATTTAAGGGTATATTTCTAAACATGGAGATATATCTTTGAAAGTTTTGAAGCCATGATTTCATTCCTCAGGAAGGTTTCTAACTTCACTAGCATATATGAAGTATGCAAAACATAGAAACCAGGTCGTAATGGTCATCTGCTAACTGTGAACAAATAAATGACTTTGAACCTAGGAGAACTCTAAAGGCAGCCCCACTACTTGGATATCAGGTACTTTATGGATAAGACTAGAGTAGAATGAATGAGTAAGGCTTGGTTTTGCATGTGTGAAGACTGAGTACAATTACAGAGTTTAGGTTTGAAGAACATCCTGCAGTGTTTCTTTTTCATTCCAAAGAATTGATTCAAAAGTGTCACCCGCATTGCATTGAGTTTATGTGAATCATGGGCTGAATGTTTCTTGGCAAGCTTTTTTCCACTGAAGCCCTTTAATTTCATCATCAAGCACTTCATTGTTTTTAGTACTTGCTGCTGTTTTTGCCTTCTGCAGATTTTACAGTCTTAAACAAATCTTGAAGTAGTTTTTGAAAAATAAAACTGAACAGATTTTCATTGTGCCACATTATTCAGCCGTGGAGATGGTCTCATGACAGATGCCCCTTTCCAAAGAAGTCCCTTACAGGTGTGAGGAAGTAGGTGGTCAGTTTGGTTTGGGAAAGCCCAGTTACAGTTGGGATATGACAAGTGGTGAGGAAGACCACCCTACCCATTGTCTCAGTGTTTTTCCTGCCTTAAAATACTTGGTACATGATAGCTTAGTTTACTTTTGTAGGGATTTTTTGCAGGGGCTATTTGAGGAAGGGCAAGATGGCACTTGTATAACTTGGAAAAGATCACAGTTAATTCTCATGTGCCTGTGTATTGGATGGTAGCGATTATGGGATCTATTTCATAGAGCTTTTTGAGGGATTAAATGACAAAGCAATCAGCACATAAACACTTAGTAAAAATCAGTTGCTATTAGGGTAAGTTGCAGCAGCTTACCTCTACCTCCTATTATGTGGATTTGTGAGTGTTTTGTGTCCCTGTCTGCCCACAGTAGATACTCAGGAAGTGTTAATTGATAGAACTGAGTTGCAGAGGCTCCAGTAGTGAGTGGGAAATGACATTTGTTGATGCCAAGAGTTCTTAAATTGACACTAAAGTGTATTCTCTCATTTAATCTTCTCATTGGTCCTGTCAGCTAGTTGGTTTATCATTGCCATAATTCCAGTGAAAAAACTGCATCTCACAAACTTGTGAGTGACCAGCCAGGATTTCAATCCAAGAGTCATTTCAGTTGTAGGCTCCTAGGCTCCTAGGCCACTAGCCTGTGCTAGGGACTCCTTCCAAAGGTCCAAAGTGAATGTGAATCAATTATCACTGCCTGGCTTTCTCTGAGGATGTTCTCTCCTACTCTTAAACTTAAGAGCAAAAGGTTTATATTGTGTCCAAAGTACAATCTCTGTCCCCTTGTAAGCTTCGTTTAAATACCCCCCATTTCTGTTAATGCCCTGCTAATCAAACAGTGGGGGCATCTTAGACGGTTTGCTCTCCCTGTCTTCCAGCTCCTGTCAGGTGTTGCTTCTCATGTCTGCACTACGCTTTTCTCTGCTGTACCACTCAGTTGTCCTCAGGGTGTGCTTCTTGCAGTGGTGATGCTGCTCTTCGTGCTGTATGTCTCCTACTCTAGTTCATCTGCACATGAGAATGAATGATTTTACTGATGACACTGAACATGTCATCTCTCCTCAAAAAGAAAAACTTGGTTCCCTTTGTATCAGAAATAGACATTACTTTTCTCAACACTTGATGGTGTTGAATATTGGGCCCAAACACCCAACTATTAGGTATTAATACTTTATGAACAATTATTTTAAATACAAATTTTGCAGGTTACAACTTCACTATCTATATTATTTACTGAGTATGGTTCATGGTTCAAATTTTTTGGTGTCTTTCTGCATCTAGGATATTTCTTTTAAGGCAAGAATACGTTGACATTGGAGTATCATTTAGGTTTACCAGTCATAAAATTACAGATTTATGTAATTGGAGTGTCAGTATATATTTCTCTGCATCTCTTCTATTGATATCATAAGTAGATTTGAAGTAAGACAACTGTGGAACCTGAACTGTTGCTTGATCTTCAAGTTCTAGTGTGGGACAAAACTGACATCATTGGAATCATCTGTTCTGCAGATATTTTAAGGTCCTGTGTATATTTCAGAGGCTTTGCACAGATGTCATTTATCTTATTAGTATCAACTTATATAGGGGATCTTGATAAGATATGTGGTTTGTAAGCTCAGGGCTAATTACAGCCTTCTTGGGCTAGAGGGTTACGAGAGAATCTAGAGAGGTATATGTGTATTTATTAAACAAAATCCAACTAATTTGTTCTGGACTGGACTATACATTGCATTAACACTATCTGTGAAAGAAAGATTTATAAAGCAAATCAAGAGAATAAACATACTTTTATAAATACATCTCAATTGCCAGGTGCAGCCTGTAATCCTAGTGACTTAGAAGGCTGAGGCAGGAGGATTGTGAGTTCAAAGCCAGCCTCAGCAACAGCAAGGCACTAAGCAACTCAGTGAGACCCTATCTCTAGATAAATTATTTTAAAAAAGGGATGGGGATGTGGCTCAGTGGTTAAGCACCCCTGGGTTTAATCCCCAGTTAACCCCCCCAAAAAAGATTAAAATAATTTAAGCCTTAATTTTAAATATAACTTATTTCTATTAAACAGCACCTGTGGAACCCTCTCAAGAGGAACAGTCATTGTGTGAAGGTAATTTTTATGATGGACTCTTTGAAAGTCTAATCAAGAAAGCAAATTGTGGTGTGTAAAGCTGGATATTCTTTTGTAAATATGTATTATATCTCAATCTCTTGTCTAGGTTCAAATTCATCTATTAGCATGGAACTTTCAGAACCTGTTGGTAAGACAAATTCTGACCATATTAATACAGTAATATGAAATTGTGACTGTCCAGATTTAAGGTTTAAATGTAAGTGTTCTGGTTATTGTAATGTTTACAACTTAAGGCACATTATTGAGTCTTTGCTATTAGGATTTAGAAAGGAGAACTAATCAGGCATTAACACTTCCTTGATAAATTGAGTGATCACAGAACTGAGTGGAAGAGTGCTAGAGACAAATCTAGTAGTTGTGCTTTTTTCATTTATTTTGTGAAAATTTTCCTTCCTTTTTATAACTTTATTACTCTTAAGGGTTTCATGTTCCCAAGGTAATTATTAAAGTTTATGCCAAAGTTTTATTACTTAAAAAGGGTGGGGGGAAATCTGTATCTCCTAAATCCTGTCGCGCTTTTCCCACTCTCAGGGCAGGGCGTCTTGACACCGGAATAACTAAACTGTTGGGAATGTTAGGTCTCCTGTTTAATTTGGTTTGTCCTTAAAAAGTGAAACCTGCTAGTACAGCAGTCTCTCACGGTCTTTGAGTCAGCGCTCTCTGGTATCAGTAGTGAGGCTAACTTGAAAGCTATTACCCATTTCCGTTGTGAAAGAGATTTTCCTACTATGTGTTACTAGACATTAGGAAATGGAATTTACATATGTGAAGGTCCATTGGTTTTAAAGCATGTGTCTTTTAAAGTATAGCTAAGTCTTTTTCAGAATACTAATTTAAAATGTCTTACTTCAGTAGAAAATGGAGAGACAGAAATGTCCCCAGAAGAATCATGGGAGCACAAAGAAGAAATAAGTGAAGCAGAACCAGGGGGTGGAGATGGAAGGCCACCCGAGGAAAGTGCCCAAGAAATGATGGAGGAGGAAGAGGAAATACCAAAACCTAAATCTGTGGTTGCACCACCAGGTGCTCCCAAAAAAGAACATGTAAATGTAGTATTCATTGGGCATGTAGGTAAGTTGCACCTGTGGCATTTATAAGACACAACCAAAAGTACTGGATACATCAGAACATAGGACATTTTACTTAGCTGCTTTAAGATATTTAGCGAGGGCTGGGGATGTGGCTCAGCGGTGGAGCACTTGGCTGGCATGTATGAGGCACTGGGTTCCATCCTCAGCACCATATAAAAAATAAATAAAGATACTGTGTTCAACAACAACTAAAAATATTTTTTTTAGAAAGACAGGACTGGGGAGCTAGCTCAGTTGGTAGAGTGCTCACCTTGCAAGCACAAAGCCCTAGGTTCAATCCCCAGCACTGCAAAAAAAAAAAAAAAAAAAGATATTTAGTGAAACTGAGTTGAATTATCTAAAATGCCTTGTTTTTGTTTTGTTTCTTTTTGGTGCTGGAGGTTGAACCCAAGCTCTTTCACATTAAAATGCCTTGATTTTTTCTTTAACTTGCTAGATAGATTTTAGCTGGCAAAAATTACTTATTTTGGAGTTTGGGCAGATAAACAATTTGATAATGGCATGGAAGTGGAAGAAAATAAACCAGTATTTTTGTGTGTAATGTATAGTCTGTAGACCTCTGATGATTTGGCATACTGTGATATCTGTTGATGAACATTCTAAAAAGGTGCCTATTTTTTCCATGAACTTTAAATTTGAATGTGATTGAGCTTGACCGTATTACTGGGTAGTTTAATTTTGTGTGAAGTAAGAAATTAACAGTTTGGAGTAATTTGTGGATGCTTGCCAGGTTGATGGTTTAGCAAAACAAAAACCCTATTTCTTCAGATAGTCTCTAATATCTGATCTATCCCCCAAATTGGGAGAAGAAAATACAGAATTCTGTGCTATTTTTCTTCTATCTCTGCTTGCTTGCTTATTTATTTATTGTGATTATGAGGATTGAACCCAGGACATGGTAGACAAGCTTTCTATACTGAACTATATACTTGCCTTTCTTAAAAAATATTATTTTGAGATAGGGTTTCACTGAGTTGTCCAGGCCGACCTCCAATTTGGAATTCTTCTGCCTCAACCTCCCAGAGAGCTAGGATTACAGGTGTGTGCCACCACACCAGCCTTTCCTTTTGGTGTGGAAGGCAAAACTTTGAAATTTATAAAGAAGCATCTCTCCCATTTGTTAAAAAGTGAAAGGAAGACTATTAATTCACAGCTTTTTTAGCTTTTATTGCAGTCCTCTAAGTCTTCCCTTGGGGAATGTGTATTTAGTTGCTGCTGTGCTACTAGCTAGACATAGGAGTACAACTTGTTCAAAAGTTCTTTTTATTAGCAAAGCATGTCTAAGTCATCATGGTGCTGCAGGGAGACTTAGCAACCTCACTTTCCAAGAGAGAAGGTAACTAGGCTTTAAACACCACAACCTATCTGTTGTACTTTAGTTGCTTTTATAAGATTTAATTACATGGGCTGAAAGGTAGCTATAGTTGTGTTTGCATGTGTAGCAATTGGTTGCTGTTTTTTAACCTATTGCTGCATGTTGTTGATATTACTTTTAGATGCTGGCAAGTCAACCATTGGAGGACAAATAATGTAAGTCTATCTTTTGTTAAATAATAAAATTAATTTCATTAAGTGAATTTCAGGCATTGTAAACATTCATGTAGCCATACAGAGGAGATGAAACAGGTCACCCCAAGTTAAAAAGACAATAAAATCACCTGTAGGGAAGGCTGATGTCCAGTGATTTTTGCAATGTGATCAGTGTTAGCATTTTAATCACTGTCAGATGCTCAGTAAACGTTAATTAAATGTATTTCTTTTTATATTTTTTTTAATAGAAACTAATACAAAGCCCTAGATCCCAGGCAGTTTAGTCTGCTTTGAATACACATATGGTTCCTGACTGATGGTGTACAAATAACAATGATTCAGTAGAAACTACTTTGAATTTTGTTCCTTTCTGGTGTGTAATTGTACTCCCTCATGATGCTGGGCGGACACAGCAAACTAGCTTCCAGTCAGGGACCCTCAAGTTAAACAACCCATACTCTACAGTGTACTCTGTTGCCAGCATTTTTGGATATTGTGATTTTTGCCTTTTTCCATCCCATCTGTTGACAAAACACCCTTTTCTGGGAGTACATAAGATATTCAACACTTTTTTTTAAAATAGACTTTGTTAGGTGATTTTTTTTTCCCAGCTGAAAGCTAATGCAAATAGAACATTCTAAGCACGTTTAAGGTAAGGTAGGCTAAGCAATGATGCTCAGTAGGTTAGATGTTTTATATGTCTTTTCACCTTACATTGGGGTAGGTAGGGCATAGCCCTACTATAAATTGAGGAGATTTTGTAATTTACTTGGTAATAATGAAAGTTAGTTCTCCCCCCGCCGCCCCTTTTGGTGCTGGGGATTGAACCCAGGGCCTTGTGCATACTAGTCAAGCAACCAGCATTGAGCTTTATCTCCAACTTCACCAGTCCTTTAAACAGGTAAATAAGAGAACTCTTTTTTTTCTTCATTCATCAGCTCCTTAAATTTATGTGGATTTAATCAAAGCAGGTAGTCTGACTAGCCTTTTAAGATTATTAAATCATATTATAGAAGCTATTTATGTTTGAAACCATAGCTGGGCTGGGGTTGTGACTCAGGGGCGAGTACTTGCCTAAGCACGTGAGGCTCTGGGTTCAGTCATTAGCACCACTTAACAAATAAAAGATAGCATTCTGTCAATCTACAACTACAAAAAGATAAAAATACCATGGCTGGGCTTTAGTAAACTATTTAGTATTGATGAATCTTTATAATTAAGAGATCCTAAATTTTTAATTCCCTCTGTATTTAACCCATTTCTTCTAACTAGGTCATCAGAAGAGGTAGAGGGCATACATTGCTTTGCCTAGTTAAATGATCTTAATTGGTAATCTTGCCAGTTACTACTCACTAGTGTCTGAAAATTTGCTTAAAATAGGCATCCTTGACTAAGGCTCATAGATGGAAATGTCATGCCTATTTGATAATGTTTTAGGACCATATATAATGTTTGCTGGTGGGCTGTAATTTTGGGTAGCATTTCAGGGGTTCCTACACTCAGCACACTGTACTGTTGACTCTGTGGAGAACATAAAAGGTGAAAGCTAGGAACAGGAGGGCTTTGATTTGCAGTGAGTCAAGAAAAGCAGGCATTACGCAGGAGCTGCTTTAAAATTAGTGTCACTTTGACTAATGACTTCATTACTTGGATAACACTGTTGAAATTCTTTTCTTTTAGAGTGTTTATATTTACTTTGTTTTGTTATTGTTTTGCAGTGCTAGGATGGAACCCAGGGCCTTATACATACTAGGCAAGCACTCTACCACTGAGCTACAACCCAAATGCTACATTTACTTTTCATTTGGGAAATTTTTAGACTTTGAGAAAGGTTTGCAAAAGCAGTAAAGAGTTCATAGTTCATTGAGCCTTACCTAATACAAACATCCTTCATAACCATAGAATGCCCATCAAAACTAAAAAATTGACATAAGTATATTATTAACTTAAACAACAGATCTTAAATGACTTTCATGAGTTTCTACAAAAGCCCTTTTTATGTTCTAGAATTCCACAATGAACAGTTCTTGTATCTTCTTAGTCTTCAACATGACATCTTCTTAGTCCTATCCTTTATAACCTTAGATAATTTTAAGAGTTCTGTTCATTTATTTCACAAACTATTCTTCAGTTAGATTTGATTAATGTTTTCTCACAATTATATCAAGGTTATACATTTGGGGAAAGAATATCATTGAAGATATGTTGTACTTTTCTCGGTGCATCCTATCAAGGATACTTGATGTCTGTAATCGTATTTTACTTATTCAGTATGCTTTATGTAGTACTGGTGATATTAGCCAGGATTGGTTAAGGTGGTGTTTGTCAGTAATTCTCCACTACAAAGTTACTGCTTTTCCCTGTTTCTGATCATTTGAAACTATAAATACCATTTTCCTACTTTCCATGATTTTATTATGCACATTTACATTTAAAACAAAACAAAACAAAAAAAACCTTGCTTTCAGGAGCTAATTCCTTTCAAGGAATTTAAAATTTTTGCTACTTTACAGAGTAAATTGTTCACTTCTTTCTCTAACCATTTTTAGGTATTTGACTGGAATGGTTGACAAAAGGACACTTGAAAAATATGAAAGAGAAGCTAAAGAAAAAAACAGAGAAACTTGGTAAACTTTTGTGATGCAATCAATTACTTTTAAGGAAATGCTGCCCACTTAATGCTTTTGTAATTTATTAAAATATAAATTCTTAGCTGGATGTAGTGGTGCACACCTGTAGTTTCAGCCACAGAAGGCTTGCTAGAGCCCAGAAGTTCAGAGACCAGCCTGGGCAACATAGACCCTGGTTCTTAAAAATAAATAAAAATGAGTTTTTGAGGATTAAGATGAACTCATAAAGAAAAAGTTTCCCTTCACCTCATAATACACAGTGTATCTGTTCCTGGTGACTTCATAGCTTACATAGGAAATTTAGAAACCATCCAAACCTCTAGTAATGGAAACTTATTCAATGAATTGTCAGTTATCCATTCAGTGGGGGCATCATGTAACCAAAAAATTACAGTTACAGATTTTGTAATATGTAGGAATAGGAATTTTTCAGTGGCCTTTGAAAGAAAGCAAAAAACATTATTGTACTTAGGGTATTATAAGATTATATTGTAAATAAATAGTAGAAAGAATTACTAACAGTGGTTGCCTTTCAGTGGTGAGAGAAGGGTTGATTTTTTTTACTTTTATATTTTTTTAATGGTACTGGAGAATGAACCCAGGGTCTTAAGCATGCCAGCTAAGCAGTTATCACAGAGCTATACCACCAGCCCTATTTATATAATTTTTACACAGCAAAATAATATTGATATAATTTCAACAAGTAACTGGTGCTCTCCCACATGATTGGTTGGTGGTCTTTACTTTTGAAACATATTCTTTTTACACTCGTGACTTGTACTATCTAATTATAAAGTGACTATAAAGGAGATCATTATTACAACACTTACAGTGGTATTGGCATTGGTACTAAGTAGTCTTTCTGTGTGTGTTACTAGCTTATTTTCTTATTTTCATAAATAACATTTGCTTATGGAATATATAATTGTGGATATATGTAAAAACTCTGAGTCGTAATAGCATGCTTCCTCTTCTCCCCACAATTAGGGATTGAATTCAGTACCTCATGCTTGCTAAATAAGCAAGTGCTCCACCTCAGAGTTATATCCCACTAAGGTGCCCAGGCTGGCTTTGAATTTATGATCCTTTTGCTTCAGCCTCTCGAGAAACTGGTATCACAGAAGTGCACCACTGTACCCCGCCACATTTCATTCTTTCAATTTTTATTTTAACCAGCTCTGTTTATGACTTAATTTTATGATGGACACAAAGCAATATGTCATTTTTTAAATGTTTAATGGTAGAAGAATAACTTTTAAAAGAATCTCATGTTCTTAGCAATATTATCATTATTTAATTTTTTTTTCCAGGTACTTATCTTGGGCCTTAGACACAAATCAGGAAGAACGGGACAAAGGTAAAACAGTAGAAGTGGGTCGTGCCTATTTTGAAACAGAAAAGAAGCATTTCACAATTCTAGATGCCCCTGGCCACAAGAGTTTTGTCCCAAATATGATTGGTGGTGCCTCTCAGGCTGATCTGGCTGTGCTGGTAAGAAAGACATTTCCATCCATGTATTTATTGGCAACCCAACTTATATTTTCAAATGTTCAAATTCACCTTCTAGAAGTTAGAATGTAGGTTACACTGAGCTATGATAATGTACACACAATAACAGTTTTCATTTTTGTTGCACTAATCTGCCCAATAAATCTTTATAATTTACTTCTGAAAATACATTTTAAATTTTCTCTCCTGTCATTATTATCTATAAATGTGTCAGAGCTTGGTGTCTAATAAATGCTTAGCCCTCCAGGAATGTTTTGTAAGGCCTTCAGTCATTCCTCAAATATGACGTTTACTTGTGCTAGATAAGTGTTTAAATTGTAAAACACACGGTGTGCTAGATTTTAGAAGTGCTCCGCCACTGAGCTACAACCTCAGCCCCTAACGCTCAGGTTTCTATGTGCATGTATGCACTTAGGGATGGAACCCAAGGCCTCAGACATGTTAAGTGCCCGCTCTACCACTGAGCTACACCCCCAGCCCTCACCACTCAAATCTTAAGCCATCTCCACATTGTTTGATTTGACATTCAAAAGCACGTACATTGTAACTTAATTGCTTCTGTCATCTTATTTCTGATATAAATGAAAGGAAAGATGTTTTACTGCTTCAAGAGTCTGTCTTAATGTGTAAGAATAAATTCCTTGATTTCCTGGAATAGGTAATCTCAGCCAGGAAAGGAGAGTTTGAAACTGGCTTTGAAAAAGGAGGACAGACGAGAGAACATGCAATGTTGGCAAAAACGGCAGGTGTAAAACACTTAATTGTGCTTATTAATAAGATGGATGATCCAACAGTAAATTGGAGCAATGAGAGGTAAGTTTAGATGTCTTTCTGATCTTTTAATAGACATGTTGATAAAATAAAAGATGGTTTTGCTACTGTATGCATATTTCCTTAGAGTTTTTCTAAACTTCAGTTTGTTTTCTGATGAAACTAGAGTTCATTTGATTGACCTTATAATTAAGTTATTTATATTCATAGATACGAAGAATGTAAAGAGAAACTAGTCCCATTTTTGAAAAAAGTTGGCTTCAATCCCAAAAAGGACATTCACTTTATGCCCTGCTCAGGACTGACTGGAGCAAATCTCAAAGAGCAATCAGATTTCTGTCCTTGGTACATGTAAGTAACCTTTATTTCCTTCTTTTGAAAAAAGGTATGTCTTGGGCTGGGGTTGTGGCTCAGCAGTAGAGTGCTTGCCTAGCACATGTGAGGCACTGGGTTCTATCTGATCCTCAGCACCATATAAAAATAAATAAAGGTGTTGTGTCTATCTTCAACTAAAAAAAAAAGGTATTTCTTAAGTAATTTTAAGAAAATATTGGCTATACCCTGGACTTTAAAAATATTAGGAACTATTGCTCATTTTTAATTGAGTTGTATTTGAATCTTAAGAGTTCTTTATGTATTGGATACAAATTCCCTTATCAGGTACACGATTAGCAAGTATTTTCATCCATTTTACAAATGGTTTCCATGTGCACACCCATGCATGCTTTGCACTATTACTCTGCCCACTGAGCTCTACCCCAGCCCTCTTCTTTCACTTGGTATCCTTTGAAGTACAAAAGGTTTTAATTTTGATAAGGTCCAATTTATCTTTTTTTTTTTCCCCCTTTGGTGTTACACCTAAGAAAACATTGCCTGACTCAAGGTCACAAAAATTTAGCACTATATTTTCTTCTAAATATGCTCATTTTGTGTGAAATGTAAGTTGAAGGTCTCTAAATTCATTTTTTTTTTTTTTTTTTTTTTTTGCATATGGATTTCCAACAATTCAGGAACAATTTGTTGAAAAGATGATTCTTTACTAAATTGGATCAATACCATCAATTGAGAATCAGATGGTCTTCAGAGATTATTTCTGGACTTCAGTTCTCTTTTGTTGGTCTACATGTCTGTCTTAAGCTAGTACCACATAGCCTAGATTACTGTAGCTTTGCTGTTTCAAATCAGGAAGTGTGTGTCTTCAATTTTGTTATTTTTTAGATTGTTTTGCTATTCCAAGTTCCTTGAATTTCCCATATTAATGGTAGGATCAGTTTATAATTTCTGCAAAAGAGGCAGCTACACAATGTTAAATCTTCCAGTCCAAATAAAAGGGGATGTTATGTTATGAAATCTTGATTACAGAGCTGATAAAAATTAAGTTTCCAGTTCCACAAAAATTACATGATAGAGATAAGAGTGTAGTTAATTGCTGTATTTTTCTAAACTTGTAGTAAGTTTATGGAGAAGCTTTATTATAGTGCTCTGGGGAGTATTTGATAAGTAGAATGCAAATATTACAGCCAAGTTTAAGTACATTTGTGTAACTTCTTAAAATTTTGATATTTACATTGACTTTCTCTCATGGGTATTGTTTTGTTCTCAGTGGATTACCATTTATTCCATATCTGGATAATTTGCCAAACTTCAATAGATCGGTTGATGGACCAATCAGGCTGCCAATTGTGGATAAGTACAAGGTATCCAAAATTTAAAGAAATTGAATTTTGTGGGAGGTGAAATCATTGTTTTATGTTTTATTTCTAATTAGGAAACAATTTTATCAATGATACAACATCTCTTTTTAATGGTGCATGTGGTATACCATACATATTATGTATCTAGGCCATAATTTATTTTGAGACAGGGTCTTGCTGAGTTGTTTAGGCCTAGTAGGTTTCTGAGGCTGGAATTAAACTTGCCATCTTCCTGCCTTAGTCCCAAATCACTTGCGTTATAGGTGTGCACCACCACTCCTGGTCAGTAATCATTTCTTAGCAATAAATTCATTACAAGTGGGCTTAAAGGATTCCCACATTAAAGTTGATGGATACTGATAAACAGCCCTCCAAAAATACTGTGTTAACTTATAATACCACTAGCAGCATGAGTGCCAGTTTTATTATAGCCTCTCCAACACCAGGTGGACCTGAGGTTAGTCTTTGTTTTTGCTTTTTGTTTTTCTCTGTTGGGACTCCAACCCAGGGCCTTGAGCAAGTTAGGCAAGTACTCTTCCACTGAGTCACACCTCCAGCACCTCTTAGATGTTAATCTTTTTAAAAATCCATTCTTTAACTGGATTTTCAACCTTATTTTTTTAAAAGTTTCACAGTAACGATATAATTTGGTTAATTTTGTTCCCCAGTACCTCCCATTCTCCCTCTTCCTGGTCCCCTTACCTCTACTCTCCTAGATCTGCCCCTGTCCCTTGTCTCTCTAGCTTGCACATGAGAGAAAATATGACCTTTGACTTTCTGAGTTTGGCTTATTCCACTTAACATATTGCTCTCGGGTTCTATCCTCCATTTTGAAATTCTTGAAAACAAATACTGTTTTTCCAAATTTATACATGAGGAAACAGGCTTACAGATCAAGAGAACCTGAAATTGTACAAACAATTCAGATCTTCCATCATAAAATTCTTTGCTGTTTTAAAATCTTAAGCATACTTAATTATTGATAATCATACATATGCTTATGACACAAATTATTACAGAGCATTTGTTACCTCCCCTTTGTTTAAGGATAATCCTAAACATTCCACTACTTTATTTTGACTTTTTTGTTGATGCATTTTAATTATACATAAGTGGAATGCATTGTTACATATTTGTACATGCATGCAATGTAACAACAGCATTCTATTTTAAGCTAATGATTTTCTAAGTAAATCCTGTAATTCACTTGGAGCTTGTCAGCTGCTGTAGAGCAGCAATAAAGGTGTGAAACATGATTTTTTATTTTTTCATTTTATTTGAACAGGATATGGGCACTGTGGTCCTGGGAAAGCTGGAATCAGGATCTATTTGTAAAGGCCAGCAACTTGTGATGATGCCAAATAAGGTAAGAGTTAGTAATGCTCTTTGCTGTTTAGACTTTTCTCTTGAAAATGTTAGCAAGGAGGCAGAACTTTACAAAAGCTTAGCGATTCCCATTAAAATGAACCTAACTTTTTAAAATAATGATTATGTTTGACCAATGCCAAATGTAAACTTTTAGAAAGACTGGTATTTTTGTTATTCAATGACAAATGGAGGGGTCAGTATTAACATGTTAAAGCAATAAGAGCCAGGGGAAACCATCATCGCCTTTGTCTTACAGGCAGGTAAGTGCTTAAGTGACTTGGTGCACTTAACAATGAGAAAACCAAGGAAGAAAACAGGTTTAATTATAGTATAGTAAGCCTTCTTGTGTTTTGGATATTAGAAAATTATATCCAAGCTGTATATACTCTTGATTTGTTTTGACACAGAGAATTTGCCTAGGGGTCTTTTTTTTCCCCCTTTTTCTTTTTTTAAGTCCGTTCTACCTTATTGTAAATTTTTTTTCTATTGGCGTTTCAGTAAAACATGCAAAATCACTATGAAATATTCCTTTGTTATTTCTTTTTTTATACTTTTTTTTTTTTTTTAAGTTGTGAGTTGACTTGTTTGTTTGTTTATATGTGATGCTGAGGATCATGCCCAGTGCCTCACACATACCAGGCAAGCTCTCTAACCACTAAGCTACAACCCCAGCCCCCTTTGTGTTATTTCTGACAGCTCATTTGCTGATCTTTGCAGATGACCTGTTGCTAAAACACTTTCTGTTTTCCAGAGAGAGGGCCTCTGTAACACCTTCAAAGATGTTGCTTGATTGGGAATATTGACTTGAATCATCTGAACTTCCAAATAGAGATTTTTAATAGATTTAAGTGATTTTTTTTTTTACCATGCTCATTCTTAGAAAAGGTATCTATCCATTGCCCAAGTAATGTTTAAGTATTATTGGCACCTTAGAAATTGTACTTTGGGGTTTCTATTTTAAGCCTACATTTTCTAACATGATCATCTTTGCAACTGAATGTCAACTGAAAGGAAATAATGGTCAGTTTGAGTTTTTGCTCATTTGATCTGTACAGCTGTCACCAAAGTCAGGGGAGTGCATCAAATTTACTGCCGGTAACAGTACATTAAGAATATTGTGCAACTATCATCACTGTCTAGTTCCTTTTTCAAAGGAAATCCTGTACTCAGTAAACAGTTATGTGCTTTTTAAGCTTAGTTGTTGCAGTAACTTTTGGGAAGTACACACTTCAGATATTTTGTGATTGTTAGGTCATACAAGATAGGTCTACTAAATCCTGGAATTCCACAGGAATAAAATTTAACATTCATAAAGTCAAAATTCAGATATTAAATTTGGTGTTTTGTTTTGGGAAAAAGCAAGGGGGAATATATATATAAACACACACATATACATACACACACACGCTAGTTTGTACTGTGTTCTACTTTAAAATTATTATAAAGTCATATTTAGAGATCACAGGTTAGGGATTGGGGTGGGGGTTGGTTCAGTGGTAGAGTGCTTGCCTAGCATTTGCAAGGCCCTAGGATCAATTCCCAGTATTGAAGAGGAAAAAAACTTTAATTGGCAATTGTACATCTAGAATGAGATTTCATATTTATTGTCTTTGCTGCAAGATTAGGATGCATGGTATAAGAATATACATTAATGTGGTATAAATCATTATGAGATGAAATTTGGCATATTATAGTTACAGTGCAGTGAATGTCATAAAATCTTTCTTGTTTTATTTTTAAGCACAATGTGGAAGTTCTTGGAATACTTTCTGATGATGTAGAAACAGATTCTGTAGCACCTGGTGAAAACCTCAAAATCAGACTCAAAGGAATTGAAGAAGAGGAGATTCTTCCAGGATTCATACTTTGTGATCCTAATAACCTTTGTCATTCTGGACGCACATTTGATGCCCAGGTAAATTACTTATTATAGTTGTCACAGTGATGTTAAGAAAAGAGAGAGAAATTAATTAGAATTTCACTGTCTTTTGTCTTGAATATTTGTGACATGCCACTTAACTAATATTAGGAAAATTAATAGTAGGAGCCATTTATATATCACAATCATGATGTATATATCAGTCTTCAAGATGATATAAGAACTTATTAGATTGGGAATATTTTTTGTAAATTCCTACTTTTGATCAGTTGATAAAATGTAACCAATATTCACTTTGTAAAACAGTATCAGTGATATATTATTACTTAACATTTTGTTTAGTGTCATTCACTTTGACTAGAGCACAGTTGCCTTGGAAGCTGTGGTTTGTCAGACCATTCATAGCAAATAACTTAGCAGACATGAATCATACATTTTCTTCATGCCAGTAGTAACCTGAGCTCCCTGGAGAAGGACTGCAAATGGTTGGTGTGGTTAACAGAAGTTTTGAATACTGTTAATAAAGTATGATGACTAATCAGGTTAGATTTGATGTCAGTTATATAAGGTTATTTACTTTTACTGGATGTTGGTTATTGAGAAGTGAATAAAGTTATGACATCTAGGTAGCTCATGGGTGGTAATGATTAGCTTACTTCCTCCAGGAACATAAAGGAATGGATTCTCAGAATAAAGTTGGCCTGCTGAATTTTTAAAGTTTACCAGGCACTTGCCGTTTTCGGTAGAGTATGATACTGAAATTCATGCTTTGAAATCTGGTGTCCTGTAACAAAATTAAGACCCATCATCTCTTAAAACAAAGATAAATTACTGTTCTATTGAGATGGGTTACATTAATTCTTGTGATACTATGTGACACTTTTAACACTGAATTTTTTTTTAACTTAGAAATTTATATTTTCTTATTTGGCAGATAGTGATTATAGAGCACAAATCCATCATCTGCCCAGGGTATAATGCGGTGCTGCATATTCATACCTGTATTGAGGAAGTCGAAATAACAGTGAGTTCATTTTAAAATGATTGGATTGTTTATTTACTTATTTATTTTGATTAAGATTGTTCTACATTGCTGGGTACGGTGGTGCACACCTATAATTCCAGCAGCTTGGGAGGTTGAGACAGGAGGATCACAAGTTCAAGGCCAGCCTCAGCAACTTACTGAGACTGTGTCAAATTAAAAAATAAAATGGGCCAGGATGTGGCTTAGTAGTTAAGCACCCCTGGATTCAATCCTTGGTACAAAAAAAAACTGTTTTATGTTGAAAGTTTCTGATGGGCAATTATGGTACATTTTTATTTGCACTCCTAAAGGTTGCTTGTATTTGGCATTTTTCTGATCTTCTTATCCTCTTTTCTTGGATAGGCCTTAATCTGCTTGGTAGACAAAAAATCAGGAGAAAAAAGTAAGACTCGACCCCGTTTTGTAAAGCAAGATCAAGTATGCATTGCCCGCTTAAGGACAGCAGGAACCATCTGCCTTGAGACCTTTAAAGACTTCCCTCAAATGGGTCGTTTCACTTTAAGAGATGAGGGTAAGTGATTTTAAGTTGATTTTTAGGGTCCCTAGCACAGTCCACATTGCTATAGGTTCAAAGGAAACCTAGATTCATGTTCAATAATATTTATCTAACAAATGTTTTGAGTTGGATGTATTGAACAGCAAACAGAATTGACCATACTATATATGAAGATTAGTGGATTTAGAAGGTAATAAATCCTTTGTAATAAGTATGAAAAATACAGGAGTATTTATGGCTTTTTTTTAATACATAGTTTTTCAGAGGTATGATATTGATGTCCTTTTGTGTGCATCCTTTCTGCCAACCTCTGAGTGATGCAGAATAGCTGTAATTTTCCTCTCGGGTTCATGAAATTTGATATGAAAACAGAATGAGCCGGGCATGGTGGCACACTCTTGTAATCCAGGTGAATTGAGAGGCTGAGGCAGGAAGATCACAAGTTTGAGGCTACCTTCAGCAACTTAGTGAGACCTTGTCCCAAAATAAAAATAGAAGAGCTGCGAATGTGGTTCAGTGGTTAAATACCCCTAGGTTCAACCCCTGGTACCAAAAAAAAAGACCCAGAATGACTGTTATGAAACTCTTCTTTGTGGGTTGTTAATATTTCTCACTTAGATAACTATTTAAAGATTAGAAAACTTCATGGTTGAAATACAGAATATTGAATTCATATGGTAATTCCAATCCCTGTAGCAAAAATTTACTGAGTATCTAAGTGTTAAGAACTATGTGAAGAATACGTCACCTAACCTTAAAGAAAACAGTAAAGATAGTGTTTCTTTAAATTCCTTATCTTAAAAATCTTGATCAGGCTGGGGCTGTAGTTCAGTGGTGGAGCGCTTGCCTAGCACATGTGAGGCACTGGGTTTGATCCTTAGCACTACATTAAAAACAAACAAAAAAAAATCCAAAATTATTTTGTCCATCTACAACCTAAAATTTTTTTTTTTTTTTAAATCTTGGTATAGTGAAATTGATTTTAGGCTTAGCCTATTATTCATGTTAGTTACCAGTCAATACCTAATAATCTGGCAGACAGAAGAAAAGAAAATGTAATAAGGATTTTTATCTTAGAATTGTTTTTCCCCCGAAAGATAACTTGCCTTTTTTAGGTTTTCACAATACCCCAATGGTTCTGTATCCCTCTTTCAGTCCATAGGAATACTATTGGAAGGATGTTTTCACTGGATTGCAAGCTACTTAAGGATAGGCTTATTTTTTTAAGTACCTTTACATATAATTTGTGCATGAAATTGACCTGTTTTAAGTGCATAATTTAGTGAATTTTAGTGTGCTTACAGAGTTCTCTGACCATTACCACATTCTAATTTTAGTACACTTATAGTACCTAAAAAGTCTTGAGCCCTTTATAGTTACCCTTTATTCCTACCCTCTAGCCTTTGACAACCACCGATCTTTTTCTTTTTCGGATTTCCATAAATAGAATCATAAATATGTGCTCCTTTTTGTCTAGCTTATTAAATTTAGCAGGTTTTAGAGGTTCAGCCATGTTGGTACATATACTATTATATATTTTTTTTTATTGCTGAGTGATACTCCATTGTGTGGATAGGCCACAGTTTGTTTATCCAAGAATAGGTTTTCTTTACAAAGGGACTATCTCTTTTCCAGTCCCCCAAATAAGACCTACTTACTAATTACCTTAATCACAGCTTTGATGATAAAGCCAGGTAGTTAGTATTTAATACCATACATAGACGTGCTGTTAACTACTGAAAGTTTGTGGTTTTTGTTTTTAATTTCATTTCTAGGTAAGACCATTGCAATTGGAAAAGTTCTGAAACTGGTTCCCGAGAAAGACTAAAGCATTTTCTTGATGACCCTGCACAATACTGTGAGGAAAATTGACTGCAAAAGCCTACTTCACACCGCCTTCTCTTATTTTCTGCCCATTGATAAACCTCTTCCCATATTTTGCAAAGAGAAAATTCACAGCAAAAGTCCACATTATGTCAGCTTTCTCATATTGAGAGCTCTGCTATGCCACTGTGGAATTTTTCCCAAGATCTCCCCTCTCCCTTTCAAACTGCTTCCTTGGACAGATTTGGCAATAGCTTTGTAAGTGATGTGGACATAATTGCCTACAATAATGAATACCTACAGGAATTTTTTTATTTTTCATTTTCCCCTTAGGCATAGTCTTTTTTCCCCAGGCAGATCATTCTGAGTGTGCGAGTGTGTGTGCACATGTTACAAAGACAACTACCATGTTAATAAAATATTCCATTTGAAACCCTTTTCGGTATTTGAATTGCTTTTGAATAATGTTTTTTATCTGGATGTAACATTGTTGCATTAGCTTTTTAACTTTTCCAAGTAATTGAATACATTTTATTACTTGGACTTTTCTAAACTCTTTCCCTAACCACTACTCTAAATGAGGCATTTACAAACAATGTTGAAGTTTGTATTAAAAGAAAGAATTAGTTTGACCCCTTCTTTTGATGGTTAGTGCATACATACCAGTTATTAAACACCTTTATGCAACTGTGATCCTGCTTTACTAATTAGGTCTACCAGTTACTTTCTGCCAATTTATATTTTAACATGATTTCTTAAACACAGTAAGTTGTTTTAAAATAAAAGAACAGCATACTGTTGTTTTTGTAAGTGAAGCTTAATGAAATTGTGCCCCTACAGAAATTCCGTTAACTGGTTAAATTAGTGGAATTTACAATAAAGAAAGCATGTTGAGACCTGGCAAAAATGCCTCTTAGTATTTATAAGAGCTGCATGCATCTAGTATGGAAACTATCAATTACAAGTGCCAGTTTTACAAGTTACTCAGTTTACTCTTTGTGTCAGTAACTATAAAGGTTGGAAGATCCTTGCTGGTTTAAGCTAAATCCCAATCCAGCAACTCAGTGAACACATACATAGAATCATCATAATCTGCACAGACTAAAATTAACAGTGATTAAAATAGAATCAAGCACAGTGTAAGTTTTATGTCAATTGTATGAAACTGAGTTTCTTAAGTATAAGCTGAAATTTGCTAACCATGACTTGGATGAACCACAGTGCAGCATTGTGGCTTTTAGACTGAAGGCTGACTTTCTGCTACAACTATCATGACTTTGAAATTTTCCATGAGAATGAATGAGAAATGGAAGAGATCATTTCTGGATATATCAGAGCCTCCTTCCTGTTGAGTGAGTGTTGCCATTTATCAGAAAGCCTCTTTTACATTGTGATTTATCTCTAAGATACTTTGTATTGTATGTTTAATAATGTTCTTTCCCTATAATCTTACTACTCAGAAAAGAAAAGCCTAGTCAGTTATTTCCAGTCATAAATCATAAAATCTAATATTGTTTTCTTAATTATGAAATGAAATGAATGAAATGAATGACTACATTTTATGGAAAGGGCAAAGTTATTGTCCTACAGCTCCTTAGAACTATACTTGTGGCTATGAATTGCATGAAATTTAAATTTTATCATGTCTGCAAATTTCTGGGCTTTTATTTTTCTGGGAAATAATGGGACCTTTAATCAGAACATAATAGTTCTTTTTGTACTTCCATGTTAATAAGGAGAAATACTAGCAGTTGCTTGGATTTTAATGAATCTTTACAAGTTTAAGAGTCACTGAAATCATTTCCAAAAATAGGTTTCCCTTTTTTAATTAAACACATTTTTTAAAACCACTTATGTTTGCTGTTAAACATTTACTCTATTAGGATATTATGTGCATGTTGCCAAGATACTTAAGTAAAATGACTTGGACAGCAACTGTGAATGGGCCTACCTCTACAAAATAAGAGTAAAAATAACAAACCTAAAAAAATTTGTTGGATTCAATCTTAACACGGTTGTAAGATTAATCAACACCATACATTTTATGGGCTTTGAAATTCTTCAAGAAGTGTTCCCACTTAAAGTGGATGCATTTAAACCCGTGGTTATACTGGCTAGTCATTTGAATAAGGAGATAATGTGTCTGATATGAACTTGGGAGTGTGTGCAGATGTTTGTTGGATCTTTTAAAGAGCAATACAAATTCCTATGCTGTCATTCTGTCTTCTGCAAGTACAAAATGTTTATATGGTTGACAATGCAAAATAGGGTAACTGGCTGCATATTTAAGATACTACAGACCTAAACATTTCTTCCTCTATACCTAGCATACATTAGCTATGATTTTGTTTGCATCTTTTTATATTAATCTTTATACAACTTTCATGCTAGATTATTTAATTATAGTCCTTTAAATTAATAAACTGAATTTTAAGAGATACCATTGAAGAAAATATCTAAGTAATTGCCATTTTAAACCTCTATTTCTTATTGTGGAAGAAGGGAAAAGATAATACTTTTTGTTTTTAATTTGCAAAAAATTTATCCAGTGAAAATATATGTAAAATCAATCAAGAGTTGGACTGAGTGTATATTACCATGAAATTAACTGACAAATAGTCAAGTGTTCTTCAAATAATTAAACCCATGTATATTTCTTGTTTTGAATTTAAAATCTTGAAATATGTGGTAATTGAATGTAAAAATTTAGTAAACTGTAAAAGTATAGGTTATTCACTGTAATGAGGTAATTCAGACTTGTCTGCTAGTTGAGAAAACTGTAAAAACTGCTTTTACAATACCAAACTTTGAAAGTGAGTTAAACAATTACTGGCATCCTCTCAGTTGAAGTGCTGCAAATATTTTGGGTCATACTTGCAACCAGATGCAGTTTTGCAACCTAAGAAAAAGTTGAACCTGTGGTCAAAAACTGCTCCCATGATGAACTTTTGTTGGAAAAAAACAAAACAATAAAACCAAACCAGCTAAACTCTCTGGCAGTCTTCAGGAACACTAGTAATTACTCCATGATCTTGGATGACTATTAACACATGACAGCACTCTGGCACCTTTCAACATTGGCATGGACTTGCTCATGGACTGCTGCTTCATGGGTGATAGCTTCATTGCTTTGGGTAGGGATTTAAGGTAGTCAGGGGACAATTATGCAGTATTTATTACAGCTCTTAACATCAGACAACTTTCAACCTTTATACCCTTTGTGAAAATTCTGGTTACAGCACTATAGCTCTGACTGTAGAATGATTAAATGTTATATTCAGTGTTGGCCTACCTTATTAGAATAAACTGTGCAATTAATCCTCTCACAGACATATGTAAGGTAGATACATAGCAGTCAGCTGGATCTGGGGTATGTTTATCTGTCTCCAAATACTGTACTTCCTCCAGCTAATTTTTCAGTGATTCTAGCAGATGCCATCTAATATATTCATGATCGTGTTTCATTTTTAGATACCGCCTTCCATGGCAGCAACTTGTTAAATACATGTAATTACATATGCACAACTCAAAAGATGCATTAGGTTTAAATGTAGCAGTTATTTATATTAGATTTCATAGTAAGTGGATAAGAAGTGGATTTTTTTTTCCCCAGTAGTACTTCAATTGATTCCATTTGAACTACTTTATTGCCAGAATTCAGATAGAATAGATTTGGTTCAACTTTTTGATGGTTTGGGCTCTAGGATATTCTTGATTTTCAGTATCCTAGACCTTACTGAGTCTTCCCTTCAATAACTACACTTCTCACATACCTCTAATCCTATGCTTCCTTGAAAAAGTAATATGCTAGCTGAGTTTACTAAAGATTTTGACAAGGGCCTGGAGGTGTGGGAGTGGAGAGTAAAACACTGTTCTCCAGTGTAAGCGAAAAGCAGACAGGCACTACTTCTGATGAGGCAGAAAACACCAGGCTTTCTTAAACCCTGAGACCATAATTGTCTTTTCTGCCTTGTCACACATGCCACTGTGTCCTTTAAAACTTAACGTGGAGACCTCAGGTTGTGGACGGCATAGGTGAGTCGCATTTTGTGCTTCCTGAGGCTCCCCTCTGCCAGGCACGTTAGCTTAGTGCTTCAGATGTCAGCCCAAGTCCTTGCTACCTCCTTTCCTGCTGCCCGGGGAAGTGTCTGTGCTGGAGCTGGAGCTCTGGCGCTCCTCAGGTGACGTCCTCGCCTCCATTTCCTCCACATGCATTTGGTGAAACTGAGGTCTGAGCCTGCAAGGTCTGCATTATAGGGACTCACACATTGGGCCCTCAGAAACGTACACACTTTAACTAGTTTCTTCAGTTTGTTTTAAAGGAAATGTAGATCTCTCTACATTTAGTGACTAGTTTTTACTAGACAGCTAGTTAATACCTAGATCTCATTTTTTTAAAGAGAGGATTAAAGGGAACTGATTAGGTTTGCTGAGTTTTGTAACCTGATTCCAAAGCATGGAAGAGTGCCCTAGGTAGGAAAGAAACCTTTTTCTTATGATTTGTAGCTACCTACTGTGCCTGACTTGGTGCCTGTGTGAGGATTAAGCCCTTAGTCTGCTCTTGCAATTATTCAAATGACTGAAGTTAAATTTTGCTTTTGTAATAACAATAAAAATTGTCACCTTCCCTTTTGATGGACTTGTCTCTTTGTTTATAATCACCTGTGTTGTAACATTCTGTGACATTTTCTGTGTAGTCCTTTATTTTGTATCAAGTATTGGAACCATCCACCAGACATTTGTTGGATGGATCTAAAAATTAGCTCAGTCAAGGAAGGAATTTACAAACATCTGCTTGGACGTACTCTGCAGGGCTTTTGTATAATATATATGACACGACACAAAACAAGCAGCAGCCCTGTAGGAAGGGTTGTATGAGACAATAAATATCACAGTGTGGTCTTGCATGAACAGTAGAGCTGAGGAGACAACAGTGATGAATCTGTCAGAACTATGAACCTTTGCATTCAGTACCTCTAAGAAAGATCAAAAGACCAAATGGTACCTGCCCCTCATTATTGTGCAAGGGCAAGAAAAATTACTGATAAGCAGAGGTAGTCATGCAGTGGTTAAATGGATGGCAGCAATAGGTCCCTTTGTTTGCTCATCTTTAGACCATGAGGTAGAATGAGTTCCTATTTCAACTATTTTTAGGTGAAAGCACCTAAAATTTTGGTAGCTGGTCTCTAGCGTAGGTGTTTGGCATTATACCAGCCTTAGCTTAGACAAAACTTATGAGCAAGCTTGTGATAAAGCAGTGATGTATATCTTTAGTTGTAAGTAAACTTAAGTGACTGCCCAGTGGCTGACCATATTTTTTCTACTTTCAAATAACTAGGCTTCCAACACTGTCCATTAAATGTGTCCTTGGTGTGGTTTTGCTGATAGAAGAGTTTTCTTCAATGTTTTGCACACATTTGGCACATACTGGGTAGAAAACTGATGGAGTTTTATACTGGATGGCACATGAACTAGTTTTAGAACAGGCACTTACCATCAAAGCATCTTAAAATAGAATAGCATCAAAACCTTGGCTGTGTGGCTTTGTAATGGAGAATTTATGTTCCAAGCTAGAATAAATAATGACCAAATAAATTGAATTTTAAGCTTTGCAAGCCAAAAAGGGCTTTAAAAATAAAAAAGTTGAGCATCTTTGATCATGTGAAAAAACAAGTCCTGGGGGAAAATTTTTTTTTTTTCATTTATCAGGCAATGTCAGTGAAGCAGTTACCTATTTTACAATTTTATGGCCACTTTGATGCTATATGGGTAATTTTAGAAATCATGTACTGTTTATGGCATCCCTTTTTTGTTTCCTTATTCTCTGTAGAATTAGTTATAAATGTTGGTCTTAAAGGTGAAAGTTTTCTTAACTATTGTTAATGTACTTTTTCTTCAAATTCTAAAGAATTTGCACCCAATTATTTGCATGAAATATTTTCCTGTTTTCTACTGAAAATTGCCTAAAACAAGGAAACAAATTCTTAGCTAACAAGAGTACTTTTTGTTATTTATATGATCTTTGTGTTAAAAATCAGACCAAAATTTTCTCTTAAAAAAGTGTGGAGTCTCACTGGATGGGCGCTTCATGTTTTCTTATCGAATTGCTCATATCTGTCTAACATTTCTCTTCAATGGAAATAACAAGCAATTAGGCAGTTAAAGTTTTATAGTTTATACAAGCTTAACTTGTGATTAAGGCATTTTTACCAAAAATGTCCTCTGGTTTGAGTTTAGTCAAGGGTCCAGCTCTTAGTTAATACAAGTATATAATTTGACCTTTTAGGCAAGGGCAATAGGAAAAGAATCACATTTGTTTTGCATCCTTCATCATGTGATTATATTTAGGCTGAAATTTTATCAGGCAATTTCACCCCACTTCACTGGGGAAGAGGAGAGTACTCCTAAAGGATTTTGTGTTTGCTCATACACTACAATTACTTAGAACAAAAGCAATGCACATCACTAATTGCAAATAAGTTTTAGGATAAGAAAGTCATCAAATAATAAGATTCATAGGTGTAATTATGATTTATAAAGAAGTTATTGCAAACAAAACTTGTGTAGAGAGGGTTCTTTCTTTAATTAAGGTATAATATGCATACAGTGAAATGCAGATTTTACAATGAGTTTGTCAAGTGTCCACAGTTGTGTAAATGTTCCCTTTGACATACAGCATTTCCAACACCCCAGGAAAGTTCCCATCTGCCCCTTTCCAATCCATCTCCTGCCAAAGTAATGACTGCCTGTTTTTGAACTATATATCCATAGAATGATATGACGTTCTCAATTTTGTCTTTTCCACATCACCTTTTAGAGAGTAACACCTGTTCCATCAGTAGTTCATTCTTTCATATTGCTGGGTAACATCCCACAATTGTAAACATCTGTCCTTGAAGGGAGATTTAATTTTGCTTTAATTAGAATTATGTTGATTGCAAACATGGCTTTCTTGAAGAAAATATGTATCATTAAAAATGAAAAGGTGTAAAACCAAAGAGAAAAGATTCACCTCTTCTTCATCTACTTTTATAAAATATCAATTTAGTGATCCCAAAGTGGAGAAATAGTAAATTTCCTTCTAATTTCCTTGTCCAATCTTGAATGCACTGCCGTGTTCCCTCTAAATGATATACCAATTCAAACACTGGACTGTCCCTATTACAATTACAGGTTGCCTGGGCAAGCTGCAGAACTAACTGAATTTAGTTCTAATTAGCTTTTTTTTTTAAACTGGGGACTGAACCCAGGGGTGCTTATCCACTGGGACACAGGGTCTCATTAAATTGCTTAGAGCCTCGCTAAATTGCTAAGGCTGATTTGAACTCATAATCCTCTTGCCTCAAACTCCTGAGCATCCAATTAACTCAGAGCTAAATCCTTTTTTCTTTCTTTTTTGGAGGGAGATGGAGGGTAGCTTTATTTTATTAAATTATGTGCATAACTGCTTTTATAGATATCCTTTTATTTGATTCTTTATGACATCCTAGCCTCTGTCTAGGGATTAAACCCAGGGGTGCTCTGCCTCTGAGCGATAACCCAGTCTTTTTTGAGGCGGTCTCACCTGCTAAGTTGCTCTAGCATAATATTTCATAATGTCTATTTGAAACCAACTTAAACACTGGGCATGGTGACACACCTGTAATCCCAGTTACAGTGGAGGCTAAGGCAAAAAGATTGAAATTCAAGGCTAGCCTCAACAATTTAGGGAGACCCTATCTCAAAATTTCTAAAAAAATGTAAAAGGCTGTGGATGTAGCACAGTGGTAGAGCACCCCTAGGTTCAATCCCCAATACCAGAAAAATAAAGCCTACCTAAAATGCATTCTGAACTGCCAAACTTATGACAATAACATTCATCAATTATACACTGATATTAGGTAAAAGATTACAATGCTACAAGTTATCAGTTACTTATCACCAAGGATAAAGAGAGACCAATGGTACAATTAACCAGTTTTTTTTCTTTTTTTTTTCTTTTTTTTCTTTTTTAGGGGAGGGATATAAGGGATTGAAATCAGAGGAGCTTACACTAAGCCACATCCCCAGCCCTTTTTATATTTTATTTTGAGACAGGGCCTTGCTAAATTGCTGAGGCTGGCTTTGAATCTGATCCTCCTGTCTCAGCCTCCTGAGTAGCTGGGATTACAGGCATGCCCCACTATGCCTGGCTATAAGTTTTAAAAAAAGAAAAGACCTATAAATCTTTTTTTTTTTTTTTTTTTTTAATGGATACTGGGACTTGAACCAATGGGTGCTTTTACCATTGAGCTACATCCTCAGCCCTTTTTATTTTGAGAGTCTCAATAAGCTTCTCAGGGACTCACTAGTTGCTGAGGCTAGCCTCAAACTTGTGATCCCTCTACCTCAGCCTCCAAAGTCACTGGGATTAGAGATGAGTGCCACCACACTTGGCTTAGAAATCACTTTTTTTCCCCCACTAGGGACTGAACCCAGGGATGCTCTGCCACTGAGGTACATACCCAGCCCTTTTTAATTTAAGACACAGTCTCACTAAGTTACCCAGGCTGGCCTTGAATTTGTGATCCTCCTGCTTCAGCCGCCTGAGTATCTGGGATTACAAACGTGTGTACAACTACACATCTTTTTAAGTTCATGACAGCTTACACCATTTACAGTGTTTACAATATCCAGCTTTGTGTACCTTATTTTGTCCTCATAAGCTGTAAACAGCCTGTGGTAGGTACCTACACATGGACCTGGGTGCTGTGGATTTAGAGATGAGGTCATTACCTGGAGAGTTTCAATGTGTGGGTAAACCAAAAATGCTAACAAGTAATGCAATAAATGCTCTATATCTTAAAGAGTTAAAGTATTTTTATATATGTTATCCTGGATGTTAAAAAGAATCCGGGCACAGTGGCACATTCCTATAATCCCAGCAATCTGGGAGCCAAGGCAGGAGAATCTCAAATTTGAAGCTAGCCTCGGTAATTTAGCCTGTCTTTTAAAAAGGTGGGAGGGAGACAGCAGGAATGTATCTCACTGGTAGAGTACCCCTGAGCTCAACCTTCAATACTTAAGTACTGCAGCAGGGGAAACGGGTAATACAAATTCCTTGAGACACAAATACTTTCAATTTGTCCATTTTGGTTACTTGTCAGCATTTAAAATATACCATTACCCCATTTTTTTGTATCCTTCACATTCCTTATAATCCTTTTGCTGAAATTACATTCTGTAAGGTCAACAGGACTCCGAAAAATGGCCTTTCAGCAGTATGAGTGCTACTAAACTTCTTGAGTACGTGTGTTAACAAATGCTCAGATATCTCCACTTCTTCACGGCTTCTGGAACATGGCATCCTCTTGGTTTTCTTTTCATCTTCGACCGTTTCTCTCTCTTCTATTGGCTGTCTTTCCTCCTGATCCATAATAAGGGTTTCATCACAGCCCTTCTCTGGCTCTGTACTTTTTTCAGTCTCATCCATTCCAGCAGCTTAGCCATACCCATGAAGATGACCTTTGAATTTCCTTCTTTGATTCAGGAACATTCTCTTCTACTTTCCAACACCATCTAGATACACCACTGAAACTTCAAACCAAAATGCTGAAAAAGAAGCTCCTATCCTTCCTTCCAAATCCGCTCCTCCTTTCCCAAGTTCTGTTACTAACACCCATTCATTTACCCAGTTTTTCAGGCTGAAGAATTTAGGGGTGACTGAATTTGCCTCCTTGTATTATCTAAGTTTTGGTCAAGTCCCAAAAGTATTTTGTCCCCACTGCTATTACCCTACAATCAGGCCTGAAAACTAGAAAACCACAATACTTAAAATTCCACAATAGGAATAAAAATGACTGTTATTGACCATTTTTGGAATACAAGAGAGAATGAATTAAGAATAACTCCCATATTTGGCTTGGTGGTACCAGTGACAAAGGAAATACAGAGAAGCTGGTCCATGAGGAAGACAATGAGTTCATGGTACAACCTGGTGAGTGTGAGGACTTCTAAGTGAAGACAGATGAACAGGTTTGAAGATAGGAGGTCTATGACTCTGTTAATCTTTTTTTTTTTTTTTTAAATAGTGCTGGAGATCAAACCCAGGGCCTCACGCATGCTAGGCAAGTGCCCTAGCACTAACTACATCCCCAGCCCTATTAGTCATCTACTGATGGATAACAAAAATTGCCCCAGTTTAGTTACTTAAAATAACAAACATGCATTATCTCACAGTTTTTGTGGGTCAGGAATCTGGGAGCAGCACAGCTAGATGGTTCTGGTTCAGGGTCTTATGAGTTTCCAGTCATGTCAAGGTTCATTTTGGGTGGGAAGAACCACTTCTAAGCTCACTCCTGGTTGTGAGGCTGCCCAAGTATCCTCACAACATGGCTTCCCTCTCCAGGGTTGCCTCACAAGTGATAATCGAAGAAGTGAATGAGGAAGGACAATAAGAAAAATTATGATCAAGGTGGAAACCATAATCTAATCCCAGAAGTGACATTCTGTTTCTTCTGCATACTATATTTGAGAGAAGCAAATCATCAAGTCTGACTGGCACTCCAGGGCGGGTAATAAAGTTCCCTCACTTAAGGTGAGTAGTATCAAAGAACTTGTAGACATAGGACACAGCTTTAGCTTTAAAACCACAACACCACAACTAGATTATTAACTTTTCTTTTTTTCCTTTTTTTTTTTTTTTTTTTTTTTTGGTACCAGGGATTGAACCCAGGAGCACTTAATCACTGAGCCACATCCCCAGCCCTTTTTTATTTTTTATTTAGAGACAGGGTCTCACTGAGTTGCTGAGGGCCTCCCTAAATTACTGAGGCTTGCTTTAAACTGGTAATCCTCCTGCCTCAGCCTCCCAAGCCACTGGGATTACAGGCCAGCGCCACCATGCCTGGCAGTTCAAAGTTAATTATAAAACATCAGCTTGGTAACTAATTCCTTATCCTACTTTGCTAGTCTCATCTCTCATTCTTACTCTTTGTACACCCCTGCTTCAGCAACTTTTTCCAAACACCTCTATGCTCTTTCAGCTGAATTCATGTCATTTCCGTTGCCTAGAAATTCAGTTCTCAAAGCTGAATTCAGGTAACAGAACATGACAGCCCCAATGCTCTTTCAGAATACTAGAAAACATTGATACATAAGGCCCAATATAACAATTCCTAACTATGGTAAAGCTAATTTCATCTTATATTAGATTCTAGAATAGACAAGTGGAGGTAGGTGCCGTTTCTTCTACAAGTTGATTAAAGACAAAGTCATTTATTAGATTTTAGATTTTTCTTTTCTTTTGGTACAGGAGATTGAACTCAGGGCCCCTAAAGGGGGCTAAACAACTGAGCGACATCTCCAGCCCTTTTCATTTTTTATTTTGAGACAGTATCTCACTAAATTGCTCGGGGCCTCGCTAACTTACTAAGGCTGGCTTTGAACTTGCCATTTTCCTGCCTCAGCCTCCCAAGCCGCTGGGATTACAGGCGTGCGCCACCACGCCTGGCCATTTATTAGAATTTTATTAGATCATCGACAGAACACTCTTTCGTGAAAGGAGCTCCTTGAAACGACTGACGTGGAAAACTTCCTACTCCCAGTCTTTCATCTCTCAAAACATTAAATAATAGCTAGTGCAGAAATGGCCAGCCGAAATGTCCCTAAGTAAACTGCCTGGTGGAGCACCATTCAGCCATTTAAAAAGACCAGGCAGGGCTTCCTGCACCGACTTGGAACGACCTCGCAGGCTCCGTATCTCACGAGGAAAAGGCAAGGGATGGAACAACGCATGTACTAAGCTTCTGTTAGTGTTTTAAAAAAGAAAGAAGGCTTGAGCATATCCATCTACAAAGACAATAAACGAGAAATCTTTCCTAAACACGCCTGGAACATTTCTGGAGGGTTCCGGGAGACGCTGCTAACAGCGGTCGGCCCTGGGGAGCGGAGCCGGGAGGGCAGTAAGGCTCTTACCTCCGCCTATCCCGGAGACCGGAAGCTCTAAGGGCCGAGTCTGGCTCACCCTACGGTCCCTCGCGCTGCTTAAAGACGAGCCTGGTGTTTGCCACCAGCCCGGGGGAGGCGTCTCCCTAAGCCACCCGGCAGGTGGATGGTGGAGTCCGGACTCCGCGCTCTCGCCGCAGGCCCCAGCGAGCGGGCACCGCGTTACACGGCCGCACCGGGCTCTTCTCCCGCCCCGAGGCGCTTCCTCAACGTCTTTGATAGGAAAGCGACATGTCGCCACGCCCCGCGCCCCTCGAAAAGCCAGAGCAGCACTGAAAAGAGGCGCTGCCTCCTGGAAGTCTCGGACAGCACCCACGCCGACCGGCTCCCTCGCAACCATTGCCGCGCGACGCCCAAGAACCGAACTGCGCGCCCTCCCGGAAATGACGCAAGGGATTAGGTCCTTGCCCCCTTGGTTTCCGTTTCCGGGCCTCGCTCGCGCGTGCGCACCAAAAACCAGTGCCGTGGTACCCCGCGCGAGTGCGCACGAGGTGAGGACGCGATGGAGGGCTCGTCCTCTACCCCACCGGCGGCCTCAGCTGCCACTGCAACCTCCACTGCGACTCCAACTGATCAGACCTCGCGGAACCAGCTGGACAAGGAGCAGGTGAGCGGCCCCTGGGAAGAGTGGTTCTGCAGTGGGATGGCCGAGGCCCTTGTGAGGCGCGGGCGTGCAGGGTGAGAGGCCGGGAAACCTGGCGCGGCCTTCGCGCCTGGGTGGACGACCCCGCAGCCCTAGGAGGGTGGCTTGCTGGCGGTGCTCCTGGACCCGCCGATCTGTGCTCGCGGGTAGACAGACCCCTGCTTCCCCAGTGCGACCTGGCTGTCTTGAATTGGATTTGCAAGTATAACCGGGAGTTTAGGAGTGAGAGCGACCTAATTTTGTATCCCTGACGGAAGTCAAGACGTTTAACTTTGCAGGCCTACCATCTCTTATTTAAAATGGGCTTTGGAAAAGCCCTTGGTTTCCCAGGGTCGCAGGAGATGCCTGTGAACCGCTTTGGCCAGGAACCTTGCATGTAATACTCATTAAATGCAATTGCAGTTTGTTTTGCACCTTTCCTGGGATTACTGACCTCATTGAGGACAGGAGAAGAATGCTTCCAGGCGTCTCTGTCTAGACAGTGCTAGAGGCGAATATCTAGGAGTTTTTTGTGGATGCTTAAATTCCTGAGTATATATTTCAGGTTCCTAATAAGTAGGCGGTAGAGGTAACCTGTTTAGAGGGAGTAGCAAATATGTGTGTGTGCGGAGGGGACAAGTGTTAAATTAGTTTGCAAAAAATTTAACTGATCTCCACTTCGCAGATTGCAAAGGCGTTGGAAGCTCTGTTGACACATTCCAAGTCCAGAAAAAACGATAATGGATTGCTTTTGAATGAAAGTGAAAATTTATTTTTAATGGTGGTATTATGGAAAATTCCAGAAAAGGAACTGAGGATCAGATTGTGAGTTCTGATTTTTCTACCCTTGCTTTTTAATGTGCTTATTCCTTCTATGTAACAATTGTACCTTAGTTTCTAATGGAAACTTCACAAACTCAAAAATCTGAGATGAACTAAAGCAGCATCGGTGCCTAAATATGAATGGGGACTTGGTAAGTTATCTAGAAATGTCACCAGATTTCCTGGGGATATAAGATGTTAATCCAAAAACCTAGTGTTTAAAAGATCTAAAATAAAACAAATAGCTCTTAACATATCAAACTAAAATATTGAAGGGTCCAGACTCCTTGAGAGAAACTGATAAATATTTGGCTATGAACTCCTTTTTATAGAAAAGAAACTCTATGATTATATGTTTTTTTTTTTATTGTAAACAAATGGGATACATGTTGTTTCTCTGTACGTGGCGTAAAGGCATACCATTTGTGTAATCATAAATTTACATAGGGTAATGTTGTTTGATTCATTCTGTTATTTTTTCCCTTCCCCCCACCCCTCTTTTCCCTCTATACAGTCCTTCCTTCCTCCATTCTTGCCCCCCTCCCTAACCCTAACTCTAACCCTAACACTAACCCCTCTACCCCCCATTATGTGTCATCATCCGCTTATCAATGAGATCATTTGTCCTTTGGTTTTTTGAGATTGGCTTATCTCACTTAGCATGATATTCTCCAATTTCATCCATTTGCCTGCAAATGCCATAATTTTATCATTCTTTATGGCTGAGTAATATTCCATTGTGTATATATGCCACAGTTTCTTTATCTATTCATCAATTGAAGGACATCTAGGTTGGTTCCACAATCTGGCTATTGTGAATTGAGCAGCTATGAACATTGATGTGGCTGTATCTCTGTAGTATGCTGATTTTAAGTCCTTTGAGTATAGGCCAAGGAGTGGGATAGCTGGGTCAAATGGTGGTTCCATTCCAAGTTTTCTAAGGAATCTCCACACTGCTTTCCAGAGTGGCTGCACTAATTTGCAGCCCCACCAGCAATGTATGAGTGTACCTTTCTCCCCACATCCTCGCCAACACCTGTTGTTGCTTGTATTCTTGATAATCGCCATTCTAATTGGGGTGAGATGGAATCTTAGGGTGGTTTTGATTTGCATTTCTCTTATGATTATATATTCTTATTCCAAGGAGTCTTCGGTCAGATTGCTTTTCCCTAGAGTGGGCAGATTTAGCAAATAAAAATACAAATAAGTTTTTAGTAGAGGTAGATTCTTGCAATCCTTCCACTTCAACCTTCTGAGTAGCAGGTGTATACCACACACCTAGCAATTTACTTGAATCTTATATCCCTTCTCTCTTTCTAGAAATGTCACCGATTTCTGGGGGTTCATTGATCCAAAAACTTAGTGTTGAAAACTTCTTTTTTTTTTTTTTTTTTTTTTTTTTCTTTTTTCTTTTTTTCTTTTTTAACCATACTGGAGAGTGAACCCAGGTCCTCACATTCCTCGCATGTGAGGCAAGGGTACTACCACCCAGCTTTAGTAGTGTTTCTTTTCTTTTTTTGTTTTGTTTTGTTACTGGGGATTGAACTCAGGGGTGCTTAACCACTGAACCACATATCCAGCCCCTGTGTGTGTGTGTGTTTTAATTTAGAGATAGGGTCTTGCTGAGTTGCTCAGGGCTTTGCTAAGTTGCTGAGGCTGGCTTTGCTGAGTTGCTGAGGCTAGCTTTGAACTTGCAGTCCTCCTGCCTCAGCCTCCTGAGCTGCTGGGATTAACATTTCTTACTTCAAGAGAGGGTCTCACTCTGTTGCTGAGGCTGGCCTTGAACCTGCTATTCTCCTGCCTCAGCCTGTTGCAGGTACGAGTGCCTCATTCCTAGGTGTATTTCTAAATGTTGTTCTCATTATAGTATTTGCTTAAATAGTGTGGATGGAGATTATGAAAATGGCAGTAAGTGTGTTTTGGCTAATATAAGCATACCTGCTTCTGTAGCAGTGCTTTACTGCTTGACTCCTTCTCATGTTCTTTGCAGGTCCTTGCCTCATGGAATTCGATCAGATTTGTCAGAAGTCTGTTTGTTTACTAAGGATGAGTGCAAATCAACTGAAGAGACCGAACGTTTCTACAGAAAACTTTTGAACAAGCACGGAATTAAAACCATCTCTCGGGTAGGAAGCAGGTTAATGTTTTCGAGACATTTCAAAGATTTAATTGAAAGGAAGCAATAAAACATTGCTGTATTGCATAGCATTTTCTGTTTTTCTAAATTTGATTCTTATGTCTCTGGGTAAGATGTATTTTCCATCTTGCCTGTGATAGAGGAGTTGTTGAGATTTGTGACCTAAAAGCTAGAGTTTGCATCAGTAACTTACATCTTGCAGATTATAAAAAAGTTGTTCCTTTATGTCAAAGCAACATGTGTCTGAATCACCTGTTACAGTTGTTGCTATTCTTTGTTGTTCCCTGGATCTTTGGCTAGGGTCCTTTGTCGTTCATCTTTGTTTCCCCAGCATTTAGCATTGTGCCTGGTTCAATACACTATAAAGGGCATAGCTTGTAGGACATTTTTTAAAATCTGAATACAAATTTTTGCCTAAATATTTCTTCTCCTTGTTCAGGTTCTTAACTTCTTGTATTTTTACTCTTTATATTTTCTAGATTATCCCTTTCAGGGCCTTAAAAACGGAATATAAAGCCTATGAAGCCAAGCTCCGCCTTCTGGGTAGTTTTGACTTCTTCCTTGCTGATGACAGAATCCGGCGGCTTCTGCCCTCACACATAGGGAGGCATTTCTATCGCAGGAAGAAGTAAGCTCCTCTGTGTTGACTGGACGTGTAGCGTAGAATGATGTGTGTGCTGTGTCTGACTCCTGTGTCTTTTCGTAGAGTTCCAGTGCCTGTAAACCTTCTGGCCAAGAATTTATCGAAAGTGATCGACAGCTGTGTAGGTGGAACTGTCTTAAACATCTCCAAGAGTGGCTCTTGCAGGTGGGCAACAGGAATTTTGGACCTTTTTAAGTTTCACTGTTAGTAGTGATTTATTCACTTTTTAAAAGAGACAGTGTTCGTGAAACCAGGTTCTTCTGTTAGCTAAATCTCCTTCCTTAGAAGTATTTGGCTTTCTCAGTAGGGCCGCCTATAGACCTTTCTTCTCTGGTGGAAATGGTCTCCATCACTGCTGGCTCTTGACAGTAGCCTCAAGCCACATGTGACTGCTGTGTCTATGGAACTGAGTTTTTTATGTGATTTTAAATAGGCCCATGTGGCTAGTGACTGGTGGACAGGACAGCTGTAGAGATGAGGGAAAGCAAGGAGAATGGAATTGACCCTTGGGGAACATTAGTGTACTCCTGGCTTTACGTATTATCCTTTAAAGTGAGGTTCTTGGTTTAATTTCTTCTTGTTGAATTCAATGTCCCTCTTCCATCAGATTATCGAGCATTCACTTTGTTCCTTGGTTTAATTATTTATTTTATTGGTGTATTGTACATAATGGTGAGATTGTTCCATACTTATACATGTATAAAATATAGCAATGCTTTTTGGTCAGTTTCCCTCCCCAGTGTCCTCTTGATTTAATCCTACCTGAGATACAGAGGTAGGTGAAGTCCATCCACCAAGACAAGAGTGCCAGGAAATAACTTTTTTTTTTTTTTTTTACTTTATTTTATTTTTATGTGCTGCTGAGGGTTGAACCCAGTGCCTCACATGTGCTAGGCAGGCGCTCTACCTCTGAGCCACAACCCCAGCCCAGGAAACAACCTTTAAGGCAGTGATTTCCTCCCAGCCTTAGGTGGGCAGAGAAGGTGGTGCAGACTGTGTCTTCAGTACACCAGAGGGGGGCATGGCCGAGCAGGACAGGTGGGCTCTGGTGTTGTCTGTCTGTAGGAGGGAAGTCCCTTAATTGGGCACGCATGAATAAGTAGCTAAGCTAAGAAGAGTTGGTGGTTGGTCCTGAACTCCTGCCCCTGGTCAGCGAGAAGCTGGGAGAACGGGACGACACCACGGAGGCAGGTAAAGAGTAGCAGTCTCCAGCTGTCCGGGGTTTTCAGGCCAAAAACCTGGAGTCTGAAGGAGGTCACAGGCATTTGGGGAAACCTACGTCTTGCTTTCATCTTTCACCTCTGCCTAACATAATGATTTCCCACCCTCGCCCTCCCCCTCACCCTCCCTTCTTGCCATGGTCTTCCTGGGAGCAGACCGGGAGCCAGCAGGCATCAGAATCAGCCTTGGACTGAGGTGTGGCTCACTGGCTCCAGCTCCACACCCCCCCACCCCCATGCTGAGCGGAAGCCCCCCCCTGGGCTTCCCACTTGACTTCTGTCTGTACTCCGCTCGCTGTGCTTCAGCTGACGGGATTGGGTGTGCTCTTGCCTGAATGCACTGTTACATGAGAGGCAGGGGCTATTTTAGGTGACGACTGGGTCCAGGCAGAAGAACTGTAAGGTAGCCAGTGACCCTCCTGGTGGTGGTTCCTTGACAACAGCTTGAGGGCCCAAGCTTTCTAGAATGAAGGTGGACCCTTCTCTGGCCCTACCTCCTGACCCTCCCAGCCTTCCACAGTTAGGTGCTTAAAACACCCCTCGTGGTAAGACAAGCAAAGGGAATTTTTAGAACATGAAAGATGATGATCTTCATTTAAAACTTATTTGGAACCTAAACATTTTAGCATTTCTCTCTTTAAAAGAAAAAACTTCAGGTTTTATGTATTTTATATTTCTCACAGACCTTATCCATGCTTGTTTTGGTGTTTATTTTTTAAATCTTATCTAATACTAAATTAAATTTCAGTACAATACGCATCGGACACACTGGGATGCAGATTCAGCACATCATTGAAAACATCATTGTCGTCACAAAAAGTCTTTCAGAAAAACTGCCAGAGGTACAGTCTGACAAGTGCATCCATTGGTCCTTCAAAAGGAGCAAACTGCACACAGGTGACGTTCTTCTCTCTTTTTCAGAAGTGGGACAGCGTGAAACTCCTCTTTGTGAAGACTGAGAAGTCAGTTTCCCTTCCCATCTTTTCCTCATTTGTCAGCTGTCAGGGTGAGAACAACAGAGTGTCCTTCCGCAAACTGAAGGAAGAGGTTAGTAGAATCTGAAATGCTGGGTGGGCTTGAAGGTCCATTTTGGAAACTCGGATTCCAGAGGGCTGCTTGATCGCCATTGCTGCCTGGCATTTCAAGGGGCTGTGCTTTATCTGTCTCTCACCACACATACCCATATACATTTATACTGGTTTTTAAAAAAAAAAATTTGTAGTACTGGGCATGGAACCCGTGGGCAAGTTCTCTCTTAGATTCACATCCCCAGCCTTGTTTTTTGTATTTTAATTTGAGACAGTGTTTTGCTAAATTCCCCAGGCTGACCTCAAACTTGTGGTCTTCCTGCCTCAGCCTCCCATGTTCCTGGGATTACAGCAGTGCACCATTTAGCCTGGCCTACTGTGTAATTTTTATTGTTTAAACTTTCAGCTACTGTCTGAAGTAGGAAGAAATAGTCAGGATTCCCTTTTTTGTTTCTTTTACTAATAGCAGTTTTCCTGAGATAATAGTTCACAGACCATACCGTGCAACTTAGGATTACTTGTAACTTACTTATGAATGAGAATGGTTCTTGCCATCTCTACATACTTCAGATACCCAGCTTCTGGACTGCCAGTGTGCAGTAGTACCACATGAGGTGCATCTTTGACCAAGAGTTAAAAACAAAGTGGAGTTGAGGTGTGGGTGCTCCGTACAGCTCAGGGCTTTCACAGCAGACAGAGACCCAGAACCGCGGTGCCAGCTCTGTGCCCCTTGGTTTTCTACAGACGTATTCACTGCTAAGATTATACCTGTTGTTCTTTGGTAGGAGGCAAAAAAACAAGAGAAAGAGAGAAAAATCCGTGCAAAACAGAAGTTGAAGAAGAAAAACAAGAAATTAAGGCGACGGGCTAGGGAGGCTGCAGCCCTACGTAAAGGTGGTGTGGCACCTAAAACTGGTGGTCCAGCGAAGGGCCCTGGGTCCCAGAAGAAAAAGACCAAGCCGGTAAAGCCCCAGAAAAAAGCAGCAGATGCAGCAGACGAAGAAATTCCACAACTAGTACCAATAGGTAGTTCTCTGGCTAAAGAAGATGTCAAGGTATTTTTAGTGACATTTATTCACAATGAAATGTTTTGTCACCACTGTGTCAATGAATGGAGATAAAAAAATACTAGGTTAAATCTCAAGAACCATGATTATAATCCATAATTTGTAACTGTGATTAAGAATAAGAAGCATTTTCTGGAGGTTTAAAAGGCAAACCAGGGTGGAAATCTGGGCATTTATTTCTGTTTCTAAAAGTAAGTCCTGGCTCAACCCATAATTGCTCTTGGAAACTTCCCAGGGCAAGTGCAAGTGCTAGATCCTGCCATTGAAACCTCTTACTTCTGCCCTCACCCCAAGCCTGCGCTGATTCTTAGTGGAAATCTGACTCTATGGGTTTCAGCAGATGTCTTCAAGTAATAGGTTGCTTTTTAGTTCTTTGAGAATTTTTCTACTCATATGTTATCTGTCCAGTTATTGGGGGGTCTCTTAAAATAAAGGGGGGGTGGTAACGGGTCCCTAAGATACTAGAGCATTGCCTTGCTGTGTGTTCATAGAAGACTTAGTGTTCCTCTGTGCAGAGTCTGTGCCTGGTGTGCACCTGTCCCCAGCAGCTGGGAGCAGTGGTTCTGGGCTGGTATTGCACTAGACCTATTATGTGTTTTGTATGGTAACAGTAATCTTTAAATTGCAGGACAGGGTGTTTTTTGTTTTCATTTTGTTTTTGGTACTGGGGATTGAACTCAGGGGCACTTCACCACTGAGCCATGTCCCCAGCCCTTTTTATTTTTTATTTTGAGACAGTGCCACCCTAATTTGCTGAGGCTTTGAACTCGCAGTCCTCCTGCCTCAGCCTCCCGAGCCACTGGGATTACAGGTGTGCACCACCGTGTCTGGCTTGAGTTTTTTAATATACTTGAAATTCATATAAGTGATGGTGGTAGTGATCATAAGCTGTGTAAATGTTTTTAGAAAAAGCTATTCTGGGGGCTGGGGAGATAGCTCAGTTGGTAGAGTGCTTGCCTTGTAAAGCATAAGGCCCTGGGTTCGATCCCCAGCACCCCCCCCCCCAAAAAAAAAAAGAAAGAAAAAGCTATTCTGTTATAGTGGGGCTGGCAGGTGACATGTTAGGAATTAGAGAGCTGAAGCCAAGCTAGCCAGACCGTGGTGGCAGGCACCTTGGAAGCACTGCTGGGAGGTGTGATCAGGGCAGTACTGCTCAGCAGCTTCTGCCCACTATAGAAGCAAAAGACAGGACACGTCTGGTGTCCTCGAAGTGTTCTACATATACTAGGAGTCTGGTTTCTGTTCTTTTTGTTGTTGTTGTTTTTAATTTTTTTAGTTGTAAATGGACAGAAGGCCTTTATTTTATTTGTTGTTTTTCATATGGTGCTGAGGATGAAACCCAGTGCCTCATAAATGCTAGGCAAGCGCTCTGCCACTGAGCCACAAACCCAGCCCAGGGAATCATTTTTAATACTGGGAGTGGGGACAAGGAATAGGGGCAGTCATGATAGATTAGAATTATTAGGGAGTTTTATTTTTGTATTCAAATTTAACATGATAATAAAATCTATAGTCTGTGTTTACAAAGAAACGTAGCAGCCTACTTCTCTGTTGGCCACAACGCCCATTGCTGGATCCCCACCAGCAGCCTTAGGGGCTGCTTGGAAAACCCAGGATTCCTGGCGTGTGGCACACCCCCTCCACGAGCCTCAGAGGCTGGCCGTGGGAGTGGGTTCTCAGGTCCCCTGGGGAGTTCTGTATGCCTCCTGAAAGCCCCTTCCCAGCCCACCTCAAAAGGAGAAACACCCGGAGGGGTCATGGTTGCCTGCTGTTCCCCCTGCACTTGATCCATGGCTCTCTCCCTTCAACCATCGGGAAAGGTGGTTTTCATGATTGGACCTCGGAGACCACTGGGTTCCTTTTCACCGTCAGTTATGGATATGACTGTTTCACAATGTCCACAAAGCAATAGAAAGGGCCAGTTCTAGTTCTTTGTGCTAAGGTTCACCTTAGGAGTTAACTCAAAAACAGGAACCCCTGAAATTAGATTGCCAGGGTTGTTTTTTGTTTGTTTGTTCCAGATTTAACCTTCTTTTTCTTGAATGCAAAAACAGGCCACAGAAAAGAAGTCTCCCAAAAAAAGTCTTGGTCCCAGCACACCTCGTGCCAAGAAGAGAAAGGCCCTGCCACCTACAGAGACCCCAGAAACTGCAGAGCCTGAGACCCCAGGTAAAGGCCCAGTGAAGAAGCCGAAAGTGGAACAGAAAAAGAAAGAAAGAAAATCTGCACTGGGGAAAAAAGACCCAAAACAGACTCCTAAAAAGCCAGAGGCCAAGCTCTTCGCTGCTCCTAGCAAATCTGCAAGGAAAGCTCTCAACACCCCCAAACGGAGGCTGAAGAAGCCCAAAGTGGCCCAGTCAACCCCAAATCAATGACTCAACCAGAAGGAGCTCTCCCAAAAATACTTGGGTCCTGGGCTTTGAGTGTAGCTCAGTGGTAGAGTGCAAGACTATAGCATGCACAGCACCCTGGATTCCATCCCTAGCACCACAGAAAATAAATAGAAATTAAAATAAAAATAGTCCTAACCTGCATTGCAACCTTCTCCAAAAGTGAGGCCTTTACCTAAATATTTTTTAAAACCTGCACAGGTAATTCTGACATGTACGTGGTTGTAAGAGCCAGTGCTTCGAAGTAAAGTCTGTTTTTTAATTGTTGTTCTACGTATTTGCTAATGTAATAGAGGGAAAATAGAGTGCTTCTCCATGGTTGTGTTTTTTATTATTAAAATGTAACGTTAGCAGCATTCAGTTTGACTTAGAGGCCTGTGATGTGACCCATTCCTCATCTGCTCTAAATGATTTATTCTCATGACTCTTGGCACTAGTTTGTGCAGACTTTCCCACAGTGGACTAGCAGGGGGCTTAATGCCTGAGAATTGACTGAAGAAATTAACAAAAGCAAGTTTCTTGGCTCTGGTGCTGGGATGTGTTTAGTCAGGTTTTTCTGCTGCTGTGACCTAAAGACCTGACAAATTTAGAGGAGGAAAGGTTTGTTTGGGGCTCATGGTTTCCGAGGTCTCAGTCCATATAGATGACTGATTCATTCCTCTGGACTCAAGGTGAAGCAGAGCATCAAGGCGGATGGGCATGGTGGGGAAAGCAGCTGACGACATGGGAACAAGGAAGCAGAGACTAAGCTTGACTCACGGGAACAAAATATATACCCCAAAGGCCTACCCCCAGTGACCCACCTGACAGCCACACCCTACCTGTCTGGTTAGCACCCAGTTAATCTATATCTGGATTAATATGTTGATTAGGTTAAAGCTCTTGTGACCCAATCCTTCGCCTTTGAACTTGGTCTCACACATGGGCTTCTGGGAGAGAGATGCCACATCTAAACCACAACATGGCGTGGTTTGTGTTGGGTGTTGGTAGTGGTCAGTTAGGCTTACACATGACTGAGTTAGAGTGCAGAGGTAGTTAAGGAAATTATTACTGTAACATAAAGAGGCACTGAATTGCATCTGCCGACTAGAAGCGAGAACTTTGCACCCTCCGTAAGCGTCCTGTTTTCTTCCACATCACTCATCCTGTACAGGCTGACTGTGACAGCGCTAGGTCAGGAGGCTGCAAGTCTGGGCCAGCAAGTAAAAAGTGTGTGCAGTTGTCAAATACACTGAGGTGGCAGATGGCTTCTCGGGTACTCAGCCTTTCACTGGAGTTGGATGGGGTTCACATCCCAAGCAGTAATGGAGGACTTAGGGTAGTATGAGGCATCCTTTCAAAGATTGCGTGGTTCAGGAGCTAGGAGTGAAAGTCGCCACTTGTGTTTTGGTACCACAACTTACCTTGTAATACTTGTTGCAAAACAGTATTCCCACAACCCTTTCAGACAAGTGCAGCTCCATGTACTGTGGCGGATTGGCTTAACTGGTTCGTTTTCCAAAGGAAGGTTCTAAGGGAACTATATTTGTTTCACTTTTTCAAAGGCCTGCTGCTCTGCAGAAGGAACACATACAGTTGCTAATCCGAACACCATTTAATCTTCACGGGCAGCCATACGATTTTTCAATGCCATCATCCATAAATTAAAGATTTTGCAGTGCCAAGTGACTCTTTGGCCTACAACTTTGTCTTGTTGAATATGATGCAAGTGTTACTCGATCTTGCATCTAGTATGTATATGCTGTTTTCCCTAAGTATCTTTAAGTTTTTTGGTACCAGGGATTGAATGCATGGGGTGCTTAACCATTGAGCCATATTACCAGTCCTTTATATTATATTTTTTATTTTGAGGCAGGGTCTCACTGTGTTGCTTAGGACCTTGCTAAATTGCTGAGGTTGGCCTCATACTTGAGAGATCCCCCTGCCTCAGCCTCTCAAATTACAGGCATGCACCACCATGCTCAACTGGATTAAATTTCTTGACAAATACACCTGTATTTTGACAAGGGAATGCCATTAGTGATGGTTTGAAGTAATGAAAAATAGGTATTCGGTTTCCAAGGCAGAAGAAGGATGGAGGAGTATGGGGATGCTCCCAGCTGGCCTATGGAGCTGTAAGCCCGTAGTCCCGTCTACCTAGGAGCCAAGAGGAGGCTTCAAATAGAGTCTGCAGGAACTCACTCTCCTGTGGGTTGAATGAGGTCAGTGTTGCCTTGGAACATTGTCCCAAGTTTGCCACATTTCTGGAATTCATCCTTCCTTCAAGGGAGTTGAGAATAAAGTGGGATTTGGGCTGGGGGTGTGGTTCATCTGGTAGAGCCCTTGCCTAGCAGATACCTGGGTTCCCAACACCCCACACACATACACACAATATTGAATTTAGAAACAATATTGAGTTTAGAAACTATAGGAAGCATGAAAATTTAAAGTCTTGGATGTATTTAAGGTGGTCTAAATATTTCATAAAGATCCCACTGAATTTCAGTCATTTTGAGAAATATAATGAGGAAACAAAGAATTTGTCAAATGTGATGCTATCTAATGGCACAACCGAAACACCCAAGGGTTTTGAGGGTTTAGCTAGCAAGGCGTCCTGCCGTTCAATTCAGCACTCTGCGCTTCCTCTATATTTTTTTCCTTAAAATTGGTAACCATTTTCCCTGCCTACAACTAGTGTTAATATTCAAACAAAATCCCTACTAGAACTTTATGAATCGTGAGAAGCTCATCAGTGCTTGGATGTTAAAGGAATTCAGGCATGTGATCAAAGACCATCAATCTGAGTTAGAGTAGCAATTTCAGTGTAATGGTCCCAACAGGGAGAGAAAATGGCACATTATTTAACTGGTTATTTTTAACCTCAGATTCAAACATTTCACCTCAGCACTTTAACATGTCTAGCAACTTCTGTCCATACGCCTCAGTGGAGACATTTTCTATGCTTGAAGTTGCAAAAGACATGCCATAAGTGAACTCAGCCACTGGACCAAGTTAATCTGTTCTCTTCACCCAGCAGTCCACACATCCACACGTTCTAACCACTGAAATTCCTACAAACTGCCAAGTACGGACAGTACTAGACTCCAGAAACTAATGCATAAAACGGCTTAGGACGTAGGACAACCCTAGTCTCAGTAGTGGCCACCTCAGGATTTTGATACATGAGGCAGCATTTGGGCCCCAGGAGTGGCCTGGTGGTTGGGGAGCGTCTTCTAATGTTTGCTACACCCTTCTGCTTAGAACTGGTGTTTACGGGCACATGCTGATGGAGTTGGGTGAAGAGTGCCAGATCTCTGAGCTATGCCTCCTGAATGGGGAAAGGGACACCAGGAACAAATGAAATAAACTCCAGTTGGGCCCGGTGGCGCAAGCCCATCATCCCAGCAGCTCAGGAGGCTGAGGCAGAAAGATCACAGTTCAAAGCCAGCCTCAGCAAAGTGAGGCTGAGCAACTCGGTAAGACCCTGTCTCTAAATAAAATTCAAAATAGGGCTGGGGAAGTGGCTCAGTGGCCTAGTGCCCCTGAGTTCCATTCCAAATACCTACCCCTATTGGGGGCTGTGCCATGCGGATGGCACCAGAACGGCGCCTGATCACATCGGCAGTGAGGAGGTTAATTAACATAAGCACACTCAGGTGCTTTATCATTGGCCGTATTCAATTAAGTCCTTGCACAGTGCGTGCGCAGGTGTTCCCCAGTGCTCCTGCTCGGGCCTGCTCGTTTTAACCCTTGGTGATAGGGCAGCTGGCTCCTCGCCTGATCTCAACTGGCGTGGCCGCCCTCCGCCTCCTGGAGGTAATATAAGCCGGCAGTAGGGGGGGCGCGACAGTAAGGAGCAGCAGCAAGCAGAGAAAAGCAGCAAGCAGAAAGAGAAGCAGCAAGTAGGGGCAGCGGCAAGCAGAGAGGAGCAGCACACCTTTAGTTCACAGGATGCAGGATGTACCTTTAAGAAGACACTGCAGAAGCCTAAGAAGAAATAGATCTCTGATAAGCGTAGAGCCTTTCTTTATCTTTCAGTCTCTCTCCCCTCAAAGATTCTTTCTTATGCAAAGTCTCTCTCTCTCTTCCCCTAAGAAAAGCCTTTCTTCCTCTATAGCCCAGAGAACAAGCGAATAAGCGAGAAAGCAGCCCCCTAAAGAAAGATAGTAAAAGTAGTTCGTTTCCAGTCCACCACCCATAAAGACCCGCGCAAATTGTTGCTGCAGGCGGTGACAAATACCCGCGGATTTGGTACAGCAAAGAGCCAGCAACACACCCCCAAAAAAGAAATCTAACTGTACCCAGCAAAACAGGCACCAGTAATTAAAAACAAAGTCCACTGTGATGGTCTGGGTCTGGACTGTTCCCCAAAGCTCACATGCTGAAGCCTTATTAGCAATGCTGGGGTGTGGGGTGGTGCTGGGAATTTTTTGGACCATGAGGTCTCTGACCTGATCAATGGATCAAGTTCATGGCTGATGGCATCACTAGGAGGTGGTGGAAATGAGGTGCTAGAACCTAGTGAGGAAGTCGGTCACTGGGCTGTTCCTTGGAAGCATAAGGGTGTATCTTGTCCCTCGTCTCTCTTCTCTCTGCTTTCTCAGCTCTGGCAGCTTTCCTCCGCCACATCCTTTCAGCATGATGTTCTGCCTCGCCTTGGGCCCAGAGCAATGAAGCCCACTGACCATGGACGGAAACCCTGGGCCAAACATAAATCTTTCCTCTAAGTCGATTTTCTCAGGTATTTGTTCTGTGAATCAAAAGCTAACTCCAACATTCCTTTGGATCCAAAGGTACCACAGGGGCGGGAGTTGTGGCTCAGTGGTGGGGCGCTGGCCTAGCACACATGAGGCCCCGGGTTCCATCCCCGGCACCACATAAAGATAAACAATAAAATAAAGGTATGATGTCCATCTACAACTAAAAAAATATTTTTTAAAATGCCGCATCTATTTCCTACCACTCCGACACTTGACACCATTCTGTTGAAAGATCATCCTCCCTCTTGGGGGCCATAGGCGGGCATGTCTCCATGTGCAGTTGCTTTTAATGCTAATAATCAATATATCCTTAGATTCAGATTATAGAGAATACTGGGGAGATTTCATGGTGCTGGGACACAAAATAACATACAATAAAGTTTAATATTAATACTTAGGTGAAATCATAAATAAGCAATTATGATTTGCTCAAATTTGTAAGGAACCTGTGATTTCTTTAGTATATAAATTCTCTAAAAGTTATATATCGGTATATGAGAATGTATTCCTCTGAGCTTTGATGTGGTGTTTGGTCTTCATTGCTTTCTTAGAGTTTATGATTAAGTTTAAGGATATTTTTCCCATTTAATAAAAAATTAAATAGGTTAATCATAAGTATAATTTGTATTCTTCCTATGTCTAGTTCTTTAAAGATCAAAACAGAGTTTTAGTCGGCCATTGAGTACATGAAATGGAATAAATATTAACTAGAAGCTGATTCCTCTATTCTCTGTTAGTAGTAAAAAAAACTTTCCACTATTAATAACTAACATTAGAGTTCCTGGAAAGAGTAACTTCTATAGAAACTTAATGACGTATTCTTTCAGGGAAATCAAAACTAAACAGAGCCTGGTACCCTCTACCTTGCTGGGAACTGGGTTTTTTTTGGTTTTTGTTTTTTTTAATTTAAGCTATCATGCAGTAAGAACATGTTTCCTGAAAAAGATCATTAATTATACTCTTAAAGATTTTTTTTACTTAACATTTCATTGTATTAACCATGAAATGATGTAATCAATACCAAAGAAAAAACATACAAAAAGATTCTGAGAATAGTAAAGATTCAGATTCAGCCTCAGAACACCCCATGTTGGGCTGGGGAGATAGCTCAGTCGGTAGAGTGCTTGCCTTGTAAGCACAAGGCCCTGGGTTCGATTCCCCAGCACCACCCAAAAAAAAAAAAAGAACGCTCAGTGTCTGTGTGCTGTTTTTCCACCATGCTGGCGCCTGCCATCCACCTAGGACCCCCTACCCCTGCTAGGGCTGGACCCCAGTATTAAAAGCTACCACACCAACTGTTCCATTGAAACAGTTTTCCAAGACCAAGCCAAAAGTTGCACACTGTTCTAGAATCTGTAGATAAATTCATTTAAAAGGGAGGGAAATACAAATGGCCTTATGTTGCGTGTGTTGTATGTCTGCTCACGTTTTCTCTCTTAGCAGTTACCTTCATCTCCATTGTCAGCACTCAGACAGACTGGCATGGATCGATGCTTGAGAATTTCCATAACTACTCCCTGACCGATACATATTCCACATATTTCTGGTTAAGTGAGAAAATGCCTCATCCAACATACATTAGACTCTATCTGCAGAAAAAGGGAACTCAAGTTTTCTTACAATTTTGAAAGATGTTTCTAAAAGGCTTTTTAAAATCCCATACAGTGGCCAGGAGTGGTGGCCCATGCCTGTAATCCCAACAGGATTTTGAGGAGAATCATAAGTTCAAGACCAACCTCAGCAATTTAGCAAGATAAATGAAAGACTCTGCAATGGTCTACGAGTGTTTTTAAACATTTCATATTTTCAAATCTTAGATTTAATTTGTAGGGCCTTGGCATACTACGCAAGTGCTATAGCTACCATTTTGCTCATTTTTTAAACAGGAATTTTTTTTTAACCTTAATTTTTATGTGGCTCTGAGGATCGACCTCGGTGCCTCACACATGCTAGGTGAGTGCTCTACCACTGAGCCCCAGCCCCTTGCCCGTTTATAAATCAGGTTTTTGTTGAGTTTCAGGAGTTCTTTATGTATTCTAGGCATTAGTCCCTTATCAGATACAGAATTTGGAAATATTGTCTCCTATCCTATGGATTCACTCTTCAGTCTCCTAATAGTGTCTTCTGATGCATGAAATTGTTTAACTTCCATGAAAGAGAATTTATTTTTTCTTTTGCTGACCACCTGTCCTTTTGGTGTGATATCCAAATCCAGTATCGTGAAGCCTTGGCTCTGCTTTCTCATAAGAGTTTTATACTCTGAGGTCTTGCATTGAGGTCTTTGGGAACGATGCCCCAAAGCGTTCACGTTTGTGTAAGGTGTTGGGGAGAGTCCAGCTTCATGCTTTTGTACGTGGATATCCAGCTTTCCCAGCATCATTTGTAAAAGTGTCTTTTCCTCACTGAGTGACCTTGGCGCCTTCAAATTATTAGACCATATAAGTGAAGGTTTATTTCTAGACTCTATGCTATTGTTTTTGTCTGTCTTTACGGTGTTATGTGTTTTGATTACTGTGGTTTTAAAAAATTTTTATACTGGGGATTGAACCCAGGGTTGCCTAACCACTGAGCAACATCCCCAGTCCTTTTTATTTTTTTATTTTGAGACAGAGGCTTACTAAATTGATGAGGCTGGCCTTGAACTTCTGATCCTCCTACCTCAGCCTCCAGAGCCACTGAGATTACAGGCATGCACCACCCTACCTAGCTTGACTACTGTGGCTTTCTAGTGACTTTTGAAAGCTGGCAGTGTGAGTCTTCCAGATTTCCTCTGCTTTATCAGGATTATTTGTACTATTTGGAGTTCCTTTGAGAGTCCATGAGTTTAAGGTTGGTGTTTTTCTATTCTTGCAAAAACCATGTTTAGGACTGGGGAGTGGCTCAGTGGTAAGACACTTTCCTAACATGGGTAAGGCTGGTTTTGATCCCCAGTACCACAATTATGAAAAGGATTGATTTACCAATACTGGTCACAACATGGATGAACCTTGGAAATACCACAAAAAATGAAAGAGACCAGACACAAAAACTATGTTATAAGATCCCATTGATACGAAATGCCCAGAATGTGCAAATCTGTAGAGACAGAAAGTAGATTCCTGCTTGCCAGGTCCAGGAAGGAGGAAATGAGAAGTGACTTCTACTGGGTGTGGGGTTTCTTCCTGGAGCGATGAAATGTTCTACCATGAGTGGTGATTTTTGCCCAGTTCTGTGAATAAAGATCACTGAATTTATACTCGTGAAAGGGGTAAATTTGTGGTGCATATCAATATGGCCATTATAAGAAAAAAGATTTTTTTTGCTGTGCCAGGGACTGAACCTGTGGTATTCTTCTACTGAACTGCATCCCCACTCCCTTTTAATTTTTCTTTTGAGACAGGATCTCACTATGTTGTCCATACTGGCCTCAAACTTGCAATCCTCCTGTCTCAGCCTCCTGAGTCACTGGGATTACAGGTGTACACCCAGCTTTCCAGATTTCTTTTTTGCATGTGAAGTGCCGAGAATTGAACCCAGGGCCTTGTGCTTGACAGGCAAGCACTCTACCAACTGAGCTATATCCCCAGCCCCCAAGCTTTCTTAAAGGAAATTATTTGGCAGTGATAAATGCCAGCCCTCCTTCACCTCACCCCTTTAAACGTTTTCATGGAGAACACAGGGCTGGGAATGTGGCTCAGGGTAGAAGGCTTGCCTGGCATGCGTGAGGCCCGGGATTCTGAGAAGAACACAGAAAACGTTAGGAAACTCTTGTTGGCTGCAGGTGGTGCCTTTGAGAAATGCAGGCTCCTGGTCTGGTTGCAGATCGACTTGGTTGAGATTAAACATGTGGGACCTGGAATCTGGGTTTTTAACAAGAAGCCAGTGAGTCTTTTGCTCAGAGGGTTGGGAGATGATGGGGGTAAGGTCTGTGGTAGCTAAAGCTGCCTTGGCTGAGTAGTGACATCTTCACCAAATCTCCAGCAGGTGAGCACAAATTCAGAGTTCATCAGCATGAGACAATCCCTCCCTCCTGTGTGTCATTATTATTATTTTATATAGGACATTGAAGTGAACTGCTATATGCATTTCCCCTAATCTCCCCTTGTTAGGAGTTTCTATGGAATAACCACGGCATTTACATTGTTGGATGAATTAAGAAAAATCTAATCTGATGTGTGGAAATTCCTCCTCTAGAGAATCCATGCTACTTCAATTATCCAATCAGGAGCCTAATTCTTATAAATGAAACAGCCCTATTGACTTTTTCCCTAAGGATTTTTCATCCTGAAGTGCCTCTGTCTGTTTTGAGGAAAACTCTTTCTGACTTTTGTTTATTTACTAAAAAGCTACATGCTGTACCAGGTGAGAGAAACTATCATTTCTTTTATAAAATTAATAGTTTGCTGATGGGGGAGGCTGAGGCAAGAGGATTGCAAGTTTGAGACCAGCCTCAGCAACTTAGCAAGGTCCCAAGCAACTTAAAACCCTGTCTCAAAACAAAACAAAACAATGTAGTTTGCTTTTTGCTAAATGTTCTTGAGAGACACTTAAAATGCTTTTAAAGGTATTCTTAGTTGAGCTATGTATCTTTTTATATACATTACATTAACAATTTGCATTTCTTCAGGGATAGATTTCTAGTTCACAGCCCATGATTGTTTTTTCTGTTAGGATGGTGGTTTTTTCTTCGTGTTTTGTTGAAGTTCTTTGTGTTTGAGGGATTCTAACACTTTGGGGGGTTTTGTTTGTTTTTGGTACTGGGGATTGGACCCTGCGGTGCTTAATCTCTGAGTTATATCCCCAACCCTTGTTATTTCTAATTTTAAGACAGGGTCTAAACTGTCGAGGGTCTTACTAAGTTGCTGAGCCTGGCCTCAGACTCTCAATGATTCTGTTTCAGTCTCCCAAATCGCTGGGGTCACAGGCGTGCACCACTGTGCCTGGCAATACTTTGTATTTTATTCATTATAAATGACACTTTTCTTAATTTAATGAATGATGTATTCTAAAATACTCTTTTTCCTTTTTGGGTTGGGTTACGTTTTTCTAAATGGACCTGGAATATTTTCTTCTAAAAATTGAAGATTATTGGGCTGGGGATGTGGTTCTGTGGTACAGCGCTTACCTAGCATGTGTGAGGCACTGGGTTCAATTCTCAGCACTGCATATAAATAAATGAATAAAATAAAGGTCCATCAACAACTAAAAAATACATAAAAAGTATGAAGATTGCATGATGCATTCAAGGTGAGGAATTAGGAAAACTTAATAAGCCAATAAAATGCAGGAGAGGCATTTTAACATGAAACTCAATTAGAAACAAGCTCTATAATTAACTGGTATAACCAAAAGCTGGTCCTTGAAATAAGAGGTGGATCAATAAATCCATAGGAAGCAAAACGGTATTTACCACTTAACCACTAGGGAAGTGGGCATCGTGTCCCACACCTGTAATCCCAGCTGCTCTGGAGGCTGAGGCAGGAGGATCTCGAGTTCAAAGCCAGCCTCAGCAATGGTGAGGTGCTAAGCAACTCAGTGAGACCCTGTCTCTAAATAAAATCCAAAAGAGGGCTGGGGATGTGACCCAGTGGGTGAGTGCCCTTGAGCTCAATCCCTGGAGTATACACACACACAAAGGCAACTAGGGAAAACAAACCCCACAAGACAAAGCACGGAATTCAGCTGAACTCCATAATAATAAACTCAACATTCTAGATAAACTGGCTGGTGAACACGGTGCTTAACAAAATAGAGTGCAGACAGAAAAACCTAAAGAGTGGAAGAGAAAAGGCAGGAGCCCTAACTGAAGATCAACAGCAGCTCCCTCCAGACCTCGAGTTGTCACCCGTGCAGTTGAAAGTGTCCCAACTCATTTTACAAACACCTAATTGTTAGTGCTCGAATCTAACAGCTTCCTCCCCAAACCCCCAAATCACCTGGTCTTGCTTAAGACTGTAAAGACAAAACACCGCGTGTTGCTTCCTAGGTTAACAGCACCCAGAAGGCTAGGATGGCGAAGCCTCGGGAAGGGGTCACAGACACTAAAAATGCAGCTTCAAGGACTGGGGATGTAGCTCAGTTAGTAGAGCGCTTGCCTTGCATGCGTGAGGCTCTGTGTTCAATCCCCAGCACAGCAAAAAAAAAAAAAAAAAAAAGGCAGTTTCAAAATTCACTAGCAGCATGCAATTAAAATATCACATCAAATGCCCAGTTAGGAAAATATTGTCATGAAAGGCCAAAGCCACTAGGTCTTATTTATTTTTGGTTTGTTAGTTTGGTGTGTTTTTGTTTTGTTTTTTTTTTTTTCCGAGGTGCTGGGAATTGAACCCAGGCAAATGCTCTACCCCTGAGCTGAATTCCCAGCCCTTAATCATCAGTCTTTGTTTCTAAGTAATCTAAAATTTTGCAATGAACTCCGTGCCACTTAGCATGTAATCTGACAGTTAAAATTTTCATGTATATAATTGCAAAGACAGAACTACTTGCAACTGTAGAAATAGAGATCTTTGAAAATAAAACTAGGGCTATAGCTCAGTTGGTAGAATGCTTGCCTAGCATGCACAAGGCCCTGGGTTCAATCCTCAGCACCACCAAAGGAGAAGAAGAAAACTATAATGCTGGGTATGGTGGTAGAAGCCCATAATCCCAGAGACTTGGGAGGCTGAGGCAGGAGGATCACAAGTTCAATGCCAGCCTCGGCAATTTAGTGAGGCCCTAACCAACTTAGACCCTGTCTCAAAATAAAATATAAAAAGGCTGGGGATATGGTTCAGTGGTAAAGCATCCCTGGGTTCTAGCCCCAGTACCACAAACAAACAAAAACGTTCTTAAACGCATCTCTTAGATTCTAAGTCTGACGGCCACCAACATGCACTCACAGAAAACACATAGAGAGGCCAGGTGTGGTGGCATATGCCTGGAATTCCAGTGACTTGGGAGGCTGAGGCAGGAGGATCTCAAGTTTAAGACCAGCCTCAATAACTTAAGAGACCGTAAGCAACTTAGGGAGATCCTGTCTCAAAGTCGAAAATAAAAAGGGCTGGGTATATTGCTCAGTGGTTAAGTGCCCTTGGGTTCAATTCCTGGTACTGGAAAACAAACAAACAAACAAAAACACATAGACAAACTTTTCATGCTTTTCTCCTTGAACTTTTTTCCCATTCCACTTCCCCCTGGATTTTATATCAATGTAGCATTTTGTTTAACTTTCTAATCACCATATATCACTGCCATGAAAATGTATACCAATTTGAAATTTGATGCCCTGTGACTAAGCTTCCAAGTATTAACTCTGATCTATGATGTGGTTATAATTTTTAGCATCCAATTGATGAAGTGGAGTATATTATATATTTTGATGAAATCTGCTATTTCTGATTTACAGTAACTAGAAATGCCGGGAATTTTTCCCTGTGCCTATTTCCATCAATGATGATTACTTCCTGTTAGCCTGAGCCAGGTGTCAGCCTCTATTTCTTTTTTGTTTTCCCCCCAGTGCTGGGGATGAAACCAGGGCCTCTTGAATCCTGGCCAAGTGAGCTACACTTCAGAACCCATTGGATCCCGTGTTTTCTTTTTCACAGATTTAAGTGCAGAGACACCTGACAGTGGTGGATAAGAACAGAAAGAGGCCTGTAGCAGTGTGCTTTTTTTTTTTTTTTTTCCCCCTAAGATATTGATAGATCTTTATTTTTATTCTGTTATTTACATGTGGTGCTGAGAATCGAACCCAGTGCCTCACACCTGCTAGGCAGGCGCTCTACCATGGAGCCACAGCCCCCATCCCAAACCTTTGGTCTTGTTCAGAGTTATGAGTACATGCTCAATATTGGGCTAAGGATGTGGCCCAGTGACTTGCCTTCCACGTGTGAGGTCCATCACCAGCATCACAAAGGAAAGGGAAAAGAAAAGAAAGAAAAAAGAAGAATACTCAATATTACAGTGATGTCACTGAATCATTTTTACTGAGTTGTCAGCTTGACTTCCACTTGAGGGAGGAGAAGTACAGAAAGCAAAATCCAGAAGTACCCGACCCTAGAACAAAGTCACCCAGTTCTTGGTCACTTTCCCAGGACAGTCATCTGTATGTCAGCTTGGAGCGTCTTCCCAAGGGGCCCCATGGATTCGCGATGACTTAACTTTTCCTCTTTGGAGTTGGTTGTTCCACTTCAAATCCAATAAAAACCCAAACTCATGTAGCTGGGATGGACCAGGTGTGGTAGTAGAAACTCGTCATCCCAGCGACTCAGGAGGCTGAGGCAGGAGGACCTCAAGTTCAAAGCCAGCCTCAGCAATTCAGTGAGATCCTGTCTCTAAATAAAATATAAAAAAGGACTGGGAATGTGGCTCAGCGGCTGAGTGCCCCCCGGCTCAATCTCCAGTACCAAAAACAAACAGGAAAGGAGTCACCAGTTCTGGCCAACCGCATCTCCTTGGAGCATCTTTAGAAGGCATCCCTTGGAACTGTACCCTTGGGATACCGGAGAGAGAGAACATGGTGCCCATTGATAAGCGTGGGACAATTCCCAGCAAGGCGATGCGACTGACCTGTGATCTCTCGTTTTCTTCCCTCGATCGTGGCAGGAATGCGCCGGGATGCACCAGCCTCTCCAGCTCTGTAACCTCAGAATCAAGCTACTGAGAAGGCTGGAGGAGCCCAGATGCTTGTCCTCCTCCGAATGCCTGTTCGCCACCGGCGTGGGGATGCTGATGGTGACTCTAGGGATATGTGTCATTGTGCGCGACTTCTCTGACCCCATGGCCCTCTCTATTGGAATGACGATAATGGCGACGGGCTTTTTTTTCATTGTCCTCACTGGCGCGCTGGCTTTGTGTGCAGCCCGTCAGCACTTGCAGAGAGCCGGGAGGCAGAGACTGGAAGAGGAGAGAAAGGGGAGTCCCCCCGACGGGACTGGGCCTTCGGTCATAGCCAGCACCTTCCTGTGACTCCACGCTGAACCGGGACATCACGGAAATGCCAACGAGATTCCGGTCTTCTGAGCATTATTTTTAAATATAAATAAAATTTGCCTTTTAAACGCTTGTCTTCTGATTTCGTAAAGTTCTTGTTCAGTGCGGCACCATTGGCTCCCTCCGGAGAAGTCCTGATCTTCTCAAGGTCGGGTCGTGGGTCACCCGGGTGCTCAGGGCAGCACCTGCTCACCCTCCTGCTCTCGGCCTGCCTGTCCAGAGGTCAAGCCGACGCCCCTCGAGCTGGCTCTTCACACCGACTCCTGTAGGTCAGTGTGCACAAAGGTGACCAGAGGTGACCTGGAGGACCCCCTCCCCGGGATCAGAGGCGCCTACATACAGGAGGCATCGCATCCTCCAGGGATCCCCACACCCTCCTCCCGTGCACTGTCCCTGCCTTTGGGCTGTCAGTGAGCCTCTCCCATGGTCATGTCCTGAATCCTGTCATCACTGCCACCTGGGAGACCCCAAAATATTGTACACACCCCATTCTCTTATCCTCTCCCTGAGGTCCTGACCTTCCTTCAAGTCCCTCAGCCGGCCCTTCCTGGAGGGGATGGTTACCCGCCATGGCGGCTGCAGTCTCTGCTCTCCCGCGGTGACTTCACTTTCATCCAGAGCTACGTGGGATCCCTCTTGAAAACCCCCCAACTTGGGCCTCCTGCTAATTCCACAAGTCTGGAAGCCCATGAACCCGACACACGCTTCCCACTCTTTATTTTTTTTTATTTTTTTGGTGCTAGGGATTGAACCCAGAGGCGCTTGACCCCTGAGCCACGTCCCCAGCCCTTCATGTTTTTTATTTGAAGGATTTCTCGAAGTTGCTGAGACCTCACTAAATTACTGAGACTGGCGGTGAACTTGGTATCCTCCTGCCTCAGCCTCCAGAGTCCCCGGGGCTAGCTTCCCACTCTGGTATGCAAATCCGTAACACACATCTTGGAGGAAGTCAGGCCAAAATGTAGACTGGTGTCCTTCAAAGCCATGATCACCAGCCTCCGAGGAAACGTTCTACTTCTCTTTCTACATTTTTTCTTTTTTCTCGGTGGGGCTGGGGATGGAGCTGGGCCTGTACATTGTGCACAGTAGGCAAGAGAAGTGCTCTACCACGAAGCAATGGAGATTTTTTTTTTTTTCCTAAAGTAATATTTTCCCTAAAACCAATGTCAAGAAGAAGTATCGCAATAGGGGGGAAAATCTGGGGAGCAAGGGACTGCCACGATTGCACCCAGGGGCACTCTTACCACTAAGCTGTAACCCCAGCCCTGCTTTTGTTTAATTGGAGGCAGGGTCAAGGTCTGAGGCTGGACTCTAGACTTGCTCTCTGCCCATCTCAATTGCTGAATAGCTGCGACCACGCACACGCACCAGTGCCTGGCTAGGGTTCCGTTTTAATAGGATTGTTTCTGGGGGCTGGGAGAAATACTGACTTTTCTTTTTACTTGAATGGTTCCTACAGTTTCCAGAATGTACTCAAAGGATATGTATTGCTTATTCAAAAACCACAATTTTGTAAAACAAATAGACCTCTATAAGTGCCAATATTCCAATGACTTGGTAAAAGGTCATAGAAAATGAAAAATAATCCCAAAGGAAGAGACGTTCTCTGCCCTCTAGCAGCAAGAAGCTGAAAGCTGGTTTGTGGGTACCAGGTTCTCTATCAACCTCATACAGGCAATTGCTTTACGACAGTTACAAAGTCGCTTTTGGGGGGGGGGGGCGGGGACTGGAGAGTGACTCCTGGGGCATTTAGCCACTGAACCACATCCCCAGACCTTTTTATCTTTTATCTTGAGACAGGGTCTTACTAAGTCACTTAGGACCTCACTAAATCGCTGAGGCTAGTCTCTACCTTGCAATCCTCCTGCCTCAGCCTCCAGAGCCACTTTAATTACAGGCATGTGCCACCATGCCCCGCTCACCTGGGTTTTGCCATCACTGGAATACAGATGTTGTGGGAGTGACTGAAAATCTGCAAGAAAATACTACCCCAAAGTCACATTTTTCAAATGAAATAGTGGTGCATTCTCTGATCATCTTCTCTGCATATGTAGAAGCTTTTGTTTTCTTTTTATCTAAGTTTTCAAGGTTTTAGTGATGAAATTTCTGAAGTAGGTAGAAACATTCTCCTCTCCATTGCCTTTCTTTAATTATCTACAATTATTGGTAATGACTTCAAGTTGAAAACGCCCCAAAGCTCCCTCAGTGAGGGAATGGATGAGCCTGGTGTAACTGTACCTTGGGACACACGAAGAAACACGCTGCTATTCCGGAGCAGAGGCAGGAGGGGCCCAAGTTGGAAACGAGGCGAGCAACTTAGACCCCATCTCAAAATTTCAAAAGGTGGGGGGTATAGCTCAGTGGCAAAGCCCCCCCCCCCCCCCCCGGGTGCAATCCCCAGCACACAGGGTGGTCCACTGCATTCTGTTCCACGCATTGGACGCTTCCATTGTTTACGTGCCAGGCACGGGGGTGCTAGGAAGTCATGGCCCATGCTCTTTTCTGTCACCAGGTGAGCTCGCGTGTGTCTACAGAGAGCCACTCACCCTTGCAACTCCTCAGCTGTGAGTTTCTCCTGCGCTTTTTTTTAAAATTGTATTTTTCTTTGTCTTTTTATTTATTTATTTGAGATAAGGGATCTTAACCCTTTGTTCTCTATTTACAAATGTTGGGACTAATAACTAACTCAGGCTGACTACTTACTCCCTGGTGAGTGAGCAAGATCAAGGCCTCAAAGGCGGTTTCAAAAGTTAGTGACAGGGGCTAGCGAGATAGCTCAGTGGGTAGAGTGCTTGCCGCTTGTAAGCACAAGGCCTTGGGTTCGATCCCCAGTACCCTGGGGGGGAAAAAGGTTAATTTAATGACAACAGTTCCAAGAACGTGATCAGCTCGTGCTGAACCTCCATGCCTTGCTGACCTTTAAGCTGACTGGTTCCCGCCTAGCCTTCACCTACATAAAGGCTGTGTGACTTTCCCAATAAACAGTTCCTGCTGTGACTGGTCTCCCTGAGCATGATTGTCCTCCAGCTGGGAGGGCTGGGTGTGGGTGGTCAGTTGACCCCACGTTTCCCAGTCTGGCCTTGTTGGGGAGTGCTCCCTTCCCTTGTCTCTGGCTGAGAAGAGGAAGAGGGCTAAAGACCCCAACAACAGAAGGTACACCCCCCAGACTGACCTTTATCACAACTTTGCATAAGGTGTCTTGTGCTGTTGGGGCACATTTTTCCCTTAAGGCATCTCTATTTCACTGTTTCAATTAAAGAACAATGTGGGCTGGGGTTGTGCCTCAGTGGTCTTGCCCTCGCCTAGCATGCATGAGGCCCTGGGTTCCATCCTCGGCACCGCATAAAAATAAAGGTATTGTGTCCACCTACAACTCAAAAATTAAAAAAAAAAAAAAAAACAAACAAACCAAGGTTCAGATTATCTAGCAAAACTGAAGATAAATAAAACTTGACATTTAAACTGAAGAATAGGGAAGATTGGATGCAGGACATAGTGCCGCACACCTATAATCCCAGTGATTTGGGAGGCTGAGGCAGGAGTATCACAGGTTTGAGACCAGCCTCAGCAATTTATTGAGGTCCTAAGCAACCCAGCAAGATCTTATCTTAAAATAAGATTTTTAAAACTGGGGGCAAAGCTCAGTGGTAAAACGTTTGCCTAGCATGGGCAAAGCCCTGGGCTCAATCCCTAGTATTGCCAAAAAAAAAAAAAAAAAAAAAAAGAAAAAGACATAAAACTGACAAAAATGTGTAATTACAATATTGTTCAGCCCCAGGGCTGCAAACGCCCCAAGCGTATGGTTTACTGATCCCACAGAAAGAACTTGGAGTACCCAGCAGAGCGGGTTTGGACATTTTACCTCTCAGGGCAGGAGGTCACGATGTGGAGGAGGCCATCGCCATGGCTGCAAGCTGAGCAAGCCCCGGGCCCAGGTGGAGCAGGTGGAGGTCCGCAGATGTTTCCAGAGGACATGCCTTCGCTTTACAACCAGGGTCATCTGTTCAGAGACAAGGAAAGTGGCCAGCTGCCCTCTCCGTTTCCTTCCTCATCATGTTCTTTAGAGTCCTTTCCAGTCCTCTCTGAGCTCCCCTAAGCCCTGAACAGTGTCTACCCAACAAATAAACGCAATGTTGGTCATATAAAATTATAAGCTATATTATGATTCTACAAGTACATGTATTATATGTAGAATACAGGAGCAGAATGATAGGTAGCGAATTGAAAATAAGCATAAAGCTGTAGTGAAGAATATAATGATGAACTCCGTAGAGAACTTTCTCAAAAGAAAGAATATTATGAAAGCAGTGGGCCCAACCTAGATGTCCTTCAACAGATGAATGGATAAAGAAAATGTGGTACATATACACAATGGAATATTACTCAGCCTTAAAGAAGAATGAAATTATGGTATTGGTAGGTAAATGGATGAAACTGAAATATCATGCTAAGTGAAATAAGCCAATCCCAAAAAAACCAAAGGCCAAGTGTCTTCTCTGATAATCGGATGCTGATCCATATTGGGGGGTGGCAAGGGAAGAATGAAGGAGTTTTGAATTGTACAAAGGGGAGTAAGGGGAGGGGTGGGGCGATGGGGATGGGAAGCACGGTAGATTAAGACAGACATTATTACCCTATATACATGTATGAAAATAATTGTTTTTTAAGAATATTTATTACTGTCAAAAAAAAGATAATGAAAAAATAAATAAAAGAGAGAATACAGTGTCTCTTGAAGAAATTGTTTTGTGGTATTTCCAATGAAAACACAGAAATATCTGTGTGTTCAGGGCGAAAGCAGGAAAATCTGAGAGACAACTCAAAGGGAAAATTCCAACTGGCTCACAAGAGAGTAGCTGGGCGGGCACATCTCAGTGCTGGGGAAGAGGTGGGGGAGATCTGCCCAAGGGGGTCGGGCGCTTTCCAGTTGTGAGGGTGACCTTCCAGATGAATGGGGAGGCCGGATGGGAATACTTGGCTCTTTATTTAGGAGGACAGAACAGTTCATTTCGTGCTACGTATGACATTCTCAGTGGGTTCGAATGGAGAAAGATCAAAAACAGAGGGCTGGCCGATTGCTCACTGTCAGGCACCTGTCATCCATTTGCCTGCCTCCTGCCTGTCCATCACCTGCCTTTCACCTACCCATCACCCACTGCCCGAGGTTCACCTCACAATCATCCGACAGCAGTCAACAGACCAACTGCAGATCACCAGTGGAGCGCCAACTGCCTGCTGTTGCTGGAAGTCCACTGTCACAGTACCTGCAGGTTTGGCTGCCGCCATTTTGAGACAAGAGCCAGGCCCCGTAGGATCCCTGGTCAGACTGACTGAGTCCCGTCTCCAGGATCCCTCAGCCTGACCCATCACTCCCTGACTCCGGGGCCCTCACATCAACTGACTGCTCCATGCCACCAAGACCCCCAGACCAACTGATTGCACCCTGCCTCCAGGATCCCGCAACCAGACCAACAACACCCCACCTTCAGGACCCCTGCCCAACCAACCACACCCTGCCTCCAGGACCTCCAGCCGACCACGCCCACACCCCAAGCTGCAGCTCCCCATTTGCCAACACATTTGGAAGCCACAGTAGCCATCTTGGATTATCCTGGGAGCTGTATCTTCCATCTTTAGGTGGGGCAAATCCCATCCTGAGACGCCTGCTGGAGACTTGAAGCTCATTGTCAGGTACCTCTCATGCATCAGGCTACTGAAGAAGGAGGTCTGAATACTATATGACTGTTATAGTGCAGATTTTCTTTTTTCTCCTTATTGAAAAATTTTGTTTTAATTTCTTTACTTTTCTCGCTCTTTTCCTTTTGGTTACCTGTTCCCTCAGAGTCTCTTTCTCCCTTTTCCCATGCTAACAACCAACTTCTTTTGATTACACTCTCACTCTATTATCTAGAACTTCTATATATACTTTTCTTATCCCATTAAAGCTACATCCTACACCCCTCCGCATCCTCTTTGTCCTCCATTAGAAACTGCAGACCTTATTGCAAATCTATTTGTTATACTGAAGATAATAATTGAACTCATTCTGTTTATTATGACAATATTGTTAACGTCCTCATAGGGGCTATTTGGTCTACAGTTGCATACTCTCTGAACTGGGCACTGCTAATATTGATCTCCCCCTAAAGAAAAGGTTTTGGAAACCTATAGGGCCACTATAAGCCTATAAAGAAGAAATGGCAATACCCCAGATCTGCAGTGCTAGAGGGGAGGATACATGAACAACATGAAAAAACAAGGGAAGAAAATGATCTAAACAAATCTAGATTCTATATTAATAGAATCCAGTGATGGTACGGTAGAAGAAATGTCAGAAAAGAATTTCAGATTATACATGATTAAGATGATTCATGAAGCAAAGGATGAGTTAAGAGAGCAAATACAGGCAATGAATGGTCATACCAATAAGCAGTTGAAAGAGCAACTGCAGGAAGCAAAAGATCATTCCAATAAAGAGATAGAGTTCTCAAAAAAAAAAAAAAAAAAAAAACCAAATGGAAATCCTTGAAATGAAGGAAACAATAAAGCAAATAAAAAACACAATGGAAAGCATCGCCAACAGATTAGCCCACTTGGAAGACAGAACCTCAGACAATGAAGAAAAAATATTTAATCTTGAAAATAAAGTTGCCCAAACAGAGAAGATGGTAAGAAATCATGAACAGAATCTCCAAGAACTATGGGACATCATGAAAAGACCAAATTTAAGAATCATCAGGATTGAGGAAGGCACAGAGATACAAACCAAAGGAATGAACAACCTATTCAATGAAATAATATCAGAAAATTTCTCAAGCCTGAAGAATGAAATGGAAAATCAAACACAAGAGGCTTACAGAACACCAAATGCACAAAATCACAACAGATCTACATCAAGGCACATTATAATGAAAATGCCTAACATTCAAAATAAGGATAGAATTTTGAAGGCTGCGAGAGAAAAGCATCAGATTACATATAGGGGAAAACCAATACGGATAGCAGCTGACTTCTCAGCCCAGACTCTAAAAGCTAGAAGGGCCTGGAACAACATATTTCAAGCTCTAAAAGAGCATGGTTGCCAACCAAGAATTCTATACCCAGCAAAACTAACCTTCAGATTTGAAGATAAAATCCTTCCACAATAAACAAAAGTTAAAAGAATTTACAAATAGAAAGCCTGCATTACAGAATATTCTCAGCAAAATACTCCATGAGGAGGAAATGAAAAACAACAATGCAGATCAGCAAAGGTAGGAAATACCTTAAAGAAAAAAAACAATCAAAGGAGAAACCAAGTCAAGTTAAAAAAACAAAAATAAGCCCAAATGACTGGGAATACAAATTATATCTCAATAATAACCCTGAATGTTAATGGCCTAACCTCATCAATCAAAAGACATAGACTGGCAGAATGGATTATAAAGAAAGACCCAACAATATGCTGCCTGCAAGAGACTCATCTCATAGAAAAAGACATCCACAGACTAAAGGTGAAAGGCTGGGAAAAAACCTACCACATGCACAGACTCAGTAAAAAAGCGGGGGTTTCCATTCTTATATCAGATTAAGTGGACGTCAAGCCAAAGTTAGTCAGAAGGGATAAAGAAAGACATTTCGTACTGCTTAAGGGAAATGTCAATCAGGAAGACATAACAATCGTAAATATTTATGCCCCAAACAACAGTGCATCCATGTACATCAAACAAATCTTTCTCAATTCCAGGAATCAAACAGACCACAACACAATAATTCTGGGTGACTTTAATACACTGCTGTCACCACTGGATAGCTCTTCCAAACAAAAATGAAACAAAGAAACCATAGAACTCAATAACACAATCAATAACCTAGACTTAACAGACATATATAGAATATTCCATTCATCAACGAGTGAATTCACTTTCTTCTCAGCAGCACATGGAACCTTCTTGAAAATAGACCATATGTAATGCCACAAAGCAGCCCTTAGGAAATTTTAAAAAATAGAGATACTGCCTTGTGTTCTATCATTTTATAATGGAATGAAATTAGAAATCAATGACGAAATAAAAAACTGAAGTTACTCCAACACCTGGAGACTAAATAATATGCTATTGAATGAAACATGGATAACAGAAAACATCAGGGAGGAGATAAAAAATTTCTTAGAGGTAAATGAAAATGACACAACATATCAAAATCTCTGGGACACTATGAAAGCAGTACTAAGAGGAAAATTCATTGCATGGAGCACATTCCAGAAAAGAATAAAAAGTCAACAACTAAATAACCTAACATTACAGCTCAAAGCCCTAGAAAAAGAACAGAATAACAGCAAAAGTAGTAGAAGACAGGAAATAATTAAAACCAGAGCTGATATTAATGGAACAAAAGAAATAATTCAAAACACTGACAAAACAAAAAGTTGGTTTTCTTTGAAAAAGTAAACAAAACAGACACTTAGCCACGCTAACAAAGAGGAGAGGGAAAACTGAAATTACTAAAATTCATGATGAAAACGGAAATATCATGACAAACACCACTGAAATACATAACGCAACAAGAAGCTACTTTGAAAATCTGTATTCCAACAAAATAGAAACTACCGAAGACACTGACAAATTTCTAGAGACATATGCTCCTCCCAAACTGAACCAGGAGGACATACACAATTTAAACAGATCAATATCAAGCAATGAAATAGAAGAAGCCATTAAAAACCTACCATCCAAGAAAAGCCCAGGACCAGATGGATTCTCAGCCGGATTCTACAAGACCCTTCAAGAAGAACTCATTCCAATACTTCTCAAAGTATTCCAGGAAATAGAAAAGGAGGGAACCCTATCAAACTCATTCTATGAAGCTAATATCACCCTCATACCCAAAGCAGGAAAAGACACATCAAGGAAAGAAAATTTTAGACCAATATAGATGCAAAGATCCTTAACAAAATACTGGCAAACCGAATCCAAAAACATATTAAGAAAATTGTGCACCATAATCAAGTGGGGTTCATCCCTGGAATGCAAGGATGGTTTAACATCTGTAAATCAATAAACGTAATCCATGGTGTCAGTAGACTTAAGGATAAGAATCATATGGTTATTTCAATTGACGCGGAAAAAGCGTTCAACAAAATACAACACCCCTTCATGCTCAAAACACTAGAAAAAATAGGGATAGTAGGAACATACCTGAACATTGTAAAAGCTATTTATGCTAAGTCCATGGCTAATATCATTCTTAATGAAGAAAATTTGAAAGCATTCCCTTTAAAAACAGGAACAAGACAGGGATATGGAGGAAGGAAAGACTGTATAGAGGGAAAAGAGGGGTGGGAGGGGCGGGGGAAAGGGAAAAAAATAACAGAATGAATCAAACAACATTACCCTATGTAAATGTATGATTACACAAATGGTATGCCTTTACGCCATGTACAGAGAAACAATATGTATCCCATTTGTTTACAATAAAAAAAAAGAAAAAAAAAGAAAAAAAAAGGGGGGAAGGAAGGGTTTTGGGATGTATCTCAGTGATAGAGTGTTTATCTAGCAAGCATGAGGCCCTGTGTTCAATCCCTAGCAGTGCAAAAAAACAGAACAAATAACATGAGGTAAAAACTTTAGCCAGGCAAAATAAATGTCAACAACAAATGTCATTTCTAGAAAAAAAAAAAAAAAAAAAGACAGGGATGTCTTCTTTCTCCACTTTTATTCAACATCGTCCTGGAAATACTAGCCAGAGCAATTAGACAGACTAAAGAAATTAAAGAGATACGAATAGGAAAAGAGGAACTCAAGCTGTCACTATTTGCTGATGACATGATTCTCTATTTAGAGGATCCAAAAAGCTCCTCCAGAAAACTTCTAGACCTCATAAATGAATTCAGAAAAATAACAGGCTATAAAAACAACACACATAAATCTAAAGCATTTTTATACACAAGTGATGAAACATCTGAAAGAGAAATGAGGAAAACAACTCCACTAGCAATAGCCTCAAAAAAAAAAAAAAAAAATACTTGGGAGTCAATCTAACCAAAGAGGTAAAAGATCTCTACAATGAAAACTCCAAAACATTGAAGAAAGAAATTGAGGAAGACCTTAAAAGATGGAAAGATCTCCCATGTTCTTGGATAGGCAGAATTAATATTATCAAAATGGCAATACTTCCAAAGGTGCTATACAGATTTAATGCAATTCCAATTAAAATCCCTATGACATTTCTCATAGAAACAGAAAAAGCAATCATGAAATTCATCTGGAAGAAAAAAAGACCCAGAATAGCCAAAGCAATCCTGGGCAGGAAGAGTGATGCAGGAGGTATCACTATACCAGAACTTAAACTCTACTGTAGAGCAATAGTAACAAAAACATCATGGTACTGGCACCAAAATAGACAGGTAGATACAGGATAGAAGACACAGAGACATACCCACATAAGTACAGTAACCTCATACTAGACAAGGGTGCCAAAAACTTACAATGGAGAAAAGATAGCCTCTTCAACAAATGGTGCTGGGAAAACTAGAAATCCATATGCAGTAAAATGAAATTAAACCCCTATCTCTCACCCTGTACAAAACTCAACTCGACATGGATGAAGGATCTAGGAATTAGACCTGAGACCCTTCACCAAATAGAAGAAAAAGTAGGCCTGAATCTCCATCACGTTGGCTTAGGACCAGACTTTCTTAACAAGACCCCCATAGCACAAGAAATAAAAGCAAGAATCAATAAACGGGATACATTCAAACTAAAAAGTTTTTTTCTCAGCACAGGAAACAATCAATAATGTGAAAAGAGAGCCTACAGAGTGGGAGAAAATCTTTTCCACACACACACACTTCAGACAGAGCACTCATCTCCAAAGTTTATAAAGAACTTAAAAAACTTACACCCAAAATACAAAGAACCCAATCAACAAGTGGGCTAAGGAAATGGGCAGACACTTCACAGAAGATATACAGGTGATCAACAAATATATGAAAAAGTGCTCATCCTCCCTGGTAATTAGAGAAATGCAAATTGAAACCACCCTAAGATTTCATCTAACTCCAATTAGAATGACTATTATCAAGAATACAAGCAATAAGTGTTGGTGTGGATGTGGGGAAAAAGGCACACTCATACATTGCTGGTGGAGTTGCAAATTGGTGCAGCCACTCTGGAAAGCAGTATGGAGATTCCTCAGAAAGCTTGGAATGGACCCAGCATTTGACCCAGCTATCCCACTCCTTGGTTAATACCCAAAGGACTTAAAATCAGCATACTACAGTGATGCAGCCATATCAATGTTCATAGCAGCTCAATTCACAATAGCTAGATTGTGGAACCAACCTAGATGCCCTTCAATTGACGAATGGATAAAAAAACTGTGGTATATATACGCAATGGAATATTACTCAGCCATAAAGAAGAATAAAATTATGGCATTTGCTGATAAATGGATGAAGTTGGAAAATATCATGCTAGGTGAAATAGGCCAAGCCCAAACAACCAAAGGCCAAATGTTTTCTCTGATAAGTGCATGACAAGATATAACGATGGGGGCTGGTGTGGGGAAGAGAAAAATGGAGGAACTTTGGATGTTGAAGAGAAAAAGGGGTGGGAGGGAGTGGGAATGGAAAAACAGTAGAATGAAACAGACAGTATTACCCTACGTATATGTATGATGACATGAATGGTGTGACTCTATATCGTGCACAACCACAGAAATGAAAAGTGGTACCCCATTTGTGTACAATGAATCAAAATGTGTCTGTAAAAATAAAAAAATATATATTTTAATTAAAAAGAAAGAAAGAAAGAAAGAAAGGGACAGAGACAGACTTCTCCAGAGAGAAGTGGGGCCCAGAGCTGGGTGAGTGGATGTACCTTACTGTTTTATAGATCTAGAACCCCTACCTTCTCTTTCTTCTCCATATACAAGCTGAGGGGCAGGAAGGAGCATCCCAGGGGATATGTTAGCAACTCTCATCTGCCCAGAGGTCCGCTCTCCTTGTTGTCTTCTCCTTGACAGCCAATCATCTTCACCCCCACCCTGCATTACCTGCACTGGTTGCCAGGCCTTCCACACCCCTGCCTCAGTTTGCTGAGGAAGGTGACATTTCCTGTCCCCTCAGGCCAACTGGGGGTGCTGGCAGATTGTTTTTTAGCAAAGAAAGCATGTGGAGAGTCAGTACAATGGGCTCATTTGATAGAATTATTCTCTTCCGGTTCCCACCATCCTCAGATAGGGATGTGGGCTCCTGCTCAGCCCCCGGGCTTATCCAGACCTTGACGTTCTTTCTTCTAATCCCGGGAATTAGACTGAGCTGCGTCCCAGTTTTTCAAGCTTGTAGAGGAGGAGGTGGTAGCTGAGAATGACGTAGGAAGCACTTCCACAGATATTTTATAAGTGTATCCATTTATTTTATATCGGATTGCTCATTTTACTACTGGCACTTTCCCTCCTCCCATTACACATCTTCCTTCCTCCCTTGCGATGATAATGGTGGCTTCTGACATTGCTTATTTTGGCCATTACCAGAATGTTCTTGTGTGAAGCATGTCAACAGTCAGAGGAATCCACTTTTAGGCCCAGAAGAATCACCAAAGCTTAGAAATGCCCAGAGACTTGGAAGAATCTATTCTGAGTATCAAATGGAGGTGCAACCCCACTGCCTGACCATGATGTTATACCAAATTCGATATCTCAGGGTCTGTGGATCTTTTCAAATCCCTTGGAGTGCTGTTTTAAATGAAATAAAGTCTGACGGCTGAAAAGCCTGTTGTCTGGTTTTGGAATGGCCTGGTCCTATATGGCCTTGTTAGAGAGCTGGGGCCTTCCAAGAAACTGACACTGTGAAGACGCCCTCTGCAAACCCCGATTCTTGCTACCAAGTCAGGCAGATTTCAGACAAGTCGCTCAGAGTAACAGGAATGAGTTTACTGAAGGGACAGGAAAAGGGAAAGGGGACACTCTCAAGGGAGAGAGTGGGTCCTTTCCGAGAAGAGAGGGCCAACGTGCCTCTGTCCTGCACTCCAGTTTTACTGAGGAGCCCAGAGAAGTTTCCAAGAGTCCTGCCCAGCTCCACCCCTTGACTTTTGACTGACCTCAGACTTTCAAATCCCCACTGTCATGGCAACTCCAGGTCGCCTTTGCTCATGCTGACTGGTTCTAATTGGACTTTTAAAAAAAAAATATTCAGGGAACTTTATTTTTCTAAATGGATTCTTAGCTATACATTCTCACAGATTTTATGGTTAGGAGGAATTATTCTTATCTCCCGGAGTTTCAGAATCTAGTCACAAGTTTCCTGCGTTCCTCCTGTTGACATTATCTTGGGCCTGCATTTCTCCTGAAGATAACAGGAAGTTTGTGAGGAATGTGACAGATCCTGTCCATGGAGGCCAGGCAGGGCTGCAGGCAAATTGCTTCTCGGAAAAGAGAGCTTGTGGGGTCAGCACCATGGGCCCATTTTACAGAATTACTCTCTTAACCTCATGTTCCCACCTCATGTCCTCATCTGTCTGTCCCCTGTCAGCCTCAGTGAAATATCTATTCCTGTGAAAGGAACCTAGGGTTCTCTAAATCGCCAGCCCTTTTTCTCTTTTCTTTTGAGGCAGGGCCTTGCTAAGTTGCTTAGGCTGACCTTGAACTTATGATCCTGCTGCCTCAGCATCCGAGTGGCTGGGCCCCCAGGTGAACACCCGTTCCTGGCCTGAAAGTTTCCTTGACATGTCAAAGCGCTGGTATCACAGATGTGTGCATATAAAATCGTGAACTCTGCGAGTTGTTCAGATCTTACTTTCCTGGGTTTTTTGTGGGTACTGGGGATCAAACCCAGGACCTTGTGCTTACAAGGCAAGCACTCTACCGACTGAGCTATCTCCCCAGCCCCTACTTTCCTGGTTTTGATACTTAAAATGTTAACATTGGGGGGGCCACAAAAAGGAAGTTCGCTACATAGTTCTTGGCAACCTTCTTTGAATCTCTAATTATTTCAAAATAAAAGTTAGAAATGTAAACAATATCAAAACACAGAATATGTAAATGAAAACAAAAGTCAGTTTTTCTAATTTTACATTCAAAAGGGACACAAAAATGCTATTGTAATCATAAGACGTAGCCACGTGGGGTCGCCAGTGGTCTGTCATAGTCCTCTGAAATACCTCTGCCCTCCCCTCCACACACACAAAAAAGCTATTATTCATAAAGAAAGGTATTGACTGTCTTAAAGATTAAAGGATATAAAACATATTTATATCATATTTAAACAGTTTTTTTTTCTTCTTTTTTTATGATTTGGAGCATTGTGAAAAGTCAATATCTCACTCTCTCTCTCTTTTTTTTTTTTTAAGTTGAAAACACTGAAAAACCTTACAAAGGAATAGAGTTAAAAGGTGGCACATGGGACATTTCCTAGAGGAGTCTGGCTTCTCAAAGTGTGGTCCATGGACCAGCAGCACCAATAGGGTCTAAGGATTTGTAAAAAGCACACACCTCAACCCTCAACTACTAAATTAGATTCCTAACAGCCTCAGGGCACCCATGTGGCTGCGCTGTGGACCACACTTTCAGTAAGAATTCCAGGAGAGACCAAAGAGAATGGACGAAGCCATGGAAAACATCAGCAGTTGCCAGTATGATAAAACTTCCTAATTTTGAGCTCACTGAATTAAAATTATAATTTTTCATCTGGATTAGATTTAATCTAACAAATGGATCATTTGTGCCACATGCATAATTATAGACACAGAATATGCAGAATTATATCCACAGAATAAACGGGTCATGCCTGTAATCCCAGTTACTTGAAGCTGAGATGGGAAGATTACTTGAATCCAGGAATTCAAGGCCAACCTGGACAACTTGGAGAAACTTCATCTCTAAATAAGTAAATAAAATATGCACAGAATAATGGTTTCATGTATATAAATACACACATATATAAATAGATTTCAAAACTGTGTTTCTGCTTTTTTTTGGGGGGGGTACTGAGGGTTAAACTCAGGGAACCCTTAACTACTAAGCCACAACTCCATCCCTTCTTTATATTTTATTTAGAGACAGGGTCTCACTGAGTTGCTTAGGGCCTTGGTAAATCGCTGAGGCTGACCTCTAACTTGTGATCCTCCTGCCTCAGCCTCCCCAGTAGCTAGGATTACAGGTGTGCACCACTGCACCCAGTTTTGTTTCTGATTTTGCAAAAAGTTTTCTTTTTTTTTTTTTGGAAATTTACATCAAAACATCAATAATGGAAGCTGGGCATGGTGGTGCACTGGGTCAGTTACCCACTGTAGCACCTCTGTAATCCTAGCGGCTTGGAAGGTGGAGGCAGGAGGATCCTAAGCTGGTGGTGAACCTCAGCAACTTAGTGAGATCCCGTCTCAAAATAAAATAAAATTTAAATAAATATATAAGTAGAAATGGAACGTAGCTCAGTGGTTAAGCGATCCTGGGTTCAATCCCCAGTATTCCCAGCCCGGGCGATAAAACTAATAATGGTCGATGCTCACCTGTTGATTTTTTTTTTTTTTTTTTTTTTTTTTTGTACCAGGGATTGAACTCAGAGGCACTCAACCACTGAGCCACATCCCCAGCACTATTTTGTATTTTATTTAGAGACAGGGTCTCACTGAGTTGCTTAGTGCCTCGCTTTTGCTGAGGCTGGCTTTGAACTCTAGATCCTCCTGCTTCAGCCTCCTAAGCTTCTGGGATTTACAGGCATGGGCCACTGTGCCTGGCGATTTATATATATATATATTGTTGTTTTTTTTTTTTTTTTTTTTTTTTTAGTTGTAGTTGGATGCAATACCTTTATTTTATTTTATGTGCTACTGAGGGTCCAATTCAGGGGCTCATGCATGCTAGGCGAGCGCTCTACCACTGAGTCCCAACCCCAGTCCTCTGACCTGTTGATTTTTTTAGTTAAGTAGTGTATTCAATTATCATTACTGAATTCAAAGAAAATGTTAGGTGTCATTGCCTGTCTTTAGATTGGCATTGTTAAAATGCTTAATAACAGTTTTAAAAGTTACCAGGTTGCTGTCAGAATATTCTGAACAAAGCTGTCAGAGTTCAACGGGAAACATTTTCCCCTAGCACTTTTTAATGGTTTGATATTGGGTCATTTAGATCACTTCATTCTCTAGAAGTTCATGAGCACAGTTCCCTTTCCCTCACATCCTCACCCTGATTTGTATTTGATCCATAATATCCTGGAATTCCTCTTGGGTCTTCTGCCTACAAGAACGTATTCTTAGAAAGAAAGGTTTTCTGCCCACAAACTGAAAAGGTCCTCAATGTTTTAAAGTTGTTTTGTTTACTTCATTATTGGCTTTAAGAATTTACTTAAGCCAGCTCTGTATGGTGGCACATGCCTGTAATCCCAGCAGCTTGGGAGGCTAAGGCAGGAGGATCTTCAGTTCAAAGCCAGCCTCAACAACTTAGGAAGGCCTTAAGTAATTCAGTGAGACCCTCTCTCTAAATAAAATATATAAAAGGGCTGGGAGAGCCGGGGTTCTGGCTCTGTGGTAGAGCGCTTGGCTAGCACATGTGAGCACTGGGTTTGATTGTTGGCACCACATAAAAATTAAAAAATAAAATAAAGGTGTTGTGTTCATCCACAACTAAAATTTTTAAAAATTAAAAAAAAAAAAAAAAAAACAGGGATTGGGATGTTGCTCAGTGGTTAGAGCCCTTGGATTCAATCCATGGTACCAAACCAAAAAAAATTTACTTAATTGACTCATGAGGCAAATTTCCAGAGCTGCTGTTTTTTTTTTTTTTTTTTTTTTTTAACTGTGGTTGAGGGAAAAAAGTAATAAAAAGCCTCACAACATGAAGTTTACCACCAGAATTGCTGCACTTGTTTGTAAACACATTGACCTTTGTTGGACATTGGCTTCCTTGAAGGACAGTCTGCTCCCTGGCCAATTCCATCTCATTGTGTTTTTTTCCTTCCTTGTCTTTGCCTGTCATTTCCTGGCCTCTTCTCTGATCCTATCAGTCTCTGGTTTCCTCCTGAGCTGATCACTTCTCACACTGATGTCTCAATCAAGACAAATATAAAGAGTTACGCTTGATTGGCATAACTAAATATAAAATGTCACATGCACTTTTTGACTTACGTCTTCCAAGAGCCTTGATGCCACGTGGAGACCTTTTGGGAATCACCTTTTAAATTCTCCCTAGAAGTTCTGGATTGTAGGCAGGCATGGTGGTGCACACCTTTAATCCCAGAGACTCTGGAGGCTGAGGCAGGAGGATAGGAAGTTCAAGGTCAGCCTCAGCAAATTAATGAGGCCCTAAGCAATTTAGCAAGACCCTGCCTCAAAATAAAAAAATAATAATAAAAAAAAAATAGATCTGGGAATGTTGCTCAGTGATCCAGATTCCCTGAGTTCAATCCCAAGTGCAAAAAAAAGAAAAAATTCTTGTGATACAGATCAGTGGTCATCAAGGCAGGGCACATATCCATAACCAGTTCCTTTGCATGGGACCTGATATATTTCAGATTATTTCTCAGTAGTGAACTCTCCCTTTTAGAGTATATTTGTATAGAAATGAAAGACATTTCTCAGTAAATGGAAATACATCAATAGATACTAGGGCTGGGGATGTATCTCAGAGGTAGAGCACTTGCCTAGTATGTGCAAGGCGCTGGGTTCCAGCACTAAAATAAATACATAACATACATACATACCAATCCAGTCAACAAAATGTTGATTGAACATCTATATTATGGACAGTGTGGGAGCCAATAATGAGAACAAAATGTAGAGCCCCTACCTTTAGAGAGATTATAGTCCAGTGAGAGACCAACCTGAATCAAATAATCATGCCAACAAATGTAAGCTTTCAATGTGTTCAGAGAGATTTACCCAATGCCCCAAGTGCCTCCACTGAGATTCGACCTATTCAGGAAAGTTAGCACAGGTTTCCTTAAGAAAGTGTCATCTTAGGAGGGGACAGTCATGAGGTTCAGGAAGTTTTGGACATGTGGTATTGAAATGCTTTTGAGACACCTGAGAAGAGGTAAGTGGACTGCTGAACATATACAGTGTTGGACCTAGGAGGACAGAATATAAGCCATAGAAATACATGTAAGAGTCCTTGGGAGGCTGGGGTTGTGGCTCAGTGGTAGAGCACCTGCCTAGCATGTGTGAGGCACTGAGTTCAATTCTCAGCACTGCATATAAATAAGTGAATAAAATAAAGGTCAATAAACATCTAAAAATTTTTTTTAAAAAAGAATCCTTGGGCCTGGTGGTACATGCCTATAATCCCAGCTACTCTGGAAGTTAAGTCAGAAGGATCACAAATTTGAGACCAGCCTGGGCAACCTAGCAAGACTCTGTCTCAAAATTTAAAAATAATATTAAAAAAGGATGGGCCTCCTGCTCAGTGATAGAGTACCCCTAGTTTTAATCCCCAGAATAGGAAAAAAAAAAAAAAAAAAAAAAAAAAAGTCATGCATATAAGTGACAGTTGAAACCAAGAAAAGAAATGACATTGCTGGGGAAGGCTGCTAAATGGAAGAGAAAGGACCTTTATCAGTTTTTTGTTTTCTTGTATTGGTCATTCCTTTTTGCAAATGTCTTTCTTTAAAATCTGTTCATACAGGGTTGGGGCTGTAGCTCAGTGGCAGAGTAATTGCCTAGCAAGTGTGAGGCACTGAGTTTGATCCTCAGCAGCACCACATAAAAATTAATAATTAAAGTAAAAGTTTTTTAAAAAAATGTGATCAGAGCCAGGTGCAGCAGCACACACCTATAATCCCAGGGCCTCAGGAGGTCTAGGCAGGAGGACTGCAGTTCAAAGCCAGCCTCAGCAATTTAGTGAGGGCCTAGGCAACTCAGTGAGACCCTGTCTCTAAATAAAATAGAAAAAAAGGGATGAGGTTCAGTGATTAAGTGCCCCTGGGTTCAATTTCTGGTACCAAAAATAAATAAAATAAATAAATAAAACCTGTTGATATAAGTTTTTGCTATAAATCAATCTAGAGTAGCAGAGGTCGATTTGTGCTAAGTGTATTTTATAACAACTTCCTAGAAGGAAAAGAGGCTTTGGATGTGTTCATGGAAACATCTGTGTGACTACTTAAGGGAGGACTTGAACATTTTCCATATTTATGATTTCTGTGAATTTCGTAATGAGTTGTGGCTCCTTACCAAATGATGTAAAAGATTGAGCAAAATTTATGATCCTGATAATGTCTTTTTTAAAAATAGTCTGTGGGGCTGGGAATGTAGCTCAGTTGGTAGAGTTCTTGCCGTGCAAGCACAAGGCCCTGGATTCAATCCCCAGCACCGGAAGTCTGGGGCTGGGTTGTGGCTCAGTGGTACAGCACTTGCTTACCACGAGCAATGCACTGGGTTTGATCCTCAGCACCACATAAAAAAATAAAATGAAATAAAGGTATCGTGTCCATCAAAACTGAAAAACTTTTTTTAAAAGTCCAATATAATATTGATGATTAGTTGCATTAAAGGGGCCTGATGGTAGTTTCCATTAATCGAAGAAATAAGGATCTTTCGATCTGCAGCCAGTGGAGCTGTCCCCAGATTTTACACCGTCACTTACACATCTTGACATTCTTGTGTATTGGAAGATTAAGATCTTGGACCCTGTATCCCAACAGATCAGGTTCCCTTAATCTATTTTGCTTCTTCCTGTGTCACAGTTCATTTCCATACTTCACAGCTTGGGGGATCCTCAGCAGGTTTCATTTCGTCTCCTGAGAGTAGAAACCAAGCTGGTGTACTGTGGGATCCAGCACGCTGCTCTGAACACGGTTGACACTTGGTCTGTTGACAGATGAATGGAGCTCCTTCCTTTCCGTCTATAATTCCACGAAGACTAGTTCCAGGTGGTTTGATTTCCAGAGCTTGAAGGTGGCAGAGATGATGGGCAGGAATCACTCCATGCGTCAGAGAATGGAGGGAGGAAAAGCCCGCTGGGAATAGGTTCAGGGTTAAAGGCGGAACACACGGGAGACGGACCTGTATGCCAACAGCGGACCAGGGAAGTCTGGGAGAGAATTGGACACCCATCTGCCATGGGAACACTGATGATTTCCCAGGCTCCTCCACTGCCAGAGGGTTCTGAGAGTTAGACTCCTCTTCTGCATATTAAATGTGTACTCTCCCCAAAAGTAAGCAGGGAACTGATAAATTGTGATTTTTAGACTTGGTATCAAATCTAGCCTGAAAACCAAAGATATTCCTTCCAGAAGCAAAGATCTGCCTTCCCAATGAGCATGCAGAATATGTCCTTTGGTATGGCTTCTAAGAATTACTGGAAAAAAAACAATGGCAAGCAAAATATACAGCCTACCCTATTATCCCCCAAATATGCTCCTTTTACTAGGGTTCTGCTTCCTACGTAATGCTTAGGAGCTAGATTGCACCTAGTTACACATTTCTATTCATGCTCAGGCGATCAGCATCTGGGTAAAGTTTTTAAAGGCTCCCGCCCTTTTTTTTCAGAGTTGAAGAGCTCTCAATAAACAGCAAGAGAAAGGAGAGAGGAAGCAAATGCATAAATCCACACAGTAACTAAAAAAACAAATACTTTATACATTTCTTCAAAGCAAAACTTGCAAGAAACATAATCCAGGTGATTTCTAGTGATTATTCAAATCAGAAGGAATGTCATAATTTAAGTTTTTTCATGCTGTGCACTTAGGTTCCAGCAGATTTCCAGATAAGTATTGACAGAATTTAGTGCATATGGCCTGTCAAAGTATCAGGTGGTCATTTGGCCAACACATACATATGGCCAGGAACTGTGGTGCATGCTTGTAATCCCAGCGACTCCGGAGGCTGAGGCAGGAGGATTTCGAGTTCAAAGCTGGCCTCAGCAAAAGTGAGGCACTAAGCAACTCAGTGAGACCCTGTCTCTAAATAAAATACAAACTAGGGCTGGGGATGTGGTTCAGTGGTAGAGTGCCCCAGAGTTCAATCCCTGGTACCAAACAAACAAACAAACAAACAAACAAACAAAAAACCCTATGTATATACCTTTTATACTTCCTTTTCTGGTCCAGGTATGCAATATTTGCAAACAGATGATTTTATTATTTGTTCTTATTTGAGGTTGGATCTGAGGTCAATACATTCCAGTGAATAACTTGTGCTGATGGTCCTCAGAGGGTGGGATGATCTCCTAGAGTCCATTTCTTTTTTTTTTTTTTTTTTTTTTTTTTTTGTGGTGCTAGGGATTGAACCCAGGCCCTGTACATATGAGGCAAGCACTCTACCAACTGAGCTATATCCCCAGCCCTAGAGTCCATTTCTAAGCTGGTGACTTTCAATCATTTTTTCACCTTAGTGCACCTGAGGGATCTATCACCCTCCTATCATGCCCCTCAGGAAGTTTATCTGAAGGCAACTAACCCAGAGGGACCTGGGATCTGGCCTCACAATCTGTGTATGTGTATAGAGGGACGTGAGGGACTCTTTCCACCCCAAAGACTACTGCTGGAAAGCTGATTTCATCCATCAAAAGGTAGGTGCTGTCTATTGAAAGCATCCTCTGTGCTAGGTGCTGGTATCAGGCTATTTAATCCTTGCTGTGCCAAGAGTATCATTACCCACATTTAAAGATGTGCTCAAGACTTGAAAGGAGTCACCCAGGACCACCCAGATAGGTGAGGAGGGAGCCAGGATTTCCGTCTATGCCTCCTGGACTCTAGCACCCCTCTTCCTCCACCATGGTGGTCCTACTCAGCGCTTAAACGTTCACCTTGTATTTATTTGGAGGTGCTTGAGTGAGAGAGAATGGTATTTATCACAATACAGAGCCCTTTTTCCTCTGGAGGGAACTGAAGGTGTGAATAAACTTTAAAAAACCAAAACATGTTCACTACGTGTGTCTGCTAACTTCAGCTCAGGCAGCTAGTATTGCCCGGGGTGGAGCTGCCATCCAGAGACCCCGTGGACCAAGGAGAAATCACCCCACATTTCCAGATGGGTTCTAGGAGACGAAATTGTTTTCATGAAGACACCTAGGTTGGTGCCCAGCTGAAAAGAAAACGTAGGCAACCTGAAATAATGCTATATACTGATTGCTTCTGTGGTTCAGAATAGGAACACCAGAGGCTGGGGTCTCCAAAGTGGACAAGAAGACTGAAACCACAAGCAGACACAAATCCCTCAGAAAAAACCAAACGCCATGGGAAAGAACAGCCCTTGTTCTCTTTCTCTTGTTTAGAATACAAGTGTCTTGCCCCTGGGGACTCCACCGTGTGTGTGTGTGTGTGTGTGTGTGTGTGTGTTTCATGAATCTGGAAGGTCTGTCTTAAGAGCTTTTCAAATCCGTTTTAGTTCTTCTCCTCCTCCTCCTCCTCCTCCTCCTCCTCCTCCTCCTCCACCTCCTCCTCCACCTCCTTCTCCTCCTCCTCCTCCTACTTCTGCATGGGGGTTTAACTCAGGAGCAGTTTACCATTGCACTATAGCTATGTCTATACTTGGCCCTTTTTAAAATTTAATTTTAAGACAGTGTCTTGCTAAGTTGCTTAGGGTCTCGATAAGTTGCTGAGGCTGGCCTCAAACCCATGATTCTCCTGCCTCAGCCTCCCAGTTTGCTGGGATTATGGGTTGTGCACCACTGCGCTGGGCTCCTTTTTCATTTTTAAGACAGAGGTTTGCATGGCTGTCCCATGGACTCCATGCTGCCTGTGAACATGCTTTTTTGTAATACACAGTGTTTCTTTTTTTTCCTACTGAATTAACTTTTTAAAATAGGGATATTTAGCTAGGCACAGTGTCGCACAACTGTAATCCCAGTGACTCAGGAGGCTGGGGCAGGAAGATTGCAAGTTTGAGGCCAGCCTCAGCAATTTAGCAAGACCCTGTCTCAAAATAAAATGTAAAAACGACTGGGAATGTGGCTCAGTGATAAAGCACCAGTACCAAAGGCATAAAATAGGGCTATTTGTTGTAACAAAATCCCAATTTCTAGTTTATATTGAAATAAGCTTTGGAGTTCAACACAGCTGAACGTGTGAACCCTATGGCAGCCATCAGAGGTGCTGAGAAGCGAGGCTACCTTGGCCAGAGCAGGGCTTCTCCAGTCTTCCCAGTCCCCTGGACAGCCTCACTCCTCTGTCACCAGCTGGACCCCTGCAGGGACATGAGTTTGCAACCCCTGGGGTATGCCTTGGCTCCCAGACCATCTCTTTTATGATGTCTTCTTTCAGCATTCAATGACTAACCACCCCTTTCACTGCTCAACCTGGGGTCTACATCCTGCTCTTAATTAATGCCTCCACTTTCTGTGTTGCTGGCATCCAACACAGGCCTTTGTTCATGCCAGGCGAGGGCTCTACCACTGAGCCACCTCCCCAGCACCCCCACTTTTTCTTTTCAAAGGCATAGACCGGGGTTTATTTAGGAAAGTAGATACACTTTCAGGAGAGAAGGGGGGCAATCTCAAAAGAGAGGTACGTTTGGCATAAAACAGGGAGTGTGCACTCAAGGGAACATGTGGACTATCAGCAGAGACAGCCTCCAGCCCTTTTTTAAGAGCCAGTCTCACTAAGTTGCCCAGGCTGGTCTTGAACTTGCAATCCTCCCGCCTCAGACTCCCTGATTCACTGGGATTACAGGTGTGCACTACCATGCCTGGCTCCCTCTTTACTCTTTTCTTTTTTTGGTACTGGGTAGTGAATCTAGGGATGCTGAACACTGAGCCACATCCCCAGCCTGTTTTTTGAATTTTATTTAGAGACAGGGTCTCACTGAGTTGCTTAAGGTCTCACTAAGTTGCCCAGGCTGATCTTTATCTTGTGATCCTCCTGCCTCAGCCTCCCAAGTCCACACAGGTGTGCGCCACAGTGTCCTGTCCTCTTTACTCTTGATCCCCTTTGGCCTGCCTTTTTCTTTCTTCTTTTTCTTTCTTTCTTTCTTTTCTTTTTAACAAAACACTCAGTGTCATCATTTAGTTATGAGGTGTCCTGTTAATGCAGGACCATTCAGAGGTGAAGGACTGCATTGTGGAAGCTGTGACCTAATCTGTCCATCCTGATTTCAATGGGGTCTGTTTAGTCATTGCCCATAGAGTCTGGCCTACAACATATCCATGGAGTCAAATCTGTCAACCCATCACACAATGTGATCTGTGTTTTGAATACCAACACACCTAGTTTTTGGAGCAGAGGAAGTCCTCAGTAAATACTTGTGGATGGGATGGTTACCCTTGGGCTCCCCACTGTGCCCTGCCTACCCTGTGGCGCCTGGGCTCACTGATGCACCCAGCTGGTACAGGGCAGGTATCTCTATTCAGCTTTGGCACTTCAGAGAATGTACACGTCCATTGTAACAACCAGCAAATGATCTGAAAACTTCTCCCCACTAGGGTAGAGCCCGAGGAGGGAGTGACCCATCTGTTTTACTTAGCACTGTATTGCCCAATGCTATCAGAGGCAAGGGTCACCACCTTGCTGGGGGTAAGAGGTGGAACCCCGACAGTTGGTCCAGTCACACTCGCCCCTGCTTGGCTTTGCTCCCTGTGGCAGGCAGGATAATGGGTCCTCAGAGATGTTCACTTCCTAACCCCAGGAACCTGTGAAAGTGCTACCTCACCTGGCAAAAGAGAATTTGTAGGTGTGATGAAGTGAAGGATCCTGAGATGGGAAGGCCATCCTGGATTATCCAGTGGGTCCAATGCAACCGCAAGGGCTCTAACAAGGGAAGGAGGGAGGCAGAAGAGTCGGAGCAGAAGTGCTGATGGAAGCCCAGAGAGACGCGGCAGGAGCAAGGCCCGACTCGCCACTTCTGGCTCTGAAGATGGAGGAAGAGGCATGATGCAAGGACTGCAGGTGACTTTTAGAAGTCACAAAGACAAGGGAACAGGCTCTGTCCCAAGGCCTCCGGGAGGAACAGGCCCGGCTGGCAGCTTGACTTCAGTCCAGTGAAATCCATCTCAGACCTGGGCCCTCTAGAGAGGTAAGATGAACTTGTGTTGTTTTAAAAGCCGCTGCATTTGTTACAGCAATGGTAGGAAATAAGCAATCCCATCTACTTTTTCCTTGTACGGGCAGACTCGTCTCCAGCTTCCTGTGGTCTGCATCTCTGATCTCACCTCCCTGACATCTTGCTCAACACTCTGGGGCCTACCAGCTTGTCCTTGAGACTAACTTGGGTTCTCTGCTCTCTCTCCACACCCCCTTGCCTCTGTAAATCATCCTTCAGGTCCCACTCCAAGGTTCCATGAGACACCCATTCAAGAAGTACTTAGGGCTGAGAGCACTATTCTGGGACGGGGAATGTAAAATGAAATGAGCAAGGTCTCTTCTCTCCTGGGAGGGGACAGGCCCCAAACAAGTACTCAGATGACTAACCAGGTGATTTCAACAGTGAGAGTACCTTGTTTGCATCCCTGGATCTTGGTGGCATTGGCAATACCAAGCTGTGAAGAACACGTAGGGTACTGTGCTAGTGAGCAGATTTTAGATGGGCTGTCAGAGAAGGCCTTACCAAGAAAAGCCGTTGGAGCTGAGACTGAATGATAAGCAGCCTCAGGCAGCATGACGAGTCCCTTCCTAAAACCTCCCTAAAACCACTGCCCTACCCCTCAGCTCTCCTTGAACTTTTCTGGCTGTGTTTACCTGGTGTTATTGGCTGAGATGTGTCTCGCCAAGTTCTTAGGTTGAAGCCCTAAGCTCCAATGTGTACTAGTAGTAAGGACCTTTAGGAGGGAATTAAGGCCACATGAAGTCATAGGGAGTAGGGCCCCAAACTAATAGGACTGGTGTTCCTATAAGAGGAAGAGGCCAGGGATTCACGAACTCGGAAAAGGCCACAAGAGGACAAGGTCAGAAAGCAGCTGTCTGCAAGCCAAGGAGACCCCAGCAGAAACCAGCCCTGCCAGCACCTTGCTCTTTGACTTCCAGCCTCCAGAACGGTGAGAGAAGATTCCTGTTGTCCACGCTGCCCCATCTGAGGTATTTCTTGAGGCAGAACAGACTGGTTTGTAAATCTACATCACTGGTCCACCTAGTGGTGGTGGAAGAACCACCTAGCGGGTCTCCTTGCTTGTCCCTTCTACAGCCCACTCTCTCTGTAGTAGCTGAGAGAACGTTCTACCGCGGACCTCCCAATTCCAGACTCCTCAGCGAGTGACTCCCATCCCATACATAGGGAATTCCAGATTCCCCACGTGGACCTGTTGCCCGGATCTTCCTCCATCGCACATGCCAGCCATCCCAGGCCTTCCTTGTTCCCTGGATAGCATGCTCCAGCCTCAGGGACTTGGCATTTGCTCTGGCCTCTGACTGTGGCAGTCTTCCTCCTCTCCAACGGCTGTCATTTCTCAGAGGCCTTCCCTGACGTTCCCCTTTAATGCAGCCTGCCACCACTGCCACACCCTGGTGCTCTAGTTTCTTGGGTCTTTGTGCGCTCGATGGTGCACACTCCCGCTCCCCATCCCAGGGCGCCGTGGCTGTGTCTTACACACAAGTGAGCCCTTGCACCGTGCAGAGCTCTACCGCCAACCTGGCCACTGAATACAGGAAGAAGCAGCTGCCCTCGGGCTGCAGGAACGCGGGCCCGGCAGCCACTGAGCCTCGCGCTTCCGATTCCTCCTCTGTAAGAACCGGGCCCACCTAGGTGGTTTCGAGGATGCAGAGTGACCACGCAGCGTAGGACGCAGCGGAGAAGGAACGGCGGAGCTAACAGGCTCCCGGAGAGTGGCACCCTGACGCCCGGATCTAGGTCACCTCCCTGCCCGCTGCGCTTCCACCTGCAGCGCCTGGGCCCAGGGCGGCCGGGGACACGCCGGAGCGGGCTAGGACGCTCAGTGCGAGCGCGCCGGGCACCACGTGGCCTCGCGGCCGCCGGGCTCCCACTGCCCGCGCACCGGGTGGCCAGGTCGCGCCCGCCGCTTCCGCCGCCGCCCCCAGCCCGACGTGGCGCCGCCGCCCGAGCCCGACGCTCGCGGCGCAGCCAATGGCGGCGTCTCCCGGGCGCCCGGCGCGGCCTCCCGCCGCCAGGGGGCGCCGCTGCGGGCGCAGCCCAGCCGCCACCGCCGCCGGTCGCCGAGGGAAGCTGCGAGCGAGCGCCAGGCCCCGCCGCCGCCGCCTCCGCGCCCGCCGCCCGCGTCCCGCCCGGCCGGCGCGCGTCCCGCAGGTAGGGAGCTGGGCGCCGCGGGGAGGGCGCGCGCCGCCGCCTCGGGCCCGCGCGCCGGTAACGGGCGCGGCGGGCGGGGGAGGGGCGGCGGGCGGGGGCGGGGGCGGGGGGCGCGGCGGGGCCGGCGGAGCGCGCGCCCCGGGCCCGGACGGCGCCGCGCTCTCCCCGCGCCCGGGGCAGCGCACCCGGTTCCGCGAGCCGGGCTGGGGGCGGGACGGCTCCTCTTCGGTTATCGCACTTAAAATACGTCCCCCCCGTGCTTTCTGCGTGCGCCGGGGGTCGCGGGGCCTGGGGCGGCCCCGGCTGGGGCGGGAGGCGGCGGCCGAGGGCCGGCTCGCCCTCCGGTGAAGCCTCTTGGGTCTGCGCGGGGCGCACCGCTGGGTGGGTGGCGACTGGTTTCCGGCATTTATGGGGGATGCGGGGACTGCGCGGTTTTAGGTTTCTTCTTCCCACCCGTGAAGAACGAAGACCTGTCAGTTCCCATTAGCGGGAATTTCCGGTTAGGGGTGGTCATCGCAGGGGTGTGGTCAGGCTGGAAGGGCCTGCGGGCCCGAGGGGCGGCGCCTGCCTCCTGATTGGGCGCGTTTATGGGGAGTTGGGCATTTCGCGGTGCCGGGTGTGAGGGATGCTAGCGGGGAGCCGGCCTGGGTATTGCAAGAGCCAGGGTCTGCCCAGACTGGACCTCAGTTGCCCACCAAGGTGACCACTGGCCACGTGGGACTGCTGAGCCCTTGAATGTGGCTAGACCGAATCCAGATGTACTCCCGCTTGATTGTTTAAAGTCTGGTTTTAAAGGCTTAGGATGAGGAAGAAAAGGACAGAAACGATCTCATGGGTAATCTTTTATACTTAAGTACACGTCGAGATGATCATGTGCGCATGTTGGATGGAGGTGCGAGGTCAGCAGCACTGTCCCCGCCTTCCGTTCACTTTTTGGTGTGGCTACTTGACAATTTAAAACGGCACGTAAGGCTGGCATTATAGTTCTATTGGACAGCGCTCAACTGGAGCATCTGAGTGGGGGAGGGGCCGGGGCCTCTGCCATCTGCTTGTCTTCCTGCTTGTCTGGAAGCGGGCCTGTGGCCTCCTTCCCTGGAGGCTCTCAAGGAATCTGCTGCCTCGTCCCCCACACTCTCTCTTGAACTGATGAGCCGAATTGCTCAGTGGGGGTCTTGTCCTAATTTGCATAATTCAAGTTAATGGACTGAATTGTATCGTTGAAAAATGCCCCCTTATCTGCTGTGTGCTTTGTGCTGGAGACTGGGACTACGTTGTACAGGGGTTCAGCTCCAAATAAGATTATGAATCTTGAGGTCGGACCGTTATCAACGTGTGTTCTGCAAAGAGCCTGTTGATTGTCTTTAGTCCACATGTGCTGGAGAGCTCCTGCCCTGCTCTGCATTACTGTGACTTTTGCTCGGTATTTATGCCCTGATTTCCACCCTCCTTCCTGTTCCCCAGGTAGTGTCAGTTTCCTAGTAAGAAGGGTGGTTCCTCAACCACAGGGCCCACAAGTGTTAATCTTACCCATTTTTAAATCTGCCAATTTGTTGTAAATGTGTTGTAAGTGGAAGGAATCAATTAGAATCTCTCAACACTGGGCAGGGTTTGGATATTCCAGTGAACAAAGAAACTGAAACCAAAGGTTGTGTGGACTGAGTTGCCACAGATGCTCCAGGACAGACTTTCTAGCTGGGTGGGAGGAAACTGGTCTTCTAGGTCATCTCTAGAAGTGTTTTGCTTGGGTGGACATACTTTTTCTCCAGAATCTTAGAAGTGAAATTTGTTCCTATTAAAGCTGGAGGTGTTTACGAATCAAGAAAAAACTAGATGATATTTTAAGGGCGGGGGAGGAGGGGGAGAAGGAAATATTAAAATATTAATCCAGAGGTTTAAAAGTGAATGCTAATGTAGTGTTTCCATTTTAATTCTCTCTCACACAGCTCATGTGAGGTATTTTCATTGGTGTAAGGAGGTGGTGTTAGCTATCTTTGCCAGGTTTTGTCGCAACAAGAAATTTGCTTTTTAATCTTGAGAGTTTAGCAACGTGTTGTCTAGTTAGTCAAAGTTAACAAATTTCACATGCCTCTAGTGAGGCTTCAGGACCCAAGGGATGGAGTTACGTATAGGAGAGGTAGAGAATTTGTTTCACACATACAAAAATGCAAGCTTTGTGTTTTATGAAAAGACCTGAATTTGGAGTAGGGTGTTAATCTGGCCTTCTAGGTGAGAAGGCAAGAATGTTTGGGGATATCATGTCACTCAGCTTTGACAGGAAGACATCATGAGGGTCCTGGGCCCAAGTGATCCCAGGCAAATTATTTACCATGATTACACATGAAATCTTTCTGTTGCATCCTCCTACAGAATTTGCAGATGGAGTTGATTCACAGGGAACAAAGTCTTATCCACAAAGTAGGGCTGGGTGCTAGAGGAGACTTGGCAGATGTTTTATCTTTTGGAATCTGAAATCTAGCAATTTCAAAGTGAACAGTTCCTGTAGCAGGAAAAACCTGGCCCAAACCTTCCCCAAGCCTTTTGGCAAGTTTCCATTGTGAAGTTTTCAGTAAAAGGAGAAACTGTTTCAAGAAGTGTCCAGTAGCAGCTTCTCTGTTACGCGGTGGTCCAGAGCCTTTGATAATGCCTCACTACCTGGGCTTGCAGCCTGCTGAGCTAGGCATTGTGCCTCCACACCCCCAGGGTTCTGGCAAGTGTTGCAAGAGTTACTTAGTACATTGTTGCAAGAAAAGGTTGAAAATAATGTTACTCTAACTACTTTTTAGTTTTTTGGTTTTTCAGTATTGGGAATTGAACCGAGGGTGTTCTACCACTGAAACACATCCCCAGCCCTTTTTGTTTTTATTTTGAGACAGGGTCTCGCTAAGTTACTGAGGCCAGCCTCCAATTGATGATCCTCCTGCCTCAACCATTTTAATTAATAGTCGGGTGGATCACAGGTATTTGTTGTCTTAAAGCCATAACATAGAGAGGTGAGGCTGGGGATGGACCTGAGCCTAGATATGTATTTCCAATTTTTCACTTGAAACACAAGTGTACCTTCTTAGGCAGAAACAGAAACAGTATCCTGGTGACCTGCTGCCTGCTGTTTCTATGTTAACCTGGTCCTATGTTAGAATGTCTTGTGAGTAAAGCTGCTTAACATTAAATATTTTATCCAAATGCATTACAGTCTGGGTAGAGCATCTTCCCCTGGCAATGCTGACTCCCTGAGTCCACTACATTCCTGGGAAAGTCCTCTGCTTTGTCTGGATTGCTTTAAATGACATCCCTGGAGTATGTCCAGGGACACACGTGTGCCTCTGCATGTTGATTGCATTCCTCCTGAGTGGTTTTGAAGTGTGGGTCTGTTTGTCTGAACCCAGGCCCTGGCCACCTGAGACAGGTGTGGCCCTCCTTGGGTTAGCTTGGGTACTTATGGTGTGGATGAGAGGCCGGGCTGTCTGGCTTTGACTTCTAGCCCTGCCACTTCCTAGCTGTGTGAGTCTGGGCCAGGTAAGTCATTTCTCTGCATTTATTTCCTCAGAGCACTTATCTCTCAAGGTAATCAGGATCAAATGGCTTAATAGCATAGCCCATGGGACAGTGGTAGCTGCTGTTGCTTTTGTGGGATTTTTTTTCCCCCCAGTACTGGGTAGTGAACCAGGGATGCTCTGCCACTGAGCTATATCCCCAGGCCCCCCTTTACTTATTTATTTTATTTTTAAATTTTGAGATAGGACCTCGCTAAGTTGAAAAGGCTGGCCTGGAACTTGTGATCCTCCTGCCTCAGCCTCCCAAGTCTGTGGGGTCACAGGCCTGCCTCCCTCGGTGTGCCGCAGTCAGATTTGCTAATCTGGGTGTCTTCTGCTAATGGGAGCTAGTTTCCTGGATCTGTCTTGACCGGCTTGACCGGCTTTAGGACACTAAGTTTCACCTAATAGACACTGGCTAAACCTTGACAGAATTGCAGTGAAGATCCAGGGTACCTTTTGTCCTTACAGAACCTCCAGATGAGTAGGAGTTTGTGTCAGCCAATCCCAGAAAGACGATATTCCAGCTTGCAAGAGTTAGTTCCACTACATTAACTCAACTCCTATTTAATTGTGTCTGCCTGAAAGTGTCCTGTTCAAACTCCCACTCCCAGGGAGTTTCTTGATATTTAGGAGAAGAGGCCTGAAAGACCACCTCACTGTGCTCCCTGGGTGTCCCTTAAGGTTCCAGGTCCTCTGCTGCCCCCACTCTCTGAGGTGCACCCACCCCGCTGCCCACCCTGGCCCCCCGGCATTTCTTTTCTGACACCTCCTCTCTTGCTTCTTTACCCGCACCTTTCTGCCAGGTTCCAACTCTGGACTTGGTGGGGGATGTCCTCTTTCTACTTGGCTACTTCTCTCTTTCTTCCATTCCAATATTGACCTGGACCCAGGTATTGTTCAGACAGTATCTGAGAAAGGAAGACTGAGACAAGGTACCTGCTTAAGGGTGTGGTGGCAATTTAGGGTGGTGAAGGAAGAGGCCTAAGAATGTCTTTTAAGCCAAGATTCCAGAATGAAAAGCAGTTCGCTCGGCAAAGGGCTGGGAAGTGCATTTTGGGCAGATGGAACAGCACACAGGGTGGCTCAGAAGCGTGGAGTGCTTGAGTGAGATTTAAAATACGTGAAATTCTCCTGTATCACTTCTTTTTTTTTTTTTAATACATTTTTTAGTTGTAGATGGACACAACAATTTTACTTTATTTCTGCGTGGTGCCGAGGATCGAACCCAGGGCCTCACAGTGCTAGGCAAGCACTCTGCCATGGAACCCCAACCCCTCCCATATCACTTCTTGCAGTAAAATGGTAGACCCAATTTTAACAATTTAAACCATGAAACAACAGATACTAGAAGAAAACACAGAAGTGTTTTATAGAGATACCAAAGAGGCTGGGCTGGGGCTCAGTGGTAGGGCGCTTGCCAAGCATGTATGAGGCACTGGGTTCACTTCTCAGCACCACATTAAAAAATAGATATTGTGTCCATCTACCCCTAAAAACCTCTGCAACTTTTAAAAAATATTATTTCTCAGATGTCAAACTCCAGAAGACGTGAAAGAAAATATTGATAGATTGATTAAAAAAAAAAAAATACTGTCAAAAAGCCTCACAAGCCAGGCGTAGTGGTGCACACCTGTAACCCCAGCAGCTCTGGAGGCTAAGGCAGGTGGATCTCAAGTTCAAAGTCAGCCTGCAACTTAGGGAGTCCCTAAGCAACTTGGCAATACCCTGTCTCTAAATAAAGAATAAATGGAGCTGGGATGTGCCTCAGTGATTAAGTACCCCTGGGTTCAATCCCTAGTGCGAAGGGAAAAACAAACAAACAAACAAACAAAAGCCTGACGGACTCATAATCAGTCAACCTTGAAAGTGGAGGTGCACACCTATAATCCCAGCCACTTGAGGCTGCCCAAGAGGATTGCAAGTTCAAGGCTAGCCTGGGCAATTTAGCAAGGCCCTGTCTCTAGAAGTAGAAAGGGCTATTGTGCGTGGTGGTGCTGTATTCCTAGCAGTTTGGGAGGCTGATGCAGGAGGATCTTGAGTTCAAGGGTGGCCTCAGCAAGGCCATAAGCAACTCAGCAAGACCCTGTCTCTAAATAAAATATGAAAAAGGACTGGGGATGTTACTCAGTAGTAGAGTGCACCTAGATTCGAGACCCAGTACCACCACCAAAATAAATAAATAAAAATTGAGAAAGTCCTACAACCAAAGCCGAAACATGTGGGTGTCATGGAATACTTTGTTCACATGTACTGATATGAAGTGACCTACAAGACTGGGTATATGGTGCAAAGAGCAAAGTCCAGAACAATCTTAAAGGCCCTGGTTTCTACAAAAAATACAAGCATAGAATACTTCTAACTTTTTGTTTAAGATAATTATAGACCCAGGAAATTGCAAAAGTAATACATGGAGTCCCATGAACCCTTCACCCTGCTTCCCCTATTGGTGACATGAAACTAGCACACGTTACAACCAGGAAATCGCCAGTAGTGTGATACCATTGACCAAACTGCAGACCACACTCGTTCTCCCCAGCCCTCGTCTGTGTTTTGGGCGTGGTTCTGTACGTGGGTTCACGTGACCATCCCCACAGTCAGATACAGAAATGTGCAGAGTATCTTCAGCAGGACACGTAAGAGACTGGAAGCAAAGATTGGCTGCCCTCAGGGAGGGCCGTGCGATGGCCAGATATGGCAGGGCTCCTCACTGTCAGGTTAAAATACTCTGAAAACAGTCTGAGATGCCCGACAGTCAGGTGGAACTATCAGATAGACAGAGGGTGTGTCTGCTGCTCCCCCAGAGCTCTGCCCGGGAATGGACGGGGCGTCCTCAGGGCTCTAGATGAGGTCGCTGACATCCGGGCACTGCAGGAGAACTCTAGGGGAGAGGATGGGGGCGTCTCCAAGGGGTTTGTGACAAATCCTCAGGGCTTTCACATCGAGAGCCCAGGTAGAGGTGGAGCCACAGGCTTTGAAAGAGCTGTGGCCTGTGGGGTGGGCCAGACCTAGCAAGGGCTGGGACAGGGAGGGTGCCACCAAGTTTGAGTGAAAGCAAGTCTGTTGGATCTACTTTGTAAAATTTTTTCTCCATTTAAAATTGAGGCCAAACCAGGCATGGTGGTGCATGCCTGTAATCCCAGCAGCTTGGGAGGCCGAGGCTGGAGAATGGCTAGTTCAAAGCCAGCCTCAGCAACTTAGTGAGACCTGTTTCTAAATAAAATATTAAAAAGAGCTAGGGATGTAGCTCTGTGGCTAAACCCCTCTGAGTTCAATTCCTGGTGCCAAAATAAATAAATAAAAGATTTGTACAGAATGCAAAAAAAAAAAAAAAAAAAAAAAAAAAAAAAATTGTGCAGAGGTGCGCTGGGGTGCAACTTGGTGGCAGAGCACTTGCCTGGCATGCCCAGGGCCCTGGGTTTATCTGCAGCACCGCAGAAGGCAAAATAACAAAAAATCCAAAACCAAGCAATGATTACAAAACAAAACCATCAAACCAAAACAACACAAAAATAAGGTGGTATACCAAACGAAAGGGAGGAGGAGTTATTTCACAAGTAAAACTAATCTGTGGTAGAAAAAAAATGGAAGAGTGGCCACCTGGAACTGGGATTGCCTGGGAAGGGGTCTGTACCTTAATGGGAGCCTGGATTATAGGGAGTTGGTCAAAACTCACATTCACATTTATGCATGTAAGGCTGGGGTTATAGCTCAGTGGTGGAGTGCGTGCATGAGGCCTGGGTTTCCATCCCTAGCATCCTGCAGAACTGCAAAAAAATTGTGCATTAAAAAAAAAAAAAAAAAAAAGAAAAGAAAAAAGGGCAGAGGTAATGCTATGTTTGCTGAGACGTTTGGGAATGAATTAGAATTGAGGTCTGCAACTTACTTGGAAATTTATCAAAATCAGGAAGTGGATTGATGGCAGGTCAGTCGGACAAGCAGATGGATGAAGATGGGAAGATGATAAATATAGGAAGATGTTAATTGTAGAATATGGTTAATATATGTATATAGTCTTCATTGTTTAAAAACGTTTACTGAATCAGGTGCACACCTGTAATTCCAGGGACTCAAGAGACTGAGACGGAGGATCACAAGTTCAAAACCAGCCTCAACAACTTAGTGAGGCCCTAAGCAACTTAGTGAGACCCTGTCTCTAAATAAAATACAAAAAAGGGCTGGAGATGTTGCTCAGTGGTTAAGTGCCCCTGAGTTCAACCCCCGGTACAAAAAAAAAGAAAGAAAGAAAAAAGTTTACTATGTGTTTTGAAAATTTATGTTAAGATTTGGGAAATAATTTTTAAATTGAACTTGAAATGGTCTGTCATATGTAACTATTGCCTTATTCTGTGTCCCCAGATCCTTTTATGTGTACAGGAGGGATGAGTTTATTGCTGCTAAAAATGTCTGCATCTTACTTCCTTCTAATCACTTGGATTGTCAGCCCTTTGCACCATATGCTTTGTAAAAGGTCAAGGTTCAAGGTTTTCTAGCACTTTCTGGAGAAATAGCTCTAAGGCTATTAACTTGGCAGATTATTACTACCCAGGAGTGCCTTCTTAGCCAACAGATTTGCTTTATGAGTGAACTTCAAATTAATTCCTCCCCTCAGCCTGGCAGGCTGAGAGCAGGGTATATCACTAGCCCGAGAAGTGGGGTAACTGTGGTGCTCTTTTCTTGCTCTGGGACCCTTTGCTCTATGAGTCTGTCTCTGAAGAAGTTGGCCCAGAGAGGGTTTGGGGTGTAGCTCAGTGGTGGAGTGTATGAGTTTGATGTCCAGCTCCCTCTTCCCTCCAAAGAAAAAATAGGGACCCCGTCCTGCTATCAGGGAAGCAGGAGAGGTTGCTGCTCCTGTGAGTCATCCTCCTGAGAAAGGCTGCGTGGACTCTTCGTGGCTGGCTTGCACATGCGCATCGGGTTGGGGCTTGAACCCAGGACCCCGCACATGCTAGGCAAGCACTCTTCCAGGGGTCATTAGCGTTACTGCTGGAATGTCCCATGCTTCTGTTTGGAGCTATTTCACGTGTATGCAAAGAAATGAGTCTACATAGTGCTTCCCGAAGTGACTTTATACTTAGGAGTACGAATTTAAAAGTCTTCCTTGACCTGGTGGTGCAGGCCTGTAATGCCAGCAACTCAGGAGGCTGAGGCAGGGGGGATTGCAAATTTGAGGCCAGCCTCAGCGATTTAGTGATGCTCTAAGCAATTTAGCGAAACCCTGTCTCAAAATTTAAAAAAGGGCTGGGGATGTGGCTCAGTGGTAAAGCACCCTGGGGTTCAATTCTGATATTAAATACATATATATATATAATATATTTTATATATATATATATTATATATATCTCAGGGAAATGCTCAGACACATGCAAGTGGCTAGAAGTGCTGACGAACCCCGCATACTGCCCCCCAGCTCAGCAGTCACGGATTTTTCTGGCACCCTGTTTCATTTCTACCCCTCCCACCTCTGCCTTTGGCTAAACAATTCTTCTTCTTTTTTTTTTTTTTTTTTGATGGTACTGGGTAGTGAACCCAGGGCCATTTTACCACCGAGAACATCACCAGTCCTTTTTACATTTTTTTAATTTTTTTTTTTTTTTTTTTTTTGGTGGTGCTCAGGATTGAACCCAGGGCCTTGTGTATGTAAGGCAAGCATTCTACCAACTGAGCTATCTCCCCAGCCCCTTTTTTTTTTTTTTTTTTTTTTTTTCATTTTTTTAAATTTTGAGACAGGGTCTCGCTTAGTTGCTGAGGCTGGCTTCCAACTTGAGATCTTCCTGCCTCTGCCTCTCTACTCTGGGAGTACAGGCATGCACCACCCCCTGGGTTTGCCTAAACTATTTTTGAAAAAACTTCTCCAGAAATAGTGCCATTTGACTTCTGTGCCATGGACTTCTTGAATTTCGTATTTTGGAACATTTCAAATATGTGCAAAGTAGAGAGACTAGTGTGAAGAATTCTTATCAGTATTCTGTTTGCTCCCTGCCCCCACATCCCTTTTGTAAATTACTGGAGTATTTTTTTTTTTTGCTGAAATATTTTAAAACAAACTCCAGACATCATGTCTTTTTCCATGAAAACATTTCAGTGAAGTACCAACTTTTAAGAATAAGATATGGCTTTTTAGAACAGACAGTATTTAAAAGATAATAAGATCTATCACCAGTTGTCAGCCTCTGGACATTCCAACCCCCATCCTATCCTTACACTTCAAAAAAAAAGGTAGATTTAAAAACAAAACTACAAGTGGTAAATAATAATGAAACTCAAAAGTTTCAGCCACACACTTGAAGTATGGATGGAATTTCCCTTTCTGTCACCAGGTACAAATTTGTGATTTATGTGATAAGAGTCGTCTTAGTTGGGCGCAGTGGCGCACACCTGTGATCCCAGTGACTAGGGAGGCAGAGGCAGGAGGTTTGCAAATTTCAGGCCAACTTGGGCAATTTAGGGGAAAAAAAAAAAAGGTCTTAGTTTCAGGTCTTATTAGTCCTCAGTGTGGGTGATTACATGCACCCCCTTCCCCTCCACTGCTTCCCCCCAGGGACATTGGCTGTGGTGTAGGTCAGGGTGCTACAGGCACGTGTGTAGAGGCCAGAGATCCCGCCAGCTGGCACCCTGCAGTGCACAGGACACTCCGCAAATAAGCAGTCACCGGCCAGGGTCCTGCGGCTGGCAGCCTGGGTGCAGGACGACCGGGGGAGGGGTGCTTTATCTGCGTCTCTTCACAGAGCTTCTCCCTGAACTTGGGGGTCCTGCTCAGTGAACATTGGTCACTGGGGGGTGGACACCAGCAACATGGACACGTGTCGCTTGTCAGTATCAGGTTGAAGGCAATCCTTAACTATCCAGAAAATACCAACGGAAGTAATTTTAGATGACCGTTCATCAGTAGTACCAATGGGACGGTTCAGAAGTTTGGCAAAACAAGCGTATGGTTTAGAATCTGCTTACAAGGAAGCCAAGCTCCCCGGGAGGCACTCAGACATGAGCGCTTTCTCCTTCTTGGAGAGCTTCTAGAAGCAAGGCAAAGGGACCAGCGTTCCAGTGCATGCACGTGGGCCACTAAGGACAAACGCGGCCTGCAGCTGAGGGGAAGGAAGGGAGCAGATGACTTTTCCTCGAGACCAGTTAGGAGGGACAGACAGGCGGTGCATTGCCTTTCAGCCCGGAAGAGAATGGACCTTGCTTGTGGGGCTCAACCACAGGGGCCCAAGAGATCACTCCTCGAGGCCACTGGGCCCAGGCCCTAGACTAAGTGGGGGATGGGCCTGTCCACAGCTCCCAGTGGGACAGGGCCTGGAGTTATGGGGGTTTTAAGGGTACCCAGGAGCTCTGGTGCCTGATGTAATTGTGTGCCATGTTTCTTTCCAGATTGTTCACTTAGAAAGTGGATGTGTGGGATAACATGTCCAGTGTGTCCGAGGAGAGACGAAAACGGCAGCAGAACATTAAGGAAGGACTGCAGTTTATACAGTAAGCGCTGAGTTCATGGCCTGGGTTCTTGTCACGTGCTGGTTCTTTTCTTACGTGGCCTTACCTTGAAAGCAGTTCGGTCATGTTCAGCCCGGGTCCTGTCGATCTGGGTCAGAGACGACACCCTCCGGTCTGTTTGCGGCTCTTGTCTGCAGTGGAGCCCACTGTGGCGGGTCTTGGGGTGAAGTCCTTTGTATCCCCCAGAGCTGAGGTCTTGGACTTTGCTCTCGTGAGAAGGGTTCTAATGAATGAAATGTGATGCAGTCTTACCTCTGCCCCCGAGGGCTTTCACCCTCGGATGTTCCTGTGAGGAAGTGCGTTGGTGACAGACAGCCCTGGGCTGGGTGGACATGTCCAGGCAGAAGGGCCTCTTTGTTCCCTCGTGGGAAGGAGACATTGTCCTCTGTACTGCACTAAATTGGATCAGATAGTGTTAGTGGCCTGTTCTATTTTTAACCTTTTTGGCATTTGAAGAATTAGGCCTTCTTTTAATAGAAGTAGATTTGAAAGAAAAGTGAGTGCTTAAGAAAGGCTATAGGAATAGTTGGGATCTTTGCTTCATGCCTGCAGGCGCACGGGTACTGGTAGAGAAGAGTGTCTTCAGATGTGTTTCGCACCAGCGGAAGCACAGTTTTAAGATAACTTCTGGCTGAACAGATTCTGATAGGAGCCTGATAATTCACAAATGATTTGTTTCTTCTTAGGTCGCCGCTGTCATATCCAGGAACCCAGGAACAATATGCGGTAATGACCCGGGAAGGTCTGCCTGAGTCTGCAGAGGCTCACGGGCTGCGATCTACGGCAGGGTTGGCAAACCTGGCTGGGTCAGAGCTGGCCGCCGCCCTTTTTTGTGAATGAAGCTTCATTGGAATGCAGCGACACTCAGTTGCTTATGTATCATCTCTGGCTGCTTCATGACATGAGGGGGTGGTGACAGAGGCCATAGGCCTGCAAAACCTAGGACAGCCATTACCTGGGCTTTTACAGAGGCAGTTTGCCAACCCCCGTACTGGGCCAGCCTTCTGGGGGAGGGGTTGTACCTGGCCAAGTGTCCTGAGTTTTCTTTTCCTCTATTAGTGTAGTTTGAATTAGTGTGTCTTTTGAGCCCTTTGAAAATGACAATTTTATTGAAAATAAGTGGGACAGAGTTTGATAAGAAGAATGTATAGAATCTTCTATTTTTATTTTGGAGAAAGTCCTGACAGCAGCACTAAGGGGGACTGGAAGGCCTGAGGAAAGAACCAACAGTGGACCTGCCAGTGAGACGCAGGGAGCAGGCCCTTGGGTCACCTGTGGCCTTTGGCTCTGGGGGTTTGGGTCCTTCCCAATGTCATTTCTCTCTGTCTGGTTCTTCCCTTCCTGTTCAGTTCCCTCCTCCTCTCTTTTCCTCTCTCCACGCAGGTGTAGAGGCAAAAAACTGAGCTAGAAACCACTTGGAACGATCCTCTCATTTTCCACATGTGGAACTGGGGCCCACAGAGCACAAGTGGCATGTCACAAGTCACACCAATTATTAATGGTCGACATGTCCTGTTTCCTTAATAGTCTAGTCAGCTTACACCTGAATCCATAAAATGAGACCAAAAAAGTTGAGTATTGAATAGATCTTGTGATGGAAAAGGGCTTTTAAGATTTTGAAGCCGTGAGAGAATTCAGAAGGAAAATTAAGAACTCTTGTACAATCCAAAGGATGTGTGTAGTTACTTGAGACTGGCTCAGTCCCAGTCCCCCTGGGAAGTGACCCAAGCAGGCAGTAGACGAAAGAAGAAATAGAACAGGCGCAAACGGGCGGGAAGTCCAACTGTCCTGTGGGGACATGCAGATTAAAAGGACGCTGTGTTCGCTCGGCTCCAGAGGGATTTCCTGTGCATGTCGCCTACGCACGTGCCCCATACCGTGCGGCAGGGGAAGGTCCACGAAGCTGTTGCTTTCCCGGGGTGCTGGTCGCAGCTCTGAGCGTGTGTTCTTGAGCCGAGGGCTTCCCTGTGCTCATCATCCTGGTAGGATCAGGCTCGGATTTGCAGAGCCTTTGCTGGGCTTTTCTTGAGAAGGAGGGAAAATTCTCTTGTAAAAACCAAAAAAGCAGCTCAGGGGAGCCCCTCGCAGACCGCGCAGCCCGGCTCACGGGCCGCTTCTGCAGCAGGGCTGCTCTGTCCAGGCTTTCTCTGAAGTTTGAGGCATGACCTTTAAAGTGGACCTGGTCATTGCTGTGTCCGTAAAGGGCTTCAAGAGGCAACTTTCTTTTTTCAAGGTGTATTTGCGTGCTCTTGTGAGAAATCTTTTTAATGAAGGAAATGATGTTTATCGGGAACGTGACTGGAACAGCTCCATAAGCCAGTACACAGAAGCTTTGAATATAGCTGATTATGCAAAGTCTGAAGAAATTTTAATCCCTAAAGAAATCATTGAAAAACTACATATAAATCGTATTGCCTGCTATTCTAACATGGTAAGTGTGGTGTATTTTTTTTTTTTTTTTTTCTTTTTTTAAAGAATATTTCTAGGAGCCAGGCACGGTAGCACATGCCTGTAATCCCAGTGGCTCAGGAGGCTGAGGCAGGAGGATCGCAAGTTCAAAGCCAGCCTCAGCAAAAGTGAGGCACTAAGCAACTCAGTGAGACCCTGTCTCTAAATAAAATACAAAATAGGGCTGGGGATGTGGCTCAGTGGTTGAGTGCCCCTTAGTTCAATCCCTGGTCCCTCCCCACCTCCCCCAAAACAAGAATGTTTCTAGGAGAAAATTTACCTCTGTGTTGTAGTACATTAATAAAGAGTAATTTTCTGCCAAACATGGAGGTACATATCTATGATTCCAGGGACTCAGGAGGCGGAGGCAGTAGGTGCTAGGGGTTCCAATCCATTGCCCTTTTGTTTTTAGTTGGTACATCAAAAGCACCCGTGTCTACGGGGTGCTCAGTGAAGCATCGGTGTGCAGAGGCGTGCAGGGCAGGGCTGAGCCGGGCAGCAGCTCTGTCCCAGCCGTCCTCAGTGCTCTGGGGCGGCTTGGGATACACTTGTTGTCATGGCTGCCACGATCCCCACAGGGTGACTGCAGAGGGGAGGCAGAGAATGGAGCCTGGCCCACGGGTCTTCCGTTTTATTTCTAGAAGGCTTTATTGGCCATCTGGGGTCCTTATGGTCAGATGCGAACACTGGCCTGATAGGTGGTAGGTACATAGAAGTTCATGATATCCTTTCCGCCTTTGTGTATTTGAAATTTCAAAACAAAACTCATTCTAAAAAAATAACACCGCTGACTTTGAGTTTTAACGGAGTACAGCAGGCAGGGTGTTAAGGTTGTTTCCATTGTGAGAAGGGAATTGTGTGGTTGCTGACTCTCTTCTTTGGCCTTGCCCATCAGGGTTTTCATGAGAAAGTTCTAGAAGACTGTAGTGCCGTCCTCAGTGTCAATGCCAATAACTGCAAAGCTCTGTATTGGAAATCTAAGGCTTTGAGCGACTTAGGAAGATACAAAGAGGCCTACGATGCTGTGGCCAAGTGCTCCTTAGCGGTGCCTCAGGTATGGGATTTAAATGTTGGTTCATGTGTTTACATCATGGCTGTAATTGCTCGCATGTGAGTGGCATTTAAAGAGTTAAACTTCTGAGAGTGTGGTTGTCCCAGTGGCTGGAGAGGCTGAGGCAGAAGGATCAGGATCGATTAGGCAAAAAGGTTGATAGAGACCAACCTCAGCAATTCAGGAAGACCCTGTCTAAAAAAAGAAAAAAACAGAACTGGGGATGTGGCTCACTGGTAGAGCACCCGGGGCTCAGTCCCCGTGCAGCCTCCAGCCGCTCCAGCCAGTGTCTGGACAGGAAGTGTCCCCTGGCTGCTGGTTCTGCTGCGTGGCCCGTCAGTAGAATGCTCTTCTAAGCTGTGTGTGGACTTTTTTCAGGATGAACACGTAATAAAACTGACTCAAGAACTAGCTCAGAAATTGGGATTTAAAATAAGGAAAGCATACGTCAGAGCCGAGGTAAGCTGAGCTTCCCTCCCTGAGGGCTTTGCATTTTGTTTTATAAGTTGCAGTAACTTCAGTTTTTAAATTCATGCCTTTTATTTCAGCTCTCATTGAAATCAGTTCCTGGGGACGGGGCGGCCAAGGTAAACTTATGATTTCTGTAAGAAGCATATTTACTAGAAAAGGAAGAGTGGAATTCTTAGCAATTCTGCTTTTCCTATTTTTAGTATGTGCCTCTTTTCATCCTCATGTAATTGACCGGAGCTTCCTGTCACTTTAAAAAAGAAAATAAACTCAAGTAATATATTTTAGTCTTAACCAGCATTTCCTGAAATCCACTGGAGCATTTCACAGGATGTGAATAGATGCTAGTTTTTATTTGAGAAACGTGGTCCAGGGCAAATACTAGGGTACATTGAAAAAAGAATTATTTTCTTTTTTTTTTTCAGCCAAGTCTTCTTAGAGATAGTAGAATGCTAATGGCCACTGTGAGTGTGTGTGTGAGTGAGTGTGTTTGGCGGGTGAAGTGGTGACTAGATTAGGCCCTGGTATTCTGCTAAAGGTCCTTTGAGAAATTTCGGACCACAGGAAAATAAGTGGGCAGCTGGACTTGGTTGCACACCCATAATCCCAGCTGCTTCGCGACTCAGGTGGGAGGTTCGCTTGACTCAAGACCCCCCGGGCAATATAGCAAGATACCCCTGACCCCCTTAAAAAAAGAATTGCTGGCCTAGTGCACGCATGTTATAAAGGTTTAAATACTCCTTTCCCCTCCACTCCCTGCCCATGGTACTAGGGAGCGAATCCAAGGGTGCTCTACCACTGAGCTACACCCCCAGCCCTTTTTATTTTTTATCTTGAAACGAGGTGCCAAGGCTGGCCCCAAATTTGTGATCCTCTGCTTCAGCCTCCCAGGTAGCTGGGGTTGTAGGTGTGTGCCACCAGTGACCAGCATTCCTGCTTGAGTTTATAGGTGCTTCACCATTTAGGACTCTGAAAATGTGACTCACTGTGGTTTGATTTCTAGGCTGTGAACTGTTCTGTGGAAGACATCGAGCCAGGTATGTTTCCACATGTCATCTTCACCGGCTGACGAGTGCCGGCTTTGGACTTGACTTTTATGTGGCATTGTAAATGAGATCTCTGCGTGGTTATTAAAGTGAGAGTGTAATTACTGTCGTGTTTTCACCTAGCTCTTCGTGTCCTCTGTCACTGACTAGTAACACTAGTATTGTGTAAGTTTGGCACAAGTGAGTGAGTACATTTCCATCTGTTACAGATTTGTTAACTCCGAGGCAAGAAGCGCTTCCTGTTGTTTCTTTACCTGCATCCAGTTTTTCTCATGACATGGGAAATGAGCTGGTCTCAGTTCCTATCATGCCCTTAGCTTCTGTTTTGTCCCTGCAAGTGGAAGAGAATACTCTGCCATCCTCAGTGTTGGCGAATGGAGGGAAGATGCCCTTCACGATGCCCGAGGCTTTTCTGGATGATGGAGACATGGTTCTTGGAGATGAGATCGATGACTTGCTTGATTCTGCCCCAGAAACTAATGACACTGTTATGGTAAATAAGTTCAGTGCTTTGCTTTACTTCCAAAGATGCAGTTACCATTTGTTTAAATTGTCAAGTAACTGGATAGATATTTTGATGTTTTTGGGCTGAATTTTGGATTTCTGACTTTGAAAATTATTTTTGTCCTTTGGTAACTGGATAATTAGGTCATTTTTAAAACAAGAAAGAAACATGCTATCTAGTCTGCCAGTTTTTTTTTTTTTTTTTTTTTTATTTAAAGAAACAAGTAAATATAACATTCCGAAAAAGAATAAACATTCAACATTTAAGGAAAAATTAGTTTTATGGGTTAGGAACTTCTCATTGGCTTAAGGAAATTCTCCACTGACCATATACCATAAAACAGAAATCTGCAGATTAGCCCACATTCCAGATGGGGCCCATTGCCTACTTTGTGTGTCCCACAAACTAAGGATCTCTCTACATTTTTAAAAGGCTAGAAGAACAAAAAGACAAATTATATGAGCTGACTTAGTGTCCATAAAGTTCTATTGGAAGCCAGCACAGTCCTCTTTGTACGTCATCGGCAGCTGCTCTGCACTGCAGTAGCTGAGTCGAGGAGTTGGAACAGGGTCCAACTCGGCAGTCAAAATACTTAACTTCCAGCCCTTTATAGAAAAAGGCTTCAGACCCCTGCCATAAAGTATATTAAAATCAAGGCCCCTGAGAGGGAGAAATTCAGAGCTGCTTTCTGGTGGGTGATGTCTCTGAGGGTTGCTTGAGGTTAGAAGTGTCTGGAAAGGCTGGCAGCTCTGGGTTTGGCTCTCAGCAGCTCTGTGGTCTTGGGCAAGGCACTTTGCTCTTGGTGTCCCAGCATCGTCTATTCAATGGCAGTCACAGGCACAGATCTGGGAGGGTCCTAAACACCCCCCTAGGTGGCCTGTAGTACCCACTGTGAGGCACCTGGGGGCGTTCACAATTCACTGCTCTGAATTGGGAGGGGAGGTGGGAGCTACAGTTGTCCTTGGGAGATTGCAAGTTTCACCCCCAGAGAGGTGGTTCCAAGTCCCTGGGCTTTTCTGGCTTCCTTTCTGAATCTCCCTCCTCCCGCCACATCCCACTCATCCCACCATTCCTCTCTAGTAAAGCAGATTCTCAGGAGCAGATGAGTGTAATAGTTGGATGAATGCAATATTAGACCTCATACCTCAATCATTTCTAACAATAGGACTTGGAAATAAACTCCATAGCTAAGGTTCTTCAGTGAATCTTGATTTTGATTGTAAAGTAACATGGTCATCCCGCGTACTTTTTATTTGCTGTGTTGAAAGCAGGCCAGCTAAACTTATGGCGGAGTTTTGAGATTCTCAGTTCATCTCTGCTCCATCTCTTCTCCTGCAGCCGTCAGCCTTGGTCAGAGGGCCGCTCCCGGCAGCCAGCGTCGCCCCCAGCCTATCCTTTCCAGCATCTCTGCTCGGGACCTTGCCCGTGGGTGCGAGATATGCTCCTCCACCCTCCTTTGCAGAGTTGTATCCACCTTTGACCTCATCCTTAGAAGACTTCTGTTCTTCTTTAGATTCATTTTCAATAAGTGAATCCAAACGAGGTAAGACTCTAGACTCAATTGTAAACAATCGCAGTTAATTTTCTAAAAATGAAAATTTGTATCTGGCAATTATGTAACTAACGCTAGGCGGCAGGTACCTGGAGTTTTCGCAATAGAGCTAACAATGTGAAGACTGAGCTTTTAGTTTTGTGTTCACCTTGACCCCACAATACTGTTCCGAGAGCCAGGAGCAAAGGCACAAGGGTGGAATGAACGTGGCACAGGTCCTTACCTTGGACCGCTTGTTGAGCTGGGTGCTCCTTGTTCTGGGGTGAAATGACTTAATGTGTTCTTCAGCAAAGGTCTGTCCCATCCTAAAGGGTCTGAAAGACAGGTTGTCTTTTTGAATCCTGAACTGGGAAAACACAAATTTCAGATCTGTGTTTAGAATGGTAGCAGTTAACCCTATTTTTGGCTTCATCTGTTAAGCTCATTAAACTGCCCCTGGCCGGACTCCTGTTTCTGCAGTCCCAGGTTTAATTACTTTGAATAGTAATGTCAAAAATCTTCATATTTTCCTGAGACATTGTTGCATGGCTAAAATGGCAAAACTTTAAATAACTGGATTAAATATTTACAACTGAAAAGATGGAAATAAATGGGAGACAGACAGGCGGAGAGGAAATCGAGTGGTAGGCCAAGAAAAACAGGGTTTGAACCTTAGCATTGGGCTGAGTTGCTGCTTCACTTCTTCAAAGGGGAGGCTCTGTTCCCATTTTGAATAATTTTCTTAGTCTTTTTACAGTCCTTTACAGTCCTACTCAGTAGGCCCTGCCTTAGGTCATTTCTCTAAAAATAACTTTTCATTTTAATCTGTTTGACTAAGGGTTCTTTATGCCCTTGGTTTCTAGAAGCCCTCTTTGAGTGTCAGTGATAAGTAAGAAAGCTCCTAGGAGCTGGGTCGGGAAAAGGAGGTGGGAAGCCATAGCCGTCAGCTGCTGGGCCCTGTGTGTGTGTTACCTGACGAGAGTGAAAAGTTCTGTTGAAGTTTTTTTATTATTTTAGATCTGCCCACCTCAACTTCTAGAGAGGGAACAACGCTTAACAACAGTAATTCTTCCCTTTCACTTGTAAGTGCCACTTCCTCTTTTGTAAATACGTCGCTTAAATTGAAATAGGCCTGTACTTAAGTAACTGAATTATTTGAATGAACATGAAGGTCTCCCTGAAGTTTCGTGTGTGCTGTGGGAAATGGTATGTCAGACTCTTGTAGAGCATCCAGTACTAAATGCTGTGCGTTTAAGACTGGATCTGTCATAGCAAATTAGTCACTGTCGCAGATGCTTAGAGGCGCTAACGCAGCACAAGCAAATCAGGGCATGTCGGATGTTCATCCACAGGCTCAGAACAGTGCGTCTTACTTTAAACAACCTAGGGAGGATCACCAACGGGGGGCCTGGAGACCAAAGAGGAAAATGTAGACTGAGTTGGTCTTTTTAAAGAAGGGCGTGGAGGACGGGGACAGTACCGACCTCACCTTGCCCTTCGGATGACATCAGCCTCTTGTTAGTGGTAGTACAATATATGCTGCTTGTTTGTTTCTGTTTTTTTTTTTTTTTTCTTTCTTTCTTATTTTTCTTGCAGATGAATGGACCAAGTAGTTTATTTGCTTCTGAGAGTTTCCCAGGAATTTCGAGTCAGCCTAGAAATGACTTTGGAAACTTTTTTGGAAGTGCGATCGTGAAACCATCATCGGTGGCTCCAAGGCACCCCCTCGAAGGAACCCACGAACTGAGACAAGCTTGCCAGATCTGTTTTGTCAAATCAGGTCAGGACCAAACAAGTGGGCAGAGCGTGTTCAAGCCAATTCAGACCCTGGAAGTTGTTAAAAACTTGTAATTAGATGTCACCAGAACTGCTGTGGTGGCTGTTCATCACCTGCTTGGAGTTCTTACTAAGGAAGCAGGGGTTATCGATGGGGCATCTGGAGACTAACGGGATGAGTAACTGCTCTGATATTGAGTATTTACCTGATCTTAGAAACTTATTGAAGCTTTTAGGAAATTCCTTATGTTCTAAGCATATGTGTAAGAACCTGATAATTTTCAAATAAAGCAAGAACTAGGAGAAAAAAAAAATCATAAGATCAGTATGTGGCCAGGTATGGTGGTGCACACCTGTAATCCCAGCTGCTCAGGAGGCTGAGGCAGGAGGATTGCAAGTTCAAAGCCAGCCTCAGCAATTTAGTTGAGACCCTGTCTCAAAAACTAGAAAGGACTTCCTCTTGATTTTGTTTCAAATCAAGTGATATAAATAATTCTGGTCTGGACCCAACTTTTACTTTCTTTGTTAGTTGTATTTCCACCCCCTAGTTCTGCAGATTTTAGTTGACTTTATTTGAGATTCTAGAATTGGTCAACAATCTGGACCAAAAATGGTCCTTTATAAAAATAAGCCTTCAAAATTCCTATCCAAATGATTTCCCTGACAATTGAATAAGGGGATGTTTTGGCAGGACTGATGGTAAATAGAACTTGTGTTGCCTGGCAAACAACCAAAAAAAAAAAAAAGTCAAAAATCTTCTTTGGTAGTCTGTTTCTGTTTTGATGAAATTGGGGGATGGTAATGAAAATCACCATATCTGCCCAGGTCTGCTTATAAATTGATTGTAGAAGGAGGTTTTTTTGTTTTTTTTTTTTTTGTTGTTGTTGTTGTTGTTTTTTGATGCATATCAGCAATCTTCTTTTTATCTTTTTCAGGCCCTAAGTTAATGGATTTCACTTACCATGCTAATATAGATCATAAGTGTAAGAAAGATATTTTAATTGGTAGGATAAAGAATGTTGAAGATAAATCATGGAAAAAAATTCGTCCAAGACCAACAAAAACAAATTATGAAGGACCATATTATATATGTAAAGGTATATATTGTAATTGTGTAGCTATATAAGTACTTAAAGTACATTATATAAGTAAAAACTTAGATTTGGTACATCTATTATAAGCATTCTAATATTGACTTTATAAAAATGCTTAGACTTATTAGCAAGATCCTTGCATTGAGATGTTAGTATTTTTTCTGTTATTCTTACTGTTGTTTTTTAAAAATCTTGTGTATATTTTATAGTTGTTTATGGAAACAGGGCTTCAGCCAAGTTTTAAACAGAAAACTCTGAAGCTTGAAGTGTTGTCTACAGAGAATTGGAACACTGGACTAAAGCTTTGAAAATGTCACTGTGTTTGAGATACGTTGGGGAGAAGTTGTTTTTTTCATTTCTGTCCCAACCACTTAGTCTGAATATACTTGGAATGTCCCTAAAATGATTTTTTAACCTCAGATGGAGTACTTGAGAATATTGAGCCATTTTTCCCTTTTGCAATAAAATTCATTTAGGCTTGGAGATTTAATTCCACTCCCAGAGAGTAATAAGTGCATAACTTCTTAAAGCTGTCTATGGAGTATTATAAAATGTCAAATGATGCGCTCAGTGTGATCAGTGCTCATTGGCTGTGAGGAAAGGTCGCATGGCTCAGTGTCTCCTCACGCCTTGTCCTCCAGATGTCGCTGCAGAGGAGGAATGTAGATACTCAGGCCACTGCACCTTCGCTTACTGTCAAGAAGAGATAGACGTCTGGACCCTGGAAAGGAAGGGGGCGTTCAGCCGCGAGGCTTTCTTTGGTGGCAACGGGAAGATCAACCTCACCGTATTCAAACTTCTCCAAGAGCATCTTGGAGAATTTATATTCCTTTGTGAGGTGCTTTTTCCAAGACTTGTATTCTGCTGTATAATTGGTGGTAGCATCGGGGGTGTAGTGCAGTGGTAGGGCTCCTGCCTGGCCCTGGTTCCCTCCCCAGCACCACACATACGCACACATAGGTGATGGTTTCTGATTTGCAGAGAACTCAGCAGATCCTACCATGTGATAAAGCTTTCACTCAGAAAGCAGTAGCTACTGCCAGGCCTGGTGGCACATGCCATAACCCCAGCAGCTCAGGAGGCTGAGGCAGGAGGACTGGAAATTCAAAGCCAGCCTCAGCAACTTAGCAAGGCCCTGAGCAACTCATTGAAACCCTGTCTCTAAATAAAATATAAAAAAGAGCTAAGGATGTGACTCAGTGGTTAAGTGCCCCTGAGTTCAATCCCTGACACCAAAAAGAAAAAAAAAAAAAAAAAAAAAAAAGAGTGGAAGTTACTATTGTATCAGAAAGAATGATAAGAAGACTTCACATTGGCTGTTAATTGACACAGTATGGAATATAAAGGTTTATAAACTAAGGCAACATTCTGGGCACAAGATTCAGTCTGCATTTGTGTGATAAGCCTTTTTCTCTCTGTTCTAGAAATGTTTTGATCATAAACCTAGAATGATAAGTAAAAGAAATAAAGATAATTCTACTGCTTGTTCTCACCCGGTTACGAAGCATGAATTTGAAGACAATAAGTATGTTGGTTGTTTTTAATTTTTGTAGTGAAAAAATAGATCCTTTTCATAGATTCAAATAAACCAAAAGTGGGACTGGGGTTGTAGCCCAGTGGTAGAGCACTTGCCTAGCACATGTGAGGCACTGGGTTCAATTCTCAGCACCACATAAAAAATAAACAAATAAAATAAAGGTATTATGCCCCTTTATAACTGAAAATATTAAAAAAAAAAAAAAGGTGTATGCCCAGCATCCCCACTGCTTCCATCATTCTGTCCTTGTTTTCAAACACGATGACTATTTTAAAATCTTTTAAGCTGGGCATGGTGGTGCATGTCTGTAATCCCAGCAACTGGGGAGGCTGAGGTAAGAGGATCACAAGTTTGAGGCCAGCCTCAGCAATTTAGTGAGACCCTGTCTCAAAATAATAAATATAAAAAGGGCTGGGGATGTGGTTCATTGGTTAAGTGCCCCTGGGTTCAATCCCTGGTACCAAAAAAAAAATGTCTTTAAGTGGATTTGACTGGGAATTAAGTAATGAATTATTAAATTGATTCTTTAATGTATAAAAACATTGAGTCTAGCAGTTCATGACATGGATTTAGGTGTTTTTTGGTTTAAAATAAAATTATCCCCCCATTAATCCAACAATTGCATGTGCTGATTTAATATTTCTCATAAAGGTTTAGAATGTTCTCAGTCTAGAAATGGATAGTGTGTGTGTACACATTTTTAAAAAACTATGACAGAACAATATCAAAATGTTCCCGTTTCCTCTTAGGTGCCTCGTCCACATTTTGCGAGAGACAACAGTAAAATACTCCAAAATACGTTCTTTCCATAGTCAGTGTCTGCTTGATTTGTGTCGACACGAGGTTCGCTACGGCTGTTCAAGGGAAGACGAATGCTTTTATGCCCACAGTCTTGTGGAGTTGAAAGTCTGGATCATGCAGAATGAGACAGGTGGGTCTGCATGCCTGAGAACTGTCTCCCGGAGCAGAGGGTGATGGGACAGGGACAGTAGTGTGGAGGCCCGCCTCCTCCACCCCTGTGGGCGCTCTGTTGGACTGTGGGGTCGCTTCTGGTCTTCTGGTCTTCTGCCTGTTTTGGGTGTGGCCTCCTGTCATTAGCTGCTGATACAAGTCTATCCATGTTGCCTGGATTTGGGGGGAGGATCCCTGAGGAAGCACTGACTGAGAGCTGTGTTTATAAATTGCATTTTGAGACAGAGTCATGTGGTACTCATTCTTCCTGGTGACAGACCAGGCTGTCTGAGGGCAGTGGTGGGTTGACAGTTCTCCAGGTCTGACTCTGACTAGACTGAATTTAAGGAGACTCCTACCTTTCCCAGGTATTTCCCATGATACCATTGCTCAGGAGTCTAAACGCTATTGGCGACATTTGGAAGCAAACGTACCTGGAGCTCAGGTATGTCCTCTGATATCCTCCATGTTTTTTCTAGAGGTGTTGGTTTCCTTCTGGAATTGCCTAGAGGATGTTGCTTGGTGGAGGAGGCGGTTTACATGTACTATCCAGTTATTTTTTTGTTCATTTGCCTGAGTAATTCTTTTGAAAAGCAATTTGTATTTTAGTTGGTTATGAAACAAATTTTACCTGCCCATAGTATCATAATGTCCACCCACAGCATAGGATACTGTTTTTCTTATTTAGCTTATTTGATGAAACAGTGGGGGTCTTGGGCTTAGGGGATTCTTGGACTGAGGGAGGTAGTTTTATTGTAGTCGTGCATCCCACCTGGCATAACTTGTTAGTCCACTGTCTCCCCCCCAAAAAAAAGAAAACAATTCCAGGCTTCAGAATGGGAGAAGAATTGGAGATTTTAATTGTCAGACCGTATTGATAACAGTCAAGACACCAAGCCAGACCCCCTCCTTCCCAAACATTGTATACTATTATGAAAAAGATGTATGGTGCTTTAGTATTTTATTCTCAGAAAACTAATGTTCTCTTATAAATGATCTCTTTGTTTAAGGTACTTGGCAATCAGATAATGCCTGGATCTCTTAATATGAGTATAAAATTTGTGTGTGCTCAATGTCTGAGAAATGGTCAAGTCATTGAACCAGACAAAAACAGAAAATATTGTAGTGCAAAAGCCAGGCACTCGTAAGTATCCTGTGGCAGCGTGGAGGTATACCTTTGTGATCACTGTTTCATGGGTATGAAATCTTTCACCTCAGAAGAAAGATCGAAAGAAAAAAAGATGACCACTTTGAAGAGAGGAGTGTATGATTTATGTGTACTTATAAAACAAGAGGGAAGAGATTTTGAAGACCGAGTAGCTAAGAATCCAAAAGTAGTGCTTTTTCTATACTTATCAATTATTTGTTGAGGATTCCTAGGGAAGGTTGGTAAATGTCCTCAGGAAGTGAAAGTGTAGCATCAGAAGCCATTTCTTTTAGAAGTGTTGAGGGGGAAAGAGGATCTCTGGTCTTCAGGTGCCGACTTCGTACCTCTCCCCTTACATGATGCCTTTTCCCGGTCTGTCTGCTTTTTCTGAACTCCATTTTCCTTAGGTGGACCAAAGAGCGCCGAGCCATGAGAGTGATGTCTTTTGAACGTAAGAAGTGGATGAACATCCGTCCTCTCCCCACAAAGAAACAAATGCCTTTACAGTTTGATGTACATACGTAATTTTTAAGCCACTTTTTTAAAATTAGGCATTTCAAATCATTAGAAAGTAGTAAATCAGTTAAAACTCGAGCCCTTTAAACAATGCTCATCAGTAATAATGAAATTTAAATGGGTCCTCTCTTGTTTTCCTTCCCCTGTAGTATGTGTGTGACTCTTTAACAATTTGCATATTGACTGGAATTTTAGATACTGGAATTGAGAAAGAAGTTATGGGCATAACTATGCTTTTGGGATGGAAGGAAAGATTTCCATTTAATTTTGATTCCTCAGGTTTGACATCAAACCCAGGGCCTTCTGTGTTATTGTGAATGATATTGATGGGTTTGTTTTTATCCTACTTTGTCTGTTTCACTGAATCCAGCGATATGAGCTTAAAAAATACTCAGCGTTGTAGGCCCTTCTGAAGGTAGCCCAGAGGAAGGCGTTCAGGGCCAGAGAAGTACGTTCCCCAGCACCCCGCAGGGTGGAAACAGCAGGCCACCTCCAGTTAGGGCAGAGCTTCCCTGGCGCAGAGGCATGTTGTATCGCAGCACACCATAGCGGTCACGTGGCCTTGGTCATGACTGTCCACGCAGACCACTTGAGTTGTCTCTGGACTGTCCTCTTTACAAGAGAGGGGCTCTGGAGAGTCCTGAGGTATTTCATTGTGTGACCTAAGGGACAGGGACAGGGGGGCATCACAGGCGGTCAAGTGTCTACCCCCATGGAGAAAATATGGGGAGAACCTTCTGCCTAGGGAAGTGGGGCATTTGAATGTCAATAAGCCATCTTCTCCAAATTGCCAAAAAGAGTTGAGGAAGAAGCCAATGAATTTTTCATCACCTGCAGTATCTTGCAGTTTTACATCAGTAACGTGGTCAGTCCTTGCAAGGAAGCAGTGTGTGTGTGTTTTATCCAGAATAGGTCGAGGCTCTGGTTTAATCATGGGGTTTCATGGGGGGGGCCCAGGGTTTATTGGAGCCATATCTTGGGCTTTAAAAGCTAATGTATCAAGGACATGGTTAAGATGAGGGCATCTGAGAACCATTCTAGTTCATGGTTATTCTTCTCTTGCCTGCGTTCTGCTACTGTGCTATCTGACAGGGGCTTATTTCCTTTACTTTTCTCTACCATACTAGGTATTGCTAAGGGTCCTTTTTCTAAAAGAAAAAATAATACTCTGGGCATGTCCGTGTGTAGAGAGTGTGGTGAGGTGGAAAGAAGGTAGGCTCAGAGTCTGCCAGAAGGGCATGTGGCAGTTGCTCGGCCTCCGTTGGGCCATCTGTCAGTGGGAACACTTGGGTCACAGGAAAACTTCAGTGCAGTGCTATTCTGTAAAAATCCAGAACAGTGCCCGTCTTTCTCCTTAAGGCTTCTCCTCTCCTTGCTCCTCCTCCTGGGCTTTGAAAGACAGTGGCAAAGTTCTCTCATTGCACACCCTGAGCACCCCAATAGGGATCTAACTGGGACAAGAACGTGGCGAACGAAGTCGGAGCTGCTGGCTTCACGCAGGTTTCAGGGTGGTGTTGCTGACGCTGGTCCAGGGGAGCAGATGTGCCATGTACTTTCGAGTGTTGCAAAAGCAGATGCTGAGCATTCGCTGCCACGTGAGCTGAGCACATGGGCAGCTTCTGTCAAAACCTTGACCCGCTAATCATTCGTTCTACTAGGGTTTAGCCTGTAAAGACAGGTTGGCTGCAGATACTTGAGAGAGAGCTCTCTTGGCAACCGAGGTTTGCTTGGCTCTGGAAGGTTGATTCTTGGGAAAGTCCACATTCTGCTGATCACTATAACTTTATTTTCCTACCAGTGTTACCGTATTTCCTTTGTTAAATAAAAATGTACATGGCCAGAGAGGTATTATTTGGAAGCCCTGTAACTCCATGTGTGGTGCAATGATTGCCTTCAGATAATGCGTATCTAGCAAATCGTGGCCAAGGTTAGCTACCAGCATTGACTATCAGTAAGTTAAGCTTCCGAAGGGTCCCTGGCCCTAGTTAGGGGGAGCAGGCCGCAGTTCCTTTAGTGCTCTCCAGGGCTGACCCGGAGGTGGCATGATGTAACACGGGAAAGGAGAAGCCATCAGAGGGCCCGAGGTTTCATGGCAGAGTTTCAGTGTTCTGAGTGAATGAGTTTGTTGACATTTTCTGGTAAGAAAATGTTCTGTACTATAATTCCATACTTTACTTCCTTCTGGGGATTTCATTTTGGAAAATTTTGACATAGAAATATTTACCATCAATGTCATCTCAAGTATTTTGGGCTTAAAATCAATTTGAATAGAACCAAATTAATTCTTAAAATTGTATTGCTAAGTATTAGCACCAGTAATAAGACTTACTTTGCTTAAATTAAAAATTAGTTTTACTAAGTATGCTCTGACTTAAAACCTGTTTGTGTATCTATTTTTCATACAGCTGTGCAACCATATTGCTTCTGGAAAAAAGTGTCAATATGTTGGGAACTGTTCCTTTGCTCATAGTCCTGAGGAGCGAGAAGTGTGGACTTACATGAAGGAGAATGGAAGTAAGCGGATGTCCTCACTGTGTCCTTGAGCTCTGAAGTCTAGCTTGCGTGCAAATGCTTTTTCTCTATAAAAACGCCAGCTTCGCTTGCACAGAAAGCAGTTTGCATTCTAGACAGTTTTGCTGTGGTGGTGACAGTGGCCAGAAAATGAGACCTCAGCCCCAGGGAGCAGAGTGAGTCCCAGCGTGCTTGATTAGGCCAGCTTTGGTCTGGCTGTGGGTCTGCCGTCATGTGATCTAGCAAACGTGGTCCCCAAAAATGGTCTAGAGAAGCTCAGTCCTTGTGTGACTTTTTAAACCAGATGGTCTACTCTTGTGGCAAACAGTTGCGCTCTGAAGCAATGGGGCAGATGGGAGGTCTCCACAGGGAGTCTTCACTGGTAGAGCAAGGCCAGGTTCAGAGGCCCAAAGAGAAAGCTTTTATCTTGGTTTTACCTTGGTCGAGTTTCAAGTTCATTTTGGAGCCTTTGAGAGGAGCCACAGACCACTTCTGTGCTTTTTTGTTTGTTTGTTTGTACCAGGGATTGAACTTGGGGGCACTCGGCCACTGAGTCACATCCCCAACCCTATTTTGCATTTTATTTAGAGACAGGGTCTCACTGAGTTGCTTAGTGCCTCATTTTTGCTGACGATGGCTTTGAACTGCCAATCCTCCTGTCTCGGCCTCCAAGCCGCTGGGATTACAGGCGTGGTCCACTGCCTTTGACCATAAAATGTTTTACTGCAAGGAACATTGCTGTTTAATCTCGAATAAACAAGTAGAAATACACTGACCACAATCTCTGGATGGCGAGAATTATTGGATTCAAGGCTGCCAGCTGCTGTGACTTGTGTGGCAGTCCCGCTGCTGTCTTGCTTACTCTGAGTAAGGACGTACAGTCAGCCTTGCTGAGACCTTGCCGTCACTCCCACTGCTGCTTCTGAGAAGATTCTCTAACTTCTCCCACTTTCTCCTGATGACCCAATGTTAGAAACCCTCAAGCAGACATAGTGGCTATCTAGGGGACAGATTTTGCCCCTCAGCTTCCCTCCTTCTGGGGACAGTTGGCAGTGTCTGGAAATGCTTTCATGGTGATAACGTAGGGGAATGTGCTGCTGGCTTCTAGTGATTGGGCAGAGTCTGGGGATGTTGCTAAGCATCCCATAATGCACAGGGTAGCTGCCAGCAGGAGAGAATTCTCCAGCCAGCGTGTCAGTGGTGCTGAGGCTGAGAAAGCCTGGTTTTAGCACTTGGTGGCAAAGTGGCCTACTACCTGTTCTTGCCACAAGGTGCAGCTGTCAGCCACCGCCAGGACCTGAGCACAGTGGTGGTGCTGCAGCCTGCACTCCAGCACGTGGGTGCTCTGACCTGTCCTGATGGATGGGCTCCCATCAGGGCTGGAATCCTGATGGGTGAGAGGCCGGGAGTGTGTTGGCTCCGAGCCCCCCATGATTCACAGGTCGGCGGCCTCGCGTGGTTGTGGCACCGACAGTGAGTGTGTAATGTAGGGTGGCAGGAAGCCGTGTGGAGGTTTTTTTGACAACACCTTTATGATGGTTTGAGTTTTTTAAACACTCCCAGAGTGTCTTGCAAATTCAAGGAGCGGTGAATTAATATTGAAAACTAACGTTTGTGGTTTAATGGTCCTGAAATTGGTTCTTACCCATGAGAATTTATCTGCAGCTCAGGCAGGACCACCACCCTGGGCCCCTCTCGCCTTTGTTTTGAAAACATGCTGACTGATAGAAAAAGTGTGCCTTTCCTTGTTGCCGCTGAAATGATTCATTTTTCTTTAGTACAAGATATGGAGCAATTTTATGAACTCTGGCTGAAGAGTCAAAAAAATGAAAAAAGCGATGATGTAGCCAGTCAGTCAAACAAGGAAAATGGAAAACAGATTCACATGCCGACAGATTACGCTGAAGTTACCGTAAGTACCCGGGTCGTCTGAGCCCACCTCTGCCTGACAGCGGTTGATAGGAGCTTTGTTCTTCCCCACCTTTTTGAAAATGGGACTCCATTTCCCACTGCCCGCTCTGCTCTGGGGCCGTCTTCTCCCCTCAGGGGTTTCCTGCTGTTAGCTTAGGTCTTAGGGATAGGACTGCCTTGCCTCAGTCCTTTTTCTGAATCGTGTCCAAGGCCTGTTCCTCTCCTCACCAGCCTGGGACCCTGAACAGATTAACCTCCCTCTAGGGGGCTCATGATGACTGTGACTGAAGTGTGGGGAACGCAGGACCCAACCTCAGTGGCGGGCCACAGGAGGTGCTCGGGATGTGCCCTGCTGTCCCTCAGGCCCTGCTCCCTGCTGACCTCCCGTGGTCTGGCCTCTCTGCATTGTGTGGAGACACCTCGGTTGCTGATGGGCTGTTTCCACTTTGGTCTTCTTTTATTTTATTTGTTCTTTTTAGTTATACATGACGGAGCGTATTTTGACACGTCATACATACATGGAGTGTAACTTCCCATTTTGTAGTTGAACATGGCGTGCAGTTTGCTGGTCGTGTATTCACGTATGAACATAGGAAAATTCCGTGCGGTTCATTCCACTGTCTTTCCCATTCCCGTCCCCGCTCCTTCCCCCCACTCTCCCTGTCCTCTGTTTTGGTTTTCTTTTAAAATTTTCAAAAAGGTAAAGTAGCTACTATAATGGATGGCTTGAGCCCGCCATGCCAGGTCACCAAGGTCAACGCTTGTCTTTGCTTTTGTAAAATAAATAATGTTGCAGATAAAGTTGGAAGTCCATGTGTTCCCCTTCCCAGAGGAACCAGATCCAGTGTGTTTGCAGGCCGTATTCACATATCATTGATACATTTATTCTTAAACAATCTGCAGTTCTACCCGATGTGTTTTTAAACTCTATACAAGTGCACGTGTTGTCCTGCTTGCTCCTCGTTGGGTTTTGGGCACCTCCCCATGCTGGCCAGGCCCATGAGCACAGCCCACCGCAGGCCTCCTGCGTGGCCTTGTCTGGCATGTGTCTGCACAGGGCACTTGGGAAATGACTACCCCAAAGCCTAGCGTTCGCACCTGTCATAGCACTTAAATCCTAGTGTGACAGTTCTTCCTGGGGAGGCCTGTCCCTACAGGGCCAGCATCTGTACTTTTTCTGGTTCCTCCTGGCAGAAACCTGACCCATTGTCATGGCTTGGTTCAGGGGCGTGGGGTGGAGCTGCTGCCAGTCCTTCTGGAGTGGGTCTGTGCTGGTCTCTCATCCTCCTGTCTTCCTTCATGGTGCCGATTCTTCATAGAATCCTTACCTAGCCTGCCTCTTGTCCTCTCGACAAACATCCTTGTTTGGTCAGTGTCTTGCTGGCGGCTTCCTGGGTGCCTCCAGGAGTTGACGCCTCCTCTGCTGTCTGTGTGCTGGCTTCCATCCCCACACTGTGGTCTCTTCCTTGTTCCTGCTTCCGGCTTTGAGTTTTATGTTCTTGCCTTGCTTCCCAAGAATAGAGCTGGGCCTTAGATCAGGTGGCATCCAGACCTCCTGGTTTCCCTGAGCAGTGACAGAACACACAGACAACATCACTGATGGCCACGTGTCTCTGCCACTCACCAGGTGGACTTTCACTGTTGGATGTGCAGGAAGAACTGTAACAGTGAGAAGCAGTGGCAGGGCCACATCTCTTCAGAGAAGCACAAAGAGAAGTTTTTCCACACGGAAGATGACCAGTACTGCTGGCAGCACCGCTTCCCGACAGGGTATTTTAGTATTTGTGAGAGGTACGTAGGTTTGCACAGTGTCCCTGTGGAAGTTGCTGATCTCATACGCCTTCATGGATGTTACCAGTGGACAGTATCTGGTGGCATGGCGGATACTCTCACACCTGCTAAGCACGTGTGCTACCATCGAGCTACTTCTCAGACCCGGTTAGGAATCTTAAGCCTAGGAAAATGAATATTTTGTGGGCATGACATCTATAGAGAAATTAGTACTTTAAGTATTTAAATGTATTCAAGAAAAGTACTGATTGGGGCTGGGAGTGTCCTTCAGTGGCCAAACACTTGCCTAGCATGCATGAGGCCCTGGCTTCCTCCCAGTGGTAAAGTGCATACTTAGCAGGCCTGAGACCTTGGGTTCAATACCCGGCACCAAAAATAAGTAAATAAAAGATCCCTGAGATTTACATGCAAACCATAATGCTAGTGAAATATGTATTTTCAAGAATTGGGACTGGGGCTGGGGCTCAGTGGTAGAGCGCTTGCCTGGCATGTGTGAGGCCGTGGGTTTGATTCTCAGCACTGCATACAAATAAATATATAAATAAAAATAAAGGCTCATCGACAACTAAAATAAAAGAATCATGGCCCAGAGTTTGTAGATGCCTTGTGATCCTTACCAAGCTGCCTCATCCCAACAGGTATATGAATGGTACCTGCACAGAAGGAAGCAGCTGTAAATTTGCTCATGGAAACGCTGAGCTTCATGAATGGGAAGAAAGAAGAAATGCCCTAAAGAGGAAGCTCAACAAAGCAAGAAAAGACCACTTAATTGCCCCAAATGATAATGACTTTGGAAAATATAGTTTTTTGTTTAAAGATTTAAACTAATATGCTGGCTTTTATGTAACCTAATCAGAGCATTGACCAGAAAGATTGAAAGTGTTCTGAGGCACGTAGCAGAGGAGCTGCAGATTTTCTGCTTGTATTGGCGTGTATCGTTCCTCCTGAGCAGCAACCCACAGTAGGTAGGAAAACGGGCTGTTGAACAGGTCCGGCCAGGCTCTCACCCCCCATTGGCATCAAATGGTGAAGTGACTGCCCCCAGGTGCCCTCTGTTGAACAGACTTTTTGATGGAGTGTGTTGGGAGAGGATAAGGTTATGTCTAGGACGATTCTTTGAGTTGGTCCTGCAGATAAGCACCATGATGGAAAGAGAATCAACACTGGTACTGGGATCAGGATACATGACGGATGAAGTCCTTACGTGTTTTAGCGGAACGAATTTGTTTAATATAATAAAGTTTGCTACTTATCTGTATGTAGGTTGCTAAAAAGGATTTTCTTAACTCAGATTTTAAGCCAAATAACCATTTAACACTAGTATATGTTAAATGGGGTATTTTTCTGTATTTGTATGTTTCACTATAATAAGGGAACTGAGGATAATGTGCATTGAGAATATTTTGAAAAATAATCAATTGACTCAAATTTTATTTCTTGGTCTTTTGCTGTTTAAATGATGATTTTGAAAGATTAAACTTGTACTGTTGGTATCGTGTAGTGTATGGACCAATATTGCCTGTAATAAAAAATTTTATATATAGATGACTTTGAGTTTTTTGGTGTGGTTTTCTTCGCCACAAAGAATTGCTGAAACTGGGTATTAAAACCTCAAGTTGGCTTTTTAAAAAATTCAGATTTAAGCAGTAAATGACAGAATGCCACTTGGAAGGATACGAAGGCAGCTTTTCACACATCCACTCCTCTCCTCTGGATTTGGGCTGAGACCTCCTGTGTGGAATGATGCAGTGACCCTGAGGGACTCTGCTGTTTTCTTCAGAGGAGTTACTTAACAGGAGGAGTGACCAGCTGGTCGAAGTCCACCGAGCACCCTCAACTGGCTCTGGGATTGCTAAAAGGGACCATGGAAGCCTCAGGCACCGTGGGCTGCCAGAGACACAGAAATGACTACACTGGCCTAAAGGGGACCAGGACCAGTGGGCCAGGGAGAAAGGCAGTGGTGGGTTTGGGCAGCACACTGCCATGGGGAGGGACCGGCTGGAGGACTCGAAGGGCAGGGTCTGTGGTGCACCAACCCTTCAATCCCTCAGGCAGAATTACTTCCTCATGACGGGGTGGGGTGCTGAGAAACAGAAGCGCGTCTGGGGCGAGCTTCCGGTAGTGAGACTGGACGGAAGTGGGACACTTAGCAGAACCAGCAGTTCAGAGTGGGAGGAGTCCCCTGAGACTCCTGGAAGGTGTTGGGAGAGCCTCTGGTTTCCCTCCGTGTGGGAAGGCCCTGGAAACCAGTTCTGGATTGATTCATTAGTTGTAGATGGACACAATGCCTTTATTCGATTTTTCAGTGGTGCCGAGGAGCGAACCCCATGCCTCACCTGCGCTAGGCAAGTGCTCTACCACTGACTACAACCCAGCCCCCAGTCCTGTTCTTTTAAGAGAGGGTCTCACTAGGTTGCCCAGGCTGGCCTCAAACTCCCAGGCTCAAGCAACCCACAGGTATCACTGTTAGTTCACAGATGCTTTAGAAGCAAATCTTACTTAGCAAATCCATGATCTGTTAGGGATGGTATTTCCTGCAGAACAGAATGCTAATCATTATTCTGCTGTTTCCCTAGTCTGATGGTCTTCAATACATTTACTTTTTTTTTTTCTATAACTTTTTCTTAAACTCCTTTTGGCCTTTTTTTTTTTTTAATAGAAAATAGGAGATCCTAAAAGTTTTCCTTGGTGCTCTGTTTCAGTTGAAAGATGAAAATGTTGGTTGCTTTACACTTTGGAATCTAGAAAACTTATTTTGAGATCTTATGAGTAGTCAAGATCCACCCCCACCCCTCAGGCTCCTCTCCTCTGTCTGTGCTCAGCTCTCCACCTTCTTGGCAATTCTCTGTGCTCGGAACGGTCCTTTCATAAATTCCACTTCTGCCTGAATCAGCCAGTTTCATGCTCTGGTTTGCAGCTAGGAACACCACTTGCCACAGCCTTGGTCACAGTATCAGGAAGTCAAGGTTAATTATTCTGTGGTGAGATCGCACCACCATCCTGCAAATGAATGGCTCATTGGGCACAGAAAGTGGCGTGAGGGGAACAAAGGAAAGGGGGGAGAAGGCGTGAGCGACAAACTTCCAATTCCGTGATAGAGGAATAGTAATAATCAGTGTGTCTACTTGGACACCTTATCTCCATGGTGTGTGTCGGTTTTGTAATAGCAAAGTATTCTTAAGATAAAACAAATGTCACCATTTTCAAGAATACAATTTAGAGATTTCAAAGTATATTCATGGGCAGGGGTTGTGGCTCAGTGGAAGGCATTTGCCTAGCATATGTGAGGTGCTGGGTTTGATCCTTAGCACTATAAAAAAAAAGTTAAAGTATATTCATAATGTTGTGCTAAAATCACCATGATCCACTTTACAATATTTTTGTTGCTTTTTACCCTCATTTCCTGAATCTCCCCACCCCCCTGCCTCTCAAACTGGCAGCTACTAACCTGCTTTCTGTCTCCAAATTCTCCTGTCCTGCCTATTTCACATCAATGGAATCATACAATATGTCCTTTCACGACTGGCTTCTGCCATTGAGCATTTTTTCAAGGTTCACCTGTTTCTTAGTATGTATAAGTATGTCATTTTATGGTTATAAAAGCACTTCATTGTATGGCCACATTTTGTTTATCCATTCATCAGCTGGATGTGTGAATTGTTTCCACTTTTTGGATATTATGAATATCCACATTGTTGTGCAAGTTCTTGTGTCCATATAGAGTTTTGTAGACTGAGCTGGGCATGGTGGCAGATGCCTGTAATTCCAGGTAGTTGAGAGGCTGAGGCACAAGGACTGCAAGTTCAATGCCAGCCTGGACAACTTGGTGAGACCCTGAAGGGATAGAAATGTAGCTTAGTTGTACAGCACTTGCCCAGCATGCATGAGGCCCTGGATTCAATGTTCAGTACAGCAAAAAAGAAAAGGAAAAAAAAAATTCTGTTGTCTATAGTGAGTCATCCTGTCTGACTCAAAGAGGGAGGTGGAGGCTGCAGGGGAATCCTCCCTGTTCTCACAGACTCCTCCCTCTGCCTAGTACTCCCTCTCCACCCCAACTGAGGTGTCCTGGGTAAGCAGGCTGCACTCCATCACCTTTACCTTTCCTGGGGCCACCTACCCTATCAGGGCTCTTCGAATAGTCTTTGATGTTCTGACTAAGTTTCAGGGAGCTGCCTCAATGAGAAACTGCACTGCCTGGGCAGTTAGTGCACATCGCAAACTTCAGCAGGGGAGGTTAGAATACGGGCCTTTTAGGAGTATTTGTTGCAAGGAATGAATGCCAACCTGTAGAAAGCCCATTCTGGGATCGTGATACAAAGTCTCCGAGAAACAATTACCCAGGTCCAGAGTTGGGCTTCTCTTCTACATTACTGCTGTCCTGGACCTGTTTTGTAAGTAAATGCTTGGAAGCTTTAAAAATTAATGATCATTATTTCTCTCTAGTTTCAAGAAAGAATTAGTACCTAGGGAAATAAGTACATTGTGTGTGTGTGTGTGTGTGTGTTTCTTCCCCCATCTCTTCCCAAACCCCTCCAACTTGATCATGGTGTAAAAAATGGCCACAAAAGCTCAGAAGCTTGCTGATGTGGACAAGTTAGTGCAACCTGACCCCAAGGGCCTGTTTTGAAGTTGTAATTGTTTCAGAACATTCTGATTTCAGCAACAGCTTAGGTTCTCAGAGAAGAGGAAAGGGCACACCCTTTTAGTAATCCAGGGTGTTTCCTGGTCTGTAAGACATGACCCTGTGTGTGCTCACAAGGAATTGCAAGTCTCATGATATAAAATACAGGCAGCAAAAGCACTTTGAACTTTATATAAAGGTCTGTGCAAATGCCAGATGTCCTATGGAAGCATAGAGCAGATTCTGTTCCAGCAACCTACAATGAATGAGGACTGGCAAGGGGACTGTATTTGTTTTCATTAGTATTAGACCATGTAATGCAAACCTACGGAAAGAGAAACCAAGAGAACTAGAAATGGAAAAAGTGCAGATTAATAAACTCCAAAATATATTCTTTCCTCTAAGGTTTTAAAAACAAGATTATATAAGAACAATATAACATGATACAGTTGACTTATAACATATAGACAGGTTTGTAATAGCCACAAAAGAAAAAGGAGTAACTGGAACTATATTGGGGCAGTTTCTTTATCTTTCTGGAATTGTTAGTATAAATATGAAGTTGATTCTGAAAAGTGTATATTGTAATCCCTAAAGCGACTAAGTATAAAGCTTAAAAGTTAAAAATCATTAAAGGAATGAGTGGTATGCTAGATAATATCTACTTAATTAAAAAAAATACTAAAGAAGAAACAAGGCAGGTAAAGAAGAAAACAAATAACAAATAACAGGTGCAAATGAGCCACAAACATCTTGGACCTTGATACTGGGCCCTGGTGGTTGACACATGAAATGTCTTGCTTGTTTAGCAAGAATTCACTTTACACCTGTAGAAACAGAACCAGACAAGGAGTGATAGGATTTGCCCTGGGGCACACAGATGACCTGTAGCAGAGGTGGGGTCTCACTTTCTTTGAATCGTACATTTTCTTTTTTGCATGACATCATGCTGCCTTAAGTCCCTCAAATTTTCTTTGATTAGCAGGTGTTTTTTTTTTTTTTTTTTTTTTTTTTTTGTATTGGGGATTGAACTCAGGGGCTAACAACCACTGAGCCACATCCCCAGACCTATTTTGCATTTTACTTAAAGACAGGGTCTCTCTGAGTGGTTTAGTGCCTCATTTTTGCTGAGGCTGACCTTGAGCTCTCAATCCTCCTGCCTCAGCCTCCTGAGCCGCTGGGATTACAGGTGTGCACCACAATGCCCAGTATGATTAGCAGTTTTTGATACTGGAGGCCAGGTTTTGATGAGAGCCTCTGCAGCTGTGTAATCACATACACTTGCCCCCAGTACACTTGTCCCTCTTCCTCATGGAAACAGTTTCTTCCTGTCATTCTCAAATCATGTGTCATCCCTTTCCAACTTGAATTTTTAAATTCACAAATCTTACTTAGACAGGATCTAACATAGCCCGTACAGGGCACATGCCTGTAATTCCAGTTCCTCACAAGGCTGAGGCAGGAGGATCGCCAAGGTTGAGGACAACCTGGGCAAAATAAAACAAAAAGGGCTGTAAATTTAGCTCAGTGCTTGCCTAAAATGTGCAAGACCCTGGGTTCAATCCCCAGGATCTAACATTTAGAGTCAGAGAACACACATTACTGAACAACCCCAGTGCTGAGCTCATCTAGTGGGACCAGCTCTCGAAAACCGTCTAGAGAGTACAAACCATCTGCCATAATCCCCCAATCACCCCGGAGCCTGAGATTGTTGGGCTTGGCTGGCCTCCTTGAACTAGTTCCTAAAGAGAGTTCTAAAACCTAGACGTGTGCCCATAAAAAGAGTGACCTAGACATTGTGGGTGTAGTGTGTGTGCAGAGTGGGTTGCTGGTGGCTTCTCAGCCAGAACGACCTTTGAGTCTGAATTTCTCACCTGCTAGCTTAGTGACCTCGGTCAAGTGACTTTTCCAAGCTTTGGTTTTCCTATCTGTAAAGTGATACAGGCAGAACAGACCCTCCCCACTTGGGCTTGGGCACGCAGGAGTTAATCGAGGCAAGGTCGCTGGCAGCGGCACACATCAATAACTAAGATTTATCGAGTACTTCTATGCTCAGCACCTTCCATGAATCACCTCATGTAGTCCTGAGAGCAGCAGCCGAGACCTCTCCTGTCTCACTCCTGTGTCCCCTTTCGCCCTCGCACGAATAAACGAATGGCACAGGGTCTTCCAGGTTCTGTTGTGAGAGTAGTGGCCCCGATTGCTGTTATCATCGGGGCTCCTAAAGCCTAGCGAAACTACCGGCGGGACCACTACTCCACACGTGCGGGCTGGTAGGACAGGACAGCAGTTTCCAGATGTTCCATTGCTGCGCCTGCGCAGACTGCCTGGGCGGGGATGGGGCCACAGGCGCGTGAGGACGGCAGCACCCCAGCAGACTCCGCGGACGGGGGCGGGGCCCGTGAAACGACGCGGGCGCAGACTCTGTGGGCACCGGGGGGGGGCGGGCCCAAGGGGGCGGGACTGCCGGGAGGAGTTCGGGTTGGCGCAGACTCCGTGAGAAGGGGGCGGAGTCGCGGGGACGGGGCGGAGCCGCGGGGGCGGAGCGCCGCCGCGGCGCGGCTGACGTGGAGGGTCCGGGTTAGCGGGCGCGGTCGGCTGCGGGGTTGGGGAGCGGCGGGCCGGGCCGGGCCCCCGGGCCCGAGGCGGCAGCGGCGGCAGCGGTATAAAGCCGGCGACTGGGAGCATGTAATGTCGGAATGCGGAGGCCGCGGCAGCGGCAGCAGCAGCAGCGACGACGCCGAGGACGAGGGTGGCGGCGGCGGCGGCCCCGCGGGCTCCGGCTCCCCTGGCCCGGCCCCGGCCGAAGCGTCCTCGGCGGGTCGGCTCCGCCGCGGGCTGCGCGGCGCCTCCCTCATGGCGCGCCGGCGGCCAGAGCTGCTCTGCGGGGCCGTGGCGCTCGGCTGCGCGCTGCTCCTCGCCCTCAAGTTCACCTGCAGGTGAGGCGGCCGGGCCCCGGGTCCGCGGCCCAGCGCCCCTCAGCCGGGTGGGTCGTCATGGATGGCCGGCTCGGGGCCTTCAGGGTCGGGGGTCCTAGCGGCTTCCGCAGGGAAGTCGGGCCTGACCTTGCCTGGAGCCACGGACTTGACCCTCCCCAGGCCCGCGGCCACGGCCCCCCAGTTTCCGTGCCCGGCCAGCCATATGGCGAGATTTCCGGGTGCTGCCTGGCGCCGCTCCATCCCGTTTTAGCACCGGGGGAGGTGGGTCGTGTTTCTGAGCTGCTCTCACTTGTTAGGGTCTCTGAGGGTGCACCTGTCACTTCTGCTTAGAATATAAGACCCTCGTTTTTCACCTGTTTCATTTCCCTTGTGCAACCAATGTAGTTATTCACAGCCGTTTGAGAGTCCCAGGCTCTTGGGAGTTGGGGCACTCGTTGGTCTGATGATTATTTATCAGTGCCCACTGTCTGCCCAGCATTCGTTAAATCAACAGTGAAGACAAAAGTCTCTGCCCGCCTTGGGTGGATATTCCAGTGGGTGGTACAGACGATGAACAAGGAAACAATTTTGAAGAGCTTCAAGAAGTGCTGTGTAGAGAATAGAAGGGACGAGGGTGGGACTGAAATGCCTTCTTAAGGAATTGGAGGCTCACAGGGAGAGGAAGGAGTCAGCCCTGGGAAGACAGGAGGGAAGAGTGTCCAAGGTAAAGGGAACAGCAAGTACAAAGTTTTGAGACTGGACAAACTTGGTGTTTTCCTGGAACTGGAGGGAGGGAAGACTTGAGCAGGCTGGAGGATAGTGAGGAGGAAGAATGAAAGTTAATGTGCCTTTTCTCAGGGAAGTACACTGATACAAAATTTACATTTCAGTTGTACTCTGGCCTCCCAGGTCCACAGTGTATCTTTTGAGACTCTGGTTTATGAAACCTTTGCCACTGATAATATCCTTTTGATGTGTCAGCCAAGAGGAAGATTTCAACTGGAGACTTTGAAAAAAAATTTTTTTTAAGTTTATTTTGCTCCCCATTGCCAAAAAGATATTACAGGATTGGGTATTTTAGTGGAAAAATAACAAATTTAAATAACTGTCCTAGAACATTTGCTGTGTGCCGGGTATCGTGCCATTAGGGTTTTTCCATCTCAGCACTATTGCAGTTTGGGGCCAGATTATTCTATGTTGTAGGGGATTGTCCTGTGTATTCAAGAAGGGTTAGCACCATCTTTGACTTGTACCCACTAGATGCTGGTAGCACATGCCCTCAGATGTGAGAACCAGTCTCCAGACATTACTAGATGTCTCCTGGTGAACAGAAATGCCTTCTTGGGAACTGTGTCCAGATGAATGCATTTATTCATTTAACATGTAGTTGAGAGCCTAGCATAGATCTCATTTAAATCTTACAATTACCAATAAAGCCTGAGCATACTGTTATCCTTCCCAATTTATAGGTGAAAGAGTCAAGCCTTTGGTCACATTACAAAACCTGCCCAAAGTCAAACCCATCTATTAAATGACTGAACTGAAATTTGAATTTTTTAAAAAAATATTTTTAGCTGTAGATGGACACCATATCTTTATTTTTTTATGTGGTGCTGAGAATCGAACCCAGTGCCTCACACATCCTAGGTGAGTACTCTACCACTAACCCACAACCCCAGCCCCATGAAATTTGAATTTTTTATTGTCAGGTCTCTTAACCTTGCTCTTCATCATTGCCCTCCGCAAGGAAAATATACAAAAGTATTTTACAATTTTGCAAGTTGGCACTTGGGTTCAAATTAGGAAGAGAGGTGTCTCTCCCAAAGGTCTGTGAGTTTTTTTTTTTTTTTTTTTTAAACATCAGTTTGTCTAACTGTGTAAATAATGTTTTGTGTTTGTTCTGAGACAGCATGACTTGATAAGGAAGTTCTTTGAGATTTCAGGAAGAAGGAGTGTAAATACAGTTTCTAGAGCTGGCATATTGAAATTCTGACCTGCTTCTGGCAATGAGAGTGAGCTGTCAATGAGTTTGTTTGTTCATTTTCTTTCTATGCTACTGGCAAATTTAGCAGTCTGTTAATAGGCTTAAATTAATTTTTTCAGTCTTTTTTGATGGAATGGTGTCATGTTACTATTTTATTGCCACACAACTGACTCTGGCATTTGTGTCCCCTTTTCTTATTTTAAGATTTTTAATAAGGACAGAGACTTAGGGGAGAATAATTGGAGTCTTTTGGAATCTTTTAAAATTTTTGTTATTGTTTTTTAATTATTACTAGTAGCTCCCAACCTGAAATAAATGACTGCTCTCTTTAGTGTCTGTCAGCTGACTTCAAACTATATAGTATAAAAAAAAGTTGATTTTTAGGTTGGGTCACAGCTAATAATTGTGCCTCCCTGGGCAGTTTAATCTCCACCTACCTACATTTCTGTACGTTAAATCTCCATGACTTCATCCTGCTTGCTTTCCTTTTATCTTGATTTGAAGGATTTGAAAAAAATGGGTGTGTGTATTAGATGTAAATGTATACCTATGTGCACATACACTCGTTTTTGCTTTTTTTTTTTTTTGTTATTTCAAAACTGCCTCTATCCTCCTTGGAAAGAGGTGTAGGGTATAAGTTTCGTGTAAAAATTGGGTTTGCAGCTAGGTGTGGTGCACACCTGTATCCCAGTGATTTGCAAAGCTGAGGCAGGAGGATCACAAGTTTGAGGCAAGCCTCAGCAATGTATCAAGACCCTAAGCAACAGAGTGAAACCCTATTTAAAAAAAGGGTGGTTGGGGGTGGTTGGAGGTGTAACATAGTAGTAAAGCACCCCTGGGTTCAATCCCCAGTACCCCCTCAAAAAAAAAAAAAAAAAATGAGTTTACAACAGGCCTTTCTTGTTTACAAACAACTCTTGATTTTTTTTTTTGCACCTGAAACATTGCAGAACTGCAGAACATCTTTGATGTGGGTATAGTTTTTCAGAAACAGAAGCAAATTCAAGAGATAAATGGAACTCATGAATGTTTCTGATGGAGCAGAGGCAAATGTTTCTCTTTCCTGGCCAGTTTCTCTTTCTCCCTCTCCTTCCCTACCTCCCTCCCCCACCTCTTTCTTTTTTGTGTTACTTGGGATTAAACCCAGGGCCTTGCACACACTAGGGAAATGCTCTATTACTGAGCCACACACACTGCAGCCATTGTTTTCATTTTCAGACAGGATCTCACCAGGTTGCACAGGGTGGCCTTGAACTTAGTATCCTCCTGCCTCATCCTCCCAAGTACTGGAATTACAGGCATGTACCACCCTGCCTGGCTAATGTTTGTGTTTTGATTGGTCTTTTAATTTATCTGGCTTGTTTACTTTAGGAACTCCTCTGAACCTGCAGAGCAAAAACACTAAGTTGATGATTCTCTTTTCTTGAGCTGTCAGACACCTGTCTTTTCCCACAGATTGCATTATTAGGTGCCTAACATGCTATTTGAATGGTTAAAAAAACAAACAAAACAAAACAAAACATAATTGCTCCAAATAACAGGACTTTGGATCTCTTGAGAATGTGTCACTTTTCACCATGCAGCCTTTCCCATTTCTTTGCATGGCTGTCTTGTCATTCAGGTCTCACATTAGATGGTACTATTCTGCCTACTGCCCTATAGTGGGACTGCTGTGTCCCTGTGTTACATCACCACATTTTATTCTCTACACAGCAGTGACCATTTTGTGTACTTTTATTGTTAGTTGTTTGTTTGGTTACTTGCCATCTTCCTCTGCTAGAAAGTAAGCTCCTTAGAATACAGCCTACTGGCTATGCTGGCCTAGGGGCCTGTACCTCTGAAGAACCATGTGTGAAGCACAATAACAGTTGGTAAATCAACATTTTATAAATAATCATGTCAGTGAATTTTTCAGATTATGGGCACAATACCTTTGTTTTATTTTATTTATTTTTTTTAAATTATTTTTAAATTTTTTACAGACTGCATTTTGATTCATTGTACACAAATGGGGTACATCATTTCGTTTCTGTGGTTGTACATGATGTAGATTCATACCATGCGTGTAATCATACATGCACACAGGATAATGATGTCTGTCTCATTCCACCATTTTTCATACCCCCCCATTTCCTCTACATAATCCAGAGTTACTCATTCTTCTCTCACTCCCCACCCCCCAACCCCATTGTATATCATTCTCCACTTATCAGGGAAAACATTTGGAAGCAGTATGGAGAATCCTCAGAAAACTTGGAATGGACCCACCTTTTGACCCAGTTATCCCATTCCTTGGTTTATACCCAAAGGACTTAAAATTAGCATACTACAGTAACACAGCAACATCAACGTTTATAGTAGCTTAGTTCACGATAGCTAGATTGTGAAACCAGCCTAGATGCCCTTCAACAGATGAATGGATAAAGAAACTGTGGTATATATATTTTATTTTTTTAAATGGTACTGACGATCGAACCCAGGGCCTCAAGCATGCTAGGCAAGTGCTCTACCACTGAACTACAACCCCAGTCCCTTTTCAGATTGTGGATGTATTCTATATAGACTTTGGGGTTAAAATGTCATTCAAATAGGAGATCTGTTCCTTTTAGCACTTTTGTCTATTTTGGGATTTCATAGAAGCACAGTCATATTATATGTACTCTTTGATGTCTAACTTTTCACTCAGCATAATTATTTTGGGATTCATCCGAGTTATAGTATGTCTGAGTATTTTTGTTTGGAATAACCATGAATGGTAAGACTGCCTCAGTTAAGCTATTTACCCGATGAGTCATGTCGGCTTTTTATGCTTACTATTAGCAGTACTCCTTTTTACTTTTCTTTTCTCATCTTTATGCTTCTGTCCTTTGTCTTTATATCTAAAATATGTCCTCCCCCCCTTTTTTTTTCAGTGTTGTGGATTGGATCCAGGGCCTTGGGCATACTAGGCAAGCACTGTACCATTGAACTACAGCTTCAGCCCTTTTTATTTTATTTTGAGACCGGGACTCACTAAGTTGCCCAGGCTGGTCTGGAACATGGGATCCTCCTTCCTCCTGAGTAGTAAAATGTATCTCTTAGATAATATATAATTGGGTCTTGCTTTATATTGTCTAGCTGTCTCTCTTCTATTACTTGGTTTGTTTAGTCTTTTTCTATTGAATGTAATTATAATTACTGATGTGGTTTGGTTTAAGTCTTCTTGCTATTTGTTTTCTATTTGTACTTTCTGGGTTTGGTTCCTCTCAGTCCTTTCTGCCTTCTTTTGGTTTAGTATTTTCTTTTTTTTTTTTTTTTTTTTTTAGGGTTCATTTTTATATAGCTTGTTTCTTAGCTAAACTATTACGGCAGTTTTATGCTGTTAGTACAAGTATATGGACAACTCAAGGCCACTTGAACTTGGTGAGATATAGTCCCAGCCAGAACCTGTTTGTCCTGATGGAAAAGTTATGACCATTCTGACTTCTGAACACTTGTTCAGGGTTCCTTCTCCTCCTGACTTCTCCCTACTGGGAACCGCAGGTGTTCAGAAAGCCTGTTTTCTAGTTAAGTAGACTTATTGCTTTGTTACTTGTGTTTTATACCTTTTGGATTATATGATGTTTTTGGAAAAATGTGTATTATTATTTAATTATTACTTTTGCATGAATGCCCTGTATAAATATAGACCTGCCCTACCTAACTCACTTACGTTTTCTCAGATTTGAGTCACTGGTAAGCAGCTACATAGCAGTCTTACTAGTGTGGCCTGTGTGTTCCCTCCCCATACTTCTGAGCTCCAGAGCTGGTAGCCCTAAAGACCAGTGGCTCCTGTGGTAAGCCAGGCTGCAAAGAGGTTGGGAATGGAATCTTTGGGGTGTGGCAGCAAGGCTGTAGAGTATTCTGCTCTCCAGTCCTCTTCTAGTCCATGCCTAGTGGGACAGAATACCAGAGAATCATTTCTGCAATGTCATTCATGTCTGTGTCGGCTGGAAATTGCCTTAGCACAGTATACTACTTTTACTTCAGGACAGTGATTCGAGAACTCCACTGTTTTATTCAAAGAAGGCCTTTTCTTTTAAACTTCATTCTCCTTCTACCCAAAGCTGTTGTAAGAAGAAGATAAATAAGCAATCTTGTTTGTGTTTATTCTTTTTTAGTCGAGCAAAAGATGTGATAATCCCAGCAAAACCACCTGTCAGCTTTTTCTCCTCGAGGTCTCTGGTCCTTGACCTCTTTCAGGGACAACTGGACTATGCTGAACACGTTCGCCGGGATTCGGAGGTGGTACTTCTGTTCTTTTATGCCCCGTGGTGTGGCCAGTCCATTGCTGCCAGGGCAGAAATCGAGCATGCAGCAAGCCGGCTTTCAGACCAGGTAACACTGACATTCAGCCCCAAAAGTTAATGATCATCAATTCTGTGTGTAAGAGATGATGTCTCCTGGAGACTCCCTGTCCATCTGGCAGTTTTGTCAAGGTGAACTCTGGGGTGGTTTGTCAATTTCAAAGCCTGCTGTAAAGAACAAAGAATTTGAGTGTGACGGTCATAGTTGAGGACAAGAGTGGGAACAAATTCTGGATCTTTTTTGGCAGGGTGGGTACTGGGGATTGAACTCAGGGGCCCTCACTGAGCCACATCCCCAGCCCTGTTTTTATTTTATTTAGTAACAGGGTCTCACTGAGTTGCTTAGCACCTCATTGTTGGCCGAGGCTGGCTTTGAACTATAGATCCTCCTTCCTCAACCTCCTGAGTCACTGGGATTACGAGCATGCACCATTGAACCCTGCAGATTCTGGATCTTCAGACAAAGGCTATCATGGAAGGAGGGAGGGGACTGAAATCCTAGTTCGATGAATATTTTGCATATCCATTTGATAATGGCTAGGTAAATTTTATGTAGGAGAAATTTATGTATGATATGACTACATTGTCACAGCATTGACCTTTTTAATGCATGAACCAGAACTGTATTCATCAGATGTTTAATGAATGCCAACTTTGGACTGGGTAAGAGGGATAAATAAGTCATCTCTTATGGCAGTTGTTTTCAGCCAAGTGGATCCCAGTGTCTTTTAGAAAATGAGTATTTTGTAATGTTCCTTGTTCTGTCCTAAAAGAAATTCATAGGTGGTAAAACTTCCCTGCACATCTAATTTCAAATAATCTAGAGTGCTAATTGTAACCAAAAATAGTTGGAAAAAAGAAAAGTAAATTACAAGTAAACTTTATGTATTTCAGTATGTGAATGCTTGGGCAAAGCAGGTCCCTGTACTTTTATATAGCACCACTGTGAATGTGGTAGTTATAAATACAGCCTGATGGAGGTGTGATGCGCTGGGGACTCTGAACAGCAAAGTGCTCTCTGTCCTCAGTCTACACAGAAATTATATTCCTGAGAAATTCAGTGAGCACAGCAATCTCACTTAGAACTCACATATGAAGGGACCTCAGTCACACGTTGAAGGGAGTTAACAGTTCTGGATTTGGGTAGTAAGAAACAGGTTTTTCTCCAACGTCAGTACTTGGCAGGCATTTAGAAAACTATGGGATGATGTGGATGGCACTTGCCAGTGCGGAGCAGTTTTGAGCATTGCAGGATATCTGCTAAGACCCTGCCCTACACAGGTTCTGTAGCTTCTCCCAATTACAGCAACAAACAGAAGGCATCCCACAGATTGATTAGAGGCTTCTGCGGAGAACCACTCACCTGAGATAACTGGTGCAGGCAGCTGAGTTGCAGAAGTTCATTCGGAACTTTCAGTTGGTTTTTCTTAGAAACAAGTAATGTTACAGATGGTGACCAGGCATTCCACCAGCAAGGTGAGCCCTTTTAACCGTTATATCCCTGAGCATGTGTCAGGTACTACTTACATTTAACTCTGTTCCTTATAACATTCATTGGTGTTGGTGGGACAGGTTCTCACAGTGTTGTTTTCTCTCCAACCCCTTTAAAAATTACAAGTACTAAGGAAGCTGCCAGGTACTCCCAGGAAAGAAACAGGAATTCTGATGGAGCACTGGGAGGCAAGCAGTATGTAAACATAAAATAAATGACCTTTTTGTCAGTTTTTCCCCAGTTTTCTGGATCTAGAGAGCAGCGAACCCATTGCCTGTGTGGGGAAAAAGGAAGATTGTAGTTTATTTTAGATGAATTGTAGGTTAGTGTTATTTTGCTCTGGAATATTTGCCCTTCTGAATGATGGTATTGGAATATTAATAACAGCTTCCAGTGGAGCCAAACAGTTTGTTAAAGAGGCACAGAAACACACAATGGGGGTTACAGTGTCCCCCACAGTGACTGGCTATGCTCTTTTCAAAATCATTTTTTTAGCTCCTTCCACATTGAGAGCTTTCGTTCCATATGCTCAGGAGGGAAAAGGATTTGGGGTTTATTTTCAGAGATAGGCAAAAATCTTTTGAACCATATTGCTTAGTAAAATTAGCAAAATGGTAGATTGTACTCTGTTTTTGAGTTTAAAAAAAGAGGAGATGTAAAATTCAAGTAAAGCCATTGTTATTTTTCTTTTTGTCTAGAAATAGACTCTAAAAGGAGTTCTGAAAGGTTGCCACTAAGCTTTGAGCAGTTTTTTGTTGTGATAGTAGATTTAAAATATTTGAAAGTGTCTTCATTTGTAGTCTGTATTGTTCAACAATTTGTTGTGAACCTTTTCAGACAGCAAAAGTGAAAGAATTTTGCATGTACTCACCACCCACATTCTGCTAACATCTTATTGTGCTTATTTTGTCATGTGGTTTCCCATCTAACCATCCCTCAAATCCAGAGGTTCTCAACTACTGGCCATATTGCCACTGCCCCTGCCTCCAGGACTTTTGGCCTTGTCTGGAGACATTTTTGGTTGTCACTGCTTCAGAAAGGAGTGCTACTGGTTATCTAGTGTGTAGAACCCAGGAAAGCTGTAAAGTGCCCTGCACCACCCTGTGTCTAGTTCTTAGGACATCTGTCATCACAAAGCAGGTGTAACCCCTTCATGCATTCAGCCCCAAATGGCAGTACTGCCAGAGTTGAGAAGCTGCTCCAGTCCATTAATCCATCTCATTTTTTGGCACCTTTCAAAGTAAATTGCAGATACAGGGACACTTTTCCCTAAATACTTCAGTATCTACCTATAAATACATGTAGTTAGTCCATGTTTTTATTACTTAAGTGAAAAATACCCTTCAGAGCATGCTTAAAACATCAATTATTAGTTTTTTAAATAACCCTTTGATATTTGTGATGTTTTATTCACAGTAGCATTTTAGTTTTGGATGCTTTGTTTGACAGTCAAAAGGCATATCCTTCTGTTGTTTGTTTCAGTGGTGCTGGGAATTGAACCCAGGGCCTTGAGCATGCTGAGCAGTTGCTCTACATTTGAACTACACACCCAGCCCCAAGAATATCTAGATTCATGCTTAGAAAAAGCCCCTTGGTACTCATTCACTTTAAAATTCAAAACAAATAACTCTTGGGTCAGACTTCAAGTCCTAGCTGACACTGAAGAGATGAGTCTTTTTTATTTTAGTGGCAAATTAGGACCTTTGAAAGCTTGATGCAATTTAAAAAAAAAAAAATGTACTTTCTGTTTCAGTGAGAGAGGACTAGTTCCATTTTTATAATTTCATCTTTCAAATCTTGGTAACTGTTCAGTTGTTATTCATAGTCATTTGAAACCCTTTTTTGGCTCTGCAGGTGTTGTTTGTGGCAATTAACTGTTGGTGGAACCAGGGGAAATGCAGAAAACAGAAACACTTCTTTTATTTTCCTGTAATACATCTGTACCATCGGAGGTAAGGACTTTTTAGTAGTGTTTCTGATTTCAGTTGTTTAAAATACCGTAATGGTTTTTTCTATATAAAAGTATTAGATATTCACTGTATAAAATTGAGAAAATACAGATAAACACAAATTAAAAAAGAGATCTCTAATTGCTGTGTTTTTATTTATTTTTCTCTTATAAATGTACATGTCTACCCCTTATTTGAAGCAAAAGATAGGACCAGGCAATAATGCTATTTCCTAAACTGCTTTTTTTCACTTTCATGAATGTCTTTTTATATCATTATATGTATTATGGCATTTTATTTTTTATTTTTTTTGCAATGCTAAGGATCAAACCTGGATCCTTGAACATGCTAGGCAAGTGCTTTATCACTGAGCTACATCCCCTGCTCTCTACATTATTATTATTATTATTATTATTATTATTATTTGGTATGCAGTATTATTTTTAAAAGTACAATTACTCCATTGAATGACTGTACATTTCAGGTATTCAAAAAGTATTTCGTATTGCAGAAATACATAATTCCTCATTACCTGGCAGCATCACATGGTCAAGAATGTATCTTACCATATTTTTCAATTGGGGAGAAAATTACTACTGGTTCATAATTTCATGTCCCAAGTTCTGAAATTACAAAGACTGGAAAACTTAGGATTTCATGAATTTTGTCCTGAGATGGGTACATCTGACCTAAAGTAAGATGAAGCTACCTGTGATCTTTATCCCACTTAAGCTAGCTCTTCTTTCTGCAGAAATACTGATGTTTGGCTTTGGAGTATTGCCCAGACCATCCTGTGGATATTATTAAGTTATGTCTGAGAATCTGACTCAGAAGAGTTTTGGAGGCAGAAGATGGGAAGTTAGTCTTTGTTCAGTGTGATTGGCTTGAAGTTTATGGTTAAAGGAGAATTGACTAGTAAGGTCTTTACAATGTAGGCTTTCCTCTCCCCTCCTTCTGAACTCCTTGGGCTGTAGTCAATAGGGTTTATGACAAGCATCAGTAGACAGTCATTTCTAGATTCTCTGTCCCACTCCATCCATTTCCATATCTCTAACATAAACTGTTGGGTGGCACATAGTACTATTTCCAGGAGTGATGGATAGTAGTACTTGGGCAAATCATACTTCCCTACCTGACCTCCACCCTCACATTTTCTTTTGGACATTAAATGTTTATAATTTTAATATTTACAGTAATAAGCCAGTTTTTGCCTGAGGACTATTGAGACCAATTTTTTGATCCCCCCACCTGCTTTTTTGCCCACTTATTTGAGGTTTTACCACTACTTTGAAGGTTAAGGTGCAGGTTGTTTAGAATACAAGGATAGTTTCTTGATAATTGTTTAGGGTTTCTTTTCTTTCTTTTTTTTTTTTAAAGGTACGTGTAAGCTGTACTTGAAGGTTCTAAGACTGTTATCTGTAACATGGAGATTAACGTGCCTTCTGAGGCCTCTGCATTACTCTCTGGCTTTGGAAATGGGCACAGATGCCTAGCAGGGGTGAAAGTCCATGCTAGTTGCCCAGATGTGGCCCTAACTTGATGTGACATTAAAATCAGAAGAATTCTCTCGAATTGAGTACAAATATCATTTTGAGATACATGGGTATACAGTATTGTCTTATATTGTTTGTTTTCTTAGCTCTTGTAGAAAGATTGAAAGGACTTTAGGAGAATCTAGTCTGTCCCTTTTGCTTTACAGATGAGGAATTTGAGGTTGGTACTCATCTTGAAATACCTGCCCCTCATCTTTGCCTGCTGCTGTTTTACTTGTTGAGTCAGTGCAGATCCCTTACTACTTGTTTCAACACTTCCATTTTCAGTGTACCTGAAACAGTGCTAAGGCACAGAAATTCCCAGAAGGTAGTTCTTTCATATTCTACCTTAGATCTCTCAAGATCTCTATTTTATGAGTGTACACACACACACACAAATGTTTCCATCGGCCAAAGGTTGCTGGGAGCATTCTCAGTAGTCACAAGGTTCCTCTGGTTAACAGGCCTGAAGTTGTACCCCCTGGGTCTTGTTACTGAGCACATCACTGCTGTTTGTGTGTTTTTGTTACTGCTGTTGCTCTTTTGTTATAATGACTTATCTTATAGAAGCTGCTTAAAGAAACTAATAGGCTTTTCTGTTTTGGGAAAGTAGTTTTTGGTTTGTATTGAGACCAGTCACAGAAAAAGTTAATTAAGGATCTGAAGCAGGGAGGTGTGTCCTCACAACCCTGTGTCAGAGCTCCGTAGCCCTGGATCAGCATGTCCTGTAGCAATGGCTGTAGTTTATTGGTAAAGTATGCCCCACATCCTACATTCTGGGATCTTGTTAACCTTGATAAATCAGTTGAACCCTTACAATATCACACCAAGGAAACTCAGCAAAGCCTGTTGGCTTACATAGATGAGGTTTCTGGATTTGTTGGCTCCTTTTTGCTAAACAAAATAAGTTTTTCCTTTAAAAATTGCTAGTGATTGGTGGGGCTGGTGGTGATGGTGGTGATTTCTAAACTGAACTAATTGTGGTAAGTTTTTTGAACTGATAGAATTCCTAACTCTTCTCCCAGCTGTGCTTGTACAGTGCTGTTTTTACTTTTTCATGCTGAAATTCCTTCCATGCCATGCTCTGCAGTGTACACTGAGGAATTGTCGCTCTCATCATGTGTGTGTGTGAATGTTTGTGACCATGTATCACAGTCTTGTGAGCACAGAATTTGATTCCTGACTGTGCTCAGTTGTTGCTGTTAACAACAGGCTCAGTGTCAGTTGCTGTTGAGAGAGAAGAATGGTTATGGGGTTGCTGGATTTTAAGTTCCTCCCAGCCACCACCTACCATCAGTTGTATTTGTCTGTGTTGTGCAAGGTTGAGAGAGCCATGGGTGGATTCCGACAGCTTGGGAACATGACTGAATGGTGGCAGCATTACCTCTTAGTGTTGAATGGAATCCCTGTGTGTCCTCAAGCATAGCTGTGAGGAAGAGGAAGATAGCTGGGCTCTGCAGCTCCCCACCTTCGTACTTCCATGTTGTTGCTTTTCCTGTTGTAATAAAGTTTAGATAGGCTTAAACTTCATTTCCTGATCCTTTGTTTAAGTGCCTATGGAATGTTTAATTCCTTCTATCTAGTAGGCCAAGGGCCAGCTGCTCAACTTGTTCCTCATTTCAGAGTGACATGTGAAGGTTCTCTGCCCACATACAGTGAAGTGTGTAGTTAAGATCCTGGAATTCTTCAGCATGTGGCCAGTTCCCAGAGCAGCCTTGTTTTTAAAAGAAATGTTGTGGGAATTCATTTTTCCTTCAGAGACTAGAAAGAATTTAGTTTGCAATTGAATGAAGCTCAGGGTAGGGTCATGGCTTCTTGTACCTCCCCTCCTTAAAGTGCTGATTCTTGATTAGTGCTCCAGCACCCCTCAGCAAAGCAGGTTACTTCCCCTGAAGCAGTTGGACACTAAAGCAAGACATTTTCATCCTGTGGTATTGATGATTTTAGCTATACATTACAGGCTTAATGCATGGTGTATTATTTTTACTTTTTCTTTATTTATTTTTATTTTATTTTATTTTTTGGTACTAGTTTTGGACCAATCGAATACAAAGGCCCCATGAGTGCTGTTTACATTGAGAAGTTTGTCCGCCGGGTGATGAAACCACTTCTCTACATCCCATCTCAATCAGAATTACTAGATTTTCTCTCAAACTACGAGGTACTTATCTTTCATATCTCCTCCATTCCCAAGGCCTTTTACTGGGTTGTACTGGATTGTTCATATTTAAAGGTTTTTTTTTTTCTTTTTTTAAAAAATACCTCCTGAATTGCAGCACTTAAAAGATCACTTTATAGATAAACACCAGTTAAATGCATTTTAAGTTAGGTGCAGTGGCACACAACTGTAATCCTAGGTGCTTGGGAGGCTGAGGCAGGAGGCCAGCAAGTTTGAGGCCAGCCTCAGCAATTTAGACCCTGTCTCAAAATAGGTAGGTAGGTAGGTAGATAGAAAGAAAGAAAGGATAGGAAGGACTGGGGATATCATTCAGTGGTAAAGCACCACTGGGTTTAATTCCCAGTACTCAGGGAAAAAAAATGTATTTTGAGATGACTGATCATAATGATGGTTTGACCAAGTGAGTTTTAAGGGAATAGAATACTTGCAAAATCTTGTGTTTTGGGAATTTTTAACAAACTTTGACCTTGTCTCATAGTTAAAGTACATGAGAGTTAATTTACTATTTATGTATAGTTGTAAATTTCTAAGAATGCCATTTGATGCTTTGCAGTATTGCAGAAATACCTTACTTTTCTTGTTTGTTGTAGTTTAGCTTTTTTTAAAACAAAAAAAGATGGAAATATGTGCCTTTTTATTTGATTAATTGTATAACTATTTCAAGCTCTTATTTGTAGAAAATTTCCCAACTTTCTTAGTGTGTCTTCTCTCCTGCTTCCTCATTGACAGCTTCAACCCCTGATAAATTATTTTTATAAGATATTTTATGCATGTTCAGGATAAGTTATTGAGAGACCAGCAATGAGATTAATAATCTAAAAGATTATAAAATTAGCTCCACAAAATCCTTCACTGGGACATGTGTCAGGTCATACTTGGATGCGACAAGGAAGCATGAGGATGCTTGGGTGCAGCAACATCAAGACCACGAATACACGATAGAGGGAAACACCCTGTGAATCTGGACCTCGCTGACTGACTTGCATTATGTCTGTTTTGTGTAGATTGGATGTGAATTTTTTCACCAGGACACCATTTCTGACTTTTTTCTTTCATGTTACGTGTTCGCCATTAGCAGATTCCCCAAGCAACATGGTTAATGTCTGTCATTCAACTTGTAGATCGTAGATGTATGTCAGAGTAAATACTCCCTAATCCCATGTGGAGAAAGGACGGTCCTCTTGGGCTTCTCCCCTGCCCTGGGCAGGTTGATGGCTGAGAGCTGGGCTGGGAGGCAGGGTGCCAGGGCACAGGCGGGACTAACTGGATCTGGGATGTGGGGCTGGTTACTCACCTCCTGGGCATCAGGGGCTGGGCCAGGCTTTTCTTAGGATTCCTTTTAACTCTTCAAGTGCGATACTGTGATCAGTGGGTTTTCCGGTGAATTTGTAGTAGGTGGCAGGCAGTCACTGGCATGGCACAGCAAGGTGGTGAAAAGTCGTGAGTCAGACCTGAGTTGAAACTTGGTTCCATCACTTACTAGTTGTGTGGGCTAGGGCTACTTACCCTCTTTAAGTCTTCATTTTATCAACTGTAAGACAGAAATAAAGCAGGTGAAACAGAGAAAGTGCCCAGGGTATAGTTTCAGTAAAAATGATATCATAGAAAACATCCTCGATATTAGGACTATTAAGAGAAACTTAGGGACTGGGGTGTGACTCAGTGGGAAAGCACTTGCCCAGCATGTGTGAGGCCTTGAGTTCAATCCATAGCACCACCAAAAAAAAAAAAAGAAAAGAAAAAAAGAAACGTAAATGTGATGATACTCACTGGATTTCTCTATGTTTATAGAAAGGAAGAAAAATGTTCTGTAACTAAGAGGACAAAATGACCTGTAGGGCTGACTGTCATCCTTCACTCATGCTTTCTTGATTTGTTTGTAGAATACTTTGCCTGATTTTAATGGATACCCCCTTTTTTTCTTTCTTTTTCTTTTTCTTTTTCCCACATGTGTGTTTGTTGCTGGGGAATTGAACCAGGGCCTCATGCATGCTGTTTTAGTTGTTTGTTTTTGGTGGTGATATTGGAGATAGAACCCAGGGATGTTTTACTCCTGGGCTACGTCCCCAGTCCTTTTTGTTTATTTTGAGACAGGGTCTTGCTAAGTTGCCCAGGCTGCCTTTGAACTTGACGTCTTCCTGCCTCAACCTCCTGAATTGCTGGGGTTATGTAGGTGGGCACCATAGCCTGGCCCCCCTTTTTTTTCTTTTCCCCTTTAAATTTTCATTCATGCTCTTCTGAAAAGGAAATAGAAAAAGGAGAGGAGCAACAGATATCATACAGCATGTGTTAACTTTCCCCAAAAGTTTGGAAACAATTGAGATAGTTTAGCCTAACAATAAGACTGAGAGGCAACTTCATTACTGTTTTCATCACTGTCAGATTTGTACATCCAGAGAGCTCTGGTGATAAAGGAGAAGAACTCCATTAGAATACTAGAGGGCTGGGTTTTAACCCTTATCTTAGCAAGTCTAATTTATGAGTTTCACTCAGATTTCTTATCTCTAAAATAAGGGTGTTGGTTGACTTAGATAATTCTTGATAACTCTTGTGGCTTCAGTGAAGTTTAGAGACTGGAAAGAGACAGACAAAAGTTTTGTAAGCTTCTTATTGGAAAAGTTGTTTTTTAGTTTGTTTTTGAGATGGAGGTCTCCCTGTGTTACCCAGACTGGACCTGAATTCCTGGGCTCAAGCAGTCTTCTTGCCTCAGCCTCCAAGTGGCTGGGACTGTAGGTGTGTGCTACTGTGCACCCAGCTAGGAAAGTACTTTCAAGGCAGTGACCTTGAAATCTTAGGGCAGATATCTTTTTAACTCCTTTTTATTTATTGCCTTATTACTTCTAGTGTTCTTTCTAGTAGCATCTGTAGGAGAGAAACAGTACTCATTGTGACTGAACAGCCAGGCTGCTACTTGAGCTGTAACCTTTGCATCTTTTGAATTTGCTCTCCAGCAGTGCTTTCAAAGATCCGGCTCCAGTTAGTGACAAGGAGTTCCTTCCTATCAGTCTCAAAGTTGTGCGGACATTGTCACTTGTGGTTGGGTTTTGGCAGCCCACTTAATTAGTGATGTACAACACTGGTTAGACCACCTTTAAGAAGGAGCCAAGAGTGCTGCTACAGTGGAACCCTGCTGCAAAGGCCTCCAGGTGCCCTGAAAATGGTGGGCTTCCTCCCCAGAGCTGTGTTGGTGTCATCTTCTCCTGGGCTTCTCACTGGAGATGAAATGGTCTGGTTGTCAAGAGAATATACTTGATTAATTTTGGAAGGATTAGGGAGTCAAGCCCAGCATGGTATTTGTGAAACCACTTGTCTTGTGAAATGTACCACATAGTATTACCTAGAAGGAAGCTGTCAGTTCGTGCACACATCTGTAAAGATAGTGTAAAGACAACATTAGAGATCCAGAATCTTTCATGGTTTTGATGGAAAATATTGGAGGCCCCACTCTATAGTACATAATACTTTTGGCGTTACCTCCCGTATTAGGGTTTCTCAACCTTGGCACTGTTGACATTTAGGGGTCAGAATTCTGTGCTGTGGGGGTCAGTGATGTGCTTTGCAGGATATTTACCAGCATTCCTGGCCTCCATTTACTAGATGCTAGTACTGTTATCTTTCCCAGTTGTGAAATCCAAAAATATCTTCAGTCATTGCCAAATATCCCTTGGAGGCTAAATTGCCCCAGTTGAGAGCCACTACTCTAAGTGATTCAATTTTCCCTAATTATGTCACAAGTGTTAGTTCAATCGTGTCTTTTTCATGTAGCACACAGAAATCCACAGTCTTTCTAGTAGCATCTGTAGGAGAGAAACAGTACACATTGTGACTGAACAGCTAGGCTGCTGTTCCAGTCTAATGGCTAGAAGTTTATCTGCTTGTAATAGATAAGTCATCATAGAGAAAAGATGGAAAATCAACAGTGCCTCGACTAGAGAATTCTGGAATGTTATCTTTGGGGAACTAGAGCCAGGAGTGGTTTAGATTGTCATCAATAAAGCTGTCCCCTGTACTCAACTTTTTAAACTGTTTATTTTCTCTTTAAAAAAAGAAAAAAAATTATTGAATTATAAATATGTTAAAGAGCTTGCCAATTTTAAAAAAAGCATCTTTAGTCAAGGGCCTTATCTTCTAATTTATACTTTCTCATACTTGTCATAAACGTAGATTTCAGTATTGTATTTAAGTATACTAAAATTAGGTCAAAATAATCAATGTTTTTGTGACACTTTGTCATAGTAGCAGAGTTTTGCTTATGTCTGTAATTGTGTTTATAACATCTTATAGGAGTGTTTTGGATAATTCTCTCCTCATATTAAAAAAAAAAAAGTTTTGATTATCAGGTGCTTGTGAGCCATTTGGGCCACCATAAAATTGTAAAGCTGGCATTCACTGCTTGAGAAGTGATGATGACATCCTAAAATCAGCAATTTCCTCTTCAGACAGACTTTTGTTATAAATACTAAATTCTACTTATGTGCTTATTCTGTCACCAAAAGAAATACTGTAATAATATCTTGCTTTGGATTTTATATGTCTTATAGTTGAATCCATTTAAAAGCCTATTTTAGATATTATTTAGAAGAACAGTTTAAACCAATGAAAAATATTTTATTTGACTTAGATATCTCAAATCTACCTAAAATTATTAATCATTAACTGTAGTTTTACGCTTATAAAATGTAACTCTGACCTCAGATACAATTACTAGGAAAACAGTTTTGCCTTAAACACCATAGGAAGACATTAAAAGGTGAAAATTATAATCACTTAACTGTAAATTCTGCTCTGCTGTAGTCCTGTTGGCAAGAAAATCTTGAGTTAGGTTTATGTCTGAAGTGCCTTCAGCTTTTACTTCTTGTCTGCCAGTAGCCAAGTGAGGTCCAAGTACATATAGACCCTCTGAGAAGATCAGGAAGGCACAGAAGGTGTGACTTGGCTAAAGGGAGGCTTGGCTGTAGCCCAGGTCTTCTGGCTCCCCAGTTCCTGCTTGTGTTCCATGTTCTTTTCTCTCAGTAATGTTTAAGGTCACTGAGTGGAAACTTCAATATCTATGGAGAGGTTAAAATTTCAAATATTTAATTTCAGATATCATTATTTTATGTCATTTTTGAAACTTTTTCTTTCATGATAGAAATATTTGAAAGCTGTTGGCTTCTAGTTTGTCTGTTAGCTTCCCCCCCCCACCTTTATTCTTATGACGAGGTCTAAGAATAAATAATGATGAAGGAGGGAGCCGTGGCTTTTGACTTAATATTAGAGCAGGAGTTTTGCCATTTCCTGTTAATAAGTCATTAGAATTTATTCTGCAGAACTGGGGGTGATCTATGTGTGACAGTCACAATATTGAGCTTGGGTAGAGTCTAGTATTTTCTTCATGCTTAAACACGAAAATAATATCTACCTTATAAATCATGATGTGTCTAAAAACTGAAGTGAACTTGCTGGGGAAATGCTGCAAAGAGAAATAAATAAGCTTTAAGTCATCTCTTTGCAAGCCTTGTAAGGAAATTCTGCTTCCTGCCATTATTCCAATGGCAGGCTCTGTTCCTTGAGGGCTCTTCCTGCCTCAGATACAGTCTGGAAGATGTAGTTTATCATTGTGGACAATATGGTCAAACAGAACCCAATCCAAAGTTTTTATTTTTTTTTCTCCTGGTGGTGCTAGGTATTGAACCCAGGGCCCTGTGCATGGGAGGTAAGCACTCTACCAACTGAGCTACATCCCTAGCCCCCACCAGTGTCATCTTTATTGTGGTGAATGTTATGTTCATTAGGAAGAAAATAGGACTATAATGTTAGTGAAGTTTTCAAAGTCACTAGTTTTATGACTTATCTAATTTCAGCGTTTTTATTTTTAATTTTTAAAGCACAAAATGATCTGGTTTGTACATTATCATCTATCCACCAATACCAACAATATTATTATTTTGAACTTTTATCTTGTATTTGCAGCCAGAGTATTTTCCAAATCTTTTTGTGAATTTCTATAATTAAGAATGGTTATTTAGCATACATTTGTACATTTATTCTTAGTGGTTTGGCAAAACAAATTGTTTTAAATATAAGTGGGATTAGAAGGGGCTTGAGAATCTCTGTTTTCAGAGAAGTGGGGGTGCTAGGTAAATTACCAGGTGACAGAAAACCTGAGCAGTTTGGAGAAAAACAATGCATCTCCTGGTATCATACTGCTGGTAAGTAAAATTTTGTCTTGAATATTGAGAAAATAGGTACCATTTCTGTCAATTCATAGTCATATGGCACCGTGAATAAAATAGTTTTGCATTTTCTAGGTGTGAGTTAACATTGGTACAGAAGTATTTCTAGTGCTATTGAGAAAAACACTGTAAGGTAATTATTCCCATGGCCACTAGAGGGTGTGCACACCATCTGCTAAAATTTCATGCTGTCCTACAAATGGTGTCTGCTTACACAAGAAATACGTCAATGAGGATTTGTTGGTCTCTTATAAAGAACCAATTTCCAACTTCCTCATTATAATGGGCACTAAATAAATATACTGTACATTGTGGGATAAAATTAACACACAAACCTAGGTCAAGTTATAATCTAGTATTCATTGTGTCGTTTTTTTTGCTGAAGTGTAAACTTCGGGGAGAAGCTTTGTCTTTTTTTTTTTTTTAATATGCAGTGCTGGGGATTGAACCCAGGGCCTTGGACTTGCAAGGCAAGCACTCTACCAACTGAGCTATATCCCCAGCCCTGTCTTATTATCTTTTATTTCTGTTCATTCATTAACAAATGTTTATTGTTTGCTTGCTGTGTGCTAGACAGTCTCTGAGCTGGAAGTGTAGTTATGAATAAGAGAGTCTCTGTTTCATGGAATTATAACATGGAGGTAGACAACAAACAAACAGGAAAACACTTTAAGTTTTATGTTGTGTTAAGATTTCAAACCCAGGGCCTTGGTGTGCCAGGCAAGCACTGTATCACTGAGCTACACCCCCAGCCCTACAAACAGAAAAACAAACAATGGGTACTGGGCACAACAGTATCTTTCCAATATTCATGTCTGGGTGAAACTTTAGGATGTGACCTTATTTGGAAATAGGGTCTTTATAGATGTAATCAATTAAGGGTCTCAAGATTAAATCATCCTGGATTTGGGGTGGGTCCTAAATCCAAAGACTGGTGTCTTGATCCAAAAAGGGGAAGGCACAGAGAAAAAGGCCATGTGAAGACAAAGGCAGAAATTGGAGCCAAGGAAGGAATGCCTGGAGCTACCAGCTGCTGAAAGAGGCGAGGCAGGACCCTCTTGGATCCTACCAAGAGAGCATGATTTTGGACTTCCAGCTGCTAGAGCTGTGAGAATAAAATCTGTGGTTTTGAACCACCAGTTTGTGGGAATTTGTTAGGGCAACCCTAGGAAGTAAATGTACAAGGTAATTTGAGGTAGTGAGTGCTGTGAGGGAAAAATAGAGAAAGATAACTTAGTGGCAGAGGGGAAGGACACTGTTATTTTAGAAGCCAGGGAAGATCTCTTTAGGAAACAAGACTGGAAGAAAAATAAAACGAAGCCTGTGTGATTTGACCTAAGGAGACTGAAGAGAGTCCTCTAGAACGTGGGAATGTCAGTGCAAAGCCCTGAGGAGGATCTGGACTCATGAGGCCTGAGAAGCGGTCACAGAAGCGTTTTTTACCAGTGTGTGTCCTGATGACCCTGTCGACTGGTGGACAAATGAAGAAAGAGCGACACTGTTCATTCTGTGACTGTTCGTTCACCTGGAAGCTGTTTGAGCATCCAGGAGTGAACTGCTAGAGACATTGCAGCTGGCAAGCATCAGAACACAGAGGGACATCCTTGTACATGAGGCTTGAAACATGACATCAGTCCCCAGTGTTCGCGGCCAGCTCATCTGGAAATGTACTCCAAATGTGTTGAGTACAGGGTTAGAGTTGTCTCCTCTGAGCCAGCCTATGGGTTTATTTGCAGCTGAGCAAATCAAGGCCTAGACCTAGAAAGGTCTATGTGTACAGATGTGTTTGTTCCTTCAACTTCAGCTAAAGATGTGGAGGAAACTAAAATATATGTAGCTATTTTGTGAGAATTTTTTATAATGGTATAGCTTCTGTTGGGGCGAATTTCTAAATTGAAATTTTAGACAAGTAGTTACAAATTTTATTTTACACATAATCAGAATCAGTTTGGTAACTTTAAATAATAATTTTACAGTAGAGGGCTAGAGATGTAACTAAGTGGTTGAGCATTTGACTCACATGTGTAAGGTCCTGGGTTCAATTCTCAGTACTGCAAAACAAACAAAAACCAAAAAATAATTTGCAATAGAAATGAACAGTTAACTATACCTTCTCTTTATTTCCTCTTTTTTATAATTTTGAAGTACTAATTTCAGGTTGTTCTCAAACATGCCAGTTTTCAAAATTCCATACAGACTGTCACAGTATTTTATCTGTCAAGTAGCGCTTAAAATGTACTTCGCCTGTCTCTTGTTTCTGTTTTGAGGCAGGACCTTGCTAAGTTGCTCAGACTGAGCTGGAACTTAAGATCTTCCTGCCTCAGCCTCCTAAGTTGCTGAGAACGCAACTGTACTCCATCAGCTTCTTGTGTTTTAATAGTATTTTACAATTTACACACTTTTAGTCATCTCATATAGTTATTGACTCTTTTGTTCTTCATTTCTTTGGCAATGAAAAGTGAAAATAATTTTTCCTGTATGTCTGTTTACATTGTACTGTTTTTTGAATTTCTTTGGTCAAACTACTTGAAAATTTCAATAGCATTTCATTGAAGACAGAGGCTCCTTCATGTAAGCTATGTAAATTACAGTGGGGATGCTGTCAGTGAAAAAGAACCTTAACCAGGCATGGTGGCACATGCCTGTAATCCCAGTGGCTCGGGAGGCTGAGGCAGGAGGATTGTAAGTTCAAAGCTAGCCTCAGCAACTTAGGGAGGCCCTAACTTAATACTTAGATGAATTTATTCCATTGATTTTAGTTTGAGAGATTGGTCAGAATTTAAAGAAATTTAAGTGAGTCTGGTGAGTCTGTTTTCTTTCAATTATTTTTCATTTTTGTTATGTCCCATATTAACTAAGCAGCTAGAATTTTTGAAGATTTTATCTTCCTTTGTTCTTAGTAGGAAAGTTTATTACACGATCATGGAAGGGTTTGAAATCTTAAGAACCCGAATACTGTAGAATTCTACTTTAAGTCAGTTGTAGGTTGACTTGTGAAAAATGTTTTGAAGGAATAGGGCAAAAGAAAATTTGGATTTCAATGACTAGGGCTGGGGATGTGGCTCGGTGGTTGAGCATGTACTTGAGTAAGTGTGAGGCTCTGGGTTCAGTCCCCAGCTCCACAAAACACACGCACTGCTTTCTCGGTTCCTCAGTTTGAGAAACTGGTTATTTGCTAGATTTTTGGAATGTTAGGATTAAACATTCCATCTCAGTTTCTATCAGAATGAAAACCAATTGATTAAAGTTGAATCTTAGGAATTAAGTAATTGGTTTATATTGGGAAGATAATACACTCTACTACAGATCAGACATTTCCTCTTTTATACAGTGACTTAAAACTTTGCCAGCAGATTACATTTGCACCTTAACTTTTGAGTTCACTTTTGTCCCAGTAGTAAATAAGCCTCTACAGTTACTAAGAATGGGATGCTGAGGCTTCGGGCTGAGAAGGACTGGTGCCTTCGTTCATCAGGTCCGCTTTTCACACCAACCCCTTGAAGAGCTGGGCCTGTTTGCCGGAGAGGAAACCAAGGCTAATGTGAAGGATCACCCACTCTTATGTATTTGGCCATGCTTGAGCTTACCGTCTTCTGACTCCAGGCCCAGTGCTCTCCTCAGGGAGCCTGCAGTTGAACTTTTAAGACAGATACGATTATTGCAGGGCAAAACCGTAGAAGTACGACAGGACTGCCAAAGAGGGATAGGTGCAGCAAGCAGAAAGGCGGAACGCGTCCTGTGGGGGCAGCTCTTTGGTTGGCAGAGGGAAGGGCCATTCTTTGATAAACGTGTCGAGGAGTGAGCAGGTGGAAATGAATCTGGTGAGGGTAGAGGAGTGGAGGGCAAGCATCGGCCACCGGCAACTGATGCAACCAGAGAGGAGGCTTGCCACTGGGCGCTGGGTCTTGAACACAGGAGATACCATCAGATTGATCCTGATTTCCAGCGAATGGGAAGGTAAATTTGAGTGAGCTAGTTCAGAGTGAGTGAGGACCTGAACTCGATGTTGAGGTTTGAGCCAGGATCTAGAAGAGTGCTGTCAGGAGAGGTGGAAAGCCCTGCTTCGGACAGGAGGTGGGACTTTCAGCTTGGTGCCGTCCTGTGAAGGCTGCTGTACTCCCCTCTGTAGCCCCAGTACTTTCTGAAGGGAGGCCAAGGTCAGCTCCAGCTTACAACCCTTCTTGGGTGCTTAGACTTTTTAAAGAAATGCAACAAAATACACTAATTGTCAACTATAATGTCTTGTCATTTTTGTATCTTTAAAATATCCTCCATTACATGACCGAGAATGGCTCAGTCACCTAATTGTGCTCTTGTCCCTGCAGCCTGGAGTACTCGGGTACTTTGAGTTCAGCAGCTCACCCCAGCCTCCTGGCTATCTGACCTTCTTCACCTCAGCATTGCACTCATTAAAGAAAGGTAAAACTGATTTACCTTACAACATTAGTCCTTTGTATGTACTTATATTGATATCTTTTGCATATGTTATTATATTTTCTAATTTGTTAGATTCCTTTTCTCAATGTGTTTTTAGTAAATATTTTTTAATGTTCTATCATTAGCAAAGTACTGTAATATTTCAAATCTAGTCTCTTAAATATATTATATCACTTGGTCATTGTTTAGTGTGTAGTTACAAGTTTAGGTCAGAGTCTGTAGTAGTCATCTAATCTGTCAGTTGCATAACCCTAATTTAGCAATGTACCTCCATGGAGGAGCATTCTTACAAATGCAAGGTCTCATCACATCACAGCGTAAGCCTGCTGCCACTTCTCTCCTCTCATCCACATTTCGTCCACTTAGTTAATAAACGTGTTGTTTGGAGTCCTGCTTTTCCGTCATCCTCATTTTTCCATGTTGCTCTGCATTTTTTCTGGTCACCACTCCAGGGCTTGTCTTGCTCTGTTGGACACTTTCATCCGCTTGCTTGTCTCAGACTCTCTGTCAGCACTCTGCGCTAGGCCCGCACCACTCTGGTCTTGGCCAGCGGACAGACACCAGGATCTAGTGTCCCCCTTCCTCCTTGACTGTGCTTTTGCATGTGCTGCTGCTGCCTGGAAGGCAGAAGTGCCCCACCTCAGACCTGGTTGTCTACCCACAGCAGACCCTTTTCATCCTTTAGGGTGCAGCTCAAACATCACCCTGACTGCTCAACAACTTAGCCCCTCCCCGATTCTAACTTGGGTACTCCATTGTTTCCTTCATAGCACTTAACACAGTTTACGATTGTGTATGTAGTCACAAGATGGCTTGTTTAGTATCTCTTTTCCCAGATTCTCAGATTTCTGAGAGTAGAGACCACCATGTGTCTTTGGTTTAGTGTTTTTCTCCAGTGTCTAGCACAGAGCAGGAGCTTGATCAGTATTTGCCAAGTGATCAGATTAGTGTCATATCATCTTACCCCAATAGACCAACTAAAAATATGTAGCCATCTGTTTATTACTGGTTATTAAGTTGCTTTAGCTTTTTTATTATAACAGTATGTCATTAATACATCAGTTATACAACTGGTCATTTTAGTACTACATTGTCTTCAGATTTTATTGTGTACATATTTTTTGTGTGGGAGTCATTGGAGGAGAGATCAAACTTTTCATGTCTTCTGTCCACTTGGAAGAGTTAAGCTGTGCAACTTCAAGTGACCAAGAAGACTTAGCAAGTCAGAGTTTGTACTTTGCAAACAAAATACTGGCATCCTAAATAAGCTTTAGAAGTAAACACTCAAAACTTTTCATGAAAAATTCAAGCTCTTTAAGGAAGACCTTAACTTAAGATTAAATATAAAAGGTAACCTAGAATAATTCCCTGAAATGATGGGAGTGTGCAAGCTCTTGAATCGAAGGAAATCATAGGGGATCATAGGAGGATGCTTTACTTGATTATCTTCTATTATGTGCTACTACGCTATGTTAGTGAGAAATAAGTCACTCATCTTAAACTATTTTTTCATTCAGAGGTTTCTAAAGTGGAGAAGCCTTTTCAAATGCAAGTCAGTAGCCTTCTTCCCTTCCTTTAAGCAAAGGGAGGGTAAAATGGTGATAAAATAGGATTAAGAGGGATAAATGGCTAAAAGTTACTCAAGCCAGGTGTGGGGGTGTGTACTTGTACTCCCAGCTACTCAGGATGTGGAGGCAGAAGGATCTCTTGAGCCCAGGAATTCAAGGTCATAGTGAGACACCACCTCTAAAACATACCCTAGGGAAGAGGGCTGGAGGAGGGGTGGCTCAGTGGTAGCACCCTTGCCAAGCTTGTGCGACGCCCGGGATTCCAGCCCCAGCACTAATTAGGTCAGTAATAAACCTCAGAAGTACAAAATTAACCTCCCTGGTCAAAACACAAATTTTGACAAATGATTATATGAAACTTCTTCCTAGAAATATGGTCTGGGTTTACCTTTTCTACTCTTCTTCCCTGTCCTGTGATTCTAGTTGGGCCTGGCCTTATAAGTCCTGTGGCATGTGCAAGTTTGTGGGAGTCTAGATTCATTCTTGCTAATCTTTATCCACCCCATTTTTTTTTTTGTGGCTAAGTTCCCACTTAAGCTTAAAGAACCATTTTTAGAAGAAAAAGACATTTGAAATGATGATTTTTCCCTAATATGTACACCATGAAGGATTACTTAAAATAAATCTTACCTTAAGCATCTGGACTTTTCCCCCTTTTCTTTTTCTTAAGCTGAAATCAAACAGTATTTTCCTTGTTATTAACAACGAATTGCAGTAAGAGAAACATGTGCATGTTTAAAAAAAAAAAGAACCAGTTTCAAATGTGAATTCTAGATGGATGTCCTATTTAGAATGTGTACACAGATCAAGACCTGAGAAACATTTGCTTGTAGAGAGCAGATCTGAAGACGTGTTGACTGCCGCAGTAGGAAGCAGATGCAGAGCACGGATGCCAGGATTCAAACACACACATCTTCTCAGTGCTAAATGGTTTGGTTTGGTTTTGAACCATGCGGGGCCTCGAGCCACTTCCCCAGCCCAACTTCATGTTTCTTAAAAGTTGCCTGAGAAATAGCCAGGACACTTTCTGAGTTGTGCATTTGTTTCTTAAAGCCAGCTGGCTGTCAGTCTACAAATAATTTGACACTGTGTCATGTGTGAAGTACCATGACTGGGCACCCTGGAGATGCCAGAGCTGAGGTATAAGGCCTGGTTCTGTGGTGCCTTGCCACTCCCTTTAGGCTGTTTGTTGGTGGATATCTTTACAAATTACACTAGAGAAAATTAGGGGAAATCCATTTACCATCTCACCATTATAACATGAATTGTCTTCTATCTTAATTATTTCCTTTCCTTTAACTGGTGCCCTTTACCTATGGATCTCAGCCTTGGTGCTGGTTTGTCAGTTGCCAGTGGTGTGGGCCAGAATACTTGGTTATATTTCTGTCCATTATTTCCCTAGCCTTTCTTCTTCCTCTTCTTCTCTTCTTCCTCTTATGCTTCCTTCTTCTCATGCTTCTTTCCCCCACTTCTTTCATCTTCTTTTGTCCTCCCTACCCCCAGTACTGGGCACTCTACCCCGAGCTATATTCCTAGCTTAGTGAAAATTCAGATGGTATACCAAATGTCACCTTGAAAGTACCTAAAGGTAATAGAAACTCCCCTCTCCCTTGGAAATTTCTGAATTTAGTTGATAAGGAAAACTTGTGGTGTTAGTTTTCTTAGGTACCACCTTTGGGAAATGCAGTTGGCTCTTGTTTCCTAGATTCAACCAACCAAAGATCAAAAATAATTAAAAAAAAATTGACTACTCAAGATACTGAGACAAGAGAATCACTTGAGTCTAGGAGTTAAGGACCAGCCTGAACAACACAGTGAAACTCTATCTTGAAAAAAAAAAAAAAGTTACGTAAGCATATTGCATCTGTATTTAACAAGTACAATATTTTCTTTTCATAATTCCCTAATCAATATACTACAACATTTATATTAATACCATTTATATTGGGTATTTTAGGTAATCTAGAGATGATTTAAAGTACATGGGAAGTTGTACATAGGTTATATGCTGATGCTGTGCCATTTGATTGATGGGACTGAGAGTATCCTCAGATTTTGGTATCCTAGGGGTGGGGAGTCCTGGAACTAATCTCCCCAGGTACTGAGGGACAACTCTCCTGTTCTAGTGATTTTTTTTTAAGAGGAATTTATTAGTAGAGGATCTTTGTAATTACAGTGTAGGGTCCTGCTGCTCCACCAGGTGGCGTCTAGTGCTGCTGTGGTTGCTGTGGTGGTGTGCCTTACTCATAAATAAAGCTTTTCTGGAGCATTTCTGTTTGGTTGTGAAATTCTACATCAAGAGGTCTGGAGGTAGGTCTTCTTGCTGTGTGTGTAGCATCTTTAGAGACTTTGAGAAAACGGGACTACCAAGCAAGGCTGACTCAGAGGTTGCTTCATCTGTTTTCTTGGACACCTTGAATCTTCAGACAAAGCCTTGGGCTTAACAGTGCTCTGTAAATGGAAGAGGGTCTAGGACCACATGGTATTTTCAAATAATCTCCTTCGTTATCATGGTTCTCACTCATAGAGGGAACTCTTTTTCAAACTATCTGCCTTTATTCTGAGAGCCTCTGGGTGCTCATTAATACGTTAGAATAAACATGTTAGCAATTCCAAAGTGCCTGTTCCCACACCTAAAACTGACTTTTGAACTATGTTGCATTTATGTTGACAACAGAATTCTCATTTCATAGAATTTTTTTTTTTTTAGGGGGAAGTGGCTGGGGATTGAATCCAGGAATGCTTTATCACTGAGCTATATCCCCAGCTCTTTTTATTTTGAGAGAGGGTCTCACTAAGTTGCTGAGGCTAGCTTCTAACTTGCGATCCTCCTGCCTCAGCCTCCCGATCGGCTGGGATTATAGTTGTTCACCACCATGCCCAGCTCACAAGAGATACTTTTATTTCCATTATGACTTATTTCTGAAGCTTTTAAAATGCTGGGCCAAAAAAGAACCTCCCATCACCAGTGGGACATGACAGGCACCTCTGTGACCAGGTACTTTCCCTGCATCTTTACTACCACTCTTTGAAGTATCCCAACTTTACAGATGAGAAAACTAAGCCTCTAAGGAGGTTGTTAACTTACTCAGGTCAGGGTGGTGGGCGGAATGATGATTCCCCATACAGGAGACCCTGTCATTCTGCCATGCTGCCAGGAGGGTTATGTTGCAAGTGGAGTGGAGTTACTGAGGTAGGGAGGCTGCCCTGGGCTATCCAGATGGGCCCATTCCAATGAAAGGATCTTAAAAATGGAATTGGGAGCCAGAAGAACAAGGTCAGAGTGATGTGTTGTGAGGGCTTGTCTAGCCATCTCTGGTTGAAGATGAAGGGGGCTGCAGCTAAGCAGTCAGGCAACTGACTTCTGAGAGCTGCAGAAGGCCAAGAAATGGGTCATTGTTAAAGCCCCCAGAAGGATCATGCTCTGCTGACTGGGCAGTGTTGATTTCAGCACATGAAACTCATTTTAGACTTCTGACTTCTAGAACTGTAAGGCGAATGTGTGTTGCTTTAGAACCCTAAGTTGTGGTAGTTTGTTATAGCAGCAACAGGAAACTAATACAGTCATATAGCAGTAAGTGCAGGAGCTAAGATGGGAGTAGACCTGGGAGCTCACCTCTTCCAGCCCTGCTGCCTTCTGCCTTTGGCCATTGTGCTGCACTGGGATGAGGCTAAAGGTGCAATATGGAGATTCCCTCCTTCTGGCCTTGCCTGTGGTACTGCTTTAAATGTAATGCCTTTCTCTGATTAACGCCCCCCTTGAGTCAAGGCCTAGTTGAAGTCCTAGGGATTGATTACACATTGCCTAGCTAGCACGACATCTCACATCCCAGGGACATCAAATGGAAGTGTTCCTATCCCTGACTCCCTTCTTGGAACTCCTGTTGAGTTGGTGGGCTATGTCCCTTGCAACTTGGGTTGGTTTCTGATTTTCCCTTGGGCTTTCATGATACTTTCTGAATGACAAGTTCCCATAGGCAGGAACCAGATTTCCTGAGACCAAGTCATTTTAGTGGCAGGCATCCTGGTGTGACCATGGCCCAGCCACGGCTTCTTACCGGCCTTCAGGTTCATATAGCTGGTGCCTGGACCATAGAAGAACCTGAAAGCAGCAGGTCAAGGAGGCGGTGTAAGCAAACAAGGTTAGACTATGAAGTCTTGTCTTCTCTGACAGCAAAAAGAAAGGAATTTAATTGAAATGTATACAAGAGAAGTATTTGAATTGATTGATTTAATATCGTTTTGGTATTTATTAAATGAGAAGAGTTGGTGTAGGGGTATATATTTTACTGTAATGCTAAATATATGTGCCAATGCATATTTGGCTCTATTGTTTATTTTCTCCTAAGATAATATATTTGGAACTACATTGCTCTTTCTCTCCTGCTTAACTTACAAGAAAGAATCTCATGGCTAAGGTGTCACACAGTTAGTTAGCAGTATCTTGGCAAGCACCAGGATGTGTCTGTGCTGCCCAGATGCCAGGATTTTCCCCCCCTAGATAATTGCTTTGTGCTTTATATGAAGAATTTAGAAAATGTATGAACCTCAAAGTCACATTTCTAGGGGAAAATGCAAATAATAGCAATAGTTTATGCTTTGAAAATAAGAATCTCTGTATTCTATTTATTCCTTTGAAGGTTTTCTCCTTTTGATGGATGTTTTCATCATTGGAAGTGATGAAGTCATCATTGTAAAAGGTTATGGAGCACTGGGAACATGGCTCACTGTGGAAATACTTGAGAATGTTAGGGAGTGTTTTTATTCCTTTTTATTTAATTCTTTGTTCTCCCTTGTTCTAACTTGTCCAAAACCTGGGAAAGAAGAGTGGGGAAGCAGAATTCATAAAAATGTCTGAGTGTGTAGGATAAAGTGGGATTGTTTCCAAGCAGACAGACAGCCCCGAGTGCATGGTACGTGTTTGCCTATTGGAATGTCACTGTTTCCCAGTGTAAGGAAGTGAGAGAAGTTTTCCCAGGGAGGAAGTGGCTTTTTGGTCATGCTGATTAAATGTCATGTGACTCAATCTAGTTGTATTTAGTTTTGAAGTGCACCGTGGTTTATTTTGTTAGCAGTTATCTTTATGGGTGTGTTTCTTGGCCTGATACTCCGTGATCCCTGAGGCTTAGCTCTCATGCAGAAGTCTCCTGCAGTGTAGATGTTAACCTTGGCCTGCAGATTCACCTTGTTTGTTCAGTGCTGGCATATGTTGATTCTTCAGGTCTCCTTGGGTACCTCACCCTTAGTACACCAGATGCTGTAGGCCCCTGAGAGAATTACCTTATTAAGTCTCTGGTTTTACTGCCAGGTACCTTTTCTTTCTAAAGAGGGAGATGAGGGGACTGCTCATCCTTGGCAATAATCATTCTCTGTTGGTGGAGGGATTTTCCACCAATGCTTCAGGAAGCATTATCTTATTTATCCTTTCTAGTTAATTGCTTAATACTAAGATTTAATACTCTTTGTTTTTTTGAGTGCTGGCGATTGAACCCCAGGTCACTTACCCATGGCCACATTTCCAACCCTTTTTTGTATTTTATTTAGAGAAAGAGTCTTGCTGAGTTGCTTAGGGTCTCCCTAAGTTGCTGAGGCTGGCTTTGAACTTGTTATCTTCCTGCCTCAGCCTCCCAAGTCGCTGGGGTTACAAATGTGCACCACCACACCCGGCAAGACTTACTAACTGTTGGACATATCATCTCTGCCTGATTTTCTTCCTGAGATAAACAACTCTTGCTTTTTCATCATTACTATCCTGGCGTAGTTCAATGAAAATGTAATATGAATCACATAGTTAATTTCTAGTGACTACAATAAAAAATTAAAATGAAACAGGTTAATCAAATATATATATGTATATATATATATAGTCATTTCAATCTGTAATCAGTATGAAAATTGAGATATGTTACCTTTTTTTGGTTTTTGAACCAAGTTTTTTAAAAGTATTTTATGCTGGGTGCCATGACGCATACCTGTAATCCCAGGGGCTCGGGAGGCTGAAGCAGGAGGAGTGCGAGTTCAAAGCCAGCCTCAGCAAAAGCGAGGCACTAAGCAACTCTGTGAGACCCTGTTTCTGAATAAAACGTAAAATAGGACTTGGGATGTGGTTCAGTGGTCGAGTGCCCCTGAGTTCAATCCTCCATACCCCCCCAAAAAAGTATTTTATGCTTTTATACTTTACATTTAACAGCACATATCAATTTAGACACTAAATTTTTATTGGAAAGATGTTATGTGTATTTAGATTTTATAAAATTTATGTCTGAAAAAAGACACATAACCAAGTTGTTTTAAACATAAAGGTTTTCCAACTGTTGAATTGTCACATTACAATTAAATAGATTTAGTTCTTCATTGTTCACATTTCAGGGGCTCAATGGCAATGTCTGTCTCGTGGCTGCTATCTAGAACAGTGCAGCTCTGGACTGCATGTCTTTGCAGGACCCACCCAGGTATCCTGGGGAAAGCAGTTCTTTAATAAGGTACTACATCTCCTGTAGGCACAACCTAGATAATGTTTCAGAGTGTGGTCCTGGTAGTCTGCTAGTGATGAGTGTGAGTTGAGATCATTTGCTTCTCGCAGGACCCTTAATTACTTATTTTAAAGCACAAATTAAAAGGCTGCTCTACTTCCTAACAAAAGATAAACTATTCTTATTCTTTTTGGAATGTTTGAAATGTTAATCCCTTGGCTCACTGTTGTGATTCATGGCTCAGAATATGTGTGCTTTACCCTAATATTAAACTGAAGTTTTAATATTGAAAATTGAATTTAAGGCAAATAATACTAAGCAAAATAGGCTGACATTAAAACATTATGCAGAAAGCCAAAAACAAACCTTGATATAAATGTGAGAGTCCAGATGGATCTGAGTGGAAAGCTCGGGGAATTTCAGCGCCGTCCCTGCGCCCATGGAGATTGCCGTGAGCTAGATGGTGAAAGTGGTGCGTGGAAGGCTCAGGAAGAGATGTGGAGCTGTATCCAGGGGGTTGCAGGAGGCAGGAGTGGGGCATTCTGTTAGTGCCAGAGAACCCCAATCTCATAAAAGATGACCAGGAGTAAACCTGCCCCAGTGTTGAAAGTAGATGAGAATGAAGGGCTTGGGAAGACCTTGGAGCTCTCAGGACGCAGGGCGCAAGCGTGAGTACCACAGTGCTCTGGGATGTGCTGCAGAGGGCCTGGGTGGCGGCTCCGTGGGCAGGGGGCTGCCTTGCAGCTGAGGGACACACAGGACCAGGGACACAAATGCTCAGCACCTTTTGTAGCATATAGAAAAGAAGCCAGTCTCCCTCTCTGAGGAGCCACAGGAGTTGCCTTGGTTTTCTTGCCCTACTTAGGTGCCTGCATGAGCAGCTGTAGAAACTACTTAGTTACTGATTTTTTTACCATGGTATTCTTTCAAGATCTCATACATCTTGCAGTGCTTTCTTTATTTAAGTTTTTGGTACTGGGGATTGCACTTACTTAACCACTAAGCCACATCCTCAGCCCTTTTTATTTCTTTTTGAGACAGGGTCTTCCTGAGTTGCTTAGGGACTCACTAAGTTGCTGAGGTTGGTCTTGAACTTGTAATCCTCCTGCCTCAGCTTCCCCATGCCCAGCTCATAGTGCTCTTCTTTTTTTTTTTCTTTTGCATTTCTTTTCTCCCATGTTTTTATTGGTGCATTATAATTAAACATAATGGTGGGATTCATTGTTACATATTGATAATGCACATGATAAAACAATATGATTATTAGTCAATATAATTCTCTAATATTTCCCCTTTCTTTCCCCAGTCCCTTTCCTTTACTGCTCTTCCTTTGATTTTTTCAGAATTTTTTTCATACGTGTATACAGGGTAATAATGTGTGTCTCACTCTGCAGTCCTTCCCATCCCTCCCCCACTCCCCTCAGCACGAGCCAAGGTTTCACAGTGCTCTTTGACACAGGCTGTCACTATGATTAGTAGAGATCTCAAGCCGGCATGTTACCAGGTGAGTGAAATGTATCAAGAATCTTTTTATTAAGTTATTCAGCCTGTTCAAAGTTCTTAAAATATTGAGGACTCATTATGTTTAGGACAAAAGGATTCACTGTGTAAGTGATGAAGACCCCTGTTGTAGAGTGCCCAGGTCTGCCCTCACAGAGGTGCTGTGGCCATGGAGAGGGGCGTGCTGTTTTCTTGCATCACCCTGCACTGTAGGCTTCCTCTGCTAACCAAGTGTCCTTTGTTCTCACGAGATTGCAACTTCAACTGAGGTGTGATTTTTGTACATTTCAAGTCTTAAACAGCAGTGTGTTTGAGCATACTGGAATCCGTTGTGTGGCAGGCTGTCCGTTCTGTTGATGGGTTAGAAATGGTCTTTAAGTGGCCTCTTTCAGCTTTGAGGTCAGGCTGTCCCTTCTTATTCCTCTGCTCCCGTAAGTTAGTTGGTGACTTTGGCAGACTGTCAAATGAGTGTCCTTCCTGACTGCTGCTTCTTACCTTTTCATCGTGGCAGTCCACCAATATCCAGGCTTTCCCTCTGGACAGTGTTGTTTACGTTCTACTAGTTCTTGGCTTTTCTTAGGTCTTGATTCTCTTCAACAGCCCTGGAAATAGTACATGTTGTACCATTAAAAAAAAAAAAAAGCTACTGCGGGTGTTGCTTGGTGGTAGAGCATTTGCCTGTCATGTGCAAGGCTTTGATTCCCCAGCACCACCCAAAGAAAAAAAGATTAATTCAGGAACTAATGTGATACTTAAAGAAAGGCTGCAAACAGAGCAGAGATTTCCCTGATGACCTGCCTCTCCAGGCTGTCCCCGTGGTTAACATTTCATGTATTCATTTATATTTTATGGTGATTTTGTAAAAACTAAGAAATAAACTGTGATACATGGGTTTTGTGAAAGCTAAGAAATCAGCATTGATTACCGTACTGCTAACTAAACTTCTTTCCATATCTCAGTTGTCCCGATGTTTCCACTAGTGTCAAAACAGGATGTACTTTGAGATCTCACATTATAGTTGGTTAGTTTTCCTCCTGTCACCTGACCTCTGACAATTCCTATCTTCCCTTGTCTTTCATGACTGTGACATTTTTGAAGAGCCCTGCTCAGGTTATACAAAGTCCCTCAGTTCTGGTTTCTCTAATGGTTTCTTGTGATTGGCATGTGTTTTTCCAAGAATGCCATAAAAATATACCTTCTCAGTGCCACTTACAAAGGTTCCCGATGTCAGTGTGTCTTCTCTGGTGGTGTTGACTTTCATCCCTTGATCAAGGGCGTGTCTGCTGGGTTTCTTCAGTGAGAATCTACTGTTTTTCCTTTGTAATCAACAAATACTGTGGGTGGCTGGGAGCTCAGTGGTGGAGCACTTGCCTAGTGTGCACATGGGCCTGGTCCGTCCCCAGCACTGCAGAACAGTCGTGGTGATCACAGGGGGGCTGTGACTCTGGTGGAGTGCTGGCCCTGGGAGCAGCGCCCCTTCTCACCCAGCAGTACGCTCACGGGGTGGGCGCTTCCTTCACCTAGTGCCATCGCCTTTGGTTCTGTTCGGATTATTCCCAGTAATGCTGGGGTTGTCTCTGGTCTTTGGATAAGTTCCACTCTTTTTTTTAAATTTCATCCTAGATTTTATTTTCTCTTTACACATTTTTTGTTGATGTATTATAGTTATACATAATGGTGAGATTTATTGTTACATATTCATACATGCACACAATACAACAATATTATTTGACCAGTATCACTCCCTCGCACTTCCCCTTTCTCTCCCCTCCTTCTACCCTCTGGTCCCTTTTTTCTGTTGATCAATCTCCTTTTGATTTTCATGAGAGAACCCCACCCCCCATACACATAACTTTCTTTTCTTTTTTTCTCTCTAGCTTCCACATATGAGAGAAAACATTACCTTTGACCTTCTGAGTTGATTTATCTCACTTAACATAATGGTCTCTAGTTCTATACATTTTCCTGCAAATGATATGATTTCATTCTTCATGGCTGAATAGAACTCCACTATGTATATATACACCACATTTTCTTTATTCATTCATCCATTGATGGACACGTAAGCTAGTTCCATAGTTTGGCTGTTATGAATTGTGGTGTTGTAAACATGGGTGTGCATGGATCACTGTTCTATGATGACTAATTCTTTAGGGTAAGTACTAAAGAGTGGTAGAGCTGGATCATATGGTGGTTCCAGGCCTAGTCTTTTGAGGATCCTCCATACTGATTTCCAAAGTGGTTGTACTAATTTATACTCCCACCAACAGTGGAAAAGTGCTTCTTTTTCTTCACATCCTCTCAGTATTTATTACTATTAATATTGATGGCTGCCATTCTGATGAAATTGCAGTGTAATTTTGATTTGCATTTCCCTAGTTGTTAATGGTGTTGAACATTTTTTCATACATTTATTAGCCATTTGTATTTCTTTTGAGAAGTGTTTGTTTAATTAATTCACCCATTTATTTTAAGGATATTTGGTTTTTTGATGTTACACTTTTTGAGTTCTTTGTATATTTTAAAAATGAATCCTGTGTTAGAAAGTAGAAAAAATTTCCTCCCATTGTGTGGTTCTCTTTTCATATTCCTAATTGTGTCTTTTGTTGTGCAGAAGTTTTTTTTTTGTTTGTTTGTTTTTGGTACGGTGGGTAGGGGGACTAAACTCAGGAGCACTTGACCATGAAGCCACCTCCCTAGCCCTATTTTGTATTTTATTTAGAGTCAGGGTCTCACTGAGTTGCTTAGTACCTCACTTTTTGCTGAGGCTGGCTTTGGACTCGCGATCCTCCTGCCCCAGCCTCCCGAGCTGCTGGGATTACAGGCGTGTGCCACCGTGCCTGGAATACAGGAGCTTTTTTTGTGTGTGGTGCTGGGGATTGGGATTGAACCCAGGGCCTTGTGTGTGCCAGGCAAGCACTTTACCAACTGAAGCTTTTTAATTTGATGACATTGCATTTGTTAATTCTTGGCATGATTTCCTGAGATTTAGGGGTCCTATTGAGAAAGTCATTCCCTGTGTCTAAAAGCTGGAGTGTTTTCTTCTAGGAGTTGCATAGTTTCTTATCTAATTCCTAGGTCCTTGATCCATTTGCAGTTGACTTTTGTGCAGGTTGAGAGATAAGGGACTAGTCTCATTCTTCTACATATGGATATCTAGTTTTCTAGCACCTTTTTTTTTTTTTTTTTTTTTTTCTTGTACTGGGGATTGAACCCAGGGGTGCTTAACCTCTGAGCAACATCCCCAGCCCTTTTTTAATATTTTAATTTGAGACAGGGTCTTGCTGAGTTGCTTAGGGCCTGGCTAAGTTGCTGAGGCTGGCTTTGAACTCATGATCCTCCTGCCTCCATCTCCCCAGCTGCTGGAATTACAGGCGTTTGCCACCAGGCCTGGCCCTAGCACCACTTTTAAAAAAAGCTCTTTTCTCCAATGTGTGTTTTTCAAGTCCCCATCTTTTATGAGCACTTGTTTGCCTTCACACAAGGAATTTGAGGCTTATCTTGTACTTTCCTTGTCCCAGTTCTGAAATCAGTCTCTTCACCAAGAGCCTGGTTCCTTTTATCAGAGAATTGTGTTTGGAAAGCAATGTGCTGGGTGTTGGGTGTGCTCATAGGTATTGGGTGACCTTGCTCTAAGGTCTTCTCAGCAGAGAGCTCCAGGCAGTACCGATGCGTGCGCATGCATCTGCATTTCCAGGTCACACACACATGTACTTTAGTTGCCCTGGTTTAATAATTCTCTCTGGTTCCATTCTGCCACCACAGCGTTTATTTTAGCCTTTCCTCCACTGTGTGACTTCTTACTCCCTCAGTGAGAGCCCTGGCGCTTGTTGTCTGTAATATATTTACTCACAAAGAAGTAAATAAATTAGTAGTTTCAGAATTGCTGATTTACACCACTGTGAGAAACACATTTGGAAGGAGATTTCTGGCATGTATGTACAGTCCTGGCCGTCCTCTTCGACAGCAGCACCCAGTCCGGGTGGTGCTTTCCAGTTGCTTCGGTGGGTTCTCGCCCCCATCCTCTGAGTGCTCCATGATTCTTGTGCAGTACAGTTAGGTTTCTCTGTTGGTGATCGTGTTCTGCTGGAGTCCCCTCATCTCAGTCGGTTGTGATGGTTTCATTTTGGAGTGCGTGAGGGCATGGGAAGCATTACTGCAGCTAGGGTCCCATCAGAACCCCCTGGGGACACCAGGCCTCCCAGCCCTGCTTCGCCACAGCCATCACTCTCTAGTTTCTGCCTTATTTTTCCTCTGTTTCTTCTGTGCCACTTTAAACTCATCAGGTTTGTGTTGAAGATTATCTACGGTGGCAGAAGTGAATGTCACTCCCACCTCATGCTGTCAGCTGCTCCTTCCCAAGGAAAGGAAGATGTCGCTGCCGGAAGGCGGGACTCAGGATTGAACTAGACACTAAATGTGTTTAGCACCTTTGTGTTTTTTATCTTAGCCACTTGGATATAACTTGGTAAATTTAAAGTTGAACGAATTTTATTTGACATCTACTGATGAAGCAGGAAGGGGAGAGGAAGGCATGCACTTTTTCCTCCACTATCATGATTACCCTCCTTAACACCAAATACTTTGTAATCACACAGATGTTACAGTATTATATGTGCTATGAAAAAAAGTGAAAATGTCACACCAGAGGTCCTCATTCATCTCTGTTCCTCGACACCAAACCATTTTTTAATTTTTTTTTAGATGTTGACAGACCTTATTTTTATTCATTTATTTATATGTGGTGCTGAGAATTGAACCCAGTGCTTCACAAATGCTAGGCAAGCGCTCTACCACTGAGCCACAACCCCATCCCCACTAAAACAGTTTTATTAACCTTTCAGAGTCTTTTCTTTATTCTTTCTTTTGGTTTTTTTGTTTTTGTTTTGGTGTTAAGTATTGAACCCAGGGATGCTTTACCACTGAGCCTCCTCCCTACCCCTTTTATTTTTTTATTTTGAGCCAAGGCCTCACTGAGTTGCTGAGGCTGACCTTGAACTTGTGATCCTCCTGCCTCAGCCTCCCAAGTTGCTGGGATTGCAGGCATGTGCCACCACGCCTGGCTCAGAATCTGTGATTTGTTTTTGTTTTTTTGAGATGGGGTTTTTCTGTGTTGCCTAGGCTGGTCTTGAACTCCAGGGCTCAAGTGATCTTCTTCCTCAGCTGGGGCTAGGGCATATACCACCGTACCCTCCTTTCAGGCTTTTTACATTTCTAAATATATGCAAGTATGGGGAAAAGTATTGTTTTGCAAGTGTGAGTTTTTAATTTTTTTAACATAAAAGGTGTGCTTGGCGTCTTCGCTTGCTTTCTCTGTCGTGTGTCTTCAAGATCTGTTCTTGCAGTACAGAGAGCTCTGCTGTGCAGTTCCTAACATCTGCAGGTACCTGTTGGCAGCTGTCCTGATAAACAGATGTGGGTTGCTGGCTGTGTCCCTTTGTTGCAAGCAGTCCAAAAGCCATTCTCCCCGTGGCTGAGCCTGCCCTCCCTGCCCTGCCAGCCTCCTGAGGGAGCACTCCCTGCTCATTTGGTCATCAATACTTGACATTTCTTATGTCTTAATGTGGGAAATTTGAAGTAAAAAGTGGCATTTTGTTTTCTTTTGCTTTTCTGGGATGGTGTGGAGTTGAGTGCATTTCCATAGTTATCAGCCATGGCACATCTGTCCTGTGCTCTGCCTGTCTTAAGCATTTTATTTTTCATCCTGATTTGTGTAATGCTTTGTATATGCTAGATTTGCTCATTTAATAAATGTTCACCAGTTTCTTACTGTGTGTATACCCCAGACTTTGCTGTCGGTTCAGGGTGCCAGCGATAAACAAGGGCTCTTAATTTTACAGAACTTACATTCTGAAGAGGAAGTTGGACCAAGGAAAATCTAAATAAGTGACTAAGATTGTGAAGACACTAATAGGTGCTATAAAAAAAAAAAGGATAGTGGTATAGAAAGTGATCATCAAGGGACCACAGTCCCCTGTAGACCATCCCTGGGTGTTTGAGTTGGGGTGGGAAGGCTTGTTGAAGAAGGTGGGAATGGAGATGAATGAAGCAAAGGAGCCAGCCTGGAGAAGTGTCCAGAGAGTACAGCAGCCGCCATGGCCCTGAGGTGGGCCTAGTGAGCAAGCGGGGCTGGTCCGAGCCTCACAGACAGACCCAGCGGGTTCCTCAGCACTTTGATTTGAGAGGCGTTACTCGGGTGGACTTGACGCTGGCCAGGTTTCCACCAATCCTTTCCTTCCCGTCTAGGCTAGGTAGGCAGAGCCTTGCTCTAGGGGGCTTGCGTGTCAGGACTGCATCATTGGGTTTGTGGTTGTTCTGAGGCATAGGCCTTTTCTTTAATAAAGGAAAATTTTCTGTTTCAGATTACCTAGGAACAGTACGATTTGGGGTTATCACAAATAAACATCTTGCGAAACTGGTATCCTTAGTACACTCTGGAAGTGTGTATTTACATAGACATTTCAACACATCACTTGTAAGTATTTTGAAATTGCATTTGTAATAGAGCAGTGGTTCTTAACTTGTGTAGGCCACAGACTCCTTTGAGAACTGGCTGGATGCACGGATGCTCTCCCGAAGAGAGTGCACGTGACTTTATGTGCAGATTGAGAGTTCCTGCAGGCCAGCGCCCACACTCCTGCTTCAGAGTCCACGCATCACGGACTCTGGAACGTAACATTCAGCAATTCTTTGTTTATGTTCTTAGATTTTGGTGTGGCCTGGTTAGTTTCCTCTTGGATGGAATTGCAGTCACTGCTGGGAGAGCTATTACTCTGGCCTGTGTTCTCAGAGATTGAGCGTCCACTGGGCAAGGGGTGTTCTTGGTTTACTCCTGTCTTTCATGAAGGTGGCAACGGGACATGCTTTTCTCCTTTGCTGACGTAACGGATTTTTAAGTTGTCCAGTCACAGGGGGAAGTTGATGACGTCTCACCCAGAGATCCTTGGCTCCCGTCGTCTCTTTTGTTCCCTGGTTTTGTTTGCTCTTTTTGGGGTGGCCTCCACTCAGCTGTTTGAGCGTCGGCCTGTGTCCTGTGCAGTTCCATGTTCCTCCTCTGTTGACGGCTGCTTCCTCAGTCTCGTCACCAAGAATTTTTTCCTTCGGTGCTTTCTGTCTCTCTGACTTCATTGACAGTGTCAGTGACTTACAGGTCATTTGATGATTGATAGCCCTTACCCAGAGTAAGGACTGTCCCCTTTAAGCCGGGCTCCTGTGGCTCACCTGGTGGGTCACGTGCCTTCAGAGGCGCTGCCACGCCCTCTCTGGGGACCCTCCTTGCCCGTCACCCTGGCTTCTCGGTATCTCCAGTGTGCCAGATGTTGTGCTTCGCTTCTTGCAGTTATATTCCAAGTCAGATGTATTTTTGGCTCTCTGAGGAGAAGTGTTTGTGACCGTGTCGCAGTGTTTTCAGACTCCACAGCCCCTCAGCACCACTGCTGCAATGGTCTCTCCACCACGCACCTCTCTCCTTGTGTCTGAGCATCTTTTGACTTCATCTGCTTTTGCTAGCTATCATTTTCCCACATTCTTCATTCCTGGCCTAAATATACCATATGTATTTATAGTAAAGGGTGCTGAGGAAGAAAATTTACATGGCTGGAGAAAACGGGTGTAGCTGTGAGGGGACACCGAGGCACATCAGGGTTACTGCTTTAATTAGATACTTTTTAAGGTTGGTTGGTTAGCTGTAGAATTCCTTTTTATCAAATGGCATGTTTGGAGACAGTAAAATAAACAACGAAAGCAGTGGACATCTTCATTGTGGAGTAATTTAGATTTCCACTTTAGAGGGTATCAGATACCTCATATTGTGAAATTCTCCAAAGCACCTCTTTGGAAATTCTGCCTGAAACCAGTGATTTATGTCATTGGACTTTAACAAATAATCATATGTTCACCTTTATTGATTGTTGTAGAGAAGCAAAGCCAAACCCCGAGTGCCTCTTTGCTTCATGTGTCACACACGGTATGAGCCGTAGCCTCGAATGAGCTCAGGCCACTCGGGTCCGTTCACAGGCTTGCGGGGTCCCTGCCTCTGCCAGGTCCTCCAGTCCCTGGGGTGCCTGTGAGCCAAGTTGATGCAGCCCCTGCCTCACGGGAACTGTCTCCCCCTTGGGGACAGGATTTTAGGACTGAGGTAAAATCTAACAGGTCCTGACTCCATGATTCCTATTCCTGCAGGGGAGTCTCCATCCTGTACAGATACACAGTGAGGTTTCACAGCTCTCCTGGGACAGGCTGGTAGCGGTCCTTGTAGCCACCAGCAGGCAGGGGAGGTTATTTGTGGGTGGGCACATCTGTCTGAAGGGGAGCGGGGATTCGCTGATCGGCAGGCTCCTACTCTGTTGCTCTCTGCTCTAGCAGCCAAGGTCTGGGTGGTGGAGCGCTGGCCTCACTTGTGGGCACCCTGGGTTCCTGCGGGTCAGTGTGGGCTCTGGTGCGGCCCTGTCCCGCCCAGCCCCCTGACCCTCTGTGTACTCGTCCTCTGCAGGTCTTCCCCAGGGAGGTCCTGAACTACACGGCTGAGAACATCTACAAGTGGGCCTCGGAGAATCGCGAGACGCTCTTCCGGTGGCTGCGGCCGCATGGAGGCAAGAGCCTCTTGCTGCACAACGAGCTCAAGAAAGGACCAGCGCTCTTTCTGTTCATACCTTTTAACCCCTTAGCTGAAAGTCACCCTTTAATAGATGAGGTAAGAGGTGGCATGGTCAGGTGGGCGGGGCGGGGGACCCAGTAGCTCGGCCTCTCTGGCTCCACGTCCAGGAGCATTTACCTGGCCGCCCGTGGCTGTGCTGCGCCCCTGTCAGTGGCCTGGAGAGCCTGTGCCTCCAGCAGGGACCCCCCTAATTGGTCTGGCCACAGTCTGGACAGCTGCTCAGGTCTGGGGAGAGTAGGTGGACAAGAGGTCAGACCACCTCTCCAGAGAAAGACCAAACCTCCCCTTCCTGCAGCAGGAATGGCCTAGGAAATGCCGCTCTCCTGAAGGGGCAGCCAGACTGCCAGCCCTGGCCACCACAGGTCAGCAAAAAAGAGGCCTGCAGCCCAGCAGCCAGGAGCCGCAGCAGCCATGTTGGCTCTGCTTTCCCCTCAACCTCCTTGTTGCACAGAGAGCCAGAGGGATTTAGAGACAGCCACCTCCAGGAGTCGGCCCTCCCTCCCGCCTTCCCTGCTTTCTGGGGCACTCCCTGTCCCTGGGTGTGAGTTTATTTTATACGTGGATCATTTGGAGGCACTTAGACAGAGCAGTAACAATCAGCAGAGGCGGCCTGGGATTGCTAAATTGGATTTACTGGGGGTTTTATTTTTTCTTTCCCTCAAGGATCCTTTAATTGGCCAAAACCAATTTCAGACAGCTGTGTACCACAGGCCAGGCTAGGCAGATGCGGCCTTTCCCGTCCCCTCAGTGCCCGCCTGGAGGGACAGAGGGCAGGACTCCTGCGAGGCTGCGCCCTTGGCTACTCTGGAGCCTGTTGTTAAGGTCGCTATCCCTCGGGACTTCTGAACGAGCACTCTGCCCTGGTGCAGGGGAAGAAGAGAAGAGAGAACCACGCAGTCCTCCTCTCCCTCTGGTGAGGGAGGCGGCCGGGCATAAACTTGATTCCTTCGGGAAGCCTCTGCCTCACAGAGGAACTGTACTAGGGCCGACACCCCTGTGACTGGGCCTCTCAGAACCTGGTGTTAGGGCCACCAGCTGTTGACAGGAGAGACAGGGCTTTCAGCTCAGTGGCCGCCGTGGTTATGGAGTCTCATGTAACCTTCTGAAGTTCTGAAGTGCCAGCGACCTGGGCAGGGTGTTTTGTGGCAGAAGCCCAGATCCTCTCCAGAGGGCGTGGTTGGTGTAGGCTGCTGGATGGGGGACCCTTGCTTCCCGGCTTGTTCCCGGAAGAGCACTCCCCACACTCGTCCCTATCTCCTGTGCCTGCCGACAGGCCTTCTTTGGTCTCAGTTTGATCTGCGGCTCCTTTCCTTGGGTTCCCACAATCCCTGTGAGATATTCGAATTCCCTGAACCTGAGCGTATGATTGTCATGACTGAAAAACAGGAGACTCCTGTGTTCACAGTACTGTGAATTACCTAGGCAGGTGACACATCTGTCCAGCACACTTCCCTCTTTGTTTTGGGTCAGTGTGGCCAGTGTTTATGGAGCACTGTGCTGCGGGGCTCAGGGGAAGGATGTGAACAGCAGTCTCGGCCTTGGTCTCAGAGACAGGTCCAGTAGAGAGCTGAGAGCCTGCCATAACGCAGGACAGGACACTCAGCCCTAGACCCAGGGTCAGCAGGAATCGGGGGGGAGGACATCATTTCAGAAAGTGGGGGCCTAGGAGGGACTGGGGGAGAGGGATTGAGACCGCTGAGCTGAGGGAAGCAAAGGGGAGGAAGCACCTGGCAAGAGGGACTGTGGTGGGAGGCCGCAGCAGGTCTTGCTGTTGGACCCTGTGCCGCCTGCTGGGGAAGGTGCCTTGTGGGGAAGACCCTGGGAGGACCTTTGGAGGGCAGGGCCTGGGGGGCTTCTCTGAGAATTCCAGTACCAACTAGCCATCAAAATCTTGTTGACAATGTAGAGTTGTGACCAGAGTAGTAATTTTCCTGGCAGCAGGATTCCAGAAAAGTGAGTGGTAGTAAGAACCTGACTTGGGTGGCAGATAGTGTCTGTGGTGGGGGCAGTAGCAGCAGTGACCAGAGGCAGACTCAGCAGGTGCCTGGGTGAGGTGGGTGATGCGCCTACAGCACCCAGGCTGAGTGGTGCGTGTGTGAAGGCAGCTTTGTTTCCCCCCACCGCTGGAAGCCTCGTTTGGGGCAGGAAGCAAAGCAGCTTACAATGCTGAGAAGAAGCGAGCAGTCCTCCTGAGTGAGGGTCTCGGCTTGAGAGAGCCGGACAAGGACACTGGAAACAACTGTGGTAGGGCACGTGCAGGGCATTGTGGGTGTGGTGGGGGTCTTGCACGTGTGCACCTGCGTGTCTCTAGAGTTCCAGTCCTAGATAGCAGTGTGTGTGATTTAGCTTGTTGATCAAATGAAATACTTTCCTCAGCCAGCAGTCTGTGTGAGCCTTTCCCACTGCAAGAGTTTCTTGGAGACAGTCACAGTGTGTGAGTCTGGTGCACAGGCATGGATGTTGCAATCAGATTTATGAATTTCTCTGATGAAAGAAAGGAGAAGAAAGCATCTGTTGCACAAAGATTTTAAATTATTTGCCAAGCTTTCCTTAATAGTTTAATTAAACATGACATCAAACAGCAGAACAGGATGGTACCTGGAGGTACATTTTCAGAACCGTGAAAGGAGTAAAATATAGAAGCCAGTTCATGGGAGCAGAGTATGTGCCTTCCTCCTTGTGTGCACAGTACTTTCTTCCAAGAGAGATTAACAAAAGAGATGAGCAAAGAAGATTCTAGGACTTTTGCTCTCTTTAATGTAATTAATGTTTTCACAAGTGAACATTTTGTAAAAGATGATATTAAAGGTTTTATGGGGTGCTGGGAGGAGGAGGGAGGAGTTCCCCACCATTGCGTCACTGAACGTCACGCAGTTCCAAGATGGGCAGAGGCTCCACCTGTCAGTACAGGGACTTGTGAAAGGACTCCAGAAAGGACTGAGGAATTTCTTCATGGGGGGAAAAGAAAAACCATTTAAATCTATGATTTATCATCTAAACTATCTTCCCTTATGGCAAGAATTAATTTTTCCACACAATTATGTTTTGAGTTAATTCTATAATTACTGTGATAAAACTTGTTTTTTCCAAATTGGAGTTGCACTCATCAGGTGGCTTTGTACTCACATAGTCTTCTTTTTAATGAAATAAAATCCTGACAACACCTTTTACCAAACTGCAGTGAGATTTGATTCAAATAAACACACTCTTAAAGAGTAAATGCCTTTGGATTTACTCTTAACTGTTTCCTCTTTCTCACAAAACTGGGTTAGGGTCAGATAGTTTGGAAATATAAGAATCTTGAAAAAAAAAAAAAAAATCTAAATTGCTGATCCTTCTAGGGAAAAGTGATTGTTCTCATCACAATAAGTGGGGGGTGCTAGGGAAGAAAGGAATTACTTTAGGTAACTCTAAAGTAAAGGGAGGGGAAGGGGGATGGGGAAGGAATGATAGTAGAGTGAAACAGACATTATCACCTCACGTACATGCATTGCTGCATGACCCATGTGATCCTGCATCATGCGTGATCAGAAGAATGAGAGATTATACTCCATTTATGTACGCTCTATCAAAATGCATACATACACTCAACTGTCATATAAAACTAGGACAAGTAAATCAAAAATAAAGAAGGGGAGCATGCATTCTCCTGAAGTGCCATCATTCTTCAGGAGCATATGCTAGGTCCTTGGCTCTGTGCTAGCCCCATGGTCAGCAGGATAAATCAAATGTGGCTCCTGCCTCTGGCATCCATGGCCCCTGGGCAGGAGGGATTAGAAAGCAGCAGGGACCCTCCTCCCAGGGGGTGGCTGAGCGGGCTTTGCTGAAGCAGCCACCCAGTGCAGTCTGGGAAGATGGGGAGGCACTGGCCTGGCCCCTTAAGGCAAGGCCTTGTGACAGCACCTCGTCTGGTCTGAGACTGCAAAGGCAAAGGGGCCAGGTCATGTTGTCCGGAGCTCACGGGGACCCATCGGATGTTGTCTGGCGAGGAGTGTCGTCATGCTTGGGTCATATTTTTGAAAATGGAGTGGGGCAGTGTGCAGGTTCTGCTTCAGGGGAGGGGATGGTGGCGTTCTGGATTCAGTTGGAGCACCTTCACCGAGGTAGGCTCTGGATTGGACGGTGGGGCGCTGCTGAGCCACACCCAGTCGGCAGGCTGCACTTGAGGCGGGTGATGCTGCCACGTGAGAAATTGAAGGTCATCCCAGTTTCTCACGTGACAATCCCATTTCCCAGAGATGGTGGTGCAGGACAAGGAGGAGGTTGACTTGTAAGGAAGATGGGATGGGCAAGTGTGGTTCAGAATGGACTGGACTGCTGACCTCCTGTGAGGCAGGACCTTATATGGAAATGTGTGTGTTGTAAAATACATTTTTGGTTTTTTTTTTTTTTTTTTTTTTTTTTTTTGGTACTAGGGATTAAATCCAGAGGCACTCAACCACTAGGCCACATCCCCAGTCCTTTTTTGTATTTTATTTAGAGACAGGGTCTCACTGAGTTGCTCAGGGCCTCATTAAATTGCTGAGGCTGGCTTTGAACTTGCCATCCTCCTGCCTCAGCCTCCCAAGCTACTGAGATTACAGGCATGCACCACGGTGCCCAGCCTGTATGAAATACTTTGATGCACTTGTTTGGGAAGTTGTTAGACTCATTAATGAAGACATAGAAGAAGACATTGTGGAGGAATTCTGAAGGTGTAAAGGAACGTGCACTTTTTGGCAGTGGAGGGATTGAAGTTCTCTTTCTGTTCCTTGACGGCCTGGACATGAGGCCTGGGCTCAGCGCCTTCCCCTCTCCTCTCATACAGTGTCTAGGACCCCTTCTGTCTCAAAAAAATGTGTTCACTGCTTGTCAGCAGACTGGCATGTTAGAAAAGCACCCCGGACCTCTGAGCAGGTCCTGGAAGGTTGCTGCCGGTTAAGGCTGGCCTCCCAGCCTGGGCTCTGCCTGCCACCCAGAAGAGGTGCTTTCCAGGCATCCTGGGACCTCTCACCAGCTCTGCCCTGTCTTTCAGATCACCGAAGTGGCCTTGGAGTACAACAACTGTCACGGGGACCAGGTGGTGGAGCGCCTACTTCAGCACCTTCGGCGGGTGGACACGCCCATGTTCCAGTCCCTGGCTCCACAGCCGCCGGCTCCGCTGCTGGACACACCGCCGGTGGCAGCGTCCCCCTGCTGCAACAGTGTGGTGCTGCCCCAGGGGCACTCCTTCTCCAGGACCCACAACGTCTGCGAGCTGTGCGTCAACCAGACTGCCGGGGGCCTCAGGCCAAGCTCGGCCAGCATGTCACAGTGTAGCTTCTTTGAGATGGCGGCAGCCCTGGATTCCTTCTACCTCAAGGAGCAGACCTTCTACCACGCGGCATCAGACAGCATGGAGTGCAGCAATTTTTTAACTTCCTATAGCCCTTTCAGCTACTACACTGCATGTTGCAGGACCATTAACAGGGGCGTGGTGAGCTTCATCGATTCTGAACAAGGTGTCTTTGAAACCCCGACCCTTGCATTCTCTTCCCTGGAGAAGAAATGTGAGGTCGCCGCCCCGAGCTCCCTTCCTCACATTGAGGAGAACAGGTATCTCTTCCCTGAAGTGGGAGTGGCCAGCACGACCTTCACAGGCCTGAGCTGCAGAACCAACAAGACCCTGAACATCTACCTTCTGGATTCCAATTTATTTTGGTTATACGCCGAGAGGCTGGGTGCTCCGAGCTCCACGCATGTGAAAGAGTTTGCCACAATTGTTGATGTGAAAGAAGAGTCTCACTATATCTTGGATCCAAAACAAACGCTCATGAAGTTCACCCTAGGTACTGTAGGTGGAGTCCCCAGCATACTAAGTTTTCCTTAGCTTAATATAGGTAACTTGGATTGAGAGGGCTCGTTACACTAGGTTGTGGGGGTGATGGCAGCTCTGTGGCTCATTTTAAGTCTTTATCCATCATCAGTCATAATTTTAAAAGAAGCTTATTTGGTCTATTAAATGACATGGAAACTTCCTAACTCCAAACTTTGGATAAGCTTATCAATCTGATGGGGTAAGGCTCCAACTCTCTAGTTGGCCGTCACTGTCCCATTTTTAAGGTAAAGCCAGCTGGCTGTGTGTCAGGCAAGGAGGGGAGAGCCCTTCTGGGGAGACATCCAGGGGCTGATGAATGGGAGCAGTTAACAGCACATCATTCTCGAGCAGTGAGGAAACGAGCGCCTTGCCACCCTCACTATCTTGCAGGTCTGAACATGTGAGCCTCAGGGCCACCAGGCTCCATCTGTTCTGCTGCAGCTTTCTAGGAATGCTGCTGTGACCTTGGGTGCCTGGATTGTAACAAGCAGGGGTCAAGTGCAGTAAACAAAGTCAGGTTGCAAATAAGTGAAATTCTCTTCCAGGGTTAGAGTTCCATTGTGGGTAAGATCCTGGAGCTTGCCCCTGGGGTTTGGCAGCAGCAGCAGCAGCTGCCCGTTCCCAGGACCTTAGTGGAGCCCTTGACAGACAGGGGGAAGTGAGAATTCAAAAGCCTTATTAGTTCAGCCTCACTGGAGACTCAGGGGACAAGCAGTATTTGCCAAATGGAGAGAGGAGGAACTTGGTAGTGAAGGAAACTATTTTGAAGTTCAGAGGGTATGAAAGCAAGAGTAAACTCAAGAGTCCCTGAATGCTAGTCCTCATAGCTGTCCTCTTTCGATCAAGGTGGAGTGGGTTCGTGCCTGAGTCACAGTTATGAAGGTACTTGACATAAATGTTGGTTCCCCATACCAAATTATGTATGATAATCATGAGTGCTCCTTGGTGCTTAAAAGAACCCTATGACCAGTCTCTTTCTGGAGGACATAATCTTTTGATACTACAAATTACTCCTGATTCATGTTTTCTAAGGATATTTTGGTATATTGGGTTTTCCTAAAATGAAACAAGCATTTATTTTATTTATTTATTTACTTTGGTACAGGGGATTGAATTCAGGGGCATTCAACCACTGAGTCTCATCCCCGACCCTATTTTGTATTTTATTTAGAGATAGGGTCTCACTTAGTTGCTGAGAGCCTCACTTTTTCTGAGGCTGACTTTGAACTCACGATCCTGCTGCCCCAGCCTCCCGAGCCACTGGGATTATAGGTGTGCGCCACTGTACCCAGTGTTTGTTTATTTATTTTTTGTGGTTCTGGGGATTGAACTCAGGGCCTTGCGCATGTGAGGCAAGCACTCTACCAACTGAGCTCTATCTCTAGTCTCCAAGCATTTATTTTTTAAGAAAGTATGCATTGGGTTTTCCTGAATTCTAAGTTCAGTAATACTCCCATCATTCGATGAACTCATAATGTGTTCACGTTGAATTTAAGGGTTAGCTGAAAGAAGCCTTCTTCCACTCAGAAATATCTGGTCAGCCATTTCTTTGTCCTGTAGCTGATGATGGTTCTTAGGGTCCTTGTGAAACAAACCATGTGCTTGTGACATTGTTGACTTGGAGAGTTAGCTTTCAAGTCAGCTGTCCCTAGGGCAGTTTCAGAATTTAGGCTGCATTCAAATTAGGAAATAATTCTTGGTTTTATGTTTCAACAGCATAGCCAACTAAGTGTCCCTCAGATGTGACAATGAAGTCTCTTTAGTATTCACATGACATTCTTCACTTCCTCCTCCTCCTGCTGAACTTGCCATTGTTTGTTAGGACCTCAAAGTGGAGAGAGTTAGAAGAAGAGAAGCGAAACTCAGGGTGATGTTCAGCCAGGCAGAGGGCCCCAGTGGCATTTGTGGGAATGGTGAAACTGTTGGCCCAAATTAGGGCTTTTGGCTATATATAGGTTTTATTTAGGTATTTTCCACTAGAAATGATTGAGTTTATTTTCATTGACTTTAAAAAAGGAAGCTTGAAGAATTTTAATAAAGGAAACAAAAAACTAGCTCCTTATCCTCAACCTAACGCGTGCGAAGCACCTTCTTCCACTTTGCGGTAGCTTGTGCATTTCTGCCTTTGTAGTTTCGTTTAGAGGTCTAGCGCCCTAAGTTGAAGTCTCTTGAACAGACTGGGGCATGTTGGTGGCGTGTGCCTTCTTGCATGGTGTGTATGTGGTTCCAGGCCCTTTGGAACAGAATAGCCTCGGACTCCTAGTCCGTAAGTATTGCAGTGTCCAGGGCTGCATGGTGTTTCGCTATCTAAAGGACTCTGGTGAGTTACCGCTACCAAAGCTAAGCCAGAGGCCACCCTGGGCGGCTTTGTGCAAGGTTTTGCTGAGAGGTGAAGTGTTACAAATGTAAACATGGGAAGTCATTCCTGTTTTTAAAACATGGAGTTCAAAGTAGGCCAGTTACTCTCCCTGTACCTACAAAAGAGTTGATCTCATTTTTTTTCTTTATTTTTAGAGTCTTTTATTCAAAACTTCAGCGTTCTCTACAGTCCCTTGAAAAGGCATCTCATTGGAAGTGATCCTGCCCAGTTCCCTTCTCAGCATTTAATCACTGAAGTGACAACAGACACCTTCTGGGAAGTTGTCCTTCAGAGACAGGTATGGAGTCACGAGGGAGACAGAGATGAAACCTTCTGTCCCCACTGAAGTAGTTTGCGAAGCTGCAGTTGTTGAGGTGAGCAGTTTTTTGGTTTAGTTTTGCAGTACTGGGCATTAGCCAGCCCTGCTCTGTGCTACCTCCCCAACCCTTTTTAATTTCTTATTTCAAAACAGTTACCTCAGCTGACCTCGAACTTGCACTCCTCTTGCCTCAATCTTCTGAGTGGTGGGATCACAGGGTGGCCCCACCATGCCAGGCATGATCAGTCAGTTTTTGATGTACATATTAGTCACATGACATTTTGCTGGTGGTGGAACATGAGATTGGAAAGATGAAAATATCCCTGTGATTTCTGCACAGGGCACAAGGCTGACCCAGTGCAGCAGGGAGATGAGGAGGAGGCTGTTTCCAGGAACAAGTAATGGTGTCTTCCCTTTCCACAGGATGTCTTGCTGCTCTACTATGCTCCCTGGTGTGGCTTCTGTCCATCCCTCAATCACGTCTTTATCCAGCTAGCTCGCCTCCTGCCTGTGGATGCACTCACTGTGGCCAGGTAAGGGGACCTGCACCCTGCTCTCACCCTCCCTGCAGCGGGCCGTGGTGTGCGAGGCTTGCCCACTGACCTTGAGCCAGACCTAGATGTGATTGTCAGGCTGAGCCACGAGCAGAGCCTGCCGAAGCCACTTCTGGTGAATCCTGAGTGTCCCATGATGTTGAGTGTGTTTAGGACTGATTGGATATTTGGAGTGCTGACTGCTGAGAATCCTGGGAACCGACATCCTCAGAGTTGCCACCTGACCCTGGGACCTGGAGGACTGACCTTTGTGTTCCTTCTCATTTGTGAAATCTAGAGGATTAGTTGAGAGCCTTGTGTCCTAGTTTTGTGATTGTGTGGGTATTGTATGTGGGCTCCTCATCAGCAAAAAAAAAATTTAAGTAGGTTTTTTTTCTTTTTCTTTTGGAAAAAGAAGGCTCAAACAGATTTTAGATGAAGTAGTATTATGGTTCAGATTTGGTCTCCCCAAAAACTCCTGCTATGGCAAGTATATTCAGAGATGAAGTGATTAATCACGAGAACTGCATCCTGATCCGTTCTTCCTAGTTCAAATGGGCTTGCTGGGTGGTGACTGTAGGCAGGTGTGGCGTGGCTGGGGGTGGGTCACTGGGAGCCTGTCCTAGAAAGGTGCATCTACCCTTTGGGTCCCTTATCGCTTTCTCCGCTTCCTGACTTCACCTTGAGCTGAGCATCTTCCCACTGCTGGGCCCTTCCCCCATGATATTCTGTCTCACCTTGGACCAAAAATGATGGAGTCCGTCCTGTATGGACTGAGACCTCTGAAACCATGAGCCCCAAATAAACTTCCCTCCTCTTAGTTGTTCTTGTCAGGTGTTTTGGTCACGGTGATGCAGAACCTGACTAAAGCAGGTAGTAGAGTTTGGGTTGGGGGTTGTTTAGATTTAAGCTGTCTCCCTGCCCCCCAAAAAAGAACACCCTACAGACAGATTCGTTGTAGGATAAAATCACCGAGAAAAGAGCCAAACCTAGAATATTGGACTTGCTAGTTCTTTTGAAAGATGAAAATTTTCCAAGTAGAAGTAATTGAAAAATTAATGAAAGAACTGGGCATGGTGACACATAGCTGTTGTCCAGGTGACTTGGGAGACTTTGGCAGGAGGATCACAAATTCAAGGCCATCCTCAGCAATTTAGCAAGACTCTAAGAAATTTAGTGAGACTCTGTCTCAAAAAATAAAAAGGATTAGGAATGTGACTCAGTGTTTACATAAAGCGTCCCTGGGTTCAATCGCTGGTACCAATAAATAATGATAAAAATAATAATAAAAGAGGGCTGGGGAGATAGCTCAGTTGGTAGAGTGCTTGCCTTGCAAGCACAAGGCCCTGGGTTCAATTCTCAGCACCAATAATAATAATAATAATACTAATATAATAAAAGAAAGATACATAGATTTAATTAGAAGTATGTACACTGAAGACAAGTAAAGGAAAACAGACTTTAAAAAAATGGGACCATAGTAATTCACAGCATTGGTATTTACCTGTTATATCCTGTGTACTGTCAGAAATAATATTTAGAGGCAAATCTGGGGAGTGATGTGCTAAGAGATTTTTATATACACAGGACTTAACCCTCCAACAGTCACTGAAGCCAGTATGGGCATCACTTTCTTTTATTGAGGAGGAAATTGAGGCACAGAAAGATCAGGAAACCTTCTCAGAGTCACATGACCTGTCATGATGGGTCAGGATTCGGAGGCTCCAGGCCCCTCGCCATTAACTTGGTTTAAGGACAGGTGAGAGGGACTCCAGTGTGGAGAGACACAGACAATGTTCCACGTAAGAGGACAGTGAATGAACAACTGGGGACATTACAGCCTAATAAATGTAAAGTGAAACACTAACAATGTATCATTTACACCTATTAAATTAATAAGTGCTTCCTAAATGACAATCTTGTGTTGATAAAACAGAGTGAAATTGGCACAGTCATGTGTAGTTAATGGAATGAGTAAATTGGCAAAATCCTTTTAGAAAATGTTTGGCAACATTTGAAAGGAATCACAAAAACAGTTCCGTATTTCTGACCCAGTCAATTTCACTTTGGGGAGTCAGGGAAACAGGAACACCCGCACAGGCACACACCATTTATATCCAGCAGCACAGGAAAGGCAGTCCTCTTGGCATTTGGTGGGATTGTTGTCCATGCACATGTGCAGTGCATTTCATACAATTTCATACAGTTAATTGAAAAGAACAGAGCATGAGATATTAACTTGCAGACCAAATGTGAATGGGAATCCCAGAAAGGCCGCCCAGGTAGCCCAGTGGAACTACTGAATGGATCTGTTTCTTTTTGTTTTTTTTTGTTTTGATATTAGGGATTGAACCCAGGGCTTTAACCACTGAGCCACATCTCCAGCTCTTTTTTGTATTTTATTTAGAGACAGGGTCTCATTGAGTTGCTCAGGGCCTCTCTAAAAGTTGCCAAGTCTGGCTTTGAACTTGTGATCCTCCTGCCGAGCTGCTGGGATTATAGATGTGAGCTACCGCACCCAGCCTCTGGGTGGATCTTTACAGTGTTTTTATTTTAATTTCACAATCTGCTCTTGTTGAAGTAAAAATCAGAAGGAAATAAGCATGTGATTATAGGATACCGTGTTCAATGCCACTTGCTTGAAAGATGGGATTCTGATGTTTTAGGTGGGCTATCGCAGAAAGAGGCAGGTTAAAGTTGTGGTAACTTGTTTTCATTCTGTTATACCATTTTTTTGAAAAGCGAATTTCATCCTTTTGAATAAACACATGGTGCTGATTTATCCCATCCAGCCCCATGCCAGTTGTACTTTCTGAAAGCAAGCATCCCATCAAGTTCACCGTTCCACACACTGCAGCTCTTGCATGCACTCTGGTGAATATTGGCCCACCAGCCTTTCCACTAGGATGGCAGACCTCCTTCCTTGGAAGATGCTGTGAGCAGTCTGTGTCCAGCAACTTTCACAGGAGCTGTGCCCCAGGACCAACTCAGGCCTGAGGACTGACCACCCAAAGCAGCTGCTGTGAGTGCCACAGTACCTGAGCACAGGGTGTGGTACTGATGTCATTTTCTGTATTCAAAAATTAATCTAAAATCTGCTCAGGAAATACACTGAGCTTCCATCCAGATTCACAACTTATGAAAAAGTTGTTATGCTTGGTATACTTCATTCAGTGATTTATTTTCTTTTTCCAGAACTAACTCAGGCATTAAGGTACTTGAGCAGATCCTTTCAGATGAATGCACTGATCCTTAGGCGTCAGTGAAGCATTCTTTGGGAGGTCAATATTACTTTTAGGACATTATATTAGCCTTCAGTGGCAAACTTCCCCAGGGTGACAGCTGCATGTCCTGAAAGTACGGTGCCTGGCACTCAGTGAGTGGGTCTGGGCCAGCATGGGCATAGACCGGCACCAGAGTCCTGAGTTATTAGAGAAGGCCTTTCAGCTTGGAGCAGCTCCATGGGCCCATCTCTTACTTACCTCTACTTTCTCTTTGTCTGCCAGGATTGACGTGTCTCAGAATGATCTTCCTTGGGAATTTATGGTTGACCGTCTTCCTACTGTCTTGTTTTTTCCTTGCAACAGGTAAGACTGCATTTTTTTCAACATGGGGCAGATGAGATTCTCTTGTCGAGGTCTGAAGATGAAATGGATTTAAGTTGTAAGTCCACCAGTGCTGTTGGCACCTACCTGTGATCCCAGCTACTCGAGGACTAAGGCAGGAGGATTGCACATTTGAGGACAGCCTCAGCAACATACCAAGACCCTGTCTCAGATGTATGCAGGGCCGTGGACATAGCTCGGTGGTAGAGTGCTGCACGAGGCCCTCAGTTCAGTCCTCAGTACAGAAACAAAAACACACCCACAGAAGCCCATAGAAAACATTCTCTGGGACTGAACTGTTCAAAAAATATGCCGCTGGCAACATGGGCAGAAGAGCTCCGGGGTCCAAATGTCACGTGTGGTGCTAATTTTCTTTGAAGAAGCTCACTCTTCCTGAGTCCGTTTCTTGCATGAGCATGCGTGTGGCCGGCGGGATTTGTTAGCTTCAGGGGCCTGTGAATGAGCATGCAGAGGAAGCCACGCTGGGCAGGGGAGACCCAATGTTGATGTGGGTCTTGGCGCCCTGCGCCTTCTCCACTTCTGCTCTCATTCAGCTCTCCCAACATCCCCAGCCTTGTCCTACGGGGATGGGTGGGGACTTCTTATCCACACCATTGTGCAGACCGCCATGAATGTCTGCCATAGGGCTGACGCCTCAATCTTGTCACACACTCCTACATGGTATTCCAGGGTCAGTTATCACAACACTGACACCAAGGCCCTAGCAGCCAAGGGAGACGGGACCTGGCATTAGTGAACATGGGTGCAGGCATTTCAGTAGGAAAGAAAAGTAACTCTTGGCCCTCTGGAACCGAATGGACTGGATGTTGGCTCCTTCTTTAGGGACAGGTTCCCTTTAGTTTTAGGATGGGTCTTCATGGGGATCACTCTTGTCCTCTGCTAGCAAAGTGTCCGCAGGTTCTTTAGGGAAGGCCCTGACCCGCTTGTGCAGCGGTCGCCCCTGCTCCTCCCACCTGCTCCTCCAGGAGAGGGCTTCCTTCACGGGCTTTGACTCACTGCTTGGTTTTTGCCATTTATCTTAAAGAATGTTTGCTGGAACACTTCCTGTGGTAGTAGGGTCTTGTCACATCATGCACTAAAATCAGAACGTGACTCACTCTTTTCTGTTGCTGGCTGTGTCATGATGAGCCTTTTTCTTTCTAAGAAGTGTTTAAATTGCCACACAATCAAGGATTCATGGACTCTAACACTAGCAATTTTGTCTGTGTGGGACAGAAGTTGGGCATGCAGTTTAACAACGTGTAACATTTGCATTCCAAACACAGTTGGAGAAGTATTAAAGCCATAGCGCCTGACTTGTACCTTTGCATGAGAAAGTTCTCAGCTATTGGAATGCATGGGTGTGCACTGAGGGGGACAAGGGGACATGCACACAGGACAGTGTGAGATGGTGGCTGTGGGGAGGCCCGCGTCTGGAGTGGGACTTGCCCACTTAGGCTGCCTGGTGTGAGAAGCATGAAGCTGAGCTCATCTCCCAGACCTGAGCCGGTCGGTCACCGCAGCCCCTTCCTATATCCCCTGAACCAGAAGGGTAGGAGTGTAAATGTTGAAGAGAAGACTGTCCCGTTCTGTCCTAATGGAGTGCTCTCAGTAAATCAAAGCCTTATTGCCTTGGATTGGAATTTTTCTCATTTCCTAAAAACAGATGGGAGGCACAAGTGGGGTGGGCTCAAAGTTAGCTGGAATGTTTGGTTTGCCTAGGATCTTGGTCAGATAGCTGGCAAGAGAGGAAATGAAAATGACAGTGTGTGGTAAGACCATTTTCATGTTCACCTGCTTATGCTGTTTTTACCAAAAGGAACATGAAATTATATGTGCACTATGAAAAAGGCACCCTTGTGCATGCTCTGAGTGAAACCACACAGCAGGGAAAATGTCAAGGGTGATTGCCCAGAGGGGAATCCCTACATCCCTAGCACATTGTCTGCAGCGAGCAGGTCTCATTTTGTAAAGGTGATGCAGAGAAACTGCAGAGGAGCCTGTCTCAGCCACATGTGCACGGGGCTTCATCCTGCTCCTGGTCCTGCCACCCTGCACCCGAGGCAGGCCAGGTGGTCCTGAGAGCACCCTCACCTTCCTGCACAGGGACACCCCAGAGCCACTGCTCCTGACCAGCTGCCTACATCATATTCTCCGGGTGACATTTCAGAATTCAGGTGCTCTGGCCTGACCCTCAGCCAGGGTTCAGGAGGTATGCACACTCCACCAGCAGCCTTTAGTGTGGTGGTTCTTGGAAGGAGCCACTTCTGAGGAGTGCCCAGCCCTTCCCTCAAGACTCGAGGGGAATCAGACAAATGCGGGCACCTCTTACCACCACACTTCCTAAAGAACTACTTTTGTGGAAACCGTTCTTTGATACTCTGTCCAAGCTACTTTGAAGATGTATTAAAGCATCTTAACATGGTCATTAGGGAGTTCATGGCACTGCCCCAGGACTCCTACAGTCATGTGCTCACAGACGTCTCCAGACTGGTATGCTGAGGTCCCTCACGACCTTCCCGAGGGGTGGTGCACCTCTACTCTGCCCTGGGGGAGGAGGGCTTGCTGCAAGATGCAGTGGAAGATCCAGCTGCTGCTGACCTGCGAGCTGCCCTCTGCAGGGGCTGCACTGAACACCCCATGTGGAGAAAGCATCCATGTCCAGGGAACTGCTTTAACAGAGGGGACGATTAAATACTTCCTCAAATTATTTTATAAAACAATTTACATGCAAGGGTCCTTGTATTGAATATCACCTGAAAGTGTCCATTAATACTCTATGCTATGGGGCATATCTGATTTTGATTTCCTAAAGAGCTCCCCATCGATAGGACGCCTGGTGTCATTTTTAGGTTTTGGCCACTGGTTTTGTGTATGGAGAGGGTGTGTAAGTTTTTAACTAGTGGTTGCTTAAGGAACATACAAGTGTTTAAAACTCTGACACTGTGTATTCACTCGTTTCATCCTTACAGCAGTCCCATGAGGTAGGGGATACTCCTATCATCCCCATGTAACAGAGCATAAGTCAGTTGTGTAAGAACATATGGCATGGAGCAGAGCCACTCTGGGCAGCCGGCCTATGGAGTCCCTGCTCTTGACCTCCATTCCTCTGATGTCTGAGGGAGCTGATGCTGCCTGCTGGCCCACCTCAGGCATAAATGCAAAAAGCTTGGACTTTTGGTCTGTTGCAGCCAGATCGTGAGTGCACAGGTGACTGCGTCTGTGAGACTCTGGCTGGTAGACAATTAAGTTCTGAAAGGGCGTTTTCTAAATCAGGACTTGGAACAGAGCTGTGGGGAAGCCCTGTCCATTGTCCTTCTCCTTCTTTATTCTGTACTCTCGGGCCCGGCAGCCCTGCTTGACCTGAGCCCCTTGGTGGTCTTGTTGCCAGTAGGGCCTCTTCAGGCCTGAGCCCAGGTCTCCTGGGGATTGAGAACTTCTGCCCTGGATATGGGAGAAATACTTGCTGAGAAAACGAGCATTTCAGGAACTTGTTTCAGGCTTTTCTGATCTCACCAAGCATTGTCGATGACCACAAAGTGACACGGTGATAGTCCTGCCCAGGATGCCCGTGCTACATGGTCACTGGGCCTCACAGAGCACAGAGTGGCCCTCATGCTGCAAGCTGCTGGTGCCCACTGGCTTTAGGCTTGAATCTGGGAGCACTTGTCTTTCTGGAAGGCTGTGCACAGAAGCCGAGCTCTCTCCTAGGGAACAGACACAGTGCAGGCGTCATGGGCAGCCGCGCGCTCTAGGGAACTGCCTGCTCATGCTCGTCTTCCTTCCCTTCAGTAAGTAAAACCCTCAGGCTGCCTTGCTTGGTAAGAACAGCTGCCCGACCTCCATAGCAGCTGTTGTGGACCATCCTGTTGGCCTGTGTCTGATCCTTGACTCCTCTCCCTCTCTCTCCAGAAAGGACCTAAGTGTGAAATACCCCGAAGACCTCCCCATCACCCTTCCGAATCTGCTGAGGTTCATCCTGCACCACTCGGACCCCGCCTCCACCCTCCAGAACTCTGCCAGGCCTCCTCCAGAAGAGTGTCTTCAGAGCGAGGCCGTCCTGCAGCAGGGGCACATCTCCCACCTGGAGAGGGAGATCCAGAAACTGAGAGCAGAGATAAGCAGCCTTCACCGAGCACAGGCACAGGTGGAGGGCCAGCTCTCCAGTGCCCGCAGGGATGAGCGTCGGCTGCTGCGGCAGCAGCAGACCCTGGAGAAGCAGCATGGCCTGCTCCAGCGGCACAGCGAGCAGCTGCAGGCCCTGTATGCACAGAAGGCCCGCGAGCTGGAGGCGCTGGCCGACGCCTCTGAGACCCTCCTTACTGAGAACGCGTGGCTCAAGATCCTGGTGGCCACCATGGAGAGGAAACTGGAGGGCCAGGACCGGGCTGAGGACCCAGCCCCTCGGACAGAGGCACGTCCTGAGCACTCTGAGCCCGCAGGTGGCCCCCGGTTACCTGGCAGTGCCCCTCCACCTTCCAATGTCAGTTCCACACTGGCACCTGAGAGGAAGAGTGAGAACAGGACAGACTAACTTTCAAAATGACATGAAGGAATCAGAGGTGAAAACTGTACATTGGGAATATATTTATGCAAATTTTATTGAAATTTATTGTAAATAAAGATTTTCTCAGTGGTCTAGAAAATCAGCGTGAATGTCATTCAGCATTTATTGAACAGGGATGACATCCCTTCCACTTATTGCACAAACTTGGTAGCTTCGAGAGAAAACAGTAGCACAGTCCATTTGAACATCTGTCTGCAAAATCGGTCCATATTTCCATGGCTCAGTGTCAGAGCGTCCCTCCCACTGCCCTACGGCTGCTTCTGCCATGACGGGGGTGGGGGGGCCTTAATTCTTGTCTGGTCTCGGAAGACTGGAACAACAGTTGGGCTATTGACAAAAGAATTCAAGAGAGGTCATAACTTACTAAGCCATTTGAGCATGTGGCTCTGGTATCTACGCTAAAAAAAGTAGCCATTGATGATGAGAACAGGGACAGCCATTATGTGTTGTTCACCAGTTCCTCAGGCATTGTCACGTTCCTCCCAAAGACCCCCACCAGCACCCCACCCGGCCTATCCCTCATCCAGCATTGCCGCCAGCTGATGGGCCGACTCAAGGTCTACAGATGTCCCTGGCTACTGGAGGGGGCAAGAGAACCTCCAAAGTGAAACTGATGAGAAAGCAGCGTTAATCATCTCCAAACAAACCACAGCTGCACAGTGAGAACTGCAGGGGCAGGGAGAGCGAGGTCGGCCGAGGGGGCGGGGCCAGAGGCTGGAGGTGTGGCTCCTGCCACTCACAGAGCTGAAGGGCCTGGGTAGCAGGAGCAAGCCTGGAGATCTGAAAGGGAGAGGGGTGGACCCAACACCCCAGCCTCACTCAGCTGCCCAGAGCAGACGTGCTCTGGTCCTCCGTGGGCACCTTTGGGCCTTCTGTCCTCTCCTTGGGGTCTGGCTACAGTGGCTGGGTTACTGCTCCCAGCTCTGCCCCACCTGCCCATCTCTGCTTATGTCCAGCTGTCCCTCCACCACCTCTTCCCAGCTGCGCCACCAGGGCCAAGGGCATTTCCTATACCGCTCTCGTGCAGCATGGAAGGTCTTGTCAGCCACCCCCTCCCCACCCTAGGCTGCTGCTTTATGTCTGAACCCCAATTTAGGTGTATGTCGCTAAAAAGAAGGCTCCCTACTGCCCCCCCACACACCCCAGGGCTCTAGAAAAGGGATTAGTTGGACAAAAGAATCGCCTCCAGCATGGCCAGGAGGCCAGAGCTCAGTGCCTCCCACCATGCTGCTTGCAGGCGGCTCAAGTGCATAGGGCCAGCACTCTGAAGTTAAGCCAGGGCTAGCCTCTGGTTGGTGACCCAGGATGACAAGTCACATTTTAGTGATGGTGTAGAATGTGCTTACGGTGGTCGGATTAAAAACCTAAGCGAGCTCACAAGGGACACCTTGAGATGCAGGCCGGCTCAACTGAAAGCCACCAACTCATCCATGAGAACCAATTCCTGAACTTCAAATTCACTCTCTCTCCCTGTGTGAAGCACGTGCTGGCAGGTAGCACTGCATGTAGGGCCTTTGAAGAGATCAGGGGACTTGAGACAGAGGCCACTAAGGAAAGTGAAATCCAATACCCAGCAGGTAGGCGGTCATCAGAGAGGAAAGGAAGCTAACCTGTGGAAAGGGAAAGGGGGGGCAAGTCTCCACCTCCTCCCTCCAGTGCAGGAGATTAAATACAAAACCAAAGCCTTTCTCCTGGGCCAACTGGGTTTCTGCTGACAAGCAGCCAGAGCACTGGCATTTCTCTGAGGCTCAGGGACTTCAGCGAAGCTGTGATGAGGGGAGTACTCAGCATACCCAGGACCAGAGAGGCAAGATACTGCTCTGCTACCAAGGCGCCTGGCAGCCCTCGGGACGCGTGCCCTGACTCGTCCCTCACTGGCTCCAAAGCAGGTACGTAGCTTCCTTGCAATACGCCATCAACAGGCACTGCTACTTAATAGCTGCATCTACCTGGAGAAAAGAGGGAGGGGTGTGGCTCTTCATCCACTACCAACCAGACAGACATCACCAAGCACCCAGACCGGTCAGCCAGACTTCCAGCTGGCGTCTCACTGCTTTTACTTACAAGCAAGTAGACATCAGAGACTCCTGCCAAGTCGACCCCGGGCCTTACACGTCTAAGACCCCCATGGTCTTGCCTCTGCTCATCGTGAGTGGCCATAATCAACCAGTCCCATGTGCTCGATATGGTATTTTAAAAATTCAGCAAAAAAGGCTTTAAGCACGTGCTTCTGGGGCCTATGTACAGTTCACAGGTTTTGTTAGTTCACGCGTTACAGTAGTAGCTCTGTCGAAAACAGGCTCAGCCAAACATTCAAGTAACAAAAGCGCCACGGGGCCGCAGCCCCAGCAAGGACAGGCCTGCCCACTGCCTGCAATGGGCAGCCCTGCCGGGAGGCCAAGGGGAAGCCCAGGACAGCCAGGACCCTGGAGTCAGTGCATGCGATGACGAAGCCCGCCGAGGCCATGCCAGCAAGCGTCAACCCTTCCTCTCAGACAGCAGCATGTCTGTGTGGTTCTGCCCCTCCCGGCGCCGCTCGGCTGGCTGCAAACAGGACAGGAAGCCTCGTGGCCCAGATCAGCCGTGCACTTCTGGGCCACTGGGGGTCATCAGCTTGGCCTTCCTCTCCACGCATGGTCCCTTGGCCGAATACTGCACCAGCAGGAAGGGCTCCTTGGTCTCGCCATCGCCCACGATGCTCTCCTCGTCCTCCGACTGGCTGATGCGCTGTAGCCGCAGGTAGCACCAGCAGCCCAGGATCAAGGCCCCCAGGGCGGCGATGGCGATGAGGATGACGATGACCGTGACCACGCCCGTGGTGGGGCTGTGGTCCATGATAGACATGGTCAGTGCTCCTGGGGCCTCCTCGGCAGGAAGCTCTTGGGGGCAGCCGGCTCAGTGAGGCTGGAACTCCGGCTGGACGCGGGAGTCCTGAAAGACAGAGCGAGATGAGGCTACACCAGCGCCTCTGGGGACCGCTGCAGTCGGAGCTCCAGCTGGCAGCTGTAGAGGCTCTAATTTTGTTTTTCAATTTTTATTTTTTTCAGACAGGGTCTTGCTATGTTGCCCAGGCTGGTCTCGAACTCCTGGACTCAAGCAATCCTCCCGTCAGCCCCCAACCCCCGAGTGCTGGGGCCCAGGTGCACCACGAGCCCGGGGGTCTAGTTTTGAGACTTCTTCAGCCTGATGGTGGCTCTCATCCAGGCGGGAACACACGACTGGCTTCGCCATCTCCGTTCAAAGGCCCACCCCAGCCTGCGCCTGTCAAGTGTCCTAACTAATTGCTTCTGCTACCACATCAAGCATGTGACTCTGGCTCAAGCCCGGGCCCGAGTCCTGGAGGGGAGGGGGACAGAGGACGCCTCTGAAGCTGTGGCAGGGGCTGCAGGAGGGCTGGACGCCCCTCTGGCTCTTCTGTTAAAGGTGTGTACTCTGGAAGCCAGCACCACCGGTGGCAGTAACTACTCGGGGACTAAGAGGAGCCAGTGGCTTCCTGAAGGATACAGAGGAAGGATCTGAAAACAAGGAAATGACATCTGCCACAGTGGGGAACAGGTGACACACACAAAGCAACCAAGTCCCTCTGGGGCCCCTGTGAGAAGGCACGGCAGACAATGGCTTCTGCCACCGGGGGCTGTGGCTGGCCTGGGAGGATCTGAGGCCAAGTCAGCAGGAAAGAGGGTCCCCAAGACGCAGACGCTCAGGGGAGCTCTGCGGGGCAGGGGTGGGCAGCAGCCCTGTCGGCACATCTTTCAGTGCCTGGTGCAGGACCCAGGCTGCAAACAGGTCAGTGTTCCAAAATAATGTCATTACAGATGCAGGTGCCACCTGGGGACACCAGGCGCTCTGATGCTAAGTTGGGTGGGCAGTCGAGGTGCATGGATGCCACGCTGTGGGGAATGGCATTCCTGGCAGGGGAGCATCACCCATTCTGGGCAGAGTGGGACAGGCACACCCAGGACCCAGAGGACTGGGACCCACTGCCCACCCACGTGACCTCGGACAGCTCCCACCGCCTCACCCAGCCCTAGTCCCCACCTGAAGGTGGAGCTGCCGAGGGGCAATAGAGAAAGCGGCTCCCAGCCGCACAGGATCCAGAAATTCCAGGCTCCAGTCTTCCTCTCTTCCCGCAGGTGACACCCCAGGGCCCAGCAGCAGGCCTGGACTTGGCCACTGTTGCAGCCCAGATGCTGAACCAGCAGGCTTCCTGGTACCCAAGCCTTGCCTGTCCTCCCTCCACACCACACACAGAGCCACCTCGGTGGCAAACCAGGTGGCCACGTGGGGTGAGGACAACCTGAACCGCAGGCCGCACAGGGACAGGCACCCAGTCTGCACTCGGCGGGGCTGGGCGTCCACTCCTGCTGCACTTCCTTTCTCAGAAGGTGGCCTCCATGTGGTCGGCAGCACGGAAAGGTTTCCCTCCAAACAGGACGGACCTGCTGTGTCCTTGGGTCATACTGGCCTTAACCAGAAGTGACTCGGACCCACCTAGGATGCTGGGGTGGGGGCTGCCTGAAGGCCAAAGCAGCTAGATCCACACCCCAGCACCCAAGGATCAAGCAGGGATTACTGCCCACACCCGTGAGGCCCCAGCAGGAGGGCGGTGGCCCTGGAGTTCCGAGGCTATGGCCTTCCTGTGCTGGTGGCTGCCATTCCTCTCTGCGGGTCTGCCATCCATGCAGGCCCACTACGGCCACAGGACACAGGACACCACCAAGTCTACAGCGACCTACAGGCCAGCTCGATGCATCCCATGGCTGCTTCCTGCTTCCCAGCCGGGTTGCCGCCATGCATCTTTAGAGATAGCCTCTGCCCAGGCTGCCCCTGCCCAGGCTGCCCCCTGCCCAGACGCTCTGCTCCCTTAACCTCATTCAGTGGTCCTCCACGACATGTTACCCCATCCTGGGGACATCTGATCGTGCTTGGGGCCATTTTGGGTTGTCATAAACAGGGTGAGGTGGCACTACTGGCAGGGTAGAGGCCAAGATGCTGCTGGACAGCCCCAGGCACGGGACAGGCTCTACAACTGTGACACAGAGTGACCTGGTCCCAAATGCTGACCGAGGGAGGCAGAGAGCAACTCTGACCTAGTTAATGCCAGCTCCTGCAAGGACACCCTCCTGACCAGAATGCCAGGGGCACCCTCCCCAGAGCGCTGGCCTGGCCTCCTCTGCAAGCTGGCTTCCTGGTCAGCACCCTGCACCCCGGCCCTGCCTGCGTGCTCAGCTGCCAGCCTCTGCCCTCACTGCCACCTGTCCTCTCCGGCCCCGGGAGTGGGCCTGCACCTGCCCTGCCTCCACCTCCTCTCCTGAGCCTCGGGCTGCAGGCCCTCCTGGGACAGCGCCCTCCAGCATGGGCCTCTGGGCAGGAAGGCAAGTCAGTATCAATTCAGAAGGGGAAGTGTGTTTGGGGATCAGGTGGCTCAGGGGCAGGAGGTGGGAGATCCAACAATGGTACCAGGACCTGAGGGGCGAGCCCAAGAGGCCCCCATGAAGCCAGGGACGCCAGCAGTCCCGGGAATAATAAAGAAACTGAGGCACAGGCAGCCCTAGCTCACAGGAACCCGCTGAGAAGAGAGGTGACTGCCCCAAGCCTAGAGACGGGCAGAGCCAGGTATGGGCCTCTTACTCCACCCATTCCCAAGCACAGACCCGTGACCAACCAAGCCACTGTCCCACCTGCCTGTGGCCCCGGGACCTCCCTGAATGTGCTGGTTCCTTCTCACTCAGCAAGTGTTTCCTGAGAACTGATCACAGCATCCCCCGCTCAGACCTTCCCAGGCCTCAGAAGAGACCCCGACTCCCTGCCTGTTCTCTCACTGTCCTGTGGCTGCTCCCTCCTCAGAAGGCACCTGAGGGCCGCTGCCCAGGCCGTCCTGGCTCCAGCAACCCTCTCCCATGTCACCGCCTGTCCTAGAGCTCTCTGCTGCCTGCAACGCTCTGGGGTCAGGGTGTCTCCCTGGCTGCCGTCTTGCTCCCCATGGATGCCAAGTCTGCAAGAGGAGGCCACTGCCCGCAGCTGCATCCTCTGCCCTACCACCAGCACACAGTAGGTGCTCAGTAAAGTAGCTTAGTGTTCCAAGCCTGGGGACACAGTGAGAAATTAAAGGACATCCTACCCTCAAAGGCAACAGTCAGGGAAACCCAGCTGAGCCAGCTACCCAGCCCAAGGCCACCCCCAGGACCCTGTGCACAGGTCCCCGTGCCCGCCCCAGCAGCCTGTGAGGAAGGACAGGCTGCAGCTGAGTGGGGTGAAAGCAAGGTGTGTCCGTGGATTCCCAAAGGACTCTGCCCATGCATGCTGGGGGCAACAAGAGGAGGTGGTGGCCGAGTGGTCGAGAAGCACAGTCCAGAGGAAGCCCAACGTGCCAGGGCAGCTGGGCCCTGTGAGCCCACTTTGCCTGGTTGGACCCCAGCCCTGGCTAAACCTGTCCTGGGCCTCCTCAGGCCCCTGAATGCAGCTGTTTCCTGCAAGCCAGCTGGCCTCTTGGGATCCTGCGAAGCCCATGGGCCAGGGTGGCACAGAGAGGGTCACAGCTTGGGCTGGGGAGATGTCCAGGATGGTATGTGGGAAACCTATTGGAATGATCGTCACACCTCCCACACAGGCATCTGGTCCCCAAGCCCCCGGGCTGACTGCTCACCATCAGCATCCCCCCTTTGCAGATGAGGAAACCGAGGTGCAGAGCATTTGAGTGGACTGTCAGGAGTGAAGCACTGGAAATAGGACATGAACCCCAAGAGCAAAGGGAGAGTCGTCCACGCGCACAGAGACAGAGCAGGGAAGGGCCAGCCCGCAATGGAGATCTGATGCCCAGGAGCACCCCCTTGTTGGCTCCCTGGATCAGGGCAAAAGGCACCGGAAGCCCAGGGCCAGCGGGCTCCCTGGCCAGCCTACACCGTGTGCCCTGAACTCCTGGAAAAGCCCAGGCTCTCCAGTCTGCACACTTCTCTGCCCCCCAATCACCCTCAAAGGAGGGTGACGCACAGGACATGCTGTGTCCCCTAGCAGGTCACATGTCCCCTGTAACAACAAATTCCAGGTGAGCACTGGCCAGCACCAGCCCTCGCCAACTAGGCTGCAGAGGTGCTAAAACTGTTGTGCCCAGTTTGCCAAGGCCCTGAGGGAGCAGGGCAGACCCCAAGGGGTTCAGAAGAACAGTCCCTACCCCATCGCCAGTGGGCACAGGGCGCGGGTCTCCTTCATGGGCCCTGGCTTCTCCTGACTCGTGCCCAGTGTGAGGAGAGGACCAGTCACCCGGCCTCTTCATGGCATCCAAAACCAGCCTTCGCCCTGGTGATCAGGCCTCCGTGGCTGCTCCCACCCACTCGCTCGAGCACGCTGCTGCTAATGGCCTCAGTTTCTCAGTGCGTAAAATGGGAACGAGTCCCTGACCCCACCCCCAGGAACAGAAGGGCAATAGTCTGGCCCAGGCCCAGTGACACCAGTAGCCCATTCCCCAGGGACACACTGCCGCTTTCTTCTCACTTCACTGTGCACATCACAAGGCTGCTGAGCCTGGCTGAGCACAGAGAGCACCCCACGTCAGCAGCCCCCACCGCTTCCAGGCCCCAGCCAGGCCCCAGGGACTCACACTGCAACCCCAAGGTGGAGCACGTCCCTCTCCCTCAACAGAGCCACCTGCCAAGGGCACTGACAGACCAGGCCCTGCCTTTTAGGGGACCCGGCTCACCAACGAGAAACACTTCCTGCCCTGGGTTCTGACTAGGGAAACAGGACTGCAGACAGACTGGGATGTCTGCTGTGCCAGGCCCCAAAGGCCCTGGGACGCAAGGACGCTTCATAGAAGGACCCTGCCCTCCACCAGCCTGACCAAGAACAGCAGGGATGTGGACGGGAAGCTAACATTAAGGGGGCCGTGCCTGGCTCTGTGGCTGCCGTCAGCTCACCCTCCCCCTCCTCCTCCAGAAGAGAAGCTGGCTCCAGGACCCCAGGTTCCCCATGGCAGAAGAGGGCGCAGGAGCCAGGTCCCTGGTGCTGCCCCAAGGTCAGCTGGGGTCTCCTGTGGTCCAGAGCTGAGGCTCCTGCTCCCACACCATTTGTCACCCACTGGTCATTCCCACAGGCTGTCCTAGGGTCAGCCTGTTCAGTCAAATGACTTTGGAAATAACGGTTGCTACAAAAGTTGATAGTGGCTATTATGTGTCAAACTCTAAACTGAGCACCTTTTGCAGATGTCTCCAAAATTTTTGCTTCAGAACAACCCTAAAGTTGAGTTGTTGCTCTTTCCACTAGACAGATAAAGAATCTGCAGCTCAGAGAAGTTAAGTCAATTGCCCAAGGTCACACAGCTCAAACCTAGGTAGTCTAGATCTGGAACTCTGGATTTCTGAACTTCCTGAATGTCTGACTCTAAAGTATCAGATTCCTCTCCACCACCTTCTCTCCCTGATGCTTTGAGGGGTGGAGGACAGGTGAATCCAGTGTGGCCCCCATGAGAGCAGGCTGGGTGACCTGTGCTGAAGACTCCAGGCTGGACGGGACTCAGGGATGACAAGCGCCCCGGCAGCTCCCTCGTGCTGAGCGCGGGCGGCGTGCAGGCGCGGTGCCAGGCGCGCTCCACGCACCCTCTCATTTAACCCTGCCAGGCGACGCCCGCGTCCCCCTCACTCTGTGGAGAGGCGAGGCAAGGCAAGGCTGGGGGCAGCAGGGGCTCGGCCAGGGGGCGGCGGCTAGGGAGGAAACGCTCTAAGGAGTCAGCCTCCTTAGAGGTGGGGCCGGGGGACCACAAGACCCAGGCGAGCCCACGCCGCGCACTCACTGCCGACGGAACCGGCGCCTAACACTGCGGCTGGGCCTCAGTTTCCTCACCCACGAAATGGACTCCAGACGCCGCCTGGACGCCCACCCCTCCGAGCCCCGCTGACCACGCTGGAGACAGCAGGACCCCCGCCCCTCCCGGAATTTTGGGAAATCCCGAAGCGTCCCGGAGAGCCGGCGGCGGGCCGCGGTGGGGCACTCGCGCCGGCGGGGGAGGGGGACCCCGGTCCCCGCGCAGCCTCCGCCCCCAGCCGCCTCCTTTGTCCGGATCTCGCCGCAGCGCAGCGGACAAAGAGCCCCGGCCCGCGGGCGCGGCCCCCCGAACAGACCCTCCCCCGAAGCCGCGCCCCCGCGGGCCGCCCCTCCCCCGCCGCAGAGACCCAGGCCCCGGCACTGCCGCCTCGCGCGCCCCCGCGCCGTCCGGGGCCGCCCCTGCCCCTGCCGCCAGGGCGCGCCGACACGCGCCCGGCCCGCCCGGCCCCGCTCACCATGGCGCAGCCTGCAGCCCGGCCCGATCGCGCCGCAGCAGCCCCGCAGCAGCCCCGCCGGCCCGGCTCCGCCCGCCCGCCAGCCCGGTCCGGCCGCGGCGCACCGTCGGGACGCAGGAGCCCAGCTCTGCGGCGGGCGGGACGCTCCCGGCCCCGCCCCGGCTGGGGGCAGGACCTCCGGGAGGCCAATGGGGAGCCGCGCCGGGACGGCGGGGCGGGGCGGGCCGGGGCGGAGTCACGTGCGCCGGGGGCCGGGGGCGGGGGCGGCCCGCGGGCGGGGCTGCGCGCAGCTGGCGGGGCGGGGGGCGGGCCGGGTTTCCGCGCGCCGATTGGGCGCCGGTGGGTGCGGGGCCCAGGCCAGACGCCCTCCCTCCGCAGGTCTCACCCCCACGCTGCGACCTGCTCGGTTCCCGCCTGAAAGCAGGGAAACTGAGGCGCCCGGCCGGCGAGACCCGCACTCCGCCTGGAAGCTGGAGCGGAGCACTCGGCCGGGGCGCACGGAGGCGTGACACCGGGTCGATGCCCGAGCGCGGGAAGAGCGCGGGGCCCTTCGCTCCTTCGCCAGCGCCTCCGTGGTTGTCCACTCCTCACCGAGCGAACTCCGACAGTGCCTCCGGCCCCGGTCGCTGCCAGCCAGCCACGAACCCGACGAATGGGGTCTCCGCGCTCGGAGCTCTTTGTCATTATGCAGCAGACGTGGGGAATTTGCAGCCCTTAACCACTAATAATCGTGGCTTCAGGATTTTTGTTCTTGTTTTTGTTTTTTTGGTGTGTGTGTGTGGGGGGGTGTTTTAGGAGGTTACCGGGGATTGAACCCCGGTGCGCTTTATCGCTGAGTCACATCCCTTTTTATTTTTTGAGACAGGGTCTCATTAAGTTGCTAAGGCTGGCTTTGAACTCACGATCCTCCCTCCATCCTCCCAAGCTGCTGGGATTACAGGCGTGAACCTGTGTGCCCGGCAAATCTTGGGTTTTTAAAAAACCTAATACCCCCGTGGGCAGCCCCCCCTACACACACACTAAGTGCCATGCCCTGTATTAATTGGTCAACACATTTTATCAAAAAAACTTCAAAAAAAAAAAAAAAAAAGAATAATCCCATTTTACAGATGAGGAACCCAAGGTCTTAAAGAGTTCAAGTACCCCTAGCTGCTCCTGGTAGAGGCAGGATTTTAGGCGGTCCTGTCAGCCTGGGAACACAGAGGTCCTGTTAATCAGTAACCACCACTGGTTCACTCCAGAAAGCCACTGGGCTAGTGGACACCCGCCAGTGGCCAACTGGAGTCCACATATGGGTGAAGGTGGAGCCTCAGGGCCTCTGTCAGGTCCAGGGTACTTGGGAAGACAGGAGGGGGTGGGTGGAACTGGGACCTCTTCTGGGAGCTGGGGGGATTGTTGCCTGGAAACTTCTTCCCCAGCCTGGAGCAGAACCCTCTGGAAGAAGGTGGAGTGTGAGCTCTCTCCTCCTTCCACTCCAGTCTTGTGGGGCTGAAGTGACAATGCCCCCAGCTCTTTCCCACCTCCTGACTTTTCTCCAACTGGAACATTTTTTCATTCCTTCCTTCAGATTTCATCTTACATGCCCCTCGCTCAGGGGAGTCCTCACTGACCCCCACCCGAGTCGTCCCCTTTGTTATTCCCTCTGGACACCGTGAAATCGTGCATTTTCCAGGATGTGCTACCAACTTTTGGTCTGCCTAATCCATTTGGTCTTTCCATCCACTGCTGAGTCTACAGTGGGTGCTAAATAAATGCTGAATGATCAGATGGCAGTTCTCTGGGCCAGCCTAGCTGCACCCCAGCCAGGAAGGACAGGCCCAAGAGGCGAGCTGGGGATTGCTCAATAAAGGCAGAGGGAAGCCTGGCCCGAGGCCAGCTGCACCCAAGGCCAGAGCCAGGCCTCTCCGAACAGCTCCTGCTCCCAAATCTGCCTGTGGGCCACACCTGGGAACATGGAGTGGGAGAAAACAGGTTCTCCCCACAAAGCCAGGTCCAGTGGCCTCTGTGGTCCCAGCCTCAAGTCGGCCTCACCTCATTAGCAGTCAAAGGGCTGGGAGAGGCAGGCTCAGAACTCCAGAGCCGGAGCTGGCAACATGATGACAGGGGAGGCAGGGACACTTTGAGAAAAGATTCTGGGGGGAAACGATGAAAGACCTACAGCGTGGCACAGAAGTGAGAGTCAGACTGCCCAGCCAGGCCAGCCTTCCTGCTGGGTAGCTTTGGAAGAGCAGCCTAACCTCTCTGGGCCTCACATTTTTCATCTGAAAAACAGGGAGGACAGCGAGGTCAACTTCACAGGGGCGAGAGCACATCAAGGACTCAGCAACCTCAGCCACTCGCTGTTCATGTTAGTAACAGGGTCTGGCAGGTTTGGGGCAAATGCAAGCTCCCCCATGTAAATCTTGGGCAAGTACCACACCTCTCTGAGCCTCAGCCACCCAGTCTTCACAACCTACCTCTGGGCCCACCTGGATCCAGCCATGATCCCCGCCAGGACGCTCCCATAGTGCGACAGCACAGTAAATGACAATACAAACAGCGGCCAACGCTTACACAGACGTCACCATGCGCTGGCCCCTGTTCCACACTCCACGGGTGCCTACGCTCATTTTAAACCCCACCTGCAGATGAGGGCATGTGGGTGACCCCGTCTAGGTGTGGAGGGCCTGAGGTTGTTTCTCAAGAGCGCCCAGGTGGTGCTGATGGTGTGGGGATCGCCCTGAGCAGTACGTCACCTGCAGAGGGCCACAAAGGCAGTGGGCACCATGCCTGCAGCCAAACCCCCAGAGTGGCCCATGGGGTTCTGCTCTTACCAATACCCTCTGCCTGCCCAGCCCCACCTTCTCTCCCCCAGAGAGGCAGGAAGCATAGCTCCCCTCCCCCAGGCCCATGTCCCTGGAGGGAGGTGTAGGGGCCACCTCCCTCCCTGGTGACATCTGGCCCAGCATCCCCTGGGGCCTCCCTGTTGGATGGGCTGGAGGTTCTCAGATGTTCCTTAGCCAGCAAGATAATTAAGGGCCAGGGTGAGCTTTCCCAGCGCCCTGGGGCTTGCTGGGGCCCCACTGGGTCTGCCCTGTGCTAACCTGGCCTTGGGCCCACTTCAGGGGTGGGGGCTGGGGGAAGGCCAGAGGGGCCGTGACAAGGAAGGGGCTTGCTGGCCTGGAGGGTGGAGAGAAGTCAGCCGGCCTGGGGGAGACTCCAGCAGCTGGGCCTCCCTGCCGAGCCCACAGGCGCCTGCTTCCAGGACCTCCCACGAGGGTTCCAGGCCTAAAATCCCCTTGACTTTGGCCACAGGGGAATTTCCTGAAGGGGAGTTTCCAGAGAGGGTGTCATCTAGCTCTGAGACACACAGCAATTCTGTGTCAAGGGAGGACGCCTTGCTTGCTGCTAACGTGGCTCTAACAGGGCTGAGCCCCATACGCTGAGGGGAGAAAGTTGGCCTCAGACCCAGAATCTTGGGAGTCAGTGCTTGTGAGCTAGAATGTGTGGTTTTCTGTGTATTTATGTTTCAGTTCCCCTCCACGTAGGGCCCAGTTACTGCTTTTCCATTTATGATTAGTGGATGATACCCATTCCTTTTAAAATCGGTGTATTTAGGAAAAAAAATAAGTAACTTAAAATAAAGGAAGTAACTATAGAGGTATTGAGGGGAAATGGAAGGAGGGGCAGAGGCAGATAAATAGCTGACGGGAAAGGAGCCAAACGGCAAGTCGCAGCCAGGTGCCAAGTGCTCTCACGCCCTGGCAGAGCCCCTTCTGGCCCCGCGTCCACCAGAGAAGCCCATCTAGGTTGTGTGGTTGAGTGTGGCCTGGGTCAGCTAGGGTCTTCATCCCTCGGGTCAGCGCGATGAGAGCAGGCTGGGGGCGGTGGCAGCTGGCCTTGGCCTGCGGTTCCCTGCCCCACTCCCACCCTGCAGGGCCCCCACCCCAGCACATGCGCACCCGCAACAGAAGCGTCTATCTTCCAGCCTCTGATCATTCATTCATCCACTCGCCTGGTTATTTGTTCTTTCTGCCAATCTTTACTGAGCCCCGACTATGTGTCAGGCACTGTGCTAGCTGCTGGGGAGGCAGCCTTGGGTCTGGCAGGCGAGGCTCGGACAGTGGGTGCGGGAAGGAGGACGAGGACGATGCATGGCGTGTCCAAGGCAGGCGAGCTGGAAAAGGGGGAACGGAACGGGGGAGGCGCCCGGAGGGCCTCACGGGGCAGGAGACCAAGTGCCATCTGGCCCTGATGCCAGAGGTGCTCACAGACCGGAAGAGGCCGACCCTGAGCTGGCACCGGGAAGGGGACCTGAGTATTTTTATTTCTCTGAGTAATTTTTTGTGAACTTCAGATCCACAGGATTATGGGCTGACTTAAGCCAAATCATGGCGGGTTGTCTTCGTAGCTCCTGTGTGACCTGCTTTATGAAGTTTCCAGAGTTATTTGAATCATGTCATTTGCACTGGATGACCATGGATCCAAGCCAAAGCTGGGACCCTGACCTTGACCTGCTCCCACCCTTGAGGTTCCCTGTGCCATCCCCAGGGTCTGCCCGCCTTCCTCTTCTGAACGGTTCTGAAGTCCTCATGCCCTAAGAAGTCTTTTTAGTCCAGTTCCTTTCTACCTGCTTTATTAAGAGGATGGATTCGTTTCCTAAGAGACCACCAATGATCACAACCCAGGGGGCTTAAAGCAACTCAAATGTTCTGTGTCAGTTCTGGAGGCTGGAAGTCTGGAGCCCAGTGGCAGCAGGGCCCTGCTCCCTCTGAGGTCTCCAGGAAAGGATGTGTTCAGGTCCGTCTCCCAGCTTCTGTGGTCACGCAATCCTTGCCCGATGCTTGGCTGAAGCCACATCACCCCAGCCTCCCAGACTTTCTCCCGTGTGCCATCTCCTCTGCTTCGTTTCCTCCCTCCCTTGCTTCCTTTTCTTCAATACTGAGGACTGAACCCAGGAACACTATCCCTGAGCTACATCTCCAGCCTTTTTTTTTGGTACTGGGGATTGAACTCAGGGGCACTCGACCACTGAGCCACATCCCCAGCCCTAGTTTCTATTTTATTTTAAGACAGGAACTCACTGAGTTGCTTAGGGCCTTGCTTTTGCTGAGGCTGGCTTTGAATTCTAGATCCTCCTGCCTCAGCCTCCCGAGTAGCTGAGATTATGGGTGTGTGTCCACACCCAGACTCACCTGTATTTTCTACTAAGAATTCTGAGGTTCTGCTATTGTCCATAATTGATCATTATTTCCAACATTTAGGTGTCAAAGATATTTACCTGTTCTGCTAAAACTTAAAAAAAATTGACATTTGACATTTAAGTCCCTAATTTCGAGTTGATTTTTTTTATATGGTGTGAGGTAGGGATTGGTTATGTAATCTTGTGAGCTTTGGTCGGGTGATAAATGTATTTTGGACAGAGTGGAACAAGATAATCAAGTAGGACTCCCGAGAGTACTAGAAATTGCCCACCAGGTTTCGAGTTCTAATTCCACCCCTCCTGTAGACCGCACGTGGAGCCTCTCCTTCATCTCAGTGAGCCCGTCTCACAGACAGGGAATGAGGTAGGCAGCACCCTTGCCTGCCACAAGGATTGCGTGAGATGCCCGTGTTGCCTGGTACACAGCCTGAGCGCTAGTGCCTGTGGAGTGCTGAGTGTGGGCCGGGGGATGGTGAGCCACACCACGCGGATTATGAACTCATTTGATTTCTGCTGACTCCATGAAATACGTTATTTCCTGCATTTGTGGATGAGGAAACTGAGTCTCAAGGAGGATGAGGAAGTCCCCATAGGGCACACAGTCAGCACAAGAAGGACTTGGGCTGGCTGCAGAGTCCTTGTCCTTAAGCACTACACATGAAAGTCACTTGGGTCCCCTGGCTCTATCCACCAGAACCCAGACCCCTGGCATGGGGTAGCAGGGGCCCAGGGTGGCCTCCAAATAGATATGGAGGGCTGCCTCCTTCCCTTTGGCTTCAGAACTGAGAAGAGTCTGGGAGGGAAGGGAGGCTGGGCCTCCTGCCTGGGAATCCATCCAGCCTCCTGCTCCAAAGGCAATTCCTGGGACAGTGGAGATGGATCCCCAGGTTCCCGGAGTGTCGTGCATAATTCACAGCCACCATTGGGAGTCCTGGGGCCGCTTTGGGGTCACGCAGGAATTATTCCCAAGGCCCAGTTCGCAGGGCTTTTTATCTACAGCTGAGCCTGAGCACAGAGTCGGGGCTCGGGACTTCCCACTGAGAAGGAACTGCAGGTCTGGCTTGAGCGGCAGGCTTGCCAGGCACCACACCACCACGGACAGGGGCCTTGAACTGCACAGCTGCCCAACTCCACCACTTTCTGGCTTTGCAACCTTGAGATACTCAACTACTTTCTCTGAGCCTCAATTTCCTTATTTTAAGATGGGACTAACTACCCTACTTTGCTAAGAGATCTGGAAATAATTAACCTGAGAGTAGTAGTCTGTAGCTGGGCCTGATCACCGGAGCTGCTATCCTAACTGTTTTCTCCATCAATGATCCTGTCCCAGGCCCTGCCAGGGATACGGAGATGGTGTGGCCACTCAAGGAATTTCCAGCCACTGGAGAAAACAGATGACCCAAGTATTACTTTCAAACAAGGCTTCTAGCGGGCCAATGGGCTAAAGGTGGTTATTTAGATAACACCAATTCATGAAACACCTACTGTGCGTCCAGTAAGATGCAGTGGTGATCAGCCATGTCCCTATGTCCATGGCAATTATAGCCTAGTTCAGGGAAAGTTGGAACCACTGGGCCTTGCTGGGAGGAGACCTCCCAGGGTCAGCCTGCCGCTAGGCTGGGACAAAGGCAGGGACAGGGGACTCACAGGTCTGCCCAGCTCTGCGCCTGGTGTGGGTGGGGCAGGAAGGTGAGGCTCCTGTGCACATGCCCCTCCTTTGCCTGTGGTAAGGCCCTGCCCAAGGGACCCAGGTGAGGGTGGAACTCGGGGACTCGCCCAGACCTGAGTTTGGCTTGGGGCGGTCTTAGCCTTGTATTGCTGTAAAACAAACTACCCCAAGGCTTAGCGGTTCAACTGCAAGCATTTATTTCTCTTTGATTCTGTGGGTTAGGAACCCGGGAGCAGCTTACCTGGTGGTTTGCTCAAGGTTTCCCAGGAGGCTGTGTAAAGGTGTCAACCAGAGTTGCAATCTCAGGACAGCTTGGCAGGACCAGAGGATCCACGTGCAATATGGTGCACCCTGTGGCTGTGGGCCAGAGGCCTCAGCTCCTCCCTAGGGGGCCGCTCTGCAGGGCTCCTTGAATGTCCTTGAATGAGTGACTTGGTGGCTGGCTTCCCCATGCGGTGATTCCAGAGTGCAAGAAGAATGCCTTCCTCCCCCTACTCTTTCTCTCTGGTACTGGGGACTGGCCACCAGGGTGCTCTGCCCCAGACCTACTTCCCCAGCCTGCCCAACCCCCCCACTGACACTTTTTAACTTCTTTTTTACAGTTTGAGACTGGATCTGGCTAAGTTGCCCAAGCTGGCCTCAAACTTGTTTTTTTTCTGGTTCTGGGGATCCAGCCCAGGGCCTCCAGCCACATTCCCAGCCCCTGACCTTGACCTTTTGACCCTCCCACCTCAGCTTCTCAGGTTGGGAGGAATGCACACAGGTCCACCACGCCCAGCTTAACTCTCACCTGACATTAAAGTGCATGATCAATGCCTGGACTTGAGCAGCACCTTCACCACGCACCAGGTGGTGCCTGGCATGTGCCCCGCCCCAGGGAAGAATGCCTTTCACCACCCAGTGCAGGAGTCCCCTTCCAGCATCCCCAGCACCCTCTTCTTAGGGGTGAGTCACTGAGCCCAGGGCTCACTCAACAAGCCCCACCTTCGTTTTCATTTTTTTTTTTTTTTGGGGGGGGTAGTTGCAGATGGACAGCAAGACTTTGTTTATTTTTATGCAATGCTAAGGATCAAACCCAGTGCCTCACACGTGCCAGGCAAGCGCAGTAGAGCCACATCCCCCGCCCTTTTTGTATTTTACTCAGAACCAGGATCTTGCTGAGTTGCTAAGGGCCTTGTCAAGTTGCTGAGGCTGGCTTTGGACTCTCAACCCTCCTGCCTCAGCCTCCCGAGTTGCTGGGATTACAGGTGTGTGCCACCATGCCTGGCTCTCGTTTATTCAACTGATATTTTTGAGCACTTATAGTCTGAGCCAGCCTGGTGATAGGCCAATGGCATCCAGTAGAAATGTGACAGGAGCCACACATTGTCACCAGGCACAGATCAGCATGCTGGTAATCCCAGCAATTCTGGAGACTGAGGAAGGAGGATCACAAGCTCAAGGTCAGCTTCAGCAATTCAGCAAAACTCAGTCTCAAAATAAAAAATATAAAGGGCTGGGAGTGTAGCTCAGTGGTAAAGCACCCCAGGGTTCAATCCCAGTACCCAAACAAAACAAAACAAAACCCAGAATTTACATTTCCAGGGCCACATTAAAAACATTGAAATGAGAATGGTGAAATTAAGTTTAATAATGTATTTTCTTTATCCCCATATTCCAAATGCAATATATGGAATCGATATAAAAATCATTATTATTACTGTTGTTACTGCTGGGAACCCAGCGCCTTGCTTGTGCTAAGTAAGGTACGCTCTCCATGTACAAAAACTGGTAATGAGGTATTTTACATCCTTTCTTGTATGGTGTTCGTTCGGTGGTTGCCAAAACTAAATGCCACCGACCAGGTGGCTTAAACAACAGAAGCTCATTTCTCACAGTCCTGGAGGCTGAAGTCCGAGGTCAAGGTGTCAGCAGGTTGGTTTCCCCATGGCCCTGTCCTTGGCCTGCGGATGGGCCCTTTCCTGCAGCGTTCTCACCCGTCCCTGGGCACAGGTGTCCCCGCGTCTCCTCTTTTCATAAGGACACCAGTCAGGGTGCATGTGAGGGGGCTCGTCTTAACTTAATCACATCTTGAAGGCGCCACCCCGAGGTGCAGGAGCTTAGGGGCTCAGTGTTCCCACCTGGCAGGGGCCATGGAAGCCCAGCCTCACACCTCACGTGCGTTTTCCCCTTGGGTCCTGCCTCCATTCTGGCCAGCCAGCCCCACTCCGGTGCTTGTTCACACCCCCACGCAGCCGGTGGTCCCTGTGCTGGACAGCACAAGCTCAGGCTGGTGACGTAGAGCAGGACGGACGGCCTCCTGCCCTCATGGGGCTTCTATTCTCCCCGAACAGACAGAGGAGACATCTGGAGGTGACACGCACGGTGTGCTGCCTGCCTTGGGGGAGAGGCAAGTGGGTGGGCGGGCGGCGCGGTCTCCAGAGACACCGTGTGCACACGCGCAGATGGTAGGATGCCACATGTTCCCTGCCTTCATCGCTGGAGAACGTGTCTTGGAACTTACTCCCCGTCGTTCCGCATAGATTTCAGATTTGATGAATAATTTGAAGCAGATAAAGACACAGTGCTGCTGAGCCCCAGTAACAGACGCTGGCCGTGAGCCCTGGGAGGTGGGTGCGCATTTCCAAAAACAACTCGAATTCATGGGTAGCATTTGGAAACAGGTAGAAGGTAAAAGCTATGAATTTCAGAGAAATGGCAAGTGCTGGATCATGGTACTGCCAAGTCGTTGGGTCTGGAAGATCTCCTTGTTGAGGTTAACATCACAATAAAAGGCTGATTATTCAGCTGGGTGCAGTGGTGCCCACCTGTCATCCCAGGAACTGGGGAGGCTGAGGCAGGAGGATCGCAAGTTTGAGACCTCAGCAACTTAGGGAGACCCTGTCACTAATAAAAACTAAAAAGGACTGGGGATATAGCTCAGTGGTAAAGCTCCCCTGGATTCAGTTTTCAGTATAAAATGAAAGAAGACTAATATCCAGGCTCACTGTAATGTTATATTAAACTGCAGTAGTGGTATGCTACTTACTATTAATATATAATAATAGACAATATTAGCATAGTTTATTAATGTCTAACAAATATAAATATATGGTAGATCTAAAGATATTTATATATTAAACTTGTATAAATGCAATAGTATATGTAAGATCACAAAATAGCAAGAAAACAGATAACTGAGAAAAGAGCTAGGCTGGGTAGAGGCGAGTTTCCTCCCTCCAGAATGGAGACTGGGGTCCGCAGTCCCAGGGCAGGTCCAGTTCTGTGCTTAGGAAGGAGGCTGGGGCTGGGGGCTGGGGGTCAGGGCCCTTGGATCTCGGGCCACTCAGCAGAAGCTGCTGGAAGGAAATCAGTGCCAGGAACTAAGGTGGAGCCCACCTGCCAGCCTCCAGGTGTGTGAGGTGAGAGGGGGACCAGGAGACCTTCCTGTGGCACGCCTGTCGCCCTGGGGCCCAGAACCCATGTCCTGGCCAGCTGCTCCCTCCTGTGAGTGGCTTCTGAAGCCTTTTCTTGCGACTCTGCAGTCACAGTAGTGAGGCAGGACCACAGGAGCGCACACTGGAAGTGCTGGGACAGGGCGAGGGAGCACCACGGGAGGAGCAGTCGCCACCTCCTGAGCCCTGGTAGCCCCAACAGGCCCTGCGGAGCTCAGGGAGCCTCCTCTGTCCCGGACCAGGCGGCCCCAGCCGGGGCCAGCTCCTCAAAGAGCTTTGCTCTGGGCTCTGAGCCGCCGTCCCCACCCCGCCCCAGCTCCGTGGGCGCCACCTCTCAGAGTCTCAGTGGTTCCATCCTGAGCCTTGGCCTGAGACTCTGGGGCCAGCTGGGCACTGTCCCGGACTCTGGCTGGGCAGAGCATGCAAGAAATCGGGAACCAGTTCTGAGCAGAGCGGTGCCCGGGCTTGCTGAGTCCTGTCACTCAGAAGGACCTTCTTCCCTCTGTGGGCCCTGGCTGGCAGTCTCTGCTGCTTTGACCCGGAGGGAGGGAAGGGATGGGAGCTGGGAGCTGGTGAGCTGTCTCCAGCAGGTCCTGACCTGTCCTAGCTGGGCGGCTGGGAGGCAGGCGTAGGTCCTCCTCTGGCTCACAGCCCTGGGGCCACCGGTCCTCAGCATCCTCAGCATCTCACCACCCCGGTGCCCGGCTGCTCCCTCCCTCGGGGCGCCTTCCCTGACACCTCCTGCTCCTCCCTCAGCCCAGCCTCCACCCTGGGAAGCCACCCTGCAATCCTGTGTGGTTTCCCCACCCGGTGTGGCTCCTGCCCCACCCATGTCTCACCTTAGTGTCTGTGGTCCCTGCCATGCCATGGGACCCCCAAAACTAGGGACCAGAGTATGGCAGCTCTGTAACCCAGAGACAGCGGATTCTCCATAAATGCTTATTAAAAGCAAACGAAGGAATGCAGACAGGCAGGAACGAAGGGGGGAAAGGATAAGCACATCCCCACTCAGCCCCAGTCTCTGAGTGTCTCTGAGGGTGGCTTTCTGCTGTGGCGATCGATGCCCAGGGCTGGCACTCAGTCAATGCAGTCAGCAGTCTGGCCTGGCCACTCCGCCAGGGCAGGTGTAGGGAGGTACAGTCCTTCCCCGTGATGTGCCTGGACCAGCCTGGGCCTCTGGAGATTTTCCTGCGGAGACCCACCAGGAGGTCCCCAGGGCAGGCAGGACCCTGAACAGTGGGTACTGGAGAAGCCTGGCCAGTCCAGCCTGACGGGCAAGGCACAGTAGTGACAGGCCCTGGTGTCCTGGCTCACCCCACCTCAATCGAGGAACTCCCCCACCCTGTGTCTCTGCCTCTGGAGGTGCCCACAGGAGCCAGACCACCTGGCGGCCTCCAAGACCCTAGCCACCCATCAACCCCTCCTCAGCCAAGCCTGGGCAGAGCCCCACCCTCTGCCACCAGGGCATGCTGACGTGAGAACGCCTTCCAAGAGGGGGCTCCCTCCTGGAAACAGGCAGGAGAGAGCCCCAAGGGCCTCCTTGGGAGGAGAGGTTTGAGGCCACCTGAGCCTGGAGCTGCTGAGCAAACGTGTCCTGAGGTACCCACCTCCAGCCCCGGCTCAGACATAGCCCGGCCCCATCCTAGCAGCCTCCATTTGCTGTTCGGGAAGCATATGCCAAGTCCTGGGGTTGGGACCGTGACTAGGACGAGGTTCCAGCCATCATGGAGCTGGCCCTCGAGAGGGGAGGCCACGAGTCAGGGACAGACATACCTTAACAAGTAAACCGCGTCATGTCACCTCAGAGAGGGAGGGTACTGTGGTGCGTGGTGGGGGTGAACTGGCGTCTGCGTTAGTGGGGAGGTCAGGGTGGGTAACCGGGCGACAGAGGACGGAGGCCTAAGGGGTGCTGAGAAGCCAGTCCTAGAGCATTCCACGGGAGGAAACTGTCCCGCAAAGGCTGCTCAGGGGTCACAGAGGAGGCCAGGGCCCTGGGGGGGGTGGTGCGGAGGGGCCCAGCGGCCAGCCCAGCCTCAGAGATGAGGGACTCTGGAGAATGTGCCCCTGGTGAGGCCCCAGGGGTTTTGGACAGGGGCAGCCTGTTCAGTTCCCCTTACCCACCAGAATGTCCCTTTCCCTGCAGCCCAGAAAACCCCTCATCCTTGTTTCAAACCTTTCCAGGGGTCTTTCCAGGGTCTCTGTCTCCCTCAGCTCCATGTCAGGTACTTTCTGAGCTGGAATTTCCTGTGAGTGTGGGCAGGCGGGCTCTGCAGACAGAAGATTCCCTGCTGGCCTCCTCTCCTGCCCCCAGCCTCAGGCCAGAGTCCCCCCTGCCTCAGAGTCCCGAGAAGGCAGCTTTTACAGGCCAGGACACCAGACCTGCCACGCGTTCAAGACCACAGGGCTCAGAAGGCAGGGGCCAGCAGCGCCCAGGTCATTAGGGCCCCAGAGGCCTGTCAGATCTGGCTAGGCCTCCTGACAGGTGTGGGAAGGGGCCTGCGGATCCTTCTGCCCCTCCCTGCGTCCCCCAGGTTGGCAGAGGGCACCGCAACGCCCCAGAGCACCCTCCTTTCCTCTCCTCCTGCCTTCTGTTCCGGGCGGTCACCAACTGCTCCCTGGTGGGCCTTGTAGCAAACTTGACACCTGCCAAATACACCCTGCCTCCCTCTCAAGAGAAGAGGAGGAAATTAAATCGAGGCAGGTCACTGCCGGTGTGGAGAAGCCACTCTGGGGTCTGTGGGCGCCTTTCTCTAACGATGTACCTCACGCGACTGCAGCATGTCTGGAAGCCGGGACCAGCTGGCGCTCACAGCGCTGGACACAGTGACAAATGCTGCCTGCCTGTTGGCCCCGCCCCAGAGGTGTTGGCCCACGCCTGCCAAGAGAAAGGTCTTAAGAAGGCTCAAGGATCAGCCCCATCCTGCCCCTGGGCGGCTCGGGGGGACACTAACATTGATCAGAGCTCTGTTCCCCAACACGACAGCAACCACCTCTCGGGGGTGACTTGTATGTGGGCCCCTTGACACCAACATGTGCCCTGCATCCTCCCCCCGAAGGTGGAGTTCAGATCTGCTCAGATAAATAAAGAGTAAAAAAAGGAATCATGCCACCCCCAAATATGGTCTGATAGCAAATAGCCAGAGTGGCCATTCCCTCAGGGCCGTGGCATGCTGGGCCCTGACCCAAGCATTGGCCTGTCACCATCACCACAGCCCTGCCAGGCAGACAGCACTCTCCCCACGTTTGACAGATGGGGAAACAGGCACGTGGTGGGGGCGTGACTTGCCAAAGGTCACAGGCAAGGAAGCGTCAGGCAGGGTTTGAACCAAGCAGCCTAATCCTGAACCCCCATCCCTCTCCCCAGCGTAGTGGTATGGTAGCCAAGGGTCAAGGTCCAGCTGCAGAGCCCACCGGGTTCTTTACTGGCCCTCCCAGCTGCTGCTGGCCCAGGTTCCGGACCTTTCCATCTGCGGTGCTAACGCGAAGAAATCTTCAGAGAAAGGGCTTCCTCCCCAGAGGGAGCTCTGCCCGCCCTCTGGCGAGCCTGCCCCCTGCTGGATCGTCCATTGCAATTCCGGAGACCTTGGCCTTGGTACTCCCGCCATGGACTGCAAACTCCTCCTTCCACATGGTTCCCTCAGTACCTTGGTAGGGTTGGTGGGTTGGAGTCAAGAGAAGGTGTCCACGCAGCGCATTTGGCCGGCGCCCCTTATGGCCCTTTTAATCTGTAAGGCTTCTCCTTTTCCTTCCTTGCCCTTCAGTCGCCGCAGAATGTCGAGCATCTTCCTTGTCATCTCCGATTGGCTGCCTCCAGCAGTTGCAGGGCCCTGCGGCCTTCCCCAGTCCCCTACCTGATGTGTGTGTTGCGGGCAGTCCCAGACATGGCTAGGAAGCGCTCACCACTGAGCTGCATCCCGGCCGTTGCCTGCTTTCCCTTCCTTTCTTCCTTCTTTTCCTTCCTTCTTTCTGTGGTGCTGGGGCTTGCACCCCAGGCCTCACGCCTCCTAGGCAAGCGCTCTTCCCCTTGACCCTGCCCCCAGTTCGCTTGGTCATCTCAAAAGAAAGTCAGGCCTGGCTGGAAAAGGGAGTCACACTGATTTTGGCTGCAGCTAAATTACCCATTTGGCCATTTTGTTGTGATTCCTGTCCACTCGGAGGTTATCTGGACTCTGCCTGAGTCTCTCTGGCAGAAGGTGGCTGAGGGAGGCCAGGGAGGAAGCGGGGTCCAGCTGGGGCTCGTGATGGCCTGGCCAGGCAGTGCCTTTGGGGAGGGAGGCACGGGGGACAGGTTCCCGGCATCTTCTGGAGGTAGAACTGGTCCGAAGCCCTGGAGGCGGGACAGGGTGGATGGCAGTGGCCCTGAGGCCGCTCTGGGGCTGGCCCCCTTCTGGCTGGTGAGCAGTCTCACCTCCAGTTCATCTGACAGACACCTCCTCCCAGCACCCAGCTGCATCTGGGGAGATGACACACACGCTAAATGAAGGTGACTCACCCTGCCACATGGGCACCGGCACCCCACGCTCACCCTCCCGGGGAGGGGTACTCACCCGAGGAAAGAGGGGAGATGGGTCTTCCCATCTCAGAAGTGGGGATGCCCGTTCCTCCCTGGCTGGGTGTGCTCAGGGCCTCGGTGGCCCCAGTGCGGCCATGCGGACATGCCTGGCAGAGAAGCTGGGCAGAGGGGAGCTTAGTTTGCAGCTGACCAAGAGGGAGGGCCACGCACATCCCAGTGGGGTTCCCACCCGGGTCAGCCCTGGTGCGGGCCCGGCGGAGCCAGCGGGGGTCCGCGTTTGGGGGTCCACATTCGGGCGCTGCCGGGGTTCTGAGCCCCTCCCCAGGGCCTCTGCCCAGCCTCCGAGGCTTCCTGTTTTTCTCTTCTACGTTGATGCTTAATGTCCCGCGTTAGCGGAAGCAGTGAGAAGAGGTCAGGGGCCCGGGCTGTAGGGAGACGCCTGGATTCAAATCCTGGCCCAGCCGCCTCCCAGCTGCCAGCTGTGGGGCAATCTGCTTAGTCACGGCCAGTGACTCAGTTTCCTCGCCTATAAACCGAGCACCGGCACACCCTCCTGCCAGGCCTGTGCTGAGGATTCCACAGCCCAAGTCAGTTTCCTCCATGACACTGAGTTCATCCTGGCACCGGGCTCAGAACACGAGGGGGCCTCTGCGCCGAGTCCTTAATGTGACCTCCGCCGTCCTTGACAGTTCCCTTGAGTTGTTTTTCTGGGAGCTGGAGATTGAACCAGGGCCTAGGACCTGCCAGGCCAGTACCTGCCGCTGGACTACACCCAGCCCTCTCCCTGGTTTCTTGAGGACAGCATGCCCGAGGTCATCATATCCACCTTCTACAGGAGCCAGCCACCTACCCACGGAGCTCCACGCCTTTTGGTGATAAATGGGAGTTTGAGAACACAATCTAGACATCAGGGGTGCTCACTGCTACTGGGTTGTCATTGCAACTAGGGTCAAAGCTGGAAAAACTCATCATTCTTCCAATTGAAGACCAAAAGTTTTTTATTTGGCTTCATCTTTTTTAAACAGAAAACTGTGGTTTCTTACAGAACTAGCTTTTTTTTTTTTTTTTTGGTACGGGATTGAACCTAGGGGCACTTAAACATGGGGCCACCTTCCCAGCCCTTTTTTAATATTTTATTTAGAGACAGGGTCTCACTGAGTTGCTTAGGGCCTCGCTGAGTTGCTGAGGCTGGCTTTGAACTCTTTCGGGTTTTTTTGTAGTTGTAGATAGACACGATGTTTTTATTTTATTTATTTATGTGGTGCTGAAGATGAAACCCAGTGCCCCAGGCATGCAAGGCAAACGCTGTGCCGCTGAGCCAAAACCCAGCCCTGGCTTTGAACGGTTGATCCTCCTGCCTCAGCCCCCTGAGTTGCTGGGATCACAGGCGTGGGCCACCACGCCTGGCTGCACAACTTCTTATGTATCCTGTGTTACCAGGCTAACGGTTTCAACATAGCAATACGAATACAATCACTAGTAACAAATGGCTGAATGCAGTTTGGGAGCTCGCTGTCTCCTGGAGATTCTGTGGTTCTCAGGGTCCAGTCCATTAGGGATGTAAATCGAAATGCTGGGCTGTGTGCAGTATTGGGATCAAACCCAGGGCCGCCAGCATGCTTGGCAAGCGCTCCACCACTGAGCCACAGCTTCAGGTCTTGCCTGCGTCCTTAGGGTGCAAATCTAATCACCACCACGCCCAGGGACTGCAAAGCAGGAGGAGGACCCGCCTTTCCCTTAGAGGCACATGGGAAGCTGCACTCACTTTCACTTCACATCCCATTTAGTCACCTGGCCACACCTAGATGCAAAGGAGACTGGGAAATGTAGTCAGGACTCTGAGGAGCATGCTCAGCCCAACAGCGGAGGTTCTGTTACTGCGGAAGAAGGGGAGAGTGGATGCCAGGGACCATCAGAAGGCGGGGAGGCAGAGGGCAGGGGTCGGGCAGCCTCAGCCCCCAGCTTTCTTACCTGGGTCAGAAGTGCTGCCGGCAGGCTCACCCCGCTCCCTCCCCTAAGGGAGGGAGAGAATCCACCCTCAGCTGGTTAGGAAGACTCAGACTTGAGACCGACCTGGGTTCAAATTGTAGCTCTGTCCTGTGACCTTGGACGGAGTTGCAGAACCTCTCTGAGCCTCAGTCTCCTCTGTCTGACAGGGAGGAGGGGAAGCTGCCTTGCTATGGGGAGGGTGCCTGGCCGGGTCCCCATACACAGTGGGCTCTCAGGGAGCAGTTGTCTCCCAGCTGAGACGGTCTCCCCTGCTTCTCCCCAGGGAGTCCCAGTTCCTGCCTTTTGTGAGCTGGAGCAGCTGGGATGGCCGCCCACCCTGCAGGGACATGTCTGAGGGGAAGGCTGGTGGTGTCCACACCCAGGTACCACGGTGAGCCCCTCAGTCCCACCCAGGGTGCCCCAAGCACCCAGTTCACCATGTTGACGGAGAACAGCTCCACGTGAAGCCCATTCCCAAGAAGACTTTCCTCAGCCTGAGTCGGATCTAGGGGTGCCCATAAATCCATTTGCTCGTGGAGAGTTAGGGAACCACAGGCACAGGAGTCAGATTGCTGGGGTTCACATGCTGACTGTGCCTCTCACTTTCACTTCTCTAAATCCTCAGTTTTCCTGTCTGTTAAATGGGATCAGTGAGCTTCCTGCCTCCCAGGGGCGTGGGAAGGGTGAAGTGAGCTCGGAGTGCCGCCTTGTAGGAAATGGATGGATAAGAGCCAGGTGGAACCATGCTTGGCCCAGGACTCCTGCCTGTGGGGGCCTGCTGTCCAGGGCCAGCTGGACGGGTCAGCAAGGCCAGGCATGTATGGGCAGGCATGGTACCCCCGAGACAGCAGTCACCCAGGGACAGCTCAAGGATCGTTTTTGACAAGGTAAGTTCATGACTCATGCAAGTATAAAATGAACACGTGTCAAAGATTTGACTCATGAATTGTGAGGAAACTAATAAGATGTTGGTGCCAATTCAAAGAACAACCCGGAAATGCAACAATCGGGGGTCCTGAAATGAATTTACAAATAGCTGGGCTGGATCCACAGGACGACCATCAGCTGCATCTCTGCAGACGCCTTCGTGTGCGATTCTCTGGATGAGCCTCTTCTGATTTATGACCGGTTTCCTCCAAGTGAAGGTCTTGTCACACAGCCCCAAGGCGAGGGAAGGCCGAGGTGCCTTGCAGGGTGCACCAGGCAACCTGCGTGGGAATTTTCAAAATGTTTCATTATTGTTCCCGACAGCACACACCCACGCGCACGTGCACGTGCACAGTAATAACTGCAGCCACTCACACGGCCCCAGATGAGGCACGCCGGTCTTCCCATCTGTAAAGTGGGCTAATACTAAAGCCAGCCTTAGAACTCATGGGAGTTTCTGATTTGCTTTTAAGAGTAAATTAGCAGAGGCTGGGAAAGTGCTTGGCACGTCCTCGAGAGGGGCCAGCTGATGGCTGTTGGGATAATCACACCTGAGAACCCTACTCACTGGGTGGTGGGGAGGCCCTGGGAAGGCCACCCCAGATAAGGGGCTCGGGTGGCACTGTCAGGAGGGAGCGGTTCTGACTTCCAGCTGAGGAGTCTCCCTGGCTCCCCGGAACTGCTCCTGCCCAGCTGCTGTCCAGAGACACCAGATTCGGTGCTGGGATTAAGTGGGGAGGCTGCGGGAACCTCAGCCCCAGGGGGGCTGGGCCTGGCGGCTGCAGCTGCACCCCAATGGGTCCCCAGGGCTGCAGCGGGGTCTGGCTGGGAGGAAGAGGCTGCTGGCCTCACAGCTGGCAGATGCTGATGTGGGGGCCGGGGGCCCAGCTTCAGGCAGGGGAGCCTGGGGACTGAGGGCCAGCGGCAGGGCTCAGCCTGCAGGAGCAGCTGAGGCTGGGCCGTGACAGGACAGAGTGCTGGGGGCTGGTAAAGAGCGCACGGCCCTGGGTCCCAGCCAAGACTTCCCAGCGGGGTGACCTTGGACATGCTGTGTCCTAGACTGTCCTTCCTCCCGTCCTGTCACAGGGCGATACGGGGCTACTGAACTTGTACATCAGGCACCTGGAGGCCGGGCTGGGACCATGGGCGTGTGACTTTTGCTTTGGTAGGCCTGTTTCCTCATCTGTAAAATAGGGTTTTCACCCGTACCAACCTCGCAGGGCCTGTGACTGTTAAATTTGTGTCAGCTTGACTGGACTAAGGATGCTCAGAGAGCTGGTGAAAGATTATTTGTGGTGCGTCTGTGCGGGCGTGTCTGGAAGAGATGTGCTTCTGAGTCAGTAGACTGAGTCAAGAAGATCTGCCGTCCCCAGTGTGGCGGGCACCACCCAATCCAAAGGGGTTGAGTAGAACCAAAAAGCTCTCTCTCTGGAGCTGGGACATGCCTCTTCTGCTGCCCTTGGACACCAGAGTTCCGGGTTCTGGGTCCTTGGGACTCAGGGACTTAAAGCAGTGGCTCCCCTCCCCTCCCCCTTCCTGGATCTCCGGCCTTTGGCTCCGCCTGTGTCACACCACTGGCTTTCCTGGGCTCCAGCTTGCAGACTGCAGACCTTGTGACTTCTCAGCTTCTGTAACTGTGAGCCAGTTCCCATAAAAAGCCCTACTAGTTGTTTATCTGGAAATTAGACTAATGAGGGCTGGTGTCTGGTCAAACCACATCATGTTCCAAAAGGAACCTGGTATACACTGGGCACTCAATAAATGTTGACCTTGCCGTCATCAAGAAAATGACAGTTGGCCAGGTATGGTGGTGCACATCTGTCGTCCCAGAGACTCAGGAGGCCGAGGCAGGAGGATTGCAAGTTGGAGGCCAACCTCAGCAACATAGCAAGACTTTGTCTCAAAACAAAATTTTCAAAAGGGCTGGGCATGTAGCTCAGTGGTAAAACATTTGCCTGGTATGTGCATAGCCCTGGGTTCCAACCCCAGCATCACAAAAAAAAAAAGAAAGAAAGAAAAGAAAAGGACAGTCTTTGTCAGGGCAGTGTGGGGTAGTGTGAGGATGTGGGTTTGGGTCAGGCAGACTTACTCGGTTTGGATAATGACTCTGCTTGTCATGCACTTAGACAAGTCCCCTCGGGGAGCTTCAGCGTGCTTATCAGCTTGACGGGGGGGCATCCTCCATTGGTCAAGTCCACAGGAGTTACCGTAAGAGCAGTGGGGTGCGGGAAAGGAATTGGAGTGTTCTGGGCTAAATGATGATCCCTGAACAGCCACATCCTCTTCCCTGGAACCTGCAAGTTCCCCATGGCAAAAGGGACCTGCTGATACGACTAAGGATCTGGACGTGAGGGATTTTCCGGGTTATGGGGTGGCCTGAGAGAGAGCGCTCATGAGAGGCAGGCAGAGAGAGGTTTGAGGACCAAGTAGCAGAAGTGACAGAAGGAGAGACGGTCACCAAGCGGCCGTAAGCCCAGGAAGGACGCAGCCTCTGGAGGTCGGAGGAGTCGCGGAATGGATTCTCTCTGGAGTTCCAGCAGGAGCTGGCCCTGTCGAGGCCGTGATTTTAGACCCGTAGAAATCATGGTGGACTTCAGATCCAAGACCTGCTGGAGGAGGGCAGGGCGCTCTTGGAGCCGCTGATTCCGGGGTCACTTGTTGCAGTAGCCGCAGGAAACAGATCCAGCGCGAGAGGTGATAAACCAGATAATGGGTGGAAATTCTGACTCCATCTCCTCCTGGTCCCCCAGCAGGAAATGGTCTTACCAAGTGGTGAGGAAGTGCGATTAGGTCCATTAGGTCAGGGACAGCAAAGGCCAGGGACCGAGCTGAGTGTGTGTGTGTGTGTGAATGTGAGCATTCATGTGCACGAGGTGTGCGTGTGTGGTAGGGACGGGGACAGAGAGCAGCTGGATATACACAGACAGCCCTGGGGTTCAAGAGTTTGGGCTTCCAGGTCCAGCTCTGTGGTCCCTGCAGATCTCAGGCCCTCTCTGACCGTCTGTTTCTTCCTCCATCAACCATGGAGGTTGGAGCAGGGGCCCCACAGGCCTCACCAGCCCCATTGCTGTAGCATTAGGTGGCAGGCCAACCTGAGTGCTCGTCTGCTAACTGTCCCTGGATGCCAGAGGCAAGTGCTGAGCCTGGGCCTGGCGTGTAGCTGGGAACCTTCCAATGTGACCGAGCCTACTCCAGAGGGCTCTGGAACTGGCAGCCAAAGTCCTCCCGCACTGCCTCTGGGGAAGGAAGATGTTGTCCCCTGGGGGAGTCTACACTGAGTGCTGACGGAGAGTCACTGTGTTCCCCAAGCCCAAGTCACGTAATAAGAGAAACAGACACAGGGAAGGCCATGGCAAAGACCCAAGGAGAGGCCATGCCGAGAGGGAGGCAGAGACTGAAGTGAGGTGGCCCCAACCAGAGAGTCCCAGGAAGGGGCAGCAGAGGCGGGAAATGGCAAGGAAGGTCCTCCCCTGAGCCCTCAGGGGTGTGTGGCCTGCCTGATAATTTGTTCCTGCTGCCCTCTGAAAGTGACAGAGGGAAGGAGAGAAGAGTGGAAGATGCAGAAGGCTGTGATCACCGGGCCTAGGAAGGAGTTTCTTTTCTTCTCTCTTTGGTACTGGGGATTAAATCGGGGCTCTTAACCACTGAGCCACATCCCCAGCCCTTTTTATTTTTTATCTTAAGACCTCACTAAGTTGCTTAGGGCCTCACTAAATTGCTGAGGCTGGCCTTGAACCTGCGATCTTCCTGCCTCAGCCTCCGGAGTCACTGGGATGACGACATGTGCCATGGCACCTGGCAAGGAGCTTGTTGGGGGACAGGGAAGAGTGAAGGAGAGAGGACCTGGCCAGAAAGAAGGAGGCTTTGCTAAGTGTGAACAGGACGCTGAGTTTGGACCGTTAGTAATCTCTGGAAGAAGAGAACAAAGGACGTTGGACTTTAGGGATGTGGCTATCTATGGCGGATAGGTTAGAATAGCTACTGGGGGGAAGCACTGTGGAATTTTCTGTTCTTGTCCTGGGGAATTTCATGAGTGTGTTTTCTTTGTGATGATTCATTGGACTATCTACTTCAGAGGTAACCCTTCTTTTCAGTAAGGGTTTTATGTCTCCACCAAAAATAATTTTTTAAAAAGATTATATGCATTTTACAAAAGACCAAGTTTTGGATTAAATTTTGAGGATTTCTGTAACACACTTACAGCTCCCTGAGTAAGTGGTGGAGCTAAGATTGGAACCCAGGTTGACGTGGGTCCAGGGCCTGGCTCTGACCATCCAGGACCCAGGGCTGATGACCTTCAATCAAGCCGCCCTTCCCGAGATGGCCTGTAGGGGGAGGCAGAGAGCAGTAGTCATGAGGAGAAAGGGCCCCCGGCAGGCAGGGGGCGCTGCAGTCTCAGGGGACAGGCACTGGGCTGGCTGGGCTGCGGAGCCCTGGAGGCAGGTCTGGACAGCCCCCCAGGGAGGCTGGAGACTGATGCCTGCACCTTAACACAGAGTCAGCCCATACTCCATTGTACAGAGGACTCCCAGGGCCAGCAGGAAGGGGGCTGCCCAAGGGGTGCAATGAGCTTCTCCGGACACACCTGGCCCCAGTCCAGTGCTTCTGCTAGGGAACCTAAGTTTCTCTGGTCTGTTGGGACCAGGGAGACCTTGGAGGCCAGAGAGCTGGGAATGGAGTTCAGTGGCAGAGCACTTGCCTAGCATGCTTAAGGCCCCAGGTTTGGTCCCCCAAACACACACACACACACACACACACACACACACACACACACAAGTGGGAGCCCAGGACCTCAGAGTCCCCTCAGAAGCAGGTCCCTGGATTTCACCTGTTCACAGCCCATCCCATCTTCACGGCAGGGGTGATAAGGGCTAAGGGAAATCCTGAAGATCGCCCATGAGCCAGCCGTGACCGTCCCACACCCTTGAGGAGCGGGTGAGGGAGGCTGCTTCCAATGGGTGGCTCACTCGGGAGGACTCAGGGTCTTCACTATCTCAAGGCCATCTCTCCCTCCCTGTGGGGATCTGGCCAGTCCTTGGAGGATGAAGTGTCCTTGAGGGGATCGCAAGGTGACGCAGGTTGTTAGAAGGGAGCTTTCTTTGTCCTGACGTGTATTTAAGGAGCCTCACTGGGAGTAACGCTTTGGAGTCTCGCCCATGCCTGGGATGTCCCAGTCGGGACCCTGGAAAGCTGACTCCGGATGACTTCAGGTGTTGGCGAGTCCCCATTCGGTGATGTCCCTTCTCTCTCTCTCCCCTGTCACTTTTGCTTTTGCCTTGCTTCCTTGTTACTGTTGCCAAAAGCTTGGTCCTTGTCCCAGATGCCAATCCAATAATGAGGCCATGGTTTTGAGAAAAAGGAAAAAGAAGGTTTACTGCTTTGCTAGCAAAGGAGAAACATGGGGGACTCCTGCTCCAGAGGCTGTGATTCTGCCCATCGGCAGGAACAGGGGGCTTTTAAGGAGGTGACTTGGAGAAAATAAGTTCAGGGAGGAGAGATGAGGAAGGAGAAGATCGGAGAAAAGAAGATCCGGGAGAAGGTCAGAGGAAAGGTTGGAAAAAGACAAAATCGTGTAAGTTTCAAAGTGGCAAGGGATACAGTCGAAGCACCAAGTGAACCCGTTCCGTCATTACTACAATCCATGCTACCTGGTGGAGAGAGCGTCTTCATGGCCCCTCCCTCCGACCTGCTGCACACGCTCCTGACGCTTTACCATGGCAGGTGATGCTGGGCCAGGATCCCCGAGTGTGATCTGCAGGCTTCTTCTGGTGCTGGGCACCCACCATGCCCTGTACGGAGGGCAGTGAGGGGTGGTGCCAGGTGGTGGGCACCCTTCAGGCTGGGTGCCATGTAGCCCCCTCCTGACCTTCTGAATTCTCTATCTGGAGGTTCTGGGGGCAGCAGCAGGAGGCCCGTGAAGTTCTCCCCACAGATTGATGGCCCTGGTGGCTGGTGGCCATCCCGCCCTGCCTGCGGGGCTGGGTGGGAGGAGGGGGAGCAGGCAGGTACAAGCCTCAGCTGCTGCTCCCACCTGGGACCGGTCACTTGGCCTCTCTGAGCTTCATCTGCACACTGGGAAGGCTCAAGCCATCCTGCCAGGAGCAGCCTCTTGTGTGAAAGCAAAGTGCCACCCAGACCTGGCACACAGAGGGACCCTCGTCCCTCTGGCAGACCACACATGGCTGCCGATGTCTGCGACAGTGCCAGCCAGAATTTCGAGTTTCCTGATATTTTTTTTTTTTTTTCTCAAATATCCTAAGCAGATTTCCAAATAACTCGCCTGCTCAGCCAGATGATCCAGGTCAATGCCAGCAGCGATGAGTCACCATGAGGCATGTGCCCTTGTTGTGAAGTGATGGGAAGGACTCCTCACCTCTTAGGTCCTCCTCTCCAAACCGCACACCCTGATCACCAGGAGAACAAGCTGGGAGAACAAGCCAAGCTGGTTGCCTTGGCGCACAGGAGGCCGAGGCAGGAGGGCCACAAGCTCGAGGCCGGCCTGGGCAGCTTAGCCAATGAAAACAAGATGGATCCAAACTGAGGCACAGCCTATAAATGGGATCTCAGAGCAGACAGTGGACCTGGGCGAGAGACCAGGGGGTCTGAATAAGGCGTGGACTTTTCAGTTAGTAACAGAGTGCGGTAGGGGCAGAGGGGCACGGGAGGCTCCCTGCACGGCGGATGAACGGGAGAAGCAGAGTGCCTTGGAATCAGAACTTCATGTGACACAGGAGGCTTCCGAGATCAAGAACCGAGGGCTCGGGGAAACTGCCCACGCGTATGCTTAGATTGGGAGACGGCCAGCCACGTGGCCGGGCTGCCTGGCTTCTCCAGGCCACCGTGCGACCTGCCTTCCTGCTGGGTTGAGGGCAGGACCCCCTCCCAGGTTCTGCCCATCTCCTGGCCGACGGGGAGGAGGGGAGTCCTCTCTGGCAGCTCCTAGGCAGGCCACGAAGGCTGGAGTGGTGTCCGTCCCTTGTCCCCGTGGCTGGCTTTGGGGGAGGGGTCTGGTTCTCTGGCCCACCTTGCGGGGTGGGGGGTGCAGGAGACAGAAAGGCAGGACCAGGAGGCCAGAGAGACTGCGGCCCAGGCCGAGGCCGAGGCCTCCTTCAGTTCAGTCTGCGGCCTGCCGAGTGCCACCCGGCTCTCGCTTTCTGTGCGCCAGCGTTATCGGGGCCGTTCATTAACTGATAAACTCCAAGCTCTGGAGAGACGACAGGAAGAGGGGAAATTGGAAGAGGGCAGGCGGGAATTCTCTACTGTGGTCGCAATTCCTCTGTAAATGTCAACCTATTCTCAAAGTACAAATTGATTTTAAAAGTGGAAGGTCCTCAGGAGATGAGCAACTTTTTATTTTAACCAGGGAAGACATTAAAAACCTCACCAAGCGGGGCGGGGTGGTGCACGCCTGTAGTCCCAGTGGCTCTGAGGCTGAGGCAGGAGGATCGTGAGTTTAAGGCCAACCTCAGCAACCTAGCAAGGCCCTCGCCAACTTACTAAGACCCTGTCTCAAATTTAAAAAAAAAAAGAAATAAAAAGGACTGGGGCTGTGGCTTGGTGGTAAATCACCCCTGGCTTAAATCCCAGTACCAAAAGCAAAAGCAAACCCTCACCTCTCCCGGAATTTCATAGCAGATGCTGAGAAGAGCGGACAGGGCCTGTCTGGGAAGGAAGGTGGGAATTGGTGGTGAATGAACAGTTCAGCCTCTTCGTGTCTCATCTCGCGGAGGACCCAGGAGTTGCTGGGGTCGGCATTTGGGGGCCATTGGCTCTGGAGAAGGCGGGCAGAGAGGGAGCCGGTGAAACCCCAGCAGAGCGCAACAGATGCGCTCAGAGGTCGGTGCCCCTCAGGCAGTTCTGGGGCCTCAGGAGCCTGGGCAGGTGGTGATGGCGGGTGGTGAGTAGCAGGGTGTCAGGTAGGAGGCTCTGGGGACAAGAGGGTCACCGATGTCCTGGTTTGCCTGGGATTGAGGGGTTCCCGGGACAGATGGCTCTCCATTTTAAAATGGGGGCAGACTTGGGAAAACCGATGGCTGCTCACTCTACCAAGTGGGCGGGCCGCGGGGCCTGGGGAGGGAAAGCAGGTCCCAGGTTGGCCAGGGCCCATGACTGGGTTGTTTTTCTTTTTCTCTAGAACCTGAAAGTCTGTTGGTTTCTTTTCTTTTCTTTTTTTTTAACAGGAAAACTTTCAAGTTTCCCACGGGCAGCTATTTTAAAAAGGTATAAAAATGCTTTTCAGGCCCAACCAAGTACATGCTGGCTCCGGGCTGCCCGGTGAGGCCTCTGGGGGCAGATCTGCTCTGGCTCTGCTGTGGAACATCTGGGCTCCTCTGAGCCTCAGTTTCCCTGGCTGCTTCTCCCGCAGGCGTGCAATCGGTCAGCCCGACAAACGCTCCAGCTGCACAGAGGAAGCCGCACCCAGCAGGAGCAGGAAAGGAAACAGCCAAGTGGGAGACAGAAGCGTCCATGGAGGAAGAACCGATAAACAAGGTGTGACTTCCCCAGGACGGGGTCCCTTTGCGGGGCAGGGGGCAGTGGGGGCACCTTGAGGATACGGCACTAAGTGAAAGGAGCTAGACACAAGGGAGGTTTGCTGTGACCTCCACCGTCAAGAGACACCCCAGGGGCAAACCCAGGGAGACAGACTGAGTTTAAAGGTGCCAGGAGCAGGTCTGGGGGGACCAGGCGGCCTGGGACACAGTTGCTCATGAGCATGGGGATTTTGAGAGGTAAGGACACGTTCTAGAATTGACTCTGGGGATGGGTGTATAAGTCTAGGAACAAGCCAGGCATGGTGGTCCAGGCCTGTAATTGAGGCGGGAGGATCGCAAGTTCAAGACCAGCTTTCAGTAACTTAGCAAGGTCCTCAGCAACTTAGTAGGACTCTCTCTCAAAATATAAAGGACTGGGGATGTGGCTCAGTGGTAAAGTGCCCTGGGATCAAGCCTCAATCCCTGGTATCTTAAAAAAAAAATAATTACACAAGCAACAGACCAGGTAAGTTGTGCCAGCTCAGCCCCGTCTCCCTGTGCAGCCTTGAGCAAGGTGCTGCCCATCCCTGGGCCTCTGTTTCCCATCTGGAGCCATAGGTGTTGAACCCAGGGTGTGTCCAGTCCTGACAGCTTATGATTTTTTGGGGGGTGGGTAACCAGGGATCAAACTCAGGGGCACTTGGCCACTGGGCCACATCCCCGGCCCTATTTTGTATTTTACATAGAGACAGGGTCTCACTGAGTTGCTTAGTGCCTCACTTTTGCTGAGGCCAGCTTTGAACCCACAATCCTCCTGCCTCAGCCTCCCGAGCCACTGGGATGACAGGCGTGTGCCACCAAGGCCAGCCAGCTTATGATCTAAGATGACAGATGGTCACATTTGCCCAGGCCACCTGCTCACTGAGACTCGGAATGGCATGGGCCAAGGATAGCCCATCTCCTGGAGCCTGCAGTTCTGCCAGTCCCTGACAGACTGTAGGGACAGCAAGGGGCCAAGCAGATCCCAGCAGAAGCTCACCGATGTTTGCAGCTGACCACAGACTTGACATGGTGAGATTCATTGCTTGATGAGGGAACCCTTCAGTTACGTTCAACCTCGGTTAGCAGAGGGGCTTCTTTGGGCCCAGTGTCTGGAGTGCTTGGCTTTGACGTCCACATGCCTGCTGTGTGGTCTGGGGCAAGTCACTGTACCTCTCTGAGTTCTAGGTTCTGCAGATCTGAAAGGAAGGTGGTGACGCCTGTCTCACAGGTTGGTCGCCAGGATTCAGGCAATAACTGAAAAGCCTTTGGTTGGTGCCAGCACAGAGTGGGGCACCTCAGTGCGCCTCCAGGCCTGCTTCCCTGCCTGTGGTCTGACAGGGTGTCACAAGGTGGCTGCTGCTCAGCCCAGGGCGATTTTACTCCAGAAGACACTTGGCAACTCTGCCATCACTGCGGGCCCCTGGCATCTGGATTTTGGATACTACTGGCATTTAGCAGGTGGAGGTGAGACACTGCTAAACCTCCCACAGTGTGGAGTTATCCACCCCAGATGGACTGCTGTCTTGAAGGTCATGAACAAGGTCGATGTTGAGAAACCCTGGATGGACTCAGACCATTGCCAAGGTTCCCTCCGGCTGCGGGAGTCAGCTGACTTTGATCCGTGTGCTTGGTTTTCTCAGCATGCTGGGTGTAAGGTATAAAGCCACCTTTCTCTCCCGTGACAGGAATTTCCCACCTCCCAACGACCTGTCAATCTGCGTTCTCCCCGCCTCTCACGTTACAGGAATTTCCGGCTTAGTTGTTGTAATCTTTCTGCCTCCCGCATTACGTCCTAAATATGTCATTGGTCCATCAGTCAGTCTGTAAGAATTCTCCTCCGCAATTGGTTCTTCTCAGCCCGCGAAATTCCTATGTCTGAGAGAAACCTTGCACCATCTTTCTCTTTTCTTTCTTCCCCTTCCCCCGTGCAGACGTGATCGTCTGCACAAAATAAAAGGTTCCTTGTGTGAGATCTGTATCTGTGGAGCGTTTCTGGGAGCTAGCGACGAACCATAACTGCGCTCTTTATCACCTAACACTGGGACAGCTCCAGATGATACTAGCCCACACCCCGCGTTACTAGGAACTCCCCCAAAGGGGGGCAGCTTTTCTGCTCACAGCAGCCACCAATATGGCAGGCCTGTCCTTCGGAACTCTTTGATTGGTTCAGAGGCGGATGCATGTGACACGAGATGGGCCAATCAGAAGCCTTCCCTGGGATTTTTGCCAGTTGGAATCAGCACAGGGGTGCGAATTTGCAGGCCTTGGTAGAGCAGCTAGTGAGACATGCAGGGGTTTAAATCTTGAGTCTCCCCCAAAGGCCTACGTGTGGGAGGCTTGTTCCCTAGGGTGGCTAGGTGGGAGTTGGTGGCAACTTTGAGGTGAGGCCTGGTGGGAGGTCTTGGGGCCAATGGGGCATCCTTTGAAGCTATTACGGGAGTCCAGCCTCTTCCTCTTCCTCCTTCTCTGTCTTCTGGGCATGAGCAGAGCAGCATGGTCCTGCCTAGATGTGCTGATTTGCCACAGGCCCAGAGCAACCGGACTGAAACCTCCCAAACTGCTAAAATAAACTTTCTCCCTTTACAAGTTGGTTATCTCAGGTTTTTGTTATAGTGACAGAAAGCTGGCCAACACAGGGCAAGACGGCTCGGCTGCCTGGGAACCACGACCAGAGAGAAGCCTGATAGCCTCTGTGCATTCCCCACACATGAGCCGGCAAATTCCCTGTCAGGTCTGCACTGGTGGGATGAAAGAAATACAAAATAAGTAGAAAGGAGACATAAAGGAAGGGCAGGGAAAGGAGCTCTGAATGGAGAAGTTCCGCGTGCTTTCCCAGGTCGGCCGCGCCCTGGCAGGCAGGCTACTCCTGCATTCCTGGGGAATCTCTTCATCTACCTGTGCACTGGGGCTTAACCTCCAACAAACAGGTGATGTAGAGAGAGCTGCGATGTTTTGAGAGGCCTATAATTTAGGAGACCTTCCAGTTTTCCTACTGATCAGATAGTGAAGGCCGTGTCAGCCTAAGGCTGAGAGACCAGACCACCAGAACCGGTCTTGGTATCTGGGCACTAGCTTTCCCACGTACCTCCCCACGGCCACCCAGCCTGCCAGCCTGCTCTGACCCAGCACCCCAGGGCCTGGCAGAATCCGCCTCCCTCTCTCTAGCCCAGGGTCTTCACAGGGCTGCTAGAGGATTGTGGCCTCCTCTATGTGTGGCCTCTGCTGCTGTTCCCTCACCGCACACTGGGGGGCACAGGAGAGCAGCAGGGCTCCTCCGCTTCCTCCTCAGCCTGGGCCTCCGCTGGGCTGCCAGGCCTACCCACTGGGCTTCCCAACTACTGCAGGCTCCATACTGCCCTCCTCCTGGGCTCTAAGGCTTGGTGATCTGGTAACTGGTGTGGGCAGCCAGTGGGGACCTAGCTGGGCTGTCACATGTCCCCTGCATGTAGCCAGGCTTTCTCTCAACCTGGAGGCTGATTCCCAACAATCAGTGACCCTGTAATGCCAGGATGGACCTCGGGCATGCTCAGGGCAGGCGGCACCCCCGAGCCACACCCGGCCCAATGTGTGGCATGTTTATGACTTGGCCTCAGAGGTCACTTCACACCACTCGGGAGGAAGGTCCCAGTGTTACAGAGCTGGGAACCTGAGGCAGCCTGGAGGCCCCCTTCAGACCCTGACTCTTGCCAGAAAGAGTTCAGACATGTCACTCAGAGTGAGAGACATGAGTTTATTAGAGGAGGTGGGACAGGGGAAAGGGGCGTTCTCAAGGGGGGGTGCTCTCTGAGAGGACGGTGCACCCCTCCTGCTCTCCAGCCTTACTGGGGGCCCCAGGGAAGTTTCCAGAAAGACCCACACAGGTCCCCGCTTGACTTTTGACAGCAGAATGACATCACACTTCTGAGTCCCCACAGTCATGAGGACTCTAGGTCCCTGTGGCCCGTGCTGACCAGTTCTAACTGGACCTGATCTTACAGATTTCAGGGTTGGGGGAATTTTCCTTCTCTCCTGAGTTCCTTGTGTCGGGGTCACAAAAGTCCCCTGCCCCTTCGGGGAAACGTGTCTTCTATCATCCACATTTCAGCATTCCGCGGCCTGTGCTCTCTACAGATGGCAGGTGGCTTGCCGAGGAGCGTGACCTGTCCTGTGGACTCCAGCCAGCGGGGCCACGGGGAACCTGCTTCATACAGAGGGCGGCAGGCATGCCCCACCATTCACGTCTGTCTGTCCTGTCACCACCAGGGCCAAGAGGAGGAGAGTCCCTGAGGTGGCAGAGACTGCGGCGGCCACTTTGTAATGTCAGCCTCCCACCTCCCCCGCCCCTGCATGGAGCCTGACCCCGTGGCTAGTCATGCCAGAGACGCTCCCCACCGCAGGCTTTCGCGCTGCCCCCTCTGCTGAGAGCCTCCCTGCTCTCAAATTCCTTCCTGTGGGTATTGTCATTGGAGTCTCTGGCCAGAGGCCTGACAATGGTGTCTTACCAGACTGGGTTCAGTCGCCCACTGCTTGAGAGTTCAATAAACAGAGAGGGGAATTCATAGCTAGGCATGGTGGTGCAGCCACTCAGGAGCTGAGGCAGGAGGAGCCCAAGTTGGAGACCAGCCTCTGCAACTTAGCAAGACCTTGTTTCAAAAAAAAAAAAAAAAAAGCAGCTGAAAGAGTGAAAGAGGACAGATTAGAAAACAGGACAACGCCTGGATCTTTAAGTCTGCCAGTTTTAAAGAAGCCCCTGTTATCCAACGGCCCTGTGTGGGTTCTGCGGGGTAATGATGGGACCAAGCCCAGGTCTTGCACTGGCTAAGCACAGGCTGGACCCCTGAACTGCACCTCTAGCCCCCACCGTGTCCATCGCACCCTGCATCCTGGGCTCTGCCCGTCCCCCTCTCCTGCTTGCCCCTCCCTTTGGCCCATGGACCACTCACACGGGGCTATTTTTATCACTCACATGGCTTACGGTGTGTCCCCACTGAAGCGCCAGCTCCCGGAGGGCAGAAATAGCGCCTGGGGCTCTTGGCGAGTCCCTGGTGCATGGCTCACTGCCTGGCACTAGTAGATGCTCAACAAATCCGTGAGCAGAAAGAAAGAGTGCCCAGCTGTCCTGAGACGGGGCGGCCAGCCTCCCTGCTGACCGCAGAAGGACGTCCTCCTGTGGAGGGGTGTGGCCATGGGGGTCCAGAAGAGGACAGCCTGGATGCTCAGCCCTGCAGGTGCCCGGTGCTGGGGGAGCCACTGCTTCAGGTCCCCAGGGGCTGGGGTTCGGCCACCACTGACTCCCGGGCTGGCCTGCCTGTTCTCTCTGATCACAGCTTCCTGCCGCCCAGCACCGAGGGCTGGGGCTCTGGAGCTAGGCAGGGCTCCCGTGTTGGGCAAGTGACCTCTCTGTGTCTATTTCCCCCTCCAAGATAATAGTGCTACTCACCCCCCCAAGGATGGTACAGGCTGCCTGGGGCAGGAGGGCGCCGGGCACTGGGTGGCGCGTGGCATGGGGGCTATGTGTCTGCCCAGGGCCTCCCAGGCCCCCAGAGACTGAATTTTCAGGCATCCATGGCAGGCACTTCTCTTTAGTCCCAGCCAGTCGGGGGACAGAGCCACTCCAGACACGCACTCTCTTTACTGGGAGGCCTTGGTCACCCCTCACCTCACAGTCCTTGGTCGCCTGTGCCACATCTTCTGTTTTTGGCTTGCACTTAGAAAGTCCCTTTCCCTCTTGGTTTCGTTCTTCTCTCTCCTTCCCTCTTTCTCTCTCTTCTTTTCTTTAGTTGTTGCTGGGGCTGAAGCAGGGCCTTTGCACCTGCTGACGTGCGTCAAACCACTGAGCTACACAGCCTCCCTCTTTTTTGGTGCTGGGGATGGAACCCTGAGTCTCATGCACGCTAGGCAAGGGCTCTACCTGTAAGCTACATCTCTGGCCCCCTTTTTCTCTTTTAAAAAAATTTCTCCTCAATATTTTATTGTGAAAATGTCCAAACATATAGATATATTGAAAAAATTAAATGTATTGTGAACATCCATGTGCCTTCCTCCCAGATAACCTGTCACTCATCCACCCACCCATCCATCCATCCATCCATTCATCAGACGTGGCGCAATTAAGTGCCCCTGGGTTTAATCCCTGGTACCAAAACAAAATATAGATAGATAGAGATATATAGATATATCTCCACCTCCTCTATTCAGCTATTCCTCTCTAATGTCTATCATCCATCCGCCCTCCACCCTCCAACTTTCATACCTTCAACTATCCATCCATCCATCCCTCTAGCTATCATCTAAACTTGTATCCATCCATCTCGCTACCCAACTTATTTCTATGCATTTCAAAGTTGCTGACGTCAATACCCTTTTCCTTCAAACCCTGTAACCTGCACTTTATTAACTAAAGGTAATATTGAGAATAATGTTTTCAATACAAAATAATACACAGGTCACAAAGGAAGCAGCCACGTGCATCTGGAAAGAAGACGGTGGATGTAAAAATATCTGTGATTCCTGTTGGTGACAAAGTCACAGATCCTGCTAACACAGCTGTGGGTGTTGCTGAATCAGAATCGAGGCTAAACGCAAGAGTTTAGTTGCAGGTTAATGAAAATTAAGGTGTATTTTTGGAGGACTGGGGATGTAGCTCAGAGCGAAGTGCTTGTAGCATGTGCAAGACCCTGGGTTCCAACCCCAGGACTGGAAAAAAATGTATTTTTTTCCTATTCAAATTCATGAATCTTCTGATTTATTTTCACTTTTTTATTTTTTATCTTTTGGGATTGAACCCAGGGGTGCTTTACCACTGAGCCACATTCCCAGCCCTTTTTATTTTTTTATTTTGAGACAGGGTCTTGCCAAGTTGCTGAGGCTGACTTTGAACTCGGGATCCCCCGTCTTCAGCCTCCCGAGCTGCTGGGATTACAGGCGTGTGCCACCCTGCCCTGCTGATCTGATTCTGAGGACCCCTACCTGCTATGTTAAACATTAACAATGGGAGATTCTGAGTCCGGGCGACATGCGTTATCTCCTTTCATCTTCGCAGGGAACCTACTGGAGCGCACTGTTCATTCCTGCTTCCTCTTCACCGCGGAGATCTCAGACTCAGCCGTAGGGGGCGGTGACAGGTGACTGACGGGGCGGTCCATGAAGTGAGTGGCTTGCCCCGTGTCTTGTGCGCCCCTTGTGGCCACACTCTGTACTGCACCCGCAGTGGGTCACTGCCCTCCCAGCGGGTCAGGAGGCCACTGATGAGCCCCGGACCCAGCAGCCAGCAGCAGGCGCACCAGGCTGGCAGAAGCAGAAGAGGCACTTGTGCAAAGGTTACTGAGCAGCTCCGCCCCAGCCGACGTGGGCTGGAAGAGCAAACTCGTGCCTGGACGCTGTCACCTGGATTTCACGTCTGGGGCAGCAGCCCTGCACCCCTGCAGCCCCATGTCCCTGGGAGTGGGCAAGGGAGCCCCACCCCTCTTCTCTGTGGCAATCGCCCGGTGCCCAGTGCGCACGCGGCCCTGCTTCTGGCTTCCGCGGCTGCAGACTGAGGCTGGGGAGGGAGATGGCCTGGCCTGCGGCCTCCTGCTTCCCCCTCAGCCCCCAGGGTTCTGGTGCCGCCCCATTCAAGTCTGGCTGCAGTCCAGCTCCGAAAGGCCATTCGCTGTCCCAGGACGAAAGCTTTCAACCACAGGGTCCCCTGGAGTCCCCCTGGGGAAGATGGGGGGGGGCGGCGGGAGCGCAGGCCCAGCAGGGGTTCGTTCTTCTGGCTTTGGTCAGAGAGAGGGGGCCGGAGGCTGTGGGGCCTCTTTTCCTCTTGAAGTGGTTGCTCTGGGGTGTTTGTGGTCAGATAAACAGAAACCAGCCTGGTGTGAACCTGTGAGGTGACCCAGGCGCCTGTCGAAGAACCCGAAGAACCCGGAAGGCCACTGTCCCCCTGCGGGGAGAGGGAGGGGCAGCAGGGCTGGAGGGTCTGAAGCAACACCTGCCCCGCCTCAGTGGGTGTGTGTGCATTTGCACACTCGTGTGCCCCTTCCTCTTACATCTAAACATGTGTGAATGCGTGTGTACAATAGGCGTGCGGGCGTGTGTGTCTGCTGCCTCTTTGCCTGTGGGTTTTAATCGGGGTGCCTCTGCATGTGTCTGTGTTAGTAAGTAGCCTCGCTGGTGCGGCAGACACGGATGCTGGGCTTCCAGAGTTTTCCATGCATCAACTCAGTTCACCTTTTCAACGACACTTTGACGTGGGTACTGTTGTTATCTCAGTTTGCAGAGGGGAAAACTGAGGCACAGAGAGGTCGAGTAACTTGCCTGAGGCTATAGAGCAGCCATTGGAACCCAGTCTGGCTTGCTCGGGCTGCCCCGGACCCCCTGCTCAGCTGGCCCTGGCTGTCCTGCTTCCGTGTGGACAGGTGTGCCTTCAGACACGTCCGCACCTGTGCACGTGGTCAGGTGCGTACAGGGATGTGTCTGGCTCCCGTGTGCACGCAAGGCAGGGGGCATGCTTAGATGTGCAGGTGTCCTGGGCACCAGAGGCTTGCTCCCCCAGGGCCCTCACAGAGGGCAGATCTCCTGAGGCAGCCCCCGCCTGCCTGGGACCTCCCATACCGGGCCTCAGAACCGTCCTTTGTTTCCCTACTGGGGGGCCAGAGGGCGGCCCTGGGGGAAAGCCTGTGGAATTCTGGGCATTTGGCCTTCCGAGGTAGAGGACACATATGGAAACCCACCAGCTTGGGGTCCCAGGACACGGCCTGGTCACGTGCCGAGGGCTGGGTTCTGCTCTGGGGGGTGTCTGCCCTGGCCTGGGGTCTGGCCAGCAGCCCTCTGTGGGTTCCCCTGGCCTCCCCCCAGATCATGCCAAGGGATTCCCCATGCCAGGGCACCCAGGCCAGAGAGGCCAAAGTGTCAAACCCTGGTTTCTGCAAAAACAAAACCATGCCAGGTACCTGTACTCCCAGCGGCTCAGGAGGCTGAGGCAGGAGGATCACAAGTTCAAAGTCAGCCTCAGCAAAAGCAAGGCCTTGAGCAACTCAGTGAGACCCTGTCTCTCAATAAAATACAAAAAAGGGCTGGGGATGTGGCTCAGTGGTTGAGTGCCCCCGAGTTCAATCCTGGTACCAAATTTTAAAAAAGTAAAACTGGATAATAACATCAAAAAAATATTCAGACAATGCTTAGCTGAGCTGAGCACAAAGAAATGGTTGCTGGGTGTTGTGGCACATTCCTGTGATCCCAGTGACTTGGGAGGCTGAGGCAGGAGGATCAAAAGTTCAAGACCAGCCTCAGCAAACTATGGAGGCCCTGGGCAATTCAGCGAGATTCTGTCTCAAAATAAAAATACAAAGGGCTGGGGGTATGGCTCAGTGAATCTCCAGTACAAAAAAGGAGGAGTGAGGAGAGGCAGAAGAGGGTAAGGGAGGCTTCCAGGCAGAGGACGGCAGGTGCAAAGGCCTGGGGACAGGGCATGGGAGCAAGCCGAACTCGAGTGCACTGGAGAGGCCGGTGCACAGGACGTGGCGGGCGTGCGGAGGCCGGGAGCCTCTCCCGCAGAGCAGGCCTTTGTGCTGTGGGACTTGTCCGCAGGCCTCATGGCTTCCCGGCAGGTTTGCAGGAGGTTCCGAGCGGCCCCTGATCAGGGCCCAGCCAGGCAAGCCGGGAGCCCCGCTTTGCGTTCTACACCCGTCTTGCCAGAGGCTGGCGAAGGGAGGAGAATCGGAGAGTCAGCGCTGCCAAAAGCAGAGGCCCGGACACCCCAACCAGGGGACCCGCTCACGGGACACGGCCACCTGCCCCTTGGTGAGAAGGGCCCGGCCCTGGCCAGAGGGAAGCCTGGCCAGCCTCTGGCGCCTCCCGAGTCACCCGCCGTCCCTCCTCCAGCACCGGCCGCGGTGCCAAGCTTCCGCCAGGCCCAGGCCTGCGACACTGGATGGCCCAGCCCGGACGTCCTGGGCTCTTCCCAGGCGGCTCTGGGGGGAGCGCTTGCCTCGGGTGGCGCCTCGTCCCTCCCTGTCCCTGGGCACTGTGAGCTCGGTCCACGCGTCCTAGGGAGGGGTGCCCCCTCAGCGTCCCTGTCCCCGACCGCACTGCCCTGGGCCCAGGGGTAGGACGGCCCCTGCCCGCTCTGCCGGCTCCATCTGCGAGGGCCCCGGGTCAGGCCCAGCGTCCCCAGCTGGGCGGGGTCCTCCCGAGCCCCGAGCCCCAGGTCCTGGCTGTCCCTCCCGACGACACCCCCTTCCCTAAGCCCAGCGTACCCGGAGGTCCCGCCTCAGACTCCGCCTCTGGGGCTGAGCTGAGAGGACACCACGTCTGCTCCTGCCCGCGTCCCCGCGGGTCCTGAGTGGCCGGTCCTCGGCCTGGTGACCACGGGAGTCCTGGAGGTGCCGTCCCAGGGCCTGGTGGGAAGCGCAGAGCTGGCCTGCCCAGCTTCCCTGGGCCTCCTGGGCCGGTTGGGGCAGGAAGGAGCAGCGAGTTTCAGGCAGGATCATCGGCTGGGGACGGAGCCCGGCGCAGGGCGTCTGTTCACGAGAAGAGAACGGGAATCTCTCTCCGGCGCCGTCCTCGCAGGGCCTTGTGTCTCCAGAGCTGCGTTTGCTTTGGGCCGGCAGAGAATCAGCAAGCCTTGTTTGGCCTTGTTTGGCATCTAATGCATGAGTCGGGACCAATAAGAAAATGCTGCAAATAATAGACTCCAACTGAAACCGGCTCATGTCAAAGCAGGGCATGTTGTTTTGTGCCACTGGGAAGTTGGGAGTGGGATAGGTTCAGGCCTGGCTGGATCCAGGGGCTCGGCGTGTTGCCAGGGGTCCCCTTGGCTCCGTCCTCAGGTGGCCTCTCTCCACCTGCTGGCACCCGGGGCACTCAGAAGCCCGGCTTCCATCCCACCCTCCCAGTAGGGAAATCCTCTGGTTCTGGAGCTCCAGCAAGACTTGGGGCCAGGTCTTAGGGCTCAGCTTGGGTCAGGCGCCCCTTGCTGAGGCCGTCACTGAGGCTGGGGTGCAGTGCAGTGGTTGGCCAGCCTTGGTCACCTGCCGGGCACGCCCTGGAGCCTGGCCAGGCACTTCCAGGGTAGTAGATGCCGTCCCCACCCAGGACCCTAGGAGGTAGCACCAGACTGGAAGTGGCTTGTGGGAGTCTTTGGGGTTGACTCCTAGGGGGCCAAGGCCTCCCCCCAGGAGGATTTAATCTGGCCTCATCCGACTTAGAAACGTGGTCTTTCTCACAAGTGCTAAGGAAGTAAATCATACCACTCACAGTGACACATCCTCATTTTGGGGACTTTCCTCCATCAGCCCATTCCGGGGAACCTGAGAGGAACTGACTGAAGGCATGGGATCTGGGGTCAACTCCTGAGCTGAAATCCCTCTTCTGCCCCTGACTGACTGTGTGACCTCAGGCAGGTCAGTCAACCTCTCTGTACCTACGTTTCTTCATCTAAAAAAAGGGGATCCTGAGGCTTCCTGCCTCACAGGGCCACGTGAAGACTAGCCGAGGTTCCCGGAGGGTTGGTGACTTGTTATGTCTGGGGCTGCAGTTAGAACCAGCAAGACTGACTCCAAGTTCTGGGCCCTGGAGCCAGCGCTGGCAGACAGCAGGACAGCAGCTGCTCTAATCTCCTATCAGCTCTGGTCTCCGGCCCTGTTCCCGCAGCACCGAACCCTCAGATCCCCTCGGGACTCAGGTCCTGGGGTGCCTACGCGGCTATGGGCGCCTGGCCTCCCGTCACGTGGGGCTCCCGGGCTGCCGGCTTCCTCGTCTGCCGGTCTTGGGCAGCCTGCCTAGAGGTCACGGGAACCGGCCTCTGTGGCTCAGCCCTGGAACCTGCAGTGCCACTTCTGCTGCGTCCTATCGATTGGCTTCCACACTAGTCAGCCGGTCAGCCCAGCGGAGGTGGGAGGCAATGGCCTGTCTCCTGATGGCAAGAGTTGCAAAATACTGTGACCGTGTTTTTCAGTCGATCGCACTTTCCTTCCTTAACGTGCTCAACTGCCACCTGTTGAAAACGTGTCTTGATAAATACATGACCCTGTGGTGACAGTGAATGTAAACAGGACCCCCTGGAGATGTGCAGTGCACAACCTGTGCAACTGTCTCCGCTGCCCTTTTAAGACCATGGGTTTCGCCTAGTCTCACACTCGCTGCTGGGGGGAGGGGTGGTATCTGTGATTTTTTAATGCTCAGCCTCTGGTGTCCCTTCTGGGGACAGGAACTGTTTATCTCCACTTCTACTCTGGTGGGATGGATCCTCTCAAACTCTAGGGGTGACTGTGTGGTCACTGGAACTGTAGCGATTGGTCAGCGGATCAGCATGAGACCCAGCTGGACCAATGAGACTCAGTCATGAGACTTTTGCTGGGAAATAAATGTTCTCCGTCCACCAGGATTGCTTAGCCGTTTGGGGACACACCTGGGACTTCGGGGAACCGCCTTTGCAGCCATGGAGAAGGGCCTGCCCCGAGTAGGGCGGTCACAGAGAAGACCCGAATCAAGAGATGGAGAGAGGCGAGGCGTGGTGGCACACACCTGTAATCCCAGTGGCTCCGGAGAACTGAGGCAGGAGGCCCAGGAGGCTGAGGCAGGAGGATGGCAGGTTTGAAGCCAGCCTCAGTAACTTAGTGAGGCAGTAAGTGACCTAGTGAGACCTTGTATCAAAATAAAAAGTTAAAAAGGGCTGGGAACGCGGCTCGGCCGTAGAGCACTGCCCAGTTCAGTCTCCAGTACCAACATACAAACCAGCAAAGCCGCGGCTCAGGAACTCCTTCCCTTGGGCCACCGTAGTTTCTTCTTGAACTCTAGCTGCCTTGGCGCACTCTGGACGGGCGTGAGGAGGCTTGGTGGCTGTAGGACCATCGCCGCCCACGCTGACCTCTTCTGTGACCGCTTTCCTGCTCGAACCCCGCGATCTTGACTGCCGTTCTGAAAGAGCCTCAGGAAAGCCCTGGCTCTACCCCACCCTGTGAACCAGTGCGCAGTCTGGAGGGGCCTCTGCAGGGTCCCTGCAGGGAACAGCCGCCTGCTCCATCTGCTCCCCAGCGAGGCGGGGCAGTGGTCCTCCCAGGACCTCTGTTTCCTCCTCCCGCACTCTGCCCCCCAGGCTTTTTCTCCTTGGCTGAGCTCCGAGGTCAGGCTGGCAGAGGGGAAGCAGGGAGCTGGATGGCGGCCTGGGGCCTGGTGTTGGGGAAAGCCGTGTGTTTCCTCTGGGTCTCCCTCCAGAGGCGCCAGCTGGGGCCCTGAGCAGGCCAGAGTGGCTGGTGCACGCGGGGCCTCCCACATCTGTCCCCACCCAGGCTGCTGTGGGTCTGACGCTCCCTCTGCTCAGCGGCTTGGAGCTCGCGGCCCCTCCCGCCCCCACAGCCTCCCACAGTGCCGAGCGGGTGGCCAGAGTGGCCCACAGACTGTCTCGGTTTGCTCTGTTTCACTTCATTTTACATTGTTTAATTTGAGCTGGCAATTGCGAGTTTGGAAGATCTCACAGGAAACTCAGGGCTTGGGTTTCTCTTGAAAAAAATTAAAAAATAAAACCAGCGGTCTCACGAGCGCTGGGCCTGTCTCCCCAGCCCTGGACCTGGCTGCCCCCAGGTCCGTGGGATCTTAGTGTCGCTAGCCCCAGAGGCAGATCTGAGCCCAGGCCCTCAGGATGTGGGTGCAGGGGGAGTCGAGAGGGGGAGACAGGGCGCCGGAGCCTGCCACCTGCAGGGCACCCGGGCTCTGCCCCTCCCAGGACAGCCGCAGGACTGTGTGGCACTCATTGGCTGGCAGCCTGCAGCCTGAGGAGCAGGGGACGGCAGGTGGACCATGGCCTGCTCCAGCCCCTCCCGCCTCCAGCGCACCCAGCCCACCTTCTCGGCTCTAATCTCCAGTTTGCCACAAGCCCCGCTGTTCCCGCTACTCCCTAGTGTCCGCCGATGGCAGGAGCCTGAGGTCGACTCCCTCACGTCCCCGGAACTTGCGCCCTTGGCTCTCTTACAGAATGGAACCGGCCCCTTGGCCCACATGGCCTTCCAGGGTGGGACCGTGGCCTTAGGCCAGGGCGCCCTGGGCGCTGAGCTCCAGGTCACCCCGTCCTGTCTCTGTGGCGTGCTGGGGAGCGGCAGCCTCTCAGCCCTCGGGCGGGAAGTGACACAGGGGCTCCCTCCCTGAGCCCCCGGCCAGGGCGCACCTTCTGGCTCTCAGCCCCGCGGCTCAGAGGAGCCCAGCAGAGGCGCTCGCGTCTCTGACCCCAGCTGGGCGCCGACAGGCACTGGATTCCGACACGACCCCGAGCCACCCGCGGCTCAGGGACTCGGCCCCACTGCACTGTCCCCAAGGGCACACCCGGCCAGCGCCTGCTGCCTGGCGGCCACCCGCTCCGCCCTCCTCGCGGGAGAACCGCGAGGCCCGAGTCGCAGCTGGCTATCCGACCCGCCAGGGAACCGGGTCCCTCCCAGGCGCGGACCAGTCTGGGCTCTCGAGCGGAGAGGAGCCCGGGCCCGGAGCGGTTCTGGTGACCGGGACCCGCAGTTCCCGCCGGCACCTGGAGGGGGCGCGCGGCTCAAGGACGCCGGAGGCCCGGGAGCGAGGCCCGGGCTGCGCTTGGAGCCCGCCCGGCCCGGGAGGCTGTGGACCCCGCGGACCCGCCCTGGGAGACCTTTTCACACGGCGCGGTGACGTGGGGGTGACCCAGATCATCATCGACGATCCAGGAGGGTTTAGTGATGTGCCCGCTTCGTTTCGCTTTTTTGCAGCTGATGTTATTTTAGTGCTGGGACCAAACCCAGGGTCTCACCCAGAAGCCAGTGCTCTTCCGCCGAGGTCCCCCGCCCATCGGCTAACTGTTACAATCAGTTTTTTTTTTGTTTGTTTTGTTTTGTTTTTGTTTGTTTGTTTTTAAATAAGGGACCTCTGTTCAAAAACTAAAGCGTGCAGGTGCCTTGGCACAGGCGGTAATCCTGGCTACTAGGGAGGCCGAGGCAGGAGGATCGCAAGTTCAAAGCCAGCCTCAGCCATTTAGCGAGGCCCTAAGGAACTCAGTGAGACCCTGTCTCTAAATAAAATATAAAAAAGGGCTGGAGATGTGGCTCAGTGGTTAAGTGCCCCTGGGTTCAAACTCCGGTACCAAAAAATGCTGGAGGCTAGCTCCGGGGTGGGGTGCTCCTGGGTTCTGTCCCCAGTACTGTAAAAGGGACAAACTGTACGTATGCAGCTTGTGTCTTTGTTCCTGTGTTTACACATGTTCACACACAATATGAACCCCTGGGGCGACCTAGCCCTGAGCACCCTGTCTTGGTTCCTGCTTCCTGACGCGGCTTCTAAGGCCCTTGCACTCTGCCGAGTGGCAGGGGTGACAGACGTGGCCTTTGCTGGGCCCAGGAAGCCCTTTCGACAGTTCCTGTGCTCCTAAGAGAGGCGCTCAGGAGGAGTCCCGGCCAGTGACAGCCTCAGCCGCCCGGGCGCAGCCTCCAGACACACTGGCCAGCTTTGAGGACGTGGGGTGCTTCCATGAGTGACGGTGGAGGGCGGAGGCTGCCTCCTGGGTGCCGGGTCCCCGGGAGCCGCTCTAACAAAGTGCTGACCCTGTCACAGGAGGGGCTGTGGGGGTGGGGAGCCCGGTGGCCTCAAGCGGCTGGCATCTGAATGGTGGGCTCAGTGGCCTTGAACCCCTGCCGTGGCGTCTGAGGCCAACTCAGGGCAGCTGGGCCAGCCTTGAGCTGCACCGTAGGCCCCCGGCTGCCGGCCAAGGACGTGGGGACGCGGGGACCTGGCTGCTGGTGTGAGGCCCCCATGCTGGTGGCCTGAGAGGGCGCCGCTGGGCACCCTGGTTTACTCAGTGGAGCCCAGGAGAGCGTGGTAGTCACTGAGTGGATCGTGAAGCACGAGGACAAACAGCCAGGTGGGGGGACGTGGCGGGGCCGGGCCAGGTCCTCAGGGCAGGGCCCACTGTCCCCAAGGAGCTGGGCACACCCCTGCCAGTGTGTCCTCGGCAGCCTGGAAGACCTTCAGGCGTTTTGACCAGATCTCATGGAGCCGTCTGAGAGATGCACCTGGGCCAGTGGTGGCCGGGCTTTGTCCCCAGCGCCCCGTACCAGGGCAGGGTGGGCTGCAGGTTCTGCCTCCCCTCCTGGTCCTTGGGCTTCTGGGATCTGCCCCACGCCAAGACCTCGTTAGCATACAGAAGAAAGTCACCAGGGACTTCCAAGGGCCTCAGAGGCCAGCGGGGACGGCACGTCTCGCTCTCCCATTTGGGGTTCTGGGAGTCGCTCTGGGGATTCTGGCTCTCTGCTCCCCACATCTGCATGGTCCCCCGTCCCCAGAGCCCCCCTGCGTGGCCATGCTCCTCCTCTTGGGTCCTTTCTTCCAGGGTGCAGGGTTCAGAGTGGCCGCTGTAGCCGCGCGAGCCGGGTGCTGGAGAAGCAGTGTTCCAGATGCGCGTGGCGTGGCCCTCGCCTTTATGCCCGGCCCCACCGCAGCAGGCCAGCAGGGCCGGGAACCTGTGTGCCAACAGTTGTGCAATGGCCAATGAACTTCCTGCCGACTGTCTAGAACAGACCGGATCCAACTGCAATGTCATGTGTGCCACGCTGGCGATTTTAAACTCTCTAGTTGGCACATCTGAAAAAGTTAGAAGATCTTCACGGTAGCCAAAAGGTGGGAGCAAGCCCAGGTCCCTCAGCGATGCACGGGCTGCAAATCAGACCAGCTGTGGAATATTACTCAACCATGAAAAGGAACGATGTCCCACTCATGCCGCAACAAAGACGGACCTTAAAAACACCGTGAGAGTGACAGGGACAGACAGATGGGAACGGTGGGAACAGAGGTTAAGGGGCTAATTCTGTAAAAGGGGCCCAGGGTGCTGACCCCCACATGCTTTCTTTGCCGAGAAGCAAATTACCCACAGCCCTGCCTGGCCTCAGGGCACAGGATGTCACACCCCTCGCACTCTGCCTGTTATCTGCAGGAGAAATGCAGGCCGAAGTTGTGGATAAGGGAACCCAAGTCACCCTGAGGGGCAGGGGGGACTTCTGTGACGCTTTTCACAGACCAGATCCCAGAACTCAGGGAGATAAGGATGATTCCTCCTGACCAGAAAAGCTGAAAGAATTTATGGTCAGAAGCCAGGCGTGGTGACCCAGGCCTGTTATCCCATCAAGTCAGGAGGCTGAGGCAGGAGGATCTCAAGTTGAGGCCAGCCTCAGCAAATAGGGAGACCCTAAGGAATTTAGGGAGAACCTGCCTCAAAAAATTAAAAAGGGGCTGGGGATGTGGCTCAGCCAGATCCACCCAGTCCCCAAATCAAAACAAACAAACAAAAACCAACAACAAAGAAGAATCTAACTGGACCCCGTCACATAGGCCGAAGTGACCTAGTGTGGTCATGATAGTGGGGCCTTGAAAGTCCCACGTCACTCTGCTGTCAGTCGAAAGCCAAGAGGTGGGCCTGGGTAGGACTCTCTGGAAACTCCTCTGGGCTCCCCAGTAAAACTGGAGTGCAGGAGAGGCACCGTCCCTCTCCTCTCCGAGAGGACCCACTTCCCCTTTCCCATCCCTGCAGTGAGCGTGTCCCTGCTACTCCGAGCGACGTGGCTGAAATCTTTCTCACTCCATTGCAAGAACCCGGGTTTGGAGCGGGGTCTTCACCATGCCCGTTTCCTGAAGGTTCCATGATTTGCTCATGAAGATGCTGAGCTTGTGTCCTCTCCAGCCGCCGTCCGCGCCCAGAGGTGAGGACAGTGTGGTGAGTTAGGAGATGGCTTCCCAAAGGGTGTGTCCACCCGCGAGCTGGGAATGTGAACTTCACTCAGAAAGGTCTTTCTTTTCTTCTCCTTCATTTTTTTTGTTCTGGTCCTGGGGATGGAGCCCGGGGATGCTCTACCACTGAGCTCCATCCCCAGTCCTGTTGATCTGAAATTTTGAGAAAGGGCTTCTCTGAACTGCTGAGGCTGGCCTCGAACTTGCGGTCCTCCTGCCTCAGCCTCCCGAGTCCCTGGGATTACAGGTGTGCGTCCCCACGCCTGGCTGGGTCTTTTTGTGGAGCGAGGGTTTGCTGCCTGATGCACACAGAGTCGACACAGGGGCACCTGGTTATTGCCAAGTGAGAATGTTTAACTCTGCTGCCCACCAGCAGGAAGGCCAGGAGTGCTCAGCTGGGGATCTGCCTCGCCGTGGCCGGTAGTTGGGAGCTAGGAGGAAGGAGAGGTGGAAGCCACTGATTGCATGACTTGCCACTTCACAGGTCACATGCTCTCTTTTGGGGCCTTCCAGTCTTTGCAGAGGTGACTAGGGATGTGTGTGTGTGTGTGTGTGTGTGTGTGTGTGGTCCTAGGCATTGAACCCAGGGCCGCACACGTGCTGGACAAGTGCTTTACCACTGAGCTACACCCCCAGCTCTTCATAAATTTATTTGGAGACAGGGTCTGGCTGGGTTGCTGAGGCTGACCTCAAACTTGTGATCCTCCTGCCTCAGTCTCCCGAGTGGCTAGGGTTATAGGCGTGTGCCACCCTGTCTGGCTTCAGGGTGCCCTTTCTCTACAGCCTTTTCTCTGGCCACCCCTCGGGCCTGGCCCCACTAGTGTGAGCCACCAGGGGGGTGACCTGGACCACACCTTGGATGTAAGCTCTGTCTGCTCGAGGGCCCATCTGCTCCTCTCCCACCGGGGTTGCTCAGCCCTGAGCAGCTCCAGGAGTCGGAGGTCTGGAGGAGACTGTGGCTCACCGGTACCTTCGGGGCGGGGTCGGGCAGGCCTGGGCAGGCAGAACACACCCAAACCCGGATGCCATGAGTCGCCCAGGTAACCAGGAGAAAGCTCCGTGGACCCGCCACATCAAGTACGGTACACAGTAACCGGGGGCTCTGGTGTGTGGGAGCCAGGTGAGTGAGTTCCGTCCCCTGGGGACCCAGGAGAGGACCAAAGCCAGAGTCAAGAGCCCACCCAGCCGCCCTCCCCTGGGAAGAGGGCACCCCAGGCCCTTGGCACGGCCCAAACAGGCCAGCTTCTGCAGGGACAAAGCACCCCTGCCTGTGCCTGGAGATGGAGGCTCTGGGGTGACAAGGAGGGGGACCCTCAGGTCTTTAGGAGCCACAGGGAGGCAGAGAAGGTGTCCATGGCTGCGGGTCCAGCACAGCTGGTTCTGGGGTGGACTCTCGGGAGAGGCTGACTCACGCCCCAAACATCTCCCCTGTCCTCCGCCTCTGCCTCCCCGGACTCAGGGGAGGGCGCTTGGGTGACTCTCCACGGCTCCCTGCGCCGCGTGGGTGGCGGCCCCTCCCCCACGAGCCACAGGCCGCAGTTTCCTCTAAACACAGGTGTCCCCACGGAGGCCGGAGGCCGGAGGCCGAGGCTGGGGAGCCCGTGGGTTGCGCCATGCCCTTCCTTCCTCATTCCCCACCTGCCTCCGGAGCGGCCGGGAGCCGACTCCGCCCCAGGTGCCCTCCCCGCCCGCGTCATCGCTATGGTCAGGTCGCCAAGCCCTGGATCTGGCGTCGCTGGCGGGAAGTCACCCGACCTGAGTCACAGGAGAGACCTTGCCCTGGGTCCTCCGAGCCTCGCGGCGGGGCTTTGAGACCTCCTTTCCGGCCTCCACACCAGCTAGACGGGTGGTGACCCCAGGGCTGCGGGGAGGGAGGAAGCCATCCAGACGCGCGGTCGCCGGGTCCCCCTGGACTGGCAGGGACGGCGCACGGCCAGGCGGTGGGGCCTGGCGCCTGGTCCGAAGGCCACTTCCCAGCGCAGGTGGGGGGCCTCTGGGGGCAGGGAGCCCGGCTCAGTGAAGCAGAACCCGGGTCACCAGGCAGACTGTCAGAAAAACCAGTGATGTTTCAGTGTGGTGACCCCGCCAGGGGTGGGGTCCACGGAGGCTGGAGATTGTCCACTGTCTGACACTCAAACTGGACTGGGCAGCCACGTCGGAAGGAAGAACAGCCAGAGTTTGAGCCCCTCCTCCGGACCCCCCACCCCATTAGGTTCAGCGGCTGGGGTGCGGAGGAGGCTGAACTGAGCGTTTCAATTACGTCCATTTGTGGTCGGGTCTTGTTTCTGTTCTCCGCATACAAATTGCTTCGCGTTCTCCCAGCCCTGTCCAAGAGTGGGCCCTGGCCACATAAGCCAGCTGGTGCCCCTTTCAGCACATTATGGGCCATCTTGAAGCGAGGTATAGCCCCTACCCAGTGGGACTCCATATTCGAGAAGCGCGGCCTCTGCAGTTGTGCAGTGCACAACCAGCACAACCCAACATCACGTCCCTGTTCCCACTGGTAGATTTTGGTGGGCGTTTTCTTTGTCTCATTTACTCCTCCAACCGGGCTGCCCATGGATGCCATTCCAGTCCTAATGGCGCTAAGGAAAACTGAAGCGACCTAAGAGCGGCCTGTGGCCTCGGTGCCCTGGCCTTGCACAGAAGGGCTTTGATTCTGGGGCGGGCGTGACGTCAGCAGGCCACGCCCCTTCCACTGCCCGGCGGCCGCAGGCGGGGGCTGGAGGAGCTGGAGAGGAGACTTCCTGCCTGTCCACCGGCTGCCACGTCCTCTCCGAGGCTCTCCTGGCCAGGCCCCCGACCTGGGCAGCGTTTAGAAACCTAGCAGAGGCCGCGCCGAGCGTTCCTGGCCTGCGGCCCCGGGGGCAGGTCCAGCGGGGACAGGGCTCCTTTCTTGGGCCGCGTAGATAGAGGTCCCCTGTTCTCCGCGGGGACAGGTTTCTGAGGGCCATTGTGTGCGGACAGCCCTCTGCGCACTCGGTCCTCGTGGGCTCCCGCCGGCTGTCTTGTGGGGCTGGGTCATTTTGCAGGGTCAGTGCCACTTTCTCCTGAGGTCCCCAAAGCCACCAGGACCAGGGGGTCTCGGGGGACGTGAAGGGGATTCGAGGGCCTTAGGTGTTGGTGGCCCTGAGGACGCCTGTGCAGATCCCTGGGGTCACTTGGTGTCTTGAAACTGGAGATGGCAGGCTGGGCCCCGGCCTGGGGTCAGAAGGCAGGACGGAGCGGGGCCAGCGCCGGGGCTGCGGCCCTTCCCAGGCCCCGAGGGCCTGTCTCAGTTTCCAGGCAACGCGGTTCTGCAGGCCGGGCTCCTGGAGGCTCTGGAGTGTGTGGGACTGGCCGGGAGGGGACGTGCCACCGCTGCGGACAGCGCGTCACAAGCCCCACCTGCAGGCGTCCTGGGACGTGGGCTTTGGTTCTCTGGGGTCCCCCGCTCTTAAGCCGGTCACTCAGATTCCTGCCTGCAGGCCTTGCTCTGCTGGGGTTCCCCGACCTCGGGACCCCCTGCCCTCCCCTCCCCAGTGGAATCCCACTTGTCCTTCTGTCCCCAGCCTCTGTCCCCTTCCTTCTGCTCCCCTTCTCGGCCTTGGAGAGTGAGCTGGTCAGGCCCCGCGTGTGTCCTCGCTCTGCTGTCGGCTTGCTATGTGGCGTTGGGTTACTGGTCAGCCTCTCTGAACCCGTGTCTTCATCTGGGATGTGGGAGTCTGATTCGAGCTGTGTCTGAGAAACCTGGAGCGGGCGAGGCCGGGGGCCAGTCGCTCATCTCTTTCGCCCCTTTCTCCAACAGGGGCCAGCCGTGTGCCCCTTCAGGGAGCCAGGGGCATCTGCCCCCCGGGACACTCAGCCATGTCTGGAGACCTGGGGGGTCTCGCCAAGTTGTCGGCTGGCCTCCTGCCCAGCCTGGGTCGCGGGTTCCGGGAGTGTACCACAGCACCCCCAGCGTCCGCTCCCTCTCACCGGCCTGGGGAGTGGCCCCGGGCATCCCCGAGGGTCTCCAATGCTGAGCTCTGTCCTCAGCTGCCGGGCACGGCTGTGGGCCACCTTTTTCAGGGACACTTGCGCAGCTCACAGTGCACACCTCAGCCACGGGAAAGCGCCGTCCTCCAGGCCTGCTGGGCCCCGAGGAGGGTCCCTTGGACGGCCCTGGGCTCAGGCTGGTTCCTGGTGGAGAGGAAGCTCCCGTCCCCACGGCCCGGATCCTGTCGGGCACAGGGAGCAGATCTTCCCTCCCCGGAGGGTGACACGGGGCAGCGGCCTCGCGCAGGCAAGTCCCACAGCAGGCTGGTTCCTTCCCCGTGGGAGAGCAGCTTGGCCGCGGGTCTCCGGGTGCTGAATGTCCCTGCTGTCCTCCTGGCACACTCCTGGGGACTTGTCCCCAGGAAGTAACCTTACCGAGGCAAAAGGAAGGCCGCTGGTGAGCCACCCGTGTCTGCAGCAGGAAACCAGGTGGCGTGGCTGTGGCAGTCACAGAGGGATTCCGAGGACACGGGGACACGGGGACACGCCGGGGACTGACGGTCCCAGGACCCCCACCCCTGGGGGCCGGCAGGCTGCTGCGTCCCCAGGGCCCTCCTGCCCCTCTGAGGCTGGATTTCTGGAGGAAAGAGAAGAAAGTAGGAAGAGGACCAGAGAGGCCGGGAGACTCCTGGGAGGCAGGGCCCCTGGGGAGGGGTTTGGTCTTTTTCAAATCCAAAGCTTGTTGGCAGATCCAACGGCACGGCCCTTCCTGGAGACTGAGGCCGGGTGTTTATTTATCCTACAAGTCCTTAAAAAGGTCTTTATTTTATTGCAAAAGCAATGCATACTCATGGTTTAAAACAAAACATTACAGAATTGTATCAAATAAAATCCCTGCCCACCACCCCCTCCTCCTCTTTGGAGAGAGAGAGACTTCGTTGTGCTTTTTTCTTTTAGATATTTTCCACATCAAATGTTTCACACACACACACACACACACACACACACACACACATAGAAAAACCTTTTTTTCTTTGTAGCTACAGGACTCTGTGAAAAATAAAATTTATACTGGGCATGGTGGGGCATGCCTGGATCCAAGCTACTTAGGAGGCTGAGGCAGGAGGATCACAGGTTCGAGGCCAGCCTGGGTAATTTAGTGAGACCCTGTCTCAAAAGAAGAAACAAAGGGCTGGGCCTGGGGCTCAGTGGTGGGGCGCCCTGGGTTCCACCTCCAGAGACCCAGCACGAGCCTGCTCTCCCTGGTGAGTCATCGGAGGTTGTAAGTGCCCATACTTGGGACAGGCAGTGCCTGTCTGGGTGGCCTGTACTTCATTCTGTTCCCTTCTAGTCCATTTCATTTACAAAGAAGGGCAGCTGGTGGAAACCCAGTCCAGTGATCTGGTGCCACCGGGGTCACCTGCAGGGACATCAGCTGCAGACACTGGCTGGCCACCTCAGTTACTCACTACCTTCTGTTCTGCGAGCTTTGGGTTTGCATTCAAGGTCTTTGCAGGTTTTCCGTGATTTTCCATAACCCGGGCCAGGCTGGGCTCTTTCATTTAACTTCATTTCCTTTGTGCGTCTGGTGGTGGGTGCTAGGGACCGAACCCAGGACGCTCTACCCTGGGTACACCCCACCCTCTTTGTTGTATTTTAAGACAGGTTCTTGCTAAGTTACCCAGGCTACCCTTGAACCTGTGATCCTCCGGCCTCAGCCTCCCCGGTCACTGGGCTCACAGGCCCGGGTCACCGGGCCTGGCTGTGCAGGGTCCTCTTCCTCCCGAGCGGTGCGGAGCGTCTTGGCCGTGGTTTCTGGGAGGGATCGTCCTGCTCCTTCTTAGCCACCGTGGTCATCAGCATGCTGGGCTGTCATCGGCCGGGTGATGCCGCCAGTTCACAGGTCCAAGGACATCCCTGTGTGGATTCCCGAGTGGAACCCCAGGTCCAAAGCGAGTGTCCTGTGCACCTCGACTGTGACCGGGTGCGTCCCCTGACGGCCTTGGGACTTTGTTTCTGTTCTGTTTCTCGGCACGCTGGGGATGCTGGGAAAGGCCTGCATGGGTTTTAGAAATGGATCGGGCCCTGTCACTTCTCATTTCTCTTCCTCGTTTGTCACTTGAGGGCTTTGGAGAAGGGGACCCTCCACACAGAGGCCTTTCTTTCTTTGGGTGCAAGGTACTAGAGATTAACCCAGGGTGCTCTACCACTGAGCCACGCCCCCAGCCCCTTTTTATTTTTTGAGACAGGGTCTCACTAAATTGTTTAGGGCCTTGCTAAGTTGTGGAGGCTGGCCTTGAACTTGGAATCCTCCTGCCTCAGCCTCCTGAGTCGCTGACTACTATTATTAAGATGGATACATTGGCCAGGAGTGGTGAGCAGCACGCCTGTAACCCCAGCTATTAGGGAGGCGAAGGCAGGGGATGCCGAAGTTGGAGGCCAGCTTGGGCAACTTGAGGAGCCTGTCTCAAAAGTGAAATAAAAAGGGCTGGCTGTAGCCCAGGGGTGCAGCGCTGGCCTAGCATGCTGGAGGCCTCGGTGCCATTTGCAGAAGCACTAGCCCCCCAAAGCACAATAAAACAAAACCCTAAGCCCAGTGATCCTGGAAATAATATGTTCCAGCGAGGGGTTGGCTCGGAGGCCTGTGGCCTCACCTCTCTGTGCCTCGGGGGTTGAGGCCCAGGGCAGGAAACCAGAGTGAGGCTCTGAATGGAAGGCTGAAGCCACTGCGAGCCGGTTCCCCCTGCTCATGTCACCTCCTGGTCACGGGAGACACAGCCAGGCTGGTAAGTGTGCCGAGTCCCGCCCCCAGAGGGTACTCCAACGTCCCTGTCATGGCCACTTCCCTGAGCATGCGCTGCACTCACAGCCCGTCCAGCTCCTCCGGAGGTTGGGCATCCCAGGCGAGGCCGCCCCAGACACCGCGAGCCCCCCACCCACACCTCTCCACCGGTCTGGGCACAGACACTGGCCTTGAACTGTGCGGGGCTGCCGGCGCCAGGTTTCCAGGCTGATGGACAAACACGGGTGCTCAGCTTCCAATTCCAGGAAGCAGCCGCGCACTGAGCGGCCGGGAGAAGACCCAGGTGGAGGCCCTCGATAGCCTGTGAGGACGGTGCTGGGTGGGCTCGCCTGGGCCCTGGCCAAGGTGTCCAGGCAGAACAGGCCCCTCCCGGGGTGAAGGCCCCCGTGAGGCTGGAACCCGCGGAGCCCGGGAATGCTGGTCCCAGCTCTGGCCCTGGGTGGGGTCCTGCAGCTCCCAGCCCCACTCCGGGGCCTCAGCTATAAAGCTGGGCAAGTTGGCAGACGTCCTCTTCAGCACCCGGAGGCGGGGGCTTGCTCAGCCCACCCGGAACGGCTTTTTTCTGTTCTGTGGATTGAGGCTCTGGGCCAGACAGTGTTGGAGGGAAAAGTCCTGAGGTTCTGTAGCCTGAGAGACACAGGTCTGGGTCATCCAGAAAGCTCTAAGCGTCAAGGAGATCTCCAGAGCCTGGTGGCTGAGCATGGACTTGGAGACAGAGGTCTGGTTTCAAACCCCACTGCTACCTGTGTGGCCTTGGACAACTTGCTTCACCTCTCTGGGCCTCGATGGTCACATCTATAAAGTAAAGATGATAACATTTCCCTTACAGGGTTGTTGGGAGAACAGCGTCTGGTGGGCCACGTGACTGTTAAATAAATCTGAGTCTGTGGTGCGTGCTGTATCCCCGCTCCCAGTTGTGTTTAGAATACACCAGAAGAATAAAGAAAGTACTGCTGTTTCCTGGGGGAAGTAATGTTGGGAGAGAGCCAACATATGATCCCGAAGTCACAGGATACGCTTTCTTATTTATGTTTGTGGTGCTGGGCAGGGAACTCGAGGCTTCACCCACACTGGGCAAGTGCTCCGCCACTGAGCAATGCCCCAGGCTTCACTTACTATTGACGTTTAATCTGTCTCCACTGCTTCTAACGGGAGTTGGGACCCATACGTCTGTTACCCCAGTCTTAGTATCTAGGACATGTCACAGGGGGAGTGAAAACATCAGGAATCAGCTGGACCAAGTTCAAATATCTCCAGTCACCTTGCTGTGTGACTTGGGGTGTGTAACTTAACTTCTCTGGGCTTCTTTTGCCTCCCTTGAATAGTCGGTGGGTTGTTGTAAGGAGAATGTGAGCTCATGAACATCAAAGTGCTGCCACATTCCAGGGCCAGCACCCAGTGGGGCTGCAGCTTGTGGTTTTCCCCACTGTGCACCCCAATTCTCTCCCTCTCCCGGGGACTTCTTCTGCATCCTTTGCTGGGTAAGTTGTGCTAAACAGAAACACAGGCATGCAGCCAGGCACAGTGGCCCAGGCCCGTACTTGCAGCTACTTGGGAGACTGAGGCAGGAGGATTGCAAGTTTGAGGGCAGCCTGGGCAACTCAGCCAGACCCTGTCTCAAAATAAAAAATAAAAATGGGCTGGGGATGTGGCTCAGTGGTAGAGCAGCCCTGGGTTCAAGCCCCAAGGTTACAAAGCAAGCAATCAAGCAACACAGAGGCGTGCACTTGACCCCTGAGGCTTGGGGAAGGACCATTGGACTCATCATTCAGCGGTCAGCACCCCATCCTGAGACCAAGTTTTCCCTGAAGCCCTGGCTGCAGCAGCTAATGGGGCTCACTCTGGGCAGGCCAGGAAAGGGCCTGCCTCGTCCACCTGGGCTTCGTCTCCTGAGCCTGGTGAAGTTGGGGGCCCAGTCAATTCAGGGAGGGTCTCCCATACCTCCATTGTCTGTGGCCGATTGCCTGCCGGTGTGGACCTCTTGCCTTGGCCAGAAGCAGGCCTCACGGGCAGTCCTGTGAATTGAGCATGGGCTGCCCAGTTCCCTGTAGAGAAACCAGAAGTGAATGATAAGCTTAAGAATGTCCCGTGCGACACTGGGGACATGTCACAAGTCTGTGACATTGAAGGTCTCCTTTACCAAGCAGTTGTTTGCCATTGATCTGAAATTCGAATTTAACTGGGTGCCCGTGATTTCTTTGCGTGTCTGGCAGCCTTACCTGAGGCCTGCCTCTGCCCCAAGCTCACCCCGTTTCAGCTCCAGTTTGGCAGCTGCAGAAACAGAGGCTTTGGTCATGACCAGAGCCAGGACAGGGAGCCCAGACCTGGGGACAGGGTGGGGATGCACTACCCTGGCCAGCCTTGGACCTCCTGGGCTCAGTTTCTCCATCCTCAGCAGAAGTCAGCGGTCCAAGTCTTCTCCCTGGAGAACGAATTTTATGATGTGTGGGGAACAGTTTTGGAAACGCAAAGGTGTTGTGGAAACATTAGTTTCCAGATTTGTTTGTTAATGGGTAACAAAGACCAGTCAGTGGAGGATGCTTCTGGCAACTGGATTCCTTTGAAGATTAGTTTTTTTAAACTAGCAACTTGTGTTTGTGCATGAAACATAAGAAAACAGGAAAAACAAACAAGGAAAACCCTGATTCTATCACCTGGAAACAACTATTTATAGCATTCTTGAGAAAGTTTTCAAACTTTCTCCTTTTTCTTCCCCGAGGTGTGTTCCCGTGTTTTCCTCTTCTTGACAAGACTCCTAGGATCTTTTGAGGTGCTGGAGATTGAACCCAGGGCCTGACCGTATGCAAGGCAGGCACGCTACCATCTAAGCTATATCCCCAGCCCTCCTTTCTATGTTTTTTGGTGAAGTCTGTTTTCCTCTCTCGACTTCGTGGTCCTCTGGCGCTGGTGGGAAGCCGGTGGCCCACTGCTTCTGTGGTTCCCACGGGGCAGACGCTGAAACAGGGGCGACTGACTTCCAGGGTTTTCAGTGATGGACTGAGAAAGGACTAGAGTGGGGTCACTGGCCTCCCAGAGGCTCCACAAAGAAGTGAGGCAGCCCAAGCTTCCTCCTCCCCTGCTGGGGATGGAACCCCGGGACTTAAGCATGCCAGGCCAGGCCAGGCGAGCACACAAACGCACAGACATTGGGCCACATCCTCAGTCCCCACCAGAGGTTCTACTGAATACTCTGGGCCAAACTCTACCCGCACGGGCCCAGTCAATTCAGAGATCTTATGAGACAGGTACTGTAATCACGCCCATTTTCCAGCGGGGGGTGGGGGGTGGGAAACTGAGCCCAGAGAGGGCAACTTGCCCTAAGGCCCAGGGATTGTCTGTACAGAACTGCGTTAGGGGAGAGAGGAGCCGCTCCGCTGAGGGCAGGGAGCGCACGGGCGCGCGGCCTCGGACTGAGGTTGATGGTGCGCGATCTGCAGGTGCAGGAATGTCAGGGTCCTGGGAGCGCGAGGCGGGATCCCGGTGTCAGGGGCACCGGGCGGGGACTCGCTTCGGGCAGAATCGGACAGGGGGGACACCGGGACCCGCGAGTGGGGGTCTCCGAGGTCCGCGCGAGGGCATCTGGGGTAAACCGGGGGCGTTCCAGGCGTGCCAGCGGGACTGGTTGGGACTGGGGGTGTCCCCCGGGCAGTGGGCTATCGGGGGGTTCGGGGAAGGAACCGTGGCCTCCGGCTGGACCGCAGGTGCGGGCAGGGGCGCTGGGTGCACCCAGGTGCGGAGAGCGGTGGGAGGGACCACCAGGCCTGCAGCTGTGCGACTGGGCCCTAGTCGCCCCCAGCAAGTGCTGCTCCCGCCCGCGGAGGAGGCTGGAGAAGCCGGAAGCCGGGCGGACCCCGCCCCCCGCTCAGCCCCGCCCCGCCGCCCCGGCCCCGCCCCGCGCGCAGCCCCGCCCCCGCCCGCGCGCCCTCCTCGCCGCCGACCGCGCGGCGCTCAGACCTCAGAGCTCCACTGGCGGTGCTGGCGGCGGTGAGTGCGGCGCTGTGGGGAGCGCGGGGCGCTGGGCGCGGGGCAGCGGTCCCGGGCGGGGTCCGCGCGGCGGCCGCACCTGCCGGGAGCACCGGGGCGCTGCGCGCACGGCGGGCGGCTGCCCGAGGGTCGCGGGGCGGGTGGCGGGATCGAGAGGCTCGGGGGCGCGGGGTCCGGTCCCCCCGCGATGGTCCGGGGCGTGCCCCGAGCTGGGTCTGGCCCTGCGCCCCGCGCGGCGCGCGGTGGGGTCGCCCGCCGCCCCCAGATGGCGCGCCCTGCCGCCCGCGGTGTCCCCCTCCCCGAGAGGAAGCCCCGGGGCTTTTCAGGAAAAGGCGCGATTCGCGCTGGGGGTGCGGACCTCAGCGGTGGGATTTCCAGAGCGATCCCGGGGTCGCAGAAAGGAAAAGCAGACAAACAGAACTCGACGAGGTTCCCACGCCCCTGGACTCGCAGGGACCGGGCTTCCGTGTCTGTGCAGTGGCTCCACGCAGGCTCGGGACCGCCCTCGGCCGCGGGCCGGCCGGGAACTGCGCGCTCCCGGAGTGGCCGGTGTTCCCGGGCGAGACCCCTCCTTGCCGGGCCGAGGTGGGCACTTCGTGAGCTCAGGGGGCTCTTGAATTGCTCCCGCGCTGTCCACCGCCGAGGGGTAGATGCTGGTGGGACAGGCGGGGCACGGGTCGTCAAGTTAACGCAGCTGTCGTCCCCACCTCTCCGGTTTCCTGGTCAGCGTGGGTCAGGGTAGTTGGTGTTCTACCCGCAGCTCCTAAGGGTCGGAGAGGAGGTGGTGGGGACATGGGAGGACCGTGCTTCAGGATCAGGCCAGTTGGACCTTCCCTGGTCTTCTGACTTCCTCGTTTTCTGGATAATGGAGCTGATGTCATTGACTGTTGGATCCAACTGTAGTGGTTGGGAAATCCAGTTTCTGGAAGTCACCGGGTCTTCTGAGCTCCCCCAGCCTTCCCGAAGAGGGATACATCCTTCCCGTTGGCGGGGAGGTGGAGCTGGATCAAGGCTTCCCGGAACCCCGGTTGGGTCCTTTTCAGTGAAGTTATGATATGCATGAATGCATTCTGGCCGCCTCTGCCCTCCACCCTGGACCCAGCCTTCTCGGTGGTGTTTTTAAAACAGGACCAACCTGGTGCCTGGTGATGGAAGGGTGGTATATGGAATGACTCCAGCGTTTGGCTTTATCAGCTGGGTCAGGATCCAGAAGGCATTTGACTGCCCTACCTCGCGTGGGTGACACCCAAACTTCCCTCAGCCAGCTTGTGGACTGTCATCTACAAGCAGGCCCAGCTCTCTAAAAAAACGTTTCTGGTAGTTCCACAGTGGGAGAGGCCCATCTTCCCTCTTTCCTGTTACCTGAAGACATTAATAATGGATGCTTTCATTCATATTGGAGAAAGTATCCCAGTTGTAATGTTTTCATGGATTAAGTGACTCAGATGGATCGAAGATGTCTCTAAGATACGAGGTTGAGGTAATTCCCTGTGTTTGGCAAACGCATTTCCTGTTCTTCCTTTAGTCGCTTTTATGAGCTGCCTATGGGGAAATAAAAAGTGCTACGTAAATAGGACCCTGGAAAGGGTGCAGGAGAAATGGCTCCTGGGCCTGAAGGGCTCACGCCACAGCAAGAAGCAGGCGCACACTGCAGAGTCCAGGGCCCCCGAGTGCCCTGTACCTCTGGGGAGAGCTGGAGAGGAGAGGAGGGAGCTCCTGGGTTAGGGGAAGTTTCTTCATGGTGGGTCTGAGCACAGGCGGACTTGGTTTGAACAAGCAGAAGTCTCAGCAGAGCCGCAGAGGAGCTGCAGACAAGCCCAGGGACAAGGACAGTAAAAGGAGAACGCTCGGAGAGGAAGGAGCTGGGAGCCATTTCCAGCCTAAATTAATTTTCAAGATGGACAGCGCCTGCCCTGCTGCCAGTAATCCAATCGTCCCCTGCCCCAAAGAATGAGTGATGCCTCTTGGAGAGTGGGTGCTGCTTCTGGGGACTTTGGGTTCTACTCTGAAGACAAGGCTCCCCCAGAGGCCCAGCCAGGGTGCAAAGAAAGGAATCCCCAGGAGGAAGTCCCCAGAATCTTGGCACGGTGACTTATTCTCTGTTTGCTTTTGCTTTTATGGCCCTGAAGGTGCCCAAGGAGCCAGGTGGCCTGTCTCAAGTAGACAGATGTCCTTCATTCTGTTCCTTGAGCCCATGTGTGTTTTGATGTTTCTGGAGCCCATTTGGCCACCCATTGGTATTGACTTGCTGCAGAATTGTTATTTGAGGTCAAGAGGCACTTTACTGGGTGGTCATAATTTCGCTTTCTTGTTTGAGCTGGAGTTGATTGACACTGGACAGAGGCCACAGCATCTTTAGGGCTAATGAAGTTGGCTCCTGGCTGCAGGTCCCTTCAGGAGAAGAATTCTCGTTGCTTTGGGTTTGTAGGAGCAGCAAGGTGTGGCCCCTTCTCCCTGTCATAAGGGTCACAGCCAGCACTCTGTGACAGAAGACAAGTTAGAGAAAGCATAACAGAGTTATGGGATCAAAATTTTATGTGACAAAGGAGGATTCTGAAATCAAAAATCAAAGACCCAGGGGCAACTGTCCATTTTTGTGCTTACATCTGAGGAGAGATGGATAGACAGCCGTGGAGAATTGAGTCTAGACAGGAGGGTCTTACCATCTTTGGCAGATGGGAGGTGGGGGATTCTTCTCTGGCCAGCTCTTTGCGGGTTGGGAATGTGAGAGTGGTGTCTTCGGTCCTGTGGCTGGCTTTGTGACAGGGGTCTGGTTTCTCTGACCCACCTTGGGGGCCTGCCTGGTGTGGGGGGAGGTGGAGAAGGAGAACTGGATGGGGAAGTGAGAGATTGTGCAGCTGAGGCCCTTCCGGTGTCCTTCAGGCCAAAGTCCACAGCATACCAAGCACCACGCCCCAGGGTATGGCTCTCTGTGCCCCAGGAGCTTTAAGGCATGGGCAGAAGAGGGGCAGTGTTATAGAGGGTGTCTGGGTAGTGGCGAGTCCCTGCTCACTCTCCCTGTGGGGAGTTCATTCATCAGGATCCAGAGCCTGAGGCTTTGGAGAGAATGATGATGGAGAATTTAAGCTATTTAGCGCCAGTAGTTTTAGAATGAAAGTATTCTCGGGTAGAGAACTTCATGTTGAACAGCCCTAACCTTGAGTCCAGCGAGACTGTTCATAGATGAGTGTGTGTGTGTGTGTGTGTGTGTGTGTGTGTGTGTTAGTAGAGATTAAACCCAGGGGTGCTCTACCACTGAGCTACATTCCCAGCCCGTTTTATTTTGAGACAGGTTGGCCTCAAACTTGTGGTCCTCCTGCCTCGGCCTCCTGAGACCCTGGAATGACCGGCCCACCACTCTAGGGCCCGGGCTTCATATACTGATCTTTTCAAAAAAATTTACATTTAAACTCAGGAGGCTGAGGCAGGAGATTGGCAAGTTCCAGGCCTGGGCAACTTTGCGAGACCTCATCTCAAAAGAAAATGAGAACAGATTGAGGAAGTGGCTCAGTGGTCCAGCGTGTGCCTGGTGTGAGTGAACCCTGGGTGGGGGAACAGTTTAAAAATATTTCAGAAAGAGCAGAAGATAGAGGGAAATCAGGCCCATGCTCACCACGTGCATGGAAGGGGCACCGCCCCCTTACTGGGTGGCTTCTGCCTTTTGTCTCCAGGCTGGTTTTCCCTGTAACTGTACCAGGGTTCGCAGGATTGGGTACCCCGATGCAGGCTGACTCACATTTCATCAGAAGTCATTATTTACATGCAGACAGGGGATGTGGTTTCACCAAGAATCCAGCGGGAAACGGCCCGTGGATTGTAGGGAGCAGTGCCCCCCCCACCCCCGTGGCACTGATTTCCAGTCCACAAATCAGAGTAATTTGTAGTTAGGCCGCGTTTGAGCCTGGCTTTAAGCTCGTGGTAACTTAATCTTGGATGGTGGAACACGGCCCTGCAGAAACGCACCCATCAGAAGATGGATTTGCAAATATGCCCCTGAGCTATTTCACTGTGAGCCTCTATGCTGAATTTGAATCAGTTTAGGGTCAGATAAGCCGACTTGCAATTTCTCTTCCTTCCCCACCCCCCCGAGAAGGCTGGAGGTGGCCAGAGGTCCCTTCCCCTTTGTCTGCGTCCTTCCGCTTTTCCTTTAGGGTTGGAGAAGCCTCCTCCACTCCCTGGACATTTCCCGGGACCCTACGCAGGTTAAATTCCATTACTTACGACAGAGTGTTGCAGAGATCTCTGTGTTTTCAAGATTACTGGCCAGCGGCCCTCAGTTTAAGAATTTTAAACACTTGGATTTCATCGCTGCACAATATGGAGAGTGCCCAGGGCTTATCCTAGTCCAGATCCACTGGGCACATTGTTGTAAAGAACGTGTTTCCCTCTGATCCTGAAAGACCAGACCTTGGTGGCCTCCCCAGCCGTTTCTCCTCCTTGTTTACAAACGAGGCTGTTTTCCCCACCTGACCGCTTGCCTGGGGGTGCCCTGGGGGTGTCCTCCTTGTGCCCCAGGCCTCCCTCTCCTCCAGGGGTCGTGTCTGTCATCTGCATATTCATGGGGTTTCTTTTCTGGGGCCTGGGGAATGGCCCGGGAGTGGAATTGAATCATTCTTTTTCTTTCTGGAAGAATTGATCTTAGAGGATTAAGTTGGTGGTTAAAAAGCTGCTTTATTTCCCCGAAGGCCTTGGCCTTTTTGTGTGTTGATCTGATACCTAAATCTGGAAGGCTGCGGAGCCTGTATTTATAGAAGCATTTACCACCCACATGTGGCCAAAACTACTTTGTGGGGGTTTTGAAATCTACATCCTAAAGGCAGGACTGAGGGCTGTGGGGATCGGAAATGTGGAAATGTCTGCAGCTTTGGAGGGGCCTTGGAAACCTTCTCCTGCTGAAATTCTGAGTTTTCTGGTTTTTTCTTTTTCGTTTTTCACCTCCCCAATTATCAATGTTAGAATCCTTCCCTTCGTCCCCCACTTAATAGTTGGCGCTTAACCAAAGTATACTTTAAAAAATACTACAAAAATAAGCTACCTTAAAAAAAAATATATATATATATATATTTTTTTTTTTTTTTTAATTGAGCTTGAATGCGTTTGGGTGGGAGCTACCTATTCTAGTTCACCTGATTTGTTTACTGTACTTAAAATGTGATCTCGGAGATATTTAAACTTTTATTTATTTATTTGGCACTGGAGATTCAAGGGCGGGGGGCTCTTATCATTAAGCTACATCCCCAGCCCTTTAAATTTTTTATTTTGAGACAGGGCCTCACTCAGTTGCTGATGCTGGCCTCGAGCTTTCAATCCTCCTGCCTCAGCCTCCTGTGTTGCTGGGATCACAGTTGTACACCACCATGCCCAGCAACAAACTTTCAACGTTGGAACAATTTTCACTTTGCAGACAGTCGTACAGTGAATATGGGGAGAGGTCCTTCGTGCCCCCACCCGCTCCCCATTGCTAACATCTGTTTTTCTGTGCCAGGATCCTATCTGTGGCACCACAGGGCTTCAATTGTCTCCCAGTTTCTGTGACTCTCCTTGTTTTTCATGACCTTGACAGTTTGTGGAGTACTGATGAGGGATGTCCCTTAAATTCCAGTTGACTTTTTTTTTTCTGCTTTTGGTACCTGGATTACAGACAGGGGTGCTCTACCACTAAGCCACATCTCCAGCCCTTTTTATTTTTTATTTTGAGACAGTCTTGCTAAGTGGCTCAGGGCCTTGCTAAATGACTGAGACTGGCCTTTAATTTGCAATCCTCCTGCCTCAGCCTCCTGAGGCACTTGCCCCACTGTGCCCAGATGTCTGCTCCTTTTTCTCATGATTACTCTGGGGTTGTGAGTGCCAGGGATAAAGACCAGGTGGAGTGCCCCTCCCCCCCACACCATGAGAGGGGACAGGATGAGGCTCACATGACGTAAGCGGGGACTTCGCCTTCATGGCAGGGGTGAGGTGGCCTTGGCCAGCTTCCCCGTCATAGTGTGCCTCCTGTTCATAGGTGATTTGCTTGCCTGGTTTCAGAAGGAGGAGGGAAAGATCAAGTTCCGCCTGCTGGAGGGCTGGGCACATAGATGATCTGGAATTTGTCTTTCAGGAAGGATTTTTTTCCTCTATTAAAAAAATAGACACTTGTTCTTTCCTTTTTTTTTTTTTTTTTTTTTTTTTTTTTTGTGCTGGGCCTTGAACCCAGGGCCTTGTGCCTGCTAAGCAAGCGCCTCCATCACTGAGCTGCATCCTCAGCCCCTACAACACACACTTCTCAGGAGCTTGCAGGAGGAACATCCCTGTGACATGGGATGTGGACGTCATGTGGGCACCTGGAGCCTCAGCTCTGCTGGGAAGTTCGGCGTGCCTGACTTTCCCGAGGCCCCGGGGGAATCCAGACCAGCCGCCCTTCCTGGAGGAGGGAAATGTCCTGTTGGGGAAACCGTCTGTCTCGCGCAGGAAGCAATTGGGAGGCCAGAGGAGGCCCGGAGCTGGGGAGTGGGCGTGGCCCGGGCGCGGCGGGCGTGGCCCGGGCGCGGTGGGCGGGGCCTGCCTCCCAGAGCTCCCCTCCCGCCGGGTCTGGCCAAGGGCAAAGCTCTTTGCCTTCCTTCTCAAACTGCAGCAGTTGACAGCCAGCGGGCACGTGGAATCTGGCCAGGGCCGGGGAGGCAGCTCCCAAGGAGGGCAGATGTTTATCCTGGGCGCTGCGCCCTGACTTGTTTACCTCGGGCACAGGAGGCACCGCCCGAGGAGGCAGGAGGTGGGGGCGCGCCTGCTCCCTCTTCCAGGGTTGGAGGCTGTGCCCTAAGCGGCATCCGGCGGACCAGCAGGGGAGGAAGTCTGCGGATTGGCCATGAGCGCGAAGTAGCCCTCCCAGCAGCCCCCGCAGATCTAGAAACTCTTGTGACCTCTGGGGCCGGGGGTAGGCAACTTAGGGGAGATCGTTCACCTGAAGAACAGGTGACAGCCTGTGACGAAGTCCTTCCGCAGGTGGTGTTGACCTTTGGTCCTCTGTCCTGCATCTCCTTGATGATGAAGTTCCTGGGCAGGGGCCCTGGGACATTGAGTGTTTCTGGAGACTCCAGCAGAGAGCCTCTCCCTCTGCCTCCAGGGAGACAGTAGGCAGAAGGCAGTTGGAGAGGCCCTGGGTCTCTTCTGAGCCTCAGTACTAACTCTTAGTTTCTATGGAGTTTTTACCCACCTGGCTCTGCTGGGGTCCAAGTCCTCCGAGGCTGTGTAGCAGCAGGTTGGGGCGGGGTTGACCCTGGCTCCTGGGTGGACTCTGAGTAGCCAGGGACCAGCACAGACCACAAATGCAGATCCAGCTCCTCCCTCCCCGCACTGCTCTCTCCTGTCTCTCCCTCTCTCCCCTTTCTCTCTCCCCTCCAGACTCTAAGAAAGCAGAGAGAACATGGGATTGATTTTAGGAGAAGGTCAGAAGCTTTTGGGGCAGCGTCTAAGGGGCTGTGGCTGGAGTAGCAGCTCGATGGCTGTGAGCCTGGGGCCTGGTGCTGTGGACCCCTGGGGAGGCACCCGGCGGAGGGCCTGGCCTCTGATGTGTGTTTCTGCGGCTGGCCGGAGCTGTTGAGTGGCTTTGCTGTGGGTGGTTTCTCCTGGTATTCTGGGTTTGGAGGCTTATCCCCTTCTTGGCAGAGCTGGATGCTTTTTGGGGGGTTTTCAAGTTGCTCTTAAGCTGCTGGTTCTTGGGCCAGACCAGAATCCTGCCTGGGGTCTGCCTAGGCTCCTGGCCTGGTGCGCACCTGGGAGGACCCCGCCCTCTGGGCCCCAGGGGGCCTCCGGCAGGGCTCCCTGCCTCCTGCTGTGCTCTCCCTGCCCAGCCTCCACTCCTCTTGGGAACTGGCTCAGCTTCCCCTGAGTGGCTCCTTCCAGGCCTTCCCGGTGGCTCACTGCTTCCCGCTCGGGCCCTTAGTCCATCTGGGGAGGCCCTGTTGTCCCCATCTCTGGCCTGTCTCTTGCCTTTGCTGGGAGGTGAAAGTGGATGGTGGCACAAAGTGTGAGGAGAAGAGCCTCGTGGTGACGACAGGACGTGGTTAGGGCAGATTCGGGGTGCTGGAGTGGGGGGGGGGGTGGAACATGCGCCTTCTTGCCCCATAGAACGGTCGCCCTCTCTGTCCCAGGGGCTGGGTTCCAGGACCCTCGGGTACACAGATCCACTGATGTTCAAGTCCCTTACATAAAGTGGTGTGGCCCTGCGTGGTGGCACACGCCCATCATCCTAGCTCTTCAGGAGGCTGATCCCGGAGGGTGGCAAATTCGAGGCCAGCCTGGGCAGCTTAGTGAGACCCTATCTCAAAATTAAAAAATAAAAAGGACCAGGGGCCCGGGAGGCTGAGGCAGGAGGATCGCAGGTTCAAAGCCAGCCTCAGCAACTCAGAGAGACCCTGTCTGTAAATACAGGATGTGGCTCAGTGGTAGGGCACCCCTGGATTCGTACCCAGTCCTGGAAAAAATAAATTGAATGGCGTCGTGTTTATTTATAACCTACACAGTCCTCCTGTGTGCTCTGGGTCGTCTGGATCGCTCGGGAGGAGGCAGGCCGTAACAGCCCATACGGGACCCTCGGGAGAGTCCCGCGCTGTGCTCCTTGGGGAGTAATGACCAGAATAGCCTGGACACATCTAGCACTGATTTCCCAGGGCTGGTTGAGTCTGCGGATGTGCCATGGAAGGCCAGCTGTAATTAGAAGCTCTAATCACTCTGCAAACAGGGAGGGACCAGGCCAGGTGCGGGGCAGGGACAGGACAGTCATGGGACAAAGGGCTCTGATGACTTCACTTTCACCAGGGACAGGAAGGACGCAGAGGGAAGCGGGGGAGGCAGAGAGGGTTTGGGGGCAGACTTTTCACGGGAAGGGAAAGGTGGGCGTTTCTGTTGGCCTGTGATGTCCCCATGGTGAGCGAGGGTCTGGAGTGGGGAGTGTCGGGCCCCATCCCAGCCCCGCCCCCTGTCCCCACTGCCACCCCGCACTGCCCTTGCGCGAGGTGCACACAGGTGGTGCTGTCACAGACTCGGTCCTGGCTTTTGCACGTGACCGCCCTTCTCGGACGTGCCTGTCCTTCTGCATGTAAGACCACTCGTCCTCATTCTGTTCTGGTGGCCGCTCAGCTCTTCCTTGTGCGTGGGGCCAGCTGACCGGCCCCAGGGCTGTGGAGGGACAGTTGTTTCCAGCCTCCAGTTATCAGGAGGGTGCCCCAGGGCTCGGCTGTGTGTCGCTGCCCGGCCTTGGGGTCATCCTGGGTCTGGATTGCTGGGTGTGGTTGTGGATTTCAGAATAGTCTTGAATTTATAGGAAAGTTGTAAGATTAACATGAGTACAGAAAGTTCTCTGTGACCGTAGTCTTTTCTTCTGCACTGGGATTGGACCCAGGGGGACTCTACCAGTGAGCCACATTAGAGACGGGGTCTTGGCTGAGCTGCAGGCTGACCTTGAACTTGTGGTCCTCTGCCTCGGCCTCTGGAGTAGCTGGATTCCAGGCATGCACCACCCTGCCCTCCACCAGACAGCAGGGACGTAGACAAACTGAGTGCCTGCGCGGCGGTGGGGTGGTGGTCTGTGTGGGCGTCTTCGCCTGGTCTCCCTGTGCCTCTGGGTTTTCCTCTGCTTCCTCGTGAGCAGCGACAGCTGTGCTTTTCTAGCCACCCCGACACCCAGTGCCTGGGCACATCCCTCTCACTGCAACCCTCTGAGGTGTAGATACTGTCGTTGGCCCATTTTCCAGATTAGGAAAACTGAGGCCCAGAGAAGCCTGGCAGTTCACCCAGTTTGCACAGCCTGAAAGGGGCCACTTGCATCTGAGTGGAGGAGGCGTGACCCTGGGGCTTTTGCTCTCCAGCACCGTGGGGGCTGCCTCAGCGTCTGCTCTTAACTTCCTCTTGACCCCTTTCAGGGATGAAAGGGGTCCCTGCCCCCATCACATTCTTCCACATCCTCAGCTGCCTTTGGGAGTACAGCAGCCAGGCCTCTGGGCTCTGGCTCTTCGTCCCCTTCCCTGTGGGCCCTCCCTGCCTGCTGGCCATGCCATCAGAGGGAGCGGCGAGGAGAAGGGGCCAAGCCTTCTCGGACCCGCCCCCAGTTCCAGGGTAGGGGTACAGACAGGCCCCTGGCTGGCCTGCTGGGATGTCCCCATTGGGTCACTTCCCTGTGGCCCACCCTCATCGAATCCCAGCTGGAGACAGGGCCGTGCCCTGCGGGCCGTTGGGGTCTGTTCTGCTCTTGCTTGCCGCCCTTGTCCCTGGAGAGCTGGCCGTGGCCCTCGCCAGGGGCAGGAAGTGGCCGCGCTCTTCTTTCTCTTTCACATGACCGGACCGGGAGTGGGCATGGACGTGGGCAGAGCTGGAGGGACAGCCGGTCTGGAGGCTTGGAGCCGGGCTTGGCTTCCTTCCTGATTTGATCTGCTCCTGCCCCCGCTTTCGAGGCCTTCCCGGCTCTGTCCCTGCCCAGAGCCACTGCCACCTGCGGGGCAACCTCACATCCCCTGGAGTCTGGGAGGGGAGCCTTCCAGTCTCAGCCTCTCTTCTCTTTTTTCAGTGCTGGGTTTGGACCCAGGGTGCTCAGCCACTCAGCCTCATCAAGTTGCTGAGGCTGGCCTTGAACCTACAGTCCTCCTGCCTCAGCCTCCAGAATTGCCGAGCTCACAGGCCTCTGTGCCAGCTCACATAGCGACTTCGCTTCTAGAGCGTCTTGGCCATGCTGTGGCGTTTGGCCTGTGCGTCCTCACAGTGCCCGTGGCTGAGCTGAGGCCCCCTCTCTCCAGGCTCGTCGTTACATAAACATCTTCCCTTAAAAACTTGGTTTCCTCAGACTCTGGGTGGGGGTTCCAGGATCGGCCTGGGTGAACCAGGCGGGCTGGCCGCAGGCACCGCACCTGGACCTGGGCACTCCGTGGAGAGATGGAGTGACTTCTCCGTGGGCCAGAGTGAGCCTCTGCCGGGAGAAGACCTGGCAGCTGGGTAGAGCGGAGAGGCGGGGCTGAGCCGCCAGGAGGGAGGCGGACACAGGTGGAGAAGACGGGAGCCGGGTCGCATTTGGGGACGTCTGAGCAACGGGGCTGACATAGCATAGGAGGGAGGCGAGTGAGCGGGGAGTGGGTGCGAGGACCCCTGCAAACCAGGCCGGCGCCACCCTGAAGGGAAGCTCGGCTCCTGGGCTTAGGCCGTGGGGACCTGGCTGGGCAGCGCAGGCTGGTGGCCAGGCTGCGGGCTCCAGTCGAGGCTGGCCTGGGCTGGAGCCTCGGGAAGTCCAGCACCGCCCTTTCATTTGTTTCTGTTTGAGGTAAAATTCAGCCTACATAAAATCAACCATTTCGAAGGACCTGGCTCCGGGCGTGTGTGGCACCGTGCGCTGTCACCTCCATCTGGCTGCAGACGCTGCCCTCACCCCGTCCCCCAGCCTGCCCTGCAGTCCAGCCATGGCGGGGGCGCTTCCCCTGGGTCGGGGTCCTGGGCCTCCCGCGAGGTGGAGGTGGACTGCACGCTGGGAGGCCCTGGTGCCCGCGTCCCTCCTGCACCACGGGCCTTGAGGGTCGCCCAGAAGGGCCTGGAGCCCGAGGGGCCAGTGAAGAGCCGGAGGCTGGCCACCTCCGGGCTTCCCGAGGCCGGGGTGTTCCTTTCAGTTTGGGATTTGAGGCAGAACAGTGACCGAGGTGACTGCAGGTTTGGTGCCACAAACTGGGAAGGGACCACCCTGTGCGCAGGCCTCAGCGGGGGCTCCCAGAGCTCGGGGTGGGCCTGGAATGACCCTCCCACCGGCCGCTTAGGGGGCGTGTTGTCACCTTCCCCTGGTGCTGGAGATCGAGCTCAGGGCCCCGGCTCTTGCCACTGAGCTCTACCCCAGCCCTGCACTGGTTCGTTTGTTTGGTACCAGGGATTGAGCCCGGGGTGGGGGTTTAGCCACTGAGTCACATCCCCAGCCCTTTTTATTTTCACTGAGATACAGGGTCTCACTAAGTTATTAAGGGCTTCACTAAGTTGCTGAGACTGACTGGAACTCTCGATCCTCCTGCCTCAGCCTCCTGAGCTGCTGGGATTACAGGTGTGCACCACTGTGCCCAACTAGGCTGAATTTTTTTTTTCTTCAATTCTTTTGGATCTTTATTTTATCTATTTATTTTATGTGGTGCTGAGAATCGAACCCAGTGCCTCACACACGCCAGGTAAGCGCTCTACCACTGAGCCACACCCCAACCTATAGGCTAAATTCTTTAGAAGCAAATTTGTGTCTGAGAGTGAGTCCTTTTGTGGAGTTATTTGTACGTCCAAGTTTTTCGTATCAGTGTACATCAGTCTCGATTCAGGGTTCTAAAGATTGCTGGGCCCGATGATGCGACTTCTCTCCAGGATTTCTAGGGCGTCTGCCTCTTCTTTCAACAGTAGTACTAAAAAGCCAAGACCAGCCAGCTGCAGTGGCACATGCCTGTAATCCCAGCCATTTGGGAGGCTGAGGCAGGAGGATCTCAAATTTGAGGCCATCCTTGGCAACTTAGTGAGACTCTGTGTCAAAATAAAAAGGGGTAGGTGGTGGAGTCCCCAGGACCATAAAGTAAATCAGTAAATAAATAAACTGATGAAGGGCTGGGGCTGGGGACTGGGATGTAGCTTAGTGGGCGAGCGCTTGGCTAGTATGCACAAAGCCCTGGCTTTAGTCCCCAGGAGGGCTGCCCTTGGGGATGGCAGGGGCCCCACGGCCTTGGATTGAAGCAGGTGGCCCAGCCCCAGGAAGCTGCTTCGATATGCAGCTCCAGGGTCTGGAGGGGGATCCTGCCCTCATCTTCATGGTGTCCTCCAGCTTGAGCAGGAGGAGCTGGCGAGCGTCCTCCCTCTTTAGAGGAGGCGCGCCACGGTGAACGGCAAAGCGCTCTGACCAAGTGGTCGCCTGCACTTTGGAGCTCTTGTTGGTTCCATTGCACGAGAGCCTGCAGGGCAGCCGCTCCTGTGCCGTGGGTCGGGAGCAGGCGTGCCGAGGCTGGGGCTGGAGATCTGAGGGTCCCTTGGTCCCTTCGCCTTTTGGAGTCCTATCTGCCGGCAGCTTGTGCAGTCGGGCTGCTTACTGTCTGGATGGCCCAGGCTGGAGGGCACTTTGATGAGGCCTGTGAGCTCCAGAGTCTGGTGACATGGGTCCAAGTCCAGCCTTTTCTCTTCTGTGTGACTTTGGACAAAAAGCTTTCCCTCTCTGAGCCCCAGTTAATTGAGATGGTTATATCAAGTCCTGTCTCAGTGACTCACGTGCGGGTGAATCACAGAGCCCCTTGTGGTAAAGTAGGAGCCCCCTAGGTTTGGTCTTAGTGCACCTGTGGATTCAGGTGGGCTAGAGGGAAGGTCAGTAGCATAGGAGATTCACTCAGGCCAGAAGCTCTGGGATCACAACAGGTGCCTGGTGGGGTTTAGGGAAGCCGGGAGCAGGGCTGGTGCCACCCAGCACGCTGCGTGTCTTCCTGGCTGATGCCGGGACGTGGCCTGGAGGGTGGCTCCTGGCTGTGACCCAAGGTGTGACCCAGAGACAGAGTGGACGTGGACGGAGCCGGCTCCAGCTGTGCTTGGCCCCAGCACTGCAGAGGGGCTGTCCCTGTTGTCCCTGTAGACTGGTGAGATTGTCGTGGAAGACCAGAGTGGCCTGGAGAAGAGTATCTAGCCGTGAGGGCCACCGGACAGCGTCCACGGAAGGTCAAGACGAATGCAGGAGAGAGGAGCCTCAGCGGGGACCCCGGGCGGGGGCCACATGGACACATTCTCAACGCGGCGTGTGGCTCTCCAAAACTCAGCTCTCCCCAGCAGAAGCCTGTGTCTTAGTGTTTCATTTCCCTTGTTGGGCAGAAATCAAATCAAGTCGATTGATTAAATTTGAATATAATTTAATTTTCTCCTTGGGACGGGCGGCTGGAACTCAGACAGGGCCGAGGGTCTGCTGGGAACAGGATCCGGTGAGCCGCTGACCCACTCGCGGAGGCTCCCGTGGGGCCTGGGCGGGCCTGGCGGTCACCACCACGGCAGTGCCCTTCCTTGAGCAGACGGTGGACGTGGAATGTGGGAGACTTGGCCTAGAAGGACCTCGGCGTTGCAAGGTCGGGTCTGCAGACGAGAAGGGGGCCAGGCGGTCGCTAGGGCAAGGTCCAGTCCTCGGGGTCACAGGCCTCTTCCACGTCTGCAGGCGGTGGTCCCCCGGCCCCTAACCTCTGGGCCTAGTGCAGCGCCGAACACGGCCCGGGTCAGAAGGTACCGGGGCGGTGGGAGCAACCCCGCCAAGCACAGGCCCGTCCAGGCAGCCGCCCGGGTCACAGGCCCGTGGCCACGGCTCTCGTCCCTCTGATGCCATGGTCCATATTTAAAAAATAGAATTGGAATGTCTGTTCCCAAATTTGGAAATGGCTGATGAGAGTCGTTCCAAAATGGTGTAAGCAGAAACCCCAACGCTTCCTGTTTCCTCCACGGCCTCGGGAGGGTGGGAAGGCTGCCGGACTCGGTGCTCAGGGTCTGACGACAAAGTCACACAACTGGGGAGGGCACTCTGGCTTGCTCCCGGTAACCATGGCAACCTGGGCTTTGCCCAACTTGACCAGTGTGGTGACCGCCCTGCCACCCGGAGCCACCAAAGGGATTCTGCAGGGCTGCACAGGCATGTGGCAGAGCGGTGGCTTTTGCTGGGCTCGGAAATGCTCCCCTTGGTTTCCAGTCTGTCCTGAAGAGGGACAGGAAGTGCCCCCCCCGCCGTGGTTTCCAGTCTGTCCTGAAGAGGAATAGGAAGTGCCCCCCGTGGTTTCCAGTCTGTCCTGAAGAGGAACAGGAAGTGCTCCCACCCCCCGTGGTTTCCAGTCTGTCCTGAAGAGGGACAGGAAGTGCCCCCCATGGTTTCCAGTCTGTCCTGAAGAGGAATAGGAAGTGCCCCCCATGGTTTCCAGTCTGTCCTGAAGAGGAATAGGAAGTGCCCCCCATGGTTTCCAGTCTGTCCTGAAGAGGGACAGGAAGTGCCCCCACCCCCCGTGGTTTCCAGTCTGTCCTGAAGAGGAACAGGAAGTGCCCCCCGTGGTTTCCAGTCTGTCCTGAAGAGGGACAGGAAGTGCCCCCCGTGGTTTCCGGTCTGTCCTGAAGAGGAATAGGAAGTGCCCCCCGTGGTTTCCAGTCTGTCCTGAAGAGGGACAGGAAGTGCCCCCCGTGGTTTCCAGTCTGTCCTGAAGAGGAATAGGAAGTGCCCCCCATGGTTTCCAGTCTGTCCTGAAGAGGGACAGGAAGTGCCCCCACCCCCCGTGGTTTCCAGTCTGTCTTGAAGAGGAATAGGAAGTGCCCCCCATGGTTTCCAGTCTGTCCTGAAGAGGGACAGGAAGTGCCCCCACCCCCCGTGGTTTCCAGTCTGTCCTGAAGAGGGACAGGCATTAGATCCACCGTGTAGGATCGCGGCTCTGGGCCTGAGCTAGGGCCCTGGAGCTTTGGGTGTTGACGGTGGTGATGGCAGTGTGCCTGGTGTGGGGGTGGAGAGGGTGAGGGGTGGCCTCTGTCCCCCGGGGGAACAGGCCCAGCGCCCAGCGCCCTTTCCCAGCCGCGGGGCCTGAGGGGAGGAAGCTGTGGAATTTATTGGGAACACTTTGGAGCCAGCTGCTGCTGGGTGGCTTTTCTCTGCCTCGCTGGCCGTCGCTCTTTCTTCCAGAGTTACGCGTTTATGTGGCTGTTTGCAAAAGCCGAGCTGCAAAAGCCGAGATCTTGATGAGCCAGAAGATGAGCTGGACGAAGGTGACCCAGCCAGCACCGGGGTCACTCTCCAGGCAGGAGGCCCAGCCCTGTCTCCATGGGTCCTGTGTGTCACCTTTGACAGACACGGCGGGCTGGCCGCCTCCTCCTGGAGGCCTGGCCGCCTGCAGGCCCTGTGGAGTTGGGCCCTGGCGGTTCGACCCGCCCAAGCCGGGACCCTCCCCTCCCCGCCTCGCCGCAGCCCACGGTGCTATTCCGGGGCCTTATCTGCTCTTGTGATTTTTCTCCATGACTCAGTCTTTGTCGGTCACGAGGGGTGGCGTGGGTCTGCCTTCCTGAAACAGGAAGGGACTCCGCGTCCTGGACGGCCCTCCGGCCACAGCGGTGTGGTGGTGCTGTGGCCACCTGGAGCCAGGCCAGCAAGTCTGGGGATGTGCTGGGGCTGGTGAGGAGGCCAGCCTCACCACTTGACAGCCAATCACATGCTTAAGCCAGGAGTGGTTTTCACATCCGCCTCCTGTGATCTTGTGAAATCCCTCTGCCCTCCTGCTGAGTCTTCCTCTGGGGGGGGGCGCGCGCTGTGGTATTCTTGCTTTTCTTTCAGACCTTTCTAGGGTCAAGCTCTCTCTACAACCTTCCATGGCTCCCATTGCTCATAGCATTTTTGTGCACCAGAAACAAAAGGTGACATTATTTTAAGTTTTTTAATAGCTGCTTTGTGAAAAGCATAAAGAAACAGTGAAATTAACAATCTATCTTACAGACCTCCGTAAGGATCGTTTCACACAGAGCCAGTATAAAAATCATTATTGTTGTCGGGTATTGAACCCACAGGTGCTTTACCGCTGAACTACGTCCCCAGCCCTTCATATGTTTTATTTTGGGACTGGGTCTCACTAAGTTGCCCAGGCTGACCTTGAACTTGCAATCCTCCTGCCTCAGCTTCCCCAAGTCACTGGACTACAACAAATTATTAACGAGATATTGTACGTTAATTTGTTCATGTGAAGCTTCAAAATCCAGGGTGGATTTTACATGGACGTCCCATCTCAAATCAGATATTGGCTTTTTACCCCAAACATCTTTACCTGTTCTCAGAACTCACCAAATTTATTGTTGAAAAATGAGATTCACATACCCAGGTTGTTCCAGATGTGGGTAAAAAGCTTCCCAGGGACTGAGTTATGATGGTTTGGTCTGGTGGGTCCTGTCCCACTGAGCTACACCCCCACGCCCAGCTTTTAAATTTAAATTGCTCCACGTTTGGGGCACCGGGCAGCCTGCCTGGGGCAGCTGCCACCGTACCAGGCAGCGCAGCCGGAGACCAGGCCCGTCCCCGCAGCAGGCCCTGGAGGAGCCACAGGGTCCCTCCAGGATGCTCCCTTCTCCCTGTGGCCAGGCCGCTGCGCCTGGGCGTCTGCAGCCTCTTCTGCGGGGAGAGGCGCAGGCCTGCCCGGCCCCGCGCCCAGGCTGGCCGCCTTGCACTCCGTCTCCCAGGACAGGTCTGAATGGCTCTTGTAACATGGCGCCCTGGGCCCTGCCCAGCTGGAAAACCAGCCTCACAAAGGACGGCACTGTGTCCCGCCCCAGCTGCCCCACAGCTGCCGAGCACCAGCGTCAGACAGGAACTCGCCCTGGTGCGGCTAGTTCTAGGCGGGCAGCGGCTCTGCCGGGGAGGGAAGCCTGTTCTTTGCCCTCATAGAAGAAAGTGTGTGCCCAGCTGCCCCGGGGCTCACTGCTGGGAGTGGACCTGCCGTGCACGTGTCCCTTGAAAACAGCTCCGGGCACGTCGCTCCGGCACCGCTTGCGTCTGCAGAAGCCAGCCGGGTGGCCGGCCCCCGGTGCAGAAGGAGCAGGACCAGCCGCAGAGACCCCCTGCCACCCTCTTGTAGACTCTTCTCCCACTGCCCGCGGTGGGCGCCCTCCTGAGCTCCAGCCCGCCGGCTCCTGTCGCCTGAGCTTCGCCTGCCGGGCACTGGGCACTGCGGGGCGGCAGGGCTTCTGCGCCACAGTCCTCTCTGGGAGAGTCTGGTTGGCGTTTCCGTCCCCTGAAACAGTGCATTAAGAAGAGATGCCAAGTGCGGAACGCGACGTCACGAGCGAGGGTCTGAACAGGAAGCTCAGGTCCCTGGGTGGCTCTCAGGCATGACTTTGCGTTTACCCCCGGAAGCCCATCGAGAGCATGGCTCCTCCGCTCTCGGACAAGGCTGGACACGTGGCTGCTTCACAGCAGGCGAGACAGCATTTGAATTTCTTACCTGGTGTCCTGTTTGTGTTTTAGGTAAAATGTCGGTTCCAGGACCCTACCAGGCAGCCCCAGGGCCTTCCTCAGCGCCAACTGCACCCCCGTCCTATGAAGAGACGGTGGCCGTTAATGGCTACTACCCGACACCTCCGGCGCCTGTGCCCGGGCCAACCACGGGGCTGGTGACTGGCCCGGATGGGAAGGGCATGAATCCTCCTTCGTATTACACCCAGCCAGTGCCCGTGCCCAACGCCAACGCAAGTATGCACGGCCTGGGGTGCTCCTGCTGTCCTAGCCCTCCACCTGTCTGGCCCTGGGAATCGGGGGACCAGAGTAGCAGCTGCCAGGAGGCCGAGTGAAGTGCCCAGCGACTTCATCCCCGACCCTGAAACGTCATACGCGGTGCTTCAGATCCCACGTTGCTGAGGCCCATGCGGTTTTGTTTTTTTCTGTGCCGGGCACTGAACCCTCCACTGACAGCCCTAGCAAGCTGCCTGTTTCCTCCACTAACCTTTTCATGGTGCCGGAGACTGAACTGGGGGCCTCAGGCAAGCTGAGCAAGTGCCTTACCCTGAGCCCTCTCCCCAGCCCTTGCCACTTTTTATTTTGAGACAGGGTCTTGCCAAGTTACTTAGGGCCTCTCTAAGTTGAGGCTGACCTAGAACTTGTGATCCTCCTGCCTCAGCCTCCTGAGTCACTGAGATTGTAGGCGTGCTGTCTTTTTCTTTTACTATGAAAGCCACATGACTAATATCCCTGACCATTTTAGAAGACAGCTCTGTGGCATCAGGTCCATTCAGAGTTGTGTGGCCATCACGACCATCAGACTTCAGGACTGTTCCATCTCCCCAAACTGAAACGGCCCCCCTTAGACACTAACGTCCACTGCCCTCCAACGGGCCCTGGCAATGGTCATGCCACTTTTAGTTTCTGAATTTGACTACTCTGGGGACCTCCTGTGAGTAGAATCGCAGGATGTTGTTGTGGCCTGCTCGGTCCACCCTGCTTGATGTCCTGGAGGTCATCCATGTTGTGACCAGCGAGTGTGGGAACCCTCTTTTCTAATCTGATACCCCACCGCGTGGACAGACTCCCGCACCCTGGGTGGTGCTGGGCGGTGTGCGTGGGCGTGGCCATCAGAGTCCCGCCCCTGGGCGTGGCCGCCTGCGTTGGGCCTCCTTGCTCAGTGGGTCAGCCCAGGTCTCTCCCCGCAGTTGCCGTGCAGACCGTCTACGTGCAGCAACCTGTCTCCTTCTTCGACCGTCCGGTCCAGATGTGCTGCCCATCCTGCAACAAGATGATCGTGACCCAGCTGTCCTACAACGCCGGTGCCCTCACCTGGCTCTCCTGCGGCAGCCTGTGCCTGCTGGGGTGAGTCACTGCAGTGCGCCGGACCTCGGGGGCTGGGGGCTGGCCAGGGTGCTGTAGGACTTTTTTTTCTTGTGGCTCTGGGGATGGAACCCAGGGCTAGGCCGTGCCAGGCAGCCTCTTCCACTGAGCTGCACCCACCCCCTGCGGGAGGTGGAGCAGCATCCCTGGCCTCTACCCTCTGGAGGCCTGGAGCTCCCTCCCTGCCCCCCCCCCCCCCCCCCCCCCCCGTGTAGAACCACGGCTCCCGCGTCTGCGCACCTGCGCGCTGGGCCTGGCCTTCCTCCCGGCCCTGCCCAGACGGCCCCAGCAGCCTTAGGGGTTTCTAATTCTTCTAGAATTTCATGACCCACATAATAATGTTTGCTTGACTCTGAAGCTTTAAACAGTCTATACATTAACACACTTTATAGTCATCTCTTCAAAACTTCTTATCCCTTTATGACCTCGAGTACTTTTCCCACTGCCTCTACAGGGGATTATATAAATATTATGTCTGCACCAAGGGTATTATATTTAAAGAGATCATAGTTTCTGTTCTTGGGGAGAAATTTGAGGAAACACGATTGACTCCCCCAACCCCCAGCAGGTAATGGTAGCTTTGCTCCTGGCCACGTGATCTGCTTGGAAAACTGCAGCTCCCATGATTTTCCTTGAAGGAAAGCGTGTAGGAGTTTCTTTGCAGGAGCCCTCTGTTGGGAAACTGACATGTCCCTGTGCGTCTGCTTGTGACACTAGGGCAGGAAGGAACAGTATTTCTCTTCCTCATTTCAGAGAGGATCTTACAGCCCCAGAGAGCTTATTCCCTCCCTTGAGGTGGTGCCTGTTGGGGAGAAGGGAGACCAGCCCGTTCGCGCATCCCGACCCGTCTTACCCACTGGCCCTGCCGTTGCCTGTTGGTTTCCCTCCCTGGGCAGAAAATGCTAAATAAATCCCATCACCTTTGGGTATTTATGTTAAAATGGAAATTTTGCCAGGTGCAGTGGCGCATTCCTGTGATCCCAGCCGCTCTGGAGGCTGAGGCAGGTGGGCCACAAGTTCAAGGCCAGTGCAAGCAACTTCGTGAGGTCTTAAGCTGTTTAGAGAGACCCTGTCTCAAAAAATGTAAAGGACTGGAGATATAGCTCAGTGGTAAAGCTCCCTTGGGTCTGATACCAGTACCAAAACCAAACCAAAACCCCTAAAACAAAAACAAACCTGAAATTTCATCTCTAAAAATAGGGAGACACAGAATGAAAATGAAGACTGCAAGTCAGCCTCTGATCTGGCTTTCCCTCGAGACAGCCTTTCTGTTCCTCCCTCCGTTTTCTCACATGTGGTAGAGCAGGCTCGGACCCCCTCGCCACAGCTGTGCGACAGTGGCGAGTGGCTTTGCCTCTCTGTGCTCGGCTTCCCCATCTGTAAGCTCGGGTGCTGAGGGTGAAGTCGGTGAGCCTGTGCGCTCTGTTCCTGGATCGGCGCTCGTGCTTTGAGATGTGCATTGGCCTTGCCCCTGAATGGCCTCAGGCACCAGGAGGAAGCGTCTTCCCCGAGTTTCCTCTGGAATATTTCTAGATGCTGCTTTCTGTGAACCAATGCCTTCCCGCCAGACGTTGAATTTTATCTACATTTTTGGTGATAAAAACTGTCACTCTGCCTTCTGCCTCTGAATGTGACCACCTCGTTGTCCGCGGGCAGAGGGCAGTGACAGCCGTGGTTCCAGGCTGTAGGAGGTTCCTGCCTTCGTGTGCAGATGGTGGTCACTTCGACTGGGTGGTCACTTAGACCGGGTGGTCACTTAGTTTGGGTCCTGTTCGGTCGTTTCCCTAGGCAGTTTTCTTCTTCAGAGCCAGCTGAGTAGCTGGGTGTCACGGTGTCAGCCTGTAGTGCCAGTGCCTTGGGAGGCTGAGGCAGGAGGTTCACAAGTTCAAGGCCAGCTCAGCAGTTTAACAAGACCTTGAGCAACTTAGTAAGACCCTGTCTCAAAACAAAAAATAAAAAGGATGTGGCTCAGTGGCAGAGCACCCCTGGGTTTGAGCCCTAGTACCACAAACAAACAAAAAATCCGCAGCTCACACCTGTGTCTTTCACCCCCCCAAAATTACCAACCCCCAGTCTGAGAGTTTTGAACGATACTGAATGACCCCAGGTTTGAAAGTACACCCGGGGGGGGCCTCAGCTTTGCTTGATGGAGTCTCCTAGGCTGCCCCAACAGACCTGGTGGTTTAAACAGAAATTTATTCCGTCCAATCCTGGAGGCCAGAAGTCCAGAGCCAAGACGGCAGTAGGGCCATGCTGCCTCCAGCCGCTCTGGGGGAAGAGCTGTCCTCGTCTCCGCCCGTTGCTAGTGGCCCAGGTGCTCCTGGCTGCGGCTGTTCCACTCCAGGCTCTGCCTCCACGGTTGGTGTCTGGCCTCTGTGTGGCCTTTCTTAGCTAAGTTGCTGAGACTGGTCTTGAACTTGCAATCCTCCTGCCTCAGCCTCCGGAGTGGCCAGCAGGCCCCACCGGCCTTTCCTCTTCTGAGGACGCCCATCACTGGGTTGGGGCCACTCGGGTGGTCCAGTGATCCCACCTCCAGTGCCTCTTCTCCGTGTTCCCAGGTCCCCAGGTCAGGACACCGCACTACCCACCCTGCTGCGGCGTGGCTGATGACGGCTCCCGTGTGGCCCCTTTTGTCTTCCCAGGTGCGTGGCCGGCTGCTGCTTCATCCCCTTCTGCGTGGACGCCCTGCAGGACGTGGACCACTACTGTCCCAACTGCAAAGCCCTCCTGGGCACCTACAAGCGCTTGTAGGACTTGGAGCTGGAGGGAGCGAGCCGCGCTGCGGGAAGCCCCCGGGAGTGCGGCCTCTCCGAGGGACCCACCTTCGAGTCTTCTTTTGGGGGGAAAACGTCACAAAAGTCAGACCTCCAAGCCCCGGAAACTGCTGCTTGGAATCTGCACAGGACATGCAAAGACGCTGACCTTGGGTGTGGCCGGCCCCAGGGTTTCCCGCCACCCGTGTGACCCCAGGTCGTCCCGAATAGCTGTGATCGTTGCCCAACTGAAAACCTGGTGAGCTGCCACCGGCTGGCTCCTCCTGCCTCAGTGGCCTTCCTGGTGGTGGCTCCGACTCCAAAGCCACCGCCTGCCTTCTCTGTGATCGCCCTGCCCCGCTGTGCCGAGCCAGCCCGCAGCCCGCCTCCTCCCACCCCCGTGACGCAGCTCTGCCTTACGACTTTACGGGCTTGGCTTTTAGGTTCTGTAACCGCAGACTCCTTTAGCAATCGAACTCACTTTAATCTCTTGATGTCTTTTTTAAAGTGTAAGGAAGGGCCATTCACACCCAGCAGACACACCCGCGAGGCCACACTGGCAAAGTAAGAGAAGGAGGGGCTGGTCGCTCTCCCGGCCCCCGTGTCTCATGCCAGATCCTCAGCAACGCTTTATATGAAGGGATTTTCTTTCTTTTTTTCTCCTTGTGGAGTAATTTAACGGTATTAATGGTTTTCATGGCCTCTCTGGTCTTCAGACACCTTGAACCTCGTTATGAAGGGAGGGTTTATAGAACCATCTTCTATAACTGTCTGATGGGATTGTTCTCCCATTTGCCAGAGGGGGTGCCCGCTGCCTTCTGAGACAGGGTCTCCCCGTGACGCCCGGGCTGGCCTTGAACTCCTGGGCTCGGGCTGGGCTCGGGCCGTCCTCCTGCCTCACCTCCCGAGTGTGGAGACCTCAGGTGCTCACAGCTGTGCTTGGTAGAAACAGAAAAAGAAGTGGATACCTTCATCCACTGCCTTTACACGGCCTCTCGTCCTAGGAGCCTCTGCAAGTGGGGTCCCCTCTGGAGTTCCGGGTGGTACAGGAAGTCCTCCTTGGTCAGGTCCAGATGCAGAGACCCAGCCGAGGCCTGGAGCGAAAATCTGTATATTGGTTGAAAAATTTAGAGTCATGATCATTGATCCTGTTGCTCCATCTGATGTTCTGAACTTGCCAATAATTGTGTTTTACAGTAATAATGGATGCCGCACAATACTTTTGGTGTTCTCTGCTTTTTGAAAAAATAAAGTCTTTGGTTCCTTGGGTGAACTGTTGAGCGGTTCTTCTGGTGTGGAGAAAAGCCTCGCGTTGTGTTTCCAGGCGCTGCCACAGAGAACCTTTGTCTGCTCTGTAACGGTCGAAGAATCCTTCGCAATGCAAACTCGAGCCTGGCCGAGCGTCCCGGTGCCGGTGTTGGGTGGAGTGGCTGCTAGCGTCGGGCCTGCACAGGGGCGCGGAGCCCGCAGGCGTCACCAATGGCAGCAAGCCGCGGCTCTCGAGTTCTAATAACATGCACACAAGAGAGCCGCCCTCATTCATTCTCCAACAAAACCTGCTTTGTTCATTGATCCGGGTGGTTGTGGGGCACTGGGGGGCGGGTATGGGACCATGCCAACGCAGCCTGCCGCCCCCTCTCCTACCTGGGTACGTAGTTTCATCTTGGAAGGTGCAGGAAAGTAATGACATTTTGGCGTGGCTTACGTTGTCATTTAAACCCTAATTTATGGTCTTGCAAAATTGCTGCTTACCGTGCCCCTTGAATTTGACAAAATTCCAGGCGATGCAGAGTTGGCGGTTGTCCTGGGAGGGGGCATGAGTGATCTCAAGCTGCTGCTCATTACAGATGCAGAGACCTGAGAAGAGCCCGGGTCCCTGGGCTCCAGGGACCGCCAGATCCGAGTCAGGCAGGGGTTTCGGGTCACGCCCGGAGCACCGAGCATGCATTGGGCCTTCCATTTTATTGCTTGGAGTACGGAATTCGTTATGTATTTGGGGGGAATTAAAATGCTCTCCCATCCTGCCTTGGTTTGTTGGGGACTTTGAGCTTAGTCTGGTGCAAACACCGGTCACAGTCAAGCGAAGGGCTTTCCAGCTGCCCACTTGGACCTGGAAGAGGAATTTTGCCATTCTCTCCACAAGTGGCTGCAGGCGACACAAACTGTCCATCCACCGGGACCTGGAAGAAGCGTCGACTTGTGTCTCGTTAACAAAGCTGTTGAGCTGTGCTGTCTGCTTCTGCCAGCTTCAGGCACAGGACGGAGCCCTCCTGACACGGCGCGGCTTCCCAGTTGCCACCCGGGATACTCCTTTGGGTTGCTGAACTCTTTGTAAATGTGGCTTCACACCCACAGAGGTCGGCCTCTGTGTTCTCCCCAGCAGAGGCCTGGCGAGTCCAGGATGCTGGGAGCTGCCTCCGACGTTCCAGGCTCAGTGTGCGTGATGAGAAAATCTAGACGCTGGAATTTCACTTGCAGAATTCCCATCTGCACTTTGGACCGTCAGCAAGGTGGTCTGCGGCCTCCGTGCCTCGAGCTTCCTGTGAACTCTGTTTTACAGACACACGAAGGAACTCTGGCCCTGCTTGCCGTGAAGAGGCCAGGAGTAGTTTCGGGGTTTTGATTTGTTGGTTTAATCTAAGAATTTTAAAGGGATGAGATTTAGAGCAATTAAAAAGAAACCAGTTCACAGCCAAGTGAACAGCCCAGCACGTTCAACTGCCATCTGGTTCTCGAGTGTGGGGAGTGCTCCCGAGCTCCGGGCCTTGTCCTCTCTTCTTTTATTTGACTTTTTGGTGCTGGGGCGAACCCAGGCCCTTGTATGTGATAACCGTGCGCCCAGCACCAAGTCACGCCCCCAGCCTCTTTCCCCACTGTTCCGTGGGCTCCGTCCCCACATGCATGGCCACCCCCACTGTCCACTGCCCCCACACTGGTGCCTTCTGCGGCCGCTGACCCTGCATTGACACTTGGCCCTTACGTGTCATTTCATCCAGAAGTGGCTGTACCTGTGCATCCGTCTGAAGTCCGCTTGGGGTTCAGCCTTGGTGTGTCCTGTGGGCATGACGCACTCCGGGCTCGGCCCCTAGGGACGCCATGCAGAATGGACTCCCACCCTGAGACTCCTCCTCGGCCACCACTGGCCTCACCGTCTCTAGTCCTGCCTTTTCCATAATGTCCAACAGCCGGGCTGTGCCGTTTTGTTGGCTGTGCCGGGGGCAACGTGGGAACAGAGGCAGGAGGATTCCAAGTTCAAGGTCGACCACTCTGGTGGTTCAGCAGCGGGTCTAAAATTTTTTTTTAGTTGCAGATGGACACAATACCTCCATTTTTTATTTATTTGTTTCTACCTGGTGCTGAGGATCGAACCCAGTGCCTCACAGGTGCCAGGCAGGCATCCTGCCACCGAGCCACAGTCCCAGCCCTAGCGGTGGGTCATTTATTCACCTGTCCCCCAGCTTCGGCGGGGACTGAGAAACGGGTGGCCAAGGGGACATTTCAGGGCAACGCCCAGCTTGAGGAGCGGTCAGAGCTGGCGGGAATGCAGGGGGACAGCGGGTCCCGCGTAGCCAGGGTGGAGGCTCCTGTCCTCAAATCTTCCTTCATCCTGGTTCCCAGCCAGCCACCAAGGCGGCGGAGTCTCCCAGCTGCGTGCAGGAAGCAGGTCGCTCTCTGTTCCTGGCCGGCATCTCGCCGGCACTTCTCCGCTCTGGGTGGGGTCGCTGGTGTCTTCCATTTGCTTTTGGAGATTGGCAGCTGCTGGATCCGGCTTCTCTGCTGCTGCTCTGCTGACGGGCAGCCAGGAGAGACTTCGGGTGGCAGGTGGATCACGGTGCGGGGCTCCGCGGACCTGCCCCAGGAGATGTCCCACCTGCCCGAGGGCCCCAGCGTGTGCCTGTGAGGGTGAAGACCCCCTCTCTTGAACCCGGGCTCCTGGGAGCAGAGCGGACGTTGCAATCCCCAGTAAGGACATTTGGAGAAAGGAAGTGGCGGAGGCTCGTCGGCCGCTTGCTGTGCGAGGCCATGTGTCCGTGTTTGGGAGGGATTCCCGAGCGTAAAGCAAGGCCTGTGGCGAGGATACAAGCAGCTTTTTCTAAACTTCGAGACCCCCACGCTGCCCAGGCTGGCCTTGAACTTGCAATCCTCCTGCCTCAGCCTCCTGAGTCGCTGGGATTACAGGCCTGCCCCACTGAGCGCCGCACGAACAGCTTTGCAGAGTCATTTTCTAAGCAGCAACTTACATTTCGAGTTTGTGTCTAAAATCAAAGTTGCAGAAAACAACGCTCCTCTTGTCCCAGGTGGGAGGTTGTGGGCTGGGGTCTCCTCCTTCTGCCCACGACCTGAAGCCCGGGACAGCCCAGCTCTTTGGAGCCAGTGACACCCACGGCCACGGTGGCATCGGAGCTGCTGGCTGCAGTGTGGCGACGTGATTACAGGGTGCGCCCGGGGCCTGGCAGCCTCTCTGTGGTTGAATTGCTTTGCCCTCTGTCCCCATTCCGTGTGGAGCTGGCCTCTGTCCGCGAGTCTTGCGTTAGTCCGTTTGGATCAGATCAGGAGCTCGCGTGTGGGCCGGTGTCTCCACGGTGTCTGGGCGTGGGCTTGTGCGTGTGGGTTGGGGGTCCGGCATCTCCCCAGGCGGGGAGATGTGTGTCTCTGGAGTGTGAAGGGAAGGTTGGAGCTGCCCCAACCCGGAAGCCCCGGGCCTTCAGCCTGGTGGCCGTCCAGGGGCTTTAAGGCCATCGTGTGTGGACATCAGTGAGTCACAGGTCACAGGGTCTGCTGGGTGTGCAAGAGCACTCCTTCCACTTGCTGTGTGACACTGGCCTCCCCCCCAGGGCCCATGTCAGGCTGCAGGCAGGTGATGCTGGTTGGGAAGGACTTCCCGGGTCCTCCACAGCGAATGGGCAAGTGCTCAGCCTCAGCTGCTCCTGGGAAGCCTCTGCGCTGGGCCTCGCCCCAGACCAATCGAATCAGAGTGTCCGCATGCCACCAGGTATCCACGCACCTGTGCACAGGTGCAGCCTGCATGGGGCCCGGGGATCACAGAAATGCTGCAATTGGACTATTCCTCAGGACTGTGGGCTGAGCCCAGGGGCTGGTGCAGCGAGTCAAGCGCTCTCGCTGAGCTACATCCCCAGCCCTTTTTATCCCAGTCATTGAGCTCACAAGCGCGTGCCCCCTCCACGCATCAGGGCTAGGGCAACTCTTGGGCACGCTGACGTCAGGCTAAGGGTCTTCTGTGGGTCCTGGGTAACAGGGCTCAGTTCCTGGAGCAGGAATAAGTGCCTGGGGATGGGTTCCAGTCCTCGAAGAGCTTGTTTATCAGCCGGGTGCCGTGGTGCACACCTCTGATCCCAGCAACTGGGGAGGCTGAGGCAGGAGGATCACAAGTTCAAGGCCAGCCTCAGCAACTTAGGGAGGCCTCTCAAAACAATAAAAAGGATGATGTTGCTCGGTGAAAAAAAAGCAGTCTTGTACTGTCGAGTTGCAGCCCTCCACCCCCACACGTGGGAATGCTTTTGTGCGTGTCTGGACTTTTTCACTGAACGCGATGTTTCCAGGGTCATTCATGCCACGGCATGAATCGGAGCTTCATTCTTTTTGACGGCCAGGTAGCACTCCCCAGTACGGCTAGACCTCATTTATCCACTCGGCTGTTGACGGTTACGGCTTTAACAAGCCCGAGGCTCTACAACTGCTGCTCGTTAGTTGTTCAAAAACAAATAATCATGTCCGTTTGTCACTAAAACCATTTTTTGTTAAACAGTTTCTATATCGCTTTTAAAACATTGTGATAAATCCAGGGAGGTGCCTTCGAAGGTGAAGGGGGCCCATTATTAAGAACTTTGCCAGGTGGCAGGGTCCACCGTCCCAGGCACACCTGGGGTGCCCGCGCTCTGCCCTGCCAGGTGAGAACCGTGAGCTGCCTCATGCAGGGAGAGGGCCTTTCAAATAGAGCCTGCGTGGGAGCTTCACAGGCCTGATCCAGTGGCCTCTGGGGAAAGCGGCTCCTCTGGCCCCAGCGAGGGCTGGGGCCGGGCGCCGATGATCCTAGGCCTCCCTCCTGGGGGGAGGAGAAGAAAGCCTGGCAGACCCTCGTCCCCTCTTGGCTCAGTACCTGAGCCCCACGCCCCGTGGGGCCCTGGAGACAGTCCCGCCCCGCGCCAGGCAGGAGCTCTGCCCCTGGCTCCAGCCCTTTTTGTTGTTTGAGATGGGGTCTTGCTGAGTAGCCCAGGCTGGCCTGGGACTGGCCACCCTCCTGGCTCAGTCTCTGGATCACGGTCACGGCTGTGCCCCACTCCTGAGCCTCTACTTAGGGCTCTGCTGACAGGGAGCCCTGCATATCCAGAGGGCCCATCTGACCTTCGGCCTCCGCCGTTCCCTGGGAGAAAGGGAAGGGGAGGCCCCAGCCTCCTGCTTACTCCTCCACAGGGAGCAGGCGTGGTCACAGGCTGAGCGCCCTCCCTTTCAGCAGGTTGCTTTACTGGGCTTCCCCTGGAGCTCCGCTTGCTCTCCCCCAGCCCAGCTGAGTGCTGGGTGCTCCATCTTTGAGGAATGTCAGCCAGGAATGAGTGAGTTCGTAAGCAGATTTGTGGGTGCCAGGATGATGATGGCCAGTGTTCATGGGTCACTGTCACGGCAGTGGCAGTGAGGGTCATGGGGAATACCTTCCACAGGCAGGGCATGGTCTCTCATTTAATTCCACAGCGAGCCCTTCCTGGGACTCCCTGGCTGTGATGTCAATGTTCCCAAGTCTCATTCCTTTTCCTGGCTGTGTACTATTCCACTGTGTGGCCAAACCCTACTTGGTTTATCCCACACCACTGATGGGCGTTGGGGCTTTGAGTGAGTACAAACTGAAGCTTCTGTGAATGCACCTGCAGAAGTCTCCTGTGCATATGCGCTTTCTCTTGGGCAAAAACCTCAGGGAGACTGGAGCAAATGGTAGGTGTGTTTGACTTTTGAAGAAACACTCTGGCCGCTTTAATGTGATTTCCTTTATTCCTAGGGCCAAGCCTCTTTTAGCACAAAGCAAATCCAACTGTGTTCTTTTCGGTGAGCAGGATGCTCCTGGACTTTGCTTATTGAATGATTTGTCTCAAGAATATGCCATGCCGTTCCTATCATGCGATTAGCTGTGTGTAGTTGATTTTTCTGTGGCCTCTTTGTTGTCTATTTAACGTCATGTAGAGCTGAAAGATACTTTGCCTGTGATTTCCACCCCCTTTTGTTTTGCCAGGGAGGCCTGGGGGGTAGCTCAGGGATGCAGTGTTTGCTAAGCATACGAAAGGCCCTGCGTTCCCAGCAGGGCAAAGAAATTTTATTTTTTTGGTCAATGAGTAAATGAGCCCAGAGAGACAAGAAACATTTCTGAGGTCACACAGCTAATTGAACAAGTAAGCAGAGAGATGGAAAGGCCCCGGGGGGATAGGAGTGATGATCCAACAGTGCTAACAGTCAATAAGGAGCAGGTTTCTCCCTGTTACCTTTCATTTCAAAGATGAGCAATGCCGGCAGAGCTTCAGAAAGGCCCCCTCTTAGGTGAGATCTTCCGCCAGCCACCAGCGGCTTGCTGTGCCCCCTGCTGGCCAGTTCCTCTGTCCCGTGGGGAGTCGCGGCCTTCGGACCCACTCTCCCTAGCGCTGCAAAGAACACCATCCCTCTCGCCTTAAGAGGCTTCTCTGGTCTGACACTGTCTGCTTCTGCCTGGATTTCTGATCGGGCGAAGCCGAGCAGCCAGTCGGGGCCGTGGCTGCCGGGGGCTGGGGGGTGACTGGGTGCAGCCCCGGGGAGTCTTGGGGCAGGGCCAGTCTGTGACACGCATGTGGGTCCGTCATGTCCCTTCTTCCAAACTCTTAGAATTCCCAGCACCAAGAGCAAATCCTGGCGGACCATGGACCTGGGCGGGCCGCTTGGGAGGGCGGAGGGCGGCGGGGCCTGTGGAAGCTCCGCTTTATAATTGCTTCATAATTATTGTGGCGCTGAGGACAGGACGCAGGCCCTCCTGCGTGCTGGGCAAGCGCTCTGCCACTGAGCCGCGTCCCAGCCTCTGCACTTCCTCTGGCTTCTCCTGCAAACTCAGTTGCTCTTAAAATAAGAACGGAGTCTCCAGGGGCTTCTTCACTCTGCCGACTTGGCCCGGGCACCATGGGCTTCACTGCCTCCTGTGGCCGATGACGCAGGCCCAGGGACCCTCTCCGGGAGGGAGCAGGGCGCTCGGCGTGGTGTGGGAGACGGGTGCCTGGCTGAGTCCCTTGCTGCAGGGAGTCGAGTCCCAGTTGCTGGTGGCTCACGCTGTAGGTGTGAGGCCAGGGCTGTGGGCTCCTTGCCTAGCCGATGGGGCAGCCTCAGCGATGGCCTGGAGGGCGTCCCCACCCTGCTGGCTCCAGACTTCCAGACCTGGGGCTGCGTGCTGGGGACCCTCCTGGGATGACGCTATGTTGTCTGAGGACCAGGAAGCAAGATGGCAAGGATTTTGCTCAGCTCACAACTTGAATGGTGGAGGATTCAGGCCTTGGATAGAGACTGAGGGTCCTGGGGGAGAAGATGGAGAAGGAGATAGCTCAGAGCAAAGCCTCTGAGTGAAAAGAGCAGGGACTCTGGAACCAGGTTGGGTTAAAATCCCCATAAGCTGTGTGTCTGTGGGCAAGTGACTTACCGTCTCTGGGTCTCCTCTTCCTCTGTACAGTGGGATGGTGCTGATCTCGCCTTGCAGGGTCGTGGCTGCACGGGGGCTAACTGAATGGTCAACACACAGGGAGTGCTCCCCCTGCCCGATACAGCTTCCCAACGGCAACACTATTGTCATCGTTGTGATCTACTCTGCCGTCACAAGACCTCTCTTCTTCTTAAGCTGCTTCCAGAAATCGCCTGGCACAACAGCCGGTCCTTTCTGACCCGGGCTGTCCTTGCCGTGCATCTCATTTCTCCAGGGGATCTTGGCCCCCAGGCTGGGCTTCTGCTTTCCCTCGCAGCAGCTTTCAGCAACCCTCCAGCTCACATCCTAGCCCCCGTCCGCTGTGCCCAGGGGCCTGTCAAGTCTCCAGCCCTACAGCTCAGGGCTCCTGAGTCCTGAGGGTGAGAATGTCTGAACTGGAGAAGTTGGTATTGTTGGTTTCAAAATAGGAAAAGCTGAAATGCATTAATGATTAATTTCCTATGAAACACGTGCCAACCAGTCAAGAGTATCTTAATTGACTCTTAAAAGGTCCAGGTACAGGGCTGGGGATGTTGGTAGAGTGCTTGCCTCCCAGGCACAAGGCCCTGGGTTCAATCCCCAGCAACAAGAAGTGGGGGAAGTCCGGGTGCAGTGGTGCAGCCTCTAATCCCAGCGGCTCTAGAGGATCCTCTGAGGGCAGGAGGATCACAAGTTCAAAGCCAGCCTCAGCAACTTCGTGAGACCCTCTCTCAAAGGAAATGGAAAGGGCCAGGTTGTGGCTCAATGGTGAAGTGCCCTGAGATGGGTTCCATCTCTGGTACAAAGGCTGTTTATAAAGGCGGGTTTCATTGTGGGGGTGCGTGGGGAGGAGGAGGAGGGCTAGTACTGAGCCCTGCAGGTGCTTGGAGGTCATGGCCAAGGGGATTGAGCACCTGGAGTTCAACAGCCCAAGGTGCCGTTGGAGGCATGTTGCAGGTGAGGCAAGCCCTTGTGGGCCTGGGAAAGTTGCCAGCAGGTGCAGGCAGACCCCTGGCCTCTGAGAGCCCCGCTTCTCTGAGGTCGACGGGCCTGCAGCTTGGCGAACCCCACCCCTGCGAGGGCGCAGCCTCCCCTGAGCGGTGGGAAACCAGACATCAGCCAGTGAACTAGCTGGTGGCCGTGGAGGCGGAGTGAGAATGTGCTCGATGCCACTGAACTTCACGCTTTAAAGTGGGTAGTGGTCAATTTTATGTTCTCTATATTGCAATTAAAAAAAACCCACATGCATGGCCTTCCGCCCTGAGGTCCCCTTGGCAAGGACCGAGTGGCAGCTCTTTCTCCCGGGGCGCAAAGGGGTTGCCCGTCATCGGTCAGACCCCGCCCCTCCCTCGGTCCTGATTGGCTGAGGCTTCGCGGGAAGCCCCCTCCTCCCCTCCCCTCTGGGCAGGACGCTTCCTTGGTCCCCACCCGGAGCTGCGGGACAGTACGGGAGAGTACGCGGTGGCTTGGGGCTCCAGTGGGTCGGGCCAGCGGTGACGCCCGGGCTCACGGGGCCCCTGGGGCTGGCCTGCTCGGGACGCCGGCAGGAGCGACTCCGGGAGTAAGTTCGCCCGCCGGCCGGGTCGCCTTCTCGGCTCTGTCCCTGCGGAGCAGCGGCCCCCCACCCGCCGGGAGAGCATTTTTGTAGACAGGTGCCCTTTACCTCCCGCTCCTCGGTTTGCTTTTCGCGGAGTCGGGGGAGTCTGAGTTCCCAGCAGCCTCAACTCTCGCTTCCAGCCTCCATCAGCGACCTCCGCTTTTGGGGCGCCGCGAGGCCGGAGCTCCAGCCGGGCTGAGGAAGCGCTCTGGGGCTCGGCGCCTGGTGTGGGGCGCGCCCGCGGGTTTGGGGATGTTAAGCGCTTCTCGTCGGCGGGGCGAAGCTGTGGGATGAACTTGGACTTGTCTGTGCGCTGCCCCAGTGGAGAAAAACGCAGTGCCTGTGGTTCTAACTTGCCTGGTTTCAAAAGCTGTAAAAGGAAGGTGACATCGATGCTCATTTACTATTGATGCTCATTGAGTCACTGGGCTATGCACCCCCAACCCCTTTTTGGTTTTATTATTTTTTTTTTAACTATTTTAAAAAATTTTTAGATATCGGTAGGCCTTTACTTGATTCATGTATTTATACGTGGTGCTGAGGATGGAACCCAGCGCCTCACACATGCTAGGCGACCTTCTACCACTGAGCCACGGCCCCAGCCCATGTTTTCATTTTGAGGTAGCGTTGGGCTACATGGCTGAGGTTGGACTGGAACTTCCGATCCTTCTGCCTCAGTCTTGAATGGCTGGAAATTAATTTCTAGAACCCGCTTTCTTATATCCAGACCACCACCATAAAATGTAATCAATATAAAGAAATGAGACCTTTTCTATCCTTTAAAATTCAGTTAGAGTTTATACTTGGAGCATATTTCAACTTGAATGCTACGTTTTCTCTGTAAATACTCGATCTGCCTTTAGATCTCCTCAGATCGAGAGTTGAGACGGGTACTAAGTCATTTTGAACATGTTTGATAGTTTCCCAATAACTGAATCCAGCTCGGTTTTCATATAAATGAATATCAGATGAGAAATTTCTCGAACACGAGCCCCGTGTGGCTGGTGGCAGCGGCCAGCCAGGGCGGGCTGATGCTGCCTGGCACGTGGTAGGCATCTGTGAATCCTCGTTGGCTGGGTAAATGGATAAACTGTGATCAGAACTGACATCTGCCGAGGCGGAAATGAGACTTGGTTTCATTTCCTGGCTGTAGAGATGCCCCTGATTTCAGTCCATTCCCCATCCCTCCTTAGAAGTTAGCAAGAGGAGAGTGCAGATTTATTACCTCCAACACACAAAGTGTTCCCCTCCTTGCTCAATCTATTGTGGATCTATCATTAAACGACCTTGGTTGTCCTGAAATCTTTTATAAAATTAAAATGTACTTCTCAAGGGCTTCAGACATGGAAGGGCATGGACCTGCTTTGGGCAGAGTGCTCTGGGGACACGTCTCCCTCCTGGAGGTCTTGGCAGGTCCCCTCTGGTGGGTTTGGCCTAGAGAGCAGATACAGTGATTACAACTGAGTTGAAGGTGCTTAGATTTGGTGCCCACAGGCCACGCTGTCGGATTACTGCAACCGGAAGTTGATGGGGCTGAGGCTTGGCAATGCGGTTTTATTCACTGACATCCTACTTGAACGCAAAGGGGGTTTTGTTACATGAGCCAAGATATTCAGGGGGAGAAAAATCCTGCCAGGTATCACACCATGTTTAGTTGTTTCACAGGGTCCAGACGAGATGGGGAACATGCTCTTCCCCCATTGTGGGGAGGGATTTGCTTTCCAAAGGATGAAACAGGCTGGCACAGGCTGGGCGGGGTGGTTGGGAGGACAGGAGCTGTTACTGAAGAGCCATAGTGTGAACAAGGCTGCAGAGAGATGCCCGGCCCTGGTGGGGGGTGGGGGCGACGTGTGGGGAGGCTGAGGAGGGGGTGTCATGCACCTGCTGAGAGCCCGCTCTTGGTTGGCTCCCTCCCGCCCCCTCTCTGCCTTCCATTCTTCCATCTTACTCACGCCCACGTGGTGATGAGGCTGTGGATTGAGTCCTGGCTCCATCACTGACCAGCTTCGAGCCCCTGGGCAGGTGGCTTAAGGCCTCAGTGTCTTCATCTGTAAAATGGGAGTAATTACAGCGCTTCCTCTGGGGGACTGTTAGGGAGGCTGAATGGGTTGCAGGCATAACTTGCTGGTCCCCGTGACGGGCGCGCGGTGGGAGCCACGCGTGTGGCTGTGTGCACAGGTTCAATCCTCCTGTCTCTCTGGGGACCAGGTTCTTTTCCGGAAGCTGGAGGGTGTGTTAAATAGGTCAACTCAGGTTAGTCAATCCCAACTTCTCCAAGGGTTCTGGAGGGAGTGAGGTGCGGGGCCTCCTGCAGGCAGGGCGGCCAGGGTGGGCCCCTAGGCCTGTGTCCAGGCCTGCAGCAGGCGGGCCGAGGCCTGGAGCCAGTGAAGCTGCCGACTTTGGCAGGAGTGGGAGCCTGCGGGGTGTGGCTGGCAGGTAGGGGCCAGGAGCAGGCTGGCTCAGGAGCTGCTGAGCTGGGTGGCAATGTGACCCTGTGAATGTGTTTGTCCCGGGGTTGCACCTGGGGGTGCTCTCGCTGAGCCACATCCCCAGCCCATTCTGTTTTTGGGACCAGGTCTTGCTGAGTTGCTGGGACTGGCCTTGCACTTGGGATCCTCCTGCCTCAGCCTCTAGAGTCACTGGGATTCTGGGCGCAGGCCACTGGTGCTTTTCAAAGATGGCTCTGGGCTTCGGGAGCAGCTCAGGTTGAGTGCCTGCCCAGCACAGTGAGGCCCTGCGTTCCAGCCCCAGCATGGAGCAGGCCGTCTGGCCGCTGGGTGGGGCTGCCTCTGGACGCAGCAGGGGGTAGGTGGGAGGCTACTGCGTTGGGCAGGTCAGAGAAGATGTGGCACTGCCTGGCAGGCGAGCCACGGGGAGGACGTGTGGCTGGACAGGTGGGTGGGCAGTTGGGCGGAGCAGGGCAGGGAGGGGAAGAGGGAAGGGCGGGCAGAGGCCCGGAGGCCTGTGTTTGCTGTGGGCCGGGGGTCTTCCCGGCCTGCTGGACTCAGTTGTGAGGGAGGGGGGTCCGCAAAGGCCCCAGGTCACCTGCGGGAGCCATCAGGAAGTGGGGCCAGGCTCCAAGACAGGACCAAGGCTGGGCCGGGGTAGAGAGTGTCACCTCTTCTTGTCCCGTTGGTCCCCTGGGCCCTTCAGGTTCTCTGGGTGCCCCTAGGGCGGTGGTCCCTGCCTTTCTGGCTTCGCCCTGGTTCCATCTGATTTGTATTTCCAGGAATCTCGGACTCGCTGGCTGGATGGGAAGCCCCCTATGTGTGGCTGGTGTGCGCAGGTGAGCGAGCCTCTCGGGACACCTGACCCCCCTGTGGTGACCAGGAGCCCAGCCAGGATGGGCAGAGTGGGGGCAGCATGGGGGAGGGCAACCGCACGGTGTGACCAGGGCAGCCTCAGGCCCTGGCTAGTTCCCGGGGAGCCCGGTTGTGGGGAGCCCGGCCATCAGAGGAGCGAGTGGCCAGCCCAGCCCCAGGCTGGGTCCTCGTGCCTGGTGGCTGCAGGTGGAGTGGCCCTCGCCAGCAGGTGGTCTGCAGAGAGTCTGCTGGGAGCAGGAGGCGTGGTCACCCCTCAGTGAGACTGAGGTGACATGTCGATCTAGGCACACGCCTGGGAACAGGGGGCGCCTGCAATCCAGTGTCACAATTGCTGTCCTGGTCCTGACAGATTTGGACCCTCTTTCCTAAATTGGCTCTTCCCCAGAGCGACCCTCCGGCTGGCGAGCTTTGAGACTTGGTCTTCTACAAAGATCAGAGGCCAGCCTCCACCCCTACTGCATGTCCATCAGGCAGGGGGTGAGAAGCTAGTCTCCCCAGGGTCGAATGCCAGCTGTGTGCTCTTGGGTAAGTTAGTTGACCTCTCTGAGCCTCAGTCTCTTTTGTAAAATGAAAAAAATAAGGACTCCCTACTTTGAAATTGGTTATGAGGTATATATGAGTTAATGTCAGTGTAGATCAACGGTTTTCAACCGGAATAGTTGTCCCCTCTCCCGAGGGGAATTTAGTACCGTCCTGGTGTTTTTGATTGTCATGATTAGAGCATAGCAGGTAGAGGCCAGAGAAGCTTCTAAACCTTCTTAAAATACACAGAGCAGCCCCCACAATAGAATTCCCACCCAAAATATTAATAGTGCCGAGACTGAGAAACTTTGTGTATAAAGCACTCGGAATCGGGCCCAGCCCGTAGTGATACTGGCTAATGTTAATTGAGCACCTAATGTCTCTTTCCTTCTACAACCTCGTGGGGTTGCGCAGCTGCCTGGCCTTGCTAAGCTGAGGACCCAGCTGGGAAGGGGGCGGCAAGAACAAGGCTGCCTAGATAGTCCTGGAGGGTGATAGATTGTCAAGTGACCTGCTCCCTCTGTGCCCTCCAGGGTCAGCTGGGCCCCATTTCCCCAAGGACACCAGATACGCCTATCACTTTTCCACCAGCTCCAGCCTGCAGAGGGCCCCTGTGGAGGGAAGTGGACTGGGCCTCCAAGGCTTGGCCATCTTGGACGTGCTTGGCCCATGCCGAATGGTCTTATGGTTGAGTGTTTTGGGGCAGCTGGGAGGTCAGGTTGACGCTGGGGAGGGCCACGGGGAAGTCACAGCCCTCAGAATTTCTACTCTGTTGAATACAGAGGAATTTTCTGAGGGAACTCGTATTCAGCAAGTGAGGACTCCAGAGAAGATGGATGAGGGGCGCCGTTTTGGTTGTAGGAGGTGCCTCAGTGGGTCCAGCAGGAGAGCAGCAGGGGGGTGGGAAGGGGTGTAGGAGGCCGTTCTTAGAGCAAGAGGGGCCACAGGGTGGGGCGGGCTTCTCCTAGGGAAAGCAGGCCAGATCTGCAGGTCTGTGGGGGTGAGAAGGCCTTTAGACAAAGGGGCGGACGGGGTTGGAAAAACGAGACCTGGCGGGGGCTCCTGGGCAGAACCCTGGCCTTCCGGGGCCTGCATCCTCTGACCAGGTTAGAGGCAAATGGTAAAGTGAGTGGTGCTTGTTCTGGCAGAATCGTGGGTGAGGCTCACTGGGGGGCTACGGGTCCTTTTCATCAGGATTTCCCCGGCGCTCCCCAAGAAAGTGGAAGTGCCCACCCACTTTCTTCTGCCCCATTTCTGGTGACTGTCAGGTTTTTCTTGGACATGCCTTCCCACCCCATGTATATGGCCTTTTAGTTTTGCCTGAAGTCTTGTGTCATACTTGTGAAGCATTTTTTAACTGTTCGGAGCACTTGCTGATAAGACTTTCTCAAAACTGTTTTGTGTTTTCATGTAGAGTAGCTTCATCTGGTAGCTCTGAGTTGCCTTTTTTAAAAAAATATTTTGCAGTATTGAACCCAGGGCCTCCTAAACTGAGCTACATCCCTGGACCTTTTTATTTTGAGACAGGGTCTTGCCAAGTTGCTGAGGCTGGCCTCAAACTTGTGTTCCTCCTGCCTCAGCCTCCTGAGCCACTGGGATTACAGGCGTGTGCCAGGCCACTTTGCTTGTCTTTGAATTTCTCCTTAATGGAACCATAGAGGTTGTCATCTTTTGAATGTGGCTGCTGTGTTTGAAAAACATACATGACGTTGTTAAGCACAATTCAGTGGCATTAAGTACATTCACATCCTTGGTGACCATTTGTACCGTCCATCTCCAAACAGAAAGGGATGCACCTTCAGCATGAACTCCTCAAACCCACCCTGCGACCTCTGTCTACCTTCCATGAATTTTCCTACCTTAGGCCCTTCATGTGAGGGGAACCGACATTTGTCCTGTGTGTGTGGCTTCTTTCACTTGGCATAATGTTTTCAGGGTTCACCTATGTCCTAGCATGTATCAGAACTTCATTCCTTTAAAAAAAAAACACACAAATGATACAAAATTTACTCTTAACCATTAAGTGCATGGGTCAGTGGCCTTTATCTCTACCCCAGGACTTCCAGCGTGGCAACTGGGACCATAGCTGGTTTTGAGGTGACAGAGGAATTGGATTTTAAACAAGGCGAATGACAGTCACTTTGAATACATGGAACAGTAGAAGATTCCGTATGACACTCCGGTGGTGACTGCATGTCATTGTGCATTAGTCTAAACACAGAATGGACAGCGTGACCCCTCATGCAAACCATGCACCTGTATGATAGTGACATGTCAATCGTGTCAACTGATGGCACCTGGTTGGCCACTGGTGGGGGATGCAGATTGGGGAGGAGGTTTTGGGTGGGGGTGCAGGGAGGCACAAGGGAATCTCTTCACTTTTGCTCAGTTTTGCTGTAAAACTAAATGCTCTAAACAACAGTCTTCTGTTCTCCCTCCCTCCCTCCCTCTTTCATTCATTTTTTGCATTGCCGAGGCCGGAATCCGGGTGTCTAGGTAAGAGCGCTACCACTGAGCTGGACCCCTGGCCCTCGATTAAATCTTTAAAAAGCGAAATCAATTGTGTAAGGAAGGCAAGCGACAGGACAACCGTGCTTTTTGTCCGTCGAGTCTTTTGTTGCGGTCCACCCACGACCGCAGCCATGGCGACATGGGGACACTAAGGCTCTCCACGGGTCACGGGCTGCGCCTTTCGCCACTGCTTCGCGAGCGTCACCGTCTTTGTCTGTAGCGGACAGTCATGGCACTTCCTCAACCAACCTTCAGGGGCTTTGGGGGCAAAAAGAAGTTCCAAGCCTTCCGCCGGGAGCAGCAGACCCCTGACTGTTGACGTGACTTATTGTTGGAGACATTGGCATCCAATGCAGGAACTAGAACCTTCTGCTGGGGGAGGGACCCTGCTGGGCCCCAGAAGTGCCTTCTGGGTGGGGTGCTGGTGAGGCCCTGGGCTGTCCCAGGAGAGGCCACCTACACACAGCACTCTCTGCTTCAGCTCCAAGACTTGCAGCGACGTCCGTCCTGGGGTCCCAGGTGGAGGTTCTGAAGGAGTCAGAGTTGGAGGTAGGTACCCCTGGCCTGGGGCTGGGCGTGTGGACCTGACCCCTGCAGTGTCTATTTGATGGCTACTGGGCTCTGGGTGCTCCAAGTTGGACTGGGAAAACCCAGCTGGGTGACTCCCTGCCGCAGGGAGGTGCCATCTTGGACTGAAGCCCAAAGAGAAGTTCGTCTGTGTTTTGGTTTCGTCAGGCACCCAGATCAGACGCTGATGAGTTGTCATGACTCGGAGCCTTGGTGACTCCAGCCAGCCTCAAGTGTCCTTCTCGTACCTGGTGAGAGGACCCTGCCCCGTGTTTCCCACCTGTCACCCCAGCGGTCCAGATTTCACGTCCACCAGTCACCCCTCAGACATCACCTTGAGCGGGATCTGGAAGGCTCTGGCTGAGGGGGTGCTGGGCCCACGTCGGCTTGCCCTCCCCTCCCCCAGCCTGCCGAGGTGGACAAGACCCCTGTCCTTGCCCGCTCCCAGCTAAGCCCCCTTTTGTGACCCAGCCAGGCCTGGAACTCTCCCTCTGGCTGGTTTCCCAGGCCTCCCTGACCGTGGCCTCCGTGCCCTCAGCTCAGAGTGGCCGCCAGCCTAAGGCAGCCCCATCTTCTCAGATTCCTCTGCCTTTTTTATTGCAAATTCATTTGTTAAAAAATAAAGCCTTTGTCCAGGAATACTGAGATGAGGGATGCTGGCCAGGGGCTGATCCCGCTGAAAAGCTCAGGGAGAGTCCCCTCCAAGGGAACTATTGTCCCCAGTGCCTCATCAGAAATGCTAAGTCGGAGGCTGGGGATGTCAGTTCGAGGAGAGGAGGCCAGGGTGACTTGCTCTCCTGGGAGGGGCAGTACCATTAGCATTTCTCAAGCCCGAGGCCTAAGACCCAGGGGACTGACGACTGACGGCCTTAGCAAGGCCCCAATCTTTGGGCTGGGGAGGGAGAGCAGGGACCTCGGGGGAGGTACAAGTGGGGACCCTCGTTCTGAACCCCGAGGTTCTGCCTGCTGGCCGGTGGGCTCGGGCCTCAGCGGTTTCCCCCTCGCCTGGGACGTCTGACTTCTGTCTCCACGCAGGGCTGCCGGCTTCACATCCCTCCCCTCTTCCCTGTTTCTGGTCCCTTTACCTCCAGATGTCCGGGGGCCGTGAGGCACTGGGCTGGGTTCTGGTCCCAGCTCCTTCCCAGCTGGTCCCATGAGACTCGGTGAGTAGCTCCTCACTGGACAGGACTCCTCATTCCTTGTCCAGGTGGCGGCTGACCCTCCCCTCACTTCCAGCTCAGGGGTTCCCGGCCTGCCTGGGTCCCCATCCCAGTAGCCCCTCAGCCCTGCCTCCCTGGTGGGCCCTGTGGGGCAGAGAGCCTCTCCCTCCACCTTGGGATCCGTAGCTGAGTCTAGGAAATGAACAGGGCTCAGGGGATGACCGGACGGGTGTCCGCCGTTATCACTATGACACACAGGCGGCTTGGGGACAGGGGTGAGCACAGAGCAGGGAGCCGGGAGCTTGTGCACCCTCCCAGCCGAGACAGGGCCCTGGGGCAGGCCAGGGAGATGTGGGGACGGGTGGGGACGAGCTTATCTGGGTGTGGGGTTGACTGATCACCTCTGGTCACTCTCCTGGTAGCTGACACCACAGGGGGGCGCTGGTGACAGGCCAGCTCCTTGGGGAGGATCTGTCCCTAGGTGGAGGAGGGAGTCCAGAGGGAACCTTGCCCACAGTCTCTGCGGCGGCTCTTCTGGTGCCTCCAGTTCAAAGCAGTCAGGAGAGCAGGTGGCTTCATGGTGGCCCTGCTGGGACTCCCTGGGGACACTGGAAAGGGGCAGCCCTTGGAAGCTCAGCCTTTCACACTTGGCTCACGCACCCGTGTCCCAGCGGCAACCAGCCTAGGGGCAGCTTTGAGCAGCCCGCTGATTCCATGCCCAACTGAGGTGGGGCACAGAGCTCTTGGGGCGCCCTGGGGTACCTGGTGCTCCCCGGGGCTGCCGCACAGCGGGCAGGGGCGTGTGGGGGGTCTGACCCCTGCATCCCCTGGCAGCACTGTGCTGGGTCACTGCCCACTCCAGTTCCTCTGCGTGGGGGCCCGCGGTTCACCTGTGTCCCTGCCATGCTGAGCCACTCGGTGCTGAGCCTCCCCTCCCCTCCCCTCTCCCTCCCCCTCCCCCTCCCCACCTGAACATGAAAGCTCTTTGTGAGCAGCGTCCTTGAGGACAGGAGAGGATCCCTGTTGTTAACTGCTATTGTCAAGCCTCAGGCCTGGTCCTGCCCAGGGTCCTGGCTGGCTCCCTCTCTGTCCCACAGCCTGGCCTGGCCTCTCGCCTGACCTGCCGGCTGAGGCTGCCTCCTGTGGGTGCTCCCCTCCCCCGCTGCGCAGGACACCCCAGGATCCAGCTGTCACAGGTGACTGGAGCCTTCCGCGGCCACCACCCCGGCCATAGTGGAAGGAGGGCGTGCGGACCCGCAGAGGAGCCAAGCAGCGTTCCTGCCTGGTACCCCTGAACCTGGAGATACCCAGTCAGGACAGTCAGCCTATTCTAGAGGTTTCTCCAGGCTCATCTGCTGGCATGGGGGCGCTGGCTTGGTCTTGTTCCCCAGGTTGTCCTCAGTGGAGATGGATGGCTGGTTGTGAGCTTTTGTGGGAGAATCCACCTTAAATACTGCCTTTGCTACTAGGGGGTGAGCCGACTCTGGAAAGTTCCATGCAAGTCCCTGGAACATGGCTCGCTCTCTCTCAGTTTTGCACAGAAAGAAACAAGCAGAGCCTGCCTCTCAGGGGAAGCGTTTGCCCCTCCACCCCCTTGTTGGGATACCAACCATTTTTCTGAATAAGAAGCCACATTTGTTCCTGCTGCCAGCATTTTGGGCGGATACTGTGGCTCAGTAGCTGTGCTGGTCAGTCGATGTGGGTTGTTTGATTTTCTGTACCCCATTAGTAAATTACTATTATCAGTTACAGTTTTTAAATAAGGAAGCTGTAATTTGGAGATAAAATGACTAGCCCGAGGCCACACAGCTAGCGAGAGGCAGAGTTGGGACTTGACTGCCCATGTCCACTCCGCGCCCCTGGCTGGCCATGCTGTCTGCCTCAGAGGGCAGGCTCACCACACCGCCTGGGGCAGGGTCAGGGCCAGGTGGGAGCGCACGCAAGCCTTGGGCTTCCCAGCATTCCCTGTGTCTCTGAGGACCCAGCTGGCCCTCCCACTCAGACCCCTCCTAGCTGCACAGACCATCAGTGACGGAGGTGTTGGGATCGTCCTCCATGGTGACTCCTCAGCAGGTTGGAGTGCTTTTCAGAAGCACCTCTACTGAGACGTCACGTACATGCCATGTACGTCACCTGTTGAGTGTACAATCCACACAACAAGGTGGCTGGAGGTGTTGGTAGAGCCAGGCACCGTGGTACTGGCCTGTAAGCTCAGCAGCTCAGGAGGCTGAGGCAGGAGGATCACAAGTTTGAGGCCAGCCTCAGCAACTTGGCAAGCCCCTGTCTCAAAAAAAAAAAAAAAAAAAAAAAAAAAAAAAAAAAAAAAATGGAGATGTGGCTCAGTAGTTTCAATCTCTAGTACCAAAAAAAATTAAAGGCAGTGGATGGTGGGAATGAAGTTAAACAACCCGGTGATGTCTGTGACTTTGAATGGTCAGAAGTCCTCTCGAGGAAGTGACATTTTTTAGTCTGCAGATTGAACCCAGGGACTTGCCTATACTAACTAAGCACGTGCTCTCCCACGGAGCTGTACCCTACCCTAGGACATGACGCTTCTGTAGAAGGATAGGAAGATGGGGGAAAGCTCATCCAGGAAGGAAGCTGCAGTGCAAAGGCCCTGGGGCAGGAAAGAGCCCCGTGTGTCTCATAAACCTGGGGACCTACAGGAGGACACAGTTAAGAGTGAGCTGCACCCCCGTCCCCTAGCCACCCTGCCCGCTCCCCACTCCTGGTTTCTCTGTGCCTCCGGCTTCATCCTGGGCACTGCAGGTGTGAAAGCTCACCTGTAAGTCTAGGTGGCCCATTTCTATTTTCATACAGGTGCATTTTTACGCCAGATACTTTTCTGCTTCTTGCTTTGTCCACCTGACTTCTGGAGAGCTTGCCCTGGCCCTGTGGGTCCAGCCACCCTGTTGGGGTTAAAGGCTACTTGGCGTTCCCCAGTGTGAGCGGTGGCAGTTTATCTGACCATCCCCAGTTGCTGGGCACACAGGTTATTTCCCGTCTTTCCCTTCTGGCGGCACAGTTGCTGCCGAGTTTCCTCGCACACCGTCTCACCTGTTGTCTGGAGTATCCTGAAGGACGTGCGGGCAGTGTGGGTGGGCCTGCTGGCTGTCTGACCCCCCTCGCCCCCCGCCACACTGTGTCCCATTCAACCTTCTCATCTCAGGTCCAGATGTTGGAGGTGACGGAGACGTGCCCCCGAGCAGCCCGCTCTGAGCGGGAGGGGACGCCATCCCAGGTCTCAGTGGCCACAGCAGCCACATTAGTGAGGAGGGTGTGCCTAGCTTGACCACAAGCTTTAAGGTAAGTGGCTTCTCCAGCCCCACACCGGAGTCCACCCTGAACCTCAGCCCCTGGGACATCCTCCTCTTCCTTTTGGGACACTTTATGGCTCAGCTTCCCAGATAATTAGTATCAGGGCTGCTGCATATGGTTGGGCAGGTTGTGCACTGTGCCATTGTGCTTGGCGGTGAAGCAAGGAGGGGGAAGAATAATCTAGACGGGGTGCTGAGTCAGTGCTCCAGGGCGTGTTGCACACCGCCGCGGGGACGCTTTTACTCATCTCTCTGGGGTGTGATAGGAGCACTGTTGAATCCCAGGCCTAGTCTGGGCCTGGAGACCTATCAGGAGGTCACTAGCCACATCCAGGGCTCAACATTGAGGACAAGTGAGTGGCAGATGGCCCAGGCTGCCTCCTGACTTCATGGCTGTTCCTTTGCTTTGGAGGTGCTGGGGATGGAGTCGGGGCCTTGCGGGCAAGTGCTCTGGGGAGCTGCACCCAGCCTTCACGGTGTTAGAGGTCAGGGAGTGGAGGCTACAGCCCAGGGAGGGTGGGGGGCTTGAGACCTGGGCCACTGACGTCAGCATTTCCAGGCTGCCCGGCTGTGTCGTGAGAACGTGCTGCCCCTCCCCACTGTCCTGAGCCGCGTGCAGGAGGACAGCTTGGGGCAGTCCCTGGGGACGAAGGGCCCACCCCGTGGTCCAGCTCGATGGAATCTTGGATCCTAGCCTAATAGCTTCTGCAGAGACCCCTTTTCCACATGAGGGACACATCCCCAGGCTCTGGGGTCTAGGACTCTGTGGTGCTGGGAGGGCCTTCCGCCTGCTGGGCCCCCGGCCCCTCACCCTGGCCATTCCTCGGAGCAGTTACGCGTCCTGGAGCAAAAGCTGAGGGCCTCGCCTGTGCTTTGATTTAATCGCCTCGGTAGAGTCTTATGCCCACTTTACAGATGAGGAGAGCAAGGCTTGAGGAGTTTAGGAAATATGTTTCAAGTCTCCCGGCTGGCGGGTGACAGGGCCAGGCTGTCCCCCAGGCCGCCTGTCCGGGCAGGGCTTCTCACCCCAAGTGTCTGGGGCCGGAGCGTCTTTGCTGTGGGAGGCAGTTCTGTGCAGCGTGGGGTGTTGAAGGCTCTCCTGGCCTCTGTCCACGCCAGCGTGGCCCCTGCAGTCCTGACCCTGGTTGGGCCCTGGGGAGCTGCGGGGCGCTCGCGTCCTAGGGCTGAGCCTCGGAGCCCTGGGGAGCCGCTGCCGGGCCTCCCGGCTCTGGTCCTGAGCACCTGCCTCCCAGCCTGGCCCCTGGCAGAGGTGGCTGGGGGCAAGGCGCACAGCGGGCCCCTCCGCTCCTGGACACTGCAGTGCTGGCCGCAGGGGGCTCCGAGTGGCTGTCCCTATTTACTAGCACCAAAGCCACTGCCCCAGCGAGGCCCTGGGCTGAGGGGTGACTTGCCAAGTGTTCCTGAGAACGGATTTCCAGGGACAGAGCAGCAGGCAGCCCAGCTCCCCGCTGGCCTTGGAACCTCGTGGGCTCCCGTCTGGGTCACCTCTGTTCCCCCGAGGACGGTGGCCCAAGACCGAGTCCGCCTTTCAGTCGAGAGACAAAGCCAGGCTTGTGCGGAGAGCGAATCCCACCCGGCTGTCCACGGAGGCCCCGGGGCCGCCCTGGGAGGCAGCGGGGGGACCCACGGGGTCACCACGAGCAGGGGAGCAGGGCCATCGGTGGGCGGAGCGAGGCCGGAGGGCGGGTCTCTGTCGCCGCTCCGGGGTGCCTGGGTGGGCGCTCTAGGAAGAGGAGGGTCGGCGGCGTTGACCCGGCGGCGACTGCGAGCAGCCGAGTGCTTGATGGCGGAGACTGGAAGGGCCCGAGCTGGCCAGAGGTGACCCGAGGGCCCAGGGCGGTGAGAGTCCCAGCTCTCCGTGGGCCTGGCGCTTCCCTCACCGTCGGCCCTCTTTGCGCTCGGGGCGGCTGTGTCTGTGGCCTCCAGGAGGTGGGGACGCAGTGGGGCGTGCAGGACTTCCCAGGCAGAGGTGGCGCAGGGCTGGCTCGCGCCCTGCCGGCGGGCGTTCGCTGAGGCAGGCGGGTTTTGGCCTCCAGGTGTGGAGCGTGAAGGCCGGTCCAGGTCACGCGCCTGCGGACCCTCACGCCTGACTTCAATGCTGAGTCACTTTCCTTCTTTGTCCACTGGGGACGGTGATGGCCCCCAGGGTGTGGCAGAGGTTCACAGGGAGTCACTGGACGGTGCACGGTGGAGACCCTGGGCTGAGCCCCTGGCGGGCTGCCTCCAGTCCTCCCCACATCCGTGGTTCCGCTTTCTGCAGTGTGTTTCCTGTGGTCGACCACAGTCCAAAAATACAACATGGAAAATTCCAGAAATGAACCAGTCGTAAGTTTTCAATTGTGTTGTCCTGAGTAGCAGGACGAGATCGCATGCAGTGCCACTTGGGATGCCAACTGCCCTCTGTACGGTGAATCCTTGTAATTGTTCGATTTTAGTTTTACTTGTTGATCTTTTATGTGCTGAATTTATTTTTAAAAATCTTTTTTGGTACCGAGATCGACTCCAGAGGCACTTTGCCACTGAACTTTATCTACAGTCCTTCATTTTTTTTAAAACTTGAGACAGGATCTTGCTAAGTTGCTGAGATTGGCCTCAAGCTTGGGATCCTCCTGTCTCAGCCTCCCGAGTGGCTGGGATGACAGGCACGTGCCACCACACCTGGCCTGAGCTTAATTCATAAACTGGACTTTGTCAAAGGCGTGTGTGGGCGAAAGCATAAAAGTGTCTGCTTCAGGCATCCACTGGGGTCCTGGGATGTGTCCCCAGTGGACGAGGGGACAGCTGTATAGCTATGGCTGTGACTTCGGCGTGTTCTCTGTGACGGCTCCTACCCAGGTACCTGGGCAAAGCCTTCTGTCTCTGCCTCTTCCTACTTGGCTCTCTTCTTTTCCTGCCAGAGGGGCACCAGGATGAGCTGTCCATGCCCCCTTCTGCCACTCCTGCCTCTGAAGGGGTGATTCTGAGGCCAGCTTCATGGTAGAGGCCTCCCAGAGCAGGCCAAGGGCTTCCCGTGGGCCCGCTGGTCCCCGGGTGCGGCTCAAGAACCCCAGGTGGTGGGATCTGGGGAGGGAAGCCAGCCGAGCCTCAGGAGGAGGAGGAGTGGCCTGGAGTGGGTGGTCCTTGGAGGTCACCTTGCAGGGAGCCCTGCCGGTGGCGTCAGCCCGAGCAAGGGGCTGGCCAGTGTCCTGCAGCCGGAGGTGAGTGCAGGGCTGGAGTTGCCACGGCCCTGCCCTCGGGAGGCGCCACGTGACGGGCTGCCTGTGACCTGGGGTCAGGTGCTCTGGCCAGCGGGGGCTTTGCGAGCTGCATCTTGTGGACATCAAGTGTGCGAGGTGGACTTGGGGGCAGTCACGCAGAGTTGAGGAGCCCCTGCTGGGTTGGGAGGCAGGTCCCGTGTCCGTGGACCCTGGGGGGTGGACTGCCGTCGGGGCCCGGGGCCTGGGTGGGCTCCCGCCTGGGACTCCCTTTGTGGCTTTGGGTTCAGGCCGCAGCAGCCAGTCTGAGGCTAACAGGACGCTGGGAGGGAAGTGGGTCGGTCTCCCAAACCAAAGGGCCAAACCAAACATGCACCAAGGGCCGTGCTCTGAATACCAGCCTTCGTTTCTTTGTGAGTTTTGGACACTGGGCCATGAGCCTGTCAGGCCTTCAGGCAATTCTGAGAAACAAATGTATATGTTTCCATTTAAAATATTGAAGCTGGGCACAGTGGTGCGCGCCTATAATCCCAGCCACTTGGGAGGCCGAGGCAGGAGGACTGCTAATTAGAGGTCAGTCTCAGCAACTTAGTGAGACCTGTCTCAAGACAAAAAGTAAAACAGGCGGGGGGTGTTGCTCAGTGGTAGAGCAATTGTCCAGCATGTGGAAGGTTCTGGGTTCAACCCCTTACACTGCAGAAAAAATAAATAAATAAAAAACTGGATACACATGCCCGTCTCTGAACCCGGGTCTGGGCTTCAGTGGGAGAAACTGGACACACAGCCTCACCGTCCTGGGTCCTGCGACACCTTGGGAAAAGGTCCTGGGGTTATCCCCACTTTCTCTGGGATCGCCTGGGGGCAGGGTGGGCGTGATGACCCTGAGGGTCCCCTGGCGCTGGGTGCCTCCCAGGCCTCGGAACCGTTCCTGAGGCTGGCGCTGGAGCTCCGGCACCTTCCGGCCCAGGAGCTGAGGCAACTGGTGACACTCCTCCCTTCAGTGCCCAGACGACTGGCAAGGCCCGCCGGCTGGGGCGCAGGTGCCCCTGGGCTGGTCGGGCGCCCTGGGTGGGCAGGGTGGTCTTGGCACTGTCCGGGGCCTCGGTGAGGGGTGGATGATGCAGTCTGATTCTATTCCGGTGACACTGACTCGTCCTGTCTGGGGACAAGTGCCAAGGAGGACATGACGTGGGAGGTTGGAGTTTCCCAGGGGGCCCAGGCCCTTCGGGGTCGGGGCAGGGAGCTGAAGGCAGAGCAGACAAAGAGGCCATTGTTCGGACGCCCAAGGCTGGCGCTCCAGGCCTGTACCTTGGCGCCCTCCTGGATGGGGCTGGCATCCCACGCTGTAAGGATAGAGGAGACCCGAGCCCGGGGAGCATCCCAGGTCCTCTCCGGGAGCCCTGGGCTGTGCAAGGGAAATCTCAGAGCTGCCCCCGGGCCCGAGAGAGACCCTGCAGGCCTGTGGGCTTTGCAAAGGTTTTCAAAACTCTGGGGACCTGAAGACGTTGCTTAGGGCCTCAATAATTTGCTGAGACTGGCCTTGAACTTGTAAGCCTCCTGCCTCGGCCTCCGGAGTCACTGGGATCACGCGTGCACCACCGTGCCGGCCCTCCATCCAATCTTACGGCTTAAATATGAGTGACATTGACGTGACTGCGAGTCCTTGTGGGGCGCTGCCTGTCCTCCTGACAAGACACGCCGCTCTTCCCTGGAGCCCCCATTTCTCCTGTCCACCTGGGCCTTGGAGTCAGGGAGGGAGAAGGCCCTTCTCCATGCTGGGCCTTGCAAGGGAGTTGGTGGCTGCCCCGGCCACCACCTGCATCTCCCCTGGAGCTCGCTGCCCAGATGGACCAGGAAACAAGGAAGCTGGAGGGCGAGGCTGGGGAGGAAGAGGCAGCTGCTCCTGGGGCCACGTGGCCCTGTCTCCCTGAGGACGCTGGTCAGCTCGGCAGGCCAGTCGCCAGCCCTGCAGATGAGCCAGCCGAGGCCACTGGCGGGGCAGATGGCGTGGGTCCCCGTCCACCCCCTGTGCCAGGGGCTGCCTTTGGCCCCAAGCCCCAGGGGCCCCCACGTTCTGCTCTGAACGGGGACCCCACCCTTCCGATACCATCTTCGCCCCAGACCTTCCCTCTGCAGAGGGGCAGCTCAGCCTGGTTCCTGAGTTTCTCAAAAAAAAAAAAAAAAAAAGTCGGGTGCAGCGGCCCAGGCCTGTAACCCAGCAGCTTGGGAGGCTGAGGCAGGAGGATGGCAAGTTCAAGGCCAGCTCAGCAACTTGGCAAGACCCTGCCTCAAAATAGAAAGGGCTGGGGGTGTCGCCCAGCGAGGGCGGTGCTGTCTAGCGTGTGGAGGGACCACGTTTCCATCCCTGGCACTGAGAGAAAAACAAAATCTCCTTGACGTTTGTGGGCCGTGCGTCTTCAAGGTTCCAGCTGGAGCCCGCCAGCCGCTGAGCCCGATCCTGCCGCGTTAAGGCGGCGTCAGCCCCGCCCGGTGCTGCCCTGTGAGTTTGGGTGGAGTTGCGGGGACTTGGGTCTCCTCCTGTCTCCTGTCCAGGCCGCGTGGTCCCCCCCTGGCGCCTCTGGGCACATCCCGCTGCTCCGTGCCACGCCTGCTTTCCCCCCTGGCTGTCCTGAGGTGGCAGCAGGATGAGGCTCCAAGGTCTTGGTGCACCCGGGTCATCTTGGTGACGTCCCTGGCAGCCCCTGGAGGACGGCCTGTCCTCCTGTGGCCCCGATCCCTGCGTGGGCCTCATGGTGGAGCTCATCACGTCGAGAGGTGGACACAGACCAGGCAGCCAGGCGACTCTGGTCGCTGGCCTTCGTCCCGTAGCCCATGGACTCCATGGTGCTTGTGCTGCTGGTGAGCCCTGAGCCTCCCTCCCCAGCCTCCCTCCCCAGTGCGCTGCTGACTGGACGTAGGTGGGGGTGGCTGATCTTCCTGGCTCTGCATCAGCCCCTTGTGGCCGGGACCACACGTCTCCCTGGGCCACTGGGCCTTGTTCGAGGCAGGATTTGGTATTGGATGGGTTTGGGTTTGAGCCTAGCAGTGTCTCCCCGTGTGTGGCGTGGGCGTGACACCCTGGCAGGGCATTTCCTGACTGGTCACCGGGGGCTGGCCCTTGTTCCTCCACCCAAGCTTGTGGTGAGGAGTGAGAAGCTCATGAAGAGCAACTTTCCTGGTGCGAAATCTGAGCGTGTTCCATCAGATGCCCACGTGAACCAGCCAGCTCCACCCTGCGTGACCGCGTCCACTGTGGCCCCTGGGGTGTGGCTTTTGTCACACGCTCGGCTCTGCTGTCGGGAGGACGCACTGGGTGCAGGGGTGTCTTTGCAAACCTACTGGTCCTGCAGCGTCCAGGCAGGACGGCGGCTCCGGAAGACTCCCACACCCTCCCCTCGGGGACCCCGGGGTCACGTCAACACTGACCCTTCCTGCCCTTGCTTCCCCCGCCATCTGCCCCCCGTGTGTGCTGGGCTTGGGCGCTTTCCCGCTGGGTCTGTACCCTGCCTCTTGGCTGCCACCTCTCCCGTGGTGTCTTAGTGGGTGCGGCTCTTCCCTTGGGTGAGATCCAGCTCGTCCATCTTTCTGGCCGGCGCCTTGGGACCCCAGGGTCCCTGTGCCTCCATCCATCTGTCCGCTGGTCCCTGTGTGGCCCACCTCTGCGGGGGCTGCTTGCGGAAGGGAACGGGGCCCACGGGCTCTTGGTTGCGTGAGGCTGCAGGCTTGAGGATCGTTTCATTTTCTAGCTTGAGAAATTAAGACGCCCCCTTCTTGTTTTGTTGAACTACTGATCCGAGTTGCCCAGACCCTTCCAGTTGGAGACCTTTGCCCTCAGATCTGCTCTGACGTGTGAAGAGGCGGCTGCTGGCCCTGCGCACCCCCAGGGCCGCCATCCACAGAGGTCATTGCCTTCTGGACCCTGCTCTGCCCAGGCCGATGTCGGTCCCCTGACCCTGCTGGGCCCCTGAGTGGCCGCGGGCACTGGCTGTCCAGCAGGCCCGAGAGGCCTCTGTTCTCCCCGTCTGGCAGCCTCTCCCAGGCGCGGCAGGCGGTGGAACCTCTGGCTGGTCTGAGAACGTCTGCATCTTCCTCCCCCGCCTCCCGCTGACCCCAGCTTTCCCTGCTCCCCACGAACAAAACAAGGAAGTTTGTTTTCTTCTGCCAAATATAGAAAATCAAAATGGAAAGTGCTTTTCCCAGTTACACTCCTCCTCCGCCTTTCCACGTTGAGAGCCCCAACCAAGGCTCCCTCGCACCCTGAGACGCATGCACAGAGGCGCATTCACACCAAGGCGACACACGGCGCAGCTTGCTCACACGGGAACATGCACACAGACCAGGACACACCGACGCTTGCTCACGGTGAAGCCAGCCCTTCCTGCCACTCATGGGGCCTGCAGGGACATACGCCCACACAGGAACACGGACACACGTACACCCCCTCCCATCCACCCACACGGGAAAAGGCACGAAGATTTGCACACACACCTGGAGGTGCAGGTGCACACACAAACATGCCATTTGCGGGCGCACAGAGAACATGGGGTGTGTGGAGACGGCCACCGTCCCAGACACATGCACATACACAGCAGGCTGCAGTGTGGCATGCGCCAGGTCCCTTGGGCATGAGACGCACGTCCATCCCCAGGGTGGCGAATGCCCCAAGCAGACTGTTTACTGACCCCAAAGAGGGAACTTGGGGCTCAGCTGAGGGCTGGGACACTGCTGCTCACGTGCTCCCTGGTGGCAGCAGGTCGGGGGCAGTGGAGGTCACCCCGTGCCCAGCAAGCAGGGGACTCCATGAGACAGGTGCGTGCCCCTGTGCAGGCGGCCTCCCCAGGTGGCTTCCGAGGACCTTTGCTTCACACCAGGTCGCTCTGCTCTGATCCTCCCGAGACTGGAGGTACGGGAGGTCCGTGTCCCCCTTACCACATTCTTTAGAGTCCCGCGTAGCTCGTGGGGAGCGTCCCTAGCACTACCCGTGTTGACCCAACACAGGGACACGAGTGTACCAAGACCTGGGAGTGCAGAGTCACAGGCACCGCCACGCGGGGGTCAGGGGGACGGATGGACGGACAGACAGACACACACACACAATCCCAAACCCGTGACGCCCACCACCCGAGCCCGGGAGTCGCATCCAAGGACAGGACAGCCAGGGCGATCATCCTTCCGCACGGTGGTCAAGCCGTCCCTGCTCTGAGTGGCTTCAGCGTAGAGGTCGCCTTTCACACCAGGGCCACGGGGCCTGGTGTTGGGGGAACGAGCTCAGAATTTGCATTTGGGTGGTCAGCCTGGCCTGGGAGCCAGACTCCGCAGGGCCAGGCCCCTCCGTCTGCCAGCTGGGTGACCTGAGGCAACGCCAATTACCCTCTCTGTCCCCAACCGCAAGAGGGAGCGGTAAGGCTGGACGGAGATGGGCTGGACCCGGAGCCTGGCCTGGGTGTGTGTGGGGAGGAGCAGCTGGCAATGCCTGTGCGTGCATGGAGGCCAGGCTAGGGAGCAGGAGCTGGACTGGGTGGGAGGTAACCGCCCCTTCATGATCACTGACCCCCTGGAGGTGAGGTCTGTTGATGGTGGCCCTGTCGCTCCTGCTGACAAGCCAGGAGGCCTGTCCAGCCCCGCCAGCTGGCCAGCTCGTTCCCCGGTGGGGGTGGGGATGCCTGCCGGGAGAACGGCTGGCTAGGGGCCCCGCAGGTGTGACCCAGCTCCACAGGTGTGAGCCCTGTGCCCCACAAAGGGACTGTGGTCCCGTGTCCAGAACAGACGGCCGCTGGCCAGAGGAGAGCAGGCTGGCCCAGGAGGCTGGCTGGCTCGTGGGCAGCTGGTTGTAGGGAGAACTTTGGTTTTGTCCCTGGCGTGTTTGGCGCGTCCTGGACACAGCTGGGTAGGGCGGGTGGACCGTTGCTCCCATCTGCCAGCCTCTGCCGGGGCCTCGCCTGCTCTCCTGACTGGCGACTCTGCCCAGGCTTCTCGGCCTGGGAGTGGTTGGCATTTGGGGCTGGGGGCTATCCTGGTACTGGGGCCAGCAGCGCCCGTCTACCTCTAGCTGACAGCCCATAGCGTCTCCAGGTCTTACCAGGGGCCTCTGCTGCCCTTTGGCCCCATAGTGCAGCTCTCCATCCCTGGGGCTCAGGAACGGCTGAGCCGGCGCCCACGCCTGCCTGCCTGCCCTGAGCAGGTGTTCGCTCAGGTGCGGCCCCTGGACAGGCAGGCGGTCCACCCAGGGTGAGCAGGGCCGCGCAGGGTCCCGGGTGGCCCGGCCCCTCCTGTGGTTCAGGGGGCCAGGAGCATCCTCTCCCTCCACCCCTTCCCTACCACGGCATCTCGACAAGGGACCCCGTGTGGCCGTTTGAGTCCCCATTCGGTTGATGGGTGACTTTGCATAAGCTGCTTCTCCTCTCGGGTCCTCAGTTTCCTCATCAGTGAAATGGGGCAGCAATTGCTTTCTAGATCTGGCCTGGTCACAGCAGTCCCTTAAAGAGACCCAGGACTGAGCAGGGACAGCCTCTGAGATCCTCGGCTTGTCTGGGTCAGCAAGGTCCCTTCAACAGGAGGACTCCCAACAGCTCCTGAATCCAGAGGCATAAATTCAACCGATTAAGAAAAAGGTTCCCTAGTGCCCAGGGGGTCAAGGGCGGGCCTGGGAGCGGGTTCAAGCCCCAGCTCCGCCGCCCCTGCCTGTGAGCCCCCGGCCGGGCACCAGACCTCCTCCATGCCCGCCTCTCCGTCCACAAGATGGGGAGAGCTGCCTCCTTGTGGATCAGTTGACGGAAAAAGGAGTCGACCAGGGAGACCCTGGGGATGGAGGCGCCGGGCGGGGGACTCTCACCCCCCGCCACGGTGGCAGGGTCACGTGGGCAGATGTCACCGTGTGTGGCAGACACCAGGGAAGGCCTCCCTCGTCCCACTCCCCGCTCCTATTTCCCGGGGTGGACCCTGAGCCATGCTCTGACACAGAGACCGTGAACACCTGCGCCGTCACACAGCACAGTGACCACTGCCACTTACCACGGCCAGTCGCAGGTGTGACGGTGGCCCTGGTGTGCCACCCGTGGTGTCCCTTCTCGGTGTGCGTGGCCTCGGGCGCGCCTCTGTCCTGGGGCGACACTGGGCCAGGTCTCCTGGGCGTCCCGAGCTCCCCTCGGCTCCCCGCTGTGGCCCGTGCCCTCGGGTCCTTCTGCAGGAGGCCCCGGGCTCCCATCTGAGCTGCTGGCGCTGTGCTGGGGGCTTGTCTCCTCGTCCGTCTCACCAGTCCCCTGGGGGCCAGTCGGGCTGCCCCTGGCCTGGGCTGTCTGAAACCATGACCAGCTCCAGCCCCCTGCCTGCCCGGTGGCCCTGGTCTCCCTGAGGGCCCTTGGCGGGAGTCTGCTGTGGGGCTGGGCCGAGGCCCTGGGCTCCATGGGTGTCCGGGGAGATAGCGCCACCCAGCCTGACGGAGCCCAAGGCCTTCGGGAAGGTGGACTGTTGGAAGGCAGCCATCTGGGGCCCGTGGTGACCTGGCGGGTTGGAGGCTGTTTCTGAGGAGCCGCAACGGGCAGGCAGCGGCCCCTCGAGGGTCTCCCTCTGCAGGGGCCTGGGCACCAGCTGGGTGTGGCCAAAGGCAAGGTGGGGCCTGTCCTCCAAAGCCAGCGCTGGCCCCCTGTTCCAGAAGCTTCCTCCTAGGCCTTCAGAGAAGCTGGACTCCTGAGGCTGGGGCTCCCGTTGGACTCTAATGCCCCCCAGTGGACCTGTTCCCACGAGTGCTCCCATCCGTATTCCTCCAGGGACCCCGGAGGGTCCCCATCCTGGATTGCATGTCACCCCTTTGTCCACCTGAAAGACACTTAGACTTGTAGGTCCAGCTCTGCTCTGACCTTCACAGACAGCCTGGGGTGCATTTCACAGATGAGGAAACGGAGGCTCAGAGAGGTGGGGTGGCCCTCTGGGGTCACACAGCTCGTGTTGGAATTGGGATTGAGACTCGGGTCTGACGTTCAAGCCAGGGTTCCCCCGCGACGCCTCCTTCCCCGTCTGGGAGGCTCCCGAGAGCTCCCTGCGCAGGCTGCATTCCCAGGTGGCGGGAAGACGCGCTCCCGCCAGCCGCTGGTGTTGGTCGCTGGGCTCCGGGAAGCCCCTGCAGGAGGGAGCGGCAGGCGTCCCTCGCCTGCTGGGTGTGGCGTCGCCTCCTGCAGCTGCTGGACCCCCTGCAGCAGGCCCTCTGGAGGCCCTCCGAGGACACCTGCAGTTCGCCCGGAGACCTGGAAGCACTCCCCCGATTCAGATGTCCCCTTCCGCTCAGGTACGGCTGCCCGGGGACCGAGGAGGCGGTTTCCCAGCGTCCACGTCGACAGGGTCCCTGCTGTTGGACCTGACTATGGCCCCAGGGCCCCTGTGCTCTGCGGGAGGCCGTCGGAGTCCAGAGCGGCCCTCGGTGGCCTGCCAGTGGACACCCCGTCTTTCCTCGATCGGCTCTTTTAAACTCACCGTTGTTTAAAAAGGAAACTTGCCGCCACACCGTTAGTAGAAGAATCAGGTTAGCACCCTGTAAGGAGGAGATGGTCCCGAGAGTGAAGCCAGCCCCACTGAACCCCGGGGTGAACTCCCAGGCCCGTCGCCCCCTCAGGGCCGTGGGACCCCCATCCGGTGTCGATGGGGATGCTGACACGGGACCCCCTCCTGGTCATTTTCCCCAGTACTGGGTTGAACCTGGGGGCGCTCTGCCCCCAGGCTGCCTCCCCAGCCCCTTTCGATCTTAAGTTTTGAGACAGTGTCTTCACTAAGTGGTGGAGGCTAACCTCGAACTTTCAATCCTCCTGCCTCAGCCTCCCTGATTGGCTGAGATCACAGGCGTGGGCCACTGTGCCCGGCTCCCTTCGTTGCAGTTAAACAGAGAATCGAAAGGGGACTCTTGGGCACTGAGGCTCCTCGGCCACCTCGGCCACTCCGGGAAGCGTGGGGTGGGGGCTGCTTTCTGTGTGAGCGAGCAGACGTGATGTGACCCCTGGTTCCTCTGTCCTCCACAGGGGTTGTTCCTGTCCTGGCCAGCGGGACACATCAGTGACTGCTCAGTCTCAGACTCTGGCCCCTCCGTGACCCTCTTCCCTAGCGTCCAGCAGCCTGGGGCCACCTGGAGGGACCCGCTCTCCCCTCCTGCCTCCCCCTCCCTGCTCCACCACGGTTGGCTTCAGTCTGCATACGGAGGCTGCGCCTCCAACCTCCTGGAGGCAGGAGGGGGCCTGGCTGCAGTGTCCCCAGGGGCTGTCCCGGACTTGGAGCCTGAGGTCAGCCCCTCCGTCCGTCCGTCCATCCATCCGCCTACCCACAGACACGTCCCAAGGTCTGTTCGTCTGCCTCATCCCTCCAGCCAGCCACCGTCCACTGCCTGGCAGCCACTCATCCCTTCACACTCCCACCTTCCTGTCTGTCCGTCCGACCGTCCATCCACCCGTGCACCCTCCTGCCCATCTCTCCACCTGGCTCCCACCCACCATCTGTCTTCACGCCCTCTCACTGTCCACCTGTCCTCCCCCACTGTCCACCTGTCCCCCCTCACTTCTAACTGTCCTCCCTCATGTCCACCTGTCCTCCCCCACTGTCCACTGTCCTCCCCCATGTCCACCTGTCCTCCCCTGCTGTCCACCTGTCCTCCCCCACTCACTCCCCCCAGCCCCCACTCCCTGTGGGCCCCATGCATCCAGCAGGGCCGCCTCCCATGCGCTTCCCCTCGTGCGCCACGTCCCGCTCTCCCGGCTGGTGGACCGGCTCTGTGCTGGGCTCTAGAAACGCCTCAATGAGCCAGAGACGTGGCCCCTGCCCTCCTGGGCCTCAGACTCAGAGAGGGAGGCGGATGATTTGTGCTGGGGCCGCTTTGCGCAGGGCACTTGGGGAGGGGACGCTGGGGCTGAGACCTGAGGGACAAGGAGCGAGGCCTCCCAGGCGGGGCCGGTGCGTGCAGGGACCCCGGACAGGAGGTGCGGAGCGCGTGCGGCCAGAGGGGAGGGCGAGGAGCCGGGCGGGTCACCCAGGGCGTGGGAATTGGGCACGGCTTGTCCTGAGGGGGACACTGTGGGGTGAGGACGAAGAGGAACCGTCCCCAGGACTTGGGCGCCGTCTCCCGTTTGGGCAGCGGCCTGCCTTAAACACCACCTGTCTGCCCGGCTGAGGGGCCCTGCTCATCCCCTTCCCGTTGTGGGGCCGAGGCAGAGGCAGATCCCACGGGGCACGAGTGCCTGGGCGGGTGAAGGCGCAAGGCTGGCCTTCGGGGCATCGGGGAAGGGCGCCCAGCAGCGGCTGTGGCACGTGCAGGGCCCTGGGGCAGGAGGGGAGCAGCCGACCAGCAGCCGCGGGCCGGGGATTCCCTGTCCCAGGCTGCCTCTGCCTGCACGGGGCTCCCACCCAGGGGGACTTGTTTGTGGGAAGCAGGGACCGGGGACACCTGGCTCCTACTTGGAATTTGGAAAAAACATGTCTGTGAACAAATGAGCCGGTGGAGAAGGCGCGAGCCCAGGAAGGCACGGAGCCTGGGGTCCCGGGCTGCCGTGAGGGAGGCGGGTGCGGGCTTGGTGCCACGCTGAGCGGGACGTCCCCTGCCCTTCATGTCCTTACCGGGCACCGGCCACCGGGAGGCAAGTGAGGCATCCCCTGCTCCCCAACGTAAAAGGACGCTAGAACTCAGCCACATGAGTCTGTTTCTAAGGCAACTCTCCGGAGCTGCCTCCAGTGGCCAGGCTGTCGTCCTCTGGGTGGCCGCAGGGAGGGGCCTGGGCTGGGCAGGCAGGGCAGCCCCGGGCCTCACTGCTGCCTGTCCCTAGGTCCAGCCGCGGCTGCGCGCTCAGCTGGGGGTGAGCTGCGGGAGGTGGTGGGACCAGAGCAGCAGCAAGCGGCACCTGCCCCTCTGCCTGCCCCTCCACCAGACCCTCAGGAAGCACTTGCCCGGCGCTGAGCAGCTACTTCACCCAGGTGAGCTGGGGACCCCTGCACGTCCCTGCCCGCATTGGCTGCAGAGCTGGGCAGCTGGCGTTCAGGTCACCTTCCCTGGATGGGGACGCTTGCTGCACCGGGGACCTCCAGAGGGCTGGGGGGCACAGATTGCCTCCTGTGGATGTGGTTTGGTAGCAGGTTCAGTGTTAGGTTTTTCTGGAAGGTTCTTTTTGGTGAGTCGGGAAGGACCAAGCGCTCAGAAGCTGAGTAGGTGACGTGCCCTCCTCAGACACTCAGCTTGGTGTGTGGGCTCTTTTAAAGGAATTCGTATCAGTGCATCCTGATCACACACCGTGGGACGCCTGCCACGCGTCTGTAGATGCAGGTGACATCACATGGTCAAGTCCATCCCCAGCCCCTCTCCAGCCCCTCCCCACTTGGCTCCTCTCTCCCCGGTCCCCTTGCTCTGGGCATGTTCATTTATTTATTTACTTTGATTCTTTATTTTAATTGAAATCTTTATTTTTACAGACTGCATTTTGATTCACTACACAAATGGGGTGCAACTTTTCATTCCTATGGTTGTGCACGATGTAGATTCACGTCATTCAGGTAGTCATACACATACACAGGGTAATACTTCTCATTCTACTCTTTTCTTCCCTCACCCTCTCCCACCCCTTTTTCCTCTACACCATCCAAAGTTCCTTTATTATTCTCTCCCTGACCCACACCCCTTCGTTATGTATCGTCATCCACTTATCAGAGAAAACATTTGGCCTTTGGTTTTTTGGGCTTGGCCTATTTCACTTAGCATGATATTTTCCAACTTTATCTGTTTACCAGCAAATGCCATAATTGTATTCTTCTTTATGGCTGAATAATATTCCATTGTGTGTATATATACCACGGTTTCTTTATCCCTTCATCTGTTGAAGGGCATCTAGGTTGGTTCCATACTTAGCTATTGTGAATTGAACTGCTATAAACATTGATGTGGCTGCGTCACTTGGTATGCTGATTTAAAGTCCTTTGGGTATAAACCGAGGAGTGGGATACTGGGTCAAATGGTGGGTCCATTCCAAGCATTCTGAGGAATCTCCATACTGCTTTCCAGAGTGGCTGTACCAATTTGCAACTCCACCAGCAATGTATGAGTGTGCCTTTTCCCCACATCCTCGCCAACACTTATTATTGCTTGTGTTCTTGATAACAGCCATTCTAATTGGAGTTAGATAAAATCTTAGGGTAGTTTTGATTAGCATTTCTCTAATTACTAGGGATGATGATCACTTTTTCATAAATTCATTGATCACCTGTATATCTTCTTCTGTGAAGTGTCTTGGGCATGTTTATTTTTTAATCGTTCTTAAAATTTGTTATTTAAAATTTTCATTGCCAAATACACATAGCATGAAATCACATTGTAGCCACTTTTAATCGCATCGTGGAGTGGCTGCAGCCCACCGTGTCTTCCTATTTTTTTGATTTGGCATTTGAAGAAAATGACGTGGCTTCTTGGTGATGGGCAGCCCTTAGCTGCCGGGTGTGCGGCCCGCTGGTGTCCTCAGTGGTGAAAGTCTCTTGTTTCTGGAGGCGCCCGGCCTCGGCCTCGGTGTGCTGGCAGAGACTGGCCCGAGTCTCAGGTGCACGCGCTGCCTCACGGTGGCAGGCAGGGTGCTGGCCGCTGGCTGTCAGGGACGTTCTGTTTGCCACGCTGGGGACCAAAGCCAGGGCCTCGGCAGGCTGCCAGCCCCGCGCCACGGCCCCCGCCTGAGGAAGCAGCTCCTCGTCCCCCCGGGGCTGGGTGCGGCTCAGAGGGGCCTCCTGCCCGGCCAGCCGAGGCCCTGGCTGGCACCAGCCCCGTGGGAGGAGAGAGAGATGAAATCGGAAGGGCTGCCGGGAGCAGGAGGCACGGCTGGGCCACCGCAGGCCGTGCGCCACACCCAGCTTGCGTCACCGTCCTTCCCTGGGCGCCGCGAGGCTGCCTTCTCTGTCCCCTGGTACAGTGAGGAGTGGGGTGGCGGGACAGGCATGGCGCTCTGACTGGCCCAGGCCGGCCTGTGCTGCGCTCTCGGAGGGACCAGCCGGGGAGAGGCCTTGCCCAGCCGGCCAGAGCCCAGACGACCCTGCGGCTGGAACCAGACGGAGCCCCGTGGGCGCAGGGGCCTTGAGAGTCGAGCGGCGCCCCCAGGCTCAGGGCAGAAACAGAGGCTCCCACCCCCGACCCGGTGGGGTGCCGGGGCCCTTGGCCAAGGGGTCTCCTCCAGCCGGCGGGCAGCGCAGAGGCCCAAGCTGACTTTATGTCGAGGGCGAGGGTGGAGCCGCAGGCGGCGGGCCAGGGTGGCAGCTCGGAACCCCCAGAACCTGCGGAGGCACCTGAATGGCAGCTGTGCCACTCCAGCCCCCGCTGGCCCCACGTGGGACCCAGCACACGCCTGAAGGTGCAGCTCGACAGGCAGTGGCCCTTGGTGGCCGTCCTGTGGGGGAAGGACACGGCCCGGGCCGGCCTCTGGAAGTGGGAGGTGAGCCTCGGCGTGGGGCCCTGTCCCGCTTGCGTTCTGCCGTCCAGGCCTCGGCGGGAGCTGCGCCCACCACCTGGAGCAGCTTTTCTCTTTATGCACTGGGCCTGCTGGAGACTCGGACCTTCTGCGTGTCCTACAGCACTTGCGACCACGTCCTGATTTCCTTCCCTCACCCATCAGGCTCCCAAGCATCAGCACCTCCTCTTCCCCGGCTTCGTCTCACCGCAGCGTCTCCCTGTTGCCCTTCACTCTGCAGCTCTGGGACGACTCTTCTGCTCCCTGAACATACCACAGGGCCTTTGCCCTTGCTCTTCCTGCTCTCTAGAACACAGACTTTTTCTCACAAAGAATCTATTTACTATAGTTTACTCTTGGATTCGTTATCAAAATTTTTCTTTTTATTTAAGTAACACAAAGTTTAAAAAAGTGAATGAGAGAGTGGGCTACGGCCCGCCATCCCAAACACGGTGGCTCTGCCGGTCGGTAGGTTCTCCGGACAGCCTCTGGGGCCGCCGCCACCCCTGTGGGGACTCCCGGGCCAGGCTTCCCTTCTCCACGCAGCGCCTGGCGCGCCGAGAACTTCTAGCAGCACCTTGGTGGATGAGCTGGAGTCGTCATTCGAGGCGTGCTGTGCTTCTCTTGTGAGTCAGGTTTATGTCAATGGCACCGATCAGGAAGAAATTCGAATGGGTGTTGATCAGTGTATCCAGAAGTTTCTAGACATTGCAAGACAGACGGCTTCTTTCTACAGAAAAGATTGCAGTTGTCTGTCCAGAAACTGGAGCAAGTTATCAGAGAGGGCGTCTCAGAACTAAGGAATGAATTGCGGTGGAAAGATGCACTGATGCAGGAGCGTGTGACAGAGCAGAGGCACTGGCAGCAGGTGCTGGAGGACATCAGTGTGCAGCACAAAGAGCCAGCCAAGCCCTCAGCGCTCCTGCCAATATCCCTGCGCCGCCGAAGCAGACCTGAGAGGGGTCTGGCCTAAAAGGTAGCCTCTTCAAGACCGTTTCACCAAACCTCTCTGTGTGGACGTGACATTCAGAAGAATTATTTGCCAGGGAATGAGTTGGTGTTAATTTTGTTACCACCTAAAATTTTCCCTGATTTTTGTGAACTGTTATTTACTTGATTAGTTTATAAAACACTTATGGTTTGGTGAACCCAGTGAGGTTTGGTTTTGTTTGTAGCAAGTTTAGACTGAGTTTGATGGCACAGATTCTTTCTTGTTTTTAAAAATTTTTTATATGACTTTTATATAGTTTTTTTTTTCCAGTTGTTAGTTTGTTATTATCTGAGGGGGAAAATTACAATACTCCAGAATCAGGGGAGGAGGAGGTTGTTTTTAGTCCTTTAACATTCACCACCCATTCATGATAGTAGAGAAAAATATGTGAATTTGCTGTCTCAAGACTTGAACTACCTCAAGAAGAGGAATCTAATGTAATGTTTGTCATGTAGCGCAGATATTTTGTAAATGTTTTTGTAAATGGGTCAGAAAAAGGGTTTAAATATGCTGTTAGTGTAGTAATACCAGTAGACCCTTAATTTGACGCTGCCTTTTGTTGGGGTGAGTCTGTGTTGTGTGGTGTTGCCTGTCTGATGAGGTGCAGTATTGGGAGCATGATACGCTAGATGCCTCGCAGTAATGAACCCATGCGAGTAACAAAGCAGACCCAGTCTCAAGCAGGACAGCTGGGGACACAGTGACGTACGAGGGTCAAAGCTTGGCCTGATTCTTTTTCTTTTGAATTTTGTGTTGTTTGCTTGTGTTTTTGTTTTACTTTTTGAAGAAAAGGCAGTTTACATGAAGGAATAGTCTTGCTCATGAATTGGATTGCCAGGGACTAGGGCCTTGGGGCGGAGGTGACCTGCAGAGAGATCCTCGGCTCCTTCACCTCCATAGAGAGCACGTGGCTCCTCTGGGGAGGGTCTTTGCTCTCTTGTTGGAGGAGGTTTTCTGTTCTCTGTTGTGTCTTTTCTTGGATTACATCCCTTCAGCCAGTACAGACACTCCCCTGTCTTCTGAGTAGTCAGTAGGTCTGTGGCTCTTTTGTCCTCTCCGACGAGGAAGATCCTTCCCCACACGCTTTGATATCCACTCTGTTCCTGGTCTGGCCTGGGTGCCACCTGGTCGAGAAGCCTCCACTCCAGGAGGACAGGACTTTCGTTCCGTCCACTGCCTTGTGGGTTAGGGTGTGGTCCTTGTTTCTGTGCCCCTTGCTGCACTGTATGCTCATGGGAGATAGGCGTTACTCCTATTAGGCACTGAATATACACAATGCGTATTTTACGTAATACTTTGTTCTCTGTGTGTGTGTGTGTGTGTGTATTACTCATTTTGTGCGCTTTGAGGATGATATTTGTTTTGTGGACCATTCACCTGTGTTGATCAGCCTGAGGCTAGCATATCCCCTTGGTTGGAATGTATAGGTCGAAACTTAAAAGTTATTTTTTACCCATAAGGGTATAACCTGGCCATCTTATGCTAATTAGAAGCTCTGATTGGCAGCTTTAGGTTTCTTGATTAAAATCCTAAATAAACTAAGTTTGAAGCAGTCTTTCAATGATAAAGGTGTTTTTGATGAAAAGATAGGAACTGTTCTACTTGGTGCTTAGTGAAAATGTTTTGAATTAGTGTGTATACAAATTATTGTCATTTCTTTATATTAATTCAGAAGTTTTCTGTCAAATAATTTTTCAATATTGTCAAAAAAAAAAAAAAAAAAAAAGTGAGTGAGACCCCAGACGGTCAGCTTTGAAGCTGGGTTACTGTTGCCTGAGGGCTCCTTAGATTATGTTCTGCTCGTGTGTGTGTTCGAAATACAGTTGAAGAAAAAAAAGAAAAAATTGAGTCTGTGAGGCAAAGCTGTCCCCTTCCTCGTGTCTTCCTTTCCCAAGTCTTGTTCAAACAGCAGCCACTGTATATTCTTTTAGCTGTTTCTTATAAACTGTTATAAGAAACTGTTCTTGATTTTTCTCTTTTGAGCATTCTCTGTGGATTTCTTACTAGAAAGGATGCAAATGTGATCCCTATACTAGCTTTTTTCAAATATGGGTTTCTCTTCATACTCTTCAAGCAATATTTTGTTAACATTCAATGTTTATATAAATGGCGCTTTATAAATATCCTTCTTTCCTGAAACATATGTAGTATGTTGCTATATACTACATATTGCTTTTTGGTTTTCCTGGAGTTATAATTTGCCTTTTCCCTTTATTGAACTGGTCTTCTATTTTCTTCCTATTAATTATTCCCAGAATTTTTAGCAACATTGCAAAACTCTTTTCCAAATGATCCAATGTCCATTTTTTCTTTTTCTTTTCTTTTTTTTTTTTGGGGGGTACTGGGGATTGAACCCAGGAGTGCTTTACTACTAAGCTGCATCCACAGTCCCCCCCCCCCCCTGTTTTTTAAATCTTTTAGATTTTGAGGCAGGGCCTCGTTAAGTTGCTAAAATTGGTCTTACACTTGCATCTCCTGCCTCAGTCTCAGGGCTCTGAGGTCCCAGGCATGTGCCACTGCACCCAGCTAAACAGGTCAGATGGTTCATCAGCTTCAATTATGCTGATATTTTCCTGGAGCCTCCTGGAGTGGTCCTGGGATCGTCTCCACCATCCTCCGGGGAAATCCTTCTGTCTCTCCTTAGGTGCCGCTTCCATATTTGATTCAAGATCTTGCCCTCTGGGTCCCCAGACCACAAATCCCACAAAGGCAGCAACTGGGCCTCCGGCTTCACTGCCAAATTCTGAACTGTATTTAGCGGGTTGGTTCCTAGTGAGTTGGAGCGCTGGGGACGGGTTCGGAGCCCGCAGGAGCATCGAGAGAGGGGACGCCCCAAACCTGGAGATCCCTTGTTCTTAGCACCTCACGGGAATGAAGTAGAATCTGGACGAGGGTCACAGAGACCCTCAGGAGGTGAGGCTCCTGCCCAAAGCTGGGCCGCGGACCTCACGGGTGGGGTGAGCCCCCGGGGAGTGGCACCGCGCTGCGGGGGAGGGGCGCCTGGCCACAGCCCTCCCCCGCCCTGGGCCACACGTGGACACAGAGGCCAGCCTGCCTCCACCTGTTGGGACTACAGGGTCCTTTCTGAGGCAGGGGCTGGGTGGAGCAGGCGGTGTGGGTCTTCCTGCTGACCTCAGGAAGGGACCACCCAGGGGCGGAGGGGTGGCAGGTGGAGCCGGGACAGCCAGCCCAGCCCGCGGAGGACAAGCATGCAGATTCCGGAGCCGTGGGACTTGGTGATGGGTGGGTGGCCAGGCAGGAGTGGAGGACAGGGGACAGCTGATCCAGGGTTGTCCCCAGCCACCGGGTGCAGCGAGTGCCATTGCTGAAATGGGGTCGCCGGGGTAGGGGACCCATAGGTTCCCGGGGCGTCCCGAGGGTCAAGGACACGCAGAGCAAGGTGTCCTGGGTTCCAGCATTAGGCTGGAGACTCGCGATGCCCCACAACCCTGTGGCTCTGCCATGCTGCCCATTGAGCCCCTGAAAGAGCCGTGTGACCTTGGGGCAGTGGCCGCAGGGTGGCTGCCCCCAGGGCTCTCCTCCCCAGCCCTGACCCCAGCCCTGACCCCAGCCCTGACCCCAGCCCTGACCCCAGCCAGAATCCCACTTGGCTGTTCCCAGGACTCTGAGGACCACAGAGTGATGCAGGAGGCTGCCTGCCAGCGTAGACCCTGCCTGCTGGTGACCGTGGCCCAGAGAGGCCATGTGCCTCTGCTCTGAGGAGGACGGGGAGGGAGCGGCCGTCAGGATGGGCCTTGAGGGGGGGCGTTGGAGGGAGAGGTTTTGAAGGCGGCTGGGAGCTGGCCCAGCAGGACAGGGAGGGTGTCTCCGAGGGGGAGATGGACGTTTGGAGGCTTGGGTGCCCTCTGCCTCCTGGCCGGTGTCCATGGTGGCGGCCGTGGTACCCAGCCTCTTCAGCGGCTGGAGCGCAGCACCACAGAGTGGGGTCCACGCGGACAGCCACCAGGACCACAGGCTCCTCCGCTGCCGGCTGAAGGCCCCCAGTGGTAGCTGAACCTGACCCCAGCCTACAGCACACCCAGTGGGCAGGTGTCCAGGGTCCTCAGTCCCTCACCCAGCTCCCCTCCGTTGCCTCCCGGCTTGAGATGGGGGAGAGCTTGGGGCCGCCAGTTTGACCTGTGACGTTGGGCCTCCTTGAACCTCAGTTTCTTTTTCTTTGCTTCTCATGTATCCTTTCCTCCTGGTTTGGGGACTGAGCCCGGGGCCTTGAACATGTAGGCGAGTGCTCTACTGTTGGGCTGTGCCCCAGCCGGAGCCTCAGTTTCTTCATCTGTGAAGTGGATCCAGCCGCAGTAGTGGAGACCCCAGAGCAAAACTCGACCTTGGGCCCAGAAGCCCGTTTCCCTCCATCCCTCGCTGCTGCTCAGAAGGGCCAGCATGGTGGACTGCGGGCTGTGGGTGGAAGTACAGCCCAGCCGGGCTGCTATCCTCGGGGCAACGGGCAGTGGAGGGCTGCCCTTATCCCTCCCAAGGCAGGTCAGTCAGCACGAGGGCCGCCGCCTGGCCCTCCCCTAGCCTGGTCTCACTGCAGCCCCGGAAGACCCACGTGGAGCTGGCAGCCCTGGGGACGGACGCTGGGGGCCGGCCCCGTGTCCTGCAGCTGGATGTCGTTCCGAAAGCAGGGGACCCTGCTCCTCGGGTAGCAGCCTCTCACCTAGCCTAGAAGAGCTCAGGGTGGTCTGCATGCCCGACGGCACAGCCCGTTTAAGAGGTTGTTCCCAAGCGCAGGGAACAGCATGAGGTTGGAACCAGCAGGCCCACTTGGAATCCAGGCTCTGTGGTCACCAGCTCTGTGACCGTCGATGACTCACCTCCGGGATAGCAGCAGTGGTGAGAAAGTGACCACACCTGTGTTTACGGGAATCCCGTTTGCTTAGTTGATTCCATTTGCACTTATGGAACACCTACTATGTGCCAAGCAGTCTCCTGGGCACAGGGAAAACAGAACAAAAAGGACAGGTCCCTTGTCCTGTGAGGGCTCGTGTCGACCACACACACCACCCCAGTAATCCCACCGCTGTGTGAGGAGTGTCCCTGGGATCACGGCCCTGTTGTGCCAGTGGGGAAACTGAGGCACAGAGAGGTCAAGACACTTACCCAAGGTCACATAGCTAGTGAAAGACCAAGCCTGGACCCCAGCTGTGGCATGGGGGCCTCCCCCACATGCTGTGTCCCTCGGGTCTCTGGGGCTGAAGGTGATGGTGCCCCCAATGCGCCCACCTCACCGTCACGGCGAGATGAAGAGTGGGGTCCTCGGCGAGTGTACAGCAGGCTGCCAGGTTCCTGATGTTCTTGTCTCTGTGACGCCGTCGGCTCTGCAGGCCTGGGATGGCCCGTGGGGCCTGGTGGCCAGCTGACCCTGCCTGTCTCCCTCCCCACGTCAGGCCCCCCCGGCACCCGTCCATCCTGCAGACCCTCCGCCTGCAGGTGACCTTCACGGCCAACACGCAGCACCAGCGTCCCTCCCCGGAGACCAGGGTTGTCCTGAGCGGCCGAGAGGAGACCCTGCAGACCGTGGTCCTGGCTGCCAGGCCAGGCGCCCCTGTGTGCGTGGGCTCTGGGGAAGGGGCGGGGCGGCCGCGCTGCCGCTGACGCGTCCTTGTGTGCGTGTGTCCCAGGTCCACAGGCCTGGCCCACCCTACGAGGGCAAGGCCGTCCCCGGAGCTCGGACGCATGCCTGGTGGCCTGGAACCAGCATGGCGTAAGTGGGAAGACCCCAGCAGCTCCAGTCCACACGGCCTCGTGTCCCTGCTGGACGATGTTCCCTGCCTGGTTCCCCCTCCCACTGGGGCCCCACATGCCCAAGAGCAGGGGTCAGTCCTGTGGCCCCTGCCGACGGCCCCTGCTTCTCTTGGGGTGAGGGGCGCGGCTCCTTCCCGTTTCCTCGCTCCGGTCTTTGCCACCTCAGGACCTTTGTGTCTCCAGCTTCACCTGCCTCCCTCCCACTCGCCTGTGGGCCTAGGTTGTCCTGTCCTCTGGGAAACGTTCCCTGACCCCGGGTCCCCTGCCCCTTCCCTTACTGTCCTGCGACTCCTAGACCTTTGGCCCCGGCACCGTCCTGGGTCCGGGTTCTGCTGTCGTGTGAAGGTTCGCCAGTCGCCGTTCCCTCCGCTGGCCATCAGATTCGTGATGATTCCACACCTGCCCCCTCACCCCCGTAGCCCCGGGCCAGGTGCAGAGCAGGTGTTCCGTGAGGTCCAGGCTGCGCCTGACCCAGAGCAGAGGCCCCGGACGCCTGTAAGGAATCAGGGGGCAGCTGCACCAAGCTTCGTCTTCTCTGCTGCGGCCACTCGGCTCTGCTGCCTGGTTGGGAAGCATGATAGGCGACCAGCTGATGCTGTGCGTGACTGAGTTCCAATAAAACTTTATTGGCAGGATTGGTCCGGATTTGGCCCGTGGGCTGGCTTGCCAACCTTGGCTGGCACTAAGCTCCCTGGGGTGAGGCTTGGAAGCGTTTCACGTGTCGTTGGTAAGTTATCTCACACCTCTGGGCCTGTTTCCTGTCCAGGAGATGGGACCACAGTGCTTATCTCAGGCAGTGATGAGAATAGTCCCTCCGGAGGGCGTAGGACATGGCTACCAGGCTTGTCCTGATCCTCCTGATCCCTCTAGAGGGGGGACCAGGATGACCATGCTCCCCAGCTTGCGCTTCTTGAGCCCCTCCAGTGTTCCAGGCACCCAGAGGAGACTGAGGCCGTCTCTCCCTGTGGGAGACGACGGTCTGCATCGCCTGTTGGAGGGTGTGCAGTGGGCCAGCTGGGGGCGTGGGGCCTGCCCTCCCGGCTCCACTTCCAGGCCGTGGGAGGAGGCTGCACACGGCTCCCCAGAGGTTGGGGAGCAAAGGACGACCCCAGACACTGCAGAAATGGCTCCCCATGGGGTGCCGGTTCCCGGACCGGAGATTGCAGCCTGGCGCCTGGACCCAACCTGACCTGCAGCTGTGCTTTGTTTAGCCTGCTTAGCATTTAAATTTTGTTTGAATTAATTGCCAACATTGAAAATCAGAAGATTTGGGGCAAAGCCCAGATTTCTGCTGTTTGTAAGAGGAAAACAAATCACCTCTGACCACACCTGGCTTCGAATCCCAGAAGAAAACTGTAGGCTCAGGCTGAGGATGGGGACCCTTTAATTTAACACAGCTTGACTGTCTGCTCTTCTTAAAACCATCTGTTATTTAATGACAGTGTTCTCTCGTGAATGCTTATGTTTCTCCCCACGTCTCGGTTCTAAAACAAGCCATCTATTCCTTTATGTCCGGTTGCTCAGCAATGATAAAGCCCTGGGGCCGGGCGCCCTTAACTTCTCTGTCTATCCAGGTAGGAGAAGAGGCAGAATGTGCTGCTGTGTATGTGGCAAGTGGCCGATGCTCAATAGCGAATGGCAACTGTGTAATTGAATGTACTCGCTTCCTGTTGCCACTGTTACAAAATGCTAGAAACTTAGTGGCTTAAAACATCAGAAAGGTATCTTAACAGTTCTTAAGGTCAGAATTCCAACATGGGTCTCACTTGGCTAAAAAGAAGGTGTTAGCAGGGTTAGGTTCTTCCGGAGGCTCCAGGGAGACCTTCTCCAGCTTCTAGAAGCTTCCCGCATTGCTTGATGCATGAGCATCAAAACCAACAGAGGTGCATCTCCCAACCTCACGCTGGCTTTGGCCCCCTCTCCCTCTTAAGGACCCTGTGATCCCACCGGGCAATCCAGGCTAATCTCCGCCTCAAATTCTTAACCCAGTCACATCTGCACAGGCCCTTTTGTCATGGAAGGTGACATTCTGGGTTCCAGAGATAAGTATGCAGGCTTCTAGGGGCTGGATGTGATTCCACCTGCTACCTTGGTAATCAAACTCCCTTCCACGCCACCATGACTTTGACCTCATGGTTGCAGGTGTAATGAGGGATTCTGCATTTGTCCAACGTTTATTGTGCACCTACTGTGTGTTGGGACTTGAGTGTTAGGGCTAAAGCAATCAGGAAGACAGACAGGCACCAGGACCCTTTGGAGGAGACAGACTCACGTTTGTCCCTCCAGCCCACCCCATGAACCCTCCCGTTGGCCCTGCACGCGCCTGAAGCCACTTCCTGCCTGGGAGTGAGGAGGGTGGACCCATCAGTCCTGGACTGTTTTCTTCTGATTCCTGGGTTCTCAGGGCGGCTTCTGCTGGCACACAGAGGTGTAAAGGGACCTCTCTCATGCCACCGGTTCTCTTATACCCAGGCCAAGGACAGGGAGGCTGAGGCCACTTTGAAAGTCAACTGGAAGGTCATGCTGCAGCTAAAGGGTTTGCACCAGGACAGATCTTGGCACAGGGAAATCGGCACAGTGTGGCTCAGGACACAGCCCACTCCTCTCAGGTAACTGTGTGGGGCTGGGCGAACACTGGGTCGTGCCCTCTGAGTAGAGCCCGGCTGTTGGCAGGAGCAAAGGTGCTGCTTGTTTCTTCCCAGCTGTGGTTTCCCTCCTCACTGAGCATGGGTGGTGACATTGTCTTCAGATGGAGTCCCCAAGGAGCGATGGACATAGGGACGAGCTGCCATTGACCACAACATTGCGTTCCAGGTCAGGAGCTGAACTCTTCCTTGCTGAGGGAGGAAGGGTCTTAGTATTACAGTGAAGGTGCCCTGTTGTATGGGTGGCGAGGTGGCCCTGGAAAGCCAATAGCACAATCCTTATTTTGGTGGTGTGCTAGTGACCATCAGGATTCCCTGAGTGTCGTCATGCACAAATGTTTGCTTTTTCATGGAAGCTTCCTTCCTGGTCATGTCCTGCTTCACAGTAGCTCTGCTCCACCAGGGCACTCAGGGATCCAGGCTCTGCTCCACCAGGGCACTCAGAGATCCAGGCTCTGCTCCATCAGGGCACTCAGGGGCCCAGGCTCTGCTCCACCAGGGCACTCAGGGATCCAGGCTCTGCTCCACCAGGGCACTCAGGGATCCAGGCTCTGTTCCACCAGGGCACTCAGGGGATCCAGGCTCTGTTTCACCAGGGCACTTAGGTATCTAGGCTCTGCTCCACCAGGGCACTCAGGGATCCAGGCTCTGCTCCACCAGGGCACTCAGGGGATCCAGGCTCTGCTCCATTAGGGCACTCAGGGGATCCAGGTTCTTTTCCACCAGGGCACTCAGGTATCTAGGCTCTGCTCCATCAGGGCACTCAGGGGATCCAGGCTCTGTTTCTCCAGGGCACTCAGTGATTCAGGCTCTGCTCCACCAGGGCACTCAGGGGATCCAGGCTGTTTCACCAGGGCACTCAGGGGATCCAGGCTCTATTCCACCAGGACACTCAGGTATCTAGGCTCTGCTCCACCAGGGCACTCAGGTATCTAGGCTCTGCTCCACCAGGGTACTCGGGATCCAGGCTCTGTTTCTCCAGGGCACTCAGTGATTCAGGCTCTGCTCCACCAGGGCACTCAGGGGATCCAGGCAGATGTGGGGGGAGAGGGTGGAGAATTCTGCAGATGTTTCTATGGACCAGGCTGGTCACTAGCACATGCCACGTGGCCCAAGTTCTCCTGACCAGAGCTCATTGGAGGGTTCCACCTCGATACAAGGGAGGCTGGGAAAGGTAGTTTAAGCTGTATGTCTTGAAGGAAAAGACTGGGCGGGTAACCCCAGCCCAGCAGAGCAGAGGCGGTAACTGCAAAGTCAGGAGCACAGTGCCTGATTCATGGTCAGGGTCAGAGGGGAGGCAGGTCCATGGCAGGGAAAGTAGGGGTCCCGGGGCCTTCTCCCCAGCCCCATGTCAGGGCCTCAATTCTAGAGCATTCTGCCAGGTGACGCAGCCTGAGGAAGAGTCGGGGCGAAGGCACTTCAGGGAGGATGGGAGCTTCTGGTATCTGTGGGGCCCGAGCTTTAAGCAACTCTGGAATGGCTTGTCCCTCTTGGTGCCTGGCCAGCCCCCTCCCAGGCCTCTGGAGCTCCCTCCTCCACCCACTTTGACCCCCTTTTCCGCCCCCTCACAGATCTCCCTTCAACTGAATGGATCTGGTTCCCACGGACGGTTTTCTTCCATCTTGGACCTCCCTGCAGCCCAGCCTCCCCAGACTTACAGGTGAGGATGCAGCTCCCTCTGGGCTGTCTGGAACCGCCTGCCAAGCGCTCCCAGCAGCTGCTCCTGGGATGGGGCGGAAGGGAGGGAGGGAGGGAGGCGGCCTGGGAGGGAGGCCCCCGGAGGCTCTGCTGAGCAGCGGCCCCTGCTGAATCAAGAACAGATGGCGGGGGTTTCCAAATCCCTCATTCGGGAGGGATTGTTCAGCTAACCCAGTGTTTATCTCCCCTGGGGTGAAAAGCATGTATCACGTTTCGCCTTTGAAAATGGAGAGCAGCAGTATGTTCGTGCAAGCTCTGACCCGTGTTTGGGTTTGGGAGAAGCCACGTGACCCTTCAGAAAGGTGTCTTGAGCAGGGACGCTTTGCCCAGTGTGGGGAGAAACCCCGCACGTTTTCCCTTTGCAAGGAAATAAAGGGGCCAAGGGAGAAGCCCCGCTGGGAAGGCGCACCCTGCACTCCAGGCCCAGACCCTAGGAGCATTTACCAACAGGTGACTTCAAGCTCAGTTCCCGCGCCACTGTTAGCCAGCGATGCGAGCGTGGGTTGTTACATCGCCCCACGGGCCTCAGTTTTGCCAGTTGGAGAATGGGGATACGCGGCTTCATGGGCCAAGCAGGATGTGCAGAGGTGACCGCGGCTGAGCAGAAGGCTCCCCTCAGGCCCTGCCTGTCCTGCGCGCGGGCCTGTCTACCCAGCGTTTCCATCCTCCTTCCTGTCATGGACCCCTAAGGAGCACGGTGGATGCTTCTTTCCTAGTTTTCTTGCACCAAGGCTTTTTAACTCCATCGGAGCACCCGGGCTCTGCCGACGTGCCGTGTGCACACCTACAAGGTCCACGAGCAAAGAGGGAGATTCTCGCCTGCTGGGGGCCACGCTGCCCCTCAAGGCTGCACACTCCCCAGGACCCCGGGCCGCGTTGAGTTCAGCCGGGCAGAACAGCCCGCAGCCCCGAGCCTCTTGGCCCCAGCTGCACTGTGGGCTCACCTGGGCAGGTGTGGGGCCTCCCTGGGTCAAGTGTAGAGGGCGTCTATTTTGTTGGCCTATTTTGTTGTTGGCAACATAATTTTTATATACTGGGGTTGAAGCCAGGGAGATACTACCTCCCGGCCTCTCCTAAGAAGACAGGCTTCTCGCTGAGTTGCCCAGGTTGGCCTAAACGTGGGATCCTCCTGCCTCAGCCTCCCGAGTAGCAGTGATCACAGGCTACCCCACCCGGCTAGCAGGCTTAAATCTTTGAGAAGAGTTAAAGGTTCGTAGAAAAACACACAGAAATGGTTCGTGTCTGAGGAGGAGGAGAGTCTCCTGCCCTGAGCCCATCGCGGCACGTCGTGTGCACACAGTGAACCGCCCGGGGCCAGGTGTACGCTTATATAAATACCGTGTGTTGATCGAAAACAGTTGTAAGTGAAGAAAAGTCCAGCAGAGAGTAGAGTCCACGCACCTCCTCCCAGCTGCTGACCCCTGCTTGTCGGGGACGCGCGTGGGCAGGCTGCACGGTCGCCCGACGCTTCTTGACGGGAGCGCCGTTTGCGTCTCCTGCTCCGTGCGTGGTCGGCTGCTAAGGTGCCCTGTGGGAGGCCCTCGCTGCCCTCCGGGTCCTCTTGGGCCCCGCTCGTGCCCCTCCCCACCGGCACCTCTGATCTCTTTCTGGAATGTTCTGTGGTCTGGATGGCGAAGCTCCCGGCCCTTTCAGGTTGGCGGCTTTCACGTGGCCATGACTGAAGGTCCCTCCTCGGCTGCCCGTGGCTGGGTGGTGCTGAATCACGGTCTGGGTGCGGCCCTCCCGCGGCCCACGTGTCAGTCACCGGGGGGACCAGGCGGCAGCGCCCTGGGGATCCTGAGCTCAGGGTCCGGCTCGAGCGCCGCAGGGCTGCGCAGGGCACCTCGCGGCTGGGGAGACTGAGGCCCGGGCTCCTGTCCTGTGCTCCCCACGGTGTCCTGGCTGGTGCCCACCCAGCCTGGCCCCGGCGGGGCCTCCCCCGGGTCTGAGACCGTTGCCCCGTGAGCCCACGGCTGGGGCCCTCTGGGTCCAGGGTGCTGTTGGCAGTGTCCTTTGCTGTGGCCTTTGCTGTAAAGGGGACCTTCCTGCTCCCCCACCCGCCCCACGGCGCTGACCCAGCTGCCAGGGCCAGGCAGGCCAGCACAGGGGACCCAGTGAGAGGAACTGGCGGCAAGGACCCGAGAGGACAGTGTTCCTGGGGCCCGGGCGGCTGTCCCCTTCCCTCTCTGCCCAGTTTCTCTCCCGTTTGCCGAGTGCTCAGCACTGGCCTGACAGGAAGGCTTCCTGGAGGAGGCGGCCCACCAGCCCTGTTCCTCTCTGCTCCTGAGCCTGCCTCTGTGTCCCTGCAGGTGCAGGTGGCCGCCCGGCGCTACACGGGGCGCAGCCTCTGTGGCTCCCTGTCTGCGCACCTCGGGCCGGGGCTGGTTCTGCTGGAGGTGGACACCAGCCAGGACTCGGGAGAGGCGGCCACAGCCAGGACGTGCGTTGCTTCTGCACCAGGCGGCCCTCAGAGCCCTGGCGCTGTGCAGCTGCAGCTGTCCAGCAAGGTCAGCCCAGCTGCCCGCGAGGGGCAGGGACCTGTGTCCTGGAGGTGGGAAGCACCGCCCGAGGCTGGGCATGTCGGGCAAACCCACCAAACTCCCTCCAGTGGCTGTTCTTGCTTGAAAGGCCGGGGGGAATGGAGGGGGCAGCGGTCACTTCCTGCTGTTATTCATTTAGGTTATAAGAGCACACATCACAGGTGACTTTAAATGACATGTTAATGTTCAGAGAATATACAGAGCTGAGTGCGGTGGCTCACGTCTGTACTCTCAGCTTGGGAGGCTGAGGCAGGAGGATTGCAAGTTTGAGGCCAGCCTCAGCAACTTAGACCCTGTCTCAAAAGAAGGAAAAAAAAAAAAAAAAGAAGAAGCGGGTGGGGGTGCAGCTCAGTGGTGAAGCAGCCCTAGCTTCCTGGAAATGGCCACAGGGAGGCGCACTTCCCTCTGGTCTCATCTCTGCGAGGTCACACTTACCAACACGCCCCGCACCACGTCGGGTCAGGAACCTGGGGTCTGCCGTCTGGGTCCAAGTCCTGGCTCTGCTGCTGTTCCCCTGGGGCCACCCTGCCCTCGGGACCTCAATTTCCCGACCTGCTTCTGGGGTTGTCCTTGGGGTTAACAGTGCTGCCCGCAGGTCCCAGCCAGGGCCAGCGAGGGTGCTCAGTGGCGACTCCTCCTGCGCTGTCCACGTGCGAGCTGGCGCGTGCGGCCCTTCCCCACAGGGGCGCCTCCCTGGGCACTGCCCTTGAGCGTCCTGAGCCCGGCAGCTCCCTGGCCTGTGGCCGGGGTTTCTGCGGCTCAGTTGTCTGGACGGGCTGGACGTCCTCCCTGAGCGCGGGGTGGGGCCGAAGCTCCCAGCTGCCAACGTGGCTCTGTCTTCGTGGTGCGGCCCCCGCCCAGGACGGCAAGGCTGCCTCATCGCTGCAAGAGCGGGGTCGGGCAGAGGCACGCGGGTCCTTCTCGCCCCGTGGCCCTCCGAGGGCCGCCCGCTGGCCTGGCCTGGCCTGGTCTGGAAGTGTCCCCTCCACTGCTCCAGCTCTGCTCCCAGGCTCGGCTAGGGCCCGCGAGGCCCGGTTCCCAGAGTTGCCGCCCACCCGTCTGCGCGCCTGTCCCACCTTTCACTCCCGCGGACCGAGGCTGATCACAGAAGCGTGCGTGGTTCTGGCCGGGAGTTGGCAAGCTTGCCACAGAGAGCCAGATGGCACAGATTTCCAGCACCACAGCCATATGGTTTCTGTCCCAGCGACTCAACTCTGCCATCGTAGCGTGCGCCATTGCAGGGGATTCATAAACAAGTGGGTGTGACTGTTCCAGGAAACCTTTAGTTATTAAAATGGTCCACACTCTGTTGTTCTGGCCTTGCCTTGTTTTAGGTTTTTTAAAAACTATATGAGGAAACTAGGGGAAAGGGAACAGAACAATAGAACAGAATGAGGAAGGGTTCAAGGTGGCCCCAGTCGGAAGGTCATCCGTGTTTTCTAGAGCTGAGCTGAAGAGTTGGTGTTGAGCTTCCTAGCAGCCAATGCAAAAAGAGAAACCAGCAGAGGCGTCATCTGTAGTGGCTGTAAGGAAGCCCACAACACGTGGCTGTGTGCCCGCGCACTGATCCCGTTCCTCGTGCTGGCACTAGAGGGAAATATCTCCCATGGTGTCACATAAAAGACACTTGTCCCTCGTCCCAGCAGGGCAGGTCAAGCAGGCCCTCGGGGCCGCGACTTTCCTCACCCCTATCACAGTGACCGGGGAGGAAGCCCTTGGTGCTCCGAGTCCCTCTGAGTCTGCAGGCAGCGCTGCTGCCTCGTAGCTGCTGCTAACTGCTCGCGTGAGCTCTGGGCGAGTTACTGACCCCGTTCCTCGGCTTCCCCTGTGTTGTGGGGATCGGGGGGGGGGGGGGTGCTGCCCTCTGCCGCCCCGTCGCTTCCCTCCTGGGTCCGGTTGTTTTCCAAGGTGCTGCTGGACGAAGACATAGCCCAGCTTCTCCTCGGGCATCTGAGGAGCAGAGGGGCAGCCGGTCCCGAGCCTGCGGAGCCAAGCCTGGCGCTCCTGACCCTTGGGGCTGCGCTGACGCAGGAGACGCTCCAAGAAGGTGAGGGCTGGGCAGAGCCCAGGCAGTGCAGGGCGCCTTGGGCAAGCACTTCCCGAGGGATCTCGGGGTGGATTAAATTCTGACGTTGATGCCGGTTCCCGAGTCCCAGACTGGAGTCCAGGTGGCGTCGACACAGGGCATGACACCCCTCGGTGAGAAGTTAGAGCGGGTCCCGCCAGAGAGGACCTCCTGTCCATCAAAATGCAGCGGGTTATCTTGTGCAGGATCTGTCAGAGCCTTTAACGTGTTAAGGAACAGTGTTTGTCTCCGGGGGAGACCTGGGCGCCTTGCCCACGCTGAAATCCTTCCCGAGCGCCCACGTGGAGATGTTCGGAGCCAGGGGTGGAAGCCAGGGCCTTACCCGCCGAGCCACCTCCCCAGCCCTGTTTCGCTTTGCAGACAGGACCTGGTTAGGTTGCCCAGGGCCTCGCTAAGTTGCTGAGGCTGGCTTTGAACTCGAGATCCTCCTGCCTCAGCCTCCCGAGCCCCTGGGATTCGGGCATGCACACTGTGCCTGACCCGAGTGTATTTCTTTCTAATACAGGTTGAGCGACCCTCATCTTAAATGTCCGGGAGGCATTCGAATTTCGGAGGGTCTGGAAGGTGGGGTGTCGACGTGGATCTTGCCAGTTGAGGGCTTCTGATTCCCAAATCTCAGGTGCCTGAAGTGGGGAGCTCTTTGTCTCGGGTCAAAGTTCAGAAGCTCCAAATGTTGGAGTGTCTTGGGTTTTCGGATGGGGATGCCCCACTGCGCTGGCATTGGGCCAGGGCAGGGATTGAGCCCGGCGCGTCTACCACTGGGCGACGTCCCCTGTCGGGGTCGGGGATCATCGTACCAGCGCCGTGTCTGTGGCCCAAAGGCCTAAGAATTCCCAGGGCCAGCGTGCGAGATGTGCGATTCCCAGTGGGAGGTTTGCCCCGTCCCTCACCGCCTGCCCCGTCCCTCACCGCCTGCCCCAGGAAAGAGCCTCTGTCCCTCAGGGTGCTTTGTCCAGGGTGGCTGGCTGGACAAGTGGCACGTGTCCACTCCACTGTGGCCCGACTCCCACACCAGTTTCCAGGAGGAATGGATCTGTAGGTCAGTGGGCAGGAGCAGTGACACCCTTAGCTGGCCTGGCTCGCCTCGTCCCCTGCGTGGCCAGTGCTCCAGGACCAGCTGCTCCGGCACCCAGGCAGCTTCACCGAGTGGGCAACAGGGCTCGTCCCCACACTCAGCACTCGTGAGCAGAGGCGGCCACCTGCAGGACAGAGCTCGGCCAAGCGTCCTGCCCGCCACTCTCCTCCTCCCTCACCTGGGCTCCGTCCTGGAACCAGGGCACCCCAGGGGCGTGGCACTCCTCTTACTCTCCGAAGGATGACATCCTAGCCCTTTTTTATTTTGAAACAACATCTTGCTAAGTTGCTGAGGCTGGCCTCCAGTTTGTGATCCTCCTGCCTCAGCCTCCTGAGCTGCTCTATTGTCCAGATGATGGTGCTGAGTGGCGGTTCTCTAATTACTTTTAAAATGCATTTGCAATAGAGAACTTTCCCTCTTCTTCGTTTCCTTTCTTTGCCAAAAGCGGACTCGTGGGCTGTTGCTTTACTCTCATTTTATTTAGGAAACTGTCACTTCTTTCCACCCTCAACTTCCCCAGGTTGGCGAGTGGGAGTCCTTTCGAGAGCTCCTGTGCCCCCAGGGAAGTGGAGTCATGTCATGGTCACCCACACAGCCACCGCCACGGCTCGCCACTCGGCCCTCTGCGCTCTCCACCCGTCCACTGTCCGTCCTCTCACAATCGTGCTTCAGAGGTTACGCGTAAGAAATCTTTGCCGAATTCGAGGTCACGAGGTCGTCCTCCCGTTTCTTCTCTCCTGGAGACGTCGTGGGCCTACGGTTTAGATCTGCGGCCTGTGAGCCGATCCGTTTAGTCCCGCCACGCGTCCTCGACGTCTCCAGCGCCGTCGGCTGGGAGACCACCCTCTACCCACGGAACCCCCTTCGAACCGTGATTGAAAACCACCCGACGGGCGTGGCTCTCCTCCGGGCCTCCAGCCTGTGATGCGGACACGGTCTCATTCCATCTTGGTGACAGCCTCCCCGGGGTTTGTCCGCGCCCAGCAGGACACCGTAGCTCGGTCCCCTCGGCCATCGGGGGTCTGTAAAGCAGGAGGGCAGGTTCTGGCTGCTGGGACGTGCCGGGCACCGAGGTAGACTTCACCTGTGCCGGGAAGCACAGGGCGGGTGTCTGCCCGGCCGGGGGTGCAGAAGGACCCAGGAAGCCGGCCGGCGGGGTGGCCCCCAGGTCCCATCTCGAATGGCAGGAGGGGGTGAAAGGGCACTTGGACCCCACGGAGGCGCCCAGAAGCCCGGCGGCAGCAGGAATCCCTCGCTCGAGAGTCCAGCAAGCCAGTCCTGCCGGGAAGAGGCCTCGGCCGCGTTTCTGTCCCTGGGGTTCTGGGTCGGCGCCTGGGGCCTCCCGGGTCTAGGCGTTGCCTGTGGAAGGGGCACGAGTCACAGCTGACCCGCGGCTCCCAGAGCCCAGCATCGGCCGGCCCCGTGGCTTCCTGCCCCGGCCCAGCCCCGCTCTCCTGGGGACTTGTGTACCTCGGTCTGTTTCAGTCACAGCTCCCTGATGTGCCCCGCAGGGCTAGCACCTCCCTCCCTGGGGTTCTCCTCCCTCCTCCCCGAAGCCACTGTCACCTTCTTTTCTCTCCCATCCTCCCCAGGTGCCATCAAGGCTGCTGCTGACAGGGCCGTGCCGAGCTTCCTCCTGCGGGACAAGCATCAGCAGGCAGGGAACAGCACCGGTGTGCGCAGCGTCACCTGCATCCTCGCCCAGAACAGCAACCGGGCCTTGCCGGAGGAGCTCCTGCTGAGGGGACAGTTACAGGCCCAGAGGGGGAGCCGCAAGGGCCAGCCTGGCCCTGGACGTGGCCAGCTTATAGGCCGCCTGAGCCACGCAGGTAGGAGGCAGGTCCTGTGAAGGGCTCTTCCCCCAACTCCCAGGCCCGGGGCGGGCAGGGCGGAGCCCCGAGCCCCACCCGCGGTCTCCCTGGAGCCTGGGGCTGGCTGTGGAGTGGCTCCAACACCCACCCGGCTTCTCAGCGTTGTCCCTGGAGGCGCCCGGAGGTGCAGGGCTGGGGAGGGGACACGCTGTCAACCCTCCTCCCCTCGTGCTCCCTGGGGGTGAGCCCTTGTCCCCAGGGGCAGGGAGCCCAGGGGAGATGAGGGCTCACCCCTGGCTGCTCCTGGCTGGTGGGATCAGGTTGGACCAGACAAAATGGCCGTTTCTGTGGGACGTGAACCATTTCCTGTGGTCCCACCTGGGCAGCAGGGAGTGTGGGGGGGCTGGGTTGGGGCTAAGGGACCCTCTGGAGAGCAGACGGGCTGACGGGTCCCCACACGGCATCCAGCAGGGTGATGGGAGGGCGGCCTCTCTTCTGTGGTTCCCGCTGCCTGGCCTCTGGCCCCAGGACTCCCCTTGGAGGCAGCGACGCTCCTGCCACTGGCCCAGGCGGAGGTGGGCGGCTCCGTGCGCCTGGCACTGTGGGTGTGGGGAGTCGGCCGGATGCCGCCCTTGGCCTGGCGGGTCCCACCCCCGCTCCCCAGGCCACCAGCTTCACACCAGCCGCGGCCACGCTGTCCTGGCCCTCAGCCTCCGGGGCCTCCCCTTCTCTGTGGACAGCCCTGGGCACTTCCAGGTGGGCGAGGAGGGAACTGGCGCTGGCCCTGCCCGGGAGGGAGCAGGGTTGGTCCAGGGGACGCCAGAGCTTTGCATCTGCCCAGGTCGCAGGACACAGCCTGGTGGCTGGGCCGTCAGCCCTGGAGAGGCCGGTGGACGGCCACTTGGCTGGTCCAGGGGCTGCACCATGTCCACTCGGGGCTCCAGGGGAGTCAGCCGGGTGTGCCAGGGCCTCCTGCCCAGGCCGCTCTCCACCCCTGCCCCTGCCCAGCCTTCCTCGTCCTCTTTCCTCCGTTCTGTCCCCCACTGGACAGGAGGCGTGAGGGTGCCTCGGGGCCACGGGGGCCCTGGCAGCCGCCCCCCGGCCGCCCCTGGAGGGCTGCTCCCTGGAGCAGGGAGTTGCCCAGGCGCTCGCCGTCCTCGAGACCCTCCCTCGGGTAGGTGGGAGGAGCGCGTGACCAGACGCGCTGAGGCCAGCTCCCGTCCGTGGGCTGCGTGACCCCAGGTCAGTGGTTCGCTCTGCCTCGGTTTCCTCACCTACCAAATGGGGTGTTGACCCCCGGTGACTGAGGCCGGGACGAGGGGCCCTAGGACAGCCCTGGTTCCAGAGCTCCGAGGAGCAGCCGTGCTGGTCTCTGCGAGGACGTGGGCTGGGCTGGGGTCTCCCTGCAGGCCCGTCCTCGGGGGCAATTTTCCCACAGTGGCTTCTCTGAAGGGCTCATGCAGCTGACTCTGGGGTGGAGGCCAGGGCCCCTTGCCCACCCGCTGGTCTCCACAGGTCAGCTGCAGCGGAGGTGCCCTGCAGCCCCCGGTGCCGGGGGACGTCGCTGGGTGGCCCCTCGAGGTGCGGGGCTCTCTGTGCTGTCGGGGCTGGTGCGTGGTGGTCACCCCTGGAGCTGGCACAGCCTGGCCACCCGGGCAGAGGCCATCCCTAGGCTGACCTCAGGGTCCCCCTCCCTGTGTCCCCTACTTCCTCCGGGATGTACCCCTGGGCTCCCAGCTCCAAGGAGCCCTGGCCTGACCCGAGAAGTGCTGCTGGACATCAGCCCAGAGCCGGGTGCCCCAGCTGCCTCTCCACAGGTGGCCGGGCTGGTGGCAGGCATTTCCAGGCACCTCGAGGTTCAGGGCCGGCACAGCTCAGCCAGTGGGCAGCTCCCTGACCAGGGCGCAGGCGGGGAGTGGAGCTTCCCCCCGGGCAGGTCGAGCCGCGGGGAGGCCTGAGCAGGGCCATCTGCAGCCTGGGCCCTGGTTCCTGGCTGGGGGTGAGCTGCCCATGGGGCCACCTCAGGGGCTGCCTGCTGACCTGGCCAGTGCTGCCCCCTGGCTGGGCTGCCTGAGGAATGAGGTGTCTGCGTTCCTGAGACAAGCCATTAGGTGACCACAAGGTCCGCAGGAGGACCCCGCAGAGGCCTGCAGGTGGCCTGCATGGGGACAGTTCAGCAGAGCAGGCTGCGGCATGGAGCCCAGGTAGGTCCGGCCCCAGGCCCCACGCGGCCCCTCGAGGGACAGGTGGTGTCAGAGCCCGGCAGAGCGGGACCTCCCGTGTGCCCACGGTGCAGATGTCCCTCCAGGGCTCCTGTGCCCCCTCGTACCCAAGCACGGCCCAGGATCAGGGTGAAACACAGGATCCGCAGTGGGTCTGGCTGGGGCCTGGGACCCTGCATTCTAGCACGAGCCCAGGTGGCGCCCAGGGTGCTGGCCGTGCCCACCCTGCGGGCAGCAGCAGACAGGACACCCGGCCTCGTCCCCGTCACTCCTCCAGGGAGGTGGGCCTGGCGACTCCGGAGCTCTGCAGGAGGCTGGGTGCCCCAGAGAGTCGTGTGGAGGGTCAGGCGGTGGATAGCCAAGGCTCCGTGGTGCTGTGGGCGCTGCCATACAGGCCCCGCTCCAGCCATGGCAAGTGGACGAACAGGCCGCGTTCCGATAAAGCTGTATTTACAACCCGAGCAGCTGGCCGGCGGGGGGCGGGGGTTCGCCGATGCGCTCAGACCATCGGGGCCTCTTGGTCTTCCTGGTCTTTCTCGGCCGTCGTCCCCAGGCTCTCCCGTCCTCCCCGCTTCCCGGTGTTCCGCCCGTGTCTCTGTGGGTCCCTCGGCACGTGGAATCGGCCAGAGTCGCCCCGCTGGTCCTCGGTCCCGCTCCCGCAGGGGGTGGTTCCTCCACAGGCAGGGGCGCTGCTGGCCGGCCGGGCTGGCTCTGCTCTGAGGGCCCAGCGGCTGCTCGGTCAGCACCAGGTCTCCCTGGACGTTCACAGGGCGACTGTGGACGCATCTAGATGCCCCGTGTCTCCCAACTACTCTGCGCTGCTGGCACCGTGGAGGACCTATGGAGCTGTCCGGCCAGAGCCGGCGTGACAGCGAGGCCCTGCTGCAGGCTGGGGTCCCCAGAGAGGCCCGCATGGACGCTCAGGTACAGACGCAGGGTGAGGCGCCTGGGGCTGGGCCGCGGGCTTCCCCACCCCTGGACGCCCCCACAGCCTCTGTCCTTGACCCATGCGGGTTGCAGGACCCCGCTCAGGTCCAGCCAGCCTGGGCTCCGGGGCCAACCAGGACCACCTGGCCCTGTAGGGCCCGGCCTCCAGGGTGCCCCAAAGTGGCGACTGAAGAAACAGGAGCGTCCCAGCGCAAGGTGTCGGCAGGGCCACTGTCCCTCCCCAGCTCTGGGGACCCTCCCCCGCACGGCCGTCTCCTCATTGGTCTTCGTGACTGTCTTCCCTCTGGTCCTCCGTCCTTCTCTTGGCATTGCTGGGCTGGTGGTCCATCAGATGCCCATGTGATCTCGAGACTCGACCGTAGCTCTCAAGACCCTGTTTCCAAATAAGGTCCCATTCTGAGGTCCAGGGGACAGGAGTCCAGTTGTCCTTCTTAGGAGATAGAGTTTAGCCTGTCCCTCGGGGGTGAGATGAAAGAAGAGCCAGCATTAATGGAGCGCTTACTGCATACCTGCCAGGCAAGCGGTCAACACGTGAGATCTCCAGGGACCTGCCCAACCCATTCACACGGAGTGGGCTCAGAGCCCCCAGACGTCCCTGCCCTCGTCCCTGCCCTGGCTGCCCTGGCTGCCACTACCCACTCTCCTCTTTCCACTCCTGGTTCTTCACACACCAGGCTTGCTGCTGCCTCGGGGTCCTCCCGGGCTGTCCCCAGGCTGTCCCTTTGGTCTGGAATGCTCTTCACGTGGGTGCTGGGCTCACTCCCCACCTCTCCCAGGTGTCCCTCTGCCAGGCCTCTCCTGCCCACCTGGTGGGGATCGAGTCCGTGGGGGCCACCACGGAGCTACACCCCAGACCTTTTTTATTTTTTGACATAGGGTCTCACTAAGTTGCTGAGAACTAGTGATCCTCCTGCCTCGGCCTTCCAAGTCGCGGGAATGACAGGTGTACACCTGTGCGCCTGTCCACCTGATTCATTTGGCGCCCAGCTCCCTCCGTCCCTCTCTGGCCCTCCTGTCCCAGCATGCTCTGCAACCTGCTCTCGGTGTCTGGCACCTCACTTCCAGGAGGATGCTCTCTGTGGGGCTGAGTAGCACACAGTAGGTGCTCACTGTTGAGCGAAGGTGTGAGCAGGCCTATGAGACAGCATAGTAATGCCACCTGCTCCTGCAGACGAGGCATGGATGCTCAGAGAGGGCGAGTCACTTGGTCTAGGCCACACAGCTGGTATATAATGCAGCCAGGACTTGAACCTGGGCAGTCCGACTCCAGAGCTGCCTCTCACTCCCAGGTAGAGCGCGGAGCCTGGGCTCTTGACTCATTGGCTCAGCTCATTCAGCAAATATGTACTGGACCCCTGCTGGTGGCAGGAGCTGGCCAGGTGCTGGAGGCCAGGCCCCTGCTCCCTGGGGCTGCTGCTCTGTTCAGGAACCTGGCGCATGTGGGCGTGAGCAGGCTCGTTCCGGGTGGGATGGAGGGTGCCTGGCCTGGCCCAGCTGAGAGGCCCCTGAGAGGGAGGAGCCGGCAGAGCCAGGATCCGAGGACGCCGTGGCATGGGGTGTGGGGAGGCGCGGGGGAGAGAGGCTCCCTGGGTGGCCTGGTCCCAGGTAGCGCACCCGGCCGCCTGTCCCCTGCGTTCTGTCCTCGGCCTGGGAGGGCCTGAGCCCTAGTCTCCAGGGGCCTGCATTGGTCTCTCCCTGCAGAGACCCAGACCCAGGCCCTGTGGCCCTCCGTGGTAGGGACGGCGGGGCCAGTGTGGACGCGACAGCCCTGGTGCCTTGGCCGCTGGGCAGCGCTGGAGCTGACAGCGAACACCAGCCGCTCAGTGCTGGTCTGCAGGGGCTGCGCCTGCCCTTCAGCACCAGGTGAGGCGTGGGCCCCGCATGTGCTGGGCTTCCGCCAGCGCCCAGTGTGCTCTGCCTGATGGCGGGGCCTGCAGGGTTTGTGAGGCTTCCTTAACGGTACAGTTGCTACCCGCGTCTACTGAGCAGCCCCGCGTTCCTGTCCAGCTCCCCCGGCAGACCCGCCCGCCCAGCCGCCCGTCAGCCCAGCGCCCACTCTGTGCCACGGGCTGCTCCGGGGGGTTGAGTGCTTCATTCCACCCTCCACCACCCAGCGAGAGGCCTGCGGGCAGGAGGTGGTGGGGCTGTGAGCCTGGCTGGAGCCCCCCACTGGCCTCCCCTGCTAGCCTCCCCTGCTGGCCTCCCTGCTCAGTCCTCCTTCCTCAGCCCAGGTTCCAGGAGCTCTGGGTGGAGGCGGAGATGAGCGCCTCCTGTGGCTGACCTGTGACTCTCGAGACAGCTTGGTCCTCCTGGTCCGTGGTCAGAACCAGGTGGCCAGGTGAGGGCTCTCAGTAGCTCTGGGGGCCACAGGTGGGGAGAGGACCCGGGGGGTGTCGCCATCGGCCAGCACCTGTCGCGCACCCACTGGACACAGTGCTGCAGTGCAGAGACAGAATGGGAGGCTCAGAGAGCGAAGCTGCTTTCCCAAGGTCACACAGCTGGGAACCTCTGACCTCAGAGCAACTGGGTTCTCGTCTCGCTGCCGGGTCCTCCCAGGCCCTCGTGCTCGTCCGTGGTGGCTCTTCAGGCTGGAGGGCCTGCGGTGCTACCTACTCAGCCAGGACTCTGGCCTGCCGTGGAGGAAGGGAATGAGCCACGTGTCAAAGCTGTAGGCCAGTGACCGTCACCTGGGCTTTTGTTCCCAGGGAACGTTGGCAGTTTCTGGCGGTTGCAGCTGGGAGGCAGGGTGCACTGGGCTCTGGTGGGTGTGGCCAGGAGGCTGCGGAACGGGGCACAGGGCACATGGCCTGAGGAGGGGAGGGAGGGCCCCTGGGAGCCAGGGCTGCAGTCCTGCCCCTCCTGACAGCCGTGGCTCATGGAGTCGCGTTCTCTTGGACCTTCGCGCCCAGGGAGGCTGAGGCTCCAACGCAGGTTGCCTGAGCCCAGCCCTGACTACTGTGCCCAGCCCTGACCACTGTGCCCATAGCAGCCTTTTCAGGCGGCCTCCCTCTGTGGCCCTCCAACCCTCCTGGGGAGCGTGGCTCGGCCCCACCCGCCCCAGGGTGCTGACCAGGTGCCCGCGCGCCTCTCTTCTTTCCAGCAAGGAGCTGCAGTTCTGGGCCAGCACCGCCTGCCCTCCCACCTGCCCTCCCGCCTGTCCTCCCTCCTGCCCTCCCGCCTGTCCTCCCGCCTGTCCTCCCTCCCATCCTCCCGCCTGCCTTCCCTCCCAGGCCACTCTCCCAGCACAGCCGGGGCCACAGTCACGGTAACTGCCTGGCTGCCTGAGCGCCTAACGGGTTCCAGGTGCCCTTCCCGGGCAGGAGGGGGCCTCTGCTCCCGGGCCTGGACGGGCCCGCGGGCTGCCCTGGGAACCCCTGGCTCCAGTCTCCCCACACGCCCAGGTTTACATTCCTGGGCCCACGAGGCCCTCGGGAGCGGGCAGAGGCCTGTCCTCCCCGAGCCTGGCGTCTGGCGCCACCCCAGATGGCACGCTCCCCATGGCAGCCTCCGTGGCCGCCCTGCCCAGTGCAGCCCTGGGGGTCCTGGGTGGACGAGCTCCTCTCTGCCGGTGACGTCGTCGTCTGTGTCCCCGTCTGCCTCTCTCCTCCAAGCTGGGAGCTCCCGGAGGCTGTGCCCACTCCTGGCACGGGCACAGAGCATTCACAGAGTGCCTGCTGTATACCAGCCTCTCCCATGTCGGCACTGGGTGCTCCCCAAACCTGCTGCGACTGCTCGGTCACACGGGAAGCGTGTTATTTGGAACCACTTTGCTTATCTTGAACTTCTCGAGCCCCTGTGGAAGCTGCCGCAGCACAGGCCCTTCACCTGCCCTCGGGCCTGGCTGCCCCTCCCGGGCAGAGTCCAGCCTGCAGGTCTCTCCGTGGCACTGACGCGAAGACGTGTCTGGAGATGACTCATCGCTTGACCCCTGAAAGCGTCGGCAGGTGTCTCGAGCTTTCCTTGAACAGCGCTTTGGAAAACTCGGGGATCTCACGCTGAGGCGATGTGCCACCTGAGGCCGGCCGTGGTCTCGACACCCAGCCGTCCAAGAACTCTCTCGACGTTCCGCCCGGGCTTGGAACGCGGGCGCAGCGCGGGTCTCACAGGACATGGTGCCGCGTCTCTCGAGCCTCCAGCCCGGCACGGAGGCTTACGAGCTGCAAGGGCCAGAAGCCAGCGCGTGGGGCTCTGCAGGCGGCCTGGCCACGTCACGTGTCGGGGTTGGACAGACGCAGCCGCAGGCCACGGGCAGCAGGTCCGTCAGGTCACATGACTTACAGAGCCAGCTTGCCAGCCCAGCCAACCTGAAGGCCGACTCCTGATCTAGAATGTTCTCCTTCCACCCCCACCTTGTTGCCCCCCAGCATTTTGCTCCTGAACCTTCTAGAAGCACAAAGCTGGGGTGATTTTACAAGAACTCCCACGCACTCCCTGGAGTCCCCTGTTCCCGTTCACTCTGACCCTCGGCTCCCCACCCGGCAAGCTTTGGAGGGGTTGGAGGGTAAGCTGCCATGCTGTGCACTTCACCCCAAATGTCGCGTTAGCGTGACCATCTCTTTTTGAGGGGAGTTACCAGGGATTGAACTCAGGGCACTGACCACTGAGCCACACCCCCAGCCCTATTTTGTGTTTTATTTAGAGACGGGGTCTTGCTGAGTTGCTTAGCGCCTCACTGTTGCTGAGGCTGGCTTTGAACTCAGGATCCTCCTGCCTCAGCCTCCCAAGTCACTGGGATGACAGGTGTGTGCCACCTGGCTCATTAGCCATCTTTTAAAAAAAAGAAACATTCCAACCTTGATGATTTTGAAGTGTGCAGGAAGGAGCTTCTTAAAGGTCAGGTAGTTTGCAGAATGTCCTTCTTCATATTTGACAGATTGTTTGCTCAGGCTGAGATTCGGGTAATGGATCTGATGAGCTCCTGATAAACACCAGTTCTCGGAGTTGGGCATGGTGGTGCATGCCTGTAATCCCAGCTACCTGGGAGGCTGAGACAGGAGGATCACAAGTTTGAGGCCAGCCTCAGCAACTTAGCAATGCCCTATCTCCAAAGAGGCCAGGGATGTAGCTTCATGGTAGAGCACTCCTGGGTTCAATCCCCGGTACCACAAATACACAAAACAACAAAAACAATTCCTGACCCTCTTTCCCAGAGATGCTGCTTTTAGGGGTCTGGAGCAGGAATCCAGAGTCTGTGTTCAGTACATGCCCCAAGCGATCCAGCTGCGCAGGCTGGGAGTGCGCACACTGTTTCACACGGCTCTCACCGCTCGTCAGTAAGCAGCCATCCTCATCCTCCTTGTTGGGGTTCCAAGGCGGGGACACGGTGGCTCAGGACCCAGCTGGAGGTCACTCCTTCCATAGGTGGGCAAAGCCACACTGCCCCCTGCTGCTGCCGGCGGTATTACAATCAGGACCCGGGCTGGCTGGTCCGGCCAGTGGATATCTTCAAGTCAGGGTCACCGCGGGCGGGGCCTGGCAGAGGTTGCTGTGGCCACGTTTGGTGGCCTGACCTGAGGCCCAGGGCCTTCTGGATCAGAGCTGATCCATTCTAGGAGGCTGCGGGTCTCAGGCTTGGGGTTTCTGGAGGAGGAGCCCACAGCCTGCACGCGGTAGGCACCCATGTCGTCTGTGGTGACTGGCTCCGGTGCTGCAGCGGGGGTCCAGGCCCTGTCTTCACATCGGCAGGAGCCTGGCCGCTGCCCAGGCCGGCTTCACCAACGTCACCATGCTGGAACGGGACTTCCCAGGTGTGTGGGCGGTGGCCAGGGCCTCCTGGGGCAGCCCTTCCAGAAAAGAGGAATCATCCCGGAGCCCTGGTCCCCGGAGGAGCCGGTGCAGGCAGGGCTGTGAGGGGCAGTTGCTGGACGGACTGAGCGGGTCCCTCTGTCCCTTCCTGCCTTTTGCGTCACTGACCCGGCACCTCCTCGGTGCTTGTCACAAGTGTCCGGTCCAGCGGGGCAGCTGGCACAAAGGTCTCAAGGGACCATGTCAGATGACAATGCGTGACCAGGAAAGAACCAAGGGGGCCAAGTGACCAGGGAGCTCGGTTACGTTAGGTGGCAAGGAAGGGCGGCCCTGAGGCCAGCCCAGAAGGCAAGCAGGGGTCAGCACTTGGAAAGCCGGGGGAGGAGCTTCCAGGGACGGAGCCCGCGAGCTGTGCACAGGCCTAATGCTCTCCCGCGTCCCTGGCTCCCTCCTCTGCCAGCCTCTGTGACTTGGATGTTCTGTGGCCATGCTTGGTGCTTTGTCCCTTCGCTTTGGCACTGTGACCTGCTCCCCACCAGCCTGGGAGCCCAGAGGGCCAGCGCGGGCCTGGTTATCTTTGTGCCCGGGGCTCAGGGCTGCTTGGGGGCAGAGCGCCTGCTCGCTAAGCGCCATGTGCCGCGGTTCCCTGGAGCCGCCCCCGCCCCGCCTGCACGTCGCTCAGCCTCTGTGCTGAAGTGGGCACTGTTGTCCTAACCCCACTTCATAGATGAGGAAACAAGGCCCAGAGAGGTTAGGAAACGTGCCAGGGCTGCACAGCGAGCCTGTGGAGCTGAGTCATGGCTGTCCCCTTCCAGGGCTGTGCTGCCTCCTGCCCGACCCCTCTTTTCCGTTATCGCTCACCTCCAGAGGCGTGTGGCCCCTGGGACAGAACCACCCAGGAAGCTGTGAGCCACCCCGGGTCCCTCTGTCCCTCTGAAGGCTGCTTCCTTCCCCCGCAGTGGGAGCCTGGCCGCCCGCGGCCCCGCCCGTGGCCCCTCCCATGGCCCTCCTCTAGCTCGCGCCCTTCCCGGGAGCTGGTGCTGCCGACCACGACCACGCACGGTGGAGCCATCCCAAGATCCCGCCTCCTGCAGGCAGGGTGCCATGGAGGGCCGGGCGTGGGCCCTGGACAGGAGCCTCGCGGGCCTGCGCCCACGCCTGCCAGGAGCCCCAGTCTGCGGGTGAGTGTCCACGGCAGGGCAGCCACCCCTCGCTCACTCAGCCACCCCTCGCTCACTCAGCCATCCCTCGCTCACTCAGCCACTAAACCATCATGGCGCATCTGCTTGTCCCAGGGGCTGCTCCCGGCACTGGGGACTCGCCAGGAGACGAGACGGCCCAGGTCTTGGCCTCGGGAAGATGGGAGCAAGCAGGGACACACGTGGATAGAGGGACCTCAAGTGTGACGATTCCAGGAGGCAGAGGCGGTGGGAAATGGGGCTTGCCTGGGGTGCAGGGTTCTGTTGGGCGGGCGGGTGGTCTGGGAAGGCCTCTTGGAGGAGGTGACGTCAGAGCAGAGACTCGAATGAGGGGGAGGAGCTGGCTAGGGTAGAGTTGTGAGGAGAGGCCATGCGGCCAGAGTCACAGCAGGTGCATAGGCCCTGGGGTGGCTGTGAGCTCGGTGTGCAGCGGCAGCCAGGCGGGTGCGGCTGGGGTGGGGAGCAGCAGGAGGGCGTGAGCTGGAGCAGGAGACAGTCACGCGGGAGCTGCGGCTCTTCCCATGAGCTAAGGCAGGAGGGGCTGGGGCACGGACGCTGTGGCAACCTGGTGTCCTGCGGGTCCCGTGCTGGGGTGGCCACCTGGAGGCCCGCAGGGGAGCCCATGCCAGCACTTCCTGGAGCAACCTTGTGGTGGCAGTGAGCCGCACGGTCCTCCAGGAAGCAGGAGCCTCGTGGACTGGCCGGGGGCCTCCTGCATAGCAGAGCCCACCCTGCTGTGTGGAGGGCAGACCCGGGCAGCTGGGTGGGCGGCTTGACAGGACCCCCTGGTGGTGTTGGCCACACATTCCAGGGGCAGAGAGAATGGGCAGGTCCTCGGCAAGCCAGGGTGGGGGCTGCGTGGCCTGCAGACCCACCTGTGGCCACAGCATTGGGTCAGGGGTGGGAATGTGCAGTCCTGCTCTGCCTGTGGGGACGCGAGGGTGGTCAGCTGTCCGTAGACTGGTGGCTGGGCAGTGCCAGCGCCTCTGGGCACATCCGCCGTCCCCCAGCAGCGGGCTGGATCCTGCTTGCAGGTGGGGAAAGCAGACCTCGGTGGCCTCATGCAGTGGGGTCAAGTGATGCAGGAGGTCAGGGCCCCTGGGCTCCGCCGGAGGGAAGCGAGGAAATCTGTGGCACACGGTCACCAGGAGGCCACAGCCTCGGGGCACCAGCAACTTCACAGGCTGTTCAGTGGTCAGTGAGCCTGAGGTGCGGAAGGCGGCCCTGACTGCAGTCGCTTTGACGGACCGTCCTGTGGCTCCAGGGCTGCACGGCCGCTGCAGCTCAGCCTCCCTCCTGTGTCAGGCCAGCCCCGGGTCGGGTGGGCGGCTCTGCAGGCTCTCTGGGTCCCCTAGCTGGTCAGCTGATCTAAGGCGGCCGTGGCCGGTGGCTGGGACGGGGCAAGGGTCCCTGGCGTGGACCTGGCGCTCTGCCGTCACAGAGTCCGCTGGCCTGGACGTGGCTTTGGCTTCTGCAGGGGGAGCCGCGACTGGCCCACTGGCCGCCCTGGGATGACCGGAGACCCGGCTCCCTGGGACGGGAGGAGCGCGGGGCGGCCTCTGCGTTCTGCGCCACCCCCACCGTGCTGCCCACGTCCCAGGCTCACGCGCCCACCGCGCCCCTCCCCAGGGGACCTCGCCCACCAGCGGCCGCCCTCCCTGCCCTGCTCTGCAGCCCCGACTGTCCTCACAGCCCTCTGGAGGCAGCCACCGGGATCACCTGGCCAGTGGCTGGGGCCACTGGGACGAGGTAGGCGGCTGGGCTGGAAGGAGGCCTGCAGCCCAAGCAGACCTCGGCGACCCCGCTGTGCCAGGTCCCCAGGGCCTGCGGGAAAGGCACGCGGGGCAGGAGCCCCGGCCAGGCCCGACCTTGTCTCCACCTCTTGATGTGGCCGTCCGCCCCGTCTGCTAAGATGAACTCGAAGCACAGGGGGTGCAGTGACCCCCACACCCTGGTCTTGGGGCTCGTGGAAAGCAGGGCTGGGAGTTGGACATATGTGGCCGCGGGGCCTGTCCTGACCCCTGGGTACCACCCGCAGCCCCGTCTCCTCGCGTGCTTGCTCTGCTGCTCCTCTGAGCCTCAGTCTCCTCTTCTGTTAATGGACCCTGCTCAGAGCCACCGGCTCCCCCATCCTGGGCCTTCAGGGAGGTGGGGGTGCTGGGGTGCAGCCTCAGCCATCCTCCCCCCCAGGTGGTAGTCTCCTCCTCTCTGACTGGAGCAGGGCCAGCTGGTCACCTGCCTCGCCCTGGCTCACCCCTTCGACTGTTCCTGGCGGCAAGCCGAGGCCAGTGGCCTTGCTGAGAGTAGGCAGGTGAGCAGGGAATTTCAGGAACCTGGGGCGACCGTGCAGCTGAGCCCTTAGTTTGGGGCCCTCGGGCAGGGGAGGAAGACCCTGCGTGTCAGTGACCAGGACTCTCCAGAATCCCAGATTACGGAGACTGGGGCCTTTGAGGGGCTGTCCTTCATCTGTTCCTTCGTCAGTGCTTTATGCAGCACCTACTGTATGCCAGGCAGGCTAGAGTCACAGCATGGGCTCCACGGCAGCAGAGCTCAGGGTGTTGTTTTTCTGCAGTGCTGGGAGTGAGCCTGGGGGCCCTGCTCCTGGAGTCCCAGCCCCTGTAGGGGGTGTGTCCCCTGTACTGGCTTCTGGGGGGCTTCAGCCTCCTCCCCTCTCACCCTCAATGCAGGTGTGGCTCTCCTGGGCAGACGGGTCCTGGGCACGCTGCCTGCTGCCTCGCTGGGGCCCCTCTCCCACCCGCCCTCGCTTCGTTCTCTTCCTGCAGCTCCAGCAAACCTGGGGCCTGGGCTCCCTCCGGGCCTGTGGGGGCCTAACCCAGGCGCCAGCTGTGTTCAGGGAATGGCTCCATCTGTCCTGGGACCAGCGCCGGGTGCAGCAGACCCTGATGTATGAGGTGAGGCCAGCCCGTGATCCCCAGGGGCCACGTCCACTGCAGCAAGCGCCCAGCTTGGGCCACTAGCCCTGGGCTCCAGTGCTGGCTGTGCTGTGGGGTCCCTGCCATTCATCTCTCTGCTGCAAGCCTTGGTTTGCTCATCTGTAAAATGGGTGCAACGGTGTCTTCCCCGGAGGGGGCTGTAGTGGGGACTCTGGGAGATAAAGCCACATGCGCGGTAGGGGTGCTGGGAGCAGAGGGGAGGGAGTCCTGGTGGCCCCTGCAGGTTGGGAGCTCGGTTCCCAGAGGCATCAGGGGCCAGTTCTCCTCCCGAGGGATCCGAGTGCTGTTCTGTAGAGCGTGGGGCGGGAACCAGGCCATGGAGGAAGGGGGTCGGCTGTTCCAAAGCCCCCTGGGTGCCCACCTGGCACTCAGGACATGCTCAGCAGGCTGCAGCTGGCCAGGCCCTGACGCTGGGACGTCCGGCGCCTGCTCTGCCCGAGGGGGTCTCCCCTCTGCAGCCAGCATGGATGTCCTCGTGTGCCCCTCATCCCGGGGGCATCGGGCGCCTTGGCCAGACGAGGCCCAGGTGGAGGCCACGTTGGAACAAGTCCCCACGGCCCCGAACCAGAGCTTCCAGGGGCAGTAGAGACTGACCACGCTCTGGCCGCACCACACCCTCCACCTGGGACTCTGCCACGTGCCCAGGGTGAGTCTGGCCTGGGGAGGGGCCACCCCGGGACAGCCCGGGCGGTGGGCGTGGCCTGGGCACCTGCTTCTCTTCAGCGCAGAGGGAAAGGTCCGGTCTGCATTCTCAGGCAGCAGTCCTGCTTCCAAGCCGGGAGGGGCAGGGGGCTCCGGGGCTGCTGCAGCCGTCCTGGTGGGCGGGATGGCAGCCAGGCCCAGGCTGCCCCCTGAGGGCCAGACCCTCCTGTTCTCGGGGGAGCACGGCCTGGGCCAGGGTGGGCTGCTGTCGCGTTCTCGCTGCCAGCTGGCCTGGCCCCAGACCCTGGTGATGACCTGCCCCTCAGCCTGAGGACCACAGCAGGCCCCACGCACCCCACTTCTCTGGGGAGCTGGAGGTGGGTGGCCGGGACAGGGCTGCCCGATGTCCCTCCAGATCCAGCTTTGGTGGCCCCGCCATCTGGTGGCCATCAGTGGAATCACAGGCCAGCCTCTGGCGGAGGCCTGACAGACCCCACCTGGCCGCAGCCCTGGCTGCAGGGGGTGAATGCCGTCCTGCCTCCGGTGGGAGCCACACCAGACTGGCTGGCCCGGACTTCCCCCGCCTGGGACAGGGGGAGGAGCAGAGCTCGGTTCCAGTGCCAGCTGTGTCCCACCCGGTGGACGGAATCGGGGGTAGGGTCCTCTCTGAGCCTCCGTTTTCTGTGTGAGGAGATTGAGGGGTTCTGGGTACCCCTTTGCCCCTATAGCACAGATGCAGAGTAGGCGTGTCCGTCAGTGCTGCCACCCGCCACTCTGTCCCCCTGGCTGGGTGACATCGGCCTCATGACTTTCCCTGGGCCTGGGTCTTCCCCTCGTCCGATGGGAAGTGTGGTGCTTCCTCTTCAGGGTTGTCAGTGCTGCACTTAGTAGGTACTCCTGGGGTGCTCAGGCCCCGCTCAGGCCTCTGCCCTCCCCTCGCAGCTCCAAGGCCTCAGGGCTCAGCGGCTCGGCCTCCAGGGCCGGGTCTCCACGGGGCTTCTCAAAGCCTGGCCTGGCTGGAGGGAGAAAGTGGGGTTTCCTTGTCCCAGGCCCCCCGCTGTCTCCAGGTAGGTGAAGGGGGCCGGGTCCCCACCAGCTGGTCTGAGAGAGGACAGGGCGGGTGCGGAGGACACCCTGCGAAGACGTGATGGAACCCCAGCTGGGGGTGGCGCTGCGCTTCCAGTTGCCACCTATACCAACTGTGCCAGGCCAGGTGCGGCGGGAGGGTCCAGAGCTGGGTGTGGAGTGGGGCTTGGGGTGGACCAGGAGGTCGATTAGGTGGCAGCTCCAGGGCCCCCGCTCTGCCTGGGGTTCTGGGAAGCTGCAGGAGGCAGCGGGCGCGCCCTGGTACAACGTGGGTCCCTTCCTGGCCAGGGAGCGGAGCAGAGCGTGGTGCTGCGGGCGTGCGCACAGGTGGGTAGCAGGGGCCCAGGCCCTGCTGCAGGACAGCGGGCAGCCCCGGGGGCCCTGGTGGAGGTGCGAGGGCCCAGGCTGAGGGACGGGGGCTCTTGGCGCTCTCCCAGGCAGAGGCTGGAGTGCAGCCGCCCGCAGGCCCCTGCCGCTGGTCCAAGACCCTGCCCTCCATCACTCCAAGGGGCCTCCCGGGAGCCCCAAGTGCTCCTCTCCCTGCAGTCCAGGATGGCCCCCATCGGTCCCAGCTGCAGGCCCAGCTGGAGACGAGCTGAGCCTTGGATGACCGGGGAGGTTCCAGCAGCTGGAGGGTAGGAGACCCCGGTGGGCACTGGCTGCTTACTGCAGGGCCCCTGGCCATGCTGAAGGACACCTACTTGGAGGTGACACTGCGGCCCCTGGACAAGGTGTGGCTGGAGCAGGCCGAGGCAGCCTCTGCAGAGCTGGTTGCCCAGGCCTACCGGGGCAGCCCTGGGGGCTGTGCAGGGCACCCTGGTGAGGTAGGGCGAGGCCCTCCCCTGACAGCTCTCCCCGTCCCCTGCAGTGCTCACCAGACTCTGCACTGAGCTGAAGCCACCATCTCCCGGGTGCTGAGGCGGCTCTGCAGACCCCTGCTGCACCTGCACAGCTGCTCAGCCAGGTGTGCAGGTTAGGCTGACCTTCCCCACGTCTGCTCCATGGCAGGCCCTGCGCCCACGGCCTCCACAGCATCCCCCTTACTCCTCAGAGCAGCCCTGCCATGGAGACGTTTGAAACCTGTTTTACAGGTGAGAAAACCGAGGCCCACCTTCCCCCCAGGTACTTAAGCCGCGCTCTGTGCAGACAGCTCTGGTACTGGGGAGCAAAGGCCTGGCCTCGCACATGCTGCTCTGCCACCAGTTACATCCCCGACCTTTTTTATTACTTATTTTGTGAACGGATCTTACTGAGGCTGGCCTGGGACTTGGGAGCCTCCTCCCTCGGTCACGGGGCATTATACTCATGCACCACTGGACCACTTGGTGGAGACGGTGAGATACAGCAGTCAGTGAGGCTGAAGGGGCTCCCTGCTGACAGGGCTCCCGGTTACCGAAGGCCAGACAGAAGGTGCTATCCACCCGGGCTGGCTTCAAACCTTCTCCTTTGTTTTTAATAAGCCGTTAGCCATGCAGAACAGGCGGCGGCTGGACGTGACCCCCAGTTCACCGACCCTGAACACCTCAGGTGCGAATGCTACAGCGGCCAGCAGTGCAGCCAGGAGGGGGCGCTGCGCACGGCCTTGAAGGCTCAAGGCCGGAGCTTGGTGAGGTTTCAGGGCAGAGACCCCGGGTGGGAAGGCGCTCGCCAGGAAGCCCGTGGGGGAGGCTGGGACTGGCGGGGCTCAGGTCTTGAGTTCGTACTGGGATGGAGCCTGAGGGCTTGGGGCTGAGGCAGGACATGATCTACCTTCTAGTTTTAAAGATCCCTTTGGACCCTGCGCTGGGAAACGAGATGGCCTGGGGGGTGGCCGGACACCTCTGCTGTGACCGTCCAGGCAGGACACCAGGGGGCTCCCTGGAGCAGAGGCAGTGGCGAGGTCCGGTTCCAGATGTGGAGAGGGTCAGGCAGCGGGACTCGCGACAGACCAGATGCGGGTGGCAGAGGAGGCAGGGAGGACTTTGACCCTGACGGCCGAGTGACAGAGGGGCCACGATGGAGACCCGGGCACCACGGCGGGCGGGCAGACTGGCCCGTGCCAGCTGGCGCTGCTGGAGCCAGCGTAGCCTTGCTCTCCTGGAGGGCTCCTGGACTGAAGCCGAGGTGGCTCCCCCCGTCGAGATCCTACCCCTCCTGCAGGGCCCCTGTGGCCACCTCGGGTTCTGGGGACTTAGAGGTGGACGCTTCGGAGTCACCGTCTGGACTGCCACACAGGAGGTCGGGCCAGCTGGTGGGGGCGACTGAAGGAGCAGCCTCAACCCAGTGGGAGGGGCCGCCCTCTTCCCTCAGGGACAGAAGCCTGCAGGTCCCCCTTACGGTCCAGGGCTACGCGGTGCCTCCAGGGTGAGGAACGGCAGGCCTGAGCTCGCTTGGAATCCTGCGCTGCCTAACTCGGCTCCCCTGGACCAGCCCTGGAAGACGGGGGCCATACCCCCGGCTAGGTACAGGGTGCCGAGTGGCACCCTGCTCTGTGGCAGCAGGTCCTGTCCCCGTGGTGCGGCACTGTCCAGGGGTGAGAGGCTGAGGCAGGGGGAGGCCTGCAGCCCTGCGGTCGACCGTGCCCTGGTGCTACGTCCTGACTTCCACCTCCCGGCACCCTTGACCCAGCTCGGGGTGGACGTGCCCACTGCCCTCCCACACCTGCCCTTCAGTGCTCCTGGGGGCCGAGCGGCTGTGCAGCCACCTTGCATGGACTGTCCTTAAGGACAGGTGGCTCCTCCCCACCTTGCCCCCTGGTAGGGTTTCCCTAGAGATGCTCCCAAGAGGGGCCCGGCCCTCCCTGCTGACCCCTCCCGTCCTGCAGTGCAGGGCAGGGGCCTCGGCTCCGCTGTGTTCCCTCCAGGAACTGCTCAGGGTGGCGACGATGCCACTCCTGCCTGACGGGGAGGAGCCCCTGGACGGGGCCTGGGTGACCCGCTACCTGGGGGCCAGCTGTTGCGGCCTCTCCGGGCGCTGTACCAGGCTGACGTGCTGGCCGCGTACAGTGGGCTCTGCCGCCTGCCGACCTCCCCAGGCCCCACAGAGCCTCTTCCCTGGGGTCATCGCAGTGCTGGCCCAGTGGTCACTGGCCTTCCCGAGGTCATGTGGGGATACAGATCCCGGTCTGTGTCCAGGGCCTGGCAGCGGGGCAGGCAGAGTGGCCAAGGGCTGCAGGCCAGCCCGCCCCCCAGGCCCCTGTTGCAGAAGCAGGAAGCCAAGTTCTGGTCACAGCTGGAGGCCACTAATTGAGTCCAGACTTGCTGGTCAGGAGGGCCTTGGCTAAGGGCTCTCCAGGGACTGGATGTGGGTCTGGGAGCCCAGGGGAGTTGTGTCTGGCGCCCTGTGTGACCATGGAGCCTGCTAGCCGGAGCTTTTCTTTGCTCGCTGTGGCCGCCCGTGTGGGTAACAGGACCTGCTGCTGAGCCCGCCCTTGAAGCAGGGGAGGCCTGGCAGGGAGCCGTCCCTCCTCACCCTGGGGGTGCGTTGACCAGGCAGCACGTTGCCATCAGAACAGAGCTGGCCTGCTCCGCCTGCCCGGGCCTCTTCCCTCCAGACCATGCTGTGGCGGCCGGGGCCCGGCCCGTGGTGACTTTTGACAGGCAGGTGTGGGGCCTCAACGCCCACCATGATGGCCTCCTGCTGGCCGAGGCCTTTGCTCGCAGCATGCTCTCGCTGACGCTGAGTGGGGTGGGCGCAGGCCCTGCTCCTGGAGCTGAGCCACCCGACCCTCCTCCTCTGCCCCAGCCTGAAAGCCAGTGCTCGCTGGTCGGAGACTCCCCAGCCCCACGTCCACGCGGCACGTTGCCCGGGCCTCGTGCTCAGTCGCCTCTGGCCCACGGGCCTCCAGGCTGCACGACTCCTCTGGGGCCAGGCACAGCTGTCCCGACCTCCACCTGCCCCCGCCAAGATGCAGAGGGCCACGCCCAGGATCGACCTGACCAGCAAGGACGGCGGCTTGGTCTCCCACGCTGTGCAAGCTGGCCTCTGCAGCTGGACGCTGGCCCTCCAGGCCTGATTGCAGCCAGCCTCAGGATAACACCTCCCGGGCCCAGGCTCCTGGGGGCACACAGCCCACGTGGCTGGGAGGCCCTCTCCCCCCAGGGGTGGCAGCAAGGAGGAGCGCGGGGCCCCGGCCTCCTCCCAGCGTAACACGGACGTCCTGCACTTTCCGATCCTTGGTCCTCGTCCTGTTTACAGATGCCCGGGCGAGGTTAATGACTGTCCCGCTCCCACGGCCGCTAGCTGCAGGGGCGGGATCTGGACGCAGGGCTTTCTGACCCCAGCCTTGGCCTCCTCCCCGGGCCAGGCTGCCCCTGCGCGAGGCTGCCCTCCTGGGGTGACTTTATCTGGGGGCGGCCGAGGATGCCTGCAGAGTGCCACGGGCCGACCCTGTGCTCTGGGCCCAGTCTGAAGGGGCACAAGTGCTGTCCCTGGACTTCTCTCTGGAGTCCTGGGAGGCCAGGGAGGACGGGCAGGCCCCGGGCCACTCACACAGTCCCGCGGGAGCAGGCCTCCCAGTCGGCCTGACCTCCCTCCTGCCCCCAGGTGTGTCTGCTGGCCTTCTGGGCACCGTGACAATGAGGCAGGCGAGGAGCTGCCCTGTCCTGCAGGTGAGGGCGCTGGCCCGTCCTGTGCCCACGTGGCTCCTCAGGTGGCCACTGCTCTGCAGCCCTGGGACGGTGGCCTCTCCTGCGAGGCCGACAACCCTGAGGAGTTGCCTCAAGAGCAGTTGGTGCAGCAGGGGCCTCAGTCACACGTCTGTCCCACCAGGTGGGTGGCAGCTAAGGACGGAGGGGACGTAGCAGACACGCCCCGGACAGAGTCCTGCCTGCCCGGCCTTCTTCCAGGATCCCCGCTCCAGCCTGGGGTGAGCGGGAGGCCACAAAGGGGACAGAGGCCCTTGCCCAACCCAGCCTGAGCCCTCCGCTGAGCGGCTCCCAGGGTGCGGCGGGCAAGGACGGTGACCAGAGGTGCTGACTGCAGGTGCACCCTGCGCCATTCTCAGCCTGTGCGTCCAGGACACCTGGGACCCCACGGAGCTCCAAACTGCCTGCAACCTGGCAGCCACCTCCATCCACCTGTGTGCCCGGGCCTCGGTGCCCCTGGACCCTCTTCCACAGAGTGGCGAGCTGGCCTGCAGTGGCCCGCCTTCCACCCCCAGGGGAAAACGGGTCCCTTGTCCTTGTTCCTGCCCAGGATGGGGAGCACAGGTCACAGGACCTGCTAGGAGTCCAAACCAAAGTCATGCACAAAGCATACTCGAGACCGAGTCCAAAGACCTCCTCCCCACCCATCCCAGGGTCTGGCACACTATGGAGGTGCCTCCTGCAAGCCTGTGGCCAGAGCCTGCTCTCCTGGGATCTGTGCCCACCGTCTGCACTGCCCTGAGCCCTGGGCTCCGCCAGCCCACATGGTGCACGATTCCCACAGCTGAGCCCAGGAAGTGGGCTCGGAAGCCAGTGCACGCACTAGAGAGCACCCCAAGACCTCCAGATGCGAGAACTAGGAGCTGCCTGAGGTTATTGAAGACAAACGAGGGGAAATTGAGCTGGCACACCCCTGGGTTCCTAGCAATTCAAGAGGCCGAGGCAGGAGGATTAAAAGTTCGAGGCTAACCTCAGCAACTTAGTGAGACCCTGTCTCAAAATTTTTAAAAATGAAAAGGGCTGGGGTCTGGTAGAGCACCCCTGGGTTCAGTCCCCGGTAAACCACCCCCCAAATTGAAAAATAAGCATAATGCCAAAATGCAAGTTTTTCAGCGACAGAGGAGAAAAGGAAGGAACTGGAAAACAGGACAGAGTGAGGAGGACGGGAGAGGACCCACGGTGTCGCACGGGTGCCAGATGACCGCACAAGGTACCCAGACAGGAGCCCTCACGGTCAGGATGCCCGAGATCCATCAGAACAGGAAGAACTGCAGAAAGACCCAGGCCCTGAGAGTAAATCGGGATGGGAGAGAGCTTCCCAGGCAGAGCAAGGACACAGCGTGAAGTAAACCCTGAGGGCCTGAGAGTTTATGCCCAGTTTAGGACTGAAGATGAGGCCCTGGTGCTGGTGGGTCTGAAAGCATCCCTGGCACTGTGGGCAGGTCTGCCCCGCGCCCGCCTGGTCTTCTGCGGGAAAAGCCGGCCCATCCCGGGTGTAACCCAAAGAAAGCAGGAGGAAATCCAGACAAGAGAAAAGGCTGGAACAGGAAAGAAATGAGTGGGGGGAGCAAAGACGGACCCCCCAGGCCCAGCGCAGGATGCGGAGGCTCCTTAGGGTCTAGCTGGTACTTTTTAGAACAGATTCAGTTATTTCCTAGGGAATGGAACTTGTCCAAGCTGGTTGAGAACAGGAAGCCCAAGGGACCTGCAGTGCCTCAGCACGGGTGTGTTTGCACTGGGAAGCCCTCGCCTCCCGGGCACAGGCCCTGGGTTTCATTCCCAGCACCACAAGGGGGAAAAAAAATCACCAAAAAAGTTGCAAAATTGTAGATGACAAAAACCCCATAGGGCCAGCTTGGTGAAGGGTTACTGGACATGTCACCAAAGGCATGATCCATAAAAGAAAAAGTGACTTGGACTTCGTCTGAGAAACTTGTGCCCCGGGAAGGACCACGTGAGGGGGAGGCAGGGCGGCCCCAGCCCCGGGGAGCCTCTGCACACGCAGCCAGCCAGGGACTTGGCTCCCAGAAAACTGGCAAAACCCACGCAGAGCCTTCACTGAAGACTGTCTACAGCTGGAAAGCGCCTGAACAACCTTCGTCTGCCTCGGGGAAGCGACGGAGCGCTGCGCACCTATTAGAACCGTGGCGTTCGCAGACAGTCACAGCCCAGGAGGCTGGCAAGGAGGACGTTGCCGGGGGAATGTAAAGTGTCTCAGCCACTCTGGGAAAGAGTTCAGCAGTTTTGAAATTTTAAAAAATGTCTCTGATGTTGGGGATTGAACCCAGGGTGCTCCACCACTTCTACCACTGAGCTACTTCCCAAGCCCTTTTCACTTTAAGACAAGGTCTCACCAAGTTGTCAAAGCTGGCCTCAAACTTGCGATCCTCCTGCCTCGGCCTCCTCAGAGCACCTCGGAATACTAGTGTGCACCACCGTGCCCAGCTAGTGTAGCAGTTTCTGAATGTACTATTCTTGATGCAGAAATACACTACAGTTATGGTCGGGGTCAGGAAAGTCCCTCAGAGGCTCATGTCTTGTAGGCTCGGTCCCCAGGACAGTCGTGTCCAGAGCCGGGGCTCTTGGGAGTCTCCAAGGCTCGCGAGGGCTCTCCCTCACCGGTGGTTGCATCTGTGGATGGCCTCGATCTGATGGCAGTGGAGGGAGCAGGGACCTGGGGGCCCGTCCTGGAAGGGCATATCTGTCCCTGACCCCTCGGTTGGCTTTGTGGCTGCCTTGGGCTGACAAGCTCTCCTCTGCTCTGACGTTGCTGCCTTGGATCAGTCGGCCTTCCTCCCACGTTTTTCTTCTCAGGTATTTGGTCCCAGTGGCACAGAGCTGACTAACACAACTCATGAACGTGAATCCCCAGAAGCTGAAGCGTGTGCTCACCCCAACCCTGCACGTGATCGTGCACAGCAGCATTAGCTGTAGTCGCCCAAGCCTGGTCTCAACAGCCCCTGGGGCACCCCCGCCTGGGATTAGTACTTGGCAATAAAAGCTGCAAAGTATTCATACAAGCAGTGGCGTGCAGGGACCACAGGGCAGTGCGTGGAGGGAAACCAGCCAATCTCCAAAGGTCACGTGCCATCCGATTATATAAAACCCTCGAAATGATACGTTTGTTGCAGATGTCAGGGATGGTGAGGAGGGAGGACTCTGCAGTCAAGGAAGAACTGTCTCCATCAGAGTGACCCTTACATTCATCTAAACATAACAAATGTCCAGGACCATTTTGATAATGTACTATAGTTATGGACTGGATGAAAGATGCACATGGCCTGTGAATTAGCTAAGCAAATTCTTGTGAATCTCTATTTCCAAATAAAAAGTTTAAGAATTAAGGTAGGCATGCTGTCCTGTAATCCCAGTGGCTCAGGAGGCTGAGGTAGGAGGATCAAAAGTTCAAAGCCAGCCTCAGCAATTTAGTGAGGCCCTAAGCAACTTAACAAGACTGTCTCAAAATAAAAGGGACTGGGGATGTGGCTCAGTGGTGAAGTACCTCGAGTTCAATCCCTGGTACAAAAAAAAAAAAAAAATTAAAACACCAGGCCCAGATACTTTTATAGGCATTTTGTAATAACTTACCACAAAAAAATAAAAATAAAAATAAAAATAAAAATAAAATATAAAAAAAAATAAAAAAAATAAAAAAAGAAGAATCAAACTTGAAAAAAAAAAAACAAAAACTTACCACAAATGTTCCAGAATAGCAAACCTTCCTAACTCATTTTAATCAAGTTGTTATTATTCTAACCAAAACCCCCAAGGACAGTGCAAGAGAGGAAACTTAGAGCCAACTCCTTGGCCACAGATGCTCCACATACGACAGTGCACACAGGTGTCACTGGGATTACCCTCTGGAATCCAAGGGCGGGACTTAGCACCGCGCACTGGAGTTGGCCATTTCTACAGGGCAACTCGACACCGCTCTGGTGGGACAGCTGAGGATCCTGGGCCAGACACAGAAAAGGGCACACTGACAACATCTTGGTCGCAACGCAAAGGAAGACAGAACCCTCAGCAGGGCGGAGGGCGAGGGTGCTCTGGGCTCTCACAGCACCACAGAAAGAACGTCCAACACCGCAGGGTCCAGAGGAGCTTCGCAGTCACCCTAGAGAGGGGGCATAGCAGCGGCGCAGCAGGAGCGGAGCCTGATCCGTCAGGCCCGGGCTGGCCCCTGCATCACTCCCAGCACCTGGGGCTGCAGAGAGGGCTGGTCCTGTCCCACCACATCAGGGCCGGGCGCTGCTGCAGGCATCTGGGCAGAGCCACACAGCCAGGCAAGGTCTAAGCCTGGAGAGGTGGCAGGAAACGCCTGGGGCATCTGCGGCGTCTGGAAACAGCACCGCCTACTGCAGAGCTGCAGCAGGTGCAGGAAGCTGAGCTCCGCCAGCCTCAAGGGAGTGGCCAGAGCAAGTCCCTCCTTGGAAGTGAGTATGTGTTAAATTCCTCACTCAAAAGGCAGATCAGAAAGGGTCAAGAAATAAAAACCCAGGCCAGGGGCAGTGATGCCCGCCTGTAATCCCAGCCACTTGAGAGGCTGAGGCAGGAGGATCACAAGTTCAAAGCCAGCCTCAGCAATTTAGTGAGGCCCTGAGCGACTCAGTCAGACCCTATCGCAAAATAAAAAAATAAAATTAAAAAAAAAAACAAGGGCTGGGAATGTGGGTCAGTGGTTAAGATCTCCTGTGCTCAATCCAAAAATAAATAAATAAAAATAAAGACCAAGGATCCAAACAGATGCTGCCTAGAAGGAACTTATTCCACACAAATAGTGACCCCAAGACAGCAGATGAGGCAGACTTAGGTCAAAAACTGATGCCTGACATGGTGATGCATGCCTGTGATCCTGGTCACATGGGAGGCCAAGGCAGGAGGATAGCAAGTTCAAAGCCAGCCTCAGCAACTTAGGCCAAAAGCCACTTGGTGAGACCCTGTCTCCAGGAATAAAAGGCTGAGGATGTGGCTCAGTGGCAGAGCATCCTGGATTCAATCCTTGGTACCAACAAACAAAAAACTAAGAGACAACATCACAGAATGATCACCGTCACATCCTGATGAACTGACCCTATTACTGGTCACGTGTGCTCCTCAGCAAATGAAGCAGACGTGGACAGGCTCCCCAGCAATGGCAAGGGCTTCAGTACCTTTCAGAAGAGGACAGACCACCAGAAGGTCAGGCAGGAAGTGGGGGCTTGAACAACACTGGGGACCAGTGTCAGCAGACAGGACACCCCACCCAGCAGCAGCAGGAAGAACACATGGAACTTTCTCCAGGAAAGGTCGCGTGGTTGGCCATGAGGCAAGACTTGGTGCATGCTAAATGACTGAAATCATAATAGAAGGAAAAATGGAAAATCCACAAATATGTGGAAATTAAGCAGCACACTCCAAAACAACCATTAGGTCAATCAGAAAATCACAAGGGAAATTAGGAAATACCTCGAAACAAATGAAAACCAAACACAATGTACCCAAACCCATGAGATGCAGCAAAAGCAGTGATCTCAAGGAAATGTGCAGTTGTAAATACTCACATTAAAAATAAGACCTTGGCCAGCATGGTGGTGCACAGCTATAATCCCAGCAGCTTGGGAGGCTGGGGCAGGAGGATGGCAAGTTCAAGGCCAGCCTCAGCAACTTACTGAGATCCTGTCTCAATAAAAAATAAAAAGGGCTGGGGATGCGGCTTCGTGGTTAAGCACCCCTGGGTTCATTTCCAGTACCAAAAATAAAACACAAGACCTCAAACCCAAAACCTAGCTTTATACCTTATTAGAAGAAAAAAACTAACAAAGCTAGCAGAAGGAAATAACATGAGAGCAGAAAAAGTCCAACAGAATCAACCCTCAGCTAGATTGGCTAAAAGAAGAAAAGGACTCAATTAAGATCAGAAATGAAAAAAAGGAACATTAATTTAATTGTACACTAACAAGTCGGGTAAGTAGATAAATTCCTAGAAAGACCCAATTTACTAAGACTGAATTACAAAGAAACAGAAAATTTAAACAGACGAACGACACCGAGGAGATTGATTTGGGCCTCAAAAACCCAGCAAGAGGAAAAACCCAGGGTCTGATGTCTTCACTGGTGAATTTCACACACGTTTAAAGAATTGGCTCCAACCCTCTTCAAACTCTTCCCCCCAAATTGAAGAGCTAAGAAGATCTCCAAACTCATCCTACAAGCCAGCGAATTGCCCGGATACCAAAGCCAGCAGACACAAGACAACTACAGACCAATATAATTGACAGCGAGACAGAGAAGTCCTCCACTAAAGACTAGCAAGGAATTCAAGGGCACAACAGGATCCCGCCCGTGATGGGGTGGGGTGGATTCATCCTCACGGGACCAGCTGGACTGGTGTAGAAAAGGCCCTTCATGAAATTCAGCACCCTTTCATGATCAAAAACACACCAGCAGGAGACGACCTCAACATACTGGAGGTTGCATTGGCAGAGCCCACAGCTAACGACGCCTTCAAGGTGAAAGGTGGCTTTCCCCAGGTTCAGGAAGAGCGGCTTGTTCCTGCCATTTCCCTTTAACATGATACTGGAAGTCAATCAGAAAACAAGAAGTCATTTAATTGAAAAGAAAGAAGTAAATTTATCTCTATATGCAGATGACATCATCTTGCATGTAGAAAACCCTAGGACTCCACCAAATATCTGTTAGAATAAATGAATTTTCAAAGTTGCAGGAGACAAAAAAAAAAAAAGAGTCAACACACAAAGATCAGTTGAAGCCGGGCGTGGTGGCGCATGCCTGTAATCCCAGCAGCTCCGGGGGCTGAGGCAGGAGGATCGCAAGTTTGAGGCCAGCCTGGGCATTTTAGCAAGACCCTGTCTCAGAATAAAAAGGACTGGGGATGTAACTCAGGGGCAGATGCTCCGGGCTCCATCCCCAGTACCGCAGGGTATTTACCATGCCTGCTCCGTGGGCATGGTGACACGGCAGTGCTGCCCTTGTAAAAGGCAGGCTCTGGGGGAGGCAGAATTCCAAGTGCAAGAACCAGCTCGACAGCAGACAGGCCCTGTGTCTGGTAGGGAGCTCAGGAGGCTTCCAGGTGACAGAGACGCAGTGACGGAGATGGTAGGAGGCGACCACAACAGCCTCGAGAGCTCCAGGTGTCTTTGAACCATTCTTTACAAATGAGGGTGGGCGGCAGGTCCTCGTGCGGTCAGCCAGGTGTCTGCTGCGGGCCTCTTTAAGGTCAGGCACAAGACACAGATGCCCTGTGTCCTGCTCCCTGCATGTCCACCCAGCAAGGCCAGAGAGGAAGGAGAGACTGACAGTGGTGTCTAGAGAGGGTCCCCGGGGGTCAGTGACCCCTGGGCCGCTTCAGCGGGCACCTGAGCCCCAAGGGGCAGGGCTGTCTCTTTCTGAAAGCAGGGAGAAGCCAGAGGTTGCCGGATGTTCTGGAAACATCTGTGCTGCTCTCACAGCCCAAGACCCTATCTCTGCTTTGGAATCTGCCCTGTGCCTGTGGATCCTTGCTGTGGCCTGGGTGTGCCCTCCAGCTCAGCTGTCCTCTTTAGGTGGGGACTGTGTCTTGTCCTCCCGGGGCCCTGCTGCCCCTGGCAGGGCCGGACTCCGCGTGAACAGACGTTCCGTGCTGCAGGCCTCAGTGGCCAGCCTAGCGCCTGCTGCCGGCAGGACGTCCCACAGGGCAGGACACCATGGACCCCTGCCCGCTGCACTCACCCAACAGGGAGAGGGGACGGACGGGGACTGGCCACACCCCAACACCATCCCAGGGAAGGGGTGCGCTCCCCTCTGCCTTCCCTCTCTTCTCCTCGCAGTTTGAAATCCAGCCTCAGACCACCCCAGACAGTCAGAGTGCACGCCGCTTCCTCCTCCAGCCCAGCCCCAGCTCCTCCGTGAGCTGGAGGTTCTCGCTGGGATAGAACCAGCAGCACAGGACGCCCAGAGACTCAAAGAGCCACGCTTGCCCTAGAGGCGGGAAAGAGCTTTCAGGATGCCCTGGGGACCACCAGCTCCCTGACCAGCCCGGGCAATTCTGTGCCTTTCCAGGAAGCAGCCTGGCAGGCCCCCTCCAGCGCCCCGCTGCACAGCCTGACGAGGGTGGACGCCAAGCAGGGTCTCTAAGCTGCTGGGCGCGGGCATCCCCTGCCCACCCAGGGTCTCACACATGAGGATCCCCAAGGGGAGCTGGTGGTCTCAGATTCCTAACCAGCAGCCTGATCGGGAGCATCCCTCTTTGGTGTAGGTAACGCTAAGAGAATGCTTTGGGGACCACTGGGGAGGGCCCCACTTTCAAAGGACAGGTGGTGCAGGGCACCTGGGAACCCAGAACACCAGGTACAGCATTCAAAGTTTCTTACTTTCTTTTACGTCTTTTTTTCTTGAGTTTTCAACTGAAAAATAAAGCTGGCAGAATCCAAGAGTGCGTCTGAATTGCTGGGGCCGATCTCCCACTCGGGAGGGAGGGAGGCCTGGGTGGTTGTAGAATCTACCACCAGCAGGGGCGCCTGTGAGCCCTCTCCATCCTGGTGCTGAGGAGGGAAGCCAGGGCCTTGGACATACTGGGCTAGCTCACCACACCCCAGCCCTACACTGAGCTTTTGCCCAGCGCTGCTGGGGTCCAGATTCCAGAGCACAGGGCCACGTGTCCACTAGGAGGAGTGGGGCGACAGAAGGGCAGAGGCCAGACTTGGTGCCCCTGGTCTTCCCCCTGTAAGTCCCTGGTGCCAGGCAGCAGCTCAACAGGTAAGGCACTCCAGATGAATGGAGAGGAGGAAGCAGGTCCTGCACCGTCACACCCTAGAGGGAAGGGGGCGGGTGGGCTGCTCTGGCAATTCCCGTCCAATTCCCACCAAAGACCCTGAGCCCGGAACGTTGAGGGCCCTGAAAGATGTCTGATCTTCCTCAGTCCTTCCCACGTTCCCCATCTGAGGAAAGATGCAAAGGCTGAGTAGTCGGGAGACGCGCCCCAAATCACTGGCAAATGACCAGAATGGCACTGATCCAGGCCTGTCTGCCCCCAAGGGCTACCCAAGTTCAGTCGTCCACGTGCTTCTCCAGCGACCTTGTGCCACGGATCCTGCTGATGACTTTAAGAAGGAGAGTCGAGTTAACTTCAGCCCCGTCCCAGGTCATCGTGTGCAGTTACTCAGAAGCCTCACAAGCCACGTCACCTTCGATCAGAAATGCACCCGTGACTTTCCCAAGCACCGTGTGTGGCTTTGTGGCAGGGAACCCTGTGCAGGAGGACGAAGAAGGGGGACACGTCACAGTGGTAAGCAAATCACTGGACTGCAGTCCTAACCCCTCCTGGCTTTGGCTTGAGGTGCCTCGTTTGCAACCACCGGACCTGTTGGCGTCTACACACAATAATGGATCAGTGATTTCCCACCAAGAATGGAAACCGTGGAAGCCTGCCACTCCCCGTCAATCAAGTGCTTCCCCAGAGTACAGCAGTGGGCGGGGCACCACAGGGACACTGAGCAGAAAACAGACCTCCATCGTCAAGGCGGATTTCACGACACCAACCCTGCATGTTGTGGGTGCGTGCATATGGGTGTATGTGCATGGAACGTTTTTTAATTTAAAGAAAAATGGGGAATGATTTCATTGAAAGATTGATAAAGCTGGGCCTGGTGGTTTGAGCCCAGCTACTTGGAAGGGTGGGGCAGGAAGATTGCTTAAGCCTACGAGTTGAGACCCCCCCCCCAAAGAATAAATAAATATCCACGTCTGTAGCATATAAAGAACAGATACAAATTTTTAAAAGTCCGAGTTTCCATGGGATAATTTGGTAAAGGATATAAGCAGGCAATTCAAAATAAACGAGATACAGCTGAGGGAGAAGCATTTAGATGGAAACTTACTGACGATCAAATGTGAGTAGAAGTGAGTATAACCTTATCACGCTGCAAGATCAGTATTTGAATAGCACCTAGAACTGGCAGAACTGGTGCCACCAAATTCCGTAAATGTGTGACTCAGTTAGAACAGCCTCAAAGGTGTGTTTTGAGTCTGAAGACCATTCCTTCCTTTGACCTAATTAACCAGTCCACTCCTGGGACTTTATCCAAGGCAAGGGAGGATGGGAGGGAAAGATGGATGATTCCAAAAAATTTCAAAATAATTTCATTATTCGAAATGATGAAAGATTACAAAAAGCCAACTGGGAAGTGACTTTTCTAAGCTATGGTGTATTCATTTGATGCACTGTCATGAACTTACTTGTCAACCGTCCAGCACGAGGCAATGTTTCCACACACAAAGATTAAGCAGAAAACAAGACTGCAGGACAGCCCGCAGGAAGAATCGTGGCAGCCGGGCGCCACGCACACACCGGCCACCCGGTGGCTCTCCAGAACTGTGGCCGGCTGGGAATGTAGCTCAGTGGTGAAGCACCCCGGGTCAAATCCCTAGGACCGAAATGAGAAAAGAATGACTGCACACGGATAGAACCTGGCAGGGCGTACAGAGGAACAGCTCCTGGGCGAAGGGTGATTACACCGTGATCATTTTTCTTTTAAAAGTCCCTTTGTGTTATGTTCTTTGTCCCAGAGAGTTTAAAAGTTACACAAGTGATGGACAGGTGAATGGATAAACGGAATACCGCATTTCCATGCAATAGAGTATTATTCAGCCTTAAAAAGGAAGGAAATCGTGTGGCTGGCTACAACAGGGACGAACTTTAAGAGCATTCCGTTAAGCAAAGTTAGCCAGCGACAGAAGGGCCGGCTACCGAGGGAGGCATCCCAACCAGTCAGATTTGGAGACAGAAAGTGGAATGGCGGTCTCCAGAGAGAAGTTACCAGAGGGTTCGGAGTTTTAGCTGGGGAGGTGATGGACATTTGCGAACGGGCTTGGGAGGCGGAGCTGCATACCTAAAGACGGCCAGGATGGCAAGATTTACATTATGCACATTTTACCACGATTCTTTTTTATTCTTTTATTTTTTTGGTACTGAGCATTGAACCCAGAGGCGATTTACCATTGAGCTGCATTCCCAGCCCTTTTTTAAATGATTTTTAAATTTTGAGACAGGGTCTTGCTAGGTTGCTTAGGGCCTCGCTAAGTTGCTGAAGTTGGTCTTGAATTTTCGATCCTCCTCAGCCTCCAGCCTCACTGGGATTACAGGTGTGCACAATTCTTAACAATGGGGGGAGGGAGAGGGGGAGGGGGCTTAAAGAAGTTTTCTGAGGTGGTCAGGAGGCGCCTGGTGCCTGCTCACTGGGATGGCCCCCTGGAGGTGAGTGAGCTGGAGACAGGCAAGTGGGGGAGCGGGAGGAGGGAGGCAGGGGGCCCTGGCCCTGGCAGCCTGGAGGTCTGTCCTCAAGGAGAACACTGCAGAGCTTTCCTGGGAGAGGCCACGCTGGCCTGGTCCTTGCCGTTGTGGAAGCAAGCAAGGGCCTAGGGCTCACACTGACCGTCACCCACAGGGAAGGAAGCCGGCCTGGCCCACCAATGGACTCTGCCCCATCACCTTCAGCATTCAGAGACAGGGAAGGCGAGGAGGGTCACACTGACCAACTGGGAAAGCAGGCTGCCCCGGGGCCTCCCTCTGCCTCAGGGCCTGGGGGGTGGGTGTGTCTGAGCATTTCCCAAGTACTGGAGTTTGCACAAACCAATAAACAAACAGCAAAATGGTGGCCTTAAGTTAAAACAAAAGTTGGCTGATTTTAGTGGGAAGGTTTTAAGCTAAGAGACAAAAAGGGTGCCATCCAGACTGTCTATGCAAACAAACTCAGAGGAAATGACCATTTTCTGGGGGAAGAATTATACCAACAACTACCAAAAGAAAAATACCACACCGTACCCGCAGAAAGAAAATTGTTGGAAAGATTCCACCCGCCAGCGACATGGGGCAGGAGGGGCAGGGGAGGAGGGGCAGGAGGGTCTGCAGGACCCAGGCCAGGGCACCTTCACCTGCTCTGGGCCTGGGGAAAGGAGAAAGGCTTCTGAATTCTTCCCTGGGAAACCAGGGCAAGCAGCGACAGTAGGAAACCACGGGCCATTTCTTTTACATAGAGAAATCGTGATCATCGCAGGCTGAAAAGGCATTTGACAAAATTTACTATTTATTACAAAAACTTTTATCAAATTAGGGAAACTTCCTTAACAGGATGAAGTTACAGAGAGGCACACCTATCAGACCAGAAACTCAGCATCATTTGTAGTAGATGAAAACAACGGAAGTTTCCATTAAACCGTGGAACAAAAATGCCGTCCATCGTGACTATTATGTTGGAGGCTGATGAAAGTAGACAAGGGGAAAGAAAAGAAAGGAGAAGGTGAAATGATTATATTTACTCCAGCAAATTTAAGAGAAGCAACTGAAAAATGAGACCGTGAGATTTCACTGAGAGGGTGGGTACAAAGTGAGACACCCAGACAAATAGGCCACCTGTGTATGAGCAGCACGTGGTTATAAAGTCCACAGAACAGATCCTCAGGTGCAGTGGCGCAGGCCTGCGATCCCAGCTGCTCCGGAGGCTGAGGTGGGAGGCCCCGAGTTCAAGGACAGCTCAGGCAACCCAGCGAGACCCAGTCTCAAAGCAACATGAAAAGGACGGGGATGTAGCTCAGTGGTGGAGCGCTTCCCCAGCATGTCAAGGCCCAGCACAAGAAAATAAAATTGGGATGATTTGAGGATTTAAATATCATCCACGAAACTGGAAAGTACTAGAAGAAAACCCAAAGGAATTCTCTAATCATCTCTTGGAAGGAAAGTTCTTTCAGGCATGACTCAAACTCCAGAAAGTTATTTTTAAATAATGTATAAATAAAAATAAAACTTAAGATATTTACACGTAAGTAGAATACGTATGACCTAACAGAAGCGTGTGAAGGTCTCCGCGGCTGTGCAGGTCACTCCTCCTCTCGTCCGAACACCTCTCGGACGAGATGAAGCCTGGAACACAGTGCCTGCTGCCAGTCTCGAGAGGGGACGGGCCTGTGAGGTCCAGGTCCCCAGGGCTCCCTGCTCAGGAGCATCTTCTCAGCACTTGGGGAAGCAAAGCCCAGGCAGAGAAGGGCAGGCTGGGTGGAGGAGTCAGACAGGAGCCCAAGTCCCTGGGGCTCTCAGGGAAGGGCGCCAGGGGAGAAAGAACCCCAGAACCTGCAGAGGTCGGCCTCAGGTGCTCGACCAATCCTCAGCGGTGCCCGTAAGCGTGGGACTCCGTGACGCCCAGGGCCACAGCTGCAGGGAGGGGCGACGGGACTGGACAGGAATGTTACACAAGACCACAGGTCCAGCCACCTAGGAAGACAGACCCTGGCGAAGACCCCTGGCATTCAGCTGTGCCACGGAAAGGCCAAGCCTGCAGCGGAGGGCCACGGCCGAGGAGCATGACCGTGCCGTACACCCAACCGAGGGGACTCGCTCTTTCAGTCCATCCACCTGAAGTACGCCATCCTGACAAGGCTGGAAACCAGACCTGGTTGTGTTTCAGGTGATCAGTTGGTAATTCAACAGGAGGAGAGCTCGGGCTGGGGCTGGGGCTCAGTGGTAGAGCGCTTGCCCAGCATGTGCGAGGCACAGGGTTTGACCCTCAGCACCACATACGAATAAAGACACTGTGTCCGTCTACGACTAAAAAATATCTTTAAATAAAGAATGAACTCAACATCCTTCAGAGGAAGAGAATGCAGCCCGGAAGCTCCGCGACCCATCATCAACCATGTTCAGTCACAGGACCCGACACCGCTGGCGTGTGGGCCAGGAAAGCACGCTACCGAAAGCAGGTCTGCAGATGGCCCAGGTGTTGGGGTTAGCAGACAAGGACGTTCAAACATGCCAAAGAATTTAGAGGTAAAAAGGGACAAGAGGGCGAGGAGATAGAAAGTTGAAAATGGAAAATAAAAGAGTATCAAATCGAATGTTTGGAATTGGAAACTACAGATACCTGAAATGAAGAACCCGCAGGATAGACTTAACACCAGACAGAACACAGCCCGAGAGTCAACCCGCGACTCTGAAGACATCATCCAAAGTGAAGCATGGGAAGAAACACGACTCTAAAGGGAGTGGGAAAAGAGAAAGAACAGATGAGCAAATGAACAGAGTATTCGAGACCTGGAAGGCAGGATCCAATTGCCTGAGAGATACGATTACAGCCCCAGAGGAGGAGGGATGGGCAGAAGACCACCTTCAAAGACGGCAGCACTTTACCAAAACTGACAGAAATATCAACCCACAGGTTCAAGAAGCTCAGCAAACCCAAAACAGGATTAATAAAGAGAACACCACACCCCGGCACACCATAATCACACTAAGGAAAATCCAAGACAAAGAAAATCTTAAGAACAGCCAGAGGATAAAAACAAAAAATCACACACGGGAAGGATAATGACAGCTGAATTTTCATCAGACGCAGTGGAGGTCAACAGACAGTGGAAGGATGGGGAGGGGGGCTGTCAACCTCGCATCCAATGAAAGCAGCCACCAAGGCCAGCCAGGCATGGTGACGCAGGCCTGTAACCCCAGCAACTGAGGAGGCAGAGGCAGGAGGATTGCAAGTTCAAGACCAGACTCAGGCCTGGGGATACAGATCAGTTGGTAGAGCACCGGCCTTGCACGCAGAAGGCCCTGGCTTCAATCCCCAGCACCACAAAAAAAAAAAAAAAAAAACCCACCAGTCTCAGCAACTTAGCAAGACCCTGTCTCAAAATAAAAAATAAACAAAAGGGCTGGGGATGTGGCTCAGGGGTAGAGCCCGCCTCACACACACGAGGCTCTGGGTTCATCCCCAGCAGGGGAAGATCGTGGCAGGGTTTGCAGCACACAGAATCTGCAGCATCGACCACCCATGGGCGCCAGGGAGGGAGAAGTCGCCGCATGAGTGCCTTGCCTCTGCTGAGCACAGCGTGTCTGTCAACAGTTGACTTTTTTTTTTTTTTACATAATTCCTATACCAAACAATACACCTATTTAGAGTGTGAAAACAATGGTTCTTAGTATATTCACTGAACGGTGCCCCATTACCTCCGTAGATTCTAGAACAGGCTCGCCCCTTCAGAAGGGGCCTTGTGCCCCTGTCAGCACCCCTCCCAATCCCTCCTCCCTCTCCAGCCAGGCCGAGCAGTCGCCTGCTCCGTCTCCGGGGGCTGCTCGTTCTGCCTTTCAGGTAAGTGGGACTGTGATAATACGTGCCTTTGTCGGTCATCGAGAATGCCGGAGCAGATGTGGGGGAAAGGGACACCTTTACTCCGTTGGTGGGACCACCATGGAAATCCATCCGGAGGCTAGGCCAGGACGCAGCCGTGCCCCAGCTGTTCCACTGGTCGGTATTTATCCGGCAGAACGGAAGCCATCACGCCTCAGTGACACGCACTCCCCTATTCACAGCAGCACGATTCACAACAGCCAAACTACGGACCCAGCCCGGGCTTTCAGCGGATGACTGGGTGTGTGCACAGTGGGGTTCGCCTCAGCCATGAAGAATGAAATCACGTCACGTGCGGCAAAGCGGAGGGACTTGAGAGCATACGGCCAGCAAAGCAAGCCGAGCTCAGAGGTGGTTAGAGAGGAAAGAGGAGAAAGGTGGGGGGCGTGTGTGGAGGGGTCTTGTGAAGGTCAAAGGGAGATCAGTAAAGCGGAGGACTAGAGTCAGGCGCGACGCTGGGGATGGCACTGGCCAAGTCACACCCTGTGCATGTACGCATGCATAACCATGGATCCCACCATGTGCACGGCAGCGTCCTGTGTGAGCGGCTTCCTGGACCTGGCCATGCCAATACTTACTGCCAGAGTCCCAGCACACAGACAGCGCACCTTCTGTGACAAATCAGGGTGTCTGTTGTAATCCCTAGAAGAATCACTAAAGGTAAAGCTGAAAGGTAAACCAAAAGCCAGATTCAGAGGGGCAGAGTTAGGGAACGAGGGGGAGGGAGGCTTGGGGGACGAGGGCTGAGAAGTGATCAACGCGTTCTGGGGTCAGTGGTGATATCTGTACGACCCATGAAGCCTTGGAAGCCGGTGAATTTTACACCTTCAAGTGCTGCATCGTACAGCATGTGAATCCTACCTCGATCTTTAAAAAACTCACGGAGAAGGAAGACATCACAAACAATATTTTGGATTTGTCATTAAATAAGCCCGCCTTCCCCCCAAAGTCTTGTCTTTCAGTTTCTGTGGACTTCCTCCTCCCATCCACAACCCTCCCATCCAGAGAGGCTTTTATTGGCTCCTACCAACATGAATAGAGCTTCTGCTTGTTCTTGAATTTGATGGCTGGCAAATTAGAAAAGGGTTCCCCAGTAAAGAAAGGAGGAAGCCAGGCACAGGAGTGCACACCCGTAATCCTAGCAACTCAGGAGGCTGAGGCAGGAGGATTCCAAGTTGGAGGTCAGCCTCAGCAACTTAGATCCTGTTTCAAAATTTAAAACTAAAAAAAATTAAGGACTGGGGAACGTAGCTCAGTGGTAAAGCATGCCTGGTTCAATCCCCAGCACCATAAAAGAGGGTGGGGAGGGGAGAGGAGGAATCCCTGAGCCGGAGCCTCCTGCCCCATGGCCCCCCTACCCAGCAACATCTGGGATAAGAAGAAACTGGCACCTATCTTTCTTTTTCACCAATAATTCGTATAAGCCAAACTTGGCCCAGCGGGCTTCCCCTAGCATCCCCTAATCCATTCTCTCCAGGTAAAAAGTGCTCCCAGCTCTGGGCGTGTCCTTCTCCCATGGACACGGCTCCTTCTGGAGCCCTTACTTAGAATGTCAAGGTCCTCACGAGGTTTGCCCTGGGCAGAGTGTTTGCAGGAATGCACAGGCTGAAGTTCAAAGGCAATGAGCGCAAGGAGCAAATCCTTCAGCCCAGTTTCGGGTTTCTCCTTCCAAACCCTGGTGGCACTGGTGTGACAGGTCTGCCTTTGAAGTTCACGACTTGGTGGGACTTCTCCGACTGAAGTAACGAAGACACCTAATCCCAAGCCACAGGAATACCCGGTTTTCTTAAACGGAGCTGGATGTTGGCTTGGGCAGTGACAGCGTTAGGCACTGGGTCTCCTGGGCTTCGCTTTGAACCCATGACAGATGATCAAGTCGGGTGTCCAAGCTCACGGGTCTCTTCTTCCAGACAGAAGCTGCTTCCTGGAGCATCTGACTTTGTCACTGCGTGTCACAGGCAGCCACACTGCCACTTAGGTTAGAGCTTGCCGCTCACCCCCTGAGCCTCGCCCAGGTCAAGGTCATAGCAAAGCTACAAGTAAACTCACCCAAAGGGCAGTGTGGCTGCCCACCTTGCACTCTCAGGCCTGTGCCTGGAAGGTCCCCACACCTGCGTAGCTTGCACGACTTAGCTGCCGACACCTGAACCTGAATGTTTGGACGACAGTTTCACTTTGTGCTGGGCCCTGTACATTAAGTAGCCACCCGGCTACAGAGCCTCCTCACACAGGTCCTCGGGTGGCTGGAACAATTCAGGGTTTCCATATGACAAAGGGTTGGACGGCCACCTAAACAGGGAGCCTCATCCACGGCTCTGCAATGACGTGAGCGAAGGCCACTGCCTCCCAGTGGACCCTGCAGTGGCCCGTGTCTCTCAACTGCTTTAATGATTGGCGGCCATCTCCTCTGGAGCAGGCCCATTTCCTGCAACCACATAATTAGTGGCAGAGACAGAGACCAGGGCCAAGGTGGGAGCCCTGCTATACATGCTACGTGCTGGATTCCTGATAGGTCTGTCCTTCTAGGGTGGCCAGGTCACCAGAAGGCTGCCTGTGCTGGGCAGGCCAAGGTCTGGCAGCTCCTCGTCACCCTTAGAGCACCTCCGGGGAGTGAACAAGGGTGGCATTTCAGGACGGCTGGTGGCACCAAGCAGTAGGCCAACTGTGCCTCAGTGGCCCTGGTGGCTCAAACCCACAACCCTGTCCCCCTGGGTGCCAAGCAGCCTAGCTAAGGGCCTGGCCATTCCCAGCACCACTCAGGGATCTGAAAGGCCCTTCCTTTCCTGTGAAGCCTCTTTCGGGGTTTCAGGAAGGAAGTGGAGAGAGTGAGAGGAAACCACAACCCATAGAACTCGAAGAGCAGGGTCACCTCGGTCCCGGGGTGGGGGAGGGGGTTCCAGACACCGTACCTCACCTCAGCCTGGGGACCTGGGGTGGCTCTCCCATCTTCCTAACGAGGCGCGGCGGCGCAGAGAGCTGGGGACGCGTGGCACGCGAGGTGCACGCCTGGGGCCAGGCCCTCCGCTTCTGCAGGGCCCCACCAGAGGCACAGGGCGCACAGGCCGCTTCCCGTGGCCCAGAGCGCTCTCTAAGGACGCGGGCAGAGCCGGCCAGGCCGTCTGGCCCTGGGATCACTCTCTCGCAGAGCCCTGAAGAGACGAGAAGACGGGACCACCACTTCCGCCTCTGGAAAGGACTGGAAGGGCAGAGCCAGCTTCCAGCACCGGGGCCAGGAGCCCTCCACTCCCAGCAGATTCCTCTTCCTGTCTGGGCCCCAAGCTGTTTCCAGAACCTTCTGGCTAAATTTCAAGCCGGGACAGCTCCCCATGCTCCGCCACCGCCGACACCCACCCTGGCGCCCAAGCCAGGAAGGCTGGTGACACCCGAAAGACCCCCGAGGCAGGCACGCACTCTCTGCCCCCCTTGTCACCATGGCGACCACCCTGGGAGTTGATCAGGCCCTTAAGCCTTCTGGGAACACTTAGGCCTGAGCTGCAGCAGAAAGGATTAAGTCAACTGAGAAGAGACATGTTTTTCCAATTAGTTACAAACCACCCATGTTGGAATGTCTGCAAAACTGGCCAGTTGCTTCCCCATTACCCAGAATTCCTCATTCTTTCTTTCTCCATAAATAATTTCACAAGGTTTTTCAAGCAAATTTGGTACTAAAGGGCCATAACCATGGAATAAACAGGATGCTCATGGCAAAATGCCTCCTGGGCTGTTAAAGCCATTGTCTCATCTCCTGTGGGCCACAAGGGGGGGGCCTCCGAACCCTCCGACCCAGGCTCCTTCCAACTGCGCCAGCGTGCGGCGAGGACGCTTGAACTGGATGTGCACTTCACTGCCTGCACAGTTTTAAAAAGGCCTTTCCCACTGGCACTTCTTTCCCATGCCAAGTCTGGGCCACTCTGCCAAACTGAGGAGATCAAGATCCCGGAGCCTCACTCTCCTTAAAGGGCCATACCACCAGCCAGGAAGGCGGGGATGTGGAGAAGCAAGGAAACGCCATTCTCAAGCCTACAGAGATGAGGCAGGGCAGCTCAGGAGCTGGGAACTAAGGGCAGGAATAAATGTCACAGCCTGTGTGCTCACACAGGATGGGTTTTACAAGGCTGTGCCTAATCCCACTTTGCAGATGGGAAAACAGGCTCAGAGGCACGGGTCCCCAGTTCTGTGTGGAGATGTGAAACTGTGTTGTCTGGCTCTAAAGCCTGCTCTAACCCGCACACTGCCCCACCTGGCAGGTTCTTGAGACACCCCTCCACCCATGAGATCCCCACCCCTGTATTCAACCAAACACCAGGCACTGCCGTGCAGGGATTTTGCAGATCAAGTCCCAACTCACCCCCACTCACCACGGGAATGCTTTAAATCTGGGCCCAGAGGGCAGACAGGAAGACAGATCAGGAGCTTGAGGATTCCACTCGTTCCCAGCATGAGAGGATGGAGGGAGATGAGAGGAGCCCATTTCCAACCAGCTGGGCAATGGGACGTTGGTCCTGCAACTACAAGACTCTGAATGCTGCCAAGCTGCGGTAAAAAGTACGTGTGGTAGACATCGCATGGGCAATGTGTGGGCGGCTTCTGTCATGCGTCGTTATACTCCCTGACCACTGGTCTCAAGGGCCACAGTGCTGCTGTCGCACCTACGAGGACAGTGTTTTCACATGCCTCTCCAGGAGGCCTAACCCGGCCACCTCAGGCTCCTGAGGTCCCTGGGGAGCACTGTCTCTACTCTTCGCAGGGGCCAGGTGAGTGCGTAAGAGGGCCGGCTTGGAATGAGAAGAGTCCAAGTCCCGGCCTCTGGCCTCAGCCTCCTACCCGGGGTGCACACCTCAAGACTTATCTGTCCATGCTTTCTTGGCACCTGATGAGGCAGGTTGTCAGGTCTCCCACCATAAGGTCACTCTCTCTATCCCCGTTTACGCTGGAAGGGAGCCACTCTGCATGGCTGCTGCGAGCGGAAGTCATCCTGCAGTCCCACTTACCAACTCTGACCACCCCGCCAGTCACACCAGCCCCATCTCAAGCACTCCACAGTCCGCAAGGCCAGGAGCCACCATGCTGGCCCAGCTCTGCCCCAGGACGGCAAGTAGAAGCCAAGGTCCACCCATTCCTGCCCCTCTGGGACTAGCCATTTAATTTTTTTCTTTAAACGGACTCACTTTTTAAAAAGCAAGCTGGTCGCAGCATGCTCTGCAGACGGTGTCCCAAACATGGGGCCTTTCTGTTCTCCACAGCTCCTTCACCCCTGAGGCCTGGGGGTGAGTGACCTCCTGGCTCCCAGTCCTTAGGACCCCAGGGTCCCCACAGAGGAGGACGGCATCACCACTCAACCAGAGCCGCGGGCAGCTCTGACGCTCCGGCCCAGGGGCAGCAGATCTGCAGTGTGATGCTTCTGATTACAAGAATCACCTGCAGAGCCTTCTCACTGCTTGGCTTTGCTTGAGGCGTGCCCACATGGTTCTAAGGAGGGATGTGGGTAGAGCCCAGCTGCCTTTGATGATCCTGGGCCGGCCTGCAGTGGGGCCCAGTGTGTTGGGGAAGGCCGGCAGCGGGCCTGATGCACTACAACAGCACCAGCGGCTTCACGGGGAGCGCTGATCCTGCCTTTTCCTCCTCTGCAGCACGAGGAGTCAGTGCCGACAGACCCCTCGGGGACACCCCTTCCCTCTTCCCATTTGGCCAGAGGGAGGGAAGCTCAGGAGGCTGGCATCTCCACGCGCAGGGCCTCACTGTTCCTTCTTTCCTTCCTGCCCGTGTCTCTGGTCCCTTGATGAGAAACAAAACCAGACCTCAGGGCCGCTGCCCAGGCGTCCTGGGAGCAGAGAGCCTGTCCTGGGAGTTCTACGGGTCCTCAGGCGGACAGGACCATGCTCAGGATGGGTGGTCCTCAGCGGTCCCCATGCCTGATGCAGACAAGGAGGCCTGGGGGACAGTTTTGGACTTGGAGCTGATGTTGCCACAGGGCAAAGGGCTTGGTGACCAGAGGGCAAGCAAGGTAGGCAGAATGCCCTGCAGCCCAGAACCTGTGAGTTACTATAGTAGCAAACAAGACCTCGCAGATGTGACTATATAAAGGGCCTCCAGCTGGGGAAGATGGGCCCGCCCTCCCTCCGGATGGGAGGCCAGAGAAGATCTGAACAGCACAGGATGCAGCCATTCATCTGTTCACTGGGTGTGTCCCCAGCCTAGGACCCGGCAGGTGCTCAGGAAGTGCTTGGTGACCCAAAGGCCAACAGAGCGAACGTGTTTTCTGGCACCTGTTCAGACTGCCTGGACTCTGGTTAACAGATTTGGGGACAAGTGACTCAACCTCTCATGCCCCATCATCCCTACTCTAGACACCAGAAATAAAGCTCAGAGAGGTGAAGTAACTCACTGGAGGCCACCAGTCAAAAAACAGATGGGGCCCAGTGTCAGGCCCATTAACACCACCTGGTTACCCAATCTGGTACCAGCCACCGCCATCCTGGTTTTCCCACAGTGGGCGAAACTCCCAGGGTGCACAGCTGCAGAACTTCTCACGGCTCCCTTTTGATCCTCGGCTTTGTCCTGTGGCCTTTTATTCTCATCAGTAGCTGCGATCCCATTTCCAAGGGCTCAGGCCGGCCAGAGGGGTCTGGTGCTGGGGCCCACCAGCAGGGGGTGCTAGAGCCCAGTCCAAGACAATCAGCCCCCAGAACCGGTTTCTCAGAGGACTCTCATTTCCAATTCTGCCCAGAGCCTCTTTGGGACTCAGCTGTCTTCCCTCTTGGTGCTTCAAAGCCATCCTGAACATTCTAGCTGGCCCCTGCCAGCCCCTCATAAACCGCACGGGGTGCTTGATTCAAAAGGCCTATGAAGGGGTTCTTTTCATTAGAAAACTTCATCTTCCAACCTAAAAACTGGCCAGGCTTACATTACAGACTGCCCAGGAATGTTATGCAAGGACCCATGCTGGGCAGGGAGGAATAAAACACAGCAATGTCACTGGAGGCCCCTCCAACAGAGAGCCCAGATAGGGACCTATGATTTCAGCACAAGTGTGTCCCAATCTATAGAGATCCCTACTCAGAAGGGGTGTCTCATCCAGTCCCCAAGAACCTATCAGCAGCCGTCCTGTGCAGGAAGACTGATCTGCACTTCACAGCCTGACCTCCAGGCCCGAGGCCAGACAGGAGAGGGCAGGACCAGGGCTGGACCGCTCGCTGCCTTCCTTGGCCCAGGCAGGCCGGAGCCCTTGGTGAAGCCCTTCTTTCTGGGCTCCAGGGTAGCTGCCAAACACACATCAGCAGAAACGCACCCCCTCCTCCCTGCAACCTGAGCTTTAGCAATACCACCCATGGGTGGCCCGACAGGCCTCCTGGCTGTGACCCTTGGAATCTGAGGCCGACTCGGCACACAGACTCTTCTCGGTTCCTTTTCTCCTGGATCACTGGATCAGACACAAATCCACCGGGAGACAGAGGCGCGCTTATTTCACGTGGCCGTTCCCTCCCCTCCTGCTTCACCCGATGCAGGAGAGTTTTGCAGTAAGTCTTCAGCTTTACAAGAACATGCAACAGAAAGAATTAGGGAACTCAGGGAATCCAAAACCAGCTAAATGAGGGTTTCATATTGTTTTGTAATGTAAAGCAGTTCCAAGAAAAGTGAAGTCACAGCCGTGGTGGCTTATTTTCAGTTCTTAGAAAAGAGCTAATTTCAAAAGGGAAGCTGTGCTGGCCCAGCGCACACGCCTGCCGCTGTCTGGCAGGGCTGCGGGCTCATGAGCCGACTTTGATTTGGCACCAAATACTGAAGCCTCCGGATGCGTTTTCATCTGGTGATACCAAGGAGGAAACGCTGGCCGGGCAGTTCATCGTGTTCAGAGAAACCACGTAGCTCGCCTGGCACGCCCAGAGGCCCACCTCCAGGCCTGGCCACCGGCTGTGTGGGGGACAGTTGGAAAAGACGGTACCCACCTTTCCCCACCCGGCACCCTCAGATGCTATGCCCAGGCAACGGTGCCAACCAACCAGCATGTTCTAATCGGGTGTTTTTACCAGAAGTCGGGTGGGTCAGCTGGGCAGGATATGGTTCCGGGGGTTCTCGGCAGTGTGGTCACTTTTGCAGCAGAAGAGCAGGTTTCAGATAAGGAGGAACCACAGTGGGCAGGCTGCAGGGGAGGGTCCTAGCACGCACCGCACGCCCAGTTCAGGGCCACTACCGGATAAAACAAAGAGTTCTGTGCCCAAGTTTTAACCTAAGATCCTGGAACAGATCCGTGATCTGCATCAATAGCACCTCTCGCCCAGTACAGTGGCGCCGAGTCCCCTGCGATCCCAGCAACTTGGGAGGCTGAGGCAGGAGGATTGCAAGTTTGAGGTCTCAGCAACTTAGTGAGACCCTGTGTCAAAGTAAGAAATAAAAAGATTCAGAGTTGTGGTTCAGTGGTGCAGTGCCCTGGGTTCAATCCTCAGTACCAAATAATAAATACACACATAAATATATTTATTTCTGGCTGGGGGGGGGGTCTAGTTTCATGGTAGAGCCCTTACTTGCCTAGTAAGTATGAGGCCCTGGACATAAGAACAGCACTGCACATAATAACAATAAAATTTCAATGCAATCCAAAACAAATGTCCCAATTCTCAGCAGGGCAAGCCCTAGGAGTCATGGAGCCCAAATGAAATGTGGTGTCCTGCATGGGACTCTGAAACAGAAAAAGAGGTTAGGGCCGGGCACAGTGCAGCACGCCTGTCATCCCAGTGGCTCGAGAGGCAGAGGCAGGAGGACCATGAGCCTGAAGACAGCTAAGAAACTTAGTGAGGCCCTAAGCAATTCAGTGAGACCCTGTACCTCAAATACATATGTAATTATATATACAGAGAGTGAGGACTGGGGTGTGGCTGAGTGGTTAAGTGCCCTTGGGTTCAATCCCCAGTACCACAAATAAAACTAAAAAGATGTTAGGAAAAAAATAAAGAAATCTGAATAAACTATAGTCTTAAAATTAATAGCATGTCAACATTGGTTCATTAATAGTAACAAATGTGCCATACTTATTAGGATGTTAATAAGAGCAAAGCTAGATGCAGGAAATATGGAAACTGTGTGGTCTTTGCAATTTTTCTGTAAATCTAAAAGCTTCTTTTTAAAAATGCATGCACACACTTAAAGGTAACTAATAGATGTAAGCAAGCACTTATTGCTTCTGGCAACAATAATTTGGTGCCCACTATATACTGGGTACTATATAAAAGTAATTTACACACATCTTTATTCCTTACAACAGTGTCTCAAGCTGGCAATGATTTGTGTTTTATGGAGGAAACTGAACGAGAAGGTAGACAACTTGCTGATACCTACAGCAAATTTAGGAACAGATGAAGGGCTCAAATTTAGACCTACAGGGGGGCAAAGCTCCCATTAAAGTATAGCAATATTGCCTGAAAAAGGCCGCATTGTGAACATAAACCAGCTGAAAAGAAGCTTCAAGCAGTCAACAAACCCAGATCAGTAATAAAAACAACCTACCCATCTTTAAAAGAAAATGTGGGCTGGGGTTGTGGCTCAGTGGTGTGAGGCACTGGGTTTGATCCTCAGCACCATACAAAAAATAAACAAATAAATAAAGGTATTGTATCCATCTAAAAAAGAAAATGCTATATAGTTTAAAAACATAGCAAATCCAAAACACTAACAGATGCTGCTGAGGATGTGAAGCAAGAGGAACTCTTGCTGGTTGCTGGTGGGAATGCAGAACCACACCACCACTTGGAAGACTGGCTAACCACAAACTCCGTTCGACCCAGGATTGCACTCCTGGGCATCTACCTCCACGAGCAGAGAACGAGTCCACATAAAACGCGCGGCAGCTCTGTTTATGGCTGTCCAAGATGGAATCCAACGCAACGTCCCTCCACTAGCCAGACAGGACACACACACAGGTACCCGCAGATGGTGCGGCCAACTCACTCTGCGACAACAGGGAATGAGCTGTCACGCTGCAGGAGACCTGGAGGAAACAACTGCACATTAAGTGAAAGAAGCCCGTAAAGACCACGGGCTGTAAATCCTACCAGCTGACAGTCTGGAAAAGGCGAAGCTATACAGACACGAAGAGATGAGTGTTGTGGGCAGCTCGAGAGGGAAGTGACACGGGGGGCCCGGAGCTCAGGGCAGGGAGCCATCTGTAGGGGCGGCCTCATGTCATGAGACATCTGGTGAAGCCCAAAGATGTACGGGGGGGAACTCAATGCAACCAGAGACTCAGCAATCAGAGCAACTTACCAGACTAATGACAGGCGCCGATCACAGCAGAACCCGGAGGGGTGAGATGAGGGCACACAAATTCTGCACGCTCCACTCAATTGTTCTGCCACCCCAAAAACTGCTTTAGAAAATAGTTATTTAAAAATCAGCGTTGTGGTTGTAGTGTAGTGGAAGAACACTTGCCTAGTATGTGTGAGGCACTGGGTTGGAGCCTCAGCACCACATATAAATAAATTAAATAAAGGTCCATTGATGACTAAAAACAATTTTTTAAATATATATATATATATATAGCACATAAAAATTTATTAGTGGTAGAAAATCAATAATCCAGATGAGATCCTACAGTGATATTAGAACACAATGTGACTCCCTTGATATTTACACTCTAAAGATGAAGCCAGCGTGGGCCCTGAGCAGAGAACACAACCTGACACTCAGTACAGTCACAACAGAAAGTCAATCCACAGAAACGGTGTCCCTGCTAGGCCCAGGCTGCTCCCCAGCTGTCTCCGCAGGTGGTGAAGCACTGGCTTGTTGAGGCCTGTGAGTTGTTACCTACCTTGGTTTTTTAGTTTCAGAGAGAAATTCGGAAAACGTCTGTCTCTGCATTTCCAAGTGCAGGAGGACAGAACCACGTTCCATGTCTCAGGGTAGCGGGCCTTTAGGGTCTGCGTTGCACCCAAAGCAGGAAGAGAGCTTTGTCTCGAGGGGCCACTGAGTCTGCCCTCAGGCGGCCATTCAGGGCTGGTAGAGCCCCACGCAGAGCAGCTGCCGAGCACGTGTGAAGCCCTGGGCTCCCTCCCAGGGCTGCAGGAAGAGAACAAGCCCATGGACTTGCACACTGGACCCGGCGGTCCTTGGAGAGGAGGTCGTTGGTGGAGGGACCAGGGGCGTGGCTGCATTCCTTCCCGGCATAACCGCACTCTAACCAGTGGGCAATGACAGGATTCAAATTCTACATCTTAAAACAGGGGCCCAGCAGTCACGGAGAAGGTGTCGTCACTCGTCACTCGTAGAATTTCAAAAATGCAACATGAGATCGCTGTGAGCTTGGGGGAGGGAAATTCACACACGAAAATGAAGTAGGAAAAAAAAACCAAAACAGCATCTGCTTTTCATCAGCAAACACAGTCCTTGCAGCGGAGGCTGAGCTAATTCAAGAATCTGGCATTTAAAACTGCTGCTCGCAGGGTGAACAAAGGCAGTGGGCTCCGAGAAACTCACGACGCGTGGAAGCGCCTCGTCCAGGAGAGCCACCCGGCCTAAGGAATGCTCCGGTGCAGATCTTCCACTTCCAGCTCCCACATGCTTTCGTGCAGGGGATTGTCGGAGAGGTCGGTCATCTTGACGGCCTGAAGGCAGGGCTCGGGGCTGCAGGCCTGCACCACCCCCATCACCATCACGTACTTCCCTGGAAGAGAAGACAGCTGCGGAGCTGCACAGGGGAGGGCGCCTGCAGCCCCTGTGCTTCAGAGGTTAACGTCGGTGGTGCAGCCCAGGGGGAGCACCCGCCTCAGAGTGCGAGAGGCCTGGGTCCATCCCCAGCACTACCCAAAAATACAAAACCCTGGATAGCAGACACCAAAATAGTGATCAGCAAACGCACAAAAGTTAACACTGAGCTCCACATTTCACCCGGAGGGCGCCACCTCTGGGCTCCTGGGTGTCTGGTCAAACAGTCGTCAAGCGCTGTGTACCCCTGCGCAAGGCGGGGAAGCAACTCCCGCCAGAGGGAGTTACAGCGGGACAGACTGCGCCAAGGCAGGGGCAGAAACCCAGCTTTTCTAAGTCTTGTTCCTTGATGGATGCCGCAGTGCAGCCACAGACATGGGACTGGAATCTGCCCACAGGACGGGTCCTCCTTCTGCACAGCCGCTCCCTGCAGCTGAAAAGAAAATCCAATTTCCCCTGGATGCTGCCAGAAGAGTCGGCCCACACACTGACGGCTGCTCCCGCCCCCGGGACCAACCTTGCCCCCTCTGCTCTCTCCGACCACCAGCACCGTGGGGCACACATGGGCAACCGGGCAGGGCAGGCTGCCAAGGGTGATCTAATGACATATCAGCCATGCCACTCTTCCCACTCCCTTGAGGAAGTAAGTCTCCTTGAAAGCAAAACTTGGCTGGTTGTAAACCACACAAAACACGATTGTGTAAAGAAAATCCCCAAACCCAGCAGAAGGGCGGGTGCGCTGCCAGGCCCCCGCACACCCGCTGCCACATCAGGGCTGACTGCTGGCGGCCAGGCAAGCTGCCCCTGGCCCTCTGTCTCCAACCCCTGGCAGGGTGCTCTTGTGTTCTCTGCCTCCATCTCCAGATTCCACCTGGGCCCCTCGGTGACAAAAGGCTAGTTCTAAAAAATACACTTGCTCCCTGTGGGATGGCCCCCAAGAGCTGGCAGAGAGGGAACCCTCAGAAACAGGACCGAAGACCCAGGAACGGCCAGCGGATCTGCTGGGAGGTCGCAGGCAACTGGGGGGCGGGGCTTAAAGGTAGACCATGGGCCAGAGTCCCAGCCACACCCCTCCCCTTGCCCACAGGTGACCCTCCCCCGTCAGCTCTCATCCCCTCCAGCCTTGGTCACTCAATGGCTCCGGCTGGTCCCCCAACCGCCCGCCTGCTGCACCTGCTCTGGGTGCAGCGCCTGCTTACAGCCTGAGGGCGGCCACCAGGGAGCTGCTTCTCAGCTCCACCTGCACTGGGAGAACCCGCAGGGCAGGGAGGGCGGCCGCATCCTCGGCACCGACCTAGAGAACGTGTCAGGCCGGGTGGAGGAGCAGCCCGGCGCAGCGAGCGAGCGCAAGGCCACCTACCGCAGGCAGGCCCCTTCGGGCGCCTGAGGCTCCTCAGGGTGGCACCCTCCTGCCCTCCGCTGCGGCCCCTCGTGGTGTCTCCAAGCCTTAGCACGTGCTGCTCCGAGGAGCTTGACAATCTCCTGCTGCTGCAGACCGGGTGACCAGACATCCCAGTGCCAACAATGGAAGTCCAGCATCCTTCAGGGACGCCTCCCTGCACCCTGGAGCCTGGAGGGTTGTCCCTCCTGTGCTCCATTCTGCATTGCCGCCCCAAGTAAACTCCAGGTGCACGGAAGGGCCGAGGAGAGCGAGAGCAGCCCTCCTCTGCCCCACAGCCGGAGGCCTCAGGGACACCCCGAGGTTCCCGGGGGCAGGACCAGTGACATGGGAGCGTGCGGTGCTGTTCTTTCCTAGCGTGGACTCTTCCCAGCACACCATGACACCACTCTGCAAGGCAGGCACCTCGAGCACCCCTAAAAAACACTGAAGGAAGAAGAAAAAAGGGCTTTCCCGCCACTACACCCTGGCGCATGCCCACAACCCCCCTTGTGTTTTAGTGGCCCTGACTTCCCTGGACCTCGCCGGGAGGCAGTGAGTGACACAGTTTTGTAAAGCAGGACTTGGCATGAATTAGCAAGAGGGCATCCAGCCAGTGTGCAAGTCGGCCAGGCCCACAGGTGCCCATTCGCTCAAACACTGAGGCACCTACTGGGTGCCAGGGCTGGGGCCAGACCCAGGGGGCTGCCCAACCTGCCTTTGAGGGACTTTGCTGAGGGCCAAGACACCGAGCAGCATGGATTACATTCAGAGAAGACTAAGGCCACAGACCAGCCATTTTTACAGTAAAGGGCCAGACAGTAAATATTCTGGGCCCGGCTCACGGTGGGTTCTGCCAAACTCCTCACTGGAGTTCCGGCGGGGCAGCAACCCTACACCTGAGCAAGTTACAAGGGCTGGGTGGACGCGACATTTAACCATCATGTACTTTCCACATGCCACGATTTTTTTCAGCCATTTAGAAACGTAAAGACCAAACAGGCACGGTGGCATGTGCCGGCAGTCCTAGCACTTGGCAGGCTGAGGTTGAGGACCCCTTGAGTCTAAGAGTTCAAGACCAACCTGGGCAAAATAGCAAGAGCCCATCTCAAGAGTAAAACATAAATAAAAATAAAAAACAAAGCTATAAGAACATTTACAGTTCACAGGCCATGAGAAAAGAGGCATCAGCCTGTGGTCTGCCAAGCCTGTGCTAGAGGAAGGCTGCGGCCAGAGCATAGGACAGGTGGGGTGTCCACACTGAGTCAACAGCCCAAGTCACAATGTTCAAACCCCACCACGTGCCAGGAGCTGAGCTGAAGTCACTGTTTACCTACTGCATCCACAGAGCTGGCAGGAATTACTAGCTCCTTTGCACAGAAGGCCAAGTCCAGAAAGAGCAAAAGCACTCTGCACAACTCAGAAGGGAAGGCGTGGCTAGGAATTCAACCTAAGCTTGCTGGAGTCCTGAGCAGTCCAGGCCAGACCACTGACCCATCCTACCTCTAGCTAGAAAACAAGACTGAGCAGGGAGGACCGTAGAGATGGAGGGACCTTGGCCCGATTTCACAGGGACAGGAGCCACAGAAAGAGGCCTCCTGTGTTCAGACGTCTTTCATTGAGACCTTACACACACTCCCCCATCCAAGCCTTCCAAGATCATGTGGCAGCTCCACCGGGATCAATGATCTTCTGGGAAATCTCCTCCCAGGCTGTCTCCCTGGCAGGCCTCGTCTATCTGGGTCTCCATGGAGCCAGCCCCTCAACTGGGACCTCACATACAAGTGTTCAACTGACATCCCAGCCAAGGAGTGAGATGAGATCCTGGGTGCCCTGTGCCTGTCACTTATAAACTGGTTCTTGGAGCACCTAAGGGTCAGGCAGTGAGCTGGATGCTAAGGATAAGCTGGCAGAACCACGAAGCTCAAGCCTGCTTAGCTCAGAGTGTGGGCCCAGGCCAGCAGCATGGCATTTCCTGGAAGCTGATTAGAAATGCACATTCCCTTGCAGGCTGGGGAGATAGCTCAGAAGATAGAGTGCTTGCCTTGCAAGCACAAGGCCCTGGGTTCGATCCCCAGCACCGCAAAAAAAAAAAAAAAAAAAAAAAAAAAAATGCACATTCCCAGCTGCACCTGAACCTCCTGGCACCCTGGGGCAGGGACAGCCCCCTGGGCTTTCAGGTGAGGTGAGTCTGATGCCAGCTCAGGTTTGAACACCAGCAGTCTGAGAAGAGGCAAACATTAGTGGACTACAGCCTGAGTCAGTTCCTGAAGGAGAAGAAATGCAGGCATTTCCTAGGACAGCATTTCCCAAGACTCCATGGGAAAGAAATGAAAATCACCCGTGAGGAGGGAGCTTATGACAAATACAGAGGCCAGGGATCCTTCCCCAGGCAACTCAGGAGGAGGGCTTAGAGTGGCCCAGGAACTTGTATTTTTAAAAATGTGCAGTTGATGATGCTACTTGTTAGATAAGCTTGGGAAGGCTAGAGATGTAGCTCAGTGGTAGTTTGCTTGCCTAACATGTGAAACACCTGGGTTCCATCCTCAGCACTGCAAAAAAACAAAAAGCTAGTTTCAAAAGCTGGGCTTGCAGGTTGCACCTGTAGTCTCGGCTACTCGGGAGGCTAAGGTTGGGGTTCGTTTGAGCTCAGGAGTCTGAGACCAACCTGGGAAACAGAGCAAGGCCCCCATCTCAAAGAAAACAGAGAAGTTAGGGAGACGCTGGCCTTGGGACGCGACAGGAAGGGTGCCAGGCAGGAGGTCGGCCGGGCCAAAGGCCTGGGGCTGGACGTCCTGGGCCCCGCCTCCTCCCGCCCGGCGCCAATCCGCCCTCCGCGGGGAAGGGGCGCGGCGAGGTCCGGTTTACCTGGGACGAGGCAGGGCCGCCCGCGCGGAACCCGCTCCAGGCCGCGCACCAAGAAGGCTCCGCTCGGGTCCCGCAGCCGCGCTTCGCCGCGGGCCGCAGCCACCACGGTGCCCTGCATCCACACTGCCGCCAGCTCCAGCGGCCCGCGGCCCGCCGCCGCCCGCGACAGCCGCCAGGCGCCGGGACCGCCCTCCGCGTCGCGCCGCAGCTGCTCCGCCAGCACCTTGAACGGCGGCGACGTCGGCAGCTTTACGGCCGCCGAGCTGCCGCGGGAAAAAGAGTCCGTAGCCGCCGCCATTCCGGGTCGCGGCCGCTTTCCCGCCAACTTTGATAGACAGCGAGGCCTGATCCGAGACCACCAATCAGGAGCATGCTGGTGAAGCCGGCCAATGGCCGGTATCGGGAGGCGGGAATCACAGGAGTGCGCATGCGTACGTCAAGTAAACGCCCCCAAGATAGGAATGAATGAATTCAATGAGGAGTAAGTGGAGGCAGCGAGGTAAGTCATACCGTCTTTCAGCGCATCTAAAAATTTGGCATGCATGCATGCAAGTCGGCTGAAGAGTGATTATCTCTGTCGTCTTTACGTCGTAGTTCAGTACTGAGGAGTGGTAAATACCGAAGTGGAGGAGGAGCCCACGTGAGAATCAGGAATTGATAAATGGAAATGTTAACTGCATGAGGCGATGAATAGGCCAGCTCCCCTGACCTGCTCATCACACAGAGTATACGTGGACCAAAAAGCACCGTTTCCTGTGCAGTCGTACAAATATTATATGTCGATTTAAAAATACTTTCAAAAAGAAGTTAGGAGATAAGGCTGGGAAAGGGGACAGGGACAGCCTGTCTGTCTATCTCTCTCTCTATTCTGGGGATTGAACCCAGGGCTGCTCTACTACTGAACTACATCCCCAGCCCTTTTTTATTTTTTATTTTGAGACAATGTCTCTCTAAGTTGCTGAGGCCGACTTTGAATTTGCCACCCTCCTGCCTTGGCTTCCCAAGTTGCTGGGATTACAGGCCTGTGCCATTGCACTCAACTATTTTTATTACTTTTTGTTTTATTATATTTTAATAAAAGTTAATAAATATATCACCGCATTTTTCACAGAAGAAATGCACATTCATTGTAGGACACTTAGAAAAGGAAAATCTAAAATTAAAAAAATTGTAAAAAGCACTCAAAATAATCTAAATAAAAAAATGTAAAAACACTAGTGTAAAAGCAATCTAAATAATTTAAAAAGCACTTAAGAAACAATTAACTTCTGGGCATATTAATTTGCAAGTTGTAAAATATACATGTAAACTGTGCACAACTTGCTGATGCTCTCAATCCAACATTTCCCAACCTTAGCCCTATTGACATTTGGAGGGTGGACAGTCCTTTGTTTCAGGGGACTGCTGTCCCATGGGTATTGCAGGATGTCAAGCAGTATGCCTGTCTTCCACCCAGTAAACAGCCCAACCAAAAAAATAAAAAACCACTCTCAGACACTGCTGATGTCTCTGGGGGCAAAATTGTCCCCTCTGAGAACTACTGCCCTAAGCTATTCACTTCCCTGTGTCTTGAACCATACATACTTGAGTCTGTGCCCATGTCACCAGCAACCCCAGGGGCTCAAATTCAGATGCCAATAGCGGCCAGGCAGTAACCCTGGCGTGGCAGTGATAAACTAGCCTTCAGATGGCTTACTGGGCCAATCACACTCAGCCAGTTGTTGCCACCTGGAAATGGGGACCCAGAGCTGCAGATGTGATATTTCAAGGCATTTTAATGTATACTCTCCACCTTTAAAAATGTTGGCAATGAATTCAATTCTAAAACAGAAATAGAGGTGTGCCCTGAAAGTCGTGTGTGGGCTGACCAGCAAGAGAGCTCCTGTCCAGGCACCAGGGCAGCCCCGCGTTAACTAATGCAAGATGCCTCCTGTGAAATACCCAGGGGCCTATCGAGTTTCACCAGTGCCAGGAGTTGCAAAATCCGTCTTAAATTACTGTCATGAGCAGACAGCTGGGGTCTGTCGACACACGTCGAGTGAGCCTCCCTCCGTGGGGAATCCTCCCCTCCCAACACACCACCCTCTCTATTAGATATGGAAAATGACAAACTCCAAAAACAGTGAGGCCTGGGAAAAGGGGAGTGAGAAAGCAAGCCATGCGTTGAGAGCTTGGTCCTTTCCGGTACATTCTTTCCCGGTGATAAAACAGACTCTGGGGAGGTGTCCATCCAACCTGGAAAGGCAGTCTCTGGGGAGAGGCCAACGCACTGATCCTTCCCTAAACAAATCCTTTCCAGATACCAAACACTGACCCCAGGCCCTCCAGCCCGTTCAGTAAGATAAATCCTGACCACTGACCTCAGACTCCCATTTCACCCAGTAAAACAGATCCCAAATTCCTGCATGCCCAAGCTAATGCCCAAGCTGACGTTAATCATTGAGTAAGTCACCTCTCAGTATGACCTAGATAAGCCCATTCCCTTCTTTGTTTGGTGGCTCATTTTCCACCAGGAAAGTGGGTCCAATGGCATCACCCATTCCTGTCCACTCTGTTCCTGCATGAAACGTCATTCCTAAACAAAAGGCTGAGATGGTCCGAAGTTTGCCTCTTGTGCTAACACTCAGGCCCGCCTGGGACCTGGAGCTTCCTCAGGGCCCTGGTGCTGCCTGCTCCGACCACGCAGGTGAGACAGCAGTCACGCCTCGGCTTTCTTATGGACCTGCCCCTTCACCAGCTCCCAGGCAGATCAGACCAGACATGCTCCAGGCTTCCAGGGACCAGGGCTGAACCCTCTGCCCTGAGAAAAGAGGCTGTTCCGAAAGTGGATCTGCACAGTGACCTTCATGGCAGCCAGGTGGGCCCTTCTCTGTGCCAAATGCAACACCAAGCCATTGGCACACTCTGCCTTTGTGCACGCGACCTGACGCGGAGGCTCCTCCGGAGTAGGGAGTTTAAAGCAGCGCCTGGTTGTCGTCCTGGTAGCTCCCTCTTGTTCGTCTACTCTGTTCTCACTTCACACTGGGGGCAGAAACTGCCCCCAAGCCCTGGCGCCAGTGGGACCTGTAGAACCAGAACTGGGACGTGCATGTGTCCGCCTCGGGCCTGCAGGACCCGGGGCCAGACAGGGCCTCCTCTGCGGCCTCACCTCTGTGCCTGCTCCATATCGCGAGCTGTGGACCCGGCAGGGAAGACAGTCCTCAGAAGAGCTGCCTACGGACTGGGCTGGGACTCAGGGGTAGAGCGCTCGCCTAGCACGCGTGAGGCCCTGGGATCGATCCTCAGCACCACATAAGAACAAAAAATAAAGGTACTGCGTCCACCTACAACTAAAAATAAAAAAAAAGAAGAAGAGCTTCCTTCCTGATCCTGACAGACAGAATAAATCCCTTTCCTGCTTACCAACACTTCTGCTTGTTAACTGTATGGCTCCTAGAAGTGGCCACTAAGTGCCCTGGACGCCCCAGAGTCAGGCCTCTGCCTTCGAATCCCAAGAAGCTGGGGGTGTGGACAGGCCCTGTAACCGCCTGAGACCACACAGTTGGCAAGATGGGCAGCCAGGGGCCAATCCTCACCAGGAAAAAGGGTCCCTCTCCGTGCCTTCCAATAACCAGGCCTCCAAGTAAGGACTGGGGGGTCCCAACCCAGGTCAACCAATAGACTCGGGCTCTTACCTGTTATCCTGGATCATCCCCTGGGAAGGATGCCCTGGGAAATTTTTCTTTTATTAAATACAAGTTTATGAATAAACTTGACCTTCAGTTAATGAACTGCAGGTCCAAGTATGCGTGGGGGCAGCGGGGAGTTGCCTGTGACTTACTCTGAAATGCAGGGAAAAAATTAGGTGGATTAGTTGGGGAACAGAGCAGGACAGGTAGGCAGATCTGAAGCAAGGCAAGTCTGTCCCTCCAGGACTGTGTGTCGGGGTGCATGGCAGGGCCACACAGACTGCTTCTTTCTGTGATCCGATGTTGGAGGATAGCCGTGCTTCCAGGGCACCCCACGGCCTTCCGTGAACCTCTGGGTGCATGTCTGCAACCTCCGAGACTTGGGAGTCTGAGGCAGGAGGATCACAAGTTCAAGGACAGCCTCTGCAACTTAGCAAGACCCTGTCTCAAAATAAAACTAAAGAGGACTGGGAAAGTGGCTCAGCTGCAAAAACAAAACAAACAAACAAAACGCAGGAATTTAAAAACTGAGCCATATCCCCAAACACAAAGCAGAATCTCAGCCCCCAGCTGGGTGATGCCATGCCAGCGGAAGCAGGCTGCTGTGGCAGACTGTGATCCAGCCGGAAGACGCCACTTCCTTTCCAGGGAGCTTGACTTCGGAGACCCTAGGAAGCCCAGCAGAGCTGGAAGCCAGCGCCTAAAACTCTGGGGAGGGGAGGGGAGCCCCTGCTCAATGGACGCAGGGTTTCCTCTGGGGACAAGGATTATGATTTGAAACCAGAGGGAAGTGGTGACCACAGTTTTGTGACAGTTTTCAGCAGCCACTGAACTGCTCACTTCTGATTGGTTAATTTGAAGTGTGTGGCTTCTTCCACTTTGCTCTGGCCTGGATCTGGGGTGTCCCCTAAAGGCCGATGCATTCAAGGCTTGGTCCCCAGCTTGGCACTACTGGGAAGTGGGGGGAACCTCAGGAGGCGTGGCCTACTGGGAGAATTTGGGAGGTGTGCTTTTGAAGGGGATTGTAGGACCCCAGTCTCTTCCTTCCTCTCCCTTTTGCTGCCCAGCCAAGTCTCTGCCACACACTCCTGTCCTGATGTGCCTCCACAGGCCCAGGGCCTTCAAAACTGTGAGTCAAAGCAAACTTTTTTGCTTTACAAATTCATTATTCTAGGTATTTGTTACAGTAATGGAAAGGCTGGTCAACACCACACTTCATTTTAAGAAGTTTCAACTGAAAATCAGAAGTATCAGGAATTACTATACCCCATATCTATCTCAAGGAACCAAGGCCTCAGAGAGGTTAAGTAATTTGCCCAAGGCTACACAGCCAGTAAGAGGTTGACCCCAAATCAGCCTGCTTCCAAAGCTTAAGTTCTTTCCACTATACTCTGTGGGAACATGGGTTCAATATTAGCTCAAAGAGTGACCAATCATGGTCCGAAGCACTGGCCAGCAGCTTCTCCTCTGTCGTGGTCCACCTCGGATCAGTGTAGGTGTGGCTTTGAAGAACACATTTTCCAACTGCTGCAAGATACTTGTCGATACCTGATGAGTCCTTGGTTATGTGCAGATTCTCCCAGGGCAGAAGCAAGAAGCCCAGGCTAATATATAGAACCTGGAACAGACCCTTTTCCTTCAAATGCCTAATTCTGTGAGAGTGAAACCGTTCCAGAAAATCAAGACTTTGCACAGGAAAACAAAAACAAAAACAAAAAAACTCCTGAGGAAGGTAACCAATGGGATCGCTGCTCATGAGGGAGGAAGGAAAGTGGGGGCCGTGAGGCATGGGCCCCCAGGCCTGCAGGGGCGTGTCTGCGAGTGCCTTGGATTGGGTTTGGCCAGGAGGTAGGAGGTGGATCCCATGACTGCCGGCCAAAGCCCCAGAGCACTTTCTCCAAACCAGAGGGGCATTTCCCAACTGCCCTGCACTGAGGCTTTCTGGGGGGCCCAAGGCCCCCACTACAGGCTCAGCGGGGCACATCCTGGCTTCCCAAGGAAACAGAGCTCAGCTTTGCAAACGGTGACACCTTGAGTGGCCCCAGCTGGGAACCAAGGAAGCCGGTGTGGACGGGCCACGGCTGCTGGACCGGGAGACAGAACTTGCGTGAGCCTGGGGCTGGCTCATGGCACCCAAACCCCAGCCGTCCTCCGGGCCCTGTGGGCAGGGACCCCGCCGTGAAGGGCCACGCCTGCCGGAATCTCAGAGAGCAGCCCCTCTGCTCAGGCGCTGGCAGCCAGGCAGGGGACTTGGAGACCCAGGCTCCAGGTGGGGTGAGCAGATGAGCCCTTGGGCCAGCGGGCAGCCCAGCTGTACAGGAGCACGCGCTCCGAGCCACAGCACCGCAGGCGAGGAGGTTTGTGTGTGGCCCCATTTTTCAGAGAGGAAGACTGAGTGTGGCCTCCGTCCACGTCCTCACTCGGCGGGTCTTTGCCCACTGCCTGCTGTGTGCCAGGTACTGTGTGCAGAGGCAAATAAGAATCACAGTCTGGCCAGGGCTGCGGAGAGAGCTGGCGCTTTCACCGGACTCGTCGGCAGTGTGTGGCCTGGGCCACCGCAGGGGGAGCAGAGGCAGCCTGGGGAAGTCGGGGAGCAGCTCAGGGAAGCACCAGGAGCCTGAGAGGAAACAGGCTGCTGCCCCCGAGGGTGTCCCCTTCACAGCCGCGTCACCAAGCCGTGCAGCAGCTACACTCTGGACAGGAACATGGCGTGCCTGCGGCCACCTGCTCCTCTTTCCACTCTGCCGCACAGGAGGGGACGCAAGGCCCAGGCCACAGCTGCACAGGCCGTGGCTGGTCCCTTCACCAACCCGTCTGGCTTTTGGGCCCTGGTGACCCCCAGAGACCAGGGAGAGGCTCAGGTGTTGTTGGAATGCAGCAGGCGCTCCCAGAGGGCTCTGGCAGAGGGCGCAGCCTGGCTGCCCAGCCCCCCAGGTGGCCCCAGGTCTGGCAGTGGGTGACCTCCCTGGGGTTTCCACAGCTGGCTCTGCGCCTCTCCTGCTGGTCCAGATGTCCTTTCTTCAGTGTCCTCTCCGTCCCCCGCGGCTGGCTCCTCAGGCGCTCCCCGCCTGCCCCGCAGCTGAGCAGGCTCTGCTGGAAACGAGAGGCGAGGCTTACGGGAATCAGGGCCCTGAGCAGCACCGATGTGAAAGTAAAACTCGCACACGCACACACAGACACACACGCACACACACACGCACACACGTGCACACAGTCCCACAGGTTCCTCTCACGTGGCTTGCTGACCTGCAAGTGGGCACCCCCTCAGGAGGCTCCCAGACCTCACACGGGCACACACCCAGGTCTCTCACACACACACACACACACCCGGGCTCAGGGAGCCCAGCCTCAGACACACAGAAGAACCTGCCACTGCTTCGCTCCTGCCCAGGGGACTGTGCTGGCCCCTTGCTGCTTCCACCTCACATGGCGTCGAAGGTCACACGTCTAGACGACGAGTGAGCCTTTCCTGCTCTTCACTCCACCCCCAGATCCCTGCGTCCCCAACAGCCACCCAGGCCTGCCCACCCTGCATGGCGCTCCCAGAACAGCTGCCCCTTAGCCCTGCCGGAGACCTAGCCTGGCCCGCCCGCCCACGGGTCCTAGCTGGGCGCTGAGGTCAGGGTCACGTGACCATGACAAGAGCCCCGCTTCCTGAGAGGGTCCTGGCCAGCCGGGCTTGTGCCAGGTCTGGTAAAGAGCTCGCTACAGGACCTGAAGGTGGCAGCCAGGACAGGCTGGGCCCTGCCATGTTCACAGACAGATGCTGGGACTCGGCAGCCGAGGAGAGGGCCCTGAGGTCACCCGGGAGTAAACTGAGGCTCGGGGGGCGCGAGTCTTGCCCGACACCAGCCAGTGTGCAGCAGAGCCGTCTCCTGAGCCCAGCCCATGCGTCTGCAGCAGGCAGGTCCAGACAGCCGCCTGCCAGGCCTGCCCGTGCCCGTGCAGGGGAGGCCTGCAGCCCACCACTTCCCCAGGGGCCGACCGTGGGAGGACAGCGAAGCGAAGCGCAGCCGCTCTCAAGGGCCGGCGAGGACCGGCTCAAGCCTCACCCGGGTTTGCTGGGAAGCACCTCCTCAGCCCATGGGCTCCTGGAGCTCCAGGAGGCAGTGACGCCTGCTTGAGGGCCATGAGCTCAAATCCTGGACCTACCACCCAACAACTGTGTGGCCTTGGGCACATCCCCTCATGCCCAGGACGCCCATGGCTCTGCACTGGCTCTAGGCAAATCCTGACTACTGTGATCATTCTGCTTCGGAGGGAGGCTTCATCTGCATTAGGCATGTGCACGTGCGTGTGTGCACACACACTCAACACCCAGCCGTCCTCTTAGAACGGACGCCGGCTGGCCCTGCCTACGTCTCCGCCTGTCCCTCCACTCCCCCTCACTCCCAGAATTGCATGCAGGCCTTTCTGTTCCTCCAGGATGTCAGCTTTCATCTCGCCTCAGGGCCTTTGCACATGCTGTCCCTGCCCCTAGGACACTCTTCCCTCACTTTCACAGGCCCGGTTCCTCCTGCTCCCTGTCTTAGTTCCTACATAGCTTCCGTGGGGGTCTCTCCAATGACCTGGCTCGTGCTGACCCCCGCCACCATGTTCACAGTTTGATCCCCTGCTAAGCATCACTGCCTACAATGATCTTACTCACATAAAACGTGTCCCCCACTGGAATGCATGCTGAGTTCCCAGGCCGTGAAGAAAGGACTTGGGTCTGACCCCAGCCCACCTCCTTCCAGCAGAGTGACCTGGGTTAGCGCCACATCCCGCTGAGCCCTGGTCTACTCCTGTGAGAAATGGAAACAGAAACCCTCCTGCCGGTGGCGGGGTGTAGTCTGATAGCCGCTGCGGAGCGCAGAGTAGGTGCTTAATCACCCTGGCTGGCTCGCGGCTGGTGCAGCCTTGAATGACAGGTCTGCTTCCTGCCCTTGCTGTGCCCCTCCCACCGTCCCCCTAGCTCCACCTGCTCAGGTCAGAAAACCGAGGCGGGTCGGGTGTCCCGTGAGCGCGAGTCCCCGACCCCTCCATCCCAGGCAGGTCACCTGCCCACAGCAAGCCTGGACACAGGCTTTCTTGAATGTGTTGCACATACATCTTCCTCATCCATAAAATGGTTTCACCTTCCCGATCTGCGAGTCGGGAACTCTAGGAAGCAGCAACGCCCCACCGCGGTGGCTCTGGTCCTGCTGGGCACTGTGCGCACAGGGCGCACGGGGGTGGATGGAAGGGGCGCTCGCTTCTCCCTGCCACCAGGCGTCTCCTGGGATGGGAACCCTTATCCCACACAGGAGGCTGGGACCAGGAGGAGGGGGTGGTGGCGGCAGGTCAGGCCTCCAGCGCAGGATGGCCGGTGCGGTGCACTGCGCTCTGGCTGTGGATGGGGTTGCCCAGGTTGGCTCCTGCTCGGCGTAGTCGGTGCTGAGACGGGGAGCGGTGGTGGGAGACTTCCCACCAGCTCAGCCGCGGGCAGTGTCACAGCTCCTGGGCCCTCCAGGGACCAGGACCCAAGTCAGAAAATAAATGGATAGAGAGAGGCGGGTGGGCGGGTGGGAGGGACAGGCTGTCTGGGATAGCAACACAGGGAGGAAGCAGCAGGTGAACCAAGGAAGGCAGAGGCCACCCAGGGAGGCACCAGGTCACCAAGGGGTGGGGGGACAGGAGAGCCCAGCGTGCTGCAGAGCATGCAAAGCCGGGAGGGCCCTGGAGATGCACCGCTCTCAGACCTGCCCCTGCATGGTCCCTCTGAGGCGCTAATCCCTTTTCTGGGAACCCTCCTGAGGAGACTCTCCCCTTCCCCTGCTGGGGGCTGAGCAGCAGGCGGGCGGCTTTGTCTCTGGCAGGACTGGGACCACACGCAGTCCTGAGATAGGCAGGGCGCCTGGCCCCAGGGCCTCCCCGCACCTGGAGAGTGTGGGTGGAGGCGCCGGGAGGACAAGGGCACCCTGGGTGGCCAGGCCAGGCCGGTGCTTTAGCCAGAGTCCTCAGGTGGTTTTGCGCCGGGGGGCTTTTAAGTGCTACCTCGCCCCCAAGGTTCCCAGGGTCGTCCGCGTGCGTGTGCACATGACCTGCAGGGTGAAGCGCGCTCACGTCAAATGTGTGGCTCCGGCACTTCTATACCCCGGAACACACACCTCAGCTCCCCGGAGGGGACCCAGACCCTGCTGCCCCAGGTGAGCCCTCCGACCTCCCGCCCAGAGCTTTTGCGGGAAGTGCGGAGGCTCCCGGGCTCAGACCTGCACCCATAGAGCAAGACCCAGGGCCAAACCGGTGCGCAGGCCCAGAGGGCAGGAGTGCCTCTCAGCCCAGCGCACACCTGGTCCTGGGCCCTGGACTGTGTCTGGAAATGCCCGGCACTCTCCATGCGGCCACGCGGTCTCAAGCAGGACCCTGCACTGCCTGGTTCAGGCCACACCACGAGCCGGACTACTGTCGGGGGTCGTGGGGCAACACTGCACAGCGACATCTACTAATCACACTGTGCTACTTTCCAGCAAGGAAACCAAGGCCAAGCATCCACCCAGGTAAAGCAACTCACCCGAGGTAACCCCCAAGCGGGGCAGCCGGGAGGGGAACCCACAGAGTCCGGATTTCCAAGCCCTGATTCATTTAAACCTGAATCTCCCAGAAAATGAGCATAAATGATAGGCTGTCCCTCAGCAAGCTAGGTTGAAGAAGCAAGGTGTTTTCTTCCTTCTTTGGAACAAAAAAATCCAATAAGAATGCACGCACACAGGCATGGTGGGGCACACAGGCATGGTGGGGCTGAGGCAGGAGGATAGCAAGTTTGAGGCGAGCCTCGGCAACTTAGTGAGGCCCTGAGAAACTTAGCAAGACCCTGTTTCTACATAAAATATAAAAACGGGCTGGGAATATGGCTCAGTGGTAGCGCATCCCTGGATTCAATACCCAGTACCAAGGGGCGGGGAGAGAATGCACACAACAGATTGAGACAGAAATCCAAAGCACCCAGCCTTCATGAAGGCTGACTCCGAACCCCTGCGCAGACCCCAGCTGTCCCCTTTGCAGGCAGTTCTGTGCTGTTTCGTGTGTGTGTGTTTGTGTGTGTGTGTGTGTGTGTATTGTTTGTTTGTTTTGTTGTTTTGTTGCCTAGTTGCTGAGGCTGGCCTCAAACTAGTGATCCTCCTGCCTCAGACTCCTAAGTCTGGGATTACAGGCATGTGCCACCTCAGCTGGTTTATGTGTCTTTTTTTTTTTTTTTTTTTTTGTACTGGGGATTGAACCCAGGGGTGCTCAGCACAGAGCCACATCCCCAGTCCTTTTTAAATTTTTATTCAGAGACAGGTGCAGGAGCACATTCACTGTGGTCCCCCTCAGGAGAAAATGGGGCCAGAGAGGCCTGGTGGGTTCAGGTGCCCTAGCGCTCCCTGCCCCTGGGGGACACAGCCGTTGTCCAGCTGCCATCACCAGGAGCCTGGCTGCGTTGAGTCCCCTGCGCTCTGATGCCTCCCAGGGACGGGGCCACCCAACTGGGCATTCAGGATTTTGTCTTTGGCAGATACGGGGCATTTCTTACCTGCCAGCTCGGACAGGGCATGTCGCCTGAGGCCTCGGTGTCAGGTGTGGCCAGGGCTGCAGGGCGGGGCCTGGCAGCAAGGGCAAGAGCAGGGGCAGCTCTTCCCAGAAAGTGAAAGTGAGGTGGAGGCGGCTCGTCCGGAGCAGGACCTGGCAGGGCGGCTGCTGTCCAGAGCCAGGGCCGGGAGGAAGGTGGCAGCCCCTGTCCCGAGTCCCCACTGCCCTGCCACACTCCAGACCTGGGCTCTGCCCCGGAAGAGGGCCTGGAAGGCATTGGGAGCTTCCTGGTGCTCCGACAGGAAGGGACGGCTGTGCTGCCCACGTGTGACCACGTGTGGCTCCACCCTGGGCCGACCCCCGGGGCAGGACCTTGTCTTTCCGTTCGACAGCCTTCGTGGAGCGTCTAGAACCTTCTCAAGCATGCCGATCAGTGTCCTTCACCAGACACGAGCTGGTCATCAAGGCCCTGTGACCAGGGAGTCTTCATGGCAGATCACCTGAGCCCACCCCCACTCCAGCCCACAGCCTGGCCTTCGCAAGTGAGCTGAGCTGCCCACACGGAGCCACTGGAGGGTGCACGACGGGAAGGACAAAGCCCCAGTGTGAGGCCAGGTGCAGAGCACGTGCCTGTGGTCCCAGCTACTGGGGAGGCTGAGGCAGGAGGGTCGCTTGAGCCCACAAGTCTGAGACTAGCCTGGGCGACACGGTGAACCTCTGCCTCCAGGACAAACAGGAAGAGGAAGAAGAAAAACCAAGTGTGGCATGGGGGCAACCCGAGCCCCCGGGTGGGCCGGGCGGCCTTTTAGGGGTTTGCTAGATGCATGCATGTGCCGAGGGGGGACTACCCGTGGCCTATACCCCCGCAAGCCCACTCCCGAGTGTCCGCCAAAGAGAAGTGTGGCAGCTCCCCCACGGAAATGCAGGTGCCGCCTCATGCTGGCGCTCCAGCAGGGGAGAGAGGTCAACACAGCTGGATATTACAGAGAAACCAGGGCGCCAGGCGCAACTGCAGACACGAGCCCGGGAAAAGCCCGCGCACCATCTTAGGAGGAAGCGGCCACCTGCTCATGTGGCTTCCAAGAGCAGGGGCAAGGACTCTCTGCTGGTGGAGTCTGATCCCAGGGACGGGGAGAAGTGGGGGGAGATGTTGACTGGATGGGGCCAGCTGGTGCCATTCTCTGTCTCAGTCTGGGTGGACACGAGTGTGCACATATCAGATTCCACCAAGTTTTGCACACTTACTACACATACCAGACCACAATCATGTTAATTAAAAAATATTGTACCTGGGCACAGCAGCACATGCCTGTAATCCCAGTGACTCAGGAGGCTGAGGCAGGAGGATCACATGTTTGAGGCCAGCCTCAGCAACTTCATGAGACCCTGTCTCAAAATAAAAAGTAAGGAGGGCTGGGAGTGTGGCTCAGTTGTAGAGCATTTTCCCAGCAGGCTCGCAGCCCAGGATTGCATCCCCAGTACCTCCAAGACCACCAGTGATGGCAGTAAAATATGCGTGGGAGTCGCCTTCTGAACGGGATCTGGGTCTCGCTCCGTGACGTTGAGGACATTCACACTGCGGATCCTTTCCGTCTTGCAACACCGAAACTCTCCTCCTGGTAAACAAGCCCAGTTCCTCTTCCTGCAGCCCTGGGACCACTCGTGAGTGGGGCCACGCGGGGCTCGTCCTCTTCTGGCTGGTTTCTCAGCGTCCTCGCGCGTGGGGGTGAGGGTCAGGATTCGCTCCTTTTCCAAAAACTTCATTTTTATTCTTTGTAAAGCCCACGGGGGCTTCATTAGCGACAAGAACCACTTATTTCCACGAGCGCGAGTGCTTCAAGAAATGCCTCTTGGGGGTGTGGGGATGGACTCGGGGCTCGGCGTGAGCCCCAGCCCCAGCCAGGACCCTCTTCTGTTGTAAGGCTGACTCGCCCTCCGCTGTGCGCTCTCTTGGTCTGTTTGTGCTGCCGTGAGGGGGCCACTGCCGGAGCCCACGCGCAGCCATGTTCCCACCTCACCGCTTTGGCGAGGAGGCCAGGATCGGGGTGCGCAGGCCTGGCACCTGGAGGGGCTCCAGCTTCCGGCTCAGGACGGCGCCTTCCTGCCGCGAGCGCACATGAGGGAAGGCACCCCGAGTTCCCCGGCATGGCGTCCACCAAGAGGGTCTGCCCACGTGAAGGGCCCGCCCCTGCTGTACCCCTGCCCTGGGGCGAGGGGATCAGCATATGAACTTGGGGGGCCCACGCATTCAGCCCGTAGCAGGTGTGCGCCCCACGGTGCTCCTCCTGCACCACCGACGGGCACGGGTGGCCGTCCCTGCTGCCGTGGGCAGGGTGGCGGACAGAGCGCGGGCCTGGGACCTCGGGCGGGGGCCTGAGTGCCTGGGCCTCTGCTGAGGGGGTGGGGGATGCGTGGTGGCCCTCGGCAGGGGCCTGGCCCGAGGTGGCATTGGCCAGCAGCTGCTATCCCCATCATGTCACCCCATCACCCCGGGAGGCCTGGGCACCGATCCGCGGGACCAGAGAGGGCTGTGAGCTCCCCAGGGCCGTGCTTCTCAGGAGTCCTGAGGTGTCGCGAGATGATCCCAAACTACAGAGGCCCCTGCCTCCCAAGGCCGAGGTGCTGTGTCCAGGCCCGGCTGTTTCAGGAGGACGGAGGCCCTTCGGGAGGGCGGGTGGACTTCTGGGGTCACCTGACGGGGGTGTTTACGTCCAGTGTGCTCCTCTCCAGCTCCAGGTCCATCCACGTCGGGATCTCACGGGGCTACACATGGGAGAGCTGCTCCCTCCGGTGTCCAGTGTCCCCAGGACCCAGGGGTCAGCCATCCTCTGAATCCACAGCTGTCTGGACAGAGGGTCCGCAGTGTCCAGCAGCTGGTCCAGGCACGGCGACTTCCTGGCTGTCCGGGGCCAGCTGCAGCCCTCTGACCAGGCTGGCTGGTGCTCTGCTCCCTGCTGCTGGGGCTGTGGACAGGGCCAGAGTCCACCCGGAGAGACAGGGCCTCGCCCTCCTCCCCACCCAGGTCAGCGTGGGTTCCCGGCCTCGCTGATGCTTGCTCTCGTGGGAACTTTTGAAGGAAGGCCTTTGAGTCACACTGGGCACTTCGCCTTCTGGAAGTGGCTCTCACAGCGGCAGGGGGCCGGGACCAGCCCACGACCCACTCTTAGAACACCTTCATCACCCTGAAGACACCTCACACGTCCCTCGTCACTCCCCGTCCCCTCCCACACTCTGCTCTCCGTCCCCGGGTTTCCCTGTCCTGGACGATCCTGTAGACGGAGCGTCCGCACTGTGGTCTTCTGGGCAGGTTCCAGGGTCGATGACTGTTGGGGTACGCAGGAGGACGTCCTTTCTTTTCATCGTGAGGAGTGTCCCCCTGTTCACCCATATGCCTGGGGGACTTGAAAACACCAGTGTGACACGCAGCCCAAGCGCGAGGATGGAATCAGTCGCTGTCGGGACCAGGTCTGTGAAGGCTCCACAGGCGTCCCCTCCGCTGCCCAGCTGAGAATCACACACTCACTACTTCAGGATGCCAGGGACCGTTTCAGATCAGGAAACTAGGGCTCAGAGAGAGGCCTTGTGCCCGACGTGGGGGTGCACTCCTGTAATTCCAGCCACTTAGGAGGCTGAGGCAGGAGGATCATAAGTTTGAGGCCAGCCTTGGAAACTTAATGAGACCTGCCTCGAAATGAAAAACAAAAAGGACTGTGGGGGCGGGGTAGCTCAGTGATGAGCGCCCCTGCTTCAATCCCTAGAAAGGGGGGACCTCACCAGCCTGGGATCCCAGACACAGGGCAGCTGAAGTGGGATCTGACTGCCTAGAAGCATTAATGAGGTGTGACTGTATACCTGGCACTGCGAGACCCAAATGGCCAAGCCCAAGCCTCTCCCTGCGATGGCTTAGTGCCCCTACCAGGCACAGGGGCTGGGTGTGTGCTTAATACCAAGTGCTTCATCCTCGGGTGACGCCCATCCTCACTGAGAACCTGTTGGACACCAGGGGACCCCGTCCCCAGGAAAAGACTTTCATGAGGCCCACGGTCGGCCTTCAACTTCAAAGGATTCTCCCCCCTTAAGCCCCACTCCCTGGGCACTAGTGAAGGCCTTGTCTTCAGGAGAGAACGACGTCGTTCACACAGTGAATCGTCTGCACAGCGTTGGTCGGGCTGTGAGGGAGATGTGTCCTTGCTCTTGGGGGCACTGCCCTGCAGGACAGCTGAGGAGGCACCGAGCACCCGTCTGGCGGTGCGCCTCCAGCAAAGACCCTGAGGCCAGCATGGGATTTGGGTCCCAGGGACTAAAAGAGGCTGGGTGCTGAGCCACAGGTATGAGGAAGGTCAGGAGATGGGATCAGGAGGTGGGCCGGGCAGGGTGACCTGCTGGACTCTCAGAAGTGTGGGTGGGGGCAGAGGACAGCCAGGAGCCGCTCAGACTCAGCCTGCCCCTCGGGAGCTGCGGAGGGAGAGGGACTGAGCCGTTTACAACATGTCAACATCTCAACAGGCCAGAGCAGGAGGCCCTGCGGCCCAGGGAGGCAGGAGCAAGGCCGGAGGCTGGGAAGACAAAGGGCAGACGGTGCCCCACACGGGGCTTGCCTGGGCCTGCACCCGCCCCAGGGAACCTGGGGAGGGGCGTGCCTAAGGGCCTCGGAGCAGCCAGGCCTGCCGGGGTCTGCCATCCAGCCAAGCTGGGCAAAACCGCAGCCCAGCATTCTACTGGGGACGGCTGGCACCTCTTGAGCACCATGCGGCGGGCCCCTCTCCTGCCCGCGGGTGGCCTCTCCGCGGCCTCTGGGATCCTGTCAGCTCTTACCTGCGTGCCCTGTGCAGCGACCCTGTAAGGACACACTAAGGACGCACTCGGGCCTAATCCCCGAAGCCTGCCACGGTGCCCTTGTTCGCCCATTAGGGTCTTGGTGACCAGGGGCAGGATCTCAGACCTGAGCGAGCCCTGAGCCCAAACAATCCTTCCGAGACGAGGCAGGACCTGCGGGGAGAAGTCCCCAGGGAGATGGGGGCCGAGACCAGGGTGAGGCCTCACAGACCGAGGGACCCCAGCTCGCCGGCAGCTCCTGGAAGCAAGAGGGAAGCAGGGGATGGATCCGCCCTGCGCCGGGAACCGGCCCTGCCTGCCAGAGGCCTGGAACATCTGGCCCTGGAACTTGAGACAGAGATGTCTGTTGTCGAGGCCACCCAAGCGGGCCCGAGGTGTCACCGTGGACCCAGGACGCTCACACACGAGGGTTCACTACCACACTGCACGCGCTGGGGTCTCGCCGATGTTTCATGATGATTTGGGAAGAGAGATCAAACACTTCTGGGGACCCTTGCCGGGCCTGCCTGGATTCGAACCTACCACTGACTGTGTGTCCTTGGGCAGGTCTTTGGCCTCTCTGGGCTTCAGTGTCCTCACCTGTGTCATGAGAAGACTGCTGGTTTAAAAGGATGGAGTGGATTCTGAAAGTGAGAGGGCCCGCCACCCTGATCCACACCAGCCCCTGCCCACACGGCCGCCTCTCACAGCCAGTCAGGTGCTTGGACGGCCCCGGGGGCGGCAGAGCAGGGGACAGGCGACGGGGGGCCGAGGTCCTGGGGCGGGTCCCACAGAGGGGACACGGCTCCTTGGAACATTCTGAGTTTCTGGTGCAGTAACAGAGGCTTCCAGGAAGAGAGGGTGAGGCGGGACCTGCCTCCAGGCCCAGCAGGCACAGGGCCTGCGCGTAAAGGGGCAGCAGGAACGTTCAGGAGAGGACGCTGAGCCCAGTGACGAGGACGGGGGTCAGAGCCAGCCCAGCCTGGACACGTTCCTCTGTCCCAAGCTGCTGCACACAGCATCTCGTTACTGCTTTTTAGGGAGGAAAGTGTCCCTGGACTCATGGTCAGGACAGGAACAGAAGCTGGGGACGGAGCGGGCCGGCTGGTCTGAGCAAGGAGTCTCGACAGCCAGGCGCACCAGGGGGCAGCGGGGAAAGCGGCCCCGGCCATGCCTGGGTCCCTGCCCACCTGTCACACAGTCACAGCTCCAGGAGGCCGGAGAGCTGAGACATTAGTCCTCCCACAGGGCTGGGGACACCGGGCGGAGCGCCCACCCAGGGCCCGCAGGCCGCAGGCGCTGTCACCTGCCACGCAGAAGGCAGCCGAGCCCGAGCGGAGGCCACTCGACAGAACTGGGGAGCCGGGGCCGCGTCCCCACCCACCCGCCATGCTCACCGCTGCATGACCTCTGCCCCCCTCGGGTGCTGCTTCCAGAACCTACACCGGACCTTCCCAGGAGGCAGCAGGTGGGAGAGATGGACACGCCCATCCTGGCGCCCCAGGGCTGCTCCGCTTCACCTGCAGAGCCACGGTGGGCAGGTCAGGGTGCTGAGGCTCCCGGTCCCGGTGAGGGCCTGGGCCACAATCCCGGCCGGAAATCAAGGATGGCCTCTGGCCGGGCCCTGCCCGCCCCGCTTGCCAGGCTGCGGTCTTAGAGAAGTCAGGCTTTGGGGCCCAGGAAGAGGCTGGGGTGAGGCCAGGCTGCCTCTGGGGGTCAGGAGAACCTCAGGCCCGAGTCCCCAGGCGGCTCTGTCCATCTCCCTCAGCCTGGGCAGGTCCATCTGTAAGGCAGGGACTTTCATCAGGACTTTGGGGACAAGAGTGCCCACTCCATGCTTCCCGACAAGCCTGTCCTGGTCTCCAGGTTGGGGACGAGGACGCCAACCCTGAGAGCTTCTTCTGGATGGCAGACACATGGGAAGTGTGGTGTCCCCTTTCTGGGACACGCTGGGACATTTCCTGGACCCACAGACCCCGGTGGCTGCGCCAGGCCCAGCATTTCAACAGGCGTCTGTTGAGAAGGGTCTAAGCTGGGGCCTGGGGGCTGCTGGCTTTTCACTGCTCTTCCGTGACCACGACGTTCCTGCCCGCTGCCCTGCCACCGTCCCTCAGGACCCACGCTGCTGCGTCAGGGGCCCAGTTTCCCTTCCTGTGGTCGGCGTGGCCGGGGGCAGCTTGGCACGGGGCTTGTCCCTTGGCTCTGCTCTGCTGTGGCCTGCACGTCCTCCTGCCTTGCTCCAGCTCAGCACCGCCGGGCTCTTACCCACGCTGGCCCGGTGCAGTCCTGCACGCTGGGAAGGGAAGGGGTTTTCAGTCCCCTTTTGCAGATGGGGGAGCCGAGGCCACCGTCTGGCTGCCATCGCTTCTCACGCCCTCTTCTGCGGGGGTGCGGGGGGTGGCGGCTGCGGGCCCAGCCCCCTCTGGAGCAGCCAGCTGCACAGGCCACCGGCCGACCGCAGACCCGCGGGAAAGTGCAAATGAGCCCCATCTGGCCGTTGGTTTCTCTTTCCCGTCAACCAAGTGCTTTATCGTTGGGGCGGGTGCTGGGGCTGTGCGGCGCTTCTTGGGGAATAACATTTACATAGTAAATAAAGCACATGAACCGCTTCGATTGTCAGTGTCTGGCTTGATTTTTTTTTTTTTTTTTTTTTTTTTGGTGCAAGCCTATTTGCTTCTCAAAGCAAGATCAAGTGCGCTCAGCCTCCGGAAAGTTCCCTCGTGCCCCTACCCAGGCCACAAGTGTTCCCTGTCCCCCCGCTCTGCAACCTATAAATACAGCTGGATTTGCCTGTCACTCCGCTCGGGCAGCTCCGGGAAGGACTGCTTTCCCCCCAAGAGAAGAGGGGTCTCTCCTGACTTAAACCCCACCCGCGTGCCCAGATGCGGGATCATCCCATGCAACCCAGGAACACGAGCCATCTTTACGCATCTGTGTGTCAGTTAAAAATAAATCCGGCAAATTTAAAATGGTTGTTTTTCTAAATTGCATATAAAGCGACAGTCACGGGGTCCGTGCCCGTCACCCAGCCCGAGGCGGCTGAGTCACGCATGCTCTGGTCTGAGTGCTCCTGCCTGCCACCCCGGCTCCTCCTTGACCCCTTGGGAAGAGCGTGTCTGTGCACATTTCTAGAGAAGTCCGTGGGCACCTGCTTCTCCTCTTGGTACACGCCAAGGAGCGGGCCTTGCAGGGTCACAGGGCAGGTGTGCACTCAGCTGCGCAGGAAACTGCTCTGTGACTTTCTTCCCCGGCGGCCGGAGCTGTCTGCAGAGCAGGCCTGGCTGCCCCGGGAGGTCCACTGTGCGCGGGGGCCAGCCTGCCGCGCCCGTGGACTTCAGGAAACACAGGCTTTCTGGCGTAAAGATACTCCGGGGGGAGACTTTCCCAGCGTAGCTTTGTGACATGAGCTGGTCTGATAGCCCCCTTCGCTCAGGGCCTACTCAGCTCCTCGCAGTCACGCTTGCCCTCTGACGAAGCCGGCATCCAACCCCCGATCTACTTTTCAACTGGAGTGAAGTTTTCATGAGTGACATGTGGCGCCTACCTAATGACGCCTTCCTCTCTGTGGGCTCTTCTTCACCCCTCAAAACCCTGCTCCAAGACACACTGCCAGGAAGCCCTCTAGTTCCAGGTGACTTCAGCCTTCCCTCCCCACGTCCACAGCCCGATGCCGCACCCCAGAGGGGCCAGCCTGGGTGCTGCTGCCCCGCAGTGCTCTGGGTGGAGGGCAAGGCCTGGGGCACAGCCCCCGCGTGCTCGGATGCTGGATGGTTGGCGCTGTTTGCCGGCCTGATTCTCCCAGAATTCTTGTGCATCAGGTGCTTTTACCCAGAACTATGGAGCTAGACGTCAGAGGAGCCGGGACCTTTGGTTGTGTGTGCAGAACTGGAGACGAGGTCACAGCTTTCTCCAGTCCTCTGGGAAGCTGTGTGTGAGCCGCTTCTGAGATACCTGGGTGGAGGGGACGGTGACGGCCCTAGCTGAGGGCGCTGGGAGGGCACTGAGCGTCCACTGTGCAGCCAGTGCCAGTGTGCACCTCTGCACTGGGCTGGGGATGTGGCAGGGAGTGGGGACAGCCTGCAAGTACCTAACGGGCCTTCAGGGGAGGCGTGTGATGAAGATTAGTGGGAGGAGGAACATCGGACAGGGAGGCCAGAGGCGGCCTCTGAGGAGCCAAGACTTGCATGACAGGAATCAGCCAGCCCAGCAGAGCCAGGCCTGGAGCCAGAACTGCAGACAGTGGGAATGACTGGTGCAAAGGCCCTGAGGTAGAAATATCTTGGTGTGCTGTAAAAATGGCAGATGGCTCTCAGGATCCCAGGAGCAAAAGTAGGTGTGTGTCAGGAAGAGGGAGGAGGGTGGGCGTCCCGGAGTGAGTTCCGGGAGGCGACTGTCAACGCCTTCAGGCCCAACCCCAAGGAGCCCAGGGACCCCCCCACCTTGGGATGGTGGGAGATGAGAGAGGGACCAGACGACCTGTCCCAGGCCCTGGGTCACCTGCATCACACTCTCTAGTGCAGCAGCCCAGCAGTTCTCTCTGGCTCCCTCTGAACCCCCAAATGCTTCAGGGCACTTCCCCTGCTGGTCCCCTGACCATACACCTCCCCCATCTCCACCCTGCCAGCTCCTGTCCTCCCTGGGGGTCAGCTTGAGCGGCATTATCCATCATGGAGGTCTCCCTGCACCCCTGGCTCGTTCCTTCTCCTGCACACCTGGCCGGTCCTCTCCTCTTTCTGTGTGAACCTCTGCCTTTCACGGCCTCCACTCAGGATCAGGGGTGGCTGGGAGGGGTCTGGCTCCCTGCTCAGCACTGGCCCAGTGAGGGTTGGGTGGGGATCTCAGCCTGGCCCTCCAGAATCTCTTGCCCTTCCCTGCCTCCGCCCGGTTCTCAGACATGGACAAGTCCAAGGTGTCCCATAGAGGCCACGTGGGGAGCCCACCCCTCCCAGGGCCTGCAGTGTGGATACAGAACCCGCCCCTCCAGCGGGGAACGGGAGGGAGCTGCCGAGGCTGGAGGTGAGGGGTCTCTGGGGGCACAGGGCACAAACCTGCCCCCGCCCACTTAGCCTGACGTGACGGTACTGCAAGGACTTCTGCTAAAGGCAAGGTGGGGACCTGGATGGATTCCTCTGCTTTCATACGCCTTCCAGGAGATGCTACATGTGCTGAGATTTGAGAGCTACTAGTCCACCAATATGTGCTAGAGGAATCCTTGGACACTGGCCCAAAGCTGGTCACCACAGCCCTGTTTATAATGGCAGAGGAAGTGAAGACATCCATTAGAAGGAATGGAGTACTATGCAGCAATGCACATGGAAGCCCTCCTCCTCCTCACCTGCTTCCCGTCCTTGGTGCCCACGGGGACCCTCTCACATACAGTACTCGGCCAGCAAAGCAAGCAGGTGGTCCACATGCTGTGATGCCAGCTGGAGATGCCAACAGTCCTAAACTGTTCTCGTGGTTGGGGGACCCAGAGCCTTCAGACCCCAGAGCCATGCTTGTGTTGCTGAGGACACGAATGTATATCTATAAAGACGGACTTGGAAATGACAGGTAATGGCATCCAGGAGGGCAGAGGGCGGGGAGCGAGGCCAGAGAGGAGTCAGCAGGTTTCGAACCCCCAGCAGGGACGGGGCACTGTGCATGCTGAGCAGCTGCAGGCTCAAGGACACACGCTCACTACCACGGGTTCCCGGGACGCACAGAGGGTCAGGAGCGCCCCTCGACCCAGCCCCACACCCTCTCTGAAGCCTGGTGAGCGTGCTGACAGTCGGGCCTGGCGTTCACTGAAGCATGAAGGTGGCGTCTGGAAAAGGCGTCCTGGTCAGGGGCTGCCAGGGTGCCAGGGTCGGGCATGCGGGTGGAGACAGGCATCCCCGGGCAGTGAGGCGCCTTGACAGGATATTGTAACGCAGCACACGTGGCCTTGTGCGCTCCTCAAAACCCACAGAATGTCTGACAGCAAGCATGAACCAACAGAACCCACAGGCTTGGTCATGGACAGCGTGTGGACACTGGTTTGTCATGTGACCAAGCCTCCCCTCACACTGCAGCCCTGACCCAGCATCCATGACGGGTGCCACCTCTGTGACCTCACCCCACCAGCCCCTCTGCCCCAGCCAAGGGGCCTCCCACTGTACCTTGCCCACACAGAAGCACCCTACCCCGGGGCCTTGGCACGTCTGTTCCCCTCACCTGACCCACTCCTCCCTGAGTGCCTGGGGACCAATGCCCCGCCTTCGGGATCTGCCCGAATGCCGCCTCTGTCAACCACGCCTGCCCCACCGCCCTGCGCCCAGGCTCCTCCCGGCCGCCTCCTCGCTGCCACTGGTCCCCGCCCCACCAAGGTCTCAGCACACTCACTTCCTTGCTGCCGTGCAGGCTGCCGTCCAGTCCCCCTGCGCACCCCCAGCACCCTCGGGCAGGGGGCTTGGTTCTGCTCACTGGCCTAGAGCCCTGCCTCACAGAGGGCCTTCACTGAAGCCCTGGAACGCTGGACACACGCCCAGCTGGCCGCCACAGACAGCCCACAGACACCTGCACACACGCCTAACAGACTCAGGACGCTGGGCGGCCACAGCCACGGCCCCGGCACCCCCGCTCCTGGCCTTGGCCTCTAACCTCCTCCCATCAAAGGGCCGGGAGTTCGGGTCCCAGCCGGGAGGCACCCAGGATGGGCCCGGAGCACCGCAGGGCCAGAGGCGAAGGCAGTGCCTCAAGATCCGCAGGCCCGGGCACGTCCAGGGGGCAGCAGCCGCTCAGAGTCCCCGGCCAGGGCCCAGTGGTCAGAGCAACAGAGTAGAGTCATTAGGTGACAACCCGCTCTGAGTCACCCAGAGTCCACACTGGGGTCCACGCTGGGGTCCACGCTGGTGTGCCAGGGACGCCCCCCGTGCTAGGGGCCAACAGACGGCCCCACACCCTCCCCAGGAGGCGCCCACGCTGGGTGGGCTGGGACAGGGACCCCTCCCACCGAGAGCAGGTCACGGGGAGAGAAGCGTCCCTGGTGGAGAGCGGAGGGCGCAGCCTTGGCGCATCCCAGGGGTGCCTCCGGGGGCCTCCCTGGCAAGCCCAGCCTCCTCCAGTCAGATCCCTGCCTGCCTCACAGGCAGCTGGCCAGCAGTGACCCTGGACAAAGGGGAGTCCCAGACAGGAGAGCCGGGGGGCCTGGGATCCTGGAGCCCAGGGACGGGCAGGAGGGAGGCTGACTCTGTGGGGCAAGGGCCATCCTCCTGTGAGACCTGGGGCCTGGACAAGGGCCCCGGGCGGATCCGGTGGGAGAGGCCTTGTGGACACACAGGCGGAACCCAGCGTCCAGGGCCTGCCACAGCAGGTGCTGAGGCTGGTTCTGGGCTTCGACATGGCCCCGCGGGTGGTGCTGGGGAGCCAGGGCGGGGTCTGCTGGGGCCAACGTCCCTGTTCCAGGACCAGGTCTGCTGCAGGGACAGCCACCCGCTCACGGGGCTGGGGCACACAGCAGGGGCCCGAGGGTCACGGGTGATGATTTCCCCTTTCTTCAGGATCATGGAAGTAACAGGGTCGACCTCAGGGACGGGTCCTGGCCCGGTCCAGGGACCATCTCCAACCGCAGACGAGTTGGACCGTCAAGACCGCCCAGAAGGCCAGCACATGCCCCCTGGGCCTCCCCTGCCCGCGGCCGGTGGGCGATTCCAGTCTCCACAGGGTGGACGGTGCCCTGTGTCAGTGACCCTCCCGCGTGTGGCCCTGGTCACCGCACAGGATGCCGGAGCAGAGAGCCACAGCCCCAGGAGCTGGCCATCACCCCCGGCAGACCCACCCGCACCGCCATGAGGGACACCCGGCTGGGGTACAGGGCACGTCTGAATGGTGTCACATCACTGCCAAGCGCCCCTCCGCTCTGAGAAGTGACGGCCCTCGGCCTTCTGGGGACACACGGCCCTCCCGTCTTCCCCGCTCTGGTGACTCCCTTGGGCAGGAGGCCATGTGGCCTTATGACATCACAGAGGTGGGAAGGGGCTGGGAGGGGTCAGGACGGCCATGTGACTGCCCAGCCGGGGCCTCCAGGTGGAGCTGGGGTCCTCCTGGGATTCGATCTGGGGGAGCGGACAGGGGTCCTGGTGACCAGGCCCTGGTGAGGCCCTGCCCTCGGCCATACCCAACAGGGCTGAGGCGGCCAGTGGGTGTGTCTGGAGTCACCACCCGGAGCTCCAGGCCGGGGAGATGGCCAGAGGCGGCCGACACACCAGCACCCTTCTCCCTCCAGTGACCCCCCCGGCCACCACCCGGCTCCTTCCATGCGTTGGGCCACCATCTCGGCACCCGATGGCCTCGCTGGACCCAAGAAAGTCCCTCTCCTGGGTGGGGGGCAGAAAACCAATATCAGTTAGTGGCAAGTGCCGGGCCGGTCAGGGAGCCAGGCCCCAACCCTTCAGAGAGGCCCAGAGGCTGGGCTCCAGGGCCGCCCCTGCTGGGACTCCCCGTGGTCTCCGGGGTCCACGGCAATGCCTCTGCGGGGCCAGCTCGCTCCTTCCTCTGGAGCCACGGCAGTCTTCTTGGGTCCCAAGCTCCTCCTGTCCCCAGGACTCTGCACTGGCCATCCCCTTCCTGAGCCTTCCAACCCCTGGTCACTCTCCCTGGGGGGCAGAGCAGCCTCCCCAGGACCCTGGTGGGTACTGGTTCCCTGCCAGTCTCAGGTCTTGTGCTCCTCTTGGCTCTTGTGGCAGATGGTGACAAGCCCACAGAGTCACTGTCCCCTCCACAGTGGGACTTCAAGCCAGGACTTGGCCACGAGGGTCATGTGACCAGTGGGGTCATCTGGAGGCCAAGGCAATTAGAAATGGAGGAGCCTTGCAGCTCCCAGCCTCTGCCCAGAGCCGAGGCGCGATGCTCAGGACCGCTGGACGCTGCCGGTGCTGGGCCCCTGACAGGCGGCACGGGGCAGAGCCGCCCGGACAGCAGGGCGCCCCGAGCTCCTGCCACCACAGTGCCTACCCCCGGATGTCACCTCCTCAACGCTGAGGCCTGGGGATTCTGAAGCCCCCGGGAATAACGTTTCCAACCTCTTCTGACGCACGTGTGATCTCTCAAACATCTTTTAGGAATGTAAAATGTTATTTTGTCATTTTTTTTCATTTCCAGAGAAGCAATTTTAAGTGCACTTCATTTTGAGTTTAATTGGGATCAATAAGCTATTATGTCACATTGAGTTGATTTTAACGCCGGCTTCCTGGTGCTTAAAGGTAAAATCTGGCTTTTCCTAAACACCCACCGATTCTTTCTACTTTAATCACGTCAGGGAAATAAACGCCCCTTGCTGGCAGAAGCATTCAAACCGCGTCTCGGCCGGGGCCTTAGTTTTTAATCACCTGAGATCCAGCGGCGTGCCAGCCCTCTGAGTGTGCTCTGTGAGGCCGCTAAGATACCCCACGCTACCCGTTCTGGAAGTTAGACTTTTAAAAAGCAAAACAGAAAATGTCACGTCCTCAAACAGGCAAGTCCCAGGCACCCGCGGGACCCTCCGGGCAACCCGCCACCCCCACCCCCACCTCTTCTAGGCGCCGGTTTGTGATTGGTTCCAAGTACCTGTTCACTTACCCACTCACCTGAACGCACTGCCCACCTGGCAAGCGCTCCGGGGGAGCAGGAGCACCACCCCTCCCACCCCTGCTGTGTCCCCGGCCTGAGGACAGTGCCTGGCGGGTCCTGCTCTGTGAAAGGCAGAGTGACCACTTACTCAAGGGCCCGCCTGTCCGTCTCAGGGTCCTTGTCTTGGCCCAGGGCATGTGTTAGCCTCTGCTGCCTGGGCTCCTTTGTGACCCACCGGTTATCTTCTGGAAGTTCTGTGGGGCTGGGGTGCGGCTCGGTGGCGGAGGGCCTGCCCAGCCTGTGGGAGGTCCTGGTTCCATACCCAGCTCTGTAAAAACAACGGGACAAGTATCATGTGTGAGAGGACGGGGACAATAACTACTGGGTCTAGGCATAAGTCAGTGAAGGAACAGCAATCGCTGACCTGCTATGTGCAGCACGGCCCCTGGGCACCTGGTGAACTTCAGGTTCAAAGTCACAGCTTCCCCTGGAGGAGGGTGGGCTGCATTCTCTCTAGGGCCAGCACTAACGGCCTACCGGGTCCCCTGTCCCCTCTCTCCTTCCTAAACCCCACTTATCCCCAGGGTCAGAGGGAATTGCTGGAAGTCTCCTCTACCTCACCTGTCTCCTCTCCTGCTCAGACAGTGGGAAGCTAAGCTTCCGGCAAGGCTGAGGCTAGCCCTTAGTGTACCTTCCAACTTAAAAAAGATGTTGTCTGTGAGGAGCTGGATTAGACAAAGCCCCCGTGGGCAGAGGCGGCCCTAACAGGCAGCTGGCCCACTTGGCCAGCCAACCGCGGGTAGGATTTTGTCCTTACTCAATCCCTTGGCTGGGAACTTGGAGCAGTGTGCAAACTGCACAGCTGTCCTGGACAGCCCTGATCTTGGTGCAGGAGACAACTCTGAGCACTTGCTGAAGGCAGAGCTGAAAGAGCAAAGAAGCCTGGGTCCTTGATAGGGGTGGCGTGTCTCCACCAGCCCTGCGTGTCCTTCCTCCTCCCCTTTCCTTTCCTCTCCGTTCTTTTCCTTTATTTTTTATTTTGTAGTACTGGAGCTTGACCCCAGGGGTGCTTTCCACTGAGCTACATCCTAGCCCTTTTCATTTTTTATTTTGAGTCAGGGTCACACTAAGCTGCTGAGGCTGGTCTCAAGTCCTCCTGCCTCAGCCTCCCAAGTAGCTGGGATGCCCGGGCATGTACCACCATAAGCTGGGTGACTTCTGGGCTGCCCTCTGGCCCTTCCCCAGGACGTCTCCAGAAGCACTGGTGGGCAGCTGCCCTGTCACCCCTACACACACACACACACTGTTTCGCACTCCCACGGCCTCCACCTGCTCAGGGAGAACGCCAGAGTCTGCGTCCCTCATTCTGATTCTCTGTTATAAGTTGACAAACTCAACCCTCAGCGGCTCCCTGGTGCCCCGCTGGCCCAGGGGGCGGTGGGAACACCTGACGAAGCCCGAGGGGCAGGTCCCCACCCGCCGCACACCTTTGGGCCTGGGAGCCTTTACTTTTGTCCGTGGAGGTGAAATTCCCATAAGGTGGCCTCCGCACTCTGAGGCGGACAGTTGGGTGGCACTCAGTGCTCTCCTGGGCTTGGCCCACCCCCTCTAGTTCCCAAACGTCTGTCAGAGAGGCCGCCATGCCCCCGGGGGACCCTGGAGTCACACCTCACGGGAGGGGCTCATTCCCTGGCATCCCTCCCGGGCTTCCCTGGCGCCGTGCGAGGGGCCAGCTCCTCCACCAGAGAGGCCGCAGGGCTCCCCAGCCCCCGGGGCCCCCTCGTGTGTTCATCTCGCTCCTGCCCCTATAGCCAGATGGCCATCCAGGCAGCAGGAGAACCTGCCTCCGCCCTCCCTGGACCCCAGGGCCCCTCCCAGAGCCGGGCGCTCAGCGATACTTTGTAAAGGGATGGCGAGTGACTGGCCTTGTCCAGGGGTCACCCTGTGTCCCTGTGGCTGTGACACGAGGCCCCTGGGGGCCGCCCTCCCCTCACATGCCCATATATGGACGCGATGCAGGAGGCCTGGCCCTGGCCGGTGAGGTGGCGCCTCTCTGACCTCACAATGCCCAGGGGGGCCCTGGGTCTATAAGAGGAGCCGGCCCGGGGCCCTGGCTCACAGCCCACCAAGTTCCACCTGCTCACAGGTTGGCTGGCTCGACCCAGGTGGTGCTCCCTGCTCTGAGCCCAGCGTAAGCCAAGCCCACCCAGCGCCATGGCCAGGTACATATGTTGCCGCGCCCCAAGCCGGAGCAGATGCCGCCGCCGGAGACGAAGATGTCGCAGACGAAGGAGACGATGCTGTCGGAGGCGGAGAGCCAGAAGTAAGGATCCAGCCCGGGGTGGGGGGCCCGGGCCCAGCTGCCCCTCAACGCCTCTCCCTTCCTCCTTAGGGTGCTGCCGCCGCACCTACACCCTGAGGTGTAGGAGATACTAAACGCGCAAGTAGCAAGTCCATCCAACTCCTGCCCGAGAATTCTACCAGACTCCAAGACCCTCTTGCCACATCTTGAAAGTGTCATCATTCAGTGAAAACAGGAGCCTGCTAAGGAACAATGCCGCCTGTCAATAAATGTTGAAAAATCATCCCACCCAACGTCTCATCGTCCTTGAGAAGGGAGCCGGGGCGGGCGGGGTGGGCGGAGGTGGGGCGAGAGTGACCGTCACACAGGATTTGATCTCCACTCAGCAGCATGGCCGATCCCAGTGCCATCAGCCTCCCCAGACCACCTGGAGAGGCCGACCCAGCTGGGCTCTGGGGCCGGATCACGGTGCCCGTGGGGGCCACTGGGTACTCCGGGCGCGTGCGGGGACTTGAATGGGCCTGGCGGGAGCGAGTGTCCCGCAGGGTTTGGCAAACACACCTCAGGGCTTCCTCCTGAGTCATGGCCCCAAGCAGGAGGGGGCCGGGGGGCTCTGGCAGAGCGTGCCCAGTGCCCGAAAGGCCCTGGGTGGGTCACCAGCACCACACAAAAGAAGCTCGTGACCTCACAAAGCGCCACGCGGGTTTATTTCAGCCCAGAGCTGAAACTTCTGCTCTTCCAAAGGGGGCATCTGGCTAGTCAGTCACTGGTCAGTGACTTTCAGCCACTCGTCCAGTTTCCATCCCCGTCAGGTGTAAGGACAACTCGTCCAGGGGGCAGGTGAGTGGACTGAATCTCACACGCAGTCCTCGGCAGTGCCACCGAGGAGGCAGACTATCACACCCAAGGCACTGGGGACTTGCCAACCTGCACAGCCGGGGCTGCCCCTGCCCACATCTCACGTGGAGATGACCACAGGTGGCTGGAAACCTGGACCCAAGCACCACTGGACCTGGACCTGGTCTGGCTAGGAAAGCCCAGCCCTCAGACCCCTCCACGTGCCCCGGGTCACAATCATTTGATGGCACCAGCACGAAGCCCAGGGCACCTCACCGGTGACCAGAACTCAGGACCCTGGCAGGCCTGCCTTGTGCCCAGCGGATGCGTCCTCTGTGCGCAGCTGTGAGTGCCCAGCTCCCTGCCACCCAGCCATGGTCAGCAAGGCTGCTTGTGAAGACCCGTGGGCTGCAGTTGAACCAAGTCACGGGGAGCCTGCCACGTCCGCAGCGGCGCCCCAGCCCTGTCCCAGGAGGGCGGCAGTTTTTCTTGATCATGGAGCTCTACCCATGGAGGTTTGAACGGAGCAGGACCTGGGGTAAGCCCTGGTCATCTGTGGTTTCAACCAGTGCCCCAGGGGAGGCCGAGGGCCACCGAGAAGTGCCTTCTTCTCCCAGAGGGCACGGCACATGAGCACCAAGGGGACGTCCCCTCCCCTGGCTGGGGCTTCAGGATTTAGCCCCTGTTCCTTCTCGTGGCCGCAGCGTCCATAGCTCAGACCACAAGTTCATTATCTTACAGTCCTGTCAGTCACAGGTCCAAAGCAGAGCCGGGCACAGGCACTGTGATCCAGCCTCTCAGGAGGCTGAGGCAGGAGGATCACAAGTTCAAAGCCAGCCTGGGCAACTTAACAAGACCCCGTCTCTAAGGAAAAAATAAAAAGGCTGCCGTGTAGCTCAGTGGCAGAGCAGCCCTGAGCGCAATCCCTGGTACCCAAGTAAAGAGACACACACAAACTCCAAAACAGGTCTTTTTTTAAAAAAATTTTTAGTTGTGGGTGGACACAATACCTTTATTTTTATGTGGTGCTGAGGATCGAACCCGGGGCCTCACGCGTGCTAGGGGAGCGTGCACTCTACCACGGAGCCACAACCCCAGCCCCAAAACGGGTCTTTTAAGGGCTAACATCACGGTGCCGGCTGGGCTGGCTCCTTCTGGAGGTTTTGGGAAGACCCGTGCCTGCATTCCCGGCCGTGGCCTTCCTCAGCCCATGGCACAGCCCTGCGTCTCTTCCCGCCTGCCTCAGTGGTCGCACTGGAACCCCGCACGTAATCCAGGATCGTCTTTCCATCTCAAGATCCTGGCTTTAACCACATCCGCAAAGTCCCTTTGGCCATGTGAGGCAGCATGCTCGGAGGTGGGGACTGGGACGGGGACATCTGTGGGGACATCTGTGGCTGTCCACCCGTCCTCCTGGCCCTCCACAAAGGGTGAAGAGCTGCTCAGCAGCTACGATTCGATTCTGAACTCCACTGGATCATCCAAGTCAAACCAGTCAGACGTTATGCACCGTAGTCACGTATCACCCCAAGGTGCCGCAGGAATACAGAGGGGGTTGGTTTGGTTTAGTGCTAGAGACTGAACCCAGAGCTGGTTTACGCTAAGCAATATTCTACCTCGGAGCTGCACCCCCAGCCTCAAAAGGTACAACTTTTATGTTTTTAATGTACCACGGTTAAAAGATTTAAAACAAATTTAATTTTTAAATGGTGCTGGGAAAACTGGATATCCACATGGAGAAGAATGAGACTAGACCCTGATCTCTCACCCTGCACAAAAGTCAACTCCAAGTGGATCAAAGACCGAGGAATTAGAGACTATGCAACTCCTAGAAGAAAACCAAGGTCAAAACTCCAGCTTTTAGACACAGGCGCCGACTTTCTCAATAGGACAACGGTCCAGAAACCGTGCCAAGAGTTAACAAATGGGATGGCATCAAATCAAAAAGCTTCTGCACGGCAAAGGAAGCAGTTAGGCATGTGAAGAGAGAACCCTCAGGACGGGAGAGAATCTTTGCTAGCTGCTCTTCTGACAGAGGATTAGTATCTAGAATATATAAAGAACTCCAAAACCTTTACACCAAAATTGCGAATAACCCAACTAGTAAGTGGGCCAATGGATTCAACAGACAATTTCAAAAAGAAGAAATACAAATGGCCAACAAATATACGAAAAACTTCAACATTATGAGCAATGAGGAAAAGGCAAATTAAAACCTACACTGAAATGTCATCTCACGCCAGTCAGAATGTCAGCCAAGAATAAAATCAGTAAGTGTTGGAGAGAATGTGGAGAAAAGGAACACTTTTCTGATGTTGGTGGGGTCAGAAATGCGTACCACCGCTGTGGAAATCAGTATGGAGGTTCCTCAGAAGACTAGGCCTGGAATCACCATCTGATCCAGGCGTCCCCCTCCGTAGCCTCTACCCTAAAGACGAAAGTCATCATGGTCCAGTGATCCCTGCACAACCATGTTTATAGCAGCACAATTCACAATAGCCCAACTGTGGAACCAGCCTGGGTGTCCGCCAGTAGAGGCATGGATGAGAGAATGTGGCGTCTATGCTCAGCAGAGTTTTATGCAGCCATGAAGAAGAATGAAGTTATATCGTTTGCAGGAAAACGGATGAAACTAAAGACGGTTATGCCAATAAGCCACACTCGGAAGGTCAAGCGTCATTATGTCTTCTCTCACCTGTGGAAATCAGAGAGGAAAAAGGAAAAGAAGTGGGGGAGCAGAGATCATGGAAATCAAGCGGGGAAAGGCGTGGGAGGTGGCGGGTCAGCTCCAGGCACGCAGGGACTGCTCGAGGGCAGTGAGCTATTATGCAGTCACGTCAGTGCACAGAGGACCCCTCAAGTCGGAGACTGGGGGGCGGCCTCGGACGAACTCCTGCCACCTGGCAGGACAAGGCTTGACCGGGACAGAGGAAACCCTGGCTCTCTTGTGACCTGAGGGTCCACTTGCTCTAGGGGACACATGATTACAGGCCAGGCAAGGGGTCCCCTGGCCCTACCCCCCAGGTGTGTGCCAGGCAGTGGGCCCTGCCCTGAGTCGCCCTCACAGAGGGGGCTGGGCAGGGCCGCCAGGTCATAGTGGGGGCCCCTTTATATATGAGCCCCGGGCGCCCCGCCGAGCAGACCAACAGCAACACCAAGAGCAGGTGGGCCCGAGCCCCCTCCCGCCACGGCCAGCTGCAGCCTCAGCCCACTTGCCCCTGATCTGCCGACACCATGGTCCGATACCGCGTGAGGAGCCCCAGCGAGCGCCCGCAGCAGGGGCCCAGGCAGGAGGAGGGGTGCGAGGAGGACCAGGAGCAGGAGCAGGAGCTGAACCAGGAGCCCGCCGAGGTCTGCGGGAGGACGCAGAGGGGCGGCTGCTCCAGGCGCAGGCTGCACCGGATCCACAGGCGGCGCCGGTCCTGCCGCCGGAGGCACCGGAGGCGCCACGGGTGCAGACACAGGCGGCACCACCACCACCACCGAGGTGCCCCACGGGCAGCGCCGGGGAGGTGGGGGGGCCGGCCCAGCCAGAGTCCCCAGCTCCTTGTTTTCTTTCCAAAGGCTGCAGAACCAGGAGGAGGAGGAGATGCAGGAGATGCAGGAGATGCTACTAAACCTCCCTAGGCTCGTCAGCCCCGCCGGAACCTGTCACCTGCCCACCATGGCCGAGCGGCCGAAACACCCTCCTGCGCCGGATGCCTGGGCCCCGAGCTGCCTAGGAGCCCGCGACACCTGCGCGACGAGCAGGCAGCTGCCAAATAAAGACTGACGCCAACCCTGGCCCCTGGGTCTCCTTTGCGCGACAGCAACCTGGCCTTCTGGTGGGCCGAGGGGTCTGGGAAACGCCCCCTGGCACTGTCCTTTTCTCCGTCACATGTGCCAAAGACCACACACGGGGACCCGGACCTCTGCCCTAGGGGTCTCCAAAGCATCTTACCCCCTCCACGAAAAGGGTGACTACAGGGCCACTGTGCAGCGCAGTCTGAATGCGGGGTGGCCGGATGCACAGCGGAGGGCCCAAGAGCCCTGGGGGCGCAGGTCTGGTGTGCTCCAGCAAGAATGAGCCAGAACACAGCAGGGCGGGGGCTCGGGCGGGAATCCACTCCTTGAACTCTGCCTTCCTCTGACAGGGACACTGGCCCACCTGGAGAGGTGACCCTTAGTAACTGTCACTGTCACTCAGATTAAGAGGCAGACATCTCAAAGAGTCATAATGACTTGATATTTTTTTTCCAGTGCTGGGGACGGACCCCAGGGCCTCTTGCATACGGGGCGAGCACTCTACCGCTGGGCTACAGAGTCTAAGTTGCCCAGACTGGCCTTGAACTTGAGGTCCTCCTGTCTCAGTCTCCCTAGTAGCTGGCATTACAGGGGCATGCCACCCCTGCCCCCGGCAAGATCCCATTTAAATGGATCCCTGGTGCTTGACGATGACCCTTCCCCTGGGTCAACCCCCGTCTCTGCGTGCAGCTGTGTGGTGTGGACCGGACAGCACCACCAACGGGCACTTCTCTCACGTCTCCAGAGGCCTGCGCCCCAGAAAGCTGGGCAGCTGCTGCCTTTCAAGAGGTGGACTGGCCTCTGAGCCCAGACACGGCAGGGTGGGTTTCGTGTGTGCTGGGAAGGGAGCCCCGTGCTCTGCGCTGCGCCCACCCCAAGCTGCACCCCAGCCCTGTGAGGGCTGTGAAGTTTGGTGGAGGCAGAGGTTTTTAAGCACACGACTCAGTGGGTCATTGCCGAGTGCAAGCAGGTCAAGAAGCCCACGGTTCCAGCCCCGGGAAGGAAGTCTCCGGGGTGCCCACCCCAAGGCAGCTGCTGTTCTGACCCATATTCGCAAACTATCCACAGCTCTGGGTGTCCCTGGGCCTGTCCCTCCCAAAATTCTGCCCCCAAGACTCTGCCAAAAGGACGAGCTCCAGGCCAGTGAGGCCAGAGGGAAGGGGCAGCCCCCAGGCCACGGCCACGCTGGACAGACCTCCCCGCTGGCCCCTCCGGGCTGGGTGGGGGTGGGCTCCAGGGCCCCTTTGTGATGTCAGTGCCCTGCTCCGCCTCACAGCCCCTCCACGCCCCCAGCCGCCTCCCTCCCTAGTCCGGAGAGACAGGCAAAGCGGGCAATGGGTTCCCGATGCGCCAAGCTCAGCACGGGCCACAGCACTGGCCAGAGCTCGGGCCACGGCCGGGGCCACGAGTCCTCCATGAAGAAGCTGGTGGCCTGCGTGAGCCAGGATAACTTCTCCCTGTCATCAGAGGGCGAGGAGGAGGAGGAGGAGGACGAGGAGGAGGAGGAGGACGATGAGGAGGACGAGGAGCAGCTACCGGTGCAGGGCAAGCTGCTGCTGATGGAGCCCGAGCAGCAGGAGGAGGGCGCGGAGGACAAGCCGGGATCCCAGCAGAGCTCCGAGGCCAAGCAGACGCACTCCTAGCCCGACCCCACGGCCCAGCGAGGCTGCCCGCCGCCGGCCCAGCGAGGACTTGCAGAGAAGAGTCAATAAACAGTCTCCATGGATCCCTCTGCTCGAGTTCCTTCCCCCTCTCCCTTCTAGGACCCCGTGTGCCCGCACAGGGGAAGGCCGCCATGGGAGGCCAGAGATCTGGGGCAGCGGCCCAGTGGGTGGAAAGTGGGGGGCCTGGACCAGGAAGTTGCCTCAGACCCCCAGCTCTGGGGCAGCAGGATGGCTCTGCAAATTTGGATGCCAGCCCCAGGGGGACGGACGGTCTCCCGCAGGGGAACCCCATCTGTCATTCTGAGCATGGACGGTGTTTTCTTAAGGAGCCTTGACCTAGGAGCTCAGCACATGGGGCTCCGGCTGCTTTTCTGCTGTGCGACCCTGAGGGAGTCACTGTGTGTCTCTGAGCCCCAGCCTGTCCATCTGCTTCCTGGGAGGCTGACAGCTCAAGCGAGGTGCTGCTGGGGCCGGGCCTGACGTGGAGGGTGTAGCTGGGAGGGGTCCCGGTGGTCCCATCTGCCTCGCGGGAGACCTGGCTCCTTTCCAGCCCATCCGCGGGACCATCGGTGCCCTCTGGAGGCAGGTCACTCCTGCCTTCAGCCCGGGGTCCAGCTGGGGGCACAGACCCTCCCGAGAGGCTGCCGGGCACAAGGAGCTCAGGCTGGGGGCCCCCGCCTGGCTCAGTGCGGAGCTCGATGGCCTGCTGCCACCTGCCCCTGTGCCTTCTCTGCTCCTATCCAGAGATGGCAACTGCCACCTGCCCTTGCAGTCCCGGGCCGCACCATCCGGGTGGAAGGACCCCGATGGGGACCAGGGTGGGGAGATGGCCTTTCTGGGGAAGGCTTGGGGTCTTTGGAGTCATGTTGGGGACTGGGGGTAGGCCATGGGTTGCCTGCAGGTGAGGCCGCCATGGCCAGCAGATGGCAGAGGCCAGTGGAGGATAAGAGCCCGCCACTTCCCGTGCTGGCAGCACCCCTGCCACAGGGCCTCCGTCGGACCAGCCTTGCCCTCCTGCCCCGTAAGTCCACCGCAGCCCAGGTCGCATCGCCAGGGTCCCTGGTGGTGAAATGCAGCCTCCGTCCTGAGGGACAGTGCGTGGGGTGCGGGTGGGGGACATGGCTCCAGATCTCCGTGGAGCACTGGGAGGGTTGGAGAGGCCCCGTGAAGGACAGGTGGCCCTGAGAGTGGCTGGCAATCTCCACAGAGGCCGTGAGCCGTGGGGGGAGGACCAGAGACCTAGAAACCCTTCCCGGTTCGGCCAGCAGCCTCCACGACAGAGCGCCGAGCGCCCGGAGGGCCCGCCTGCTCTCACCTAGAGGTTTAGTTCAATTACACCTGCAAAGACCCTTTTCCCAAATAAGGTCACCACAGCAGGCTCCAGGGGCTGGGACGGGGACACAGTTCTGGGGGCTCAGCCTGGGAGGGCGGCCCGGGCCCTGAGGGAAGGGTGCCGTTGCGAGGTGTCTGCCCCGTGGGCCCCTTGACAGGCCCAAGTCCACCTGGGCGAAAGCCACTGAGGGCAGATGTCGAAGGAAGGGATGGGGCTGTGTGTGGGCAGCAGGGGCCAAGTCGCCTGGGCTGGGACTGCTGGGGATGGCTGGTCGAGGCCTGGGGAGGGGTTGGCTCTGGATGGACTCCCTGGAGACCCTGGGTCACACGGGGCCTGGGCTCCATCGCAGGTCTGGGCTTCCTTCTGGACGCCCAGGAGTGTCTGGGCAAGGACACCTGCATCCACCGTGCCCAGTGCTGGGCAGGCAGGAGGCACCTGGCCTTGTGGTCACCCCAGGAAGAGGCCTGTCAGTCCTCGGCCACCAGACCACCTACCCGGCGGGGGCTGGAGCGGCTCTAAACCTCCAGGCTTCGGCTCTCGATGGGGAGGTGGGCTTGCCAGGCAGGCCCCAGGACCACCCACCAGTCCACAGCTACCCTGATGGCCTCCCAGCCTCCCAGACCATCCACCATCCACTTGTCACCAGGCTGGCCCGACTTGTCCATCTCGCCACTGGCCCATCTCCCAGCCACCCATCCCTGGGGCCAGGCCTGCCCTCCTGGGATAAGGAAAGGGGCTGGCCGCTGGGTTGGGTATCTGCTGCCCTCTGACCACCACGCCTGGGCCTGAGGGAACGGCTGACGTCACACTCTCAGCTGATTCTGCCAACGTCCCTGTGAGGTGGGCAGTTATGGTCCCGATTCTACAAGGCCGGGGAAGCTGGGACTTGAAAAGGTGACCATCCAGAGCTGAAAGGGACCAAGGGACCCGAGGTGCAGGCACCGCTCGGCCTCACCCAGCGACTCCCTCTTAACAGCAGCAGAACGACCGGGTGTCCCAGAGCGGCCCCGCCATGGGGGCGACGTGGGAGGGAAGGGGCTTTGTCCACATGGGTGACCCGCTGTGGCCACCAGTCAGCCCCAGCTGCTGGCTGTCGGGGACTGTGGGAGGCTGGGCCTGCTGGCAGAGGAGGCGGTGGCCCAGGGACGCCCAGATGCAGCCACCCCCTGCCAGCCGCAAGCCACACCTGCAGCCAGCGCCACTCAGTCCCCTGGCCATCAGAGTCCCAGCCCCCGCCCCAGCCTGACACTCGGCACCACAAACACTTCGGGGTCCACCAGCCCCACTGCCCCTCCTCCCCAGGAAGAGAAGGACCTGGGAAGGGAAGGTGAACAAGAGAAAGGGGTCAGCAGGGCCAGAGGGACGGGACAAAGAGGCGGGGCTGGGGCTCTTCAGGCCGCTGGGGAGGCCCTGGGGCCCAGAGGTCGGGGGAGCAGCCCCGTCGGACCTCGGACCTCAAGAGCGGTGAGGCGAAGGCTGCTGCCCCCCAGCCAGGGCACAGGAACCACAGGGCAGCAGAGAAGCCACGGAGCTGGCAGGCTGAGCGCAGGGCGCACGGAGGGACCCGTCCTCCGAAGAAACGGGCAGGTGGATCAGGATGACAGACAGCGGAGGAGCTGGATGGGAGATGGTCTGCTGAGCCGGGGACCAGGGTTCGGATAAGCCGGGAGAGTCTGGCGGGGAGACGGGTGGACGAGGGGCGGTGGACGCGTGTGGACCGGAGGGCAGGTCAGAGCAGGCGCGTGCGGGATGGGGGGACAGACCAGCGGAGGCGGTGCGTGCGGTGAGACTCAGGACAGGCTGCTGGACGCAGGGGCTGGGCGTGGAGTCGGATGCCCACGAGCGCGGAAGGGTGAACCGTGGGCTTGGTCAGTCCAGCCGTGGCTGGCGAGGTGGCCGGATGGACCCGAGGAGGGGAGAGAGGGTAGAGTGTGGACAGACAGGTCGGCGGGACGACCACGGAGACCCGGAAGGGGCCAGAGAAGAGGCGGAACCGCGGGACGGGGCGGGAAGGAGCAGAGGAACGTGGGCTCCGCGGAGGACGGACGGAGGGACGAGCGAGCGGACAGGACAGGCTGAGTCCAGGACCTCTGTGACCGTCTCAACGCTGCTGACGCCCCCCTTCGGCTGTGAGTGACGGGTTAGGCTCACAGGAGGGGAGTCAGCCGGGCCAGGGCCGGTCCTCCAGGTCCCTCTCCTGCCCCTCAGGGCTGAGACACTGGCCAGGGCACAGCACTCCCGGGGGACCCCTGGGTCACCCCGCCCAGGGGAGGCTGCCAGCCCACCGGGCCGGTGAGGACCACCCCTCCTGCTGTGGGAACCTGTCACTATGGTCATCTCCACGCGACACCCCTGGAAGCCGGCACCCTGGAACCCACCGCAAAGCCACTCACGAGGGTGGGGTCTGCTTCAGGGCCGGCGGGAGGGACGAGGCGCGGAGGAGGTGGTGACGGGACTTCAGAGAGCCCGCCTGCCGCGGGAGCCCTCAGCCCCAGCTGTGTCCTTGAAGGGGGATCCCCGAAGGCAGCCGGTTGGCAGAGGGAAGCGGGGCGCCGGGCAGGTGCGTGGTCTGGGCTCCGTCCCTGACCCTACACGTCCCCGAGCCCCACAGCCAGACAAGAGCACCCACCTGCGGACCCCCAGGCAAGCAGACGGCTGTCCAAGCCCACTCAGACTCACGTTCACACGTGGGCCCCAAATGCGTACTGTGCCCCACACGTGCGGGCGGACACGGCGGGCACGTGCCGGCCACGCTCACAGTGGCAGGAGGGTCAAGCCACAGACTCTCCTTCTTGCACTTTCTTGCTCCGGGGCGGGGCCAGGCCTGCTGGAAACCCAAGAAACAGAAACAGGCACTCAACTTAGCCACCGAGAGGGGACTGGGATTCTGAAGGTGCCTGGACTCTCGGGCACTGGGGTAAAGTGAGCCTGGGAGATTCTGAAATGCAGTCTGGTCTGGGGTCACTCAGGGGACCATGGTCCCAGGTCAGGCAGGGCAGAGGGAAAGCAGTTAGGAGAGGGGGTGGGGACCCTGGGGCGAGAGGCTCACCTGGGGTCTGATTCAGGAGAAGGAGCTTAAGGCTGCAGCCGTTCAGACCTAGATTCAAACCTCAGCTCCCCCTTCCCTTGCTGGGTGACCCTCGGCCTGCCTTAACCTCTCTGAGCCTTAGGTGCTTAGGTGCCCCAGGCTTTGTGAAGAGCAAAGAGGCCTGGTTTTTATCATCCCATCCCTAGCACGGAGCATGGGGTGCGGCACGCTAGGAGCTCTGTAAACATTCGCTGAATAAACGAAAGAAAAGGCAGACTTTAAAAGCAACAATGAGATGCCTCTGTGTACCCGTCACATGAGCTGAAGCGCCAAGCATCTGGTAATGAGCTCCCAGCGGGATGCATGGGTGCGCTGGAGGGATCCCGCACAGGGCTGAAAGGACGGGGGTCTGCACCAGGATGCCTCAGGGGGAGAGGGCCACAGGAAGAAAGATGGCCCATCCTGCCGGGAGAGGCGCTCTGCACACAGCCCCACGGTCAGAGGCAGACACACGCGGCACACGTGCAGGAGAAGGTCTAGAAGGGCCCAGACCAAGCTGGTGCCTGGGATTGCCTCTGGGGAGGGGAAACGCTTTGATCGTTTCATATGGGGAAGTAAAAAACTCAAGAGGAAAGAAAGGAAAGAGGGCCACAGCAGCTGCGGCCCGTGCAAGCTCTGCCTCCAGGCCTGCAGATTCCCCCAGAAGGATGGGGCTCAGCTCTGGAGGCCAGGCCCAGCCTCCTCTGGTACTGAACCCAGGGAGCCATATCCCCAGCCCTAAGGTGCTCAGACTGGCCTGGAACTTGCCATCCTCCTGCCTCAGCCTCCGGAGTTGGTTCTGACCCTCAGATTCTCATGCAGCACTTAGACCGGGACTGTTCTCCACCCCAGCCTGGGGCTGGACCCCACCATGGTTTAAGACTGTCCAGAAGTCCAGGATCACCTCCTCCTTAGCCAGCGAGGGGCCTCTACTCAGGGTCTCTACTTTGGGCCTTGCCTGCTGGGCTGGAGTTTGCCACTGGCTTGCGCTTCCTGAAACGAGCTGCCTCCCCAGACCCAGGAGCTGGGCCGAAGCCCACCCCTCATCAGTTGCCCGCCATGCCGGACAGCTGCACGGCAGGGAGGGGTACTGCCAGGCGCCGGCATCTCAGCCTGCTGCTCCGGAGGTCTGTGTCCAGCCTCAGACCTCGTTAGCACAGTGCGCGAATGCAGGGGAGCCGGGTCTGTGCCGCGGCCAGGGGGTCACTGTGAAAAGGCCTGGCCTGGCCTCTGGGGCCTGGCGGCAGCTCTTTGCTTTGGGGCCACTGGATTAAGCTACTTGGCCTGAAGCTGCTCGGGGCGGGCGGGGAGGAACGGGGAGCCGGCCGGGATGAGGGGTTTCTGGACTCCACAAACCTTGTCCCAGGACCCACTTTTCTGCCCCTCCTAGTGTGGAACTGTTGACATAAAATCAGCGGTTGCTTTCGGGGGGCCGGAGGGCGGGCTCCTGCCGCCTCTGCTGGGCCTCCTTCCGGTCACTGGTGGAGAGCCTGCTGTCCGCCTCCGTCCCCCAGCCTGTGCCACGCAGGACCCCTGGCCTTTCCGACCTCTTCCTTGGACTCCTGCCCCCGCTCTCCTCCCTTCCAAACACATGAGCTGTCCTGCTGTGGGAAGGAGGGCGACAAGTGGCCTCTCCTGACAGAGGCCTGTGAGCCAGGCCTGGCGGCCCCAGGGCTCCACCCCGCGGAACCACAGGAAGGATTAAGTGAGATAATGAAGATGAGCCTTGGCCTGCAGAGGCTCACGGAAGCTGGACTCCCCCTCCAGGGCCCCTTAGGACTGGCCCCAGGACTCAGCTGCGGGCCCCTGAGCAGCAAGCAGGATGCCCCAGCTCTCCTCAGGACCGACTTCACTCCCTTCAGGAGCTGCTGCGGGGACACCCCAGGGGTCACGCAGAGTCCCAACATGTGCCCTGAGGCTGCAGCCATGGCTTAACTTGGCTAAAGCCCCTGCGGTACAAGGGTCAGCGGCCAGAGGGCTCCTTCCACATCCAGTCCCAGCATGTCTCCGCGCCCTTAGTCCTGCACACTCAGGTGGAATCAGAGCCCCTCTGGCCACTCAACAAGTGACCCGACGGACCTGACCCCTGCCAGCCCCTCACTCTACATCAACAGCACTGTCTTCCTTTCTGAAACTCAAGCCTGCCGATCACCCCACCACAGGGCCTTTGCACTGGCTATTCCCACCACTGGGGTCCTCTTCACTCTGCTTTTAGAGCAAACTCAATGCCGGTATCACCACCTCCAAGAGACTTTCCCTGACTGCCTTTGCTGACCCACAAACACCTGGTCACCCCCTTTTCCCTATGTCCTACAGGTCCTCTGTATGATCTGAAATGTAAGTTCACTGTCTTCCCACAGTCTGCTTGAAGATTCCCAAGACCCCTGTCCCTGGCACACAGTAGGCACTCAATAACTATCTGCTGAATATGGAAGGCCTTAACTAGATCTGTCATTGCCCCAGGAGGACACTGAGGCCCAGAGAAGTAAGAAGCCTGCCCTATGCCACACACTTACGAAGTGACAGATGTACACAGGCAGCAGGATGTGCACACGAGCAGAGCTCAGGGCTCCGGGGCGCAGACTCCCCGGGGACCTTGCTGGCTGGTGCCCTTGAGGAGGTCAGGGAGCTCTGGGGCACAGAGCACTTTCAGAATCACACACCCTGACCAGGGGTGCTCTTCCCAGCATGATGCTGCCAGAGTTGGAAAAAGAAACTGAAAACCCAAGCTCTGCTCCTCGCGGCTGCCGCCGGGCCCCTGGCTTCTGGGCCAAGGCAGGGAGGAGAACAGGCCTGTGCACGAGCCTGTGGCCAACAAGCCGTGGACACAGAGCTCTCGCCTGCCCGGTGACAAGAACTCACCCCTGCCAGTCACTCTACGCCTTGCACTTTGCTCTGGACTTATGCATTGCTACTCTCTGAGGTCCAAAAGCTTCCAGAGCCCATTTGGCAGATGAGGCAAATGGGGTTCAGAGAGGGCAAGTCACTTCCACAAGGTCACACAGCTGGGCATGGTCAGAACCTGGTTCACGTTAGTCTTGCTGTGGAGTCTGAGCGTTCCAGGGCTTCACACTGCCTGCTTCCTGGGTGCCCGGCAGCCAGTCCTGCAGGGTTGGGGGATCTTCACTCAGCATGTTTCCTTTTCCTCACTGGCATCTGGATTTGGTTTCACTTTGAACTCAGAATTTCAGAAAATAAAGCGAAAGCAATATAACTGTAATTGACAGCTGTGATGAGAACCAGCACAGGGACAACCAGGGACTCGTGCCTGACTCACTGTGGACTCTGCAACCTGGCCGGGTGGAGAAAGGGCTCAGGAATCTGACCCTCACTCAGAGGATCCAAGCTACAAAGGGAAAGGCAGAGAGCGAGAGGCAAGACCTGGAGCCTCTCCAAGCTCACCCGTGGCGGGAAGCCGCAGACCTGTCCCATCCTCCCAGACCAGCCTGGGGCACAGCTGGATCTCACTGGTCGCTAGGACACAGACCAGGATGGAGACCATCAGGCATGGGGGCCAGGGAGGCGTCCACAGCACAGCGGTCAAGGGCGAAGGCTTCGGGGTCAGATGCCATGGGCATGAAGCCCAGCTCTGCCCTTTCTGAACTGCGTGCCATTGAGCAGTGAGTCCCCTGAGGCCCCTCTGAGTCCCAGTTTCCACATCTATAAAATGGGTGACTGCATTGCTGTGCCAATTCAGTGGGTTAAGATCCGCAAGGCACTTAGCACACAGTTCGCTCGGGCCAGCAGATCACTAAAGGAAATGAGGGAGGACATGGGGGGCAGTGGTCATGGGGGAAGGGCGACAGGAGACCCTGGGGAGGGGTGGGGCTCTCCCAAGTACCACTGAGGCTGTCAATCAGCCACTTACAGGGCTTCCTCTGCCCAGAGGTGCTAAGGAGGTGGGCGGGCGGGGAAGAGTGTCCTGCAGGAGCCGGCTAGGGCTGTCGCCTCCTGGTCAGGACCATCCACTTCAGCACAAGTGAGATGGGGCACCACCCCTGGGGGCCTGCTGAACCCCATGAAGCACCCCTCCTCCTCCTTCACTGTGCCTTTCTGTCCTGTGCTCCTTGGGGTAGGGCTTCTAAAAAGGACGCCGAGGACCAAGCCAGGAAAGCCACGTGCCTGTGGGCTCCAACACGCCGCCACCCCCGCAGGCACCCTCAGACAAACAGGGACAAGCACAGACACCTGCTGGGTGTTCTATTACACAGGGAGCAGTTACAAGCCCCGACCAAGAATCATGCTCTGACCCTCGAAGGGGGCTTGCAGAAGACAGGCTAATGGTGCTACGGGCGGCAGAGCTGAAAGTGGGTCTAGGCTCAGGGTCTGGCTTTTAACTGTTACTGTGGCTCATGTTACCCCCGAACTGCCCAGCGTGCCCCCCCTGCAGCAGGTACTCACCAACATCTGTGGGATGACCACAGCCCTGGCCTGTGGCACATGATGCTGGCTCTGCATCTTCTCTCACCCCTCTGTATGAGGCCAGACCAAGGGTGGTCACACCAATGACCACCACAGCCCTGGCCACATGCAAGTTCCAGGAGCAGATGGGGCCCCCCAGCCAAGCTAGTTCTGGGCCACCACCGCATGCTTAGGAGGACCGGTGGGCTCCGGCAGAGGGAACTGAGGCAGTCTGGAGGCAGGAGGATGAGGAGGAGCTGCCCAGGTTGGACCATAGAGGGCAGTGTGTGCCAGTGTGAGGCCGGTCGGACCCGAGCTCTTTCATGGGACTCCTCCTGACTCTGGGGCTCCCCACTTGCCTTCATTCAAAAAATGCCGGCCAGGCGCCTACTCCATGGCCTCCCCCATGAACAGAAGCACTAGAGCGCACGCGGGGGATTACAGTCCTCACCACCAGCCCCGGCATCCCAGCCCAGCGGGTGCGTCAGGGTGGGGAGCAGGGGAGGACCCACCAAGCTCGCTGGAGCCGTGGAGGGGTAAGCGAAGAGGGAGGAAGCCGGGGTTCTGGAATCGCCGTATCTGAGAATGGACCATTTTCTCATCGGGCTCATCTGGAAGTGCCCGGCTGTGCTCTCCCCAAAACAAAAACCGGGAGGATGGGCGCCGGTCTCGATCTGCCAGCCACTGCAAGCCACCGCCTCTCCCCCGCCTGAGCGTCTCCGGCTGTCCCGTAGTAGGGCGCAGGGCACGAGGGTGGAGGCGGCCGGGCCCTGAGCTGCCCCGCCCGGCTTCCAAGGAACTCTGCCCGGAGTCGAGGCGCCCCTCCCGCGCCGCCGAGGGTTCCTTTGAAGCCTGCGGTCTGGCCGCTGCTTCCTGGGAAGCCCAAGCCAAGACCAGGCACCGCGGCCAGCCGGGAGGGAGCGGGGTGGCCAGCCGAGGCTCCCGGACTGCGGGGGTGGGCTGGGCGGTGGAGGCAGTCCCCAGGGCGCAGGGCTGCGGATGCGGGGCTTGGGGTCCTGCTGGGGCTTCCTGGAGGGTTCTGGCTCCAGAGTAGCAGAGGACAGAGCTCTTTCCCAGGTGGGTGCGGAGACACCTGGAGGGGGAGAAGGCGCGTCAGAGCCACTCCAGCGCATCCTGAGGGGCCTGGCTGCAGAGCTCTGGGGCGGAAGATGGCAGGGGCAAAAGTGCGGGCGCCAGGTCTTAAGGGGGCCTCTGAGAAGGGACCCGAAGACTCGGGGGCGGAGCCAGAGCCCCGCGGCGAAGGGGCGCTAGGACAGGTGCGAGGACCAGTCCGGGTAGAGGACCTCCCCGAAGCGGGTCCCGCAGACGGTGGGAAAACGGTCCCAGTCGCCGCGCCAGGCGCCACCCGGGAAAGAGAAACCGAAAGCGGCGCTGGTGGGCGGGGCCGCGGGGCGGGGCCTCGGACGCGGGCCCCGCCTCCAGGCCAGTTTAAAAGCCTGGCGCAGGGGCGGGCACCAGCAGAGCGAGCTGCGGCCGTGGCAGCTGCACGGCTCCCGGCCCCGGAGCATGCGCGAGAGCCGCCCCGGAGCCCCCTGCCGCCCCGCCCGCGGCGACCCGCGCCCCGCCGCCAGGTGAGACGGGCCGTGGGGAGGAGGCGGGAGGAGAGGGGAGGGAAGGGAAGGGCCGCCGGGAACCGGGCAGCCCTCGGGGTCTGCGTGGTGGAGTCGCAGCCACCACGCCCCAGACCCCCGCCGGCCCCACCCAGGCCGCCCCCCGCGCGCGGGGTTCCCGCAACGCAGCCTTTCTCCTGCCTCTGCCCAAATCGCCGGTACCAGGCGCCAGTCCCCGGCATGGCCAGTAGGCGGCGGCCGCCGGGCGGGGAGCCGCGGGCCAGGCGGCAGGAGTCGGGGCAGGCATCTTTTGGACACCTCTCCACGCCCCCCGCTCCCAGCGACCGGGAGCCTGGACTCCGTCCCCGCCCGCCTGGAAGGGCTCCGCGGTCGGAAAAGCCCATTTTCCAGATGAGCCCACTGAGGCCCACAGGGGTCGCGCTCCCGAGCCACCTCGCGACTCCTCACCTGCCCAGCCCCGCCCAGGCCCCCGGCTCACTGCCTGTCTCCCTCATCAGCGCACCCCCGGACGCTATGGCCCACCCCTCCGGCTGGCCCCTCGTGTAGGATGGTAGCACACAACCAGGTGGCAGCCGACAATGCAATCTCCACGGCAGCAGAGTCCCGACGGCGTCCAGAGCCTTCGTCCTCTTCCTCCTCCTCGTCGGCGGCCCCGGCGCGCCCGCGGCCCTGCCCGGCGGCCCCGGCCCCGGCCTCCGGCGACACTCATTTCCGCACTTTCCGCTCGCACGCGGATTACCGGCGCATCACGCGCGCCAGCGCGCTCCTCGATGCCTGCGGCTTCTACTGGGGGCCCCTGAGCGTGCACGGGGCGCACGAGCGGCTGCGTGCCGAGCCAGTGGGCACCTTCTTGGTGCGCGACAGCCGCCAGCGGAACTGCTTCTTCGCCCTCAGCGTGAAGATGGCCTCGGGACCCACGAGTATCCGGGTGCACTTCCAGGCCGGCCGCTTCCACCTGGACGGCAGCCGCGAGAGCTTCGACTGCCTCTTCGAGCTGCTGGAGCACTACGTGGCCGCGCCGCGCCGCATGCTGGGGGCCCCGCTGCGCCAGCGCCGCGTGCGGCCGCTGCAGGAGCTGTGCCGCCAGCGCATCGTGGCCACCGTGGGCCGAGAGAACCTGGCGCGCATCCCCCTCAACCCCGTCCTCCGTGACTACCTGAGCTCCTTCCCCTTCCAGATCTGACCGGCCGCACCCGCCCGCGGGCAGCATTAACTGGGCGCCTTATTATTTTCTATTATTAATTATTATTATTTGCCTGGAACCACATGGGTGCCCTCCCCGCCTGGGTTGGAGGGAGTGGGTGTGGGGGGCGAGGAGCCTCCCGCTCTCGGCTGGAGACAGAGCCGCAGACCCCTCCCCACCTTTGGGGGGCGCTCCCCCTCCTGGTGCTCCCTCTGGGTCCCCTTGGTTGTTGTAGCAGCTTAACTTAACTGTCTGGGGCCAGGACCTGAACTCTCACCTCCTACCTCTTCATGTTTACATATATGTATCTTTGCACAAACCAGGGGTTGGGGGAGGGTCTCTGGCTTTATTTTTCTGCTGTGCAGAATCCTATTTTATATTTTTTACAGCCACTTTAGGTAATAAACTTTATTATGAAAGTTTTTTTTTTTAAAGAAAAAAAGATTTCTGGAGCGTGTACTTTGGCCAAAAGTTGCCCTGGGTTCTCAGCAGGGCCAGGGCCAGGGATCTTCAGCCCGTGCTCCAGTTCAGAGGCTGAGTGGGGGACAGCACTCTGTGGCTGGGCACCCTGAAGGCTTCTGCTCACAACTCAGGAGAACGATATTTGGTCTGGTTTTGGTGTGTCCAGTAAGATGGCAGCTCACGTTCGAGCTTTCAGCGTGTGCCAGTTATTTCTCTGCGTTTACCGCTCCACTGACTTAATCCTCTATAGAGACAACTGTGAATTCAGCACTGGCTCCCGTCCCCGTGTTAGGGAAGAGAAAACCCAGGCATTGGTAAATTTGTTTGTGGCCATTCCAGTGTCAGAGATGACACTCTGGCCTTTTTGGCTGTGCGCGTGGAATCTGCTCAAAATGGATTAGAGAGGAAACTTCTTTGCTCCTATGACCACAGCAAGTTCCAGGAAGAGGGTGGGGGTGGGGTGGGCACGATGAGCTTTGGGAGGAGTGGCCCATTCTGAAACTCGGCACAAGGGAGGCTTATTTCAGATGGGATCATGAGGACGCAGGGCTGGGTCTGACTTCCTTCTTCCCGCCCTGCTCTGTCTCGTGTACTTTTTGGTGAACACACAGCTTGGAGCTGGAGAGAGGCTTTGTGGTCTGTGGTGACAGAAGGGCCCCCGTGGGTGACTTTGGGCATTTCCCTCTGCCTCTCAGGGCCTCAGTTTCTGCCTCTAAAACGGGCAGCCTTCTGTGCAACTGGGAGGTGACGCTTTCAGGAGCAGGGGAGGGAGGCCGCTGCAGGCACACGGCCAGCCGTGGCACCAGGAGGTGCCCAGGACGTGGGTTTTACGGCTCTTGTGTCTGTGGCTGGCCTGACAGATGGGCCGCGCAGGAACCTGGCAGCACTGCCCGAGTGACCTGAGTTTAGGGCTGAGCAGCCTCGCAGACATGGTGCCTTCAGCCTCAGAAGTGACAGTGTTTAGTAATCCCTGGCAGATTTGAGAGGGCAGCATCAAGTGAACGGACTGGAGCGGTTCAGGCCTGTCTGGGGATTAAGAGGACTCCACTTCTCAAGAGGGAGGGTGGCCAGGCGAGCCATCAGAGCTTTGGCCACTTCGTCCTGAAATAGGGGCTGTGGGGCGAAGTCGCCACCTGCAAGAACTCGCTGCTTTTTCTAAATTTGCGAAAACATCCCCTGCCCTTCCCGCCCTGTTGTGTGGATTACTGAAGGCCTGTCCCTGTCCTTTTCATCCCAGCCCACCGGGCAGTGCCTGGAGAGAGGGACATCTCCAAGAAGGCCACACCTGGGGATCAGGTAATGCTCCTAACAATGACTGCAGACCGGCAGGACCCCTTCCGGTGCACCTGGCTCCTTGTTTAAGCCTCAGCTCCAGCCCTTCCCCCACTTTGCAGATCAACCGACTCAGATAGGCAAAGCCAGGCAGGCAGCAGGCGATGGAGCCAGATTTTCTGTGCCCCTCAAATACTGCTTCATAGGCTGGGGACCGCCAGGCACCCCGAGGACCTAACGGTTGCAATAATAATAGCAGCAGCAGCAGCAGCTGGCAGATATATATAGCACTTGGCGGGAGGCCCTTCCCAGCCCCCTTGTCCCCTACTTAAAGCCTTCTGATTCTGGGACTGTTAACATCCCTATTTTACAAATGAGGAAACGGGTCCTGGTCAGAACAGGGATGAAGTGGCAGGTAGTTCACAGCACACTAAGGGTTTTTTCCTGTCTTGGAAAAAGTTTACCAATCATCTTCCTGTTACACAAGTCCTGGAGACACAAACCCACTCCCTTCTAAAACCTGAAGCCGCACAGCGGAGAATAAGGGCCCCGCCGGGCACACCCCCCAGACCTGGCCCCTTCTTCACTTTATGAGTCATTAAAAAAAAAATCCTTACTAACATGTAAAGTGACCTAAAAGCCCCTGGGAGCTGCACACCAGGCAGCGTGTGACTGAAATCCAGCGCAGACACCTCTGGCGGGCAGGGTGTGTGTGTGTGTGTGTGTGTGTGTGTGTGTGTGTGTGTGTGTGTGTGTAGACGCGCAGTGTGGCTTCCCGGTGGTGCAGATTCTCTATCTCACTCAAACCTCAGCTTCATGATTCAGCAGCACTTACGTCAATAATGAAAAAGTGAGAGGAGGGTGGTGCGCCATGCCGGCCCCCCTGCCCTGAGCACCCAGGGGGACGGCGCGGGGCGGGCACGGTGAGGAAGGAGCAGCTTTCAGGGTGAGCACCATGCGCTGATGCCGGAGCAGCCTCTGGCTGTCCTCGAAGCCATTCCTGAGCTGGCACTCTGATCCCACTTTGCTGATGAGGCAGTGAAAGCTCAGAGAAGTCCAGTTACCTACTAAGGGTCACCCAGCTCCAAAGCAATGGCCAGAACTTGGACCAGGTGTGTCCTGTTCTCAACACGATGGGTTTTTTAAAGAAATGGGGAAGGAAGGGAAGAGGCAGGGGTCCCCTGGAAACATGCTCCTCGGCCTTGCCTCGGCTTGATGTATCCCCCAACCTATGAGTAGGTCCTGTTACCATCTTGGGAGGCAGAGAGCCAAGCCTCGTCCATGAGGTGTGGACAGAAAGCCCTTAGCATCAAACCTGGCCTGCAGCAGGGCTCAAGCCATCTCTGCGTGACAAGGTCAAAAAATGACCGTGGAGGTTCACGGTGCTTCCGATGTTGCAGGCAGTACTCTAGGCCCAGGCTCCGGGAAAAAACTAGAGGCGTCTGGTCCCTGCTCAAGGCCCCATGCCAGACCTCGGAGGGTAAATGACTGAATGTGCAGGAGAGGGACCAGAACATTCCAAGCAGCCACAGTGCTCAGATGAAAAGACAGTGGCCGCAGCTACCCGGCTCTTCTGGGATGTCCCTGGAATGACAGGCGCCAGCGAGTGCAGATGGAAGATCTGCATGGTGGGCAGAGGGACAGCCAGGGCCGAGGCCTTCAGTGGGCATGAACTCAGGCCACTTCAGGAGCCAGGCCGGGCAGGGAGGTGGAGCGGAGGAGGCGGGCCTGGCAGCGCTGGTCGTGCCTTGTCCAGAGCCTGGACGCCGAGTTTGACGGGGCACCGGGCGTGACCTGATCTAACTGGTGCGGTGCCCCGGTCCTCGGCTGCTCCTTGGAGTCGGGCCAGGGGAGTGAGAATTGCTGATGGCAGGTGGGGGTCATTCTGGCCACACCCCTCAATCCCAGCCCATCGAGAAAAGCCACAGGACAGGCCCTGAAGGATGCTGGGACCAGTGTGGGGCAGACTTTAGCAGAAACCCACAGGCATCCCCAGGCCTGGGTCTGAACACGGCCTCAAGATGTGGCCTCCCAGGTTCCAATGAGAAGCTTCTTAGAGGCCCACTCCCCCTGTGGGGGAGGACGCACCGGATCTGAAAGGGACACGGAAGGGACGGACAGGTGGGTGTGGCCACCGTCACTTGGATGCCTGCTCTGTGGCTCCCTCCCCGAGCCTCTCTCCAGGCCTCCCTGACATCACCCAGAGCCTCCGCGGGCCCAGGACTTGGCGAGATTGACCCCGTGGGCTACGTCTGATGCCCTGGCCCTGACCTGACCTGGGACCTGATCGACAAGCCTCATGGGGACTTGGGTTCCAGGCCCCGCCACAGCTGTGAGGCCCCAATACCCTCCAACGCTCGGGGAGCACACTGCCCGCGGGGTTCCTGCCCGGGCCTACCCTGAGCACTCAACGTCCCGCCTGCCTCTGGACCCTCGCCCATGTTGTTCCTTGGCCTGTTGCGTTCTGCGTGTGGCCGCCAGCCGGTTGCCACCCAGCGCTTGCTCTAGTAAGGCTTGTTAGCGGCCACTGGCTCAGCCCAACCCCACGAATCCTGGCGTCCCCCGTGCAGAGCGCTGACGTCATCGTGCTGCGGGGGCCCAGGACCAGGCTGTGCTCTGCACCGTCTGTTCAGCAGCGTTCGTTTCCCTTGGGCCTCTCTGGCCTCCGCTTGGCCTCGAGGCCTCCCAGTGTATCTAGGCCCCTGGGGCCTCGAGGCTGTCAGAAGGCACTAAGACCCAGAAAGGACATGTCCCAAGGTTACGCCAGGTCAAGGCCATGAGAGCAGGCTCTCGCTGGCGCTCTGCAGTCCTCAGAGACCAGAGAGTGCCCATCTGCTCCCAGGCTGCACTGACCCACCTGCCCAGACCCTTCAGTCCTTAGGTCTTGAACCTATTTCCCTCACCTGGAAATGAGGTTAACTTTCTACCTGTGAGCAAAATTGAATTCACGGATTATTCCAAGTTAACACACTTTGCCCAGCAAGTGGGATGTGCCCCTCTGCTTTGGGACTCTTGCCTGGCTGCTGTTTTAAACAGTGCCATTTATTGAGCACCTAATGAGTGCGACCACTTGGGCCAGGTTGCGTAGTGGGGCTCAGAAAGGCTAAGGATTGGCCCCCAGGCAGGGCAATGTCCATGCCTGAGTTCGAGCCAGGTGCCTCTGACGCCCAGGCTCACGGTCTCACTCGCCCCTGCAGCGCCCACGGGTTCACAGGCTGGTGCTTTGTACCCAGCACCTGGGGTACACGAGCTGTTGGAGCCACAGAACCAGCCAGGACTCCAAGCCCCTCACTCAGCCGGCCCTTCCCTGTGGCATAGGCCGTCAACCCCCCTGCAGGGCTGCCATTACCATCCAGCCCCAGGGTGGAAGGGGCCCTGGGGAGTGGCCCTGGGGCAGCCAGTAGCCTGAGGGGCCATGGGCGCAGATGAGGATGAGCCGGCACAGGAAGTCTGAGCCAGAGCGCTGATCCTGCAAGGGCAGGGCTGGCCGGTGACATGCAGGGCTGGCTCCACCAGGGAGCCTGCAGGAGCCCGTTAGCACGACATCACGCCCCCCATGCAGGGCTGCAGCCAGGAGCCCTCCAGGTACATCTGCCTTCCCACCGACTGGTCACTCAGGAGGCAGCAGAGAGGGCAGAAGGAGCTGGGAGCCAGCGCTTGGGTTTGACTCCCGCTCTGCTGCCTATGTGACAGTGGTGGCCTCGTGCGTCCAACAAGCTGAACTCAATTAGTACGGCTGCTGCGTGAGGTCGGCGGGTCGGCTGAGTGGGAGGGAAGTGGACGCCTCCCACCCCAACACAACACTGTTCTGAGGAACAGTCATTCGCCATCCCGCCGCCCAGATGCCCTGAATCAGTCCGTCAGAACTGGGCCTGTTCTCAACTTGCCACTTGCTAACAAGAGCAGTGACCAGCCCAGTCATGCCAAGTGCTCAGTAGTTCCAAGCACTATTCGGTCACTCAGACGGAGGATCCCACTGAATCCTCAGGAGAACCGTAGGAAACAGGTACGGTTATTATCCTCAGTTCGCAGAATTCATTAAGGGCCCGTGCCCAGCGTCACCTGGCAGGCTGGTGGCAGGGCCGGGGGTGTCCAACCCCAGGGCTCACTACACGTCCACCTCTCAGCAGAGGCTGTTCAGACTGCACTGGATCTCCGTTTTTAGAACTTTTTTCCAGGTCTTTCCAATAACCCACTGTTCTGTTCTTCAGTTACTATTTTCTTCAAATCAAGTTATTTGGTTGCCTTCAATAAAGTTTAGATCAAGGCAAACGTACTGTTATCATCATGACCACACTCATGGAGGTAGAGTCACCTGCCGTGAGTGGTAACCGATTTTTGGTACCAGGAATTGAAGCCTGGGGTGCTTCACCACTGAGTCACATCCCCAGCTCCTTTAGTAATGTTTTATTTTTGAGATACGGTTTCACTAAGTTGCTTAGGGCTTCCCTAAGTTGCTGAGGCTGACTTTGAACTTGCGATCCTCCTGCCTCAGCCTCCTGAGCTGCTGGGATTACAGGTGTGCGTTACCTGGACCAGCAAGAGGTAACCTCTAATGCCCTCAAATCCAAACACTGTCAGAAAGCTCTTGCTGGATGCTGGAGTCTTATTCTGGTCTGGGCAGATCTGCGGGAGGTTTGCTGGAGAGAGAAAGAGAAGAGAGAGGGATATCAAGCAGTGTTAGGTTAAGACACCTGCTTGCTGCCCGTCTTGTGCCCAAGGACTGCAAGAGAATGCAAACAGGGGACCACCGTTTCCCAGAGGAGGTGGGGACTCCATCTTTATAAAGATGTCCCCTCGCTCCATCTAAAACCGGCACCCATGCCCTGGGGAAACAGTGACCAGCCTGGCCGCCAGCAAATAGTCCCCTTCATGGGCTCTGGGTCTTAGTTACTAGTGAGACACCCAGAGCTCACAGGGTATGGAGGATTAAAGGAAGTGATTTTAAACAGCTTAGCACGAAGTACATGCTCAATAAAAGGCATGCTGAGCCCAGAGCAGGCTGGCCCCAGGTCCCTGTCCCCAGCTTGCACCACCAAAAATGAAACCTGTGCCAAGTCCCCTCCACGCTAGCCTGGTGACAGGAAGGGCCACATTTCCCAGAAGGTGGGTCAAAGTGAAACCACCTCGAGTCCAGCAGGGGGGCAGCCAGCGCTCCCCCAGCCAGGCAGGCAGCAGTGGGGTCAGGGGAAGAATATACACTTGGGCCTCACAGTGGCTCCGTCGCGGGGCTTGAGACGGGAGGCTGAGGCCGAAGGTGGGGGCCCCAGCCCCCTTTGCAGGTGTCGGTTGGAAGGGAATTTCAGGTCTCAGTGCCCCACACTCCCGGTCCCGCTCACCCTGTTACTGTCCCCAACTTCTCATGGTTCTCTAGACCAGGGGACAGCTTAATGAGTCCCTCGCTTCCTCCTCCCTTGGCAAACTCCTACTCAAACGTCAAAACCCAGCTGGGCCAGTGCCTCCCCCAGGAAGCACTCCCTAATGCTTTGCTGCCTCCGTTCATGTTGGGGTCCACGTGAGATTGCGAGAGGTTTGCTGTCTTTGGACCGTGGGGATCAAGAGGGTGGGGATCATCTTGGTGGTGAACTTTCTTCAACAAAGAAAGTTCTCTGGAGAGAAGAGTTCCACGGTGAGGGCAGAGGATGGACCACGCCACGGAGCAGTGGAGAGAGGGAGACGGAGCAGGCACGTGGGGAGGTGCGTGCTGCTGGAGATGCACAGAATCCCCGTAATGACCGCGTTTATTTCAGTGCCTATTAAGGGAAAATTGATCACACATCAAACCCAAGAAATGCTGGCTGTGATGGCAGAGATGACAGTATTTAGATGTTTTAAAAGCAGGAGAGGAGGTATTTGGTTTTAAAAATAGGGTAGAAAGCCAGGCATGGTGGTACACACCTGTAATCACAGCAACTCTGGAGGCTGAGGCAGGAGGATCACAAGTTGAGGCCAGCCTCAGCAACTTAGCAAGGTTCTGTCTCTCAAAATAAAAAACAAAAGGGGCTGGGGACGTGGCTCAGTGGTCAAGTGCCCCTGGGTTCGATCCCCGCTACCACACACACAAAAGGCAGAAAAATTGTCTTCAGGGAGTGAGGAGTTTGAGGAATGCTGGACCAAAAAAATGGAAAAGGAAGTGAGAGGGACAGATGAGGAAAGGAGAGACAGGGAGAGGACAGGAAGAGGTGACCCCCGCCCTTGGGACCCAGCCGCTGGGGCCCCCGGGCCTCCCAGGGCTCCCGCTCTCTGGACCCGCGAAGCCGATCCAGCCACACCGCCCCGTGAAGCCCAGACACCTCTTGGCTCCGACCCCAGAAAACTGAAAGCAAAAGCCACCCAGCACCGCGCCCAGCTTTCCTGTCCTTCGGCCGCTTTCTTAGAAATCAGCCGCCCTGCTTCCCATGGCAGCTCGACCTCCTCCCCTGTCCCAAGGTCCCTCCTGGCAGGTGCCTCCATGCCAGCAGAGGCAGAGGGCCAGAGGCCAGGGCTGTGGCTGGTCACTAGTGGTCACACATCCATCTGTCAGCGCTGATCCAGTGCCTGCCACGTGCCTGCAGCTGGAATCTAACTGGTCACAGAGGTAGAAGGAAAGGACCCGGCGTGGTGTCGGCCACCTGGGTCAGCGCTGCCCGGCGGAGCCCGTGTGGCCTGGGTGGGCAAGGTCCCTGGGGGAGGCCGCTCCGTCTTCAGGCAGAGCCACCGTGGGGAACGGCACCCCAGGCTGGGGGAACAGCCTCAGCGGAGACCTGGAGGTCTCTGGAAGGACGGTGCTGTGACCCTCCTCTGAGGTAGCACGTCTCCACCCTCTGCAGGTGGAGAAGCTGAGGCTCAGAACCTCGTGATTTCTTTGGCTCACGCCGAGCACCCGGGCGCCCGGCTCCTCCCAAGCAGGACTCGGGGTCGTCAGCACCCCAGCCCGGCTGTCCAGCCTCGCCAGGCCCCGGGCTCCAATCTATCTCGGGGCCCCATCGAAGCCCATCACCACCCTCAGGGAAACACAGTTGGGAGGAAAAGGATCACCCAGTGAGGTCACGTGGCCCTCGGGACAGAACTGGGGTTCACAGCCAGGCTTGCTGGATCCAAATGCCTCCTTCCTCCGCACAAGGGCCGTCGCCCTGAGATCGCGGGCCTGGGCTGGCGTCCTCCTGGGCACAGGCAGGGCAGGTAGGAGCCTCAGCAGCTGGAGAGCAGAGTGCGCCGTGAGCTGCGCCGGCGCCAGGGCCGTGTCCAGCTCCCTGCCCTGTAGTTCTGAGCAGCTGTCAATCAACACCCAGGCCACGGGCAGCCAGGTCTCCACGCCTCTGTTCAGGGCAGGCACCTGACCTAAGGTGGGCCGACCGACACCTCCCTGCTGAAACTAAGAGGAACTCCTTCCTCTAAATTCAGGCCTGCCAACAGTCAGTGTGCCCACCGTGCCAAGAAAAGACCTGGGCACAGTGACACATGCCTATAATCCCAAGTTCAAGGCCAGCCTGGGCAACTTAGGTAGACAGTATCTCAAATTTAAAAATAAATAGGCCTGGGGATGTAGCTCAGTGGTAGAGTGCTCCTGGGGGCAGTGCTGGGGGAAAGAGAGAGAGAAAATTGAAAAGAAAGGGCATAAGACGGAGTTCTGATGGACTGTGTGAGCTCCTGCATCCAGCCATGCCTGAAACCCACCTCTTGACTTCCTCGTTACATGCATCCTATTTCCTTTCTTGCTTATGCTTCTCTAAGTTATCTTTCTGTTACTTGCAATCCAGAGTCCCGAGTAATCAGTTTGCAGAGTACTGGAGATCAGCGCTAGCTAGAATGAAGGGAAAGCAAGTGAGATGCAGACGGAACCGTCCTGTGTGGAAAAGCCAGGATTTCTCAATGCAGGGCCTAGGCCCACACGGCCATGGGCGAACGGGAAAACTCTGCAGGAGCAGCCAGATTGCACCCTTTGCCCCTCCACACGTTACGATTCATGGTTGCCCTTAATAATTTGCTTTTTTCTCCTTGGGGAAAAAAGTCCACATTATTTTTAAAATTTGGAGATGAGGATGTGGCTCAGTGGTAGAGACTTGCCTAGTGCATGCTTGGCCCTGGGTTCAATCCCCAGTACCACAAAAAGAAACAAACAAACCCAAATTTCCTTCCTCCTGGGACTCTATCACGTGCTGCATCCCCAGCCCGATTTTGAGACAGGGTCTCACTAAGTTGCCCAGGCTGGTCTTGAACTTGAGATCTGCCTGCCTCAGCCTCCTGAGTTACTGCGATTACAGGCGTGCATCTTGGCACCGGGCAACACCATTCTTTTTAAAATTTATTTTTTCTCTTAGTTATACATGACAGCAGAATGTGTTTTGGCAGAATATACATATGCATAACTTATTCTATTTAGGTTCCCACTCTGGTGGTACAGGAGCTGGGTTACCCTGGTCGTGTGTACACGTACAAGGTAGGAAAGTTATGACCAATTAATTCTCTTTCCCATTCCCCTCCCCCTCCCTCCTCTATGTTTCCCTTTGTCTAAGCCAATGGATTTCTATTATTTCCCTCCCCAGCTTCCCTTGTTTTGGGTTAGCATCCACAAACTGGAGAGAACAATCGGCCTTTGGTTTATTGGGATTGGCTTATTTCACTCAGCATGATGTTCTCCAGTTCCATCCATTTACCAGCAAATGTCATAATTCCCTTCTTCTTTATGGTTGAGTAATACTCCATTGTGTACATGAACCACATTTTCTTTATTTATTCATCTGGGCAACACTGTTCTTCAAGACACAATTTGTAGTCCAATTTAGGATTTCACATCCTTCCAGGTCATTGGTTGACCAGGCCGGAATTATCATCCCCATCCAGTCAGCAAGGAAGCCCAAGCCCAGGGGGAGCAGGAAGGGGCACAGTGTTGACCTTGGTGTGACCTTCGTTTCATCAGACGCACTCAACCATCCACAGAGGCCTCGTTCCTTCTCCATGGGTGGGAAAACCTATCTCTGAGAGGCAGTCACTCTGTCCACGACCCACGTCGCTGGGCAGGGAGGGCTGGTCGGCATCCGTGACGCTGGGCACATGGCAGGAGAGGAGACCCCCTGAGGAACCCAGGGGACACGGCTCCAGTCCCTGAGGACCAGCCTCGCCTCCCTCCTTTGGCCAAACTGCCTCGACGACGGACACTGTGGTGCTCAGCTTCCTGGGCCGTCTGCTGAGAGCCTGGTGCCTCAGGTCCAGGGAGGCGGAAGAAGGTGTGTAGCGAAACCAGGATCGGCCTCAGTGGTGTCAGAAGGCGGCCAAAGCGCAGGGAGCAAGTCAGCCCGCGGGCGTTGAAACCGTCAGGTGCCCGTCCCGCACTCGACTGGCGGGTGGTCTTGGGCGACAGGCCAGGGGCTCTGGCTTCAGGTGCACCTTCCTGTCATCGTCCTGGATCCTTTGTAAGAAGCCAGACAAAGCTTATCGCAAGGACAGGGAACCCGCTGGTCGAGAGTTGAGGATCCGAATGGGCCCTGAACTAGGACCTGGGGTAGGGGCCACGGTGACGTGTAAGATAGGAACGAAAACTAACAGGCTGGGTCAGAACCCTACCGTCCCCACCAGGGTGTGACTTCTGGCCTCAGTCCGATGCGTGGACAGTCCCTCGGGATCAGCCCTGAGCCCAGTCGGGGGCTCCCGGCAGGGGTGCTGGGATGGGAGGGGACACGCCGGGGACAGCGCTGGCTCGGGGACCTTGCCGTACAAACATGGGGCCCCAGAACCTTGGGCTGCTCGGGAATCACGGAGGACATGGAGCGTCGACCAGGCCTGTCCTGGGCACGCCGTCGTGCTGCGTCCATGGACTCTGCCGTGGGCTTGGGGGAGGGTGGGCCGAGGAACTGGTGGCCCTCAGGGCCGTTGTCACCATTGGCACTGTGGTTAGACGGGAGACAGGAGGATCGCGACGTGAGGGCTGTTCCTCGCGACGGCGTCTTCCGGGCAGGTCTTAGGCCAGCTCTGCCCTGTCGCTCATTTCATCCTGAAGCCGTCCTTCCGGACATTGTTAGGCCGAGCCGTGTGGAATCGCCGGCCTGGAGGCCAGCGGGGCAGGCGGGCCGGCAATTTCATGTGGTTCCGCTGAACTCATTTCACAGGGAGGGAGCTGAGACCCGGAGGGGTCCTGTGACCAAGCACTTTGCTTCCCCAAAGCAGGTCACAGAAGCCCTCAGCAGAGCCCGGGAAGACTCTGTCCCTGGCTCCTCCTCGCCACCCGCAGCTCCCTGAAGACCCCACACCCACCACCCGGCCCCAGGGCTGCAGGGCCTATGCTCACAGCCTGGGCCTCTGTGACCTGAGGAAGTGACTTGTCCCAGAGTCCCTTAGCTGCACGGAGATGTTGGGATCCGAGACCCTGAGTTCCTGAGCCGCCCCACCTCCACCACGGGGGTTCCTTCCCCTCTCTGAACCTCCAGGGCCCAGCTAGGCAGAAACCCAAGCTGTGGACGAGGCTGCTAGGTGGGGCCAGGCGGGTGGGCAGGTGGAACGGGGTGGGAGATCGGGGCCCTCGCTCTGAGAGCGACAGGAGACAAGTCCATCCATGTGACTGCTCACTGCGCCGAGGGCCTTCTCCTGGGGGCTGCGGAGGTTCTGGCCCTGGGTCCCCGCCTGGCCCAGCCCTGCCAGCCTCCCGGGGCAGCGGGAGAAGCCTCTGGACGGGCCCCTGCCCTGCCTGACATCTCCAGAGAGGCGCAGGCCGAGGGCGGGCGTTTCCAGGTAGTCAGACGGAGGCAGCTGTGGAGGAGGAAGGGGGCAGCCTGGTCCCTACCAGGTACAGCCGGTCTTCGGGGAAGTCGCCCAGCCGGAGTTCCAGGAAGCGATAACGCTTGTTGAAACCTCTTTCTTGTGGCCTGGCCTCGTCACATGGTTTGGTGAGGACCAACGTCAGGCAGGGCCACAGGTCTGGGCCAGCTCACACCCGGCAACTGCTGCCACCCCCTGCTTCCCCCAGAGACTGACAGGGAGGAGCAGGCGGTCAGGAAGGCGGGCATCAGCCACCACCGCCTCCCAGACTCCTGGCTCGGGTGGAGAGTGGATGTCCCCATTGCCAGCTGCACCTCTGACAGACCTGCAGAGCTGGCTCACCAGAGAGTCCCATCCAGCACGGGGACCAGGGTCCCAAGTCCCTATTAATGCTAAAGAGCAAAGAGCCGCCTGCTGCCCGGGACCCCACAGGAGCTGAGGAGCTAGGAACTCCCTTCTCCCTTCTGTGAGGCCAGGATGTGCCTCTCCGCTACGACGGGGTGTCCTGATCTTTGGCACTATTGACATTTTGGGGTGGCTAACGTTCTGCTGTGGGGGCCCATCCTGTGCACTGCAGGATGGTCAGCAGAACCCCTGGCCAACCCCTCTGGATGCCAGCAGTGTCCAAAAATGCCTCCAGACATGGCCAAACGTTCCCTGGGGAACAGAACTCTGCCAAGTCTGGCACACAGTAGGTCCTCAGTCATGAGCTGGTCTTGAACCCTGGCAGGAGAGCATGGCCAGATCACTTTTACTCCCACCACTTGGCATCATGGGGGTACCGAGGGATGACTTGGGATGCTCTTAGCCCCCGATCTCTACTAGCAGCCTTAATACAAATGCCATCTAAACACGAGTGTGCGGGAGGCCGGGGTTTGGAGAGGGCAGGCTACACTGAGGGTGAATCAGTCCCAACATAATGAGAAAAGGCCATGGGCCCATCAGTAAGGTGCCCCTACCTTCACTCCTTACTTGGACCCAGAAGATGGCAGCTTGGTAGACCTCCAGGCAAGTGGCTGGAGGAGACACTGCAGATACTGGCCTTGGGATCAGGCAATGACAGACAGATCCTGCACAGTCATCTGGAAGGGCCTCACCTACCCACATGTCATGGGGGATCTTTTTAGTTTCCTGTTCTTCAATATAAACTCTCAGCTGAGGATCTTGGTACACTTGAGGGAAGCTTGGAACATAAAAGTCAGAGACTGAAATCAACAAACAGAAAGATAACAGGGCCAATGTGGGAAGCAGGAGAAACCTTTGAGAAGACAAAAAAATCCTGAGAAATAGAAGATGTCACATCCATAAAACAAGAACAAGATGTTGTGAAAAGGAACCTTGTAGGTAGGGAGAAGAACTAGGAAGAGGATAGTAGAAATGAACACTGAAAGAGAAGTGTTAGGAGACGGGGTAGAAGAGATCACCCAGAGCAACCAAAAGAGGGAAAAAAGGAAAGATCAGAAAGTCAGGGGTCGATCTCACAAAGGACAACTTCGGACTCAAATGACGTAGAGAGAACGAAGAAAATGGGTGGAAGAAGTGATCGAAGAATCTATAGATTCCTGCACTCCAAGGGCATGAACTTCCATGTTGGAAAAGCTCATTAGCTCTTGCATTAGTTAGTTTCTGCTGTGTAACAAATGACCCCAACACTCTGGGGATGAGGGAGGCCAACTCCTAAATTCTCCCTCACCATTTCCCCCCACGCTGTGTGTAGGAGGATGCTCTTGCTCCCAGGGTTAGGTTGTGTGTTCCACACGTCACCTTTGCAATAGGGAGACCACCCGGCGGGCCTCACGACATCATAGGAGTTTTCTCTGATGGGTGCCACAGAGAAGGTCAGGGATCTACGGCATGGGAAAGATTCACTAGACCTTTGCTGGATTGAACTGAGGGAGCCAGAGGTGAGAGATGTAGGTCACCTCGGGAGCAGAGAGGAGCCCTGAGCCGCCACCCAACGAGGAAACAGAGATTTTTCTCCAAACTTTTCGGTTGGGAACTGAATTAACTCCTTGATTGTAGCCCATGAGACCTTGTACGCAACTTCTGATCTGCAAAAAATTGTAAGATGACACAGGTGTGGTGTCCTAAGCCAATAAATGGGGGTAATCTGTTGTGCAGCAGTAGAAAGTAATGTAGCAGCTTCAAATAAAGGACGTTTGTTAAAATAAAGGACATTTCTGTGGTCAGGACTTTGGGACTGGTCCAGCCAGGTGGGTGTGGCTCAGGGTCATGGTCAAGACATCAGATGGCTTGACTGGAGGACTGGCCTCCGCACAGGCTCACTCCCCTGGCTGTTGGCTGGAGGCCCCAGCTCTGCACCTTGGTGCCTCACCATAGGAGCCTCCCAACATGGCGGCTGGTTTTCCCCAGAGGGAGTGAACCAAGGCAGGGCTCTGCGAGGCTGAATTCTAGAAAACCTCATCTTTAAAAAGCCACAGATCTGCTGGGTATGGTGTTGCATGCCTGTAAACTCAGCTACTCAGGAGGCTGACACAGGGGGATTGCAAGTTCAAGGACAGCCTGGGCAAGTTAGTGGGATCCTAAAAATAAAATAAAAAAATAAAATAAAATGCGCTGGCAACGTAGCTGGGTTTAATCCCCAGTACTAAAAAAAAGTCACAAGTCTTTCATGACCTAGTCTTGGGGCTCCCGTTATTGTTATTGTGATCGTCCTCCCCATACATTCCTTCCTAGCTGGGTGGCTCCGGAAGGCCCCTTGCTTAGCCTTTTTGAGCCTCAGCTTCCACATCTGTGAAATGGGAGATGCTATCCAACAGAGGAAGCAGAGTAGGGCTGAAATAAGGGCTGAATAGGCACCCCTGGAAGGCCCAGCTTCCCCAGCGCCCCACTCTAGCATGGGGTTGGAATCATCCCTGGAACTCGCACCCCAGGAGGACACAGAGCAGGCCTGGGATAGGGCCTGTGGCCCCGATCAGACCCCACATCAGCTCTGACCCCTGAGCTGTGAGGCACACGTCCTCCCTGGGCTGGTCCTGCCCGTGGGGCTCCCTCCTGTCACTAGCTTCCTCTTCTGCAAGCCTTGTCCACTTGGATGCCATGGTCCAAGCCTCCAGGGCCCTCCAGTCCAGCACATGCCACCAACAAAGCACACCTGGGTCGGGCCCATGTCAGTCTCCCCACAGACCCGGGAGCAGGGACCTGAGGGGATGGGGCCCTTTGAGGCAGTCACTGGGGACGTCAGCCCCGGCACGTCCCTCACAGAGCGTGTGCGCCCGTTCACTCGTTATACCTTTACTGAATACCTACCCCGTGTCAGGCACCTGCTTCTGGGTTCTGGGTAGAGAACGAAACAGACCAAGTGTCCCCCGCTTGATGAATAGCCAAAAAGCATGTTAGACAGCAGCTCAGATGGAAACAAGAGCTATGGAGTGAACGGAAGCATGCGGGGGGCCTGGGAGGGGCCAGGTGTGACTTGGAGGGTCAGGGGTGGCCTCTGAGAGGCAGGGACCTAAAGCAGTTGAGCAACTTACCCATTTAGGCATCAAAAGACCATTAAGGCAGGGAGAAGGGCAGGTGCAAAGGCCCTGGGGCAGTGTTGTGCCTTGCAGGTCAAAGAAAGAGGCCAGGGTGACTGATGCAGCAAGGGCAGAAGGCAAGAGTCGAGGTCAGGGCTGGGGAGTGAGAGGCAACAGTGTGGACTGTGGATCCCAGAAGGGAATGAGGCTTTTTACTCAGAGCGAGTGAGAGCACAGGAGAGTCGGGCCAGAGCTGTGAGAGGCACGCAGTAGGTGCTCCATCATTGCTGGCCGGGACTACTGTGGCTGCTGCCATTGTTGTTCAAACACTAAGGAAGAACGAAGGAAATACAAAAGAAGTCACGGAATGCACATTTTCATCACCCAAGAGGGCTTTTAAAAAGTTCTCAGCTCGCTGTCCTCAAACGCCCCGCGCAAAGGTGGCTGGACGCCTTCATTCCGCAAAGGGCTCAGAGAGGTCAGTGGACTCACTGGCGTTGCACAGTGGGAAGGGGAGGGGCCAATCACCAGATCGCAGGTCTTGTGACCCAGGATGGCGGTGGCCGCTGGAGCTGAGAGTCCCCGGTGCAGTGGGTGGGGTAGGGTGGCCCCTGAATAGATCCCTCTCCAGAATAGCCCCCCACCGAGGCCCTCTTTGCGTCTCCTGGGCCAGGACGGGTCTGCTGTCCACTGCCCACGGATGTCCCTGACGTGGGATGGCGCGGGCCGGGGTTGATGCCTGGCCGAGCGACTCGGCGGCCCCTCTCATGGAGAAGTGGAGCCTGGGTCCCCAGCCGAGAGGGCTGCTCTGGCCAAGGGGAAGGATGGAGGGGCAGCAACGCGGCCGGGAGCCGGCCCAGGTCTCGGAGGTCGTGCCTGCCCCTGCTCCCTGGGGACCTGCCAGCCCCAGCAGGGTGGGCAGCAGCCGCGTGGAGCCTGGAACCCTTCCAGGACAGCGGCCAGCCCAGCTTCCCAGCCTGCCCTCCAGCTGCCCGTGGGCTCGGGGCCTCGGCAGGCCAGCGCAGCCCTGCTGCAGCGTGAGCCCGGCCCCGCAGGCCCCGGGGCAGCACTGGTGCGCATCGTCCTGAGTGGCTCCTTCTGCAGTGGCCTGGAGGACAGCAACAGCCGGACAACCACGGCGGGAGGGCACCTCTTTGCTGCTCCTTGGAGGCGAGGCCTTCAGAGGGCGGGAGACACCGTTCCTTTGTCGGCCACGTTCTCCTGACAAGCGTAGAGAAGGCCTGGCTGTGCCCAAGGGAGTCCCACCTGGGAGCCCTGCCTGGCCTTGTCCCCTGAGGCACGAGGTCCTCCTGGGCCGGCCGCCTGGGAGCAGGTCTGCCCGAGGTCCCTGGGGCCAGCGCCTGCCCTTCCCCAGCCCCTGCTCTCTGCCCCGGGACTTTGCACAGCCTGCTCCCTGCACGCCGTCCTGAGACTCAGCTCAAGTGTCCCCTCTCCCGGGGGCCTCCAGGACCGTCCTTCAGCCCAGTCTTCCTCTCTCTGCACTGTGACGGGCTACTCTTCAGTCCAGGCGCCTGGTTCCCGGATGGAGACCTGGGCTCGGGAGGCAGCCGCACCCACCGTCCGGGGTGATCCCTTCCGCAGCCCTTGGCAGCTGGGTGCGGCCATCGCAGGAAGGGTGCCTCCCCCTTGCATGGGCTGAGGGCAGAGGTGGGCAGAGGTCCTGGGCGGCAGGGGACAGAGGGGGTTGGGACGCAGACCTGGCCGCAGCCTGCGCCTGGCTCCCTGGCAGCTCCAGCAGGGGGCCTGGGCAGAGGCTGGGCGGGCCAGGAGGAGGTCTCCGTCGGGGGCGGGGGATGGCGGGGAACCACCGAGGCAGGAAGAGGCAGAGCAGAAAGTGAAAGGGGACAGGAGGCCCAGAATAGCTGCGGGTGACGAGCCAGCGGAGACAGAAAGAGAAACCAGCCGCCCAGAGGCCCAGAGCGGGCGGAGTCAGAAGGCGCCCACTGCCCGCGGCCGGTCCTGCCCCAACTCTGGGGAAGGAGCATGGGGAACGGCCGCAGGGGACAGGGGTCCCACTCTGGGTTTAATGCCCCGTGCCTGCTCCAGGGGGCACCTGAAGACAGAGCCTACAAAGCAGAGCGACCTGCCCCTTCACAGCCCCAACGCCTGTCACCGCTGCCACCTCACAGCTTGAGCTCTGGCTCCCCAGACAAGCCCCGGAGCTGCAGGTGCTGCGCTTCATCAGGCTGCTGCTTGCTGGCTGTGTGACCTCAGGCCAGTCACTTGCCCTCTCTGGGCCTCTGTGAACAACGTCACCTCCTTTACAAGGGTGTCTTGAGGGTTAGTGAGTAGGTACCGCTGAAAGGCTTGGAGCAGCTCAGAGAAAGTGTCCTGCAAGCGTGTCGGCTTCCGGTACCCTTCACCTACACACACGCAGGGAAAGTCCCCCCAGAGGCCACGCAGGGACTTTTCTAGTTCACTCGTATGTCTCCAGGGCCTCAAGGAGGGCCCGACACACAGTAGGTGCTCAATAAATGTGCGTGGAATGGAGGGAGGAGGGGAGGAGAGGGGAAGGAAGAGGGACGAAGTCTGTGACGCGTGGCCCCTTCTAGGTGTGGGACTTCACCCTCCTTCCCTCTTAGGTTTGTCTCACTTTGTTCAACTGAATAAAATAAATAAAGTGGCAGGGAGGCCACTTACAGACCCGGACGGTCTCTGGGCACCGGTGGCCCCAGATTCCCGACCCCTGACCCGGGAGCTCCAGCCCAGCCTGTCCTGTCTGGGGCAGGGGTAGCAGCCCGGCGGGCGGCGGGCAGAGCGGGGAGGGGAGGTGACAGGAAATCACAGGCCGGGCTGTTCCCAGCCCGCTGAGAACATGATGTTCAGGGTTCAGACCTGTGTCCCCGCCCCTCCCCCAGGGGAAGTGTCACGGCATCCAGGGAGGGGGCCTGGCCCTGGCGGGGGGTCTGCGGTGGCTCCTCTGATCTCTACGAGGAACTCCGCCCGCCTGCTTTCCAGGAACGCTCTGCCACAGGGCAGCCGGTCCTCGGTCCTCGGCAGCCCCTCGGACCTGGGCTGCACAGCTGCACCGCGGGAGCTGGGGATTCCCAGCACTGGCTTTTTCCTCCGGTGCTGAGATGGAGCCAGGGCCTCGCACATGCGGGGCACCGAGCTACTCCCCAGCCCCCACTTTGGTGGCAAAATGCGCGCGACATAGAATGCATGGTTTCGAATGTAGGGTTCAGGGGCAGTCGGCACAGCCACCACCGCCTGGCTCCAGAGCGTCTGCATCACCGTGGCACCTGCTAGCGGTCACTCCCGCGCCCCGGGACTGGGAGACGCCCTGCCCTCCGCCTCCGCAGACTCTGGACATTGCTCATAAAGGGGTCTCAGGACGGCCACCTTCCTGCATTCTTGAATTTCTTTGGTGACGTGTTCAAGCTTCAAGTCCCTCCTTCCTGTCATTCCAACAATCCTGGGGTTACCTTGCAAATATGATTTCAGGAAGTGTGCGTGGAGGTGAGGCACGATCATTACATGTGGTCATCTGAATGTCCCCCTCCGTGATTTTTTTTGGGGGGGGGGTACAAGGGATTGAACCCAGGAGTGCTTAACCACAGAGCCACTCCCCAGTCCTTTTTGTTTTTTATTTTGAGACAGGGTCTTCCTAAGTTGCTTAGGACCTCCCTAAATTGCCGAGGCTGGCCTTGAACGTGTGATCCTCCTGCCTCAGCCTCCTGAGCCACTGGGATTACAGGCGCCCACCACCGTGCCGGCTCCCTCCATAAGTTTTGACATTGGTGTACGCCCATGGATCCACCAACCGGGTGGAGCAGGACATCTCTAGCACCAGAAGGTTCCCTCAGGTCACCCTGCTCCACTCTCTGGTGGCCTTAGGTCTCAATGGCTGGGTCGGGTCTGCATTTCAGGAGTGGAATCCGACGGCGGTGGGGTCTCAGACTCTGGCATTTTCTGAGCTTCCGTGCTGAGCGCAGGATACTTCCTCAGCATCACCCAGGGGCGCTGCACTGTGGGGCTGCTTCGCATCCAACTGGTGGGCCCTGGGGCGTCTCCCTCCCGGGGTCTTGTGAGCGAAGCACCCCATGGTGCCTGGGTGGGCAGCAGCTGCTTTCTCCAGTCAGGCTGCCCAGGAGCCACACTGCTAGGTCCAAAGGTGGTGTGTGGCCAGTTGAGGGGACCCTGGCCCTTTCCAAGGGGTCCAGTCGATTTCCATCCCCCCGTGTGGGGGCTGGCGGAGCCCTTGGCCCTGCATCCTGCACCAGACTTCACTGCGACTGGCCTGTTCTAGTCCTGCGGAAGGCTGACGTTCCCCCCAAACCCCGCCACCACCCAGCTGCATCTCCAACTCTTATATTTCGAGATTTTTGAGACATAATCTAAGTTGCTGAGGCTGGCCTTTAACTTGGGATCCTCCTGCCTCAGCCTCCTGAGTCATGGATTATGCACCACTGGGAGCGGACATCAACGTGAACACAATGACCAGAGAAAATAGCAAGATAAAAATCTGCTTGTACTCCAAAGTAGATAGATAACTACTTCAAAGTGAACTTTAAAACTATGAGTGGATAATAATAGTAGTTAACGCCTTCCAGAAGCTTCCATGCCCCGGCAACTGCTTTATAAGTACTAATCCCTAGAATCCTCACGACCTCCCGGCGAGTCCTTATTATCCCCATTCTGCTGATGTGGGAACTGAGGCACAGAGCAGGCTCCTGGGCACCAAGCTCACTCAGCCAGCAAAGCGGCTTAGTCTCAGGCTGAGGAGCCCCAGCCCAGCCCATGGCCCTGGGCCCTGGACCTGCCTGGGATCCCGGGTGGGGTTGTGGAAGGTGCTCTGCAGCTGCTGCACCTTTGCACACGCACACACACATCACGCCCACTGCACACTGTCCCCCCCAGCTCTCACACACCAGCTTCAGAGTGCAGGCTGACCGGGGACACTGGGTACCACAGGCCGTGTGGCAAGGAGGGAGATCACACTGACCACACAGCGAGCCCCCCCTCCCTCTCCTTCACGGACTAAGATCCAGAGGGTCTCCCGGGAGCCATTCTGGGGGTCAGCAGGTCCCCCTAACAGCCCCAGCCTGCAGTGGGCACCACCCTGTGCGGGACTCTGTGCCAGCAGCTGTCCAGGGTCATTTCTCTTGACCTTCACTGTGACCCAATGAGGTGGAATGTCATATCCCCATTTTGCAGAGCAGGAAACTGAGGCTCGGAGCAGAAAGGCACAGGGCTCAAGTCTCTTGCTCAAGGCCACGTGCATGGCGAGGTTGCGTCCAGCCTTTGCCTGTTTGCTTCAGACCTGACCCCTGGCCTCACATTGGGAGGAATGACATTTCTCAGGCTTCTCACCCACTAGCTTCTGGGGTCAGCCCGTGGACAGGAGGCCTGGTCAGAAGGGAGAAAGCAGGTGTCTGTCCTCTCTGTTTCCCGTGGCAGCTTAGCAGCAGCAGGGACTTCTCTGTGGCTTCAGCTTCCATGGCACAGAATCTTCTTTGGAATGGCTCCCCTGTCTGTCCGCATCTGCCAGGTGACCCTCTCTCCTGGGCTCTAGAAACCCTGGCTCCACCTCTTTTCCTGCTAACTCAGTGGGGCGTTGGCTGCAGGCCACTGCTGATCTCTGGTGACCATGTTATTCACATGTAACCATTTCTCTCTGTCTACCATGCCTGGTGTGATTCCTCTTTCCTGAGGGGACCCTGACTGGGTGGCAGCCAGGGATGTGAACTCAGCTCACCTGGCTCTGGAGTCTGCAGGTTTAACCAATAGCATGCAACACTGCTTCCTGGTTCAGCTCCCCCTGGAGTGTCCCCAGCTGCCCTGGTGCACCCACATGGCAATCCCTGGCCCCTTTTTGCCTAGTAGAGCTGAGTTGCAGTACTGCCCCTCACCAGCAGGGGGGAGGCCTCCCACAGGAAGAGATTCGGGAGAAGTCCTTGGATGGAAAGCTTTCCATTCACCACCCAAGAAAGAGATGTCGTCGCTTGTTCATCAAAGGGTTGGCTAACTGCAGCAGGAACACCTGGCCAGGAAACAAACACAAAAACAAAAACGAACAGACACAAACCAAGTGAAAAATAAATAAATAAATAAAAGTATACCTGGCTAGGAAAGGTTCTCAATGAACGGAATTGCCAGCGAGGGTCCAGGCCTTGCCTGAGCCTTCCTGCCTGGTCCCCTGTGGAGACGGTCACTCACCTCTCTGAGCCCCAGCCTCCCAGTTAAAGAACTCCCAGAGACCCTGGGCATGGACTTCTAATCTAAACCAATGTGCTCTTCAGGTCTAGAATTTCCTATGGCTATGGGGCCCAGTCTGGTGAGGCGAGTTGCTTCTACAGCTAGACATGTGCCAGGTGGGAGGGTGGGTCTGGAGCCAGGAAGACAGGAGCTAGCACTCTGGGCTTACAGTACCTGCTGGGAGGTCTGGGCAAGCCACTGAACCTCTCTGGGCTATTTATTTATTTATTGCTGCTGGAACTTGAACCCAGGGATGCTTTACCACTGAGATACATCCCAGTCCTATTTTGTTTTTTTTATTTGCTGACAGGGTCTCGCTAAGTTGCGGAGGGGCCTTGCTAAGTTGAGGCTGGCCTTGAAACTTGCAATCCTCCTGCCTCACCACCTGAGTCTCTGGAATTGTAGATATGCCAGTGTACCTGCCTGTCTGGGCTTTAGTCTCCTTCTGTGTAAAGTTAGGGGTCATACATGAGCCCTGAGGGATACTGCTAGGATTGGATAAGCTAAGACGTAGGTCAGGTGCCTGTATAAATAAAAAAATGCCCATACCCTCTATTCTGATTTTGTATGGTTTATTTCTGTGAAGTCTAAAGCCCCAGCTGGAGGTGATCCAAAATGTCTGTGGGCTTCTTCATACACGCATGTGTCTTGTGTCTTGTCTGCTGGGACCCAAAGGCCGGCGTCACTGGATGGCGATGGAAGTGGGGATGCGTGGCCTCTTTGAGACTCTTGGGCTTCCTCTGATCATGGCAGCCAGGATGGAGCCTGGCTGCTCAATGCAAGAGGTCCAGAAAGCAAGGAGGAGCGTATGGCCCTCTATGACCCAGTCTCAGACATGAACGAGCCATCCTGGATGTGGATAGTCAAGTGGTCACATGATCACAGCTCTGCCTGAGCCTTTGACCTTTCTCACAGCCAGGGACCAGACCTGCCAAACTCGGGTGCTCCCAATCCCCACCCCCTCAGGCCCTATGAGTGTCTGCATGCTTCAGGCTGCTACGGTGGGGCAGCTTGTTACGCAGCGAGAGATGACCAATACAGCAGGGATCTCACGGATGCTCCAGAGAAACATGCTCACCATCTCCAAAGAAAGCAGGACAGTTGTCGGTGGACGGCCGGGGGAAGGGAAGGAGGGAGAAGCAGAGACAGGGACACCCATAGAAGGAGAGGGAGACCCCCCTCATCCCTTTTGCATTTTAAACCATGTTTTGAAAAATAGGAACTGAATGTCAGATTAAAAAAAAAAAAAGTTAAGTGCTTGACACAATTTAGGCGGCCCTGAGCAAGCAGCAGCTGTGGTTATTCATTCCACAAATATTCCTCAAGCTGCCAGAAGCTCCCCTGGAGGCTGGGTGACTGAATGGAGACAAGTTTATAAAGAAGGGCGGGGCCGCAAGTCACGTAGGGAGCCCATCATGTCCTGGCTGTGCACTCGGGGTCAGTCGCTAAACCTCTCTGAGCTCCAGTTTCCTTATCTGAACAATGGGATGGTCAGTCCTGGATGTGGCCCAGCGTTCCTTGCAGGCCATGCCATGCGTGGGGTGAATACTTAGTAGACTGCTGGCTGTCTCTATTAAGAAGGGCTAAAGATCTTGTCCTGAGTGAGCAGAAAAGAGTAACCGACGGAGGCTCCCTGCTCCACCCCTGGAGGTAGGTTGGGCAGGTGGCCCCCAGGAGCAGCTGAGGGTGAGCAGGTGGAGGGTCTGAAGGCTGGAGGGGGGTTGGAGAGGAGGGGAGAGTGGGGAGGAGAGCCCCCGCCTACCAGCACCCCGCACTCCTCTTGAGCAGGCCTGGGGTGGGGGCGGCCCCAACCACAGGGACCTGTGGTGCCTGGTGCCACCTACGCCCTCCCCAGCCAGGCCTGGTGACAGGTGCAGCGCAGGGGCTGCTCACAAGCCAGGGAAGGCACCAGCCCGCTGGGCCCTGGGAGGGGGCCTTCCGCCCCAGCATCAGCCCTGCCCAGGTCGGAGGGGAAGGGCACCCTGGGAGGGCAGGGAGCCCCTGCGTGGCTCCTCGGCCCCCTGTGGGCGAAGGGAACTTGGAAGCCGGCACCGGCAAGCGGAGGGGACCTGCAGGGAGCTGGGGCGTGGGGGATCGCTCCTGGGGGAGCCCTGGGCCTCGCCGGCAGCAGAAGGAGGTCAGGGAGCCAGGCCCGCTCCGTCCCTGTCCCCGTGTGATCTGGGCTTGTTGCTGCCCCCGTCCTGTTCTCCTGTCTGTCCAGTGGGGCAGTTCTCAGGGCCTGAGTGGCAGGTTCAAGGGCTGCTAGGGATGCAGGCGGCACCGGGAGGAGGGTCACGGTGCCTTGGGGGCAAATCCCTGGGGAGGTGGCTCCTGCCCCGCCAGAGGGGAGCTTGGTGGTGACTCACACATTCTGACCAGCCTCGTCCAGGGCGGCGCTTGCCAGGAAGGCCCTGATCTGGCCCCTCTGCCCCGTGCAGATGTCCTGGCTTCAGCTCGCCCAGCCTGGGCCAGGAAAAGGCTGGCCGGCCCCCCAAGGCTGGGAGGGGACATGCTGGATGAGGAGCTTTTTTCTGGACAGTGAATTACGTCTGCACACAGCCTGGTCACTGCCCAGAGCCCTTGGGGCCACATGAACCCAGGTAGAATATGTCCCCAAGGAAGCTGCACCCCAATCCACATTCAGGGGTCCCTGTCCAGGGCAGTCCAACCCAGGACAGACACCCTTGCTCAGGGTCGAGGTTTGCATAGGTTGATGGCCTTCCCTCTCCTGTCCCCTCAGCCCCCACACTGATCAGCAGTCACCACTCCGTGCAGGGTCCCCAGAAGCTGTGACCCTAGACGAGGCTCGGAGACCTCAGCATGCTAGTGGGTCGCCTCTTGGGAGTCACGGGGGCCAGTGAGTTGGAGGTCTTATGTCCTCCCACCTGGTATTGAGAGCATCCGCCCCTGGGGAGGTGAATTCCAGGGAGCTTCTGGCTTTGGGGATGCAGGCACAGCTGGTTCCAGCTGCACAGAAGGGCAGGGCCCACTGCTGGCTGAGGGAGGCTCTGGGAGGAGGTGGCGAAGGCGATGGGGTCAGGGCGGCACCCGCGGGACGCTGGCAGCTCCTGGTAGGCTGCTGACTGCTCGCCACGGGACCGCTCCTTCTGGAACACGCTCCTCTCCAGCGCTGTGGCCACCCTTGTCTCTCACAGAACACCTGGGAGCCTGCTTGCTGGACTCCCTGAGGCCCCACAGACCACCGTCCACCCAGCGGTGGAGAGGCTTCCTGAATGCACATCGGGGCAGACGGCCCCGCCCTCAGGGGCTCCTGTGGGGCTGGCAGGTGGCAGAGTCACTGCTGGCAAGTGCAGAGAAGGGGTGTGAATGAATGGACCTCAGAGCCCACAGCCTCTCCAAACGCCTGGCAGTGCAGAAATGCCCCCCAGCCCTGTGTCCCAGAAGACGAGGGCACCAACGTGACGAGGACTCAGAGGGCAGGGAAGGCAGCCCTGTGCCTCCTACAGTTCTCACTGGGCTGAGGGATGGCTTGTGAGAAGGTCCTGGGGCAGCAACTGGGAGATGTGGAAGGCAGGTGGGTGGCTGGAACGTCGGAGCGGGGTGGGAGGTTGGGGACAGCACAGTCCCGTGGCTGTGCTGGGTGGGGTTTGTTAGGGAGAAGAGCAGGGACCAGGAGACCCAGACAGAGGCTGCTCTGTGAGGACCCAGGCGAGACGCAGGCAGCATGGACTTGGTGGTGGCCACTGGGCTGGAGCAGGAGGACTGACTGGGGACTCAGTCAGGAGGACGGAGGACTGAATGTGGGACAGGGGACATATGCTGAGAACTTGGAGGGACACTGTGGAGGCTCAGAGTGGGGGCTGTCCCCCCACTGTGCCCCTTCCCAGGCTTCCCGGAGCCCCAGGCACCTGGGCAAAGATGGCTCTGGGTGGGTCAGTGGGTTCTGGCTGCTGGGGCGGCCGGGAGCCCACACCCCTCCTCCCATCCCTCCTGCCGTTCTGAGTTTTCCTTGCAGGTCCCACCCCAGCTACCCCTCTGGATGGAGGCTGCCCTCCGGCTGCGCCTCTCCTCTCCTGGTCTGGAGTTTGTAGAGCTGTGTTCCATTTCTAAGCCACACCTGTGTCCACGGGCTGGAGGCCCCTAGCGCAAGTGAGCCTGCAGCAGGGAGCCCCTGAGACATATCAAGGCTGTCCGGTGGAACAACTGGGTCCAGGTCCAGGGGGTCAGGGAGTGCACACCCCACTTCCTTATGGGCCTGTCAGGGTCACCCAGATTCCACTGGCTCCCATTGCCTGTCACTAGACCACCTTGGTCTTCTTCTTGGTCTCCATGCCTCTCTGCTAGGACTATTGCAGAAGTCTCTCACCAGGTCTCGGCTCTTCCAGTCTTGCCTGGTTGACTCCAGCTGCCCCAGCTTCAGAAGGCGCTTTCTGAAGCAGATCTGACCAAGCCCATTTCAATCACGTACCTCCCGGGTCCCCCTGCCTGGCATTTGGTATCTGCTGCCATGGGTTTGCCTCCTGCCAGTGCCTCCTGAACCCCACTCGCCAACCTAGAAGGGCAGAGGCCCCCACACTCCCTGTTCCATCCTGAAGCCTGACCTTAACCCTGGTCAGCTATTCCCTATGTGCTGAAGGCACGTCTGTCCTTCCATCAACTTGTCCCGTTAACTGCCGGGTGTGGTGGCCATGCCTGTAATCCCAGCTACTCGCGCTGAGGCAGGAGGATTGCAAGTTCAAGGCCAGGCTGGACAACTTTGTGGGACCCTGTCCCAAATTAAAAAACTTCTGGGTTAATTCCTGCAGTGTCCCAAGAGGAACCTGCAGGGATTTGGGTCGCAAACAACACAATCCAAATGCCGCTCATTTAAACAGAAGAACACATCGAACAGATGTTGGGGTACTCATAGGACCCCAGAAAGGCAGGAGCACGTGTGAAAGCAAGCAGAAAGGGAGGACCCATCCGGACCCCACGGAGCCAGCCCGTGGTGCCCCACTGTGCCGGGCCCCTGCTTGGCGCCCTCCGCAGTTCGCCAGGACCACGCCCCAGCAGGCAGAGCTGCTGCTCTGATTGGCTGCCACATGTTGGGCCACACCCTCGCTGCAAGAGAGCTGGGAAACGCAGGTGAGAACCCACCTGGGCCCCGCCCACAGGAGGCTGCTCTGCGCCCCCAGCTCCAGCTCCTGGCGCCCACTTCTAGGCTCTGGTCACTGATATGTCCCTGGGTCCCAACCCCTGCCTGCTCCTTCATCAGCCCGTGGCTGAAAGTCCCGTGCGTGGCCTGGGTCCCTCCCTCCTCTGTGCCCGCTCTCCAAAGAGTCCCCAGTCCAGCGGAGGAGATGGGCACTAAACCATTTGCAGGGCCGGCCTCAGCTGGGGCCTCCGGGAAGGCCCGCGGAGGTGAGGAGTCTGGAAGGAGGACCAGGGGTCAGAAACAAAGGCGTTGGAGCGGCTCCCGGGGGTGCTCCGGATCGCAGAGTCTCGGGGCGCTGGGGGAATTCCGGGGTGTTCTGGCATCGCTGGGGTAACCAAGAGAAGAGGCCACGGGGCCCAGGGGGCTTTGAGCTAGGGCTTGAGGCCAGGAATGGCTTGCGTGGTCGGTGTATGCCTGAGGATGGCTTGCGGCAGCCGGCCGGCAGGATCAGCCTGGGGCGCTGGGACCCAGCACAAGGAGGTCTCTGTGGACCCTGCGAGGGAGCTAAGAGGCCCCAGCAAGGCTCGGTGGCCAGTAGCTGGGACACCAGGCCAGTGGGAGGGACGTGAGACCCAGGCAGGTGTCCTTGTTTGTAAAATAGAAGGGGGAGATCCTGGGACAAGGGCTGAGGACCAGCCAGGCCACCCACCTCTGGCCCCTCGCACCCACGCCCAGGGCATCCTGGGAGATAGAGTGGAAGCCTGGACAGCTCTCCCGGCCGCTGCCAGGTGGGCCGGACGGGGTGGGGGTGGGGGACAGGGGCAGGTCTGGGCTGCCGTTCCCGCCCGGCACGCAGCTCTGCTGGGAGGGAGGGAGCCTTTCCCACCAGCCCGCGGGCCAGGCTTCCCGGGACAATCAATGGCATTCGGGAAGCCCGCCCTAGGAGGGCCGAGTGCCCCATGTGCATAGCCAGGGGAATAGGAAGCAGGACCAGCTGCTCCTCAGCTTGGGCTGCGCTGGCCAGGCTGACTCCAGGCCCACCGGGGTGACTGGCTGGGCTGCCCCCTGGACAGTGGGCAGAAGTCCCAGCTGGACATCCCATGGGACAGTGCCTGAGTAGGATATGGGACAGGTGGACAGAGAGCGCCAAGGCTGTCGCCAGGTCTGCCTGGGTGTGGGACCTGGAGACTCCACACAGCCCAGCTGCGGACCAGGGAAGGATGGGGCTGTCAGGACGGGGCTGTCCCTAGAGACAGCCTTCACTAGGGTCAAAGTGCGCCGTGCTGTTACTGAGCTCTCCTGGTTCCCAGAAGTGACGGGGAGACTTTCCTCCTGCAGGAAGTGTGCCTGGCTGCTACCCGGCCCCCCCATCCCCTCCCGGTCAGCCCCCGTCCTTTCCAGTAAGCCAGGGCTCCAGCGGGAAGCCTGCTTCTTGGACTCCCTCAGCGGTGGCTGTGTGCTGAGCTGTGGGCTCATGTGCCCCCGGGCTCCCCATCTCCGCCCTGGGGTGCCTGTGCTCAGCTCTCAGCCAGAGGAACAGGAGCAAAGGTGCAAGGTGCGGGACCCGGGACCACAGCTCGGAGCTCCCTGAGCCCAAGGTGGGAATGCTTCCTGCCTCTGTTCGGCCGCTGCTGGAGGAGAAGCCGGCAGAACATTCCGTGGTGCTGTGTCCTGGTGGTGGAGGCCAGCACCACCAGGCCCTGCACGCACGGCCACACTGCCTTTGGTCTGGCTTTGCTGCTCCGGGTGACTTAGCCACCTGAGCTCGGTTTCCACACCCGCAATGCGGGACTTGGGCGACCGTTCCCAGGCTGGGTGGGCACTGAGTGGTGGCTGGGAGGGGCCTGCCGGAGGGGAGGCGTGTGGAGGACGTTGCGAAGGCGAGGGGCTGGCGAAGGACCCGGCCCACGGCCCGTTACATGGGGGTCAGCAGGGCGGGGGCTCCGTCCTCCAGGAGGGGTGCAGAGGAGTGCCCGGCAAGGCTGAGGCCTGGCCAGGACAGCTGGGGAGGCTTCCTGGAGGAGGGGTGTCGGAGCTGGTGATGAGGACAGTAGGCATGGCAGCCAGGTGGATGGCAGGTGTCAGGGCAGAGGCAGGGCCAGCCAGGGCTCTGCGGCCTCCCAGACCCGCCCCTCACCCCCTGCCTGGCACTGCCACTTCTGTGCTCTGGGCCTTTGGACCCCATCGGGGGCATGCCCCTCCCCCAGGATATGGGGGTCCCTGTCATAGAATGGGCAGACAGCCTGGTGGCACCACACCAGGCTGGTCCCTGCGCTTCCTCCTTCAGGGTCAGAGTTGCCAGCTGCCATGTGCAAAAATGGGGTCATGGTTTCCAAATTCTTAAGCCTATCTTTTAGGGACACCATGGGCATTTCCCTAGAGGAGGAATATCCCGAATCACCCTCTTGATGATCCGAGGATGGGATGAGCCGTGGTATAGACAGCAACGATGAACCGAACCAAGTCTGTCATTTCAGTGAATGTTTCCTGAGGCAGCAGAGGTGTGTGTCGCCATAGGAAAAAGGGCTAGAGTCCTGGGTTTGGAGTTCTGATCCTGGCTCCATCTCTTAGAGCTGTGTGACTCTGGACAAGTTACTCAACCTCTCTGTTTTACCTAGGCTTCCATAGAGAAGGGGACCAGAGCAGTCCTTGCTCATGCCTGTTGACAGCACTCCCTTGAGGCTCTGCACTGAGGTACTCAGTGAAGCACAGTGCCCTGCAGAGAGGACATGCTGTGGCCATTGGGCAGGTGCTGGTGCTGCTGGTGGTTTCTGCTGCCACTTGAGACAGGTCCTAAGTACCCAGTCTGGGGAGTGAAGGCCTCATGATAGGTGGCCACGAGCACCCTCGTGTGTGGCCGTGTGGGGACAGGGAGACTGGCTGGGCTGCCACCCGCTTCCCCGCCTGAGGCCCTGTGGGGGTCTGATTTCCAGAGGCCCAGGACCGCCCAGGGCTGGTGGGCCACGCCATGGGCGCCTCAGTCCAGGGTCTCGGCCTTCCAGGGAGACGCCCTCCTGGGAGGAAGCTGACCGCGTCCCCTGAAACAGTGGCACTGCCTCCCCTGGGTGACCACAGCCCTCCGCCGCCCCCTCCCCATGTGTACTCTGACGGCCCAGGGGCGCTCTGCAGACTGCCCGTGAGGTGGCCCCTAGGGACAGACTGCCCAGGGGGATGGACAGGTGGATGGAAGGAGTCCCGCTGCTGAGATCCCAGCAGACCTGCCCCAGGCCTGGGCTGGCAGGAGCCGTCCTGCATTGCGTCCTCTCCCGGCTGGATGGCGCTGCCCATCCGGCCGCCCGCCCTTCCCTGTCCGCGCCCAGGACAGGCCTCCCGGGCACTCGCCTGGCAGTCCCAGGTCACCTTCCCCCCAAGCCTAGTTCTGGAAAATGGGGCACTGAGACCCTCAGCTCTGAGGACACAGCCGGGTGGAGCTGGGCGGTCTCCTAGGTCCAGCGAGCTCTCGTCCCCAGGCAGGGAGAGAAGCACCCAGCGAGGACGTGGCCGCTCGCTTGGCCTCGGGCCTGGCTCAGTACACGTCCCCCATCGGTGCCATCATTCATTGTGGTGGGCGAAGCCGCCGCCCCCACCCCGCAGCCTGGGGCATCCGTGGGCCAGGTTCCTTGGGAGGCCCTGCCCGACCCTGCCCACAGCCACCGGGGCAGACCTGCTGGGTCTTGGGCTCTGATTCCCCAGAAGCCCCGGCCGGCTGTTTGCCAGGCCCAGAGAGGAGCCCGCGCGCAGGCCCAGGGCAGCCCAGGAAGGGGGTTTGGGGGCTGCTGAGTCTCCCAGCACAGGGAGGGGTTCAGGGGGTGTCACGCGGGCACCGTGGGTCAGCCATCCCCGACCTCTGACCTCATTCTGAGCTGGCTCAGAGGGGCCGCCTGCCCGCTTCCCTGGCCTGGGCGGGCCGGGCACCTCATTCACTCGTCCCTTTGCGTCCTCCCATCCCACCGGTCCATCATCCGTGGCTCACTCTGTGACTCAGCTGCGCGCCCAGCCCTCCATCACCAGCAGCCGCACCACCTGTCCCCGGGCCAGTGGCGGAGCACCTTGTGTGGGAAGCCAGCACTACCGCCAGCAGCCACTTTGCATCCGGCCTCCCTGTCCCCAGGGAAAAATGCCACTGTGCCTGAGAGCCATGCCACCCCTGCCAGGTTGGGGACCTGTCCTCTGCATTCCTGTAGCTCAGTCCCTTCCCCAGACTGTGACCCACGAGGACAGGGACTTCAGGGACCCACTCTGTCCCTCTGCCCAGTGCAGGCTTGCTCAGCTGGCTCTTGCAGAGACGAGCATCCCCAGGCTGTGTGGGACCCCCAAGCCCACGTTCCAGGCCCGGGACGGCTGACCTGCCAGGCCTCAGGAGGTCCAGGGCTCATGGCTGCCCGGTGCCCAGTGCCTGATCTGACCCTTTTTAATTGTCTCTCCTCTGCACAGGGGCTTTCTCTGTCTTCCTCTCGGGGACCCAGGCTGCGACCTCGACCTTTCCGTGCATTTTCTTTTTCTTTTTTTAATATTTTTTAGTTACAGTTGTCGACGGTCCTTTATTTCATTTATTGACCTATATGCGGTGCTGAGGGTCGAACCCAGGGCCTCACACGTGCTAGGCAGGCGCTCTGCCCCGAGCCCCAGCCCAGCCCCCTTCCCATGCATTTCTGAAAGCAAACCTCACGCTCCCCTGCAGCGCTGGGAGAGGGGCGCCTGGGTCCGAGAGCCCCGGGGAGGGTGTCACTCTCCACAGCCCACCGTGCAGGGGGGCGGTCGGACCTGTGCCCCTGGGTACGGGCGCCATGGCCGTGCCAGCCAGCTGCCCACACGGACTTCTCCGGTGGTGTCTAAGCAGGCTGCGAGCTCACGGCCAGCAGGCACGTCTGCTGTGCACGCCGCCCCGCCATGTGTGCCGGTGCCTCACCGGCTCCCACAGGCTCAGCGCGAGGTTTCCCTAGCCAGGCTGAAGCGCCTTGGCTGACGCTGCAGGGGTGTCCTCAGCTCCGCACAGCTTCAGATTGTTTGTGGCTGCAGGTGCCAGCAGCCCAGGAGCACAGGATCACCACATCCAGACCCTGGCTTCCCGCCCAGGCAACTCCCCTCCCGTAGCCGGGGCTGCCTCTGTGGCCGGGGAGTCCCACCCAGCTTCCCTTTCGGGGGGCAGCCCTTGATGCCAGGTCCTGGGCTCCTGCTCCCTTCCACGTCCCTGGCCCTGGCCCCTGGCCCTGGGTGGGTGGGAGGCCATGACCTGACTCCCCCTCACTATTCTGCCTCAGTTTATTATCGACCTTTGGGATCTTCTTTTCTTTCAATAAACAGTTTATCAATAAAGAGTTGTCCCTGGCAATTCCTGGGGATCGGTTCCAGTACTAAAGACATCAAAATCCAAGGATGCAATGCGGGCTGAGGTGGCAGAGCACTTGCCTAGCACGAGAGAGCCTGGGCGCCATCCCAGCTGTGCCAAAGCAGACAAAATCTGAGGGCACTTATGCAAATGAGTCCCTTATGCAAATGGTAGTATTTGCATATTGCCTAAGCACACCTTAACTTTCCGGATGCCCCAGATTATTTGTAATGCCCCAAACAATGCCAGTGTTATGGGAATAGTCGTCTTGCTGTTTTTGGGGAAATAACGGCAAGAAAGAAAATCTGAAGCTGCTCAGCGCAGATGTGATTGTTTTTTCAAACGTTTTTGATCCACAGTTGATTGAATCCACAATGAGAACCTGACGGATTGAGGCTGGCAGGACCTATTTTAATCAATTCTATTTATTCTGTGTCACCCAGACTCCCAGGGCCTCCGGATAATGTCCAGTCCCCTTTAGAACAGCCCGACAACCCTGCACAGGATTTTATTGAATTTGCCCAATTCAGGGGATATGGGAAAGGAAACTGAGGCTCAGAGCAGGTCATGCCACCCAACAGGACAGAGGGTCCGCCTGGCGAGAGAGACCTCGGAGTGCAGGTCTCCTGCTGGACCACCTCCCAAGTCAGGAGCTGCTGCCCACAGAGGCTCCTGGCTGCTCTCCTTTTCCTGGAAACGGACACATGGCCACAGGACTCACCTGTGCCTGGCCGGCCAACAGGGGTGTGGCCCTTCCTTCTAGGAACAAATTGCAGGCGATTTCCTTCACAGAAGTGGGCAAGGCCCTGTCACACCCACATCCCCGGGCAAGGCAGAGGCCTGGGCACTGCTGAGCCCAAGCATGGCTGCATTCACGTGCAGGCTGTGTCGGGCAGTGCCCAGACGCTGCGTTTGGCTAGCCAGGACGAACAGAGGCTGGGAGCCCGAGCTCTGAGGCCAGAGGGACGGGCGCCCAGCTCGCTCACTCTGCCCAGAGTGGCTCTCGGACGTCACATGGGCTACTCTCCTTCGCTGGTCCTCAGTTTCCCCATCTGTACAATGGGGCTGATAATGGTGCCCAGTCTGTGGGGCGTGGTGGGAGTGAGAGACCCCGTGGTAAAGCGCTGGCGTGTTCTTAGGCCAGCCTCTCCAGGCCTTTGGGGGCCTCTGGGCCTCTGTCCTCCACCACCCCGACCTTGCTTTGGCATCAGAAAACCCCTCTCTTGCTGGGACTGTGCCTGTGGCTGCCTGTGCTCCTGACATGGCCGCCTCAGCCCGGTACTCCACATTCTCAGGAGCACAGGGTTGGGGAAAGGTCTTCCTCCCAGCACCTCTATTTCTTCAGGGAGAAAATCTTTTCAGGAAGCCCTCCCCTCTCACCCCCAAATTCTCCCCCTTACATCTCATTCACCAGGGCCACATGCCTCGCCCTGGACCAAACACTGGGCAAAAAGCAAGATGGCTGATTTCTCCTGGTATTGGGCTCAATGCCTGTGTGTTTGAATGGGGCTTCTGTGGACAGAGAAGGGCACGTGACTCCCCCTTCCCCCCAAAATAAAACAGGGCTGAAGAACTACAGGGACGCGGCTGAGGGCACCCGTTGCCCACAGAAGCCTGGACCTGCCTTTCCAAGCAGTGGTGTTTGAGCAGGGCTTTGGGGGACGTGTAGGAGTTCACCAGGCACAAGAAACAGAACATGCAAAGGCCCAGAGGTATCACAGCAGATGAAGCACTGAGGCTGGAGGTCAGGGTAGGTCATGAGGGGCTGGAGAAGGAAATGAGTAGTGTGTGGAGTGGTCAGATTCGCAGGCCAGGCAGGGGGCTTTGGCAAACCCCAGTGTCCTCCCCAATCGCAAGTGTGCCCACTACCATTTTCGTGGCTCAGCTGAGGCTGAGCACTGCTATTGACTAATTTAAGCCCGCACTTCCCAGGTGGTGCTGGGAAGACCCCATGGCTGCTTGCCTGCTAGGCAGGTGCTCTCCCAGGGAGCTGCCCCCAACCAAAAACCCGACACTTGGAAACCTTGTTTCATTTTTAAAAGGGAGTTCTGCCTTGCCTTCAATAAAGTTTAATCAAGGCAAACGTACTGTTATCATCATGACCACACTCATGGAGGTAGAGTCACCTGCCGTGAGTGGTAACCGATTTTTGGTACCAGGAATTGAAGCCTGGGTGCTTCACCACTGAGTCACATCCCCAGCTCCTTTAGTAATGTTTTATTTTTGAGATACGGTTTCACTAAGTTGCTTAGGGCTTCCCTAAGTTGCTGAGGCTGACTTTGAACTTGCGATCCTCCTGCCTCAGCCTCCTGAGCTGCTGGGATTACAGGTGTGCGTTACCTGGACCAGCAAGAGGTAACCTCTAATGCCCTCAAATCCAAACACTGTCAGAAAGCTCTTGCTGGATGCTGGAGTCTTATTCTGGTCTGGGCAGATCTGCGGGAGGTTTGCTGGAGAGAGAAAGAGAAGAGAGAGGGATATCAAGCAGTGTTAGGTTAAGACACCTGCTTGCTGCCCGTCTTGTGCCCAAGGACTGCAAGAGAATGCAAACAGGGGACCACCGTTTCCCAGAGGAGGTGGGGACTCCATCTTTATAAAGATGTCCCCTCGCTCCATCTAAAACCGGCACCCATGCCCTGGGGAAACAGTGACCAGCCTGGCCGCCAGCAAATAGTCCCCTTCATGGGCTCTGGGTCTTAGTTACTAGTGAGACACCCAGAGCTCACAGGGTATGGAGGATTAAAGGAAGTGATTTTAAACAGCTTAGCACGAAGTACATGCTCAATAAAAGGCATGCTGAGCCCAGAGCAGGCTGGCCCCAGGTCCCTGTCCCCAGCTTGCACCACCAAAATGAAACCTGTGCCAAGTCCCCTCCACGCTAGCCTGGTGACAGGAAGGGCCACATTTCCCAGAAGGTGGGTCAAAGTGAAACCACCTCGAGTCCAGCAGGGGGGCAGCCAGCGCTCCCCCAGCCAGGCAGGCAGCAGTGGGGTCAGGGGAAGAATATACACTTGGGCCTCACAGTGGCTCCGTCGCGGGGCTTGAGACGGGAGGCTGAGGCCGAAGGTGGGGGCCCCAGCCCCCTTTGCAGGTGTCGGTTGGAAGGGAATTTCAGGTCTCAGTGCCCCACACTCCCGGTCCCGCTCACCCTGTTACTGTCCCCAACTTCTCATGGTTCTCTAGACCAGGGGACAGCTTAATGAGTCCCTCGCTTCCTCCTCCCTTGGCAAACTCCTACTCAAACGTCAAAACCCAGCTGGGCCAGTGCCTCCCCCAGGAAGCACTCCCTAATGCTTTGCTGCCTCCGTTCATGTTGGGGTCCACGTGAGATTGCGAGAGGTTTGCTGTCTTTGGACCGTGGGGATCAAGAGGGTGGGGATCATCTTGGTGGTGAACTTTCTTCAACAAAGAAAGTTCTCTGGAGAGAAGAGTTCCACGGTGAGGGCAGAGGATGGACCACGCCACGGAGCAGTGGAGAGAGGGAGACGGAGCAGGCACGTGGGGAGGTGCGTGCTGCTGGAGATGCACAGAATCCCCGTAATGACCGCGTTTATTTCAGTGCCTATTAAGGGAAAATTGATCACACATCAAACCCAAGAAATGCTGGCTGTGATGGCAGAGATGACAGTATTTAGATGTTTTAAAAGCAGGAGAGGAGGTATTTGGTTTTAAAAATAGGGTAGAAAGCCAGGCATGGTGGTACACACCTGTAATCACAGCAACTCTGGAGGCTGAGGCAGGAGGATCACAAGTTGAGGCCAGCCTCAGCAACTTAGCAAGGTTCTGTCTCTCAAAATAAAAAACAAAAGGGGCTGGGGACGTGGCTCAGTGGTCAAGTGCCCCTGGGTTCGATCCCCGCTACCACACACACAAAAGGCAGAAAAATTGTCTTCAGGGAGTGAGGAGTTTGAGGAATGCTGGACCAAAAAAATGGAAAAGGAAGTGAGAGGGACAGATGAGGAAAGGAGAGACAGGGAGAGGACAGGAAGAGGTGACCCCCGCCCTTGGGACCCAGCCGCTGGGGCCCCCGGGGCCTCCCAGGGCTCCCGCTCTCTGGACCCGCGAAGCCGATCCAGCCACACCGCCCCGTGAAGCCCAGACACCTCTTGGCTCCGACCCCAGAAAACTGAAAGCAAAAGCCACCCAGCACCGCGCCCAGCTTTCCTGTCCTTCGGCCGCTTTCTTAGAAATCAGCCGCCCTGCTTCCCATGGCAGCTCGACCTCCTCCCCTGTCCCAAGGTCCCTCCTGGCAGGTGCCTCCATGCCAGCAGAGGCAGAGGGCCAGAGGCCAGGGCTGTGGCTGGTCACTAGTGGTCACACATCCATCTGTCAGCGCTGATCCAGTGCCTGCCACGTGCCTGCAGCTGGAATCTAACTGGTCACAGAGGTAGAAGGAAAGGACCCGGCGTGGTGTCGGCCACCTGGGTCAGCGCTGCCCGGCGGAGCCCGTGTGGCCTGGGTGGGCAAGGTCCCTGGGGGAGGCCGCTCCGTCTTCAGGCAGAGCCACCGTGGGGAACGGCACCCCAGGCTGGGGGAACAGCCTCAGCGGAGACCTGGAGGTCTCTGGAAGGACGGTGCTGTGACCCTCCTCTGAGGTAGCACGTCTCCACCCTCTGCAGGTGGAGAAGCTGAGGCTCAGAACCTCGTGATTTCTTTGGCTCACGCCGAGCACCCGGGCGCCCGGCTCCTCCCAAGCAGGACTCGGGGTCGTCAGCACCCCAGCCCGGCTGTCCAGCCTCGCCAGGCCCCGGGCTCCAATCTATCTCGGGGCCCCATCGAAGCCCATCACCACCCTCAGGGAAACACAGTGGGAGGAAAAGGATCACCCAGTGAGGTCACGTGGCCCTCGGGACAGAACTGGGGTTCACAGCCAGGCTTGCTGGATCCAAATGCCTCCTTCCTCCGCACAAGGGCCGTCGCCCTGAGATCGCGGGCCTGGGCTGGCGTCCTCCTGGGCACAGGCAGGGCAGGTAGGAGCCTCAGCAGCTGGAGAGCAGAGTGCGCCGTGAGCTGCGCCGGCGCCAGGGCCGTGTCCAGCTCCCTGCCCTGTAGTTCTGAGCAGCTGTCAATCAACACCCAGGCCACGGGCAGCCAGGTCTCCACGCCTCTGTTCAGGGCAGGCACCTGACCTAAGGTGGGCCGACCGACACCTCCCTGCTGAAACTAAGAGGAACTCCTTCCTCTAAATTCAGGCCTGCCAACAGTCAGTGTGCCCACCGTGCCAAGAAAAGACCTGGGCACAGTGACACATGCCTATAATCCCAAGTTCAAGGCCAGCCTGGGCAACTTAGGTAGACAGTATCTCAAATTTAAAAATAAATAGGCCTGGGGATGTAGCTCAGTGGTAGAGTGCTCCTGGGGGCAGTGCTGGGGGAAAGAGAGAGAGAAAATTGAAAAGAAAGGGCATAAGACGGAGTTCTGATGGACTGTGTGAGCTCCTGCATCCAGCCATGCCTGAAACCCACCTCTTGACTTCCTCGTTACATGCATCCTATTTCCTTTCTTGCTTATGCTTCTCTAAGTTATCTTTCTGTTACTTGCAATCCAGAGTCCCGAGTAATCAGTTTGCAGAGTACTGGAGATCAGCGCTAGCTAGAATGAAAGGGAAAGCAAGTGAGATGCAGACGGAACCGTCCTGTGTGGAAAAGCCAGGATTTCTCAATGCAGGGCCTAGGCCCACACGGCCATGGGCGAACGGGAAAACTCTGCAGGAGCAGCCAGATTGCACCCTTTGCCCCTCCACACGTTACGATTCATGGTTGCCCTTAATAATTTGCTTTTTCTCCTTGGGGAAAAAGTCCACATTATTTTTAAAATTTGGAGATGAGGATGTGGCTCAGTGGTAGAGACTTGCCTAGTGCATGCTTGGCCCTGGGTTCAATCCCCAGTACCACAAAAAGAAACAAACAAACCCAAATTTCCTTCCTCCTGGGACTCTATCACGTGCTGCATCCCCAGCCCGATTTTGAGACAGGGTCTCACTAAGTTGCCCAGGCTGGTCTTGAACTTGAGATCTGCCTGCCTCAGCCTCCTGAGTTACTGCGATTACAGGCGTGCATCTTGGCACCGGGCAACACCATTCTTTTTAAAATTTATTTTTCTCTTAGTTATACATGACAGCAGAATGTGTTTTGGCAGAATATACATATGCATAACTTATTCTATTTAGGTTCCCACTCTGGTGGTACAGGAGCTGGGTTACCCTGGTCGTGTGTACACGTACAAGGTAGGAAAGTTATGACCAATTAATTCTCTTTCCCATTCCCCTCCCCCTCCCTCCTCTATGTTTCCCTTTGTCTAAGCCAATGGATTTCTATTATTTCCCTCCCCAGCTTCCCTTGTTTTGGGTTAGCATCCACAAACCGGAGAGAACAATCGGCCTTTGGTTTATTGGGATTGGCTTATTTCACTCAGCATGATGTTCTCCAGTTCCATCCATTTACCAGCAAATGTCATAATTCCCTTCTTCTTTATGGTTGAGTAATACTCCATTGTGTACATGAACCACATTTTCTTTATTTATTCATCTGGGCAACACTGTTCTTCAAGACACAATTTGTAGTCCAATTTAGGATTTCACATCCTTCCAGGTCATTGGTTGACCAGGCCGGAATTATCATCCCCATCCAGTCAGCAAGGAAGCCCAAGCCCAGGGGGAGCAGGAAGGGGCACAGTGTTGACCTTGGTGTGACCTTCGTTTCATCAGACGCACTCAACCATCCACAGAGGCCTCGTTCCTTCTCCATGGGTGGGAAAACCTATCTCTGAGAGGCAGTCACTCTGTCCACGACCCACGTCGCTGGGCAGGGAGGGCTGGTCGGCATCCGTGACGCTGGGCACATGGCAGGAGAGGAGACCCCCTGAGGAACCCAGGGGACACGGCTCCAGTCCCTGAGGACCAGCCTCGCCTCCCTCCTTTGGCCAAACTGCCTCGACGACGGACACTGTGGTGCTCAGCTTCCTGGGCCGTCTGCTGAGAGCCTGGTGCCTCAGGTCCAGGGAGGCGAGGGAAGAAGGTGTGTGTAGCGAAACCAGGATCGGCCTCAGTGGTGTCAGAAGGCGGCCAAAGCGCAGGGAGCAAGTCAGCCCGCGGGCGTTGAAACCGTCAGGTGCCCGTCCCGCACTCGACTGGCGGGTGGTCTTGGGCGACAGGCCAGGGGCTCTGGCTTCAGGTGCACCTTCCTGTCATCGTCCTGGATCCTTTGTAAGAAGCCAGACAAAGCTTATCGCAAGGACAGGGAACCCGCTGGTCGAGAGTTGAGGATCCGAATGGGCCCTGAACTAGGACCTGGGTAGGGGCCACGGTGACGTGTAAGATAGGAACGAAAACTAACAGGCTGGGTCAGAACCCTACCGTCCCCACCAGGGTGTGACTTCTGGCCTCAGTCCGATGCGTGGACAGTCCCTCGGGATCAGCCCTGAGCCCAGTCGGGGCTCCCGGCAGGGGTGCTGGGATGGGAGGGGACACGCCGGGGACAGCGCTGGCTCGGGGACCTTGCCGTACAAACATGGGGCCCCAGAACCTTGGGCTGCTCGGGAATCACGGAGGACATGGAGCGTCGACCAGGCCTGTCCTGGGCACGCCGTCGTGCTGCGTCCATGGACTCTGCCGTGGGCTTGGGGAGGGTGGGCCGAGGAACTGGTGGCCCTCAGGGCCGTTGTCACCATTGGCACTGTGGTTAGACGGGAGACAGGAGGATCGCGACGTGAGGGCTGTTCCTCGCGACGGCGTCTTCCGGGCAGGTCTTAGGCCAGCTCTGCCCTGTCGCTCATTTCATCCTGAAGCCGTCCTTCCGGACATTGTTAGGCCGAGCCGTGTGGAATCGCCGGCCTGGAGGCCAGCGGGGCAGGCGGGCCGGCAATTTCATGTGGTTCCGCTGAACTCATTTCACAGGGAGGGAGCTGAGACCCGGAGGGGTCCTGTGACCAAGCACTTTGCTTCCCCAAAGCAGGTCACAGAAGCCCTCAGCAGAGCCCGGGAAGACTCTGTCCCTGGCTCCTCCTCGCCACCCGCAGCTCCCTGAAGACCCCACACCCACCACCCGGCCCCAGGGCTGCAGGGCCTATGCTCACAGCCTGGGCCTCTGTGACCTGAGGAAGTGACTTGTCCCAGAGTCCCTTAGCTGCACGGAGATGTTGGGATCCGAGACCCTGAGTTCCTGAGCCGCCCCACCTCCACCACGGGGGTTCCTTCCCCTCTCTGAACCTCCAGGGCCCAGCTAGGCAGAAACCCAAGCTGTGGACGAGGCTGCTAGGTGGGGCCAGGCGGGTGGGCAGGTGGAACGGGGTGGGAGATCGGGGCCCTCGCTCTGAGAGCGACAGGAGACAAGTCCATCCATGTGACTGCTCACTGCGCCGAGGGCCTTCTCCTGGGGGCTGCGGAGGTTCTGGCCCTGGGTCCCCGCCTGGCCCAGCCCTGCCAGCCTCCCGGGGCAGCGGGAGAAGCCTCTGGACGGGCCCCTGCCCTGCCTGACATCTCCAGAGAGGCGCAGGCCGAGGGCGGGCGTTTCCAGGTAGTCAGACGGAGGCAGCTGTGGAGGAGGAAGGGGGCAGCCTGGTCCCTACCAGGTACAGCCGGTCTTCGGGGAAGTCGCCCAGCCGGAGTTCCAGGAAGCGATAACGCTTGTTGAAACCTCTTTCTTGTGGCCTGGCCTCGTCACATGGTTTGGTGAGGACCAACGTCAGGCAGGGCCACAGGTCTGGGCCAGCTCACACCCGGCAACTGCTGCCACCCCCTGCTTCCCCCAGAGACTGACAGGGAGGGCAGGCGGTCAGGAAGGCGGGCATCAGCCACCACCGCCTCCCAGACTCCTGGCTCGGGTGGGAGTGGATGTCCCATTGCCAGCTGCACCTCTGACAGACCTGCAGAGCTGGCTCACCAGAGAGTCCCATCCAGCACGGGGACCAGGGTCCCAAGTCCCTATTAATGCTAAAGAGCAAAGAGCCGCCTGCTGCCCGGGACCCCACAGGAGCTGAGGAGCTAGGAACTCCCTTCTCCCTTCTGTGAGGCCAGGATGTGCCTCTCCGCTACGACGGGGTGTCCTGATCTTGGCACTATTGACATTTTGGGGTGGCTAACGTTCTGCTGTGGGGCCCATCCTGTGCACTGCAGGATGGTCAGCAGAACCCCTGGCCAACCCCTCTGGATGCCAGCAGTGTCCAAAAATGCCTCCAGACATGGCCAAACGTTCCCTGGGGAACAGAACTCTGCCAAGTCTGGCACACAGTAGGTCCTCAGTCATGAGCTGGTCTTGAACCCTGGCAGGAGAGCATGGCCAGATCACTTTTACTCCCACCACTTGGCATCATGGGGGTACCGAGGGATGACTTGGGATGCTCTTAGCCCCCGATCTCTACTAGCAGCCTTAATACAAATGCCATCTAAACACGAGTGTGCGGGAGGCCGGGGTTTGGAGAGGGCAGGCTACACTGAGGGTGAATCAGTCCCAACATAATGAGAAAAGGCCATGGGCCCATCAGTAAGGTGCCCCTACCTTCACTCCTTACTTGGACCCAGAAGATGGCAGCTTGGTAGACCTCCAGGCAAGTGGCTGGGGAGACACTGCAGATACTGGCCTTGGGATCAGGCAATGACAGACAGATCCTGCACAGTCATCTGGAAGGGCCTCACCTACCCACATGTCATGGGGGATCTTTTTAGTTTCCTGTTCTTCAATATAAACTCTCAGCTGAGGATCTTGGTACACTTGAGGGAAGCTTGGAACATAAAGTCAGAGACTGAAATCAACAAACAGAAAGATAACAGGGCCAATGTGGGAAGCAGGAGAAACCTTTGAGAAGACAAAAAAATCCTGAGAAATAGAAGATGTCACATCCATAAAACAGAACAAGATGTTGTGAAAAGGAACCTTGTAGGTAGGGAGAAGAACTAGGAAGAGGATAGTAGAAATGAACACTGAAAGAGAAGTGTTAGAGACGGTAGAGGTAGAAGAGATCACCCAGAGCAACCAAAAGAGGGAAAAAAGGAAAGATCAGAAAGTCAGGGGTCGATCTCACAAAGGACAACTTCGGACTCAAATGACGTAGAGAGAACGAAGAAGAAAATGGGTGGAAGAAGTGATCGAAGAATCTATAGATTCCTGCACTCCAAGGGCATGAACTTCCATGTTGGAAAAGCTCATTAGCTCTTGCATTAGTTAGTTTCTGCTGTGTAACAAATGACCCCAACACTCTGGGGATGAGGGAGGCCAACTCCTAAATTCTCCCTCACCATTTCCCCCCACGCTGTGTGTAGGAGGATGCTCTTGCTCCCAGGGTTAGGTTGTGTTCCACACGTCACCTTTGCAATAGGGAGACCACCCGGCGGGCCTCACGACATCATAGGAGTTTTCTCTGATGGGTGCCACAGAGAAGGTCAGGGATCTACGGCATGGGAAAGATTCACTAGACCTTTGCTGGATTGAACTGAGGGAGCCAGAGGTGAGAGATGTAGGTCACCTCGGGAGCAGAGAGGAGCCCTGAGCCGCCACCCAACGAGGAAACAGAGATTTTTCTCCAAACTTTTCGGTTGGGAACTGAATTAACTCCTTGATTGTAGCCCATGAGACCTTGTACGCAACTTCTGATCTGCAAAAAATTGTAAGATGACACAGGTGTGGTGTCCTAAGCCAAAAATGGGGGTAATCTGTTGTGCAGCAGTAGAAAGTAATGTAGCAGCTTCAAATAAAGGACGTTTGTTAAAATAAAGGACATTTCTGTGGTCAGGACTTTGGGACTGGTCCAGCCAGGTGGGTGTGGCTCAGGGTCATGGTCAAGACATCAGATGGCTTGACTGGAGGACTGGCCTCCGCACAGGCTCACTCCCCTGGCTGTTGGCTGGAGGCCCCAGCTCTGCACCTTGGTGCCTCACCATAGGAGCCTCCCAACATGGCGGCTGGTTTTCCCCAGAGGGAGTGAACCAAGGCAGGGCTCTGCGAGGCTGAATTCTAGAAAACCTCATCTTTAAAAAGCCACAGATCTGCTGGGTATGGTGTTGCATGCCTGTAAACTCAGCTACTCAGGAGGCTGACACAGGGGGATTGCAAGTTCAAGGACAGCCTGGGCAAGTTAGTGGGATCCTAAAAATAAAATAAAAAAATAAAATAAAATGCGCTGGCAACGTAGCTGGGTTTAATCCCCAGTACTAAAAAAAAGTCACAAGTCTTTCATGACCTAGTCTTGGGGCTCCCGTTATTGTTATTGTGATCGTCCTCCCCATACATTCCTTCCTAGCTGGGTGGCTCCGGAAGGCCCCTTGCTTAGCCTTTTTGAGCCTCAGCTTCCACATCTGTGAAATGGGAGATGCTATCCAACAGAGGAAGCAGAGTAGGGCTGAAATAAGGGCTGAATAGGCACCCCTGGAAGGCCCAGCTTCCCCAGCGCCCCACTCTAGCATGGGGTTGGAATCATCCCTGGAACTCGCACCCCAGGAGGACACAGAGCAGGCCTGGGATAGGGCCTGTGGCCCCGATCAGACCCCACATCAGCTCTGACCCCTGAGCTGTGAGGCACACGTCCTCCCTGGGCTGGTCCTGCCCGTGGGGCTCCCTCCTGTCACTAGCTTCCTCTTCTGCAAGCCTTGTCCACTTGGATGCCATGGTCCAAGCCTCCAGGGCCCTCCAGTCCAGCACATGCCACCAACAAAGCACACCTGGGTCGGGCCCATGTCAGTCTCCCCACAGACCCGGGAGCAGGGACCTGAGGGGATGGGGCCCTTTGAGGCAGTCACTGGGGACGTCAGCCCCGGCACGTCCCTCACAGAGCGTGTGCGCCCGTTCACTCGTTATACCTTTACTGAATACCTACCCCGTGTCAGGCACCTGCTTCTGGGTTCTGGGTAGAGAACGAAACAGACCAAGTGTCCCCCGCTTGATGAATAGCCAAAAAGCATGTTAGACAGCAGCTCAGATGGAAACAAGAGCTATGGAGTGAACGGAAGCATGCGGGGGGCCTGGGAGGGGCCAGGTGTGACTTGGAGGGTCAGGGGTGGCCTCTGAGAGGCAGGGACCTAAAGCAGTTGAGCAACTTACCCATTTAGGCATCAAAAGACCATTAAGGCAGGGAGAAGGGCAGGTGCAAAGGCCCTGGGGCAGTGTTGTGCCTTGCAGGTCAAAGAAAGAGGCCAGGGTGACTGATGCAGCAAGGGCAGAAGGCAAGAGTCGAGGTCAGGGCTGGGAGTGAGAGGCAACAGTGTGGACTGTGGATCCCAGAAGGGAATGAGGCTTTTTACTCAGAGCGAGTGAGAGCACAGGAGAGTCGGGCCAGAGCTGTGAGAGGCACGCAGTAGGTGCTCCATCATTGCTGGCCGGACTACTGTGGCTGCTGCCATTGTTGTTCAAACACTAAGGAAGAACGAAGGAAATACAAAAGAAGTCACGGAATGCACATTTTCATCACCCAAGAGGGCTTTTAAAAAGTTCTCAGCTCGCTGTCCTCAAACGCCCCGCGCAAAGGTGGCTGGACGCCTTCATTCCGCAAAGGGCTCAGAGAGGTCAGTGGACTCACTGGCGTTGCACAGTGGGAAGGGGAGGGGCCAATCACCAGATCGCAGGTCTTGTGACCCAGGATGGCGGTGGCCGCTGGAGCTGAGAGTCCCCGGTGCAGTGGGTGGGGTAGGGTGGCCCCTGAATAGATCCCTCTCCAGAATAGCCCCCCACCGAGGCCCTCTTTGCGTCTCCTGGGCCAGGACGGGTCTGCTGTCCACTGCCCACGGATGTCCCTGACGTGGGATGGCGCGGGCCGGGGTTGATGCCTGGCCGAGCGACTCGGCGGCCCCTCTCATGGAGAAGTGGAGCCTGGGTCCCCAGCCGAGAGGGCTGCTCTGGCCAAGGGGAAGGATGGAGGGGCAGCAACGCGGCCGGGAGCCGGCCCAGGTCTCGGAGGTCGTGCCTGCCCCTGCTCCCTGGGGACCTGCCAGCCCCAGCAGGGTGGGCAGCAGCCGCGTGGAGCCTGGAACCCTTCCAGGACAGCGGCCAGCCCAGCTTCCCAGCCTGCCCTCCAGCTGCCCGTGGGCTCGGGGCCTCGGCAGGCCAGCGCGCCCTGCTGCAGCGTGAGCCCGGCCCCGCAGGCCCCGGGGCAGCACTGGTGCGCATCGTCCTGAGTGGCTCCTTCTGCAGTGGCCTGGAGGACAGCAACAGCCGGACAACCACGGCGGGAGGGCACCTCTTTGCTGCTCCTTGGAGGCGAGGCCTTCAGAGGGCGGGAGACACCGTTCCTTTGTCGGCCACGTTCTCCTGACAAGCGTAGAGAAGGCCTGGCTGTGCCCAAGGGAGTCCCACCTGGGAGCCCTGCCTGGCCTTGTCCCCTGAGGCACGAGGTCCTCCTGGGCCGGCCGCCTGGGAGCAGGTCTGCCCGAGGTCCCTGGGGCCAGCGCCTGCCCTTCCCCAGCCCCTGCTCTCTGCCCCGGGACTTTGCACAGCCTGCTCCCTGCACGCCGTCCTGAGACTCAGCTCAAGTGTCCCCTCTCCCGGGGGCCTCCAGGACCGTCCTTCAGCCCAGTCTTCCTCTCTCTGCACTGTGACGGGCTACTCTTCAGTCCAGGCGCCTGGTTCCCGGATGGAGACCTGGGCTCGGGAGGCAGCCGCACCCACCGTCCGGGGTGATCCCTTCCGCAGCCCTTGGCAGCTGGGTGCGGCCATCGCAGGAAGGGTGCCTCCCCCTTGCATGGGCTGAGGGCAGAGGTGGGCAGAGGTCCTGGGCGGCAGGGGACAGAGGGGGTTGGGACGCAGACCTGGCCGCAGCCTGCGCCTGGCTCCCTGGCAGCTCCAGCAGGGGGCCTGGGCAGAGGCTGGGCGGGCCAGGAGGAGGTCTCCGTCGGGGGCGGGGGATGGCGGGGAACCACCGAGGCAGGAAGAGGCAGAGCAGAAAGTGAAAGGGGACAGGAGGCCCAGAATAGCTGCGGGTGACGAGCCAGCGGAGACAGAAAGAGAAACCAGCCGCCCAGAGGCCCAGAGCGGGCGGAGTCAGAAGGCGCCCACTGCCCGCGGCCGGTCCTGCCCCAACTCTGGGGAAGGAGCATGGGGAACGGCCGCAGGGGACAGGGGTCCCACTCTGGGTTTAATGCCCCGTGCCTGCTCCAGGGGGCACCTGAAGACAGAGCCTACAAAGCAGAGCGACCTGCCCCTTCACAGCCCCAACGCCTGTCACCGCTGCCACCTCACAGCTTGAGCTCTGGCTCCCCAGACAAGCCCCGGAGCTGCAGGTGCTGCGCTTCATCAGGCTGCTGCTTGCTGGCTGTGTGACCTCAGGCCAGTCACTTGCCCTCTCTGGGCCTCTGTGAACAACGTCACCTCCTTTACAAGGGTGTCTTGAGGGTTAGTGAGTAGGTACCGCTGAAAGGCTTGGAGCAGCTCAGAGAAAGTGTCCTGCAAGCGTGTCGGCTTCCGGTACCCTTCACCTACACACACGCAGGGAAAGTCCCCCCAGAGGCCACGCAGGGACTTTTCTAGTTCACTCGTATGTCTCCAGGGCCTCAAGGAGGGCCCGACACACAGTAGGTGCTCAATAAATGTGCGTGGAATGGAGGGAGGAGGGGAGGAGAGGGGAAGGAAGAGGGACGAAGTCTGTGACGCGTGGCCCCTTCTAGGTGTGGGACTTCACCCTCCTTCCCTCTTAGGTTTGTCTCACTTTGTTCAACTGAATAAAATAAATAAAGTGGCAGGGAGGCCACTTACAGACCCGGACGGTCTCTGGGCACCGGTGGCCCCAGATTCCCGACCCCTGACCCGGGAGCTCCAGCCCAGCCTGTCCTGTCTGGGGCAGGGGTAGCAGCCCGGCGGGCGGCGGGCAGAGCGGGGAGGGGAGGTGACAGGAAATCACAGGCCGGGCTGTTCCCAGCCCGCTGAGAACATGATGTTCAGGGTTCAGACCTGTGTCCCGCCCCTCCCCCAGGGGAAAGTGTCACGGCATCCAGGGAGGGGGCCTGGCCCTGGCGGGGGGTCTGCGGTGGCTCCTCTGATCTCTACGAGGAACTCCGCCCCGCCTGCTTTCCAGGAACGCTCTGCCACAGGGCAGCCGGTCCTCGGTCCTCGGCAGCCCTCGGACCTGGGGCTGCACAGCTGCACCGCGGGAGCTGGGGATTCCCAGCACTGGCTTTTTCCCTCCGGTGCTGAGATGGAGCCAGGGCCTCGCACATGCGGGGCACCGAGCTCTCCCCAGCCCCCACTTTGGTGGCAAAATGCGCGCGACATAGAATGCAATGGTTTCGAATGTAGGGTTTCAGGGGCAGTCGGCACAGGCCACCACCGCCTGGCTCCAGAGCGTCTGCATCACCGTGGCACCTGCTAGCGGTCACTCCCGCGCCCCGGGACTGGGAGACGCCCTGCCCTCCGCCTCCGCAGACTCTGGACATTGCTCATAAAGGGGTCTCAGGACGGCCACCTTCCTGCATTCTTGAATTTCTTGGTGACGTGTTCAAGCTTCAAGTCCTCCTTCCTGTCATTCCAAACAATCCTGGGGTTACCTTGCAAATATGATTTCAGGAAGTGTGCGTGGAGGTGGAGGCACGATCATTACATGTGGTCATCTGAATGTCCCCCTCCGTGATTTTTTTTGGGGGGGGGGTACAAGGGATTGAAACCCAGGAGTGCTTAACCACAGAGCCACTCCCCAGTCCTTTTTGTTTTTTATTTTGAGACAGGGTCTTCCTAAGTTGCTTAGGACCTCCCTAAATTGCCGAGGCTGGCCTTGAACGTGTGATCCTCCTGCCTCAGCCTCCTGAGCCACTGGGATTACAGGCGCCCACCACCGTGCCGGCTCCCTCCATAAGTTTTGACATTGGTGTACGCCCATGGATCCACCAACCGGGTGGAGCAGGACATCTCTAGCACCAGAAGGTTCCCTCAGGTCACCCTGCTCCACTCTCTGGTGGCCTTAGGTCTCAATGGCTGGGTCGGGTCTGCATTTCAGGAGTGGAATCCGACGGCGGTGGGGTCTCAGACTCTGGCATTTTCTGAGCTTCCGTGCTGAGCGCAGGATACTTCCTCAGCATCACCCAGGGCGCTGCACTGTGGGGCTTGCTTCGCATCCAACTGGTGGGCCCTGGGGCGTCTCCCTCCCGGGGTCTTGTGAGCGAAGCACCCCATGGTGCCTGGGTGGGCAGCAGCTGCTTTCTCCAGTCAGGCTGCCCAGGAGCCACACTGCTAGGTCCAAAGGTGGTGTGTGGCCAGTTGAGGGGACCCTGGCCCTTTCCAAGGGGTCCAGTCGATTTCCATCCCCCCGTGTGGGGGCTGGCGGAGCCCTTGGCCCTGCATCCTGCACCAGACTTCACTGCGACTGGCCTGTTCTAGTCCTGCGGAAGGCTGACGTTCCCCCCAAACCCCCGCCACCACCCAGCTGCATCTCCAACTCTTATATTTCGAGATTTTTGAGACATAATCTAAGTTGCTGAGGCTGGCCTTTAACTTGGGATCCTCCTGCCTCAGCCTCCTGAGTCATGGATTATGCACCACTGGGAGCGGACATCAACGTGAACACAATGACCAGAGAAAATAGCAAGATAAAAATCTGCTTGTACTCCAAAGTAGATAGATAACTACTTCAAAGTGAACTTTAAACTATGAGTGGATAATAATAGTAGTTAACGCCTTCCAGAAGCTTCCATGCCCCGGCAACTGCTTTATAAGTACTAATCCCTAGAATCCTCACGACCTCCCGGCGAGTCTTATTATCCCCATTCTGCTGATGTGGGAACTGAGGCACAGGAGCAGGCTCCTGGGCACCAAGCTCACTCAGCCAGCAAGCGGCTTAGTCTCAGGCTGAGGAGCCCCAGCCCAGCCCATGGCCCTGGGCCCTGGACCTGCCTGGGATCCCGGGTGGGGTTGTGGAAGGTGCTCTGCAGCTGCTGCACCTTTGCACACGCACACACACATCACGCCCACTGCACACTGTCCCCCCAGCTCTCACACACCAGCTTCAGAGTGCAGGCTGACCGGGGACACTGGGTACCACAGGCCGTGTGGCAAGGAGGGAGATCACACTGACCACACAGCGAGCCCCCCTCCCTCTCCTTCACGGACTAAGATCCAGAGGGTCTCCCGGGAGCCATTCTGGGGGTCAGCAGGTCCCCCTAACAGCCCCAGCCTGCAGTGGGCACCACCCTGTGCGGGACTCTGTGCCAGCAGCTGTCCAGGGTCATTTCTCTTGACCTTCACTGTGACCCAATGAGGTGGAATGTCATATCCCCATTTTGCAGAGCAGGAAACTGAGGCTCGGAGCAGAAAGGCACAGGGCTCAAGTCTCTTGCTCAAGGCCACGTGCATGGCGAGGTTGCGTCCAGCCTTTGCCTGTTTGCTTCAGACCTGACCCCTGGCCTCACATTGGGAGGAATGACATTTCTCAGGCTTCTCACCCACTAGCTTCTGGGGTCAGCCCGTGGACAGGAGGCCTGGTCAGAAGGGAGAAAGCAGGTGTCTGTCCTCTCTGTTTCCCGTGGCAGCTTAGCAGCAGCAGGGACTTCTCTGTGGCTTCAGCTTCCATGGCACAGAATCTTCTTTGGAATGGCTCCCCTGGTCGGTCCGCATCTGCCAGGTGACCCTCTCTCCTGGGCTCTAGAAACCCTGGCTCCACCTCTTTTCCTGCTAACTCAGTGGGGCGTTGGCTGCAGGCCACTGCTGATCTCTGGTGACCATGTTATTCACATGTAACCATTTCTCTCTGTCTACCATGCCTGGTGTGATTCCTCTTTCCTGAGGGGACCCTGACTGGGTGGCAGCCAGGGATGTGAACTCAGCTCACCTGGCTCTGGAGTCTGCAGGTTTTAACCAATAGCATGCACACTGCTTCCTGGTTCAGCTCCCCCTGGAGTGTCCCCAGCTGCCCTGGTGCACCCACATGGCAATCCCTGGCCCCTTTTTGCCTAGTAGAGCTGAGTTGCAGTACTGCCCCTCACCAGCAGGGGGGAGGCCTCCCACAGGAAGAGATTCGGGAGAAGTCCTTGGATGGAAAGCTTTCCATTCACCACCCAAGAAAGAGATGTCGTCGCTTGTTCATCAAAGGGTTGGCTAACTGCAGCAGGAACACCTGGCCAGGAAACAAACACAAAAACAAAAACGAACAGACACAAACCAAGTGAAAAATAAATAAATAAATAAATAAAAGTATACCTGGCTAGGAAAGGTTCTCAATGAACGGAATTGCCAGCGAGGGTCCAGGCCTTGCCTGAGCCTTCCTGCCTGGTCCCCTGTGGAGACGGTCACTCACCTCTCTGAGCCCCAGCCTCCCAGTTAAAGAACTCCCAGAGACCCTGGGCATGGACTTCTAATCTAAACCAATGTGCTCTTCAGGTCTAGAATTTCCTATGGCTATGGGGCCCAGTCTGGTGAGGCGAGTTGCTTCTACAGCTAGACATGTGCCAGGTGGGAGGGTGGGTCTGGAGCCAGGAAGACAGGAGCTAGCACTCTGGGCTTACAGTACCTGCTGGGAGGTCTTGGGCAAGCCACTGAACCTCTCTGGGCTATTTATTTATTTATTGCTGCTGGAACTTGAACCCAGGGATGCTTTACCACTGAGATACATCCCAGTCCTATTTTGTTTTTTTATTTGCTGACAGGGTCTCGCTAAGTTGCTGAGGGCCTTGCTAAGTTGAGGCTGGCCTTGAACTTGCAATCCTCCTGCCTCACCACCTGAGTCTCTGGAATTGTAGATATGCCAGTGTACCTGGCCTGTCTGGGCTTTAGTCTCCTTCTGTGTAAAGTTAGGGGTCATAACATGAGCCCTGAGGGATACTGCTAGGATTGGATAAGCTAAGACGTAGGTCAGGTGCCTGTATAAATAAAAAAATGCCCATACCCTCTATTCTGATTTTGTATGGTTTATTTCTGTGAAGTCTAAAGCCCCAGCTGGAGGTGATCCAAAATGTCTGTGGGCTTCTTCATACACGCATGTGTCTTGTGTCTTGTCTGCTGGGACCCAAAGGCCGGCGTCACTGGATGGCGATGGAAGTGGGGATGCGTGGCCTCTTTGAGACTCTTGGGCTTCCTCTGATCATGGCAGCCAGGATGGAGCCTGGCTGCTCAATGCAAGAGGTCCAGAAAGCAAGGAGGAGCGTATGGCCCTCTATGACCCAGTCTCAGACATGAACGAGCCATCCTGGATGTGGATAGTCAAGTGGTCACATGATCACAGCTCTGCCTGAGCCTTTGACCTTTCTCACAGCCAGGGACCAGACCTGCCAAACTCGGGTGCCTCCCAATCCCCACCCCCCTCAGGCCCTATGAGTGTCTGCATGCTTCAGGCTGCTACGGTGGGGCAGCTTGTTACGCAGCGAGAGATGACCAATACAGCAGGGATCTCACGGATGCTCCAGAGAAACATGCTCACCATCTCCAAAGAAAGCAGGACAGTTGTCGGTGGACGGCCGGGGGAAGGGAAGGAGGGAGAAGCAGAGACAGGGACACCCATAGAAGGAGAGGGAGACCCCCCTCATCCCTTTTGCATTTTAAACCATGTTTTGAAAAATAGGAACTGAATGTCAGATTAAAAAAAAAAAAGTTAAGTGCTTGACACAATTTAGGCGGCCCTGAGCAAGCAGCAGCTGTGGTTATTCATTCCACAAATATTCCTCAAGCTGCCAGAAGCTCCCCTGGAGGCTGGGTGACTGAATGGAGACAAGTTTATAAAGAAAGGGCGGGGCCGCAAGTCACGTAGGAGCCCCATCATGTCCTGGCTGTGCACTCGGGGTCAGTCGCTAAACCTCTCTGAGCTCCAGTTTCCTTATCTGAACAATGGGATGGTCAGTCCTGGATGTGGGCCCAGCGTTCCGTTGCAGGCCATGCCATGCGTGGGGTGAATACTTAGTAGATCTGGCTGTCTCTATTAAGAAGGGCTAAAGATCTTGTCCTGAGTGAGCAGAAAAGAGTAACCGACGGAGCTCCCTGCTCCACCCCTGGAGGTAGGTGGGGCAGGTGGCCCCCAGGAGCAGCTGAGGGTGAGCAGGTGAGGGTCTGAAGGCTGGAGGGGGGTGGAGAGGGAGGGAGAGTGGGGAGGAGAGCCCCCGCCTACCAGCACCCCGCACTCCTCTGAGCAGGCCTGGGGTGGGGCGGCCCCAACCACAGGGACCTGTGGTGCCTGGTGCCACCTACGCCCTCCAGCCAGGCCTGGTGACAGGTGCAGCGCAGGGGCGGCTCACACGCAGGGAAGGCACAGCCGCACTGGGCCCTGGGAGGGGGCCTTCCGCCCCAGCATCAGCCCTGCCCAGGTCGGAGGGGAAGGGCACCCTGGGAGGGCAGGGAGCCCCTGCGTGGCTCCTCGGCCCCCTGTGGGCGAAGGGAACTTGGAAGCCGGCACCGGCAAGCGGAGGGGACCTGCAGGGAGCTGGGGCGTGGGGGATCGCTCCTGGGGGAGCCCTGGGCCTCGCCGGCAGCAGAAGGGAGGTCAGGGAGCCAGGCCCGGCTCCGTCCCTGTCCCCGTGTGATCTGGGCTTGTTGCTGCCCCCGTCCTGTTCTCCTGTCTGTCCAGTGGGGCAGTTCTCAGGGCCTGAGTGGCAGGTTCAAGGGCTGCTAGGGATGCAGGCGGCACCGGGAGGAGGGTCACGGTGCCTTGGGGGCAAATCCCTGGGGAGGTGGCTCCTGCCCCGCCGGCGGGGAGCTTGGTGGTGACTCACACATTCTGACCAGCCTCGTCCAGGGCGGCGCTTGCCAGGAAGGCCCTGATCTGGCCCCTCTGCCCCGTGCAGATGTCCTGGCTTCAGCTCGCCCAGCCTGGGCCAGGAAAAGGCTGGCCGGCCCCCCAAGGCTGGGAGGGGACATGCTGGATGAGGAGCTTTTTTCTGGACAGTGAATTACGTCTGCACACAGCCTGGTCACTGCCCAGAGCCCTTGGGGCCACATGAACCCAGGTAGAATATGTCCCCAAGGAAGCTGCACCCCAATCCACATTCAGGGGTCCCTGTCCAGGGCAGTCCAACCCAGGACAGACACCCTTGCTCAGGGTCGAGGTTTGCATAGGTTGATGGCCTTCCCTCTCCTGTCCCCTCAGCCCCCACACCTGATCAGCAGTCACCACTCCGTGCAGGGTCCCCAGAAGCTGTGACCCTAGACGAGGCTCGGAGACCTCAGCATGCTAGTGGGTCGCCTCTTGGGAGTCACGGGGGCCAGTGAGTTGGAGGTCTTATGTCCTCCCACCTGGTATTGAGAGCATCCGCCCCTGGGGAGGTGAATTCCAGGGAGCTTCTGGCTTTGGGGATGCAGGCACAGCTGGTTCCAGCTGCACAGAAGGGCAGGGCCCACTGCTGGCTGAGGGAGGCTCTGGGAGGAGGTGGCGAAGGCGATGGGGTCAGGGCGGCACCCGCGGGACGCTGGCAGCTCCTGGTAGGCTGCTGACTGCTCGCCACGGGACCGCTCCTTCTGGAACACGCTCCTCTCCAGCGCTGTGGCCACCCTTGTCTCTCACAGAACACCTGGGAGCCTGCTTGCTGGACTCCCTGAGGCCCCACAGACCACCGTCCACCCAGCGGTGGAGAGGCTTCCTGAATGCACATCGGGGCAGACGGCCCCGCCCTCAGGGGCTCCTGTGGGGCTGGCAGGTGGCAGAGTCACTGCTGGCAAGTGCAGAGAAGGGGTGTGAATGAATGGACCTCAGAGCCCACAGCCTCTCCAAACGCCTGGCAGTGCAGAAATGCCCCCCAGCCCTGTGTCCCAGAAGACGAGGGCACCAACGTGACGAGGACTCAGAGGGCAGGGAAGGCAGCCCTGTGCCTCCTACAGTTCTCACTGGGCTGAGGGATGGCTTGTGAGAAGGTCCTGGGGCAGCAACTGGGAGATGTGGAAGGCAGGTGGGTGGCTGGAACGTCGGAGCGGGGTGGGAGGTTGGGGACAGCACAGTCCCGTGGCTGTGCTGGGTGGGGTTTGTTAGGGAGAAGAGCAGGGACCAGGAGACCCAGACAGAGGCTGCTCTGTGAGGACCCAGGCGAGACGCAGGCAGCATGGACTTGGTGGTGGCCACTGGGCTGGAGCAGGAGGACTGACTGGGGACTCAGTCAGGAGGACGGAGGACTGAATGTGGGACAGGGGACATATGCTGAGAACTTGGAGGGACACTGTGGAGGCTCAGAGTGGGGGCTGTCCCCCCACTGTGCCCCTTCCCAGGCTTCCCGGAGCCCCAGGCACCTGGGCAAAGATGGCTCTGGGTGGGTCAGTGGGTTCTGGCTGCTGGGGCGGGCCGGGAGCCCACACCCCCTCCTCCCATCCCTCCTGCCGTTCTGAGTTTTCCTTGCAGGTCCCACCCCAGCTACCCCTCTGGATGGAGGCTGCCCTCCGGCTGCGCCTCTCCTCTCCTGGTCTGGAGTTTGTAGAGCTGTGTTCCATTTCTAAGCCACACCTGTGTCCACGGGGCTGGAGGCCCCTAGCGCAAGTGAGCCTGCAGCAGGGAGCCCCTGAGACATATCAAGGCTGTCCCGGTGGAACAACTGGGTCCAGGTCCAGGGGGTCAGGGAGTGCACACCCCACTTCCTTATGGGCCTGTCAGGGTCACCCAGATTCCACTGGCTCCCATTGCCTGTCACTAGACCACCTTGGTCTTCTTCTTGGTCTCCATGCCTCTCTGCTAGGACTATTGCAGAAGTCTCTCACCAGGTCTCGGCTCTTCCAGTCTTGCCTGGTTGACTCCAGCTGCCCCAGCTTCAGAAGGCGCTTTCTGAAGCAGATCTGACCAAGCCCATTTCAATCACGTACCTCCCGGGTCCCCCTGCCTGGCATTTGGTATCTGCTGCCATGGGTTTGCCTCCTGCCAGTGCCTCCTGAACCCCACTCGCCAACCTAGAAGGGCAGAGGCCCCCACACTCCCTGTTCCATCCTGAAGCCTGACCTTAACCCTGGTCAGCTATTCCCTATGTGCTGAAGGCACGTCTGTCCTTCCATCAACTTGTCCCGTTAACTGCCGGGTGTGGTGGCCATGCCTGTAATCCCAGCTACTCGCGCTGAGGCAGGAGGATTGCAAGTTCAAGGCCAGGCTGGACAACTTTGTGGGACCCTGTCCCAAATTAAAAAACTTCTGGGTTAATTCCTGCAGTGTCCCAAGAGGAACCTGCAGGGATTTGGGTCGCAAACAACACAATCCAAATGCCGCTCATTTAAACAGAAGAACACATCGAACAGATGTTGGGGTACTCATAGGACCCCAGAAAGGCAGGAGCACGTGTGAAAGCAAGCAGAAAGGGGAGGACCCATCCGGACCCCACGGAGCCAGCCCGTGGTGCCCCACTGTGAGCCGCCGGGCCCCTGCTTGGCGCCCTCCGCAGTTCGCCAGGACCACGCCCCAGCAGGCAGAGCTGCTGCTCTGATTGGCTGCCACATGTTGGGCCACACCCTCGCTGCAAGAGAGCTGGGAACGCAGGTGAGAACCCACCTGGGCCCCGCCCACAGGAGGCTGCTCTGCGCCCCCAGCTCCAGCTCCTGGCGCCCACTTCTAGGCTCTGGTCACTGATATGTCCCTGGGTCCCAACCCCTGCCTGCTCCTTCATCAGCCCGTGGCTGAAAGTCCCGTGCGTGGCCTGGGTCCCTCCCTCCTCTGTGCCCGCTCTCCAAAGAGTCCCCAGTCCAGCGGAGGAGATGGGCACTAAACCATTTGCAGGGCCGGCCTCAGCTGGGGCCTCCGGGAAGGCCCGCGGAGGTGAGGAGTCTGGAAGGAGGACCAGGGGTCAGAAACAAAGGCGTTGGAGCGGCTCCCGGGGGTGCTCCGGATCGCAGAGTCTCGGGGCGCTGGGGGAATTCCGGGGTGTTCTGGCATCGCTGGGGTAACCAAGAGAAGAGGCCACGGGGCCCAGGGGGCTTTGAGCTAGGGCTTGAGGCCAGGAATGGCTTGCGTGGTCGGTGTATGCCTGAGGATGGCTTGCGGCAGCCGGCCGGCAGGATCAGCCTGGGGCGCTGGGACCCAGCACAAGGAGGTCTCTGTGGACCCTGCGAGGGAGCTAAGAGGCCCCAGCAAGGCTCTGGTGGCCAGTAGCTGGGACACCAGGCCAGTGGGAGGGACGTGAGACCCAGGCAGGTGTCCTTGTTTGTAAAATAGAAGGCGGGGAGATCCTGGGACAAGGGCTGAGGACCAGCCAGGCCACCCACCTCTGGCCCCTCGCACCCACGCCCAGGGCATCCTGGGAGATGTGGAAGCCTGGACAGCTCTCCCGGCCGCTGCCAGGTGGGCCGGACGGGGTGGGGGTGGGGGACAGGGGCAGGTCTGGGCTGCCGTTCCCGCCCGGCACGCAGCTCTGCTGGGAGGGAGGGAGCCTTTCCCACCAGCCCGCGGGGCCAGGCTTCCCGGGACAATCAATGGCATTCGGGAAGCCCGCCCTAGGAGGGCCGAGTGCCCCATGTGCATAGCCAGGGGAATAGGAAGCAGGACCAGCTGCTCCTCAGCTTGGGCTGCGCTGGCCAGGCTGACTCCAGGCCCACCGGGGTGACTGGCTGGGCTGCCCCCTGGACAGTGGGCAGAAGTCCCAGCTGGACATCCCATGGGACAGTGCCTGAGTAGGATATGGGACAGGTGGACAGAGAGCGCCAAGGCTGTCGCCAGGTCTGCCTGGGTGTGGGACCTGGAGACTCCACACAGCCCAGCTGCGGACCAGGGAAGGATGGGGCTGTCAGGACGGGGCTGTCCCTAGAGACAGCCTTCACTAGGGTCAAAGTGCGCCGTGCTGTTACTGAGCTCTCCTGGTTCCCAGAAGTGACGGGGAGACTTTCCTCCTGCAGGAAGTGTGCCTGGCTGCTACCCGGCCCCCCCATCCCCTCCCGGTCAGCCCCCGTCCTTTCCAGTAAGCCAGGGCTCCAGCGGGAAGCCTGCTTCTTGGACTCCCTCAGCGGTGGCTGTGTGCTGAGCTGTGGGCTCATGTGCCCCCGGGCTCCCCATCTCCGCCCTGGGGTGCCTGTGCTCAGCTCTCAGCCAGAGGAACAGGAGCAAAGGTGCAAGGTGCGGGACCCGGGACCACAGCTCGGAGCTCCCTGAGCCCAAGGTGGGAATGCTTCCTGCCTCTGTTCGGCCGCTGCTGGAGGAGAAGCCGGCAGAACATTCCGTGGTGCTGTGTCCTGGTGGTGGAGGCCAGCACCACCAGGCCCTGCACGCACGGCCACACTGCCTTTGGTCTGGCTTTGCTGCTCCGGGTGACTTAGCCACCTGAGCTCGGTTTCCACACCCGCAATGCGGGACTTGGTGGCGACCGTTCCCAGGCTGGGTGGGCACTGAGTGGTGGCTGGGAGGGGCCTGCCGGAGGGGAGGCGTGTGGAGGACGTTGCGAAGGCGAGGGGCTGGCGAAGGACCCGGCCCACGGCCCGTTACATGGGGGTCAGCAGGGCGGGGGCTCCGTCCTCCAGGAGGGGTGCAGAGGAGTGCCCGGCAAGGCTGAGGCCTGGCCAGGACAGCTGGGGAGGCTTCCTGGAGGAGGGGTGTCGGAGCTGGTGATGAGGACAGTAGGCATGGCAGCCAGGTGGATGGCAGGTGTCAGGGCAGAGGCAGGGCCAGCCAGGGCTCTGCGGCCTCCCAGACCCGCCCCTCACCCCCTGCCTGGCACTGCCACTTCTGTGCTCTGGGCCTTTGGACCCCATCGGGGGCATGCCCCTCCCCCAGGATATGGGGGTCCCTGTCATAGAATGGGCAGACAGCCTGGTGGCACCACACCAGGCTGGTCCCTGCGCTTCCTCCTTCAGGGTCAGAGTTGCCAGCTGCCATGTGCAAAAATGGGGTCATGGTTTCCAAATTCTTAAGCCTATCTTTTAGGGACACACCATGGGCATTTCCCTAGAGGAGGAATATCCCGAATCACCCTCTTGATGATCCGAGGATGGGATGAGCCGTGGTATAGACAGCAACGATGAACCGAACCAAGTCTGTCATTTCAGTGAATGTTTCCTGAGGCAGCAGAGGTGTGTGTCGCCATAGGAAAAAGGGCTAGAGTCCTGGGTTTGGAGTTCTGATCCTGGCTCCATCTCTTAGAGCTGTGTGACTCTGGACAAGTTACTCAACCTCTCTGTTTTACCTAGGCTTCCATAGAGAAGGGGACCAGAGCAGTCCTTGCTCATGCCTGTTGACAGCACTCCCTTGAGGCTCTGCACTGAGGTACTCAGTGAAGCACAGTGCCCTGCAGAGAGGACATGCTGTGGCCATTGGGCAGGTGCTGGTGCTGCTGGTGGTTTCTGCTGCCACTTGAGACAGGTCCTAAGTACCCAGTCTGGGGAGTGAAGGCCTCATGATAGGTGGCCACGAGCACCCTCGTGTGTGGCCGTGTGGGGACAGGGAGACTGGCTGGGCTGCCACCCGCTTCCCCGCCTGAGGCCCTGTGGGGGTCTGATTTCCAGAGGCCCAGGACCGCCCAGGGCTGGTGGGCCACGCCATGGGCGCCTCAGTCCAGGGTCTCGGCCTTCCAGGGAGACGCCCTCCTGGGAGGAAGCTGACCGCGTCCCCTGAAACAGTGGCACTGCCTCCCCTGGGTGACCACAGCCCTCCGCCGCCCCCTCCCCATGTGTACTCTGACGGCCCAGGGGCGCTCTGCAGACTGCCCGTGAGGTGGCCCCTAGGGACAGACTGCCCAGGGGGATGGACAGGTGGATGGAAGGAGTCCCGCTGCTGAGATCCCAGCAGACCTGCCCCAGGCCTGGGCTGGCAGGAGCCGTCCTGCATTGCGTCCTCTCCCGGCTGGATGGCGCTGCCCATCCGGCCGCCCGCCCTTCCCTGTCCGCGCCCAGGACAGGCCTCCCGGGCACTCGCCTGGCAGTCCCAGGTCACCTTCCCCCCAAGCCTAGTTCTGGAAAATGGGGCACTGAGACCCTCAGCTCTGAGGACACAGCCGGGTGGAGCTGGGCGGTCTCCTAGGTCCAGCGAGCTCTCGTCCCCAGGCAGGGAGAGAAGCACCCAGCGAGGACGTGGCCGCTCGCTTGGCCTCGGGCCTGGCTCAGTACACGTCCCCCATCGGTGCCATCATTCATTGTGGTGGGCGAAGCCGCCGCCCCCACCCCGCAGCCTGGGGCATCCGTGGGCCAGGTTCCTTGGGAGGCCCTGCCCGACCCTGCCCACAGCCACCGGGGCAGACCTGCTGGGTCTTGGGCTCTGATTCCCCAGAAGCCCCGGCCGGCTGTTTGCCAGGCCCAGAGAGGAGCCCGCGCGCAGGCCCAGGGCAGCCCAGGAAGGGGGTTTGGGGGCTGCTGAGTCTCCCAGCACAGGGAGGGGTTCAGGGGGTGTCACGCGGGCACCGTGGGTCAGCCATCCCCGACCTCTGACCTCATTCTGAGCTGGCTCAGAGGGGCCGCCTGCCCGCTTCCCTGGCCTGGGCGGGCCGGGCACCTCATTCACTCGTCCCTTTGCGTCCTCCCATCCCACCGGTCCATCATCCGTGGCTCACTCTGTGACTCAGCTGCGCGCCCAGCCCTCCATCACCAGCAGCCGCACCACCTGTCCCCGGGCCAGTGGCGGAGCACCTTGTGTGGGAAGCCAGCACTACCGCCAGCAGCCACTTTGCATCCGGCCTCCCTGTCCCCAGGGAAAAATGCCACTGTGCCTGAGAGCCATGCCACCCCTGCCAGGTTGGGGACCTGTCCTCTGCATTCCTGTAGCTCAGTCCCTTCCCCAGACTGTGACCCACGAGGACAGGGACTTCAGGGACCCACTCTGTCCCTCTGCCCAGTGCAGGCTTGCTCAGCTGGCTCTTGCAGAGACGAGCATCCCCAGGCTGTGTGGGACCCCCAAGCCCACGTTCCAGGCCCGGGACGGCTGACCTGCCAGGCCTCAGGAGGTCCAGGGCTCATGGCTGCCCGGTGCCCAGTGCCTGATCTGACCCTTTTTAATTGTCTCTCCTCTGCACAGGGGCTTTCTCTGTCTTCCTCTCGGGGACCCAGGCTGCGACCTCGACCTTTCCGTGCATTTTTTCTTTTTCTTTTTTTAATATTTTTTAGTTACAGTTGTCGACGGTCCTTTATTTCATTTATTGACCTATATGCGGTGCTGAGGGTCGAACCCAGGGCCTCACACGTGCTAGGCAGGCGCTCTGCCCCGAGCCCCAGCCCAGCCCCCTTCCCATGCATTTCTGAAAGCAAACCTCACGCTCCCCTGCAGCGCTGGGAGAGGGGCGCCTGGGTCCGAGAGCCCCGGGGAGGGTGTCACTCTCCACAGCCCACCGCTGCAGGGGGCGGTCGGACCTGTGCCCCTGGTGGTACGGGCGCCATGGCCGTGCCAGCCAGCTGCCCACACGGACTTCTCCGGTGGTGTCTAAGCAGGCTGCGAGCTCACGGCCAGCAGGCACGTCTGCTGTGCACGCCGCCCCGCCATGTGTGCCGGTGCCTCACCGGCTCCCACAGGCCTCAGCGCGAGGTTTCCCTAGCCAGGCTGAAGCGCCTTGGCTGACGCTGCAGGGGTGTCCTCAGCTCCGCACAGCTTCAGATTGTTTGTGGCTGCAGGTGCCAGCAGCCCAGGAGCACAGGATCACCCACATCCAGACCCTGGCTTCCCGCCCAGGCAACTCCCCTCCCGTAGCCGGGGCTGCCTCTGTGGCCGGGGGAGTCCCACCCAGCTTCCCTTTCGGGGGGCAGCCCTTGATGCCAGGTCCTGGGCTCCTGCTCCCTTCCACGTCCCTGGCCCTGGCCCCTGGCCCTGGGTGGGTGGGAGGCCATGACCTGACTCCCCCTCACTATTCTGCCTCAGTTTATTATCGACCTTTGGGATCTTCTTTTCTTTCAATAAACAGTTTATCAATAAAGAGTTGTCCCTGGCAATTCCTGGGGATCGGTTCCAGTACTAAAGACATCAAAATCCAAGGATGCAATGCGGGCTGAGGTGGCAGAGCACTTGCCTAGCACGAGAGAGCCCTGGGCGCCATCCCAGCTGTGCCAAAGCAGACAAAATCTGAGGGCACTTATGCAAATGAGTCCCTTATGCAAATGGTAGTATTTGCATATTGCCTAAGCACACCCTTAACTTTCCGGATGCCCCAGATTATTTGTAATGCCCCAAACAATGCCAGTGTTATGGGAATAGTCGTCTTGCTGTTTTTGGGGAAATAACGGCAAGAAAGAAAATCTGAAGCTGCTCAGCGCAGATGTGATTGTTTTTTCAAACGTTTTTGATCCACAGTTGATTGAATCCACAATGAGAACCTGACGGATTGAGGCTGGCAGGACCTATTTTAATCAATTCTATTTATTCTGTGTCACCCAGACTCCCAGGGCCTCCGGATAATGTCCAGTCCCCTTTAGAACAGCCCGACAACCCTGCACAGGATTTTATTGAATTTGCCCAATTCAGGGGATATGGGAAAGGAAACTGAGGCTCAGAGCAGGTCATGCCACCCAACAGGACAGAGGGTCCGCCTGGCGAGAGAGACCTCGGAGTGCAGGTCTCCTGCTGGACCACCTCCCAAGTCAGGAGCTGCTGCCCACAGAGGCTCCTGGCTGCTCCCTCCTTTTCCTGGAAACGGACACATGGCCACAGGACTCACCTGTGCCTGGCCGGCCAACACGGGGTGTGGCCCTTCCTTCTAGGAACAAATTGCAGGCGATTTCCTTCACAGAAGTGGGCAAGGCCCTGTCACACCCCACATCCCCGGGCAAGGCAGAGGCTCCCTGGGCACTGCTGAGCCCAAGCATGGCTGCATTCACGTGCAGGCTGTGTCGGGCAGTGCCCAGACGCTGCGTTTGGCTAGCCAGGACGAACAGAGGCTGGGAGCCCGAGCTCTGAGGCCAGAGGGACGGGCGCCCAGCTCGCTCACTCTGCCCAGAGTGGCTCTCGGACGTCACATGGGCTACTCTCCTTCGCTGGTCCTCAGTTTCCCCATCTGTACAATGGGGCTGATAATGGTGCCCAGTCTGTGGGGCGTGGTGGGAGTGAGAGACCCCGTGGTAAAGCGCCTGGCGTGTTCTTAGGCCAGCCTCTCCAGGCCTTTGGGGGCCTCTGGGCCTCTGTCCTCCACCACCCCGACCTTGCTTTGGCATCAGAAAACCCCTCTCTTGCTGGGACTGTGCCTGTGGCTGCCTGTGCTCCTGACATGGCCGCCTCAGCCCGGTACTCCACATTCTCAGGAGCACAGGGTTGGGGAAAGGTCTTCTCCTCCAGCACCTCTATTTCTTCAGGGAGAAAATCTTTTCAGGAAGCCCTCCCCTCTCACCCCCAAATTCTCCCCCTTACATCTCATTCACCAGGGCCACATGCCTCGCCCTGGACCAAACACTGGGCAAAAAGCAAGATGGCTGATTTCTCCCTGGTATTGGGCTCAATGCCTGGTGTTTAGAATGGGGCTTCTGTGGACAGAGAAGGGCACGTGACTCCCCCTTCCCCCCAAAATAAAACAGGGCTGAAGAACTACAGGGACGCGGCTGAGGGCACCCGTTGCCCACAGAAGCCTGGACCTGCCTTTCCAAGCAGTGGTGTTTGAGCAGGGCTTTGGGGGACGTGTAGGAGTTCACCAGGCACAAGAAACAGAACATGCAAAGGCCCAGAGGTATCACAGCAGATGAAGCACTACTGAGGCTGGAGGTCAGGGTAGGTCATGAGGGGCTGGAGAAGGAAATGAGTAGTGTGTGGAGTGGTCAGATTCGCAGGCCAGGCAGGGGGCTTTGGCAAACCCCAGTGTCCTCCCCAATCGCAAGTGTGCCCACTACCATTTTCGTGGCTCAGCTGAGGCTGAGCACTGCTATTTGACTAATTTAAGCCCGCACTTCCCAGGTGGTGCTGGGAAGACCCCATGGCTGCTTGCCTGCTAGGCAGGTGCTCTCCCAGGGAGCTGCCCCCAACCAAACCCGACACCTTGGAAACCTTGTTTCAATTTAAAAGGGAGTTCTGCCAGCCTGGCATGAGCAGAACACCTTCTGGCTAGTAATAAATAGCAGGTAACTCAACGAAAAAAATGAAGATTGACCCAAGAGTTAGCTGTAGCTCCAGAGGCTTTTTTTTTTTTTCCCCAAAGAGCAGAGAGAAGCAATGTTTGAAGGGCCTGTAAAGATGTCCAGTGCTGGGGCGGTGGTGCACGCCAGGAACTCAGGAGGCTGAGGCAGGAGGATTGCAAGTTCGAGGCCAGCCTTGGCAACTTAGTGAGCACTTGTCCCAAAATAAAAGTTAAAAACGGGCTGGGGCGCAGCTCAGTGGTAGAGCACCCTGGGTGCCGTCCATCAAGTACAGCCAGCCAGCACCGGAAGGGAGGGCTGAAAGGCAATGCACAGAGCTTGGCTCTCTCTCCCGAGGTGGAGGAGGCGTTGAGATCCTCCAGGCACCTCTGGTGCTTGGGGGAACCCAGCGGGGTGGAGAGCCACTAGGGGACTTTCAGGAGGTGGAGCACAGTGTGGGAAGGTCCCTGGGGCCACGCCTTGCAGAAGAGAACACTGTCCCCAGACCTCAGGCTGCTCCCCTCGTGGGGCCCTCTGGCTGCCGTGTGGGAAGAGGACCTGGGTTCGAGTTCCACCCCACCTGGAGGAGACTCTGCCTCTGCTCCACCCTGGGCCACAGAGTCACTGGGCCTGAGCCAGGGCAGGGGAAGCCTGGGAGAACTGAAGAGCAGGCCAGCTGTGCGGGGGAGGCCGCCTGTGGGCAGGACGAGGGCGGTCAGCCCAGCTGGATGGACCTGCCGAGGAGCCCGCCCGCCAGCCCAGGCTGATGCCAGGGTTCTCCTGCTGGGCAAGAGGGAGGACAGCGGGCGGGCCGGAGGACGGGGGCCGTGGGCGGTGGGCGCCTGTGCAGCCCCATGGGGTGGGTCCCAGCCCACCTCCCAGCCCACCTCCCAGCCCACCTCCCAGCCCCAAGACCCTGGGCCAGTCCCCTTAGCCCTGTGCCTGGCATCCTCGTCTGGACGGTGGAGGACAGAGCGGCACACGCCACCCTCCGACATTCCCTGAGGACTCTGGTTTGATCTCCCCGCATACTCAGTTCTCTGGAGGTTGGTGTTCTGAACTTCCCCACGCCCGGCCTCCCCGCAGGTCCACTCCAGGGCCTGGAGGTGTGCCTGGTTCAGGCAACACTGCCTCCCCTGTACTTCCGACCGTGCCTGCACACAGCAGGTGCTCAAGCAGTGTTTGTGGAACAAGCGTTCAGATCGTAGGGGAAGCCAAACCTCCTCTCCTTGCCACTGAGGCCCCCAGGCAGGGCTGGCATGCAGCCACCCCGGGCAGACTGGCGGGAGAAGCCTGGAGCTGATAAACGGGAGATAAGTGGCTTCGAGGGAAGAGGCCGAGATGGGACCAGCTCCAGGTAGTTCCTGGGAATCCGCTGGGCTGGCGACGGTGCCTCCCAGGGTGCCTGGAGCGGCCGAGGACTCTGCTCTGGCCCTGGGCATGGCACGGGGGACTCCGTGTGCCTCTTGCTGCCCTGGCCTGGCTCTCAGAGAGGCAAAGGAGCCCAGATTGGAGAGGAGGGTTACTGGAGGCGTTTGTAACAGTGACAGTGAGCTGTTCCTCACAGTGTCCCCTGCAGGCTGACCCAGCTGACCAGAGCGACAGGCCCGCCCAGACCCGTGCTCCTTAGAGATGGAGGCTACGTATCAACCGGAACGCCGCCTGTCCATTGCTTCAATGGCCAGAGCACGTAGAGACAGGGCTGGAAGGAATAGTGCCGGGTGTCAACAGGGCTGTCCCAGGGAAGAGGGTGGAAACACGGTTTCTCGCTACTTTGCCAAGCTGCCAAGCACGACGCACTCCTCCAGCAGTCACTGGAAGCAAGAGAGCAGAATAAAAAGATGGCACATGCCGAGGGGAGAGGCGTGAGCGGCTCGGTGGACCCGGGCCGGGACGGTTCGTTTGAAACTTGGCCAGGCCTCAGGCCCAGCGGGGGACCAAGCGCCGGCCTCCCCTGCGTTCCCACGGCCAGTCTGTCTGGCTGTACCTCCGAGACGTGTCTGTCGCAGGCTACTTGCCTGGTGGTAACTGCCCCGTGTGGCAATGGGCCCTCTGGACGGCTCTCTGCCTGTGGGTCTGGCGTGTCTCCGCTGCTAGACCCTCAGTGTGTCCCCAGCTCAGACTCAGGTGGAGCTCCTCCAGCGGCCTCCTGGCAGGTCCCTGGGCACAGGTCTGGGTCCTGCAGGCCCCACCCGCGAAGTCTCCCGTGCCTGTCGGAAGGTGCTCGCTGAGGGGCTGTCTGGGCCCCAGGCGGGCAGCTGGGGCAAGCAGGCTGTCTGCGCTCCGGGACACAGGAGCCGACACAGACGTGCCCGACCGTCCTTCCCAGGCTGTCCTGAGGCTGACCTGCCCGTGCATCCACAGAGGGTGAGCGCCGGGCGCCCGCAGCAGCGCCCAGTGGAGACCTTCAGCTGGTTCCTGCCCCTCCCTCCCAGCCCTCACCGCTGCTTCCTGGGCCACCTCTCAACAAAGCCAACCTCTCCCCTGAGGTCGGTTCCTTAAGTGGAAACGAGGGTACTTTGAATGAGACTTTGAATGTGGCAAACAATCAAAGAGACAAAAGCCCTTTGAGGTCTGAGCAATGCCAGGAAGGAAATGGGTGGCCACGGGGGCAGAGAAAAGCAGGCCGAGGACTTCAGAACAGCCTCTGGAAGGTGGCATCAAAGGGGCGGCCAGGAGGAGCGGGGAGGGGCCCCAGGGGGCGGCAGGCAGGTGCCAAGGTCCTGGGGCGGGAAGAGCTGGGGGTCTTCCAGGATAGGACGGTGGGCTCAAGCCCTGCGTGAGGGGTAGGGGCATGGCCAGGGGCTGCAGAGGTGGCCGGGCTGCCTCTCCCCTGGGCTGCTGTATCGCTGAGAGTTCTGGGAAGCGGACCCAGCAGAGACTAGCTAGGGATTTATTATAGGAATCGGTTCTCACGATCACGGAGGCCGAGCAGTCCCAGGACCTCTGTCTGTGACCCGGAGGCCAGGAGAGCGTGCGGTGGGTGCGACTCCAGTCCAACGCAGAGGCCTGAGAACCAGGCACCCGTGTCACCGCCCCAGAGCTCTGCTTGCTTTGGTGGCGCCCTTGGTGACTCAGCTGGTCCCACTGTAGTCAGGCCCTGGGTTCAAGCACCCCTCCTCTCCAGAAGCCCTCCCAGCCATGCCCGGGACAACGTTGTGCCAGCTACGTGGGCAATCCCTGCCCGGTCCAGTCAGCACCTCAACTCAGCCACCGCGGCTGCCCTCGGGATCCGCTGGGCACCTTCGACCCATCCCAGGGCCGGTCCGGCCCCCAGATGCTGGCTCCCCGTTTCTGAGGGAGCCCCGGGCTCAGGGCCTCTTTGAAGCCCTTCTGTGACTCCAGATGGCCCCCCGCTGAGGCCCCCAGGGCCAGGCGGGGCTCTGAGTGCGCGGTGGACCTGTCCCCTCTTCCCTACACCACCAGGGACACTGCCAGCCGGTTCTCATCCTGCAGAGGAGGAAACCAAGCCTCGTCAAGTTCAGTCACCTGCTCAAGGCCACGGGGCCGGAGCTCTGTGGGACTTGAACCCGGTCAGCTGGCCATGGCCTGTGCTGCCATCCGCCCTGTCCTGCATGGGCTTCTCGGGGGTGGAGACGCCAGCAGAAGCTGTCTCAGATGAGGCAGCCGGGGGGCTGGGGTGGCAGGATTCTCGGCAGGGGCAGAGGAGCGCCCTCACCCCCTGCCCTTGCTGACAGGCCCTGTGAAGGTTTGTCGTGGTGAGGCTCCGGGACACCAGAGTGAGCACGAGCGGCGCTGAGGCCAAGGCCGTGGGCAGAGGCCCGGGGGGAGTTCAGGCTTTGGGAGCCTGGCAGGCTCCGGAGCCTGTGCCCAGCCAGGGGAGCAGGGGCGGCAGACCCAGGGCCGCCTGGCGGAGGGCTGGAGGGCGGCCCACGGTAACGGCCCGCGGAGACCTGTGTGTGCCGCCGCGGCCCCTTCCGCCTGGTGGCCCCGAGGACGTGTGGGGCCCCGGATCCTGAGCGAAGGTGCCGACGGGTCTTTAGCTTCCCCTTACCAGAGGGCAGCCTGGGCCTGTGGCTGACGAGGAGCCCAGTTCGAGCTGAACCACGGGATTCGCGGGGCTGCGGCGGCCTTGCGGGCGCCTTCCAGTGAGGGCTGCCGAGTGTCATGGCTGGAGGACGAGCTTCCTCATCCTCAGCCGGGGCGGGGCCCCTGAGTTGACTTTACTTGGAGCTAGCGCCTTTACGGATGTCACTAAGGTAAGGAGCCTGAGGCGAGGTCCTCCTGGGTCAGGGTTGGCCGAGGCCCGAGGCCGGGGGCCCGAGAGACAGGCTGGGAGGCCAGCCAGAGACCCGGGGGAGGCCTGAGCCGTGCCGGCAGCGACCGAGGGACTCGCCCTCGAGGACCCCCCGGGTTGCTGGAGCCACCAGTGACTGAGAGGCCTGGAATGGACGCGCCCTCGGCCTCCGGCAGGCCCTGGCCCTGCGGGCCTGCAGTGTGCACACTGGACCCCACGCCCAGGACAGCTCCTGCGCTGCAAGCCACTCTGCGGTGCTCCCTCGCCAGGCGCCGGGACACTCGCCCACTTCCCTTCGTCGCGCTCATTTAAAGGCCAGTCCAAGCCACGGCGAAGAGGGCTCAGGCGGCAGGAGTGTGGCCGGTGAGCACAGCCGCTCAGGCTGAGGCTGGCAGGTGGCCTGGGGGCCCAAGCAGGGTGCCGCGGTGGCTCCAGGTGCTGGAGCCCTGAGCAGGCGGCACAGGAGCCCCCGGCGGGCTGAAGCAGGGGACTGGCCCTCAGCCAGCTTTGCCCTCCCGCGAGTGAATTTCTGGGAAGTCCAAGGCGTCCAGTGATTCAGAACCCGTCCTCCTCCAGGGAAAAGCATTTCAGACCGTGAGGGTTTTTTTTCCCATCACCCTGAAGTGCCACCAGGAAGCAGGACAGGAGGGGAAGGGGGTTTCCAGGAGTTGGCTGGCGGGAAGTGGTCTTCCCCTCCCGTGGGGGACTAAGGTTGCTGGCGGGACGTGGCCCCCAGCCCTCCCCAGGCCCTCCTGCCAGGGTCCTCAAGATGGAGGGGAGACCCTGCCAGGCCCCAGCTCTGGTGTCCCTGGACTGTGACCTCACCGGGCCCTGCGGAAATAATGCCGGCAGCCGATCCATCACAGGTCACTTCCAGCACGGGGAGGCAGGGGCAGGGAGGCAGGTGGCAGCGTCCTGCCTCCCAGCAGCCTCGAGTCCCACACCGAGTGGCACTGCATTCTCCAGAAGAACCAGAGAACTCAAGAGGCAGGGCGGTTGGCCCTGGCCACCCAGCCAGCCACGGCGAGTCCTGGGTTTGAGCGGCTTTCTGGTTCTGTGACAGGTGCTCCAGACAGCCGCCTTGGAAGCGAAAGGTCGATGCGGGCTCACAGTTGTTGGGGTTCCTTCACGGCCCACGGGCCCTGCTGCTCTGGCCTGTGCATCATGGAGGGAGCGTGTGGCCAGCAAAGCCCGCACCCCGTGGCCAGGAAAGAGAGCAGGAGAGGACAGGGAAGGGGTGGGGCGCGCTGTCCCGTGGAGACGCGCCCCAGGGATCTGGAGATGCCTGTGTGGCCCTGCCTCTCGCAGGCTGCACTGAGCTGGGGGCCAGGCCTTGGACACGTGGACCTGCAGGGGAACCTGGACTCAAACCACAGTGCTTGGAAGGCGGGCGAGGAGCCACGCTGAGCAGGTCTCAGGCCAAGGGCTCCGGCGGGCCACCTGCCCCGAGCAAGTCCTCAGCCCTAACCTCCGAGGTTGGGCTGGTGGCTCTGTCCTCCCTTCACTGACGAGCAAACCCGAGCTCAGACAGGGGACCTGGCCAAGGCCACACGCCGGCAAGGGGCCCGGCAGGAATTAACCCAGGCACACTGGCTCCGACTGCCTCTCCACGGGCCTCAGTGAGGATCAGCAGGCTGAGGGACTGGGGCTCCAGGTGATTCCGACACCCAGTGGCATCTGAAGTCCTGCTGTGCCTCCTTCCTGTCACGTCCCAGGGACAAGTGCATCAGCAGTCGGGGGTTCTGCGCGTGGCAGGCCTGGGTGTCGTCTGGGGGTCCTGGGGAAGGCTGCCGAGCCCACTGGGCCTCCTCAACTGTCTGTGAGGGAGGCTGTGCTGTGAGAGGACTCAGAGGACTGCCACCCTGCCGCCCCCAGTGGCCAGTCCTTGGCTTGGCATCTTGGGATGGACAGGGGGTAGCGGAGCCCCCAACGGCCACCTCCATCCCCAGGTATCCTGCTAGCAAGTTCCTTGTCCTACACGGAAGCCGCCAAGGTGTGTGCACACCCACAAGCCCAGAGCAGGGCTGCCGTGTGGGAAGCGGTGGCTGCGGGTGGGCAGTGGCGGACAGCGGTGGCCACCGGTGAAGTCTCACCTGGGACCTCCAGGGACCTCCAGGGGTGATCCCAGGCAAACCTAGGCACTAGGGGAGGGGCCGTGCTGGCTGCCAGTGTGAGCCGGGCGGCGAGGAGGGCAGCCCTCCGCGGCCGTGGCTTCCTTATTCCCGCAGCATGGCCTCCACCTGCTTCTTCTTTAGAGTTTGCTCGCAAGACCCAGAAGTCTCCAGCCATTTCTGGGCCAGGCTTACGCTGGAGCGCCAGACATTTTGGAGGCCTGTGGTCCATCTCCGGATCCCCGGGGTCCCCACTGGTGTGCAGCGTCCACTCCAGCACACCTCCAGGACAAGAGGGGGACTCTGGTGGGGAGCCACCTGCTGACAGGTGAGGGACATGGAATAGGACAAGCTGTCTGCACCTGGCAGGGGTGGGCATCTTCCTCCAAAAGCCACTGTGCCCGAGTTGTCCCCAGCCTCAGAGCAGGACTTGCCCTCTGACCTCTTGCAAACCTGGGCAGGGGGTAGACTGGGAGGGCGGGGAGGGGCTTTGGCCACCTCATCCCACCGAGCAGTGTGACAGGAGAGTCAGCCCAGGTGTCCCCTCTGCCAGGGCACACCTCCCGCCACAGCCCGAGGAGCAGCAGGCCATGTTCTTGCTAACTTTTTTTCCTCTTTTATTGCCAAGTTCAATTTACAAGGAAGTCCCGGTTTTCATTTCCACCCTCGTGTTCAGTACCCACGAAGCGTGAGTCATGCTGGCCAAGGCAGGTACTTCCCGAGAACGGCCGGGAGCGCTGTTTCCCAACCCTGCTCCTCCCTGGGACAAGAACGATTTACATCTTTCCAACTCATAAGGAACCTAAGGAACTCTTAGTCTATGCCCAAGGTCAGCATGATTACAGTGACTGTTTCCTATTTATTGCATCTGGAAGTAGATCAGGATCGGCGCCTTTTTGGAATCAGTGCATCCCAGAGACCATGCAGAGCCCAGCTGGGCACCTGGTGCTGCCAGTGCCTGGGTGGGGAGCTGCCTTTTGCAGGGTGAGAGCAGCCAGGCAGAGAGGATGGCAGGGAGGACCCTCCTCCAGCCCCCCTGCTGTGGCCACCCTTGCTCTGACTTGCTGGGGTGTCCTGCATGCCCAAGCCTCCAAACTGGAAAGGGGCACATACATCTGTCGCCCTGGCAACCTCAAAGGCCAAGAGGTCTGGGGTTCTAGTGGCTGCCCTGTGAGGCAAACCCAATGGGCCTGAGGGACTTGGGAGGGCCACCAGGGCAGGCCATGTGCTCTCTGCAGGGGTCCCGAGTGCTGACTGGGCTTCTGAAGGCTGTCCCCATGTCTGTCAGTCCTGTAGGCAGAGGTCGTGGCCCCAGCTGAGGGCTTGCCCAGACCCCTGCCAGACGCCAGAGACCCCACGTGCTCTGCGTGGACAGGCCTGCCTGGGAGGTCCCAGGTGCTCCTGAAGACACCCGTATCTGTGCCAAGGTGACCAAGACCTGGACGAGGCGGGTCCTTTTTCAGAGACCAGAGGGCCAGCAGCCTCCTCCTGCCTCCCATGGCATCTAGAGCTCCTGCTTAAGGAAGTCCCCACCCTGCTGGCCAGGAGGGGTCTCATTGAGGCGAGCTACCAACACAGGTGAAAGGAAGCTCCTGGGGATGACCCTGCGAGCACGGCTGGGGACAGGCCTGGCCTTCACCAGGGACAGAGGGTAGCAGCCCTGGCCTGACGGGTGCCTTTTTCCCAGCGCCTGGTCCTCCTGGGTCTGCCGTGACCTTTGTCCTTCAGCCGTGGCAGCTGTGGAGCTGGCTGGGGTCCTGGGAGGCTGGGGCCACCGGCATGAGTGTCACCGGGAGCTGCACGTTGTTCTCATGGCACTGTGGGTGGGAAGTCGCTGGCCTCTTTCTCCCATGGAGACAGTCATTTCAAAACCAGGGCTGGCCTGTCCTCTGTCCGCCCCTCCCTCCGAAGATGGAGCCCACGTGGCGGGCTGCCGGGCACAGGAGCCCCGCCTCCCCGCGGCCCGTTCCCTCCACCTCCCTTCCTAGGAGCTTTGCTGAGGTCACAGCTAGGTCACAGCTTGTCCTTCTTTGCCAGGGACCTGGGACCCCCTGCCTCAGTGCCCTCCTTTTTGAAGCAGGTCTTGGTGGAAGGGAAGTCTGTGGTGAAGGCCGAAGGCACCCCAGCGAGGCGTCTGTGGCCTGCAGACCCGTCCCCACAGGCACCGCTGCCCCGGCTGGCAGAACCGCTGGCTTCCTCAGGAGATGAGGTCTGGCCTCAGTGCCCTGAGGGAAGGCTGGCCTGGCAGGGGCGGCAAGGGCCACCTCCCTCTAGCAGGGAGATGGTGAGCTCCTGGCACACCTCCTGAGGCCACCCGAGTAGCCAGGCTGGGTGGACACTGACAGCGGTCATGAATACACCTGCAGGAAAGCTGTGCCACGGGGCCGCCAGGGTCCCCGTGCCTGGTGACCACGCTGGTGGAGAAGGGGTGGCAGGGTCACATCCTGCTGCCTGCACATGCCAGCGGTGGGGAAGGGACAAGCCTGAGTCCTGGCAGCAGCAGCGGGAGCAGGCTGGTGCTCTCGGGGCCCTGCCTGAGCTGGGGCCTCTCTGGACTTGTGTACGCACAGGGGGTGGCAGGTGACGCCGAGGACGTGTCCGGTCTTCTGTTCCTGTCAAGCCACTGGGTCTGGAGTCTTCGGTCCCCAGTGGCCCCTTCACAGGTAAAGAGAGGCAGGGGCTGGAGAGCTGTCCTCGCGGGAGCGAGTGAGGAGCACGTCTGGGGACAACTGCTTGGCCTGTGTGGAGACCTCCCTCGGGTCAGGCGCAGAGCAGCCGCCGGCCTCTCACGCCACACGGACCTGAGAGCACATGTAACTCCTTCAGTTTTATTTAGAAATAACCCAAACTTTTCAGGAAGGTACTTTGTCATTCCACAGGCTTGCAAAGTTAGTAAGAGGGAAATAAGACTCATTTAAGACACAGTGACGGCAACGCTAAGAACTCTACAGTAAAACATGGAGAAACTCAACGGAAACCAAAATGAAACCTTAGCAAGATTCTTACACTTCTAACGTGACATCCGACCTTGGAGTTGTGGATGTTTGGACTTTTCCCCAAAGAGGTGCCTTTTAAATAAATGCTTTCATCTGCTGCCAAACGCAGAAATAAATAGTCGAAGGAGGTGTGTATCTAAGTTTGCCTTGCTGCAAACTTCTACCCAAAGTGACCTTGTCCAGTTCTGTGCACAGCAGGAAGGGTGACAGAGGCGCCAGGCGAGGGAGGGAGGGTGCTGGTGGGCTCAGAGACGGGAGCCCTCTCCTCCTGCCTCGCCCGGGTGGCCGTGGTGGTGTGTGCACTGGGTGTCTCCGTGGGTCGCGGCTGCTCTCAGGTCTGAGTGGAGAGGGATTCAGATGGCGCACAGCAGCCTCCGATGTGCGGCGCTCAGGGACGGGGGTACAGATGTTACCGGGGCGTGAAGAGCTGTGGGTGCTTCCGATGTCCGGCCGTCACTGCACTGGGGTCCCTACCGGCGGGCCGCAGGCACAGTGGAGGCCCTGGGCGCCCACTCAGTGCTGGGCGGGGCCCGTGGGCTCTGTACTCGCAGCCTCTTCCTCTGGGGTCTCTGTGCCTGCGGTGGCTGGCGTGGGAGGCTGGGGCATGCCAGCAAGGGCTCGGAGGCTGTGGGGGTCCACGGGTGGGACCAGGGTCAGCGACTCGACGCTGGGCGTGTCGGCAGTGTCCTCACAGAGCAGGGAGATGGTGGGCTGCTGTGCGGGGAGGAGGCTAGGGGACAGGTGTGCCGTCTCCACCTCTGTGCCCCTGGCCAGGCTCTTGCTGGGCCTGGTGTCTGCTTCCATGTCACTGACGACCACCAGCTGGTGGGGAAGGTGAGGCGGAGGCTGAGGCTGCTCTGGAGTGGTGGGGACATCTGCGTGGGGAGGAAGAAAACAGGACACGCTCAGCTCTGGGGTGCTGCGCCCAGGCTGCTGCTCTGCGCCCGTCTGAACCAAGGCCCAGGGACGTCTGGGTGGGAGACGGCTGGTGTTGGGGCGTGACCTGCTCCACCTACTCCTTCTGGTCCAGCCTTACTTGGCCTGGGGAAGCGTGTCAGGGCCCAGGGTCACCCTGACTTATGAAAAGCTGGGGGCTTGTGCATGGCTGGCATGTGGCTGTGAAAGCCATGTCCAACACAGGCCTGGCCCGGGCGGGCCATGTGCAGGTACCATGGGACACCTGCCCCACGATGGGGACATGACTAGGAGTCACTGCACCCAAGTGTGCCCAGAACTTCGGGCCATTTCCAGAATCTGCATTTGGTGATAGTCACCCAAGAAGGAGCCCACTGTGATATTTCTAAAAAAACAAAACAAAACAAAACAAAAAAAATATATATATAGTTTTTTCAGCTTACAAAACCTCGAACAGTGGTGTGTCTCCTCCTCGGTGTAGAGGCGGCACCCACCGAGGGCCTGGCTTGCCCAGGCCACTGCCATCTGAGCTTACCCACCGGAGCTAGAGGGAAGCCAGGAGGCTTTGCCTGGTGCAGGTATTTTCAGAGTGGCAATTTCCTTTTTTTGGTGTTTTTCAAAATCCTCCATGAGACTGACAGTGACGGCCTGTCTGCTTTCCGATGGCGTGGTTGGCCTGGGTGGGCACCAGGAGCCAGCAGGGTTCTGGTGGAGGGAGGTAGAGGCCAGGCACTGAGGCTCAGACCAGAGGGCCGTGGGCGTCCCTGTTGGGCGGCAGATCCTTATTTGTGATCTGGAATTGACAGACCACAGGCTGCTGTGCTTTGGGGCACCGAGGGACAGTGCCCAGGCCCTGGGAAGATGGATGACGGTTTTTGTTCAGTGATTCCAGTTCAGCTAGTTTTTCTTTTGTCTTTTAAGCCGAAATAAAACAGAAAGGCAAACTGAACACAGAGCAAAACAATGGAAAAACAAAGAGCAAATCAAATCAAAGCGCTTGGCACGTGGGATGGAGGAGGCACGCACGGAGGGCCTCCCGGCGCACGCCCCTCCTCCCTTGGGCTCCTGGGGGCCCAGGCTTATTTCTCCTGGGCCCTCCACCCACCTTCCTCTTCGGTGGTGCTGGGGATGGACTCAGGTCCCTGAGCATGCTGGGCAAGTGCTCTGCCACCAAGCTGCAGCCCCAGCCTGTCTGGCCTTTTTTTTTTTTTTTTTTTTTAACAAAGCAAGAGAGAGTGAGTGAGAAAGAGAAGGTCCAGAGACTTTGGGCCTGTCCTTGCTTGGGAGGTGGCAGCTGGCACCAGGGACACTGGTGGACAAAGTGATTGAGACATGATCTGAGCCCAGAAGTGCCCGAGTTCTGCTATTTCCAAATTCTGGTTTCTCTGAATGTCAACTGATCTGCTCCACCGGGTAAGGACACCACGTGGAGCTGGGTCACTTCAGCTCAGGCTGTTCTAGCACAAACCCCTTCCTGCATCCATCAGAGGGGGTGGTTCTCTGAGCCAGTGGGACTCATGACTCTGGCGGCCCCCATGCTCTTCAAACAGGCAAGAGCCTCTCTAGGAAGTTATGCACAGTTAACAGTTGACAAAGCAGTATGGAAGGGAATAATTCGATCAGTGGCCCTGTCCTGCCATCTAGAGAAAGAGGGCAAATGGTTCCCTTCGTGTGTTCTCCAAGCTATGCACGAGTCCCCTCTCAGCTCTAGCCTATGTCAGCTCTCACAATCAAAGAGCTGGCAGCCTTTTCCCTGATACCTAGTGGGGCGTCTGGGGGGAGAATAATGATCGATGTGGAAGACTAGTCAAATCCATTCAACAAGCAAACCTACCAACAAACAACACGCATGGGCTACACTGGATTCTTCTTTAGGACAAGAACCAACAGTTTTTGTAAGAGTTGGTTAGTCCCTTAAAACACCTCTTCTTACTTAACAGGAAGCTGTAACTCCCTCTTATCCATCTGCTAAAGGTCACCTCTGCTTCTTCCCTTTTCAACTGCTAAGAATTGCTTCCTGACTGTGATCTACAAATTCACCCTGTCCAGGGAGGGGGCAGAAGGACATACAACTGCCATGTTTGCACCAGGGGAAGCCCAGCAAGGACCGTTTCCTGGTCAAGTGCTTAGCTGCCAAGGTTATTATTGAGCCTTTGGTGTTGCTGGTCTGCTGGTGTTTTTGAGCCCAAAGGCCAGAAGTTGGGCCCAGGAAATGAGGAGTTGGAAGAAGTCTGACTTCCTGGCCATGGACAGAGCCAAAGCTGGCGGGGAACTGGGAAGGGGTTCTCCCAGGGCTCTGGCCCACGAGGACAGCAAGGCAGTGGGCCCCCTCCTTCCTGGCCAGCACCCCAGAGGCTGGTCTGCAGCTTTGAGGCGGGGCCTCAGCTGATCCTTGCCAAGTACGCAGTGGTTTCCAGTACAAATCTGTACTTGCTGGGCCTGGGCTGGGAGAGGCAGGGCGGCGAGAGAGCTGCACAGCGACAGGGGCGAAGCTCAGGACAGCAGAAAAGAAAAGAAGGCAGCAAGCGCAACTGTCCTGAAGGGGGCATGTCAGCCACCACAGCAGCAGCGTCACAGGGAGGGCAGCACTGGGCCTGCCGAGGGGGCCCGGGACAGTCAGTGTGGATGCTGCACATGAACGGGAGACAAGGGACCTGAACTCGGCGTGCATTTGAGGGAGAGGATGCTGGCCTCTGGCTGGAAGGTGGATGAATGAGCCACTTGGCTTTAGTAAGGCTGGGGGGAAAAGAAATTAGGTGACTTCTCGGCTGCTTTTTAAAGTTCTCAACTCTCCGGCCAACTGTGGCCCAAGCCCCACGGCCTGGCTGCAGGGACCTGCAGAGACGCCTTGGCTCGCCTCATGCTGGCGGTACTACAGGGACGAGGACAGGGCTTTGAGGTGCACGGGGGCTGGAGGCGAGGCCAGAACAGGAAGGGGTGGAGCGGCATGGGGAAGCCGAGGAAAGGCCGGCCTGGACGGCTGCTCCTGAGGCCCACCGTCCCCTCCGGCCCAGCCCGGCCCTTGCTCTGGCGGACCCAGTTGACCAAGGCCGCAGGGCGGGGACATGGGGGCCCCTGGGGCTGCTGGAGGAGACCTGCCTGAGGTGACCGTGCGCGAGTTGTCGTGGCAGCCGCCGTCCCGAGCACTAAACCCAGTGGCCGCCGTGACTGTCGGCCTCCGACAGGCTGAACACTCGCCGGCGTCCTTTCCTGCCACTCCTGACTAGAGGGAAAACACAGCGACAGATCATAGAAAGCCTTTAACAACGGAACAGCGAGGGGACGTGGAGGGAGGGACACACAGCAGCGACGGACGCGAAGCACCACGAGTGAGGGGACGGGCCCAGCCGGCGTGGCACTGGCCCCGGGCAGACAAGACGCCCCTCCCACCCGGGACCGGGCAGTCGGGAGAGCTAGGAGCCAGACCATGCACCCGAGCGACCTAACAGGGTGAGGGACAGGAGGCTTGGTCCTGCTGGAGGGAAAGATGGGTCATTAGCAACATCCGGACTCGGTCAGAAACCTCAGGGACAAAAACCCGCCTGCCCATCCGTTCCAGCTGGGACCAGCAGTGAGGAGACCGTCGGCCTCTCTGGGGAGGGCAGGCCGCGTGGCTGGAGCAGCTAAGTGGGCCCACCCGTCCCTGGCCAGACTGAGGCGCGGCAGCTCTCACGACGGAGTCGGTGCTGGCTATAGCCACGGGCAGGCTCTGGAAGGTTCTGGAAAGCCTCTGCGCTAGAGATGCCACTCGGTGCCCCTGCCCCACCCTGCCCTGGGCCTTAGAAGGCCCAGAGTGAACCACTGCAGGACAGCTGAGCTGGGCGCCGAGTGGGAGTCCCAGGGTGGGCGCTAATCGGCTGGAACAAAAGTGTTCGGAGCATCTCACAGCCAAGGGTGCCACCACTGGAGCAAACTCGGGAGGCGCGCCAAGGCCCAAGGAAGCCCTGGAATGAGACGGGAACGCACTCAGGCGCTACGGCACTGCAGGCCCAGAGGAGGTGGGAACGACTAATTTTGTTATATATATTTCACCACATTAAGTGCCACGGAGAGAACTGGAGAAGAGCGACGCCTCTTCCTTGGGGTCTTGCCTGGGGTCTAAGTGCTGGGTACAGGGACGTGCCGGCAGTCTCGGCTGCCTGGCTTTCTCGGCCTGAAAAGAGGGTGTGTGCAGACCAGGGGCGGGAGGGAGCTGCAGGGTCCCAACACTGGTCACCCTCAGGAAGCAGCCCCTTCCTTTTTTTTTTTTTGTACCAGGGACTGAACCCAGGGGCACTTAACCACTGAGCCACAACCCCAGCCCCTTTTAACATTCTATTTAGAGACAGGTCTTGCTGACTTGTTTGGGTCCTAAGTTGCTGAGGCTGGCTTTGAACTTGTGACCCTCCTGCCTCAGCCTCCTGAACCACTGGGATTACAGATACGCATCACCATGCCCAGCCCTTCTTTCTGTAAGACCCTGGGGAGGGTCAAAGGGGGCCTGAGCTCATAGCTTAATGGGTTCTAAAATAGACATTTAAAAGGGCAGACCTTCACTCTGAAGTCATTTTCTAACACTTTTCTCTTCAAAGTAGCTCACCTGGAACCTGTGTGAAATCCAGCAACCTTGGAGATCAGGCGCCAGAGGCTGTGTAAGGAACTCAGGGTAGGTCACAGAGCTCTTATCTCAGGGGATGGTTTTTCTCCCCCACCCCTTTTTTTGGTACTAGGGATTGAACCCAGGGGCACTCTACCATTAAGCTACCCCCAGCTCTTTTTATTTTTTATTTGAGACAGGGTCTTGCTAAGTTGCTGAGGCTGGCCTTGATCTTGCAATCCTCCCACCTCAGCCTCCCAAGTCGCTGGGATTACAGGTGTGCGCCACCATGCCTGGTCACGAGGAGAGGGGTCTGTTATTAGAATTCCACGGAGTGTGAGTGAGTACG